>NC_133027.1:12565714-13865000 GCF_048771995.1 Taeniopygia guttata | reverse complement strand
GACATATAAGCCCACCCACCCACTGGCCCCTGCTATCTCTGTGAATAACCTCATCTTTAGAGAATTCCACCTGTAAAACTCATGGTCTGGGTCAGGGACTTCAACTTTCTGCCCAACAATTAGTACTGCATGAGCTTTAGAGAAACACAGTATCTTAAGACAGCTGCCTCCAGAGGCCAGGCCTTACCGATGGTAATTAATACAAATATCTCATTGCAATTGTTGCCACTTCTTAGGGTGAATAAACCCTACGAACCTCATGTAAATACACAAGGTACTAAAAGAAAATAGACCTAACTCCTCATCATCAATGTCTGCTCCAGACAGAGGCTGGCTGAGAGGACAGGAAAACTGGGGACCTTTCAGCCAAGGAGAAAAAGACCAAAGGACCAAATTCCATTTAAAAGAGATTACTGAGAAAATTTATGGTAGAAGGGCGCAGGTGGTTCATAGCACTGCCTTCTGAAGATACATGTGAAAAACAAAACTTTAGTGTTTACACATCTTTTCTGAACTAACATGTTTGTATCAATGAACACAAACATACAGGACCTTAGAAGAACTGTTTTGGGCCCTGAAGTGAACTAAATATTCTCTCCTCCAACTGCCCACACCTTCTCCAGCTTCTCTGTGCTCAGCATCCCTTCTCCATGTTCTTTAAATATTCCAAAAAACATAACTTATTTATACATTTCTAGGTATATATACCTAACCTTTTTCCATATTTACATGCCTCAACTTCCTTCACAGCCATGTGTCACTGTCTTTATTTCCTAAAGCTCATCAGACTTACCCATTCATCTGTTCTTGCTCATATATTTTCCAGAGCTGAATCAGCAGAGTGCAACCAAGAGTTTCCCACTTTCCCACCGTACTGCCAGCTGATAAAGAACAAGCAAATCTAGGCAGTTGCTTGAGGTTACAGCATCTTCTGTAGGTCACCTTCTGGTCATCACCCTTTCCCAGGGCTGCAAGTAGCCCTCAAACCAGGACTGCAGTGCTTTATGTTGTTCAGGTGGGCTACCCAAGCTGCATTTTTACGGAGAAAACTGTTTTCAGCCTCCTCCTTGTATTATTCTTATATGGTAAATAGTAGGGGACTATTTAAGAGAGGAAAAATCCAGATTTTAAGTTCTCATTTTGCTCAAATCAGCAGCAATCTTCATTTGAGTTCAGGTAATCCAGATATGCAGCCGGACTAAAGGAGAGGATTACTGCTAAGGACAGTAGTGTTATTTTAATTTAGAGAAGTGAGAATCTGGACCTGAAGTGATTTATTAATTGCATGTAGTAGACACTGGAATAGTTTGAGGGCTATAATGACAAAATTATTATCTGCAGGGGAAATATTTCTCAGTGTTTTCTTCTTCACCCTCTTTCAAGCCTGTGTGGGAGAGTAAATATGTTGCACTGGAAAATATTCCCAACAGCAGGCACAGAGGAGCGAGGAGATGAAGCAGTAAGAGTAGATGGGAGCCTGATGGGTAAGAATGGGGGAAGGGACATTCACTCTGGGACTACAGCTCCTGTAAGAGTTTAGGACAGTTTTCACATATTTATCCAAGATGGCCTTTGAAGTGTTTTGTGGGTAACAGTTGGAGATCTGCAGTCACTGAGAGTGTCAGGGGACCCTGGAGATTTACAGCACAGTTTTTTCAGCATAGGGTAATTGCTGCTACAGGAGGGTTTGAAACAGCTCTTTAATTTCTTAAGCTGGCAAAAGGCAATGTAAGCTGCTGTACTGTTGACTCAAGAGGTGAAAGCAGCTGTACTTACACACTCCTTGCACTGGCTGGATGGGGTCTGTAAGCAAGTGTCCAAAATACAAAACAAACAAGACAAAATATTCTATTAGTGCTGAGGAACCAGTTTTAGTACCTCGCTTCCTAGCTTTGCAGCCTGAGACACCCCAGACAAAACACCGAACTCTAAAAATCTGCTTCAGTTTGGATACCTAGCCTGGATGTAGCTTTTTAAATCTTGTTATGGACATTAGCCCCAAGAGTGGACTCATGGCCAAAACTGTCCGTGTGTTAACCTCCTACAGGAGCACCCTCTGGGCTAGTTTAGAGGTGACTTGGACACAGGGGTTAATACAGAAGGTTCATTTTCCCATCTACCCTTATAAGTATTTCATGTACCAGAGAGCTTGAAGGTTCATCTTCCAAGCTGGCAGCTGCCAGCCCAGAAGGACCACGATGGTGATTTGTGAGCATCTGCCCTGAGGACCCTTCACAGGTTCCCCCATCAGTCCTGAACATGCCCAGCTGTTCCCCAACCTTGCTCCCAGCAGGTGCAGAGATGACATGCAGCTTCCCATTAAAAACTGTGGGATCAGGGTAAAGCCCAGCATCCCTGACACTTCTGAGCTCATTCATATTTGTCACTGTGTATGGTAAAACTTTGCTGGGTTTTCCTTACCAAGTGATCCTCTTAAGCAAAATCAAGACATTTCCACAGAGCAAGAGAGGGTCAGGCAGACCCCAAATATCAGAGTGAAGGATGAATTCTTTGGTTTGGTATGACAGCAGACAGTGCATGAAAAAAAAGGCGGCAAAGGGGTCAGTAGGGGAACACACAGGACAAAATACTTTCATCTATTGTGCTAGGGTCAATAGGCTCCCATCAGGAAATCTTGAGCCCAAGATTAATTACTTGTTGCAGTAGGTATACCATTGTGCTCTGGAAGACACTGTGGTGACTTTAGGCATCTTGCAGATTTCTGGTTCACACGATGCAACCCCATATAAAAAAACAATAGCAGCTAAGAAAATAGTGGTGGATGGTGGTGAAATGCCTTTTAGTTCATTCTAATCAAACTCTTTTCAAACACATCTCCAGCTTGGCCAGAAATTATGAGAAACTATTTGTTAAATATTATGAAATAATTTCATAGTAATTCAGAATTACATGCCATGGCTATTATGCTATTGCTCTTTGCAATTTATATGACAGAAAACATTCTTAAAAAAAAATTTCTAAATCTATCTGTGTACATTCTATGGAATTTTTTTTAAAAATTATTTGCATGTCAAAAAATCTGGGAGACTCACAATTTGAAAAATTTGAAAATGAGCTTCAATCCTACTTTTGTCACCATCCAAATATATAGTTTTCTCTTTAGAGCAACTAGACATAGATTATGTTGTAAATTAACCTTTCTTAAAAAAAATTAAGATTATCAATAATTAATTCTTAAATTATTAAGCAAAAGTTTAATTCTGATTTTTATAGAATAGCGCAGTTTATCAATATTTTAGGCAAGGACTCTTTTCATCAACTGATTCTGACTTCTTGTCCTGAGCTGCTGGGCTGCATTTCACTGTGATAGATGCTGCAGCAGAACTGATAAAATACCTATGACATGCTTAATTTTGTCTTTCTGAATGAGATTTGCTTTATTTGTAAAGAATTTGTAAATAGGAGCTACGTATTTATTTTATTATTATATTCCATGGTCATATTTAAATCTTTAAATACCATTTCCAGTAGGCATATTGTCTAGTGGCTAATCTACTTCAACTGTAACATGAATTAAGTACCCTACAAAAATTTCAGTGACTCTCTCATGAAATATCAATAAGTTACTAAAAATACACTTTAGGAATCAACAAGAAAGGTTATAAAGTAGTAAAGAAAAACGATTAAAATTCGAGATACTGTACTGATTTTAGCTCATAATTTATACTCTTAAAAGTAAAGATAAACTCTTAAACACAGATAAAATAATCTACTCTGCATGTGATTTGGAACATATTTTAATTTATATTAAGAGCTCCAGCAAACAGTGAAACACAGATAGCTCCATAAACAACTTACTCTTCTAAGCTGAATGAAGCATGGTCTCCTGTGGGGTTTGTGTCCCACTGTTCATTGTAACAGTGCTTGGAATGTCTCAGTAGCTGGACACTTCCAGTTGGGTACCTGCTCTCTGTTGGATTATGAGATTCTGTTGCTGTTTCTTTTGCCATCACAGCAGTGGAAGAGACTTCTATGTCTCTTTTTGACCCTGTTTTCCAGATGTTTTAAGAGTTTTTAAAACTTTTATTTCTCTATCAGATTGATTGACTCTCTCCAGAATGCTAAAAATTTATGGGAAAGACAAACAGAAGCAAAGATAGATAACTTGCTTTTATTCACCTATTTTGGAAAAAAAACTTGCTAAAAAAATAGATACATAAGATAGAATTTTTTTTTGTTTGTTTGTTTCACAATAAATTTTACACTTCTTTTTTATTTAGGATATGTTTTTTTTTTCCTGTGAGACACATAATTTTTGCTAGGGAGGGACAAATGGCAACCTATTAAAGGATAGATGTTGGTTTGCTGCACTCTCAACCACATTACTGACTCTGAGACCCATCTTGGCCTCCATTTGCATCCAATAGCCCCAGCAGACAATCTGAAGTTACAGAGAGGCAGAGCTGTATTTCTGGAATTGTTAGGAGCAATAATGGGAAAAGATCAGTAAGGACTTCACAGAAGTCTTAGTGATTCTGGGCGTTCACACAGCCTGGTAGTAAAATCAGGTACCTGATAATTTCCTACAGCACAAACATAGCATATGTGGATGCTGAACATACAATACAAGCATTTGAACATGTGTAAACAATTTTTTGTTTCCTATTACTGTGTTTGTTTATCTCATTAACATTAGCCATGCATCTTTCCTTCAGCTAAGTTCCAGCTGTGTGTGGCTATGGATCTACTGGGAAGCCCACTGGTTGACTTGCAGCCAAAGTGAATTTTTCTACTTTGCTGTACCATTGCTGGTGATTGAGAAGCTGCTCTGGACTATCTGAGTTCAGTGGAAGTAATTCTATGCCCTTTGAGAGCCTTTAAATTGTACTATTTGAAGTTTTGGAGGCAAAGATATTATTAGATCAAAATGTTTTGTATCAAGTCAACATTTGCTAACTTTTGTTTGCTGCATAATCAGAGTTGTGATTGATAATAGCTTAACCCTCCGTTATAATTTTTAATCTTCTGTTATATATTAAATATATTCAAAGGAAAAAATCACATGCATTTTTTGAGCCACTGACTTTGATAACATTTTTTTACTTACAAGCTGTTATTCAGCATCTGTTGTGGGAAAGAACACACACATTCCTAGATATTTTTCATGGTCTAAAGACTTTAAGATACAAGAAAGAGTGACTCTACTCATATTAATTTTTCTGTTGTAATGCAAATCAGGAATGATGTTTGCTGGCTGGAGCTGAACAAATAATCAGTAGAAAACAATGTATTCAGTGAATTCTGTCTTTCTCTATTTCATATTGCTCACGGCCATATCATGGCTTTTTCTGAAATAAATTAGGCATTCTGAATTATTTACTGCAGCTTACATTAGGTAGATTTTTGGCTGCATGCCTCAAGATGCATGTTTGTGTATGTGACTGCAGCAGCTGTAAACTGAACTGGAGGGCCTGTAGAACTGTGCCTTACAACAATTCTGTTGTTAAAGCTTCTTTTATAATAGCAGCTCTGCCCAGGTTTAGGCACTGCAATACAAGGCACCTCAGGACATAAACATTAGATAACCCAATAATCTAAATAAAATAACTATCAAACAAACAAAAATAATATTTAAAAATAAAATAAAATTCAAAATACAAAAATAAAAGTCTAAATAAAATTCTTTAAAATCCTGGACAGATTTAGGTGAACAATGGCACTGATGACAGGAGGACACAAACAGAGTGATGTCTAAGCCAGATGGAAAAAAATGCTGAAGAAAATAGAATATTTAAATGCCCTGTTCTGTGACACATTTCTGCTACAAATGCCCTGATGAGTTTTAAGACCCTCAGCTGGAAGGCGGATCATTATTCTCTGTTAAAATAGAGGAGAAGAAAAGAGCAGTAGCACATGCCTGCTATTAAGTAAAAGACTCATAAAAATGGAAGGCCTCCTTCAGTATTAAAGTTTCAAACACATCTTTCCCTCTTATATGCATCCATAAAGTAAAAAAATTTTTTTTTCAAAAAGTGTCAGCTCCTTTGTCCTTATGGTGAATGCAAACATCTTGAATGTAATGTAAAGTGATGTATTTAAATAGAAAAGATAATATCAGAAACATATTAAAACGCTGATGAAAGACTAAGTTAATAGTTGTAGAATTATTTCTATGTTTACAGCCCTATTAAAAAAGCCAAAACAACAAGCAAAACCAAAACACCAAATACCAACCAAATACAAATCCCCTCCAGTATACGAAAAGTCACATTTACATAGAAATCACTAATGAGTATCAGTGACACAGAAAATGTCTGGTGACCTTATACCAAGTGAGCTGAGCTAACTTGGCAGGTAAGGGAAGGTGAAACACTGTAATAGTGTGTGGAAAAACCTAGTGGAGGGAAACAACGTGTAAGATAAGGTGAATCTGGCATGTTGCATTGGTATGAAAAAGTTTTCTATTCTGTCACTGACTGTTTGGTAGTGTAGTAGCTGTGGGGCAGGGGTTGTTTCTCTCTGACCATAGGCTGTCCTGAACAACTAATCCCATGTTAAGAAGATGCTGATTTCCTTTTCCACTGAGAACCTGTGAGCCGAAGTAATCTGTGTCAAAATGAAAACCTGTTTCCTCAGACTGACATAGACCTCCTATATTTATTCAGCTGTCAAAATTTATTCTATTTATTCATTCTTTAAAGAGGGGAAAGACCCTGGGAGCTTCTGAATTGTTAATGCTGAAGGTCGTGCTCTATAGTCTTATGACTTTTATTATAAAGGACATTTTCTATATTTTAAAGGGATTGACGAAAACCTTGCTGGGTTAAGACACGGCTTGTGTAAAAACAGTGAGGTCAACTTCTGCTCTGAGTTATGCCAGTGTAAATCTGAGATAATTTCATTACAATAAGTGGAGTCAATCCAGGGACGTCATTATCCTGTTGTTTTGGGTTTTGTGATGCCTATGGAAAACAATGAGAATTACATTAATAAACAACATGACAACTAAGTTCTGAATAGGTAACTCTTACCAGGACTTATGCTTAACCTGGTAGGCAAAAAAGATAGATGTTATCAATAGATATAAAAACATAAGTGTAATGCTATAAGAAAAATACGATTTTATGTATATGTATATAGCATGTGTAAGAAAAACAGCTATGGAAAACATTTCCAGTTTATTTGGTTTTTATGTTATTTCCCACCAAAATCTTCAATTTAGCTGAAGCTACTGAAGATTTATTTAATTTCAGGCAGATGCCAGATCCAAAGTGAGAAAATCTTTATTTTATAATTTGTGGAAAAAAATATGATAATAGCCACTGGGGATATATTTTCAAAATTATGGAAAGCCAGACCAAGGAATCTTACCAAAACTTGAGATTTGGTTGCCAGATGCTAAGAGAAGCTTACCAGAAGCTTACCAGGAGAGAGACACTGCCTACCTCTCTGTAAACAAGCAGCAACGAACAATGAAATAAACAATGGGTGTCCAGAAGACAACTGAATGATTTTTCCATGTCTGCAGTACTAAACCATTTTTATCAATGTAAGTCCAAACTTTTTTTGGAATGGTTCTTGGGCCATGATGGCTTGTGAACTGTGCACTCAGAAATTGTGAATTTATCATGGCCAAAACATTGCTCAGGGCCATTTCTCTATTTCAATTATTTAAATTAGAGGGGTGTAATATCTAAGCTTCTTGCACCAGGCAAAAAACCCAATAAATGAAAACGTTCTGTTCTTTCTTTTACCCAAATTATCGTTTTTATACTCAGCAAAGTACAAAAATATACAGTTTTGTACATTTGTTCTCAACAAAGCCATTAATTATTATTTTGGATTTATGGTTTTACAAACAATATTAGAATGTAGCCCTCCACTTCCAAAAATCATGTATGCAGTGTCACAAACATACACACACATATCTCCTCATGGGGTCATAGATTTGCTTAAAAATACATGTAAATTAGCAATAGATTTTGCCACAAAATTCAGAAGATTCCATAAAATATCATATACATAACAAATTTGAATGTTTCTGTTCTGTGCCCAGGACATACACACCTATCAGAGGGACAAGACTTATTCAGCATGTCCCAGGCATAAATAAGGGAGCAATTCAGATCATAATCTGGTTTTTACTTGTGAACTCCACTAATATTTTGCAATATAAATGCCAAAAAGGTCATAATTTCTATGTGGTCTCTATCACATGAAGCAGATATGGAAAAAAACTTTCTGTCCAACTCTTAAACCACAAAATAATTATTATTTGATAAACCTTATCAGTGAAGGCCTGTGTTGGACTGGAACTGGTGAAACACCAGGGAAACTTATCTTCTTGATTTTTGTCTATATTCTTTTGTAGTATTGGCATCATAGTAAGTAAAGAATAATCTCAACTGGAAGTGACCTCTAGAAATCTTTTAGTCTGCAATGGCCAGACTTGAAGTCACGTAAGGTTGCCTAAGGCCTTGACCTATAATTTCCTTCTTTTCAAGGAAATACCTAAGGGATACAATATTCTGTTGGTCTTGCAGTCCATTTCTCTGGTCCATACCTCATTAGTTTGTAAATAAGAACATGATGAGACAGCATATTGAAAGCCTTCCTGAAGTTAAGATAAACAACCACTGCTCTCCCCCAGCTCATCACAGCCAGTTTGGTGAAGCAGGATTACCCATTTTAAAATATGTGGTGACTACTTACAACCATATTCTAACCCTTCCTATGTTTAGAAATTATTTTCAGAATTATTTTCTCTATTGCATCTCCATGGACTGAGGTAATGTTGCTCTGCTCTTGGTCCTAAAAACATATTTTTTGGTCTTTTTAGAAGGTTAAGAGGGACATTTTTTTTTTTCTTCCAATCATCAAGAACCTCCCCAAAATGTCACAATCTTCATTATTTCTCATGGAATTCTAGAATACAGCTGTAAAAAATGTTTATCAGTTGTCAGTCAAATTCAACAGAAATGTGTTACCATCTACTTAGAAGCATAAAAAGGCATTAGGAAAGTGTCAGCATGGTCGTGATAGTTTAAACAGACGGTCATCACTGGATTGGAACTATGTCTGGACTCACCAGTTTAAGCAAAAATGTACACAAACTGACATCCTTGTTCCAGCCCTGAAACCATTTCTTTGGACTACAGACATAGTTAGGCTGAATCTTACATTTTGTTAAAAACATAGGGCAAGATTTCTCCACAAAGTGGTTTGAGACTTTTAATAAGAGGGAGTAAGAGGTAGAAGTTTAAGATCTGAGCTAGCAGAGAGCCCAGGGCTATGCTACTTTACTAAATAACAATATCAGTGCACTGCCTCAAGTCTTGGACTCCAAGAAGTCAGCACTCCTTGGCTGTTAGCTTGCTCTGATGTTGACTGATCCAATCCTGCACAGGACTTCAGAAATATAAAGAAGGTCTCAAGGCAGTATGTATGAGCCTGAACCTTTCTTAATTGAAGAGCCATTTGGTATTTTCCCAGTAGGCTTTGCAATGTCAAAGCAATCTTGGTCATTGCCTTTTATACCACTCTAAAAGTGCAAAGGTATCATGCCATGAAAATATCATTTTGGCAGCTGCTCCACACCTTTCCCATTAATTTGTACATTTTTAACCTAGAAATCACTGAAAATGTATAATTATATCTTAGTGTAAGAAAGATCATATAAACCACATAACCCAGAGGAGATACTAAGAGAAGTATAATGGATGTGAAAGACCTGATAAATATAGATACACAATGGATACCACAGAGTCTTAGGCTCAGGGATTAGTCTTGATCTCTCACAGAGCTAGTCAGTGAGACCATGCTGGGTTCAGACTTTGTAGCAGGGCCAGTAGAAATAAAAATAGGGGTAAAGATTTTAAACTAATAGAGGGCTGGCTCACATTAGCTATAACAAAGAAATTTTCTACAATAAAGGTGGTGAAATACTGGTACAGGTTACCCAGAGAGGTGGTGGATGCTCCATCCTATGGAAAATTCAGGGTCAAGTTGTTCAGGGCCCTGAGCATACTGACTTAATTGAAGACATCCCTTCTCATTGTAGACAGGAGCTGGATTTTATGGCCTTTAAATGTCCATTCCAACACAAACCTTTCTGTGATTCTATGCTTCTTATACCATTTCATATCAAGCTGTGTCACAATGTCACAGTTTGTAGGCTTCTTTTTTTGGGAGGTGGAAAAATACTGATGGATTAACCCATTGCTTTTTTAAAGTTCCCACGTCCTGACCCTCTGTCCTTCATGTCTGCTCCTGTGGACATGTACACACACACTGCTGCTACTTTAGATCAATTTGCATGTGTTACACTGCTGACTATCACCAGTCCTATATTGTAAAATTTACTTTTATTATATTTTCTAGACTCTAAAATGGTTTCCTTCTGTGGAAGCTCTCAAAATAGAAAACGGGCCTGCCATTGTCTTTTTATACTTGGTCTCCACATAGTTTCCCTCTATCAAAAGCTTCAGGCAATTTAAAGGAATCCACAAGGAAAAAGCAGAAAACACTGGAATTAGCATGAGACATTCTATAGAAGGGGGAGCAGCTCTTTGTTTCTCAGTTGCTTGGTAGTTTGTCTGGTTGTCATTTGCAAGATATGTATTTGATTAAAGTTTATATCATCTATCTGGGGGATGTGTGTGGAACTGATGAGAAAAATTCCTGATGAAACAAAGTTTTATAGAAATATGCTTGTTCACAGAACCTTAAGTGTTTATGTCAAAATATCTCAGGTGTGACAGATTTTCCTTCGACTCAAGGAAGGGTTCTCTTTACTGTAGTCATACTGCAGGCTCCCAAGGTGGGATTCAAAAGTGAACAGATTTATTTCTGTCAAGAAGATAAATATAGGGGAAACGTAAGTTATTTTGTTATATTACTTCACAGATAAAGGTTAGAAAATATAATCTACTAATGATAGATTATAACAAAAACTAAGACAGAATTTTGTTGAAGTAATGGAACATTGAAAATACTATATTCGTTTGCAATTAGTAGTAAATGAGTGGTTGTAGAAGACAACTTTAGGTAAAGTCATCATGAACTCATTCAGTTTAAATTACATAAACAGATAAGCAAAATTAAGTCAGCAACTAAAATTTTCAGTTTTAAAACAGAATACTCAAGAATAGATTTTAGAACTTATATAAAATTTACTACTAAATATCATAACTCTGTAACCGTAACATGAAAAAAGGGTCAGATAACATTAAAGGGCGTGAAATTATGTTGGTATTTATTTTATACCTACCAGTCAGTGAACAAATGGATAAATGGATAAACCACTTCTTCCAAGAAGAATATGAGGATTAAGCAGAGGAACCCTAAAGAATGAAGAAATAAACAAATATGCAAACAAACCTTATGTCATAGAAATAAGCAAAAGCAAGCGATTTAACTTAAAAGATCAATTAGACCTTGGAGCTATTGAAAAAATTGTTCAGTTGTAAAAGTATCTTATGAAAAAGAAACAAAATTTTTGCTGCTCAGAATGAGGATGTGACTAAAAATAATAAAGCTTTGTTCGAAATAATATTTTTGCTACAGGTCTCAAAAATCATGAAGTAGAACATGGGGCAAAGGCCCCCATCTAATACAAATGGGATACAAATGATCACAGCTCAAATGTGAGAAAAAGTCAAAGATCTCATTATATTTAAATAAAGAAACAGAATAAGCACCAGGATAACCTCCAGACTGAGTAAGCTGTCTCTGTAGAAAAGACAAATGAGAACAGATGCATTTGATGGCTAATTTCCAGCTGAAATAAATAATGAGCTAAATAATTTTGCAAGGAATTAGAGACATTTTAACTGTGCATTTTTTTTGAAAGCTGTCTTCAAAAAAGGCTAATTTAAAGTGGAACAGATACAGAAGGTAGACTACCCACAGGTAGTAGACCTAAAGACCTGCACTGGTGTTGCTTACTGAAATGAATACTGAGAGAATATATGATTTCTCTCCACAAGGATATCATGGAGGCTAGCAGCAGGGAAGGAAAATTATTATTTCAGATAAATGGCAAACTTGGCACAAGAACAAGTACAGACAGAATAGTGAAGCATAAATTTAAACTGGAAACTGGAAGAAACTGTAAGAACCAGAGAAGGGAAGTTATTCTACTCAATCATTCAGTAAGAACACAAGAACAAATATCTACTCATACAGACAAATATTTTAGAAAGGCATTTTGTAATGTCTGTGATTTGCCTATACTGGAGACGACCAGTCTTAGTATCATGAAAGTGTTCTTCTGATCTTACGTTCCTGCTTTTCTTCTCAAATTCACCATCATACAAGTTCTTACTGCCATGTGTCTAATTATCTCATACCACAGTTGCAAAAATAACAGCTTCTCTCAAATTCCTGAAAAACCTGTACTGCACACGTAAATAAGCAAAAAATGATTTACACAGAAGCCTTTTGATATCTGAAAACTGTGAGTAAATCTGGATTTTGTGCCTGAAAGAAGCTGCTATTCAAGTTGTTAGCCTCATATGATGGAAAAGTAAAGATGTTTGCTGGCTGTGCATCATCACTAAGTAGTTGCTCTAATCATAAAAGGGAGATTCATCCCTTTAGATCTCTCTTCTATATCTTAGCAAGTCTCTTTAGGTTCACTTTACAGACAAAATAAAAATTAGATACCTTCAGGTCTTGATCAATTCAATTTGTTTTATATGACTATAGTTGAAAGTATGGGATAAATTGCACCCCAAACAAGTCCATTTCCTTTTCTTTATAAAGAAAACACAGAGAAGTTGCATCCTTCCATAGCTGCATCAATACTCATAAATTAAATGCTGACAAGGCATGTTTTGTGGTACTGCTGCTTATTGATCTACTCTAGGAAATTGTCAGAAAGGTCCCTGTCCTGACTTTTTATCTCAGTCAGCCAGCACTCTTCCCAAAAATTCCTGGGATTTAACATGGGCAGAAACTGTTCCCAAAGGGCAGTTTGGTTGCTAGTGGAATTTATTGCTATGTACACAGACTGCTCTGTGCCAGTTGGCTTCCACAGCTGAGAACATCCCTGGGTACATTTTGTTTAGGAGGATGGTGTGGCTGTATCAGACAGACACCAATGAATAGTGTCTCCTCTTTTGGAAATGAGAGCAGTGTCAAGCAGCATAGTTTTGGGTATTATTTTAATTGTGTTTATTTAAACTACTGATGTTTCAGTGATTTCAAACAATATCAGTAAAACCAACCAACATATGAAGACAAATTAGGATCCACTGGTCAAAGGTAAGAGAATATAATAGTTCAGTGAAGTGTGGCTGTACTGAAGTTGACAGTCTCCTAAAAATTCTGGATTTCAAAA
The DNA here is from genome assembly GCF_048771995.1 of Taeniopygia guttata. Lineage (NCBI taxonomy): Eukaryota > Metazoa > Chordata > Aves > Passeriformes > Estrildidae > Taeniopygia > Taeniopygia guttata. The sequence continues at coordinate 13,851,697 of NC_133027.1, read as the reverse complement.
AAAAAAAAAAAGTCTATTTCAATTTAAAAATAACTAATGCTGCTAATCTAGATTTTCTTTAGCTATTTATTCTCTTGGTCCTATACTCACAGCTGTAAATTGTAGCAGTTTCTTCCTTACCTAGGTTTGCCAAGTTGAACATTTGCAACAGACAGCTTTAATATCCTCTTAAAGTGAGAATGGATTTGATATTTGAGAGCTACTGTCTTCACATGTCTTCAGAATCAAAAGCAGTGAAAAAATGTAGTGATGTCACAAGATCCGTTGTTGTATTTCAGACAACTGATGTAATTTTGTCTGCCTATCACCACTCAAAGCTAAAGAATGCAGAAAAACTACAACATAATATTAATAATGAAAAATTTTTCCCCCACTTTGAAGAAAAGAGTTGTGATTCCTGATGAAAAAGTAATGACTAATGTCAGCCTGAATGAAATTACTTTCTTTATGCTATTTCATGGTGTCTGTGTGTACACAGCAGGGAAACAATGTGCACAGTACTGGTCAGAAATAGGACTTAAACCACAAAAGCTGATTTGAAATCACAAAAATTAATATCAGTTTTAATAGGCATTGTGTTTGCACCAGGCTTCCCTCTTCAAAGACAGTTGACAGAGAAGAGGAAAGGCAGAGGGAAATTGTATATTCAATATCACATATGAGTAAAAACTGCACAAAAAAATCCCATCTCTCCTGACTCTCGGTCCAGTACTGCTTTTAGTTCTTCAGATTTCTTAAGAAATCAAAGATACCAGCTGTCTACCAGTACAGTATTAGGGTATATAATAATGCAGATCATATGTACAAAATAATACAGATTGTGTAGCTATATCTAATTAAGTTTTAATGATTTACTTTTGGTACCAGTCAGTCTGTAATGACATAGAACTTCATAAAGCTGCAATATTCACTTCAAAAATGGGGTGAAGTGTTAGGCACTTCATCTTTACTCAGTTTTGCATTGCTGTTAGTACTTTGTGGTAACACCCAAACTAGCTCAGCTACATGTGCAAAAGCTATGATATCTGTACTACAGACATACCTAGAAAAAGTGGACTATGGTTAGAAGCTTATTATATAAAAATTACATGAAATTCTGGATAATTCCTTAGAACTTGAGTTTATTAATATACTTTAAAAATTCTCCCCTGCTATCCCAGTAACAAACTGCAGAATTACTGTTGATAACAGCATCATGGATGGTGGATAAGTCATTCATGATGACACCTTTGTTAGGCTTTCTGCAGACCTATTTATAGCACATTTCCTTCTGCTATTGTTCTTCTGGCTCTCAGAAAAGTAATTTACCAGCCCAATAAAAGGATAATTGCTGGACCTAGGCCAGCTGTGGTTTCTCTTGAGAACTTTACAGCAGCCAGGATGGGAGAGGGAATCTGTTAGAATCTCCCAGTCCTGTTGCAGTCAGGAAAGCCTAAGGGCATATATCACCTCATGTGTGGCTTGTTCTGTTTGCTTTTACACTTGGCAGGGTCCTAAGACTCAGGAATGCACATCCTTGAATAAAAACTATCTATACAGTCTGAGCAATCGTTACATCTGATTAGGAAGCAAAAAATGAAGCACACATGTGGTTGACTCTGTTCCTCTGATGTCTGTGGCTTTTTGCTGACAGGAAGGAAATCCTTTTTAAAACTTATTTTTTTAAGAGTTCAAATAGATTTCAAACCATGTGAGCCAAAACTTGCTCTCATCTACATCCATGCACTCCTGTTGACTAGACAAGAGTGAAGGCTTCTCTTCAGACAAAACCATCCTTGCTTTGTTTCTCTGAAGCATTTTTAATCTACATCAAGCTTACAACAAAACATCCAGAGTGTTTCACAAAAAATGACCCTCCTTTCCCTCCTCCCCCAAGCCTTTGTTAAGTATGAGTCTCAGCTGGATGAGATGTCCAGGTGCCCAACAGGGTTGTCCAGAGATATAAGGCTCAGGGGATTATCATGATCTTCTCTGTCAAGCGGGTTTTTGTTGACAGTTTTCTGAGCTAGCTCTTGAGCTGTTAAGTATGTCTGCATCATGCAGGAAAATACAAAAAACTTGCCTGTGAAGCACCTCAACATTATCCATGGTTTGCAACTGCAGGGAGGTGCCATCCATGCAATGGGTAAGGCCATGTGACCTCTGCATGACACCTCAGTAAGTACAGACCTGCAGCATTTGAATTATAGAATGAGTCATGTAAGTTGGAAAAGACCTCTAAGATCACTGAGTCAAGTGTTAACCTGGAAATGCCAAAACCACCACTAAACCATGTCCCTAATGTATAATTGGAACCTTATAAATTTTAATTAATGAGTTGGTTTATCCTCTTGCATCACTGAAACCTCTTTGCATTCATAGGTATGAGGCAAACACATCCAATGTCTTGGAAATGCCTACCGTCTGCTCTATGGGACCTCAGGAGTTTAGATGGAATGATTGCATGGGAGCTCTGAAGCACATTTCAAATACTCCCCAAAGTCACTTAGACAACTAACAAAGCTATATGATTTCTGAAATTTAGTTTCCATAGATACTTAGATCTGGACCTGTTCCATGCAAATTTAAGCACTTTATTGAGACAGTTAGGAAAGATCTCCAAAGTCTTATCAAGATGTTTCTTATTCTGGAAGTGCCAATTTCTCTCTGTTAGCTACAGAGCAAATACACAGTGATTTCACTTCTGGATCGGGTGTTTCAATGAAACACTTACTTTTAGAGCTGAGGCCAAAGTTGGATCTTGCCTCTTTCCCCTTCAAATTGCCTTCAAGATCCATTTTTTGGTGCCGAAAGACTATTACAAAAATACGGCATAACAAGAGATAAATTGCATTATTTTCTGCAGAACTGGAACCCCATCCATCAGGTATTCCCTAACCTGTATTTATGCAGGTGATTATTTCTCTGTAAGTCATCTTGCACTTGTCTCTCCTAGGTAGCATCCAGCCATCCAGTTTTACCCAGGTTAACCTGCTTGAGATTGTTTGCAAGTCTCTGTTCAACATTTCCATAGTGTTTTTTAATAACATGAACATCGGTCTTGGGTTAGAGCTAGAAATAAAGTTGATGAGAGGCTGTTTTTGTACTTGTTTTCTGTCCATTTAATTTAGAAATTTCAGCAAGTTTTCTCCATTGATTGTAACAGTAGGAAATTGTTCATTAATATTTAGGTTCAGTAGCTATAATTGCCAAGTCTGGCACTTGCATAAGGTGATGCTATGATAGTCAGAAGTAGCTGGCTGATGTCAAGAAAGGAATCTAGATATTAGGAGAAGAATACTTCATCTATCCTTTAGTTTTATGCAATTATTACAATCAATAAATGTTTGTGATGAATGTCTAAAGATTTGTCTCAACAGACATAAAAAAAGAGATTTTTCTAATTGTACTGCACAATCATTTTGTACTTATGTAATCTGAAAGAGAAATTATCAGAACTTAAGAACAACTCACGGAATTACTGCTTGCATTACCAATATACCCTGTTATCTTAGTACAGCATATACAGCATATACAGGTCTAATATTAGTGAAAACTGTTTCCTGTACAAGAATGAAGTCAACCAGAACTGTTAACATGTAATTTAACTGAGAATTTCGCACACAGATCAACATTTTTGCAGTATTACTCATCCTGTCAAACATGTTTAATTAAGTACTTAAAGGAAATGTCCATTTTTGTATTAACAACTTGTGAAATTCCTGGACATTTGTGATTTCCATGTGAAAACTATTATCCTTAAAAAAAGATATGTATTCCTTTGGTCTTAAGGAGACTGCATTTCTCTTCGTAATTTTCCAACTTTCAAGACTTTCTTTGCTTTTAAACAAACATCTGTAAGTAAAAACTTTCATGAAGTGATCCCTATTTTAGGGTTCATAATGAGAAGAGAAAAGCTGTGTGATTTGAGTTGTTTTGCATGTTGCTGCAAATATTTTACACCTAACTTACCTCATCTCTCAGTAATATTCCTACTTGATTTCTAAGGGGGCAGGAGAGTAATGAATGACACACAGCAGCCTGATTCCCCTGTGTCACAGAATCCACCCAAGAGTTTGGTTTGGGCACACAATAAAAGGCACCATACACTGTGACTACTCAGTATTTGTGACAGAGCAAACTGATGATGCACTTCCTACCGTCAATGCAATTTTACTGGCCTGCATGACTGTGTAGTCCTCATTATTAACATATCATACCCTACACACTGTTGAGTTTCAGAAAGATGCTAAGCAGCTGGAAGCTTGTTCTGAGTGCCAGAAGGGAAACAGCCTCTCATGCACGGAATTTAATGCAACAGCAATCCCTACTTTTTGGCAAGGAAGCGCGCGCACGCGTGTCTGTGTGCGTGTGTGTGTGTGTGTGTGTATGATGGTGGTTTAAGAAAGTGTAAATCTTTCTCATCTTGTGTCAAAAATATCACTCAGGATGAAGGCAAGGAGGGAGTTTCAGTGCCAGCCCCTGACTTCTGGGGGCTTGATTTGGCAAAAGGACCACACTCTTTGCATGTCCTTTCTCTCCTTCTTCATGCTGTGCATCATTTCAGCTGACAGATTTACACAGGAAAGCTGGCTCAGCAAGGCCTGCCGTAGTTGGTGGCAAACAAGAATATGAGGGAATTAACTTCTGGCCTGCTGACAGTGGCTAAATCTGCCAAAGCAGAGCTGGGTAATTTGGTTTCTTTCTTTTGTTGATTTTGTGCCAGCCCACAAGAGAGGATTAAGCAGCTAAATTCTGCATGGAGAACTCTACCCCTTTCGCTCAAATCCTATTGTCTTGATAGAATGACAGTAGCAAGTTGTGCCAATCTCTAACATCTTGCTGGCATTTCCCCAGAACATATCAGCTTTTGGTCTCTGAAAAGAAGGATTTGTTAAAGAACTAATGTTAAAAAGAAATTAAAAAGGACAGAAGAGGATGAGAAGCCATGGAGTAAAAGTTTTGCCTTGTATTAATTAAAGGAACAAAGTTCTCTAATCCTGATGGAGACTCTACAATGAAATGTGGGTAAGTCTCTAGCTCTCCTGTTGTTGTAGCACATTAAGAGTGTTCGTTCCCTGTTATCCACAGTATTTGTTTAATGCAGGAGCTATTCCCTATTGAGTTCTGTGAAGCTTTGCATTCATTTCACTCATTAACATTGGGTAGAGAACCTCCAAAAATAAGGTCTTAGTTTCTCTATTTGCAAAGTGTATTTACATCACAAATAAGCTAGGGATGAACATTTTTTTCCCCAAAGCATCAAACCTTCTCTGAAAGTGAGATAAGCTTAAGTGCTAAGGAAAGTGGGCAGCAAGGACAGTAAGGTTTTTGATTTTCTGTCCCAAAGTCAATATTCTCCAAGAAGACTTAGGTCTAACAGGCTTCCAGATTGAAACCATCAGAACTGTTAAAACCATCTCATCTGACTTCCTGTGCAGCACAGTCCTGAGGACTTCATCAAGAGATTCCTGCCAAAGACCTTTCAGGGAGTTCAGTAAACATTCCAAAAAGGCAGGTCTCCATACAGTGTGACCTCTTTAGACCACATTTTCTGTGTAGGCAGAAATGTTTTGCAACCAGGACTAAATTATTCTTCTGAAAGGTAGGAAGGACTAGACTTGCACCTATTGCAGTCCAGCAATTTGTACACCTGAGCCTGAAGAAGCCTGAAAACAAGTTTAAGTCCTAAGTAATATAAGATTCCTATGCTTTTGCAGCTTACTTTTTAAAGTACCACACAGCTTCTAATTGAAAGCTCCAGTGTGAGAAATAAGGAAGCTAATGATACTTTCCTTTTGACTAAGTAACATCCATGTCAAAAAAAAATTAAAAAAAAAAAAAATCACTGCAATGTTTCTTCCCTTATTTTCCCTTATTATTTTCAGTGTCCCTTCTACAAGGCATGAGGAGTTCCACAGAATTTTGTCTCATATTTCCCTGGCTGCACTCATAATATAAGAAAATAATGGGGTATCTCCCAGACTAGCAATTCTATTAATGCTATATTTAAGATGAAACTATTATAAGTCAGAGCATTGTCTTTAGAAAAAAAAAATTGCCAATATGACATCTAGGTAAGAAAATGTCCTTTGATTAATACACACAAATGAAAACAGTTCATAAGGCCTAAAGTTGATATTTTCCTCTATTTAATTTCCTCTTATTTAATATTAGTCACTTATCAATTCTAGCACAAAAATTTTGATGAAAACAAAGAAAGCAGATCCAAATCTAGATTTCACTAGTTTAAAATTAACTTTACCTTTTCTGTTGTATAAATGTCTCCTCTATCTATAACATTTACTTTATTCTAGAATGTTATATATACATATATTTATACAAATATTTATATCATTCAGACTTCTAATATTAATTCCACAGAATTTCATAGAATTTCACAGAATTAGCCTTGGAAGGCACCACCAGTGGAGCCATCTGGTCCAACCTCCCTGTTCAAGCAGGGTTATTCCAGAGCATGTGTCACATAACTGAGTCCAGAGAGTTCTTGCACATCTCCAGTAAGGGAGACTCCACAGCTTCTCTGAGCAATCACTTCCAGTTCGTGTTCACCTGCACAGTAAATAATTTCCTCCCCGTGTTTAGGTAGAACTTGTTGTGCATCAGTTTCTGCCCATTGGCTCTTGTCCTGTTGCTGGGCACCACTAAGCAGGGCCTGGTTTATCCTCCTGACACCCTCCCTTTAAATAATTACACAGATTGATGAGGTTCCTCTCAGTCTTCTCTTCTCCAGGCTAAACATGGCCAGTTGTCTCAGCCTTGTCTCACAAATGAAGAGCTGCAGTCCCCTAAACACCTTTGTTGCCCTCCAGTGGACTCCAGGAATTCCATGTCCCTCTCGTACTGAGGAGCCTAGAACTGGACACAGCATTCCCGATGTGGCCGCATCACCAAGCATCATCATCTCCCAAGACCTGCTGGCCACGTTCTTCCTAGGTTTAAGAAGATTTACTCTTAAAAATGCTCCTCCAAATTTTTGAAAAGTGTTTATGCAGGATTTTGAGATATGTTTTTGCCTTTGCTTAATTAATGAAACCATTCAAATAATGTTTTTTTCTGAGGACAAAGAAAGTGGCTGCAGAAGTTTGGAGCAAGGCAATAAGTGAGGGAAACTACTGCATTGCCGACAACATTCCAGTTAATTTAAAGGTAAAATTCTTGTTTTCTTCGTTTTGGTCACTGTTTCTCAGCAGTCTTGAAAAACAATTCACTTCTATTGGAATGATATTATTTTTCAATATTAACCAATACCAGAGTGTCAGGAAATAATGCTCCACAAGTGTAAAAGACCATGGCAAACTAGACTATTGATACGATAATCAAACCTTGGTTGTGAGAACCTGAACATTTTTACCAACCTTTTCCCCTAAACTATCAACCTACCAAACCTATCAACCCTCATTAGTATCTCAGAAGCATATACAGCATACTTCAGTCATGATGGGACTTTGGTACATTTTTATGTTTTTAATCTGGGCTTGACCTCTTACTTTTACACAGCTTAAATAAAGTTCTGCTGAGCCAACACTTTGGCCTTTCTGAGCAAATTTCAAAAATAATGCAACTATTAAGTAGAGAGATGAAAAATATTTTTAAATGTTTTCAGATATATTGACTTGAAAGTAACTTTATTTTAAATTTAACTCTATTTTTAATTTCACCACTATTGAATTCTGAGTGCAATATAATATTTATTCTCTTACAATAAGGCCATTACTCTTAGTATATTTTCATCTGGGAAAGGTTCTTTGTATTTATGGACTATTATTATGTTACTGGTGTGAATTAGATTGGACATTATAAAAATTTTAAAATATGTAACAACATATGTAAGATGTTTCAGTATTTTCAAATTTATTATACACAATCTTATAATTTTCTGCTGATTGCTAAAATTGAATGAATATTTATTAACTATATTTGAGCTGAAGGTAATTTACACAAAAATATTTGCTAAAAACATAAGAGGTTTTACATAGAAAAATCTGTCTTTTGCCACATAGGCAAACTGCATTCTGGCACATCAAACTGCAATTATTGCAATTGCACAAATTCCATTCAATATAATAGCTAAACATTTTGGAAATTGTCATCAGATGTTTTATATTCATCTAGTTCTGCATTTGAATATATATAAGTGAAGGTATTAATGATATAAACATCACAGCCTATAAGAAGCAGGTTATCATGACACATAATAGCTGTAAATCAAACAGGAAGGGAAGGACTGTGCAGGAACTATAAATTGGCAAGAGACTCAAGAATGTCATCTAGAAGTCTTGTTTCACTCTCTTTCTAGTAGTTTCTAACCAGGTAGGTTTGTTTGATTTCATGGAATCCAGCCTGGAAACAACAGAGTAGAAGAATCAGGGGAACTTCAGCCAGCAAAGGACTGACTTCATGAGGACATGGAATGACTATGAGCAGAGTTTGTGAAGTAGAATAGAAAGGAACTGTGGAAGACAGCAGAGGACTCAGTATCCTTTATCTTGCAATCCAGTGCAAAAAGTGGAAGATCTGAGGGGACCTGGGTATAGTAAACCACACAGGCTGAAGGTAATGAGAGTTTCTGCCTCACTGTCACTGAGTTGAACACACATTGTTAGATTTAGCAACAACTAGTGATTCGTTATGTTGCTCTTTATGTCTTACTCCAGAATATTGTTTTGAGCCTACTTTCTTAAGATGACTGAAAAATCAACCAAATAAAATAAGTCAAAGCAACAATACCACAATTTTAGAGGTTCTTTGGCATTGAAAACACAAGAGCAAAAATCTCAAGCCTTTTGTTGCCCTTAGCTCATCTGCCTTGGAGAAATCAGACTCTCTTGCATATCAACCTTGTCTTGCATATAAAAAAAGATAAATTCTGGCAACACTACTGTGGTGTATCACCTTATCAGTATATGGGTGGAAATTCAATTGCTTTGAAGAATTAAATGGACCATTAAACTAACCATCATGGAGACATGGATGGATTGACACTCTGCAATGGTATTTGAATTAGCCACTTTGCTGTCTCTGGCAAATGTTTCCAATTTTTTTTCTGACTTAGCCTTAGGCTGATAAGAAAAGATAACATGAACCTAAGAGCCGTGGCAAATTAGTTTATCATCACTACTAACAGTACGCTCAAACACTCCAGGAAGCCTTCCAGCAAGGATTAACACTTTCATAAAGTTGCATCTAACATTTCTTGTGTTCATTTATCTAGAATGTTTACTGGCAATGTTGAGTGTATTTTATTAAAGGTATCTGCACAATTACCTTGAAGGAATAAAGCTTAAGCCTATTAAATTACTAAACATCCAAGCTCCATGGTGAGCTTAAGAGGCTTGTTTCTGTTTGGAGGAATAGGAGCATGGATTACCAGATGCACAGATTATAAACTCACTATTGCTCATTCATATAAATTCCGGTTTGAATCATGCCTAACTTCAAAACCTATCACAAACTCCCTTTATCTGAAAATGTGAACAAGAAGCCTATGAGAATAGTATCCAGAGGGCTTCCTGTCACAGCTGAACTGATAATATTGTAGTGAAAGAGCGTTTTATTATTCCATGTCTTCATGGAACTGTGATATTATAAAACAAATTGTATCAATTACATTTGAACTGGCTTTGTGCTGTTGTTTCCTCTTTATTAATTAATATTTTCTGTGATCCTCATGCAGCATTATGGGTATAGTTCTCTGAACACATACACTCAGCATCTGCATTTTACAGAAAAGGGTAGTGCTATCAAAAAACAATTTCATGGCATTTCAAGGAAATGCCAAAGAAATGAAACTCTTGTTTAAGCTTTGTGCTTATTTTATATATTGCAGCTGACCTCATGGTTTATAGCATTATAAGGAAAATTTTCTTTTGCACAAAACATTTTCTTGTTCATGTTAAAAAACTTGCTCAGAGACTTACTTTATCAAGTGTAGACATTCTGGGCTTGCTCCTACAAGAGCAGCAATTCCTTATAACTGCTGATTTCAGTTCTCAGAATTAAGTCCTATTTCAGGAAAAGCAATATATAATTTATACTTCACCATCTTAAATCACAACCTCTCTTTTTCCATTCATCCTCTACCATTAACTGTCATGAAAAGTCCAAAGAAAATGTTTTGTCCTTCCCTTAGAAGAAACAAAAACAACTTAAGGAGTATTAATAACCAAGCAGATATAATTTAAAGCAGTGTTGGGAGAGGAACAGTGCGGCCAATAATAACATCATAGAAAGCTGGTATCACTGTACTATTTATGATCATAGGGTGAAATATGGTCTGTTTCTTAATCAGTAACTCCTATGGAAATTCAATGAAAAGACACTATTACCAAAAAGAATGTTGTATCCTCAAGATCCTCTCCAGTGCTTACGTGTTGGATGCAGAAAGGATGGTTTTCCACAGGAAAGTGTGATGGCCCCCAGGCAGCCTCTTGCTCTTCCCTGCCTCATATACATGGACAAACCATGCATTCTGTAGTCTGGTAATTCAGTTTAGATAGCTCTAAAATTAACACATTGTTTAACTATTTGATTGTCTTTGGGGTACTTGCCTTCACCACTGTGTGAAAAGAGTATCTTCGTTCTTATGTAAAAAAAGACAATTTTGAATACATGTTGTTACCATTAACAGATGGCAAACTTTCCATCTTACCTTCCTGGGATACTAGATGCTATAAAACAAATTACTGAGTTTTTTTTCTGCAGTTGTTTCTTCTGCCTTCAACATCTGCAAATATTAAGACAGAATAAGTTTAGGATTTTCAGCATAGATGGGACAATGCCCTTCAAACACACTTTCTCCTGAATTTCTAAATATTACAAACCAGATTCCCAAAGCTGGTAGATACAAATACCTAACTTATGGAGTTTTTGACTTTAGACACCTTTCTAGTTATGAACAGTACAGTCTCAGTGGACTATTGCCTTTGAGTGCTCCAAATACTCATATCCATGAACATATCTTCAATTTATGAGTCAGGTCATATTGGTAAATGGAAGCCTCCTTCCTAAGAAATATTCAAAGGACACTTGACAGGATTGCATTTCCATTTTCACTTGGAAATGCTGGCATCTGAAAGTCAGGTCCATTTTGAATAATCTTTGGGAACTTCCTTTCCTTTCATGCAGGTAAATCAGGGATAATTTAAAAGCAAAGTACCTTTATAAAATGCAAGTCAGATGCTTTCATCTTCATGACCTCATAATTAACTTTCCATTGTGAGATCTTCTTGGGTTATGGCTACTGATTAAAAGGTGAAAGGTTGAGGAGAAAGTGAATGGCAGGGAATTACATGCTCCCTTTCCTTTTAAAGGCACTTCCTTTACAGCAGTTATGATAAATACTAACCTTTATTCATGTTACAGGTCTGAATTGGTGCCATATGATGATGAATTCCTATACAAAGACACGGCAGGACCTGATTAAAAGTTTAAAAAAGTATGAACACAGATGGAAAGAGAAAACTTGAAACTGGAAGATGGCAGGGACAGCTGACAGCATTATGTTTCCAATGAAGAAGGGTAAAAAAATGTTTGGGGAAAAAAAAAGAGAGAGAAAACTGTTCTTTTAGCCCCCGATGCTCACATTTCAATCTGGAAAAAAATAAGAAAGTTTTTTTTTATCCAGTTCTGTGTAATGTAATAGAGATGGATGCATCACATGCAGGAAGCTTTTTTTTTTACTTCAGCACATCAAAATAGATTTTATTCTTTCATTATTCAAAATGATATAAACTGCAAGGTCTATATATGTGCATGTACCTCTTCTAAATCCTATCTTCTGTAGAAACTCCTATGAACCTCTAGGTGAGATTTCTGAGCATTTAAATCTGACAGTTTGAATCTAAGGGTTTGAATTCAGTGTTTTCTGACACTCATGTGAAGCTGCTAACAGATTCTGATTTGCTCAGACACAGCCTTTACCAGGGATTGCTGTAGAAGTTCTCTTAGTCCAAAGATAATCCAAATTTCACCAAACCTCTGAGATTAATTCTTGCAATGCAGCATCTTTTTGTTTTGGTTGTTTGTTTGAGCTTTGGTTGGGTTTTGTTTGTTTGTTTGCTTTGTTTGGACATTGTTGTTGTTCTAGTTTCTTTCCCCCTCACCAAGGATACTGTTATAATGATGATAGAAGCAGAAGATCAAAATTTCTGTCATGCTCTCAAGATTTTTTACTAAATGTAAGGTTTTCCCAAGACTAAAACAAAAAATTTAACTTTAAAAAAAGGAGCTAAACAAATGAGTAAATTAACAATTGGGCTTCTTCTACCTTTGTGAAATTAGTTCCAGAGTAGTGATAATCTCTATAGAATAACTCAGGAATTTCTTAAATTATGAACAATCATGTGATTTTAGTCAGAAGAGTAGTCTACTGAGTAATTGCAGACATGCTAAGTAATTTCGTTTAAAAATAAATATGTATTAGGGCATCTTAACAGTTTGGTGACTGAAAAAAAAGTGGAGTAGAGCAGAAGCCATTTTTCAATTAAGCTGGTTAACCTAATTTATCTTTCAGTTTATATCTGCTATTTATTTCACATGGTTAAAAAAAATCCTCATGCATATAAATTGTAACCAAAATTATATTAGTCTTGATTTTACTGAAATATATTGTGTATAAAAGTTTACCAAGGCCTTTAGAAAAATGATTGAATTGCCTACACTGCCTGGTGCACCAAAATTCTTCAGAGACAGCATTTTGGAAAAATTATTTCATTTCAAAGGTTTCCTAGTTGTGTTTGTTAGGTTTTGTTTTTTCCAGTGGTCCTTTGTAATTTTCTCCACTCAACATTGTATATTGTGGCACTATAATAAATAGACATGAATAAAAGAACAGCCATAAAGATGATTAAAGTTATTGATTCAGAGACTGAATATGCAGCTGATGACAATATTAAAAGGGCTTCAATACTGATAGCCAATAGTAGGATTTGCTAGCAGGGATACAAGACTGGTTACACAACTGCAGCATGTGGACAAAAAAATCCCAATTAACAACAGTTCAGAGAACATGGGCGTTAGTATTATTCCTTGTGATAGCCTTGTGATACGTTATCCTTTGGATAATGTTTATAACTCAAAAGATGTGTAACAGAGAGTACCTGTGAAGGGATTCAATAATCCATTGTTAAAATTAAATTATTCTATATAAATTTTACCTTAGAATTTTAGGCCCTGGCTTTGAGGAAGACTGATGGCTTTTCTATAATATATCTACCCTTAATTCCAACACATTTTAATTTATTTGGAAGTAGTTCAATTAATTCACCACCTGTGGCCAGTAAATTAAGTTAGAGAACTAGGTACTTTCTGTCAACAGGACTGGTTTCAACCTTCTTTGCAGTGTTGATACTCTAAATCAACCCAGTGAATAAAATTAATCTGATTATGGTTTAGCACAGAGTGATTGTTCTACACCTATAACTTGTTTTTGCTGTAGAAGTGGTTCTTAAAATCTGATTTATTTCTTAGCTCTGTACACAGCCTATGGCTCCTGTCAGGCTGAAGGGCCAGCATTGAGTTTCCATTGCCAGGGACAACATCCTCTCCTCTTTTTTTGATTGACACAGAAGACACCATGTGAAACAATGGTAGTATCTCAGGGGGAAACATGGCAGCTGAATTCTGTTGCTTTTGTTGGCAATTTTTTGTGAGCCTAAGAAGAGAAAAGTTTTAAATAGTCTCCCTTTTTATTTCATCAACAATTTCACATAAGAGACAACTAAATAAAAAAAAAAACCAACAAAACAAAACTAAACAAAGCATAACTCTATATTATAGGTTTGACAGTGCTGCTTAGGAAAGTTAGAGTTAGGCTATATATTCTCTGACAGAGAGCAATGAATAGGAATAAAACCTAGAAAAAAAATTATGCTTGCATATATTGTAGTGTGTGTGAAAGATCTGTTAGATTTCTCAGGAACTGGGTATTGTATTATTTTGTAGAAGTTTATTTTAGATTTCCATAGACCATCTGAAATAAACTTATAAATATATATACACACCCTACTGTCTGTTGCCTTAGATATGTTCTCATGAAATTGAGCACCTAAAATTCTCACTTAAAATTTCTCTTTTATTATATTTAGAAGATTGAAAAGTTCACATAGACTCTTAAAAAAAATCCCCATTGGAGTCCTTAGAGAGGAGTTACAATTTTTTGAAGGTCGCAATGTCTAAATAGACTTGTCCAGGAATTAACATTTTTTGGCATCTACCTAATTAAGTTAAAAGTTAATAAATTCCCTTGGTTGCTCCTTTCTTCAGGAAGCATGCAAAAAATGCATTGAAGTAAGGAAGTTCAAGGTTTCAGTATCTGCCGCCCTTGGTCTTTCTCAGGAATTCTTTAGCTGATTACATGCTTCTCCTTTCAACAACATAAGCTTTGTATCTCATGTTTTGTAAAGGATCATTTCCCAAACCACCTCTCTAAGGCTGCTCTTGGTCAGCCAGAAAAGTCAGCATCTGGATGTATTTCTACCACATACATTTAAAATGCCCAAGGGAATGTATTTTCCTTTGATTATTTTAACTAAAGTAATCTTTATAAACATTCTTATGATCTTACAAATGCTTTTTCTTATGTGCAAGAGTTGAAATTCTTTCAGATTTCAGTGTTTCCTTTGAAATTTTTGCTTTATTTTCTGAACCAATGCATTTTTTCCTTTTTATTAATAATGACAGTCAATGAATAGCAAAATATTCATGTAACTGAACAATACTTACCCATAAGATGGGTTCATTCTGGCATGTTTGGAATGCTATACTTCATAAGATGATACAAGATCTGGATTTATCCTTGTGTCAGCTCCACACTAGCGCAAATCCATTAATTTTGATTAAATTATGTCTTATGCCTAATTTATGTCAGTGTAATTGAGGAGGATTAAGGTTTAATTATAATTGTACATAATTATCCATGATTATAATAAATGCCAACATTAAGTCAAAATAGTAAGGCTAAACTGTTGGGGATCCAAACTGAGATGATGAGTTGCAGTACTTATAGATGTCAAGCACCTGCAATATGTAGCTGAGGGTAGAATGAAACCCCTAAATGCCACACTTTGGAATTAAAAGTCCAAAACCGGTGTAAATTTTTTACTATGCAAAGAACAACTATTTCTTCATTAATAATTTGGGCACTCAGAAGATACAAAGGATCAGATTAGGTTTGTGAGGTCTTGGAGTGAGTGGGAACATTTATTAAATGTGAAGATCCTAAATTAAAACTTCTGAACACTTTCCTACAGTTTTTCACATATCTTCCCTTTTATCTCATATGAAAATTATCTCAAAGACTTTTCTCATTCCATCTGTCTAAGGGTCTTCACCTTGACTTGATACCAAACTTACAAATACTTAACTTTTTCTTTCATACTCATAATAGTGTATATAAAGAATAGACCTATACAGTCTATATAAATAATAGGCCTATTCAAATTCTTTTATTACTCTTGAGATTAAAAGACACAACAGCTTATTTCTTTTCATCACTATTTTAAAATATACTAAGAAAAATAATTAAAACCAAGCCTGGCTTAAAGAATAAAAATTTTTCAGAGATTCATCCAAAAATTGCTTGGTATTATAGTAAGAATTGAAGGATAAAGAGAAGGTTAAAATATATAGACTGAGGTTGCAAGACAAGTCAATGGAATGACTGAAGTCCGACGGCTTTTTCAACTTTCATAAAAGTTCTCAACTTTCTTCTTTTACCTTTGAGATAGAATATGACACACAAAGTGCCTATGGATATTTTCCTAGAAAATATATATTTTGAATTTAAGAATTTATATTATTCTTATAAGTATTAAGATCACATTTTTAGAACATTATTTTCAATATGGAACAGCCACTAAGATTTTCTTTTTCTATAGTGTTTGGTGTCCTTGCATCAATTTCTTCATCTTTGGAGCTGAATTTGCTTAATATGCCTCATAATCACTGCTGATCTGAATTTTCTTGTTTTCTCTTCACCATATATTAAGTGTTTTCATATGTTCTCCTCTCTAATATTCTGCATTGATAGATATATTTTAAGAAAGGCAATATATAGACATTTTTCCCAACCTTCTTCTGAATTAAGGCACTTCCCTCCCTCCCTTCTATCACTGTAGTGTCCACAGAGCTAATATTTACTTAAGATATTAACCCCTAGACTGATCCTTTGTGGTAGGAGATATCAGGAGATTCTCACTACTAACTAAGATGTCTGAGTAAAATATGTCTGTCACATATCACCTTCCTCTTTTAATACAAAAAATTGCAGTGCAGGGTGGTTATAGTTTGTGCTAGCTGTGTAAATTAGCCATAGCTGGGGAACATCTAATGAGTGTGGTCCTTCTGGGGACTTCCATTCCTTGTCAGCCTCTTCAAAGTCCTTGTAACTTTGGACCAATCCTTCTCCTGAGCCAGCACTTCCTAAGGAACCGGAATCCATCTGCTGCATTATCTTAAGGCAGATTTTGGGACAGTTCTTTCTTTATGCTCTAGAGCAGAGGTATCGATTCCTTGTATGTGCTCTTCTAGAGGACAAATGGTGCTGTCTATGACATAGAGACTTAACTGCTTTCATGGATTTAGGACAGCTGGACATGGAATGGACTCTCTGGGTAAAAGCCACAAAAATATCTTGTGATGGAAGTAAGCACTCAACCTTGATCTTTCAACTCGTAAAGTCCTCATCTTTGGGTTACCCATCTTGATTAATTTTTTTTTCTTTCATTCTTATCTTGGGATATAGAATATAACTTGAAAAAAACAACTTTTGCACTTTTTTCAACAAATTTACTTTTTTGTCTTGATCCAAGAAGAAAAGAAAAGCCTCTTAAAAGCTTGTAGATACATAGTGAGTTTTGGTTCACTTGTATTTAACTATTCTGCTTTTTTTTTAACTTTTTTTGACCTTTATGATAATTTCAGCTGGGATAATGAATTTTACCTTTAAAAAATATTGAAATATAATATTCTATGCATTTAACATTTAAAAGACATTTTGGAACAGGATCTCCATATAAAGTTCTATTTTAAAAGAAAATTATTTTTTAACAGCAATATGTTCCTTTGGAAAATTCCAGGTCAATCCATCTTAAATCTGTTCTTAATTAATATGTGACATTGACATTCCTTCCATGGCCTTGGAAGCTCTATCTCCATGAAATATTTTATCTATGAAGGCCTGGTACCTCTTTTCATGTAAATTCATTTGCATTTGAATGCTCTTTGGAAGAAAAAATGCTGCTGAGTTACTGAATTTTTATTTGTTTGTTTGTTTTTAATCTCATTTACTGTTACAGAACTGTATGAACAACAACAATTTCAATTTGTTACCCTGGACATTTCATTAAAAAAAAAAAAAGAAAAAATTAGCTAATTTCTAGCAGTAATGAAAAGGTGAACCTTCTAGTAAATTGGATGGATAACAAGGGAAGCCGATTAGCAAAAAGAGGAGCTCAGTCACTGACCTTACAATGCTTCTTTATCTTTTACATTCATCTCTCAGGCTCAGTCCAACTCTGCAACATAAAGCCAAAGCTATGGTACAAGTATTGTATTCCCTGAGGAACAGCGTATTACTTGTATATGCTTGGTTGCTTTTTTGCTGTGAGCTTCTGATTCATATAAGAAACAGTTTACTCATACATTGACCCTTTATTTAATATGCTTATTGAATAGGCAGGAATCTTCTTAAAGGACAGAAGTATTAAGATGTAGCTGACACAGAAAGCAGATGAAAATCATAGCATTACCATTTTCTAAAAAAATGGTCAAAGATATTTAATGACTAGAGAAAACAAGCAAAAGATGCACATTTTAATACCTTTGAGAGTTGATGTAGCATCCTACCAAAAATATGAAATAAAACATTTTTAAATAATCTAGTTTATACTACTATGACACAAGAAGAAGACAATATTGTATAAGTGGGATGCTCAACTTTTTACAAGAAAGTTATATCCTGATGGATTATTTTTCACTGTTTTTTTACCCTAAATTCTTTCATTGTCTTGAGATATGTAGGTAAAACCATCTGGATTTTGAATCTATTACTCTGGGAAAAGTATTTCACCCATCAGTTTGTTATGCCTTTTTTTTTCCCCAGGAAAAAAAACAGTTTGCTTTGGTAGACAGAATAAAGGACCTGTTGCCACGTGCTCCCTGTACTATTCAGCTATAACCTGCACTTGTTTCCCCCTTCTCAAAAGGTATTATAGAAAAATGTATGTATGATCTGATCCTCTCATGAGCCCTGTTTATTGTGTCATTTACATTTTACTAACTGGTAGTTAGCTCAGTGGGAAGCTCATAAGCCGTTACAGTCAGAAGCTGAATGTTGTTTCATGCAGGTTCAACAGTTGTTGGAATCCTGCAGTTATTATTATTCTTTACTTAGGAGAAAACCAAAATAAAAAAGACCAGGAAAGCAGGAATATAAACAAATATTTTTTGGAAAATCTAAGGTCATCTTCTGTTTTGTAGTCTGCCTTCATGTTAAATTGTCATTTCTTTCTTTTTGTTCTGTTGGTTTATTTGTGTTAAAAGCCAAAGATTTTTTTCTTAAATAATCCTAAAAAAAGCCCTTTCAGATTTCTTCATTAACATGATTTTCTCTTTCCCTCAGCTCTTCTACTTTGCATTCTACAGTTCATAGTTATTATTTAGATTTGTACTTACAGAACATGAAAGGGCCATTGCCTTTTATATACGGGGTGCCATGCCTGAGTGGGGTCTCTGAACAATTCTCTAATATTAACTAACAGTAATGAAAATTCTGATAAGTAGAGTGATGCTCAGTCAGCAGGATTACATTTGACCAACATGCCTAAGCCATTAATGAGCATAATTGTTGTAATAAAATAATTTCTATACCAAATCAGGGCATACGTACATGCCTATACAGAAGACTTAAGATATGGGATTACATATGAAAATGAATGAAATAAAATTGTTCTTGCCAGAATTGCAGTGGTTTTTCAGTTCCTCTGAAGTAGCTGGCATGCTGGCTTCCCATTGTAGCTGGGCAACACTGGAATGAGGTCAATTCAATTTAACAATATTTGCCAAATATCTGTTCAGTCCAGACCTTCCACATGTTGTTCCCAGTGTGCATTTGACATAACCCATGAAGACCTGGGCTAGAAACCAATGCTATCTGCATACAAAGATCAGCACCAAGTTATTTTTTTCAGAAGATATCTCAATCAGCAGGGGACTCCACTAACTTTTTTTTTTTTCCCACAATGTGCCCCCATTGCCTGTGTGTTTGAATAATCAGACATTTGACTGATCCTTTCATCTCTTACAGGGGGTTTGCAGGGACCCTCTGAACTAGGATGACAGGATTTGGAACCTGAGAGTTGGTGCTCTTTGTTTGTTGTGGCTTATCACCAGTCAAATCCAGTGTGTAGGTTAATAAGGCTTAAACTTTAAGGGACCGGTGAGCACCTGATTGACAAGCCTGCGAATAAAAGTGCAGTGGGAAGTTTTGTGTTTGTGAAGTTAGTATGCAGGGAGACACAACTGAAGTTTAGAATGAATTGCAATCAATTATATAAAGGCAGGGAATCTTGTTTGATGACTTAACATCAATTCCTGAACTTCAAATAAAATTTCAAAGTATTTCATAGAGTTCCAATAAAATTCTAAGACATGGTTTAAATGATTGTTTATCTTTCATTCTTTATTGTTTTGGTTTTTTTGGGTTTTTTTTTGAGATACAAGTGTGTATCAGAAATCGCAAAGCACCAATATATAACATATAATGAAGTTCCTACTATGTATTAATTGGAATAATCTATCTATTAGGATTAACAAAAGAAGGTATTGTTCTACAGCTCCTCAGAAGTTAAAGAAGTTAAAGTTCTACAGCACTATAGTGCTTCAAGTTTTCCTAGACATGTGCCTCCAATAGTTTTTATTTTTAAAAAGTTACGTCCTATGCTTGAGACACACTTTCAGGGTTTTCAAGGGATCCTCTGGGACATGGTACCCAAATCTCAGTCGCCTTCAATTTCACCCATATGATTTTTATTTCCACATGTGGTTGAAAATCACAGCCTCACTTGTCTTTATTATAATTCTAAAGTTGATTGAAAATTTTTAAGCTATGCTGACTTCTACCAGAAAATACAGTTCCACTAAACCAAAAACGCTTGTCAGGAATCTGTTAATACTGGGATTTTAAAATTTACTATTATTATAAAATAAGAAAGTACTCTGGTTTTGATTTGATAATGTTAATAGAGTATCACAAATATAATATTTTTAAAATAAACATTAAATTTTCAAGAGAATAGTTAATATATCAGTTCAATATAATTTAAACAAAAATTTTAGTAAACTTTTTTTCTGAATTTTTGTTCTACAGAATGTTTGATTTTTTCATTTTTCATCAACATTGTGAAAAGACACAGAAAAGTGAATGATTCAAGGAATACATCCTCTTGAAAGTATATTTCTACTGTTACTCCAAATAATATCTGTAACATTTGCACTGAATAATCCAATGTTCCCCATATTAGAGAATACAAAATTATTTTGTAAGTAACTTAAGGGGGCCAGTTGGGGAATTCCTACCAAAATTATTGTTAGAAAATGAATTTTTGTATGTGGCATTTTGACACACTTTCCACCAGGCAGGTTTCTCAGACTTGTAATGGCATTTATTGTCAAAAAACAGAAGGAAAAGTCTACTCACTGAATATAGAGTACCAAGTTGCAGAGCCAAAAAAAAAGGAGGGTCTGATTTCAAAGCATTTCCTTGTGTTTACTCGCTTTATGGTGTGTATGTAACTGCAGGACAAATGGGGAGCTGCTTTTGAATGTTTAAGAATGTTTTCTCTATTCTCATTGTGCTCCACTGAGCTTGAGGAACCCAACAGAAAAACTGATTTGGGAAATGAGGACGCAGTAGCTGTTGTGGACATCATCTTCTTGCACATGTTATCTTCTGGGAGAGAAGGAGAAGAGGAGAACAGGAGGCTTTCTGCCCTTGTGGCATTAGAGAGTTCATGAGATTGTCTCTTTAAACTCACCATTCCAAAATTTGTTGCTGAGATGAAATCTGAGCACTGATTTACTGAATTTTGCAGACCATTTTAATAATGATGTGGGTCATGTTTATGCTGTGAAGTGCATATACATCCACTTCTATCCAGGATGCATTAAAAAGAAATAAAGCAATATTGATACTGAGCTTAGACATCTGCCCAGTAGCTTACTTTTAAGAGAAGGCATTAAGATTACCCAGTTCAACATGTTCTGTCATATAGGAGTTATGGAATTTAAACTTCAAAAGAAGGTGGACTCAGGTCTTCCACTTTTTGAATAAGCTGTCTAAGCAGTTGGTTAATGTGAAAAGGGCTAAGGAAACATTGATTAGGTGTATGATTGCATTGGACATTGGTAACACAAAGTCCTCTGTCCTACTGTTTGGGACCAATCCTTTGAACCAGATACTGGTTGTGATGTAAAGTCAGGAAATCAGTTTTTTTCATGGGAACTTTCCCCTGCAAAACTTGTTGGGAGAGGAAGCCAATTTTTTCACCAAGTTAGAGATCAGCTATTGCAATGAACCACTTAATGTTTTATATATGAAATGCAAAGTTAAATGATTAAGATACTTGTATATTTCTGAACCTGTTCACACTTTTCTTTATAATCACAAAAAATGTTATGCAAAACTTGTGCAGTCACCTTGTTTTTTAGCTGTCTTTTTAAGAGAACAAGAAATTCTTGATTACACACCTCTGAATAGAAGGGGATTCCACATTTTCTTTCTGAGTGAACACAGGCACATAAATTTCAGCCCAATCTAGGAATTTCATTGATAGTGACATCTCAGACATGACCCTGATTTTAGAGTTTAATCTAATGCTGCTTCCAGCTCAATTGTGCATCCAGGATAATTGATGATTTTCCATGAGTGTCTTGTTTTCTCCATCGCATATAGCATTTTGCCTCAGCCTAATCTAAGCAGTCTGGATCACCCTGCTGGTGAATGTCAAGTGTCAGTTGCTTACTACTGGAGATGGCACAGAATTATCCAACAGCCCTCATACTGGCCAAAATCTGTTTCTGGTTGCCTGCCACATGAGCATTTATGTTGTAGTTAATCTACTTGCAAAGCATGTGATTTGACATCCACAGTTTCTTCTTCCAGTGCTGCTTTCCCAATCCCCTGTGTTTTAGAACAACCCACATGAGGCAAAATCAGTTTTTAGCAGAAATTTTTCTGCTTTTTCTTGTTTGGGAAATGAGCCCACATCATTACCTTCATTTCTTTGCTTAATATCTATAAATGAACACTCTCAAGGCTGTGGGATACTCAAAATTGTTTATGTTGCATTTCTTTGAATACACAGGATTAGTCTGGGGCATTTCTCTCACCCTAAATTGGCACGGGCTGGGTTATCTGCCCAAATGCTGGCACTTGTGCTCGAGAGTCAGCGCCTTTGATTCATGAAGCTTTGGCTTTGATGCAAGCATCCCTGTTACCTCTTGCACTAAGGATCTGGCACAACCCCTGTTGGTACTTCCATGAGGACATACAATGTTCCAAGCCTCCCCCACTGTGTAGACAATTCCTTAGAGGGGCAGGCTTTCCAAACACATTGTTTTAAAGAAATGAATCACTCATTCGTGAAAAATGGAAAAAAAAGAGCACAAATACCATCAAAGCAAATTCAGGGGTTTGCCGCCCACATCACTGACATCATGCTGCCAAGCCAGAGAGTGCTGAATAGGACTCCTTACAGACTCCATCAATGCCACTCTTTAAATGGCAATTGCCTGAAGGGGCTGCTGGTTTGTGATATGAGGTACTTCTTCCTTAGCAGGAGAAAGGCAGCAAAGGCTGGGATTTCAGTGCAAGTCCCCTCAAACGGCAACAAAACACACGGCTGTTTGCCCTGCCAGGATGTCTCTTTTTGAAAGGACTCTCTTCTGGGTTTGGAAGGCAATTAATTTATACTAGGATGAAATATTTTTTAAAAGGAAAAGACCTGTCTAATCATCAGAAAGAACTTCCTTTATTAAATTGGAGATTGGATAAGAGAAGCTATGTGGACTTCTTATCATTTATGGACCAATTAAAATAGATCCAAGTGAGGTCTCTCCGAGTTAATCCCAGAGCTGGTGTGCTGGGGTGTGTGATGCAGGGATGCACTGAGCTGTCTGGACCCGAGCCAGCTCACATCTGACGCGCTGTTCCCACATCAGACAGGGCTGTGCCCAAGCTAATAAGCCCTGTCGAGAAATACAGTGACAGGTCACTGTGGCACAGTGCAGTGTCACACATACAGTCTGCACTTAATGGCACGAGTTCCCACTAGTTGTGGGATTTCTACCATGTGACCGTTTTACGGAATAGACAAATTTCCAGTCATTCTGCAAATGTTTTTACACACTCTTCTGTGCCATGACATTGCCTTTCCACTTCTTTCCGCCGATACTTTGTCTTGCTGATTTCTCAGACAAATGACTCAACTTTTCCTGTGTTTCTGCATTTGCTCACAGGGAGCTGCTTCTCCACACACCAAGTCTGCTGAGGTGCCTGTGAGCCTTCAGCCAGCTAAGGTGACCTGGTAAGCAAACCAACATAATTGGGTTATAATAAAAGAACAGAGTGAAGCAGCAAAGAATTCATCGCCTTTTACCTCTATGTTCATGTCACCTTGCTTCAGTTTCTGCTTGCCTCTGAGTACATCTGCACTTCAAAAAATGCACTGCATTTTCAAAGCAAGCAACACTTACCCTGATGTGTGTAATGCAAGGAACAGGGGACGCTGACCTGCCTGGGGATTTGGGACAGCACAGTAATGAAAATAATTAAAAACTAGAAATTGAGACTGTCAGTAATGATCTTTCACTGACCCAGAATGGATAGATAAAATGATCAATGATGTCTTTCCCTTCTGTAATGTCAGCCAGACAATCCAAGTTTATAATCAGCATAGGAAAACTGCTGCATATCACAACCATATGGCAACGAGAATATACATTATAGTACAGTAGCATTGCACTAATTTAAGGTCTGTCACCACTTCCATTATGGGTCTCTGTTTCCAGCAATAAGAAACTCTCGCACAAGCACTTACCCCAAGCTGTACATGACCTCTGCCTCTAAAGGTCTTAGATCTCTAGATGCTTTAAATAACTTTTTTATTTAAATAGCTTTTTCTATTTTTTCATTATATAAGTTAAAGTAAGGTTCAGTTTTCCCCCTCATTATTCAAAATTCATTTTATTTAAGCAGATAAAACTCCATGGTTTTGGGAATGGTTAGGTCTATTCCATCTACAATAGGTCAACTTTTAAATTGAAAGCAGTCATTAAGCATCTGGTGATTTTAAAAGCTATTGTGTATATACATAGAGAGAGAATTATAGTTAAATGGAAAAAAAAAATCACCAAAAATGAAGCCGTATTGGTTTCTATGTGAACTCAAAGTTTTCATGAAGTTATTCTACATAAGGCTGGTCAGACTACCTGACCTTGTTAGAGGAAAAAAAAAAGTCTTTATTTTTCACCTATATCAAAATCTGTGTACATTTTTGCACATCTTAAAAATCCCCATGGAACAACTGGTATGTTTCCAGACTGGAAGCAGCTTTCTGGCACCCTAAATTTAGGGAAAATAATGCAGTTAATCCACAAATGTTTTACAACCTTCCAAAGACATTATGCACAGTGCAAAGGTGGCATCTCTTGTGGAAAAGGGATTTCTATTTTGGATAATCTCTCCATGGCTGATATTAGCACATCTCAGTCACTGTATAATCACAGGTTCCATGCTGATGTGAGAGTAGCCATCACTCAGAAAGGTCATGCCAAGGATAAATTAGCCCAAATTAATAACAAGTTGATGGAAAATTTTCTTCTGAAAGTTCAGGTGACCAAATCCTCTTTTGATTCCCAGTGGTACAGAGGCTGCTACAGCTGAGCTTGGGGGAGCTGCACAGGCAACTCTCTGGAAAGTGCTGGGAGGATGAAGGTGTTCAGCCCTAAGCCTGAAAGGGGCTGAAGTTGATCTCAGTGGGGAGGACCAGCTCTTATCTGCCCCAGAGCAGTCAGAGAAGTGGTTAAAGTAGTGATCAGAAAAGAGTAAGAAGAGGGCAAATCTATCTGCCCATCCCCCTCACTGTTCTCCCAGCCTCCAGCTACTTTCAGCCCAGCGATTTCCTGAACTGGAGTGTTTTTTACGCACTCAATAATTCTCTGTGGATTTCAGTTCTGTGAACTTGCAGCATCTCTCCTTTAATCCATGGGAAATTTTAACCTCCCAATTCATTCCCTTGCTGTGAAAAAATCAATTTTTTTTTTAGTAGTTAGTAAAAGTGAGTTCTGGCCCATGGCTTCAATGTGTCTCAGTAATGCAAATAACAAAGGCATTACTTGGCAATAATTTTCCATGTCCCTGAGATGATTTACTCTGATGGTCAGGGTCATTTTCCTCTCAGTCAAAACTTTATTCCCATAAGACAGCTGCTGATCATTATTTACTTTTTACCTATTAAAAAAAAAAAAATCACATCACATTTGGATATCTTTCTTATCAGAGAACATGCTATTTGTCCATATGACCCTTAGCCTATGTAAAGCCACCTGTGAGCTATATGAGCTCCTAAAGCAGATCAATAGGAATGAATCTGTAGGAGAGAAACACTTGGTGCTGAGGCCCTATATCCCAACCCTGTAGAATTTGGAAGAGGGAGAGAGGGAGGAAGGAAGGAAGCAATCCTGTGTCATGACTGTCCCTAGGAACAGGAGTGCACAGTGTGGACTGCTAGAACATGCCTACCCATTTACTGACAATCAGCATCTGCTCTCCAAGATTATTCCAAAACACTTAGCAAGGTGCAGAAACAGGGAGCAATCCAGGTATGTTTCAAAAGCTCATTTGTTATCCTAAGTACTGGAGATGCATCCATGCAGACCAGGCTGCAGCATGAGTGAGGGAGCCTAACTGAGCAGACCAGGTACCCACGCTGCCTTACCTGAGCTAAATCCCTGGGATCCTCTGCTCAGCACCACTCTCCACTGTGCAGACACACGATGTGACAGCAGCTCTGCTCTCCTTCTTTCCTTCTGTTAAAGAAGGAGTTTGCAACACCTCACCTGGCAAAGTCTTGCAGAGTTTCATCAAAGTCAATAGTGCCTACCTGGAGCTGAATATCTCAACTTCTGTTCAACGAAAGGAAAAAGTTCAAAGTTTCTTAGCAAAAATTATGCAATATGTTACAAGAAGAAGGATTTTTTCAAGGAAACACATCACAAGGTGGTTGACCATATTTTTATCTTCTTTGTTGTTCAGTGTCCTGAGATTAAACAGAAGAGTTAAGAAAGCAGGAGAGTTTAATAAAACCAGCAACAAAAGAAACAGAGAGAGAACTTAAATCTTCTACTGAAAGACACAGTCTCACACCAGCACATCCACAAGCTGTTAATATATAAGTCACTAAATTCTACACTTTATTTTACCTCTGCTAAACACTACCCCAGAGCTCAGCTGTGACTCTTTCACTTTCTAAAAGTGAATCAAACAGCATAAGTTATCAAAGATGCAAACCTGACCCCCTGCGACTACATTACAATGCAGCACCACCTTCTGGCTGTGGGAAAACTCTTAGTGGCTACTTTACCTATTCCATTCTTCAGGGGCATCTGTTTCTTAATTCTTTATGGTGATTAGTTTTCATGGCTTCAGCTATTCCACCTATGGATGTTTGTAATAACAGCTGCTATTTTTCAAATAGAAGAGACATTTCTAACATGGAGCATTTGGAACTGTGCATCTCAGCCTTTAGTGAAGGAGCAATGTGTATGTTCATTTTTTATGATCTGTAATCACATGCTGGTCCTGGGAAACATGCCACAAGGGCCCACATATGTGAGTAGTGGCAGCTGAAAGTGCATAATTCATGAAGGAAACATCAGGATCGGAGGAAATGGCATAAATAGCTGATTGGCTTGACACATCTTATATTTTTTCCAGGATTTATTTCCTTTAAAATATGTGAGTTGTCTTTTTAAAAAGAAATGTGTAGACTGCCAAGTCATAAGGTTCTCTAGGTCACTTATTTGTTTCTCTGAAAGCAAAGGCATTCTTCTGTTTTCATTCTGATTTAATTAGAATGGCTTTTTTTACAGTACGTGATCTTTGTTCTTTCAGGTCTCTACTCCTCCACAGTTTTATTCAACCCTATTGTGGGTCCACTTTGAAACAGAAAGGGCAGTCGAAACAACTTCATCTCAGAAGAAAATCCTATAAATACTGTAATTGCTGTGGAGTTTAATCTGGTTTCTTAACCTCTGATTCAGTTTGGATAGGTCTTAGGGCACAAAAGAAACAAATCAGCCATTTCAGCTAAAGGCTTCATTTGGCACAAATCTGGACAAGACTTAATGATAAAAAATGTTTAAAATAGAGAAACATTAAATGCTGCCCAAATTTCAGCTGGAAGAAAGAAAAAATCCATGATTACAAAAGCAAATTTAATCACATCCAATCTCCAAGAACATTTTGTAGAAATATCACAAACAACAGTGTTCTCAGGGTATTTTTACTCGAAATAATGTGAGAAAGAACATTCTCACATTACTTCCAGTCAAAATGCCATAAAAATGCACATTTGATAGCAAGCATTCTCATAGCATTTTAACAGCAAAGACCTCAAGGAAACATTTTCTCACGACATTTCCTCTGGAAGAGGGTGGAGCTGGAGAGTTCTGCGCTCCTCCACTCCCACCAGCATGGGAATGTCTCAGGGGTGAGCTCTCCAGTGAGAGCAGCAGGGCAAGGATTGCAGAAGACACAGAGGAGCAGGAAGTCTGATGGGCTTCCCTCTGAAATGAGAGCACTTGCAAGAAAGGAAAGACTCCTCCATCCAAAAGAAAGTGACAGAAGAAAGGTCATGATAATTATATTACATGCCGCAGAGTAACTCAAGTATGAGCTTATGTATACATCTGTATTTTCAACATAATACTCCCCATTAAAGTATGTATATGAGATAGAAGGTATGAGGGGGAAGGAAAGATACTTTGATTTGGTTTTTTGGGGGGTGTTTTAAAGGGTTTTATGTGCAAACTGTTTATGGGGAGTTTTCATGAAAATTTTCCTGTGGAACCAAGTTGTCTGCACTGTCACACTGCCAGTCTGAAAGAAATGAAATCTCAGCTTACTCAGACAAAAGAGAGACATGGTCCCTACTAAGTCAATGGGATAAGTCATAGGACACTAAATTGTCTGCTACAATTTGAGCTTACATCATTCTGGTGATGTAGGAAATCTTCAGTTCCCCCTTTCAAGAATCCTTGACTTCTCAGGGGTTTTATGAAGTCAAGCCAAGTGAGGTTCTGAGCAGCCTGGTCCATTTGCAGATCACTAAGCAATACAGATTCAGTAAGCAGAATTGTCAGCAATAATTTCAGCTTATTTCTCCCACCCAGCT
Organism: Taeniopygia guttata; assembly: GCF_048771995.1. Lineage (NCBI taxonomy): Eukaryota > Metazoa > Chordata > Aves > Passeriformes > Estrildidae > Taeniopygia > Taeniopygia guttata. Next base: position 13,823,243 of record NC_133027.1, on the reverse strand, counting down.
ACTGTACTTCAGCTGCCAGATGGAATCAATGAACCAAGAAAGTACAGGAGAGCTTGGTCTTTTTGAACTCTTCTGTCTTGAGAGATTAAAAACTGTTATAAATATAAGAACAGAAGAAGTTGCTTCCTCTGGAGGCCAGTTCATGAGGTAACCCCACATGAATAAATATGAGAAGAATAATGTCATAAACTGAAAATTAGGATCCCCCTTTTGTTTATAGATCACACAAGAGAAAACAGAAATGAGACACTGCTCTGTGAATTTTCTTCAGCTATGTCATTGTGTCCAGAGTCAGTCCATCAAAAGTTTTTTATTAATTCAAATTTTTCAGAGGTTCTATAGTTTCCCTGTTGTGGTTTATTTGGGGGCATTTATTTATTTATTTGTTTGTTTGTTTTGTTGTTTTATTTTACTTAAACCTCTGTGTATGTAGTAAGTAGAGGGCAGTGCCTAGGTGTGAGGTGTGGAGGAGAAAACTTCACAACCTACAGGAGTATGTGGGATGTGGAGGAGAAAACTTAGCAAGTCTACATTGCCCTTGAACAGGAGCAGAACAAACTGAGCTGCCTGAACACTCATCTCTGGTCACTGGTCGCTGAGGTTAATAGAGCGCATGGTAGGGGAACACCACAAACTTATTTCCATTCCATGCTAGATGTTTTCTACATGTTTAAAATCAATACAAAAAAGAATGTCCAACTTAAAATTCTCCTAATACAACAAGGTGGTTGATATACCCCCTTGAGTATCTTAACTCTGACATTAGCCCTGATGTATTCTTAGATGAAAGCAAGGACCTCCTGCAGCTGCAGACAGAGATTATTTGTTCTGAGAAAAAATTTTATCCTAACATCTAAGATTGAAGACTGGTTGAAATAAAAGTGGAAAAAGAGGAATTTCATTAACTAGAGGATTCACTTTTATGGATAAAAAGACCTTTGAGATGGAAAATTATTTATCCATGCTATATATGTACTGAGACACGTATATCTCAACTGGTACTTATGCTGATACAATACTCTATTTTTATGATTAATAAGTGATTAATAACATTATAGTGATCTAAAATGTTAGTACATTACATATGCACATCATATTGATTTTCAGATTTGTATTACCTTAGGTTTCAGAGAAAGAAGACATAATGTAAGAATTTGCAGATGTGTCAACAAGCAACATGATCCCTCTTTAAAGTGGAAATAAATGGCATTTAGACCTATTAATGGAATCATAGAATAGTTTGTGTTGGAATGGACCTAAAATATCATTTAATTCCAACCTTCCTTGTCATGGGCCAGGACACCTTCCACTAGACCAGGTTCTTCCAAGCCCCCCCTCGAACCTGCATTAAGAGATGGGGCATTCACCACTACTCTGGGAAATCAATACTTCCCAGTGCTCACAGTAAAGAACTTATTCCTATTACTATTAATAACATGGAATTTATCCCATAGCCATATGGGATAAATCACTAATGGAAGTTACATTTCTTTGTTTTAATACTTCTCAAGACTTCTAAGACATTTCTTTGTTTTAAACTGCACAAGACTATTGGCTAGCCCACATTCTTTTAGAAATTATGATATTTAACTTGTTTGCTGCATAAACAAAATTGAACTGAGAGTAAAAGTTCATCATGCTAATGCTATATATAGGATGAGGCAGTCTCCAGACATTCAAATGTACAGTCCAGGTTGTAAATAGTGATTGCCAAATCAAATTGCACTATTCTAGTTTTATAGCTGGCAGGGGGAAAGGAGGAGGAAATATAGACAACAACACAGATCTGAGGTGTCTTTTCAAATCTAATGGAGACTCAGACATCCGGAGCTTGTTCTGCAGAGAAGTGGGCCAAGAGTAGTCTTCCTTCCCAGTAAGTGGTTTCTTTCAGTATGTGTAACTTAAAAAAATAAAAGTATGTGGGAGTACACACAGCATTCAATGACCTGAAGTGTTCTTTATTTGAAAGTATTTGAAGCCTCAGCAAAATTGCATAAACAAACTCACAGAAGAAAACCCTCTTGCCTCAATGGTCTCTCAGATTTAGGTGGCTCTTTCATACTCATATGTTCAAGTAGGAACAAACTAGTAGAAATATTTACCTTTATGTGGAGTATAGGAACCAAGTCTTTCCTAAAGTTTCAAACTGCTTTTTGAAACCTGAGTTTGTTTATTTGTTTGGGTTTTTTAAAGCAAATCACCCTGTAATTGCATGATAGTTCTTCCTGCTCCATGAAGTGCGGGACTTAAAACAAAAACAAAAAAACAAACAAACAAACAAAAAAAAAAAACCAAACCCAAATTCAATTGTTCTCAATGGTTTTCCACCTTTGGTATTGTAACAGCCAATGTGTCATTTATAAAGGATTTGGAGCACAATCCTTCAATTTATAATTAAAACTGGTGGTAGGCGACAAAGTATATGTGTTTAGAGATAGAAGTTATAGAGGATATCTCCTCTAGAGTGTTTCTAAAATTCCCTGTTTTGTTTTAAGGGAATAAACCCTATGGTTTTTACAGCATCCCATTTGACTTTAGTGGGGCTTTGTTAATTGTGCTATCTGCATAGACTTTTAGGAATGGGGTCCTAAAATCTTCTGCAAGGTGTTTGAGAAACCCTCACTTCATTTTAAAAGGCTGACATCATCTCCCATTCATTTCACCCACATATTAAAGGAAAACCACTTCCAGAATTGCCATTACTAAATTATAAATCCATTCTTCAGTAATTCTTCAGTAAGCCCTGCCTCAAATTTAAAGCACCAAGTGCATCTTGACATCGTCAATACTGAATATCTGGAAGTCCATAGAAATTCCTGTTTGGCTCGACAGTGTAAGGTTGGTTCATGAAAGAGTCAGCTTTGCTCTGTAATGCTACTTGAAGTGCTGCTCCACTGAATGGCTGGTAATTTGAAATCATTAAAAAGCTGAGATAAAAAAAGAACATTTGTGAGCGAACATAATCATATTAATAAGAAATAGAAAGACATGAGGAAGCTGTTTGGAATTTAAACTGAAGTTCTTGAATGTTATTTCTGCAGAATTTGATGAGCTCTGATTAAGTGGATAAAATTATCAAATGGAAAAAATCCAGCTGGAAATGATGTCTGTGAACTCAGTGATGAATCTCTCAAGAATACGTTGTCTCCATCTTTCCAGGCATAGAAAAGCTGTGAGCTGTGCAGCCAGTGATATATCTATTCAGGAATTCTTTACCCCTTGTTTAATTACCTAGATCATTTAGCTGCATTATTTCATATTTCAAGTGCTGCTTTTCATATCTTTTTTTGTAGTCACTGAAAAAGTCTTTTGTGCAATGTCCTCTGTTCCTTTCTGGTTGGACTCATAACTGTAGTAAGAATAAGTCTTCATTAAATTTTTGAAAAGTCTAAATTTTATTCCCCCATTACCTCGCTGGAAGCAGAGGGGCTGTTCATGGGAATGCTTTCTCAGCAGTGTGAGGGAAGGCTCTGTATCCTGGCAGTGCTGATAGCTTGTCAGGATGCTGCTGCTCTGACATGATTAATACAAGCTCATGTTGCTGAGCAACCTTAATGAAGCAAAGGATAATCAACCCACTTGCACAGATCTCTGGACTTGTACTTCCTCGCGTGTTTTCTGTCATCCAAATCCTACACTGTATGCAGGTACCTGAATTAGCCCTGGAATGTGACATAAAGGAGCCAACGGAGAAAGTTGGAGAAACTGATTAAAGGATTTAAGATTTCAAAGGCCATGATCCATCCGGATTGGCTGTTGAAGAGGGTGAGGGTGTCCAGAGATGGCAGAAGAACGATCCCCGACCTTCCTGACCCTTTAGTGAAAAGAAGGGATGAGAAAGCAAATGTTGTGTTCATTTGTTTATTTTTCTTTGTGTGATTTAGACAAGGAGAAGGGAATAGAGCTCTCTGGGTGGTCCTGATGCTAGTTTGCTCATGAAACTGGGAGAAGGTTCCCCTTTTAATCATTGTTGCAAATGGGTGACGGGAGAAAGAATTAAGGATTAAAATTTTTGTCTTTCAACACAGTTTTTCTCTACCTTTCTTCATGGATGGTCCATGGTTCTGCTAAAATAGTTTCACTTAGCTCAGAAATGAGCTTGCGGGAAAAAGCTCCCACTTCTATATTTGATGAGGATCAGAGACCAATCAATGACAGACAAGGAAAAGTTACAATTTCTGGCCTTTCATCATTTTACACAGGCATGTCTGCGGTGCAGTGACCCAATATCATCTCAATCCTCTACAAAGTTCTATGTTATATTGACTAACCAAAAAAAAAGGCATAAAAAAAGCATAGGATTAGTTTCCCTTTCCTGGGAATTTTTTTTCCATTATTCCATTCATGAAATGACTGCAGAATACCTGTGTCTCACTCACCAGACAACCAGATGGGCAGTACTGTTCCACTGCCCCATTCCTGTCCAGTATCCTTTCCAGAGTCACCTGAGTTCTCCTTTTTCAGTGTTTTTCTATTTCATGGCACTCAGGAAAATCGGGTGATGAGGACAGCCTGGTGGACATGCCATGCACTGTCACATGCAGAGGGACTGGGATGGATGCCTACCTCTCCTAGGTGAAGCCAATAACTGCATATGTCAGTGGGATGGCAAGGACCAGATGGAGCATGCTCATCCCTCTGATTACTCAGTCAGTGCCCTGTAGCTGTAAGTGCTGCAGAGCCTGTCTCAGTTCTGGCAGATTTTCAAGGACAAAGATATTCCCCATTAAACCTGTGGGAAAATAGCCATGTGAATTAATGCTTTAATTCTCAGGGGAATCACTGTAAATATTCCAGCTCTTTCTGTTCCAAATGTGGATGTGTGATAGATACAGTGGCATGTTTCCTTAGAAAACTGAGTTCTGCCATCCCAAGAAGACAGTCCAGGGGCCTCATGTATTCTGTTTCTTCTTATGCTTGGGCTTCTTTTGCTAAGCACTGGGAAATGAAAACATTCTGTATAACATCAGCTCTCAAAGGTTTTGGTGTGGGAAACCACAATATGCCATGAATTCTTTTTTGTATATGTGCATTTTATGTGTCCTGCAGTCAGTGTTCATAGTGTGACGCAGACCTTTTTGAGGTGAAACACACTTGTTCAGATCAGAACTTTGAAATTTAGTGTCTCAGGTCTTTCTCTGGAGTGTCCTTCAAAAATAGTTTGGGATAACAGAGATTTCAGAACACTCATACATCATGGTAGCTGTAGTCTGAGGTATATTAGGATACATCTATAATTCTTTTAATCCCATGTGACTTTAGTAAAATAACGGCAATTTACAGGAGGAAAAATTTTGACTATCCACGATAAAAGGTTGCAAATGGCAATTAAATAATTTCAAGAAGAGCCATTGTGCTTGGGGTTGTATACACACATGATGTCTATAAATCACTGTACACTATACAACAAAAATCTTGAGCATATAGATCATTATGACATTGTGAAACAGCAGAACTGCTGTTGTCTTGGTAAATGAGTCAATGTTGGATTTTTAATTCCCTTCTGCTGCTGGCTAAAATCTTTTCCAGGAATATAAATATCAGATGGCTATGTGTGAAGATTATGAAATGCAAAAAATTGTGAGTTACTCTGTTTAACGTGAAAGAATATTTTGAAATGCACCTGTAGATCATGAAGGACTTTATAACTGCCTTTTTTTAAATGAAATTAAACATTGGAAAATAAAGGTAAATCTTTTATATTTCCCTCTCTCTGGACAGTGTAGACCAACCATCTTGTTTAGACTTGGGGAGTATTTGAACAAACTTGATTACAAAGGAGTTCAGGTACTACAGGTCCTTGTCACCTCAGCAATTAGGAGAGAGGGAAGCCTGCTGCAAGTGTCGCAGAGGAAGTGAGAACACATTTTGAGCTCTGTTTAATTGCAACTCAGGGAGTCATGGACACCTAGTCCTCACTTCCTAATTCTGGAAGCAAAAAATAAACACTTATTTGAGGTCACTCTTAAAGTAGCCTCAAACATAGTAACCATAGCTAATTGTAAATTACTTTTATTTATTGACAGTTTGCATAGTTCAGAGAGGAATTACTAATATATCACAGACCTTTTAACAAGAAATAAGCATGCTCAAGGCAGACAGCTGTTTTTAGTGTCAGCTGGGAAAAATGCCCCAACCACTCATGTCTGATGAACAAACATTCTTTCTTGATTGTCTACACTCATACCCATCTGTTGGGATGGCATGATGCCCAGGCAGAAGCTGGGCAAAACTTTTGCCTTGGGCATTAACAGTGAGCAACAATAGGTTTAGATGGGCAGTATGAGTAACGCTGCATATAAAATGTCTCAAGCTTCAATTTTCTGCCAAGCATGGCACAAAAGCTTAGAAACAAATGTCTCCTCATACATCATTTGGGATTACTGAGCGCCCAAAAGCAAATATTACCTAAAAAAGCCTGTGTTCTGGGGTCACAAATATATCATATACAAGTTGGTGTTTGGCTCAAAGTGATTACCTTGTTAGAGGAGAACATTGTGGCTGGTGCACAAGGTGGGGATAGACACTGCTCATGTAGACAAATGCTAACTACACAGCCAGGAAATCCAATTTAGAAGCACAGGACCAGCTGCTGTCTCAAGCAAATGGTCTTCATTTCCTGGAAAACATGTCAGCAAAAGGAGAAGAACCTGGTTAGCCAGCAGCTGAAAGGACAGGAAAATAAGGAGACAGTGACATGAGATTTAATGCATGAGAAATAACTAGAAGACCAAAGAAGAGAACTTATAGGATCATAGAATCAATTTGTTTGTAAAGACCTTTAAGATCATCAAGTTCAATCATTAGCCTAGCACTGCCTTGTCTCACTCTGTGGGACAGACTCTCTTTGTAGATAGCTTTAAAAGGGATGAGTTAAAATCACCAATCAATAAAAAGAGAATATATAGATGTGATGCCAGTGATTTAGATGAAACTATAAAGCCTTTTTCTCTTTCAATAAACCTATGGGGCAGAGCTATTAAATTTTAAAGCTTGTTTTACCAAATCTAGAAGTAGATAGTTTCAAAATATAGGAACTCAGAGCAAGACAGGGTGAACTCTTTCCTGTAATTGCACTCTACATCTACTGATATTTAATGTTTTGTCTGAGCTACAGCAGAGTCTATAGAGAAGAGCTTTAGCCTCTCTCCTTCCACCATCTCCTCCATGTCTGGCTGTCTGTGCATTGTTCTCAACACTCTTTTAATCTCCTCTCAAACATCAGGATCTCTGCAAGTTGTCACTGGCCTTAGTCCTACCACCTCTTACACTCTAAAAGCTTGTTCCAGGTAGTGCTAATAAGACTCACCTTTAATAGTATATGCACATCCTAGCACTCACAAAGGAGACATAATCTCTTCCTTCCTCCGCAGGGCAGGAAAAAATACATCTAGAGCAGTCATAAAAATGATTTAAGACAAAAATCAGAATATGGAAATAGTGAGCAAATAGAAAAAATATATAGAATGTAACACATTTACAGAGCTCTAAATAATTTAGTTAGTTTAGAAAGGTACCTTTCCTTATTCATATAGTTCTTACATCTGTTCAATACATGTGAAAGGAAAGTAGTCTCTGCTGTATTTCCAGGAGAGACAAAAGTACTGGAAATTTCTAAAAATGAGTTCTGAGTCCAAATTCTGTGTCCAAATTTATTTGCTATAGTTGCTTTTTTAAAACTTATTTAACTTCTCCAAGGCATATACATACTCTTTCACAGCATACATGAGGAAATATTACTCCTATTCCGAACTTCCAACAGTCTCCAGTTTCAGTTTTACTGAATAGATGGAGGACTGGCTATGTGTAAATGCATTTGGTTGGTTGTCAACATGATTTGTTTGAAGAAATGTTAAAAAAATTGCAAGGAGGAACATGCTCACAATGCTGTTTTGCAAACAATTTTTTCAGCTCTGTCATATTTTTTGTAGATTTCTGGGATCCTGATCTCATATGTTGACAGGAACAACATAATGTTCTGAATACTGTTTAAAGAAGTTATTAAGTGCTCTACTTCATTATGTGCAAATTCTTATATTACAGGTCCGTTTCTATCATGTCTGAGTGCCTCCTGTCTGCATCACACAGTGCAAAAGCTTTGGCCACATGCAGTTCTTTCATCCTATCCTAAAAATGAGTCACATGCATTATCACTAATTCCCTCTGAAATATAATATTTTTGTCTTACATATATTTTCTTTCACATATAGAAGTCTGTGGATATCTGTGCAGATATGTGTAAATATTGCTCTCTGGACTGTGCAGAGATGACTATTTCAAATAAATAAATAAACAAACTTTGCATTTGAAGGCAACTATGAAATGAACACTGGCCTGTACTTTAGGAGTTATAGTATTTTTTTTTTGTTTCTTTTTTTTTTTTTATTATTGTGGTTTCCATGGCAAAATATTCTACCAAAAACAAAACAATGGCCTTGTTTTGAGAAGCCTTTAATAAAAATCACAAGACAAACCAGCTTATCTTTCTTTCATGAAGATCTAACTTACAACAACCTGCTTGATCTTAGAGGTCCTTGCAAACTTTTTCACAGTACAAAGTTGAATAAGGAAGCCAAGTTCACTCTGATTTTAAAAAGCTGCTGTTTCTTGGCAGTCGGGAAATTTGGGCTTCTTTATCAAAGCTGAAGCACACGTTTCTGCATAGATATTCCTAATACATTTTCTGTCATTTCTGGCCCTTACAATTAATTAACTCATCTTTTACCATTATGTAGTACATACATATGTAGAAAAGAGGTAACTTAAATCTAGATTAAGTCACTAATGGCTCTTATAAGTGTTTTATAGGCACAGGTATCCTTTAGGTAGCTCAAAGCCTCAGTGTTTCCAGTAGTAAAATCTTCTTAAAAGCTTCTTATTGACTTCCTTTACAAATAAATTAATTACATGGATACTCAGATTTGTTTATATGGAGATGTAAAAAGAAGGCACTTTGGTTAAATTGGAGTATATCTTCAGAGCATGTTTGGTTCCAGAATAGTTGGGAAAAATGATGAGTTAGTAGCTGCTTAGTATAGAAGACAGTGGAATAATTTTGTTTGGAGAATGTATTTGTTAATACAGAAATAAATCTTGTTCCATAGCTGTAGAAAAAAAGAGAAAAAGTGCAATCTCTTGAAATTACACTACTGACTATGTAGTCTCTCTGTAGCAACAGCAGGAGCTATTTCAGGGCCTATTAAAAGATGCTCATGAATCTCCATGATTTATTGTATTTTTCACCGTATACAAGCCTTTCCTTTTCTAAAAAACCATGAGTTTGTGACACATAGATGCCAGCTGTAGCTCTGAATGGTGGATTTGGATCTGTAGATATGAAAGCCAGACCGGACAGCCCCAGGCAGCTTCACACCCCAGACCGGACCTTTCCTTTTCCCCCTCCAAGTAGCTCCAGCTGCAGTAATCAGTGCTCAGCTTAACTCTTTCAAGGCTCCTAATTCTCCACAGATTTTGTACCTGAAAGTAAATAGTCCAAATTGCCTTTTTGGAGATTATGAATCTAGAATACTGCTTATTTAGACTTAGTTGGATTTTAGGATTTCAGGAGTAAGAAGCTGGCTTTTGAGCCTTGCACTGGACATAATCAAGGTATTAATTATTTGTATCACATAAGTGCAATTTAGTTGCTAAAAAAACATCTGTATATTTTAAAACTACAGCAACATAAAGCCAGAAAGTGAGGCAATTAAAGTAGAACATAAATGAAAATTGTAACTGGGAGCATTCTAAAAAAAAATAACCCAGTGATTCTTCAGTATGTGTGTGTGTGTGTGTGTGTGCGTGCACAGAGATGATACCATACCTCACACAGGATTGTCATTGTCTATTCATTCATTAGAGGTAATTATTTTTAATTTTTGTCCCCCACTGACCTGTAGGCAGATGGTTAGCATGAATGCCATTTTTATCTGGACACCAGATCTGGCCAGACCGCAATCTGTTGGATTTGATCACTAAACTGGCAGCTGCATTACAGACCTGCTCTTTTCTCTTATTGTCTCCAGGGACTGCAGATTGGATGCACTGAATGTGAACTTCTGCAAAACATGGGGCTTTTTGTCATTTTCACTTTGCTTTCTTTTTATGACCATCCGGTAGATATCAGCACAGTTAAAAGCTGATTGAATCAAACTGTACCAAAAAAGCAATTTTAGCTACAAAATTATTTTTTGCTTATATAAAAGGCAAGAAAGTAAATGAGGCTTTAAAGAACAAATATACATGTGCAAGTCAACATGAAAAGGTAATTCAATGAATTCTAAATTGGAGTTAAAAATACTCCAAACTATATATGAACACTATTCTTATCTAAAAACAGAGGACAGGGTGTTGTGGAACATATTTCTTAAAAGGACTAAAGGACCAAAGGCATTTTGTAATTGTATGGTTTGCACATGGGAAACTCGTGTGATCAGTAATACCAAGCACTTCTATATGACACAGTTGAATAGCATACAAAAATAGACAGAGATTTTTGTCCAACCTTGCTCTCACTAAAGCTTGAGAAAATGCATAACTTTAAACATATGAGTATTATCCATATTAAAAGACGTAGTATACACTATACTGATTACATTTGTTCTAAGTGTGTTTGTAAATCTGCTTTATCAGATGGTTGGGGTTTTTTGCCTTTTTTGTTATTTCTTAGTTTGGCAAAATGATTTCAAGCATGAGGGAAGTTGTGCCTCAGTAAAGACTGAAATGTCTTTAGCTGTTTTCTATTCAGATTAAATAAAAGAAAAATTTTATTTAATATCTGATTGATATGTTGTATTTAAAACTGACAGAATAAATTAAATAATTTGTATCTTAATGTAAAAGGCATATATTCATTATAGACAGCAATTGTCCTCCCTTTACACGATGGAGCAACATCAAATCCAGATTTGCTCTGCTGTGGCTATCTGATGTTTATCACAGGACATGTAAATACTTCTTGCAACACAAGAAATTTCACTTTTTACCATCAGACTGTGCAACAAGTGGAGTTCAGAGACAAGGTCTATAATCTTACAGGTTTGGATATGTTTAGGCAGAATTTAACTGTCATTTACCTTACCTACTTTAAAAACTTATCCCTGTTGCATTCCAGTGTTGCATACATAAGTAGGGAGACACAAATTAAATAAAATTACGTGAGTTAAATACCATCAGAAACAGTAACTTCTCAGGGACTTTCATTTCTACACTGGTGAATAGACCACTGTGATCCAAACAGGCCAGTCTGGTTCCTCTACGTTGACCTAAGAAAAGAATAGGGAATCTTGTCTTGCTCAACAGACTCCTCATGCATTTTTCATTTTAATATCACAGATTAAAATGAATATAAGCAGCATAAGGAAAAGCACCCTACACAGGTGTTCTATGTGTTAGAGTCAGATGCACTTTCACTTAGTGCTCCCCCCTGATGTTTTCCTGGACAGTTGTACAGTAGGAGAGGCAGAGAAGATACCAGATCCAGATCTTGCACTTCCCAGGTAATCACTGACCTTCTTAGAGAAAAAAATTATTTTTCTCCTGTTAAACATCTGCCTCCAACAGGGAATTATTGGTGGCATTTTGACATAAACTGGTGAGTAAATACTTAACAAGAAAACCATGAGTGCAGGTACTTACTTAGTAAGTTTATCAACCTAATTTTGTTCTCCTGGCTCCCTCTAAGTCTACTATTCATGTCATATTTAGAAAACTTAGTTGCCAGAATTACTTCCTTTACTGCAAGTAGAAAGTTAGAGATAATTTTAGAAGATGATTTATATCACTTGACTATCCTCTCTGCAAATTCAATCCCTCTGGTCCTACTACATATGACAGAAATAAACAATCAGTGGTGAGATTTCACCATCCTCACTAATAATCCAGTGCAGATTGCCATGTTGCATTGCAAAAGTGTATGTGAAAAAAATACGTAAAAATAGATGACACAATGGAATTTAAGGCTACGAAAATGATGATCATCATCATCATCAAGGATGATTAAACAAAAAAGTGTGCTTGACAACAATTAATCCTAATGATTTTTTTTTTTTTTTTGTGTTGGTAGAAATAGGTCTATTTGAAAGATTAATTATAGACCATTTAAGAAAGTACACACTTTTTGTGCCCTGGGCAACTGAACTAGTGCTATTTTTGAGGTTAAAGCAGTCAGCTTTAACAACCTGTTGTGAGTTCTGGGAATATCCAAGGTAGACCTGTTATGAGAGAAATATATTTTATATTTTCAAAGATGGCCTTGAGTGGCAGGAGCTTGTGCAGGTGGTCCCAGAGCAGCAGGGCTGGGCTCTCCCATCCAGGTGAGCAGTGCACAGGGGCTTAGAAGAAGATGCAAAGACTTTGCCAAACACTTTACACTCACCCATGTGCTGCTTACATGCTTTGGCATTGAGAACCAGCAGTCTTTTCCAATGTTTCAACAAATCTATCACGCTTGCCAAATTTTAAAATTCAGAAGTGGACCCTGCCTCTGCATCTGCCATTTTTTAGGCAAACATAAAAATCTACCAGAGGCCTCTGATGACTCGCAGTGACTCCAAAACAATGCGTGAGATTTGCTGTGCAAGTGCAGATGTGGTGGCTGGTGTGTGGCCTGCACGTCCTAGCGCACCCCGATGTGTCAGAGTCCCTGCACACAAGACAGGATTGCTCTGCGTCTGTGCCTTAGATTACACCCAGCATTCAGAGATGTTCAAAGGGACAAATCATGCAAATGTTTTAGAGCTGGCAAGAATACAGTCGTAGCAGATCACACAGCAGAAGCTTTCTGAGTATTTCTGGAAACAGGAATTTTTCTTTTCTTCCCCTTTTCCAGGGGAGGAAATGGCACTTCTCAAAATAGAAATTTTTATTGTCATATAAAATCATAAATTCTTTGACTCTTTTTGACCCTCAATATATCTAACAAAATGAAATGGGTCTAAGGACACAACCCTTGTTTGCAGGTTTTCATCCTGAGAAGCTTAAGAAGCCATATTTTCATAGAGTTTAAAGTCACTTCAGGCAAGGAGAGAGAAGACAAGATTGTATTTAACCTTAGATATAGCAGCAATGATTGCTACTCTTGCATTGTAGTAATAAGACTTATTATCGTTTGTCCGAGGACATTTCATGAGATGCAAAAACATTAGTGGGACCTTTCCTCTAAGCCACATCCCTGCTGGCACTGGGGGGCTGATACCATTTGTACCACACACCTGAGCAGGCTGGCAGGCGGCGACTTCCAGCTGGACACAACTGAGAATTTCCTCGGAGCCCCCTGCCAGGAGCGCCCATCATTGCCCCTCCTGGCCCTGTAATCTTTCTCACATCTCCTGTTTTGTAACAGCTGGTGAAGTTCAACTTGCTGTCACATGAAAGGGAGCAAGCACACAAGAGTATGGGCAGCAAACTGAAATGGGAGGGTGCTCAGGAAAAAGGGGGGAAAGAAAGAGGAAATTCATTAAATGAATATCTGGCTGCTGCAAAATCTCTCAGTACATTAACCCAGCATGGGGTCTGAATCTCTGTTGCAAGGCCCTGACTGTGTCCACTGTTGCTTCATTACTATTTTATTGATTTCAGAAGGGAATATAAATCTAGAGCAGCCTGACTGCCTTAGCAAAACACAGGGCTGACAAAGTTAATGTGCTACAAGAAGGGATATTTTGGAATCAAAACTGAGGTAAAGTGAGTCTATAATGTACTGTAGTTTGTCTAAAAGACATCTCCTTTTTAAATTATGCCATGTTATCATTTTCAACTCCTCCAAATAATCTAAAGAACGTGGGACAACGCAAAACTTCCTCTAAGCAGAGAAAGCAGCGCCTTGAAGCCAAAGTGATTGCATAGTTTCCTGAAAAAAATGAAAAATTTTTAGCTCTAAATTCACTTAACACAAATGGAGTTTATTCTCACTACCAAAACCAAATACCTGTAGAGACCTATCACAGAGGTCCTCCCAATGATAAATGTTATAAATTGATGTTATAATTGTTACTGTTTTATTAACTAATAGTATCATATGGATCACTCAGAGGGCTCATTGCCAGTTTTAGGGGATGCAGTTAAAAAGAGTATTTCTGCCAGTTTATTGCCTTTGCACCCCTGGGACTGCTGAGCTCCCACTTCAAACAGTGCAGAATTCTTTTGCCACTCACTAAGTAGTGCATCAGCCTTGAATCACTTAGCTGGGTCCTACATACACAAAAAAAAAATTAACATCCAGATTGTTACAAGAAAGCGAAGGAGGTTTGGCATTTTGACACCAAACACTGATAGTTTTGTGATCACATGTGTGAGTTTTTCCTGTGGAAAGGAATGCAGAACTAGAGGAGTTCTTGTGGCTACTGAACTGGAGGTAAGTACACTATTTTCCATCAGTTGTTAACCTCTTTACCCTCTGCCTTTGCTCCAGATGTTTCCTTTCCTTCCTCAAACTTCTAAAGTGAAGTAGCAGCATGTGAGAAACTCTGCAACAGGAGAAACTGGAGGAATTTAATGCACAAAGAGGATCGTGTTATGTTGGGGCCAATGCTCACATCTCAGCAAATACAAGTACCTGAAATTTTATGTATTTGTTTAGAAACTAAGCACAGGCACAGTGCCAGCCCTATTTGGTTATGGCAGTGCACCTTTTCCATCAGGACTAAAACTGTTGCCATGTAAGGCTTAGCAAAATTCTGTAGCCAGCATACAGGGAATAAAACAACCCCGGCAGCACCTCATTCTGTCTTCTAACAGGTTTAAAAATGTTTTAAAAAACCTTTGGAATTATTCATTTTTCTTAATTGAGGTCCTGGCAGTCATATAAATGCACAACCATTTTTTTAACCTGGCCAAGATCTTGGTCTCATCTACTTTCTACATTCCACTGTTTAATCACAAAGCTCCATGGAAAAATATTTTGGTGTTTCTGGTTTGAATTTCCCATCCTTTTTACATCCTTTTTCATATTCCAGGAAACAGAAGTTCCTATTCATCTTCCCTAGACTTTGTTTTCAGATAATTTTGAGTTTCAGAACATATCATTTCACCATGTTCCCCCTGATTTGAGTTTTGTTTTTTTTTTTTTTTAATATCTATTTTTTAAATTACTTTTAGTGAGAAACAATTTTTAGGCTTTTGACCACTACTATTGTTTTTTTTAGATTCTCTTGACTTTCCAGTAATACTTTGAGGAAGGGGGAGGAGGGAAAGAGAAAAGACCCATACTTTTGAATTGCTCCCTGAATGACTCTCTCATTCTTCATCCATTATGTAGAAAAACCTACTGAAATCTTATGAGATTTCTTCCCTACAGTGTATTTGAACACAGGTTTGTATTGGCGCCCAGTAAACCCCAATGTCAAAAGACAAAAAAAAAAAAAAACAACAGACAAGCCTTTCAAAACTGTCAGGCTGAGTTATCCAGAGCCTAACAAGACTTGTGTATCAGCAAATTCTATATAAAAATAATGAAAAGAATTTATGAATATTATTCTTGAATATTTTTATTTTAAGAACCATTAAAGAAAAAAAAATGCTGAATATATGCATTTGAAAACCTATAATTTAATTCTAATAGTCTGTAAAAATTAAAGAAGCCTAAATATTAAAATAAATGTAAATTGCATAGCAAGCACTAAAATAATTTAGCAAATAGTTTTGTTTCCACAGAAATCCCACATGAAATCGAAAATACAAATCAGCAATCAGCATAGCTCTGTAACTATTGTTCTTGTCTTCATTAATGCATCATGTGATATGACAAAATATAGAGAATTTCATTGACTTTAACCAGAAAAATGTACTTATACTACATTTAATTCAGCTATTCCTGTTATCCATGAATTACATCTATGTCCAGTGCATGAACAAATACATGTAGTGGTGGTTGTAAAAGCTGTAAGAAGAATGAAAAAATTTAGGAGAAGCTTAAAAATCTGCAGAAATGTGTCCTCTGAATATATCTTCCTATTCTTTCTTTTAATGTTACTCATCTTCTTATCCTTCCATGCTTTCGCCCAGGGAAAAAACCCAGGAGCTGGGTTTTTCAAAGATCACTACAGAAGAGTCAACTCTGCTATTAATGAAATAACTAAGTGGTTTTGAAAATGCCATTCTAAAAATGAGGTGGAAAAACTTAGATTCATTAATAGATAAACATGCCTGAGTAAGGAAAAAGTCACTGAAAGCCCAAAGGAATTTGGATATTGAGTTTTATTCTTAAGAAATCAAATTATCAGACTGCATAAGTGGGGAAGTGGAAAATATGCTTTTAAATTTGCCTGTTTTTCCTGAATATGTATTTCACTTGTTTAAAATATACAGAGTGGTGCTCATTAAGTTCTGATCTTTTTCCTATACATAAAAAACATCAGCATTTATTGTTGCTCTGGTAAATGAAACCTTGGTGATACCTCTGGTCAGGGTCAGTTGCTAGGATAAAAATTCTGTTTCCAAAGGCTGTATGTGCCCAACAAGGTCTGTTTCCTGGCTAATTACATGAAAAACTGCACACAATGGCGCTCTCCTGTGTAACTCACACAACATTGCAATCCATCATCATGGACATTGGCTCTGTGTCTGACACTTACCAGTTCAAACTGTGGCATCTGAGACCTAAAAGAAGCAGCGACTGAACGTGGAATTAAAGCAAACAAAACGGAGGCCCTCCCAATTTTGCATCAAGTTGCAAATGCAGACCAGGCTACAATCAACGGCTAAAAAGTCAGTGCAATTAAATATATATGATCCCAAGTAGAAGGATATTCCATAATTTTTCATAGGTTTCTCCTTGTTTTCCACAGGGAATCATCTGAGCAACTCAAGCCCTAGAGTGAGGGCTATAAACCACTGGTGTTTAGTGACCATCTGCACCAGTAGTTCCATTATCTGTGGCTGGAGATTGATTTTCCTTTTCCTTGCATTTTCACTTACCCTAATGCCCCAGAGTATGCAATGGAGCCAGCAGCATATAATGCAAAGATAGCTTTTAAGGCATCAAAAGTGAAAGCATCAGCAGTATCATTATATTCTGAATCTTTTGTAGTAGCTTTTTGTCTCATCTTATTGTAACCAGAATCCACTGATGGTGGCTAGGCCCCTCCTTTATGAAGCTTAAGTGCAGAGCTCAGAAGAGCTCTGCTTTCCTCAGAGGAAGGCAGAAAAGTCTGCTTCATATGGCTCTTTTATGAAGAGGGTCCAGTCTTATGTGCACCAATTTCATATCAATTTCATACAGGACCAGTAACCCAGAAGGCAACAGAGGACACTCATTCAGGTTTGGAGGCTGGGAGCCAGCAGAAGGTTGTCTAAGAGTTCCAGACCTCAACAACTCTTTCTAGTGGTGTGAACAGTAAATTCAAAGCTGGGTCAAGTAGTATGGCTATTCCTAAGTCATTGTCAGTGGTTACTGTAATTACTCTTAGGAAATGTTTCTTTTGTCCCTCAGTGACATGCCAAAGGTCCCCACAAATACCAGGGGAAACGAGCTCATTAATTGTCCATATAGGAGGAGAACTAAACCTGGTGGGGCACACAAACCAGGTTCTGGAAAGGGTTCTGCAGCGTTGCCATTGTTCCCAGCAAACTGGTCTTAGCAGGACATGACACTGTGTCAGAAATGTGCCTTCTTTCTCATATGAAAAGTACTAACACATGCAGAAGAGCTGAGATAGCCTCTTACAATGGCAAACTCCAGAACTCATGGAGTTAGAAAATACATTTGTAAATAAATGAAGTCTGAATTCTGTTCTCCTTAATTGTAGACCACATAAGAGCAAGTGGTGTAATTATTTTTTTCCTTCTAAAACAGTCTTTTAAACTAGAAATTGATTAATGAATTAATAGCCAGCAAATGGCTCTTGTGGCTAATGAGGTCCAGGGAATATAGGTAGGAAAGCCTGACTCATACATATCTACAGTCATCATTTTCAGCACTACAGACATTGGTGAACAGCAGGTATGAACTTTCCTAACAGAAACCCTCACCCATACATGTGCTTTATAGGCATTCATTAATTAACACAGAAAAAGTGTCACACATGTGTCATATCAGATTCTTCCGAAATACATGAGGCCCTGAGAATCAGAGTATTCTTACCCTAATTAGCCCACCAGAAGGATGTATCCTTTCTTCATTGAAAAAAAAAAAAAAGGATGATTCTCCAGAAGTTAGACTAAGACTGTTAATGCAACTGCTTGGTTCTTGTTGTTATTTACACCTAGCAATAAGAAGGGACAACAAGGCTTACTGTATTTGCTTTTAGGTCTCTGCCCCTTGCCAGACCGCAGTGCCATAATGTAAATGTTAGTTGTGTGGTTGATTTAATGTAAATGTTAGTTGTGTGGTTGATTTCATACACTGCTGTCTGCAGACAACCACATCAAAATGAATATGCATGGTATGGAGAATAGCACTTTGCCCTTTGTGAATTCCACAAATGCTGCTTTGCTGCTTTGCTGGTTTTGCAACCCTGTGTACTGTGTGGTTTTTTGCAGATTGAGAGGGAAGTGCTCCTGAGCCTCTCATGGCCAACTGACTGGGAACACCTTGGCTCAATCACCCCCTCAGATACTGGAGATCTTACATAACTTGGCAAGACATCCCTCATGCCAGCAGATCAGTGCTCCTGCATTTCACAGCACCCCCTGTTCTTTGCTGGGAATATCTTTGCTGCACTTGCTATGATTTATAAAGTGGTGTGCAAGCTGCTGACTGTTTATATACACATGGACTAAAATTGATCCAGAACAATTTCTTATGTGTATTATGACTTTGGCCAACAAACATGAATGAAGTACAGTGGCTGTTGCCCAGGGAAGGATCATTCTACACTGATGACAAATGTGTGGCAACAGCCAGGGGAGTTAGAGAATGGGGCGTGACCAGGCTGACAAAGTGCCCCTCACTACAATTTGGCGTGTAATTATAAATTCAGCATAACATGTGAATATCACCTAAAATATTAATTAGCTAAAACATAATCCATGAAACAATGGTCCTCCAGGTACAGTGATCTTAAGGAAAGAGTAAAAATTTGACTGTTATGCAGAATGTCTATAAGCCTAAAGAAGAGGAAGGCCCCTTTTTCTTTTAAGACCATGTGTTTCTACATACTTCTCTGAGGAACACACAGCTGTTTGGCTGTGTTGCCATTTTGCCTGATGAGTATTCAACTGCCTGGCAGAGCTTGTGGGCCGAGGCCAAACTTTGCTTATACTGGTGTTTACTGGATTCTTTCTAAATTCCTTTTATGAACTATTTTACTATGTATGCAATAATACTCTGCTTTGCTTGAAGGATTCCAGGAGCTTTGTTTTGCCTCCCCATCCTTCTAAAGTGAAGAATGCTGGTAGTAAAGGTCACACAGCTTTTCCCCTTTAATCTTCAGATTAATAAAGTGTAGGAAGAAACAGGAGAGGTAAAAAACCAAGAAGACAGAAAAGAAAAGTTGGAAAGGAGAAAAAAATAAAATTAAATTGAAAATAAAGAAATATGGAAATGAAATAAAAAAGGCAAAAGAAAATACATGGCAACAAAGTTTAAATATAGTTGCTTGCCTGTTTAAATTCTAAAATTACTCCACATCCTCATAATAAGATTAATAGGTTTCAAAGGACTAATAATCACCAGTATGACTGAATGCCTTTAAACTGTCTCTGCTTAGTCAACCTAGGAGGACTTTCTGCTTCCCTGATTGCCATACACATGATCCTTTTCTTTGTGAGCTCTAACCTTTCATGGGTCATTTTTCTTCATGCCTTTCTCTTTGCTTTCCTTCTCTGAACTTTAAGGCTTCTCTTTTTCTCCATGCTCTGAAGTATCTTTCCCTCACTTTCTGCTCCAATTCTTCCTTCTCTCTGCTACAGAGACATAAATGTGCTGCCTGAGCACTCTACAGGAGTATCCCTGAGAATTTCCCTATGGATATGACACTAAACTCCATCACAAAGACTAAATTCTGCTAGTACCATAACCAAATATTGAAATTTTCTCCACTGTAGCCCGGCTTTCCTCACTGAGGTCTTGGCCTTTCCTGCCATTTTTAGTCATTTGCCTTTGGCACAAATTTAAATTAGTTGGATGAGGCAGAGAAGGTCTACTATTACTGAAATACTGCTGCCTCACAATAAAATATGGGGTCTCATTAAATTCCTCTTACAACACTGCTGTCTGCAGTGTTTTGGTTTGGTTTTTTAAGGTTTGGTAGCTCCCTTATCTCTAGTAACCAGGCATTTCTCACAGTTGTTATTAAGTTCACTCACAACCATTAGTAAGGAGTGCTGAAGTCAAATTACAATTTGACTTCAGCATTTTGTATGTGAAAAATCCCATACTGAGCTCAGTTCTGTCTGTAAGGAAACGTTGTACTCTTTGCTGATTGCACACAGGTCTTCCTTTTTCTGGCATTCATTCATTTGCTGAAAGCCTGAGCAACCATCTAAATCCTTAAAGACCAACCTGGATAGGCAGGAAAATGACAGGCATGTGGGACAACCACTTCTGAACCAGGATTCAAAAGTGTGCCTATCCTAACAGGAGAAGAAGCAGAGGTACCCCCCACTTACTTCACTGAATTGAGTGTCTGAACCTTTTGGTAATCCTTTCCCAATTCAGCAAACTTTCAAAACTATTTTGATTTTATAGGTCTGGTACTTGCTTTTCCTAATAACAAGCATTCAGATGCAGATAAAAGCCTCAAGTGCTTTGATTCTTCTTTTTTGTTGCAATTTTTTTGTTTAATTCTTCATGCTCTATGCAGTCTATGAACTGATACAACATTCTCCTTTTGCCAGTCTTAAGATAAGCAAATACAAATATATCAGGCTCATTGAGAATCTCCAGGAACTAGGTAGCATGTAGATGGTAGGTTCACAAAGTGACAATTCACACAATTCTGCTTAATGTAAAATTAAACTCAGGACACTGAGGTTAACAGTTTATAGAAGCTCAAAACTGACCTACACAGCTCCTCACTTGAGGAATGATCCGTAACACCCCTACATCCAGCTCAGGAAGTCTGTCAGCCTTAGGTTGTGGAGGCCTGGAGCATATGCAAATGAGAAATTATTCTGCCCTGCCTGGTCTTTATATTCCTCCTCCTGTGACAGGTAGACTGCTGAGCTGAGTGAACTTTGAACCTCAACCATTACAAACCCATTTATATTTGGAAGCTTTGTACTGCCCTGGACTCCTCTACACGCTGGGAATTCTCACTTGTCTTCCAACCTCTTCCCAGATGACCAGAACATTGCATTGACCAGCACATTCAGTGGTGTTGGAAAGCATTTGAATTTACTTCCTAGCATTGATTCTACCTATAGATCTATGTATAGATCTTGAATGGACTTTCTAAAAATATTTGTTAATAAGCAAGTTGTTTCATTGACTAAAATGTCGTGAGATTTCCTAGTAACCTGGTAAATTGGTATATGTCTGAGCAATTAGAAAAGTTGAGATAGCTATCTCTGAGAATAATTCTGATGTACATTAGGGATCCTCTATACTTAATTTCTAATATTAGATAGATGTAAGATACAAATGTCACCCCCCTTAACTGATAGCCTGACAGTATCAGTTTCTTCCATGTGTACTTGCTTTCCTTAAGGCTGCATAAGAGTCATATTTTCCTTTCCCATTTTAAAAGAACTGACAAATTTCTGAGCAAACCTAAACTAGAACAATTTCTGAGCTACTTGATATTTCTTTTTCTAACTGAGCAAGCTAAGCATTTATGCAGGAGCCTTAACAAAAAAAATAACAATAAATGAAATCCTATATGGTACTCTTAAGAACAGAGGTTCTTCTATGCCTTTCCATACTTCATTCCCATGTCAAGTACAAACCAAAGATATATAAATACACAAACACCATTATAAAATCAAAGGGGTTGATGCATACAAAAATTATAAATCCTACTCTGTGAGCAGTCAAATGACTCAAAGATCACTGATAAAAAGAAGACATTAAAGGCAGCACATCCTTGCCATACACCAACAAGATTTTCCCTGCTGGGTGACCTACCTCAACTAGCCGTCAAAAAGAATCAGTCTCAAGGGAATGTTTTGCTTATGGATTTATAAATGTTGACAATAATCCTAAATGGATGTTAGGGGAATTGACAAATCTCAGCATTTTTCTTGATGTATGTGTGCCTGGGGGAATTTTGGAGGCCCCAGCATTCATTAAAAAGAAGCAAGCCATTGACAGCTGACAGGGAAAGACAGGTAGCATAGATAGAAAAGTAGAAGCTATTTGTTGACATAAAATTCTGAAGCATAACCTAATAATCTAGCATTTTCTTCCACTGTTGTTTCTAGGCTCACTCAAAGTGTACAGACCCTACAGCCCAGTGTGCTTAGTGAAACAATAAATCTGCTTACTCCATAAATGCCTTTATTGTCAAAGTTTGAATGCTCAGGAAAATAATGTGGACCAGATTAAAGGTGGAATTAGTGCTTTAGTAAGGATCTGGGGGGCAGCTGAGGGATATATTTTTGGTTTTTTCTCTGTATGCATACATGGGGTTCTTTTCCCCTGGAGGTCACAGCACATGTTAAAACAGCATCCTCTGGAAGAAAAGAGTTCTGAGCTTTGCTCTGACTTCTTATCTTGACAGATGTGAAAGAAGGTGAAAGACAACAAATGAGGAAACTCAGAAGTCTGATTCTAACTTTATGTTTGATTGTGAGTTAAATTTTTGCTGGGACCACTGGCAGGGAAACTTGCAAAAACTATCCAGGAGTCTAAAGAAGGTCTTTAATTAATTTTCCTTGATAGTGCATTAATTACAACTAGCTTTTCTACCTAGCAGCTTTCCACTTAAATCTGATTTGACAGCAAGTGAAAACTAGAAAAATATGACAATCTGAAAAATTATTTGTGGATTTCTTTTGATAGTGAAATAAACAAAAATACTGAAAAATAGAATGGCAGTTACTCCTGACCTATTGAGAAATAATACTTTCTAATGGTTTTTAAGAAAATCTTCATATTGCTAGCACTCTATAATCCTGATTACTGTGAGTGTATTTGTGAGTGTTGGAATAAAGTGCCAGAGGGCACTTAAAAGCAAATTTTGCAATATTTCATTGAATCCAGTTTTAAACAAAGGTAGCAACAGGTCCTCCAGCACCCCTGGGGCCCACAGGAACACATTTATTTCCTCTCTACCACATTACCCCTTGTCTCAAGGAAAGTGATTAAATAGCAGTAGAAGTCACAGCAGTAAAATAGACCATGCCCCATTATAGGAAGCAGAATGAATAGACTGATCATACTTGTAATCTTAGAAGGCTAAAGAAAAGACAACAATGTAGTTGTTTAGAGAGGAAGGAAATTGAGAAAAAACCAAATTTGTTGATTCTGGCCAACATCATATAGAAAGTCTATGCAAATCTGGGAAATAATTCAGATCTCTGAATTTGTTCTTTGACACTATCACCTTGTGCTGCTCCATTCTCTTTTGTTGCTTTACTCCACCCTACATTGTATTTCTGACAAATATTAATAGAGTTTCTGTGTCCACTTCCCTTCACCAGGGTTAATACTCTACCCAGGCTGACCACAGGTCTTGCAGCTGATATTCAGTGGGACTTTCACAGTTAATGTGCAGCAGAAGGAAACACATAATTTGTTTCTTTTTATCCTTTTTATCCTTTTTTTTTGTTTTGTTTTTTTTTTTTGTTTTTTTGAGAGTTTCTTCTCTATCACAATCATTTCTGTGATGTTTTCCTGTTTTTATCTGTTAACTATGTGTCAATAACTAAAAACAGTATTTGAGCAAAAACTGTAGCAAATCTTGACCTTTTTTTGCTGAGGCAGTAACGAGTTTTGAATGGAGCCCCAGATGTCTTTTTAGGATGCACTGTAAACTTATGTTTAATTTCCTGTCTACTACCAGCCTTAGTCCATCAGTATTGCCCTTGCTTTCACAGACTTCTATATATCATGGAATATTTGTATTTTGGATTGTTTTCCCCAAGAAGTAATAGCTTCCATTTTACAGGCTGACATTCAACATAATGCAACACATAACTTTAAACTTTTTTCTGTGCTATTTTTCTGGTTTCAGAAATGCTTGTTTTCCTTCATCATGACTATACATATGGAGATTCATTGTAAAGAAACGGTCATGGTCATATGAGTAAAATCCCAAATTCCTAGTAGGTGGGTGAAGTGCTTTACTTCTGTCACCACTGACCCATCCATCCCTATATCCTCTTGTCAGAGATAAGAGTTCAGAGGCACCAAGGTACAACCTGGCTCAGTTGCCCATTCAGTTAAATGGAACCTAATGAGTTCTCAAATTGATGGATTTTCATGAAACTCCTGACCTTAAGAGGAAAAGGAAGTTTTTAAGGAAAAGTACATAGTAAAAAGGTTTAGTGTGTATATATCAGAGAAAAATTTACCATGGGGTTTTAGGCTTCACCTATTGTGTTAAATTGATAAGCTCTCACTGACTCATAGAGTTTTGTTACTGCATCTAACACATTCTGTTCATGAGAACTTTGTCTCTTCTATAAAATGATACCCATGATACCCTTCAAAATTAGACCTCTGACTTAAGATATTATTTCATAACTTGTAGAGGACAAGAAATATCCTTATTTGAAAGCTGGTGAACTACCCAAGGTGTCTGCTGGCCCTCATTCATTGTAACAAGCTTGAACATTTCCCTTCTCCATCAGAACCCTAACTTAAACCAGCTACAACAATGTGAGATGTCTCACACCAAACTCAGTGTTTGCTTTTGTTCTTAAGCAAAACATTTTTTCATTTCACCAAACTCTTTTAGCTTTGATGCTGTCCTGATTTGCCTCTGATAATTAACAGTCACTGGGCTACAGCCCCTCAAACTCGACGTGAACAACTTCCTTGCTCTCACAAAATTAATTTCAGATGTTGCGTAGCTAAATGACATAAGAAATCATCTTCATTATGGGTGTAATTCATTATGAGTGGGCTAACACAAGGATCTCTGTGTCCTTTCAAGTCTCACGCGGCCGATAGGGCAGGACTTCACCTGGAGTGAGGAGATGTCTGAATGGCTGTACCAGAACCAGGCAGCATCTGTGCATGAAGCAGTGAAACTGCAGCAGGCTCCAAGCCAGCCCCGTGTATTTTGGATCTTAGAGGAAGACCTTTACCTCTGCTTTCACTGCCAGGAAAGCTTGGACACTTAAGCGTTGGAGTCCCATATTCCAAATTTAAAAAAGATAACTATTTTTAATTTTTTTTTTAGTTTTTCTGAGGAGAGAACACATTACGATCATGTGCAGCTCTATGATCCAGCTTTTAATTCCTATCTCTAATTTCCTACTCGTGATGTCTTGGCAACTGTTTCTGTTCCAGGAGGTATTTTTTCCTCCCTCTCCTACTCCCTCTGAAGTCTCCACACGTGCCAGGAAACGAGCAGGCACTGCCTCCCCCATGCCCTGCCCCTGGGGCAAGGCACCCCGGGGCCAAGGGTGAGGAATGAAGCCCAGGAGATTTCCTGGTGATTACCAAAGATGAGTGATGGAAACGAGGGAACACTAGAAACGATTGCAGGAAACAGATATCATTATCTTTGCTAGTTTCTCACAACAACAACAGTTACCTGGGGCACACCAGACATTTTACTTCATGTAGCAGCTAATTATCAGAGACCAGCGGTACAATACTGACAGCAGCTGTAGCTTGTGCAGAGATCAGCCCTGGCTTGTGTTCTTTCCACCCACTATCTCTTCCAGACCTGGTTTGCAATTCAGGTTATATCACTTCAAAGAATTTGACCTTCCTCTGTCATCCAGCTGCAACACACCGAAGCAAAGGCAATGGGTTTACATTGAAGTGGAAGAAAAATCAGTTTAGAGATTTGAATGCTCAAAGGAAATAGTTTTTCCTTCTCAGAAGACCTTTCCCTATCTACTGCTAAATGGCGCTGCCTGCAAGCACTGGTGATCAATTTCTTCAACATACATAAAGGAATGGTTTAGATGATGCAAAATATGTAAAAATATGCTTTTTACATATTCAGCAGAATTATTCTCAGGTGAACATTTTAAGTATCTATTGCTGTTGCAAACTGAAAAAAAAAAAGGTGTTAGTGTTTTGGATTTAATTGATTAAAACACTGCACTAACAGAAACAGAGTCCACATTTTGGGACTCACATGGTAAACAACTAACATGAAAGCCTGAAGCAACACAACCTTCATAAAACAATGGAAGCATCACAAAAACACCCCGTGCAAGAGCAAGGAGGATGAATGCTGCAGATCATGATCTGTGGCATCTTTTGAAAAGGATTTTATTTCAATATTTTTTTTTACCATTACTTTTCTCATTATATATCATAGCACATGAATGAGACAACTACATGAGGCTTCCCAATATCTTTGCTGAATTACTGAATTCTGCCAATGCTCTCCTGAATGCTGCGACAGAAGAGTTGAACTTTCCTCAGTGTGCAATTCCTACATGCAGAAATAGAGTATGGATGTACATCGAACACAGACTCCCGAACTGCTGCCTGTGGGCTGGTGGTGCCCCACATCATCACCTCTGACCTATAGACACACATCCCGTACACAGTGGTTAAACTGAATGCTAAAGGTGAACCAACGTCTTTGCCGAAAACTGGCATTGGCTCAGAATCCCAACAATTTGGGAATAACAATTTGAGACCTGTCACTGATCAGCTGTGAGCAAGATGCTTTACCTCTGTGTGCCTTTGTTTCCCTTCCAACACCATCTGCTTTGCTTAATTAAAGCGAAAGCTCTTCTCTGCAAAGACCTTCCCTTCACAGGCATTTGTGAAATGCTTTTCACAGTGCACCTCTGAATTCATTCAGGACACAGCGCTGCCAAGCTAACATTGATTACTACCATTAACAATCTCTGTTTTAACTTGTCATCTATGACAGCAGTACTACTAACAGGAAACTCGAATCCTAAGAAGCAGAAAACCAACCAAAATTCAACATGAAAAAGAACTCTGTGTTCTGTTTGGGGTATTGCCCTTTTAATCAAATATGAAAAGAATCCTTACATCCAAATGTGTATGCTGAACTATCAGGATCTTCTGCAGATTGCTGTGGAGTGTAGCAACCTCTGGGTGCGTAGGATATTTCAAAGCACTTTGCTTCTGAAAGCATCATTTTTCATACAGTCATTTACATGCAGTTTTGTAGCCTTGTTTTTCATGGATTTTTCAAAATGCTAATTTTTGCCTACTCTGCTATAATCTACTTAGAGTTTGGGTGGGATCTTACACAAGGGATGCAAGGGATGTACAAGGGATAATATCTGGAAGAAATCAAAGGCGAAGGCTGTTGCCTAGTTTTAGCTGCAGAAATAAAGCTGTTTCAACGCAACCCTAATTACAGTTTTGTGGTGCTTTGTCGAGCCCTGCTGATAAGTTTCCGTGGTAAACAGCTCTTTATTGTTCTTTCACATTCAGTCACCATGGCAACTAGCGTTTTAGGGTTTGATCCTGAGAGATGCCAAGCACCTGCTTCTGTGAGAGTATCTATGGGAGAGGAGGATTCGAGACATCTTATAAGATCAATCCTTTCAATGACAACAGATTTACTACAGAAAAAAAAAAAAAGATATGAGGGGAAAAAAAGCTTTTGATGTGCCGTTTTGGAAGGAATTGTGAAAAAAAAAAATCACAGGTTGTGTTTGGCCCCAGTCATACCTTGCAAAGAAAAACAGTATCTGACATTGCTGCTCACGGGTGTAGTGCAAAACAAAACAAAACAACATAAAACTCACAAAAACCAACAAACAAAACCAGAAACAAAAACAACAACAACAAAAAAGAGGCCTGACTAGCCTAAGGATCTAACTCCAAAGGAAATCCTAGTCAGAAACAGAGCCTCAGAATGTCACTAACAAAATGTCGAGAAGACGAACTCCCTTTTATTCATTGCCAAATCCTTCATTGTCTTCTTGTTCTAAAAAAAAAAAAAAAAGAAAAAAAAAAAGAAAGATTTTGCTTGGGAGGTCAAATTCAGGTGATAAACAGCTGAGCAAATTTTCTATTTTAGCTTCTGAAAAATCCCTGAGGGACTTTTCTTTGTCTTGTGCTGACCTCAAGCTGTTGGTTAGAGCCTGGACGAATCACTCAATTTAGCAAAGAGTAGTGCTTTTTTTTTTTATTTTTTTCCCTGTACAGCTCCATTTCCTCTGAATTTATCTTGATGTGTCAGTAGGAAGATAGAAGATCTGTGTCAGCAGTTAGCAGATCGTTTGAATGTAGGCAGGTGTGAAGATACCAATTGCTCCCTTATCTGATGCTGCCGGGACGCTCCGTGCCTCGGGTCCCTCCAGCTGCCAGCCCGGCACCGCGGGATACTCCCTCCGGTCACTGCTCCGGGCCGCTCCTGCTGGCCGGGCAGCGCTGCTGGCCCGGGGATGCCGCCAGCCTCAGGGCAATGGTTTTGTTCGCTCCGCTTCAAAATATTGGCCCGGGGTTATTCTGTGTAAATGCAGCCCCCATCTGAGCGGCACAGTCACCTCGGGCTTCGTCGGCGTGGTAGGAGGAGGCAGCACTTCCTCGGTGGCATCTTACAGGGAGCGAGTCACCTTTTAGGTGTTTTGATTTCTTGTTAAATTAAAAAATGCGCATGCTAGGTCTCTATTTGCAAAGCACCTCAGTCAGTGGCCTAGGTAATTAGAATGGGCAAGTTATTGCATTCATACGTGTACAACATTGCAAATTTAGGTATTTTGTTTTCAATTAGGCCTCAGACAAAAAAAAATTAATAAGATCATGCTGCATACAAGAACATATCTCTTGTTCATCACTGCAAATATGCACAAGAGAAGAAATCAGTTCTTCAAATGACAATTTGGGAACACCTTAACTGGAATCTTAGTATCTTGGCATTGTTATATGTCCGTATGATAATTTGTGTAAATAAAATTGTCGTATATTTTATAGTTATGTACTGTTAAGATATACTCTTATAAGAAGTTTTTTAAAACACACAAGCCAGCGACAGGGATTGCAACACAATGTTGAAACCACCTGGACAAAGGAGGGAGGACTCCATTCACAAGCAACTGAACATGGCCAGCCCAGAGATGGATCACCCATCAAAGTGGTCCAAGGAACGCCTGGACGATAAATATCCGAAATTGAGATAACCAGAGCCAGCAGGGAGATACATCTCAATACCGAATTCCGGGAATGTGATCACTCGGGTGTTCATCACTCTCCAGACATGTATTGTTCAACTTGCCACAGAGAAAAGAACTCCACCTGAATACGTGCAGTCCAAAAAGGAAGAAAAGGGACTCTGCCTCGAGCAAGCAAAATCGTATAAAAATCAGCCAGAGAGGACAGTCAGTGTGGAACATAGGAGACCCTCTGCTGCACTAGCCAAACATGTGTCTCAGCCAGTGCCAACACCCCGGCTCGGCACTGACCTTTTTTTTTTCTTTTTTGATAGTGGCTTTCCTTTTTGTTGTTATTCTCTAAATTTATATTAGTTACATTTAATAAATTTTCTTAAATTAATAAATTGGAGCTTTCATTTATAACAGCATTGCTATTAGTGGTAAGGTTATGGTAAGGTTCAAGATTCTTATGGTTTGGACTTTAAAATATTTTCCTAAAAACAATATTTTTTTTTAACCTTTCTTTCTTGCTTTCATAGCCCAGGCGTAACAACAACTGAAAGGAAAATAAAGATTAAGCATTGGCCAAATTGAAACAAAGCAATATGGGTTACAGACAAACTATGGGACAGGATTTAGTGGTGGACTTGGCAGTTGGACTTCATTTTAGAGGTTTTTGCCGACACAAATGATTCTATGATTCCCTCTGATTTGGGTCCACTAGTGATGAGTATTAGAAAGTGTGTCACCTTTAAAAATGAGTACTTTGAGACAAAGTCACACAGTTGCCTACTGGACTACATAGCTGTAGAAGTTTAGGAAGAAAAAGTATCTCCACACAGCTGAGGCAGAGAAAGCTCTTGGTCCTATAAATGAAACTATGTCTAAAAAACTAGTAAAGAATATGTTCTGGAATATCTGTAGTCATCCAAGGGTTACCATTAGGGGACTGAGTTAAGATTTTTTAATATATATATGGGAAGACTGGCTTAATAACTTCTAGATCAGGAAGATTTCAAAAGCAATTAGTTTGCAAAAGGTCCAGTGATCTGTAGATTCCTTCTTCTGTCACCTACCTCACAGTAAAGTAGTATGTGTCACTATGTGTCACAGTGTTAGTAAAGTGCAGCCCTGAAAAAGACGAAATCCAGTGTTAAAAATGATGATGGAATTAGGTGCAGTTTAAGGCAGGAAGGTCAGGTGGTCAGCAAAAAACAAGTGAGATTTTACATGTCACTAACTTGCAGGTGAGCTGCGGATGGTCAAGTTCTTCCCTCTGCATTAAACCTGGTATGGACTGAAGTATTATTCATGTCAATTCAATGACTGGAAAAGCTGCATATACAATGTACACACAGCAAAATTGAGGATTAGAGTGCTACTATTAAATACAAAATAAGATGTGAATTAAAATAACTTTTGGCTCATCTTCCAGTAGAGAAATCCTTCTTTGTAGGAGCAGGATCACCTGCATTATTAAGCTGTAATGTATCTCTGCAAGAAAGTGTGCCACCTCATACATTAATTTGGCTGCAGCACTGTTCTAGGAAAAAATAGGTTGGGATTCATCCATCTACACACAAAACAGTCACCCCAGGGTCTCTCTCTACCAAAAAAGATTGGCCCTTCTAGGGTCCAATCCATCTTATCCTTAAGCACACTTCTAAAATAGGTTGAGGAATGCCCAGGCTTGCCCATGTGATTCAAACAGGAGCTTATAATATGCAGAAAGTTATGCACTAAATTTAGGGCAAACAATTTTTACCCTGAATGTCTAGTCGTGACCCTCTACAGTTTGGAACTAAAATTTTCCTTGTATTTTGAATTTGTGTAATATCTAATAGATCTTAGCTCTAACCTAGGACTGTGCTTTAGCTCACTTGAGCAAAATAATGCTTGCAATTTAATGCTGTTACTTCCCCAGTAGATTCAGGTGCACTTTTGACTCAGTGCAAAGCTACACTGAGACAATTTGTCTAACAGGTATAGTCAGTCAGCATTGCCACTTCACACTCCCTGCTAAAGTCTTTTCCAACCACAACTTTTCCAGTCACACCTAAAAGGAGGTTCCAGGATTGTCCCCAACGTATATAAAGAAAAATAGTTGTAATGTAGTGAATATCAGATCATTTAAAGGCATGAAGTCTAAAGGTTCATTGTTGTAAGAGCTGCCCAAGTTCTTGTGAACTTATTTCATGCTGTGCACTTATACCTTTTTTCACATCCATTTTCCCCTTGCATCTGTCTGTAAACTTACACAAGGTTGAACCATCATGTCAGCAGTGCATTTGTCGGCTTGTGCACTCAAATCTCTTTTTCTCCTGCTTCGTCTCTAAATACAAGTTTATCTCTATGCCAAGCTGTATATCTGTTCTATATGTCCGCGGGGTGTGTGGGGAGCGGCCAATTTGCTGGTTGTAACAAGTAAATGGCCAGTATTTCCCAGTAGTTAGCAGAGCTATATTCTGAATCTTTTGGCAACTTTCATGATCAAACTATAGCAGTAGATTTAGTTCTAAGTACTTCGTCTTTACTCTGTGCAAATTAATCACCAGCTGGATGTGTGAGATACTGAGTGACATCCCCTGCTCCAAGAATATGACCCAGCACTTAGAGAGGAAAAGAAAGATAAAAAGGAAAGGAGACAGAGCTGTCCTGCTGTTCTGTAACACGGGGGGAACCTCACACAGCAGGTTGCAATCTGAACTGTCCCGTTTCATTATGCCACTGAGGCAGACTCCTGCAGTGCATTAAGGTTTTAAAATCATTTAGGAAATATGAAGACACATTGTTATTAAATCATTTCATTGCACTTCAAAAACAATTTTCTGATGTCCATTTTTTAGCATAATGAAGATTGTCTTTCACCAGTGGGGACTGGCAAGTGTATACAGACTGAGTTTCTGTAATAATATGATTAGTATGGAAATGGAAATGGACTGTAAATAATACTTAGGATGATCTTTTATTCAGCCACATCAAGGAATCACACAAAGCCTTCCTTAGACTGACTTCCATGGTCTACTGAAAACACACAAAATTTATCCAGAGAGGATTTTCATATCAGCCTAAAGTCATACCTAATAAGAATTTATTCATAGTAGACTCTTAGTTCATTTGGTAAATTTTTGTTGAAACAAAGTGAAAACCTTGAAGACACATTTACATGTAGAAAAATAAATGGTTATTATAAAAATATTATCTGAATATTGTCACACAATCTTTATTTCACAGAAGAATGTATATATTTATGGCAAAATCAGTGTGAGTCATATCTGTGTTCATGAAGCACTGCAAAACCAAAAAATTTTATTCGGAATTCTAAATTCAGAAACCTATGGAAACTTCTTTTTGATTTCAAGAAGCAAAAACTGAAAAGAAAGCTTTTCTTATTTTGTCTTGAAAGTTGTGATTAATTGCTTTATACTTATTTTAAAAATTAGTCCAGTAATAGATGACTATTTACAGGTTTTGTAACATTTATTTACATCTATGGAAAAAAGTATATGCTTTTGATTCTAATCAGGACTCTCTGCAATGCATGTGTTTTTCGTAAAATATGTAAGGGAACTTTCTTTAATTTTTTATTATTGAGCTTCATTTATCTACAGGGTTTATTTACAAGTTAGATGCAAACTGAAAATGTCTTTAGGTGTGAAAATAAGTCAGAAGCCTCAACACATACTACTTAAAGACTGATGAAAAATATAAAAGTGTCATTGGAACTTCATTTGTACTCACACCAAGCTGTGAAGAAAAGTTCCTGGAAAAGGGAAGCCTTTAAGGAGCTGTGCACTTGCATCACCTCGTGTTTTCAAGATACTGTAGATTATACAAGATCTGTATTTAGACCACCTTATGACTAGATGTCTTTTGAATTTCAAACAGCTGGAACTTTGTCAATATTTTCCCCTATCAAAAGTGGTTTAGAAGCTGGGCCCCTGTAGGGGAGCCACATGTGTGGTGAATTCCCATGAATTACATACAGTCATTTTTATTCAGGAACAAAGAAACAGACTTTAAAGAACTTAAATAGTAAGAAGAAGCAGCTGAGAACATCTTCCCATTCCCTTTTCTCTTCTGTGTACACTACATTTTTCCAACATTCAGCTGAACTCCTTTTTATCTTGGACTTGACATGACACATCCTTGAGACAATCTATCATGCAGCTTTCTGGAAGTCAAATTTTGTAGCTCTTATGGGCATGACAACACTGAATGAGCACTCTCAGGAGTCTTTCCAAGGCCCAAATCTTCATGTTGAAGGTCCATCCTTCAGTAACAGTTAAGTGTTTCAGCTGCTTTAACCAGTCCTAAACTGTTGATCAAAAAATGATACTAATAATTTTATTTATTTTTTCTTCTTCAATGAAAATTCAAGGAAGGAAAAAGAAAAGAAAATCTGTTGAGAAAGAAGGTAGAAAAAGAAAGGAAAAAAAAAAAAGAAAGAAAATTAACAAATGCATCAAGAAATTCTAAGGAAACAGACTTTTTAAAGTATTTGTTTATTATATATACTGAGCAATTTTTTTTTAAATTAGGGATTTTTCAGTAAATTACATTAATTGGGGGTGCTGGTATTGGAGAGAAAATGCAAGAAACAGAATACACATAGGTGTATTTTAACACTTATGCCATTCCCATTAGGAACTGTAATTTCCAAAGAAATCCAAAAATAAATGAAAACAGTAATTCCATCCCAAAACTTTCATGGCTACAGCAGTATTGCTATGAAAGTGCCTCACATAGGAGCTGATTTTTGAAGCTGATTTTTTTCCTCCCATATGGGATGTGTATGGTTTAAATAAGTTTATATTACTGCAGCTGGATTTACTTGGCTTTTTGTTTGTTTGGGGTTTTTGGTTGGTTGGTTGGTTTGTTTTTTGTTTTTGTTTGTTTGTTTGCTTGTTTCTTTTCTTGTGAAGATGAGGGTTAGTAATATGTAGAGAAAAATAAAAAATAGAAAAGTAAATGCAAAGCTCAACACCAACTCAAAAAAGGAGAGATTTACCTGTGAATTGGGGGGCAGGGAATTAACAGCTCTTTCTTTGATGGGATTGTTTTTGCAGTCTGTAAAGTGCATGGGTTTAAATACTGTGGTTTGGAAACTAACACTTGGAAAGGATTTCTTTTGAAGGCTTGTGAACTACTACATAAATAATTTTCATCCAAGCATTTGGTGATCTAGGTAGGGACCATCTACAGTAGAAATTCTCAAGATGTTAATTATAAGACCTTCGTGTGTGATAAAGGTCTTTTGTTTCCCACTTCTTTTACCTCTGCAGTGGTCTTTGGTCTTTGTTATACCTTAGCTGTTTTGCATGGAATGAATCTTTGATGTTAACTACTGTTGATCTCTCTTCTTTGACTACAAGGACTTAAAGCAAAGTGAAGTGAATCCAATCCCTTGTGTCATTAAACTGAAGACATTTCCTTTGTCTCTTTCCCCCATTTTTTTTCCTCTGCATTCCATTGTATTACTGAAGAAAACAATTGCTATATTACAATCAGTTGTCAACTGTTCTGTGTGAAATAGGTATTAAAATCAATGATACATGTGCTTTGTAAACTTCAGAATAAAAGCTGTTGCTGAAAGATGGAGAAATATAGTCATGAGAGTAGGGAACATTAGAAAAAAAAAATAAAAATAGCTATTATGTACAGGAAAAAAAAATCTAAAAATATTTTTGACAATAATGAGAAAAATGGCACCCTCTACAGTTATCTCAGAGGGATTTTAATACTTTTTAGTTTGATGTAAATAGGAACTAAACAGTTTATGACAGTTTTTAAGATTCAGCCAGAGATTTGATCTTATCAAGTTGAATAACATCATACATCAAGCACAGTCATCATTTCTCATTGAAAACCTCTGAATCCTGGAGGTCTGTTACCAATCAATATCAAACCAACTGGCACAACTCCCTGGAGGAAGCCATTGTCACACACCCTCCTGGCAGCCAAAGGCTGAGGTGGTGAAAGTTGTTTGTTCCAGCAGCTGAAGTGCCAACAGGAAGATTCCCTGTGCCCCACTCGGCTGCTGGCTGTACACGAGAGCACTCCAGGAGGAAGTCAGGCACATGACACTGTAATAGAGTTTTCAGCTTTGTCTGATTGCATTGCAAACACCACACATATTGAAACACTCTGGCAGCTTCCTGGTGCTCACAGTGAGGAACCTGAACCTTTTGACCTCAAACATCTTATTAAAGCCTTTGCCGGACTGTGTCTCTGCAAGGGAAAAAGCCAAGAAACTACTGGACTTTTCTCCTCTATAATTCATTCAAGTAAGCCCTTGCTGAGTAGAGGACCTTGGCTTTGATGTTAAAGTCTCCTAATTGGAAGGAAGTGAAGTGTTAGCCTGTCAGGCTATTAGTCTCTCATCAAATACTTTAGGAGGTATCAGAACATTGAAGTTCTCACACTAGTGCAAAGAGAGCATGGAGTGGCCTGGTTTTTGTTAAAATGTTTAAACTTTGCATCTGTCTAACAATTTCCCCCAAATTTAATATAAGTGGAGTTGTTCCTTTCTATTTCTTTCCTTTTATCTGTACATTTTCCTCTCAGAGCCTCTTTCTTTTCATTGCCTACAGCATATCAGCTCCTGTGAGCAGGAACGTGGGGCATAACTGGTGTAGGCTATAAAGTCTAGGGATTCATATTACAGCCCTGATTCAAACCCAGGCATTTTGTGCCTAGTAGGACTTATCTCTTTGCTGCTGGACTGTGCAACACCTACTTCTGTGGTGGTTTTCCTCACAGGAAAGTCACCTCTCAGAAGGATGTCCTTACAACAAAAAATTTTAAAATCCAAATATTTTTGAAGGATGGTTTTGTTCTAAATCATCAGCACAGGTCCAGGCTTTATTATATGCCAAATTTATAGTATTAACTTGCATTCAATCAATTTGAATTTAAAAATAGGTTGATGCTTTCCTAATTACTGGTGTTTTTCTGCATTACAGATTGGGTATCCAAACATGAGGATGGTGTGTTTCTGTTTTAGGCAAATCCAATTAGTCCAAAATGAGAGTTGAATGGAGTCAAAGTCTCGCAGGGATCTGACTAAACTCCTTCCAGGATCATGCAAAGTTGAATGCTGTGTAATTTCTATACTTTTATTTGAAAACAGCATCCAAAATCTCACAGTGAAGGAAATCTGTGAAACAATATATGATAACTACCTGAAAGGAAATTACTGAATTGCTAATGCACATTCTTTGGAGTTATGAAGATAATTGTTTAGACACATCTGCTCTTGGTTTTTCTTAGTTCACATCATTTCTTAGTATGAACCTAAAGAAATTTTGTACTGCCAGTGTAAATGTTTCTGTTCTACAAAGTTTTCCCTATTTTGATTTGCTTAGTAGGAGACTTATGCAAACAAATTACCTGTGGCATTTCATGCATATCTTCCATAATGCTAAGTTTCCTTTTGTATTGCAAGATGATGTCCATATGAAAGCAAATCTAATGCATCTGTGCCCTTATTATGCATGTCTTTTTCCTGGTTGAATATGACCCTGTTCCTGTACAATTACAATTGTTTCTTTTTCATGCAAGTGTTTGAATGATAGCCAGATCTCTCACTTTAGCTCACTTCAGCAATTTTTATTGTTCCAATTGGTTCTGGCAGCACTTTTATCTGCTTTTGGATGGGTCATGAGTTTTGTCTTTAAAAGCTTTTTAAATTTCCCTCCACTGTTTCATTGTAGTTATAATGTTAACTCACTCTGTAAGTCATTCCCATCTCTGAATGTTTAGTATTTTATCATTAAATATTGCAAAGTTTCACACTTCATAATTATTTTGTTGACCCTGCTTTTCTTATTCGGAAAAATTATTTTTTTTTCTTTGATAATTTAAGCAATAAGGCCCAAACAATTTCTTTCTCTTCAGTAAGCTTGATCACTCTTTATATATCCAGGCTCCAAAGATATTCATGACACTGCACAAATATGTATATTTCATGATGAAGGTAATTTACCTGTCTAGGCTTATTACAAAAATCATCTCAACAATTCTCTTCTACCCAGTTCAGCTGAGCACAGGTCTGGGTGCAAGAGTTAATGACTTCATTATTTTTGACACTTTTTTCATTATTCTGAATGAGAATTTAGTTTAATTTGGTTTATTGTCATATGTTTTGTTCTCTCTCACCATTAGATATTGATATAGTTTGGACTTTTCACAGAATAGGAGGAAGAAAACCAAATATTGTTTTATTGATACAGCTACATTTTCAGACAGATTCGGTTTGTGTTTGAGTAAGCAACAAAGAACACTTAAAGTGTGGTATTTCAATAGTGGGAGACCATTTACCAGGTTCCCAGCTGTGCTCAAATACCACTCCTGTCCCTACACAGGCATTACATCTCTCATGTTTGTATCATTAGCAGATGTCACTACAGTAATACAGATCATTGTGGAAAATATTCAATTAAATAAAATTTCAGAGCCCTCCACGGAGAATTTTACAAATGATCTTTCTCATAATCATTCATTCCCCATTCAGGGTAACTCTCTCATGAGCTATCCCTTTGGTTAGTTCCTTCTGCATTTTGTGTGTGCCTTATGTACCTGTCTCTCCAATTTGGCTCATAAAATCACATTTTTCAATAGTGAATGACTTAGTGAAGTCCAGACACCTTAAACTTACACCTTTACTATGTTAAGTAGTAGTGTCTTATCAGAAAAACAAAATAGTTCAGTGATGGAGCTCAGAGAGCTGATGTGACATTTTATTTATACTTTTATATCTACTTTTTTTTTTTCCTCTTTTAAAATTTATACCTGGATCAAAATCTTAGCTGTTACACTCAATATAAATATATGATACATTTTCTTAGAAGTGGTCATTAATGATCAGGCAAAGAAATAGATTATATTTTCATTGCAATGTCCTGAGTTGTACACTACAGAATTCCAGACTGGGCCTTCTTTCCTTTGATTTTCTCTAACCTGCTACACTGCCAAATAACCACCAAGACTGTGTATATCACTTACAGAAACTGTGGCTTTATAATCCTTGGCACACATAACCCTTAACACAAGCTACTTCATCTGGATATGTGCTGACTTAGAGCAGCTGAGAACCTCTCCCTTGTGTCCAGATTTACTGCCCATCTGGAAGACACTGAAGCTAGAGTTTATATAGAACTGGGTCATAACTTAAGCCACATTAAAGAAGAGATCAGAACAGGCATTTATAGAATTCCTTTCAAGCTGTATTTGCTATTAAACTGAAAATAGCTCCAATTTCCAAAACAAAAGTAAACCTCAAGTGAAGCCAGCTCTGGGAAGGTTGGTGAACAGGCTGTGAGTTCCATCAGTGCTTGGTCAGCGGCAGCACGTCCTCGCTGCGAGCAGAAAGCGTGAGCGTGGATCTGCATGACTGGCACACCTATGCTGGCTTAATCTCAGCCATCTGGATAAAAATCTCATCATGAGAGCCTGAGCTCAGCACGATTCCAGCAGGAGCCTTGCAGCGTTGCTGAGCGCAGGGCGGATGCGGCTCCGCGCACCTGGCGCGCAGCGCGGCTGCTGCGACACTGCATCCTTCCTGAGAGGACAGCGCTGCCACAGAGCCTTCCACCTCGGCTGCCTTCGTGTTGGCTTTTGTGGCACAGTGGTAAACACACAAAGTGTTTTTAAAGTGGTTTTAAAGTTTTAGAGTTTGTTAAGTTGCCAAACCTTTATCCAGGAAAAAAAGGGCCACACGGCTTTTGAAAGAAAACTTTACCAGAAAGTAATAAGTGGTAAAAAAATTTTGTCTG
The DNA here is from genome assembly GCF_048771995.1 of Taeniopygia guttata. Taxonomy (NCBI): domain Eukaryota; kingdom Metazoa; phylum Chordata; class Aves; order Passeriformes; family Estrildidae; genus Taeniopygia; species Taeniopygia guttata. The sequence goes on along the minus strand of NC_133027.1, from coordinate 13,784,373 downwards.
AAATTTCCCAGAAATAGTTAATCTGAGGAGGAAACCCAGCATGGAGCATTAAATAAAGGATTAGTTTAGAAATTATGTGAGGCCTTGTGTGAGAAATCATGTGATAATAGCTCCTTGTAGTGCAGAGCTTGACAATTGTAAAATAGGCAATGACATCAGTTCTGCCTATAACTTGCTAATATTAAAAAAAAGCAAGACTTTCAATTTGATTACCTGCATATTGTATATAAAAAAAAATCCATAACTATAATTTTTATAAGATGTTACATATTACTGTCAAAATCTGCCTTTCCTCACTGCTGCTTCTGTAGTCATGTTAGTGACATCTGAGTGTAGAATATGGACAATATTTGTTTGAATATTGAGATTTTGAAAGTCCATAAAAAACTGCTAATCTGCTGGTCTGGAGACCTTTGTCCTGAAAGTCACTGATCCTTCGTGATATCATTTAGATTACTAAAGTTGTCTGATCAAGAAATTCCTAGATTATTTCTACTTTTATTCCCTAACCTTTCCATTTTCCTACAAATTAAGCATTCTAAAGGATGTTTATGTATTGCCTTCTTAATTACTCTGTTAAATGTAATTCACCACATTAAAGAGAATCAGTTTCTCTTGGTCCAGAATACAGGATTCCCATAAAGCTTCCCATCACCCTAGCCATCTACTTAAAGCCGAAAATTGCTGCTGCAAGCTGTCATTTCCTACACGCTTTCTTCAAGGAGAGCCATGACTGGTTTCTAAGGAAAAATGTCTTGTTTATCTAATGAGTAAAGCTTGCTCTAGATCTGTTGCAACTGTAGTATCTGCTTCTCTGTATTTTGTACAACAGGATAATTGACCACTTATTCACTGGGTCAACAGAAAATGCTTGACCATAGTAATAATTAGAGGAAACACAAAAGAATTTTAAATACTACAGTCTAATGAGAACATTCCTTCATTAGAAGAGTAATTTTTCATCTCAGCTTATATATGTCAGGCAATCTGACTCCTTTCTTAGTATTAAACTGGCAGTATTTCATATTTAGAAGTGCTATGCAGATACTAACTAATCAATCAGTTTTCTTATTATAATATTTTATCCTGTTCTGTGATGTCAGGTTTGCCATATTTTAAACTACTACAAATGCCAATCAGAAGATGTGAAGTGCCCCTTTTGATGCTTAATACCCTTCATTTTGCTTAAATTATGGCTGAACTGAAAGTTCTTGCAGCCATGGTTACATGCCTGTCATCATGTTTTCAGAAACACTGCATTTTTATCTCAAATATAGTGTTGTAACAGCATTCTGTGGCTCTGCAAAGAATAAAAAAAAATGTAAACCCTGATGTATTTGTATAGTAAGCCATAAGAAAATTATCATTTACAACACATAGAAGAGAACAGAATTTTCTCTTTCTGTTGGAAGGAACCTGTAGTGAACATCCAGTCCAAGAGCCTCACCAATTTTCGGCTGATCAAATGTTAAACCACTTTGTTAAGGTCATTGTCCAAATGTCTCAAACCCTGACATCCTTGGGGCATTGATTGCCTCTTCTGGGAAGACTGTTCCAATGTTTGACCACCCTCTCAGTAAAGAAATTCTTCTTAATGTCAAGTGTAAGCCTCCCCTGGTACAGCGCTGAACCTTTCCCATGTGTCCTTCCACCAGATCCCAGGAAGACCACTGTACCTCCCTCTCCATTTCTCCTCCTCAGGAAGCTTACAGAGCAATGAGATCATCCCTCATCCTCTTTTTGTCCAGACTAGACAAATCCAAAGGCCTCAGCTGCTCCTCATAAGACATTTCTTCCAATCCTTTCACCAGAAACTTGCCTTGTGTGATTTTTCTTGTTGCTTTGGAACCAAAACCCCTTTTTAAACATGTATATATGGCTTATCTCTTTAGACAGTGTAAATGAGTATAATGCTACTAGTTTCCATGAAATTATGATTTACATCCCATATTTTCTTGGAACTCCTGTAAAATGAGAGGGAACTCCTGTGTTGAGGACCGATTTTAATGACTGTGTCATAAGTGCTGACAGACAAATGAACATCTTTTGTTCATGTAAAGGATAAGCAAAAGAAAATTGTTTCTTTCTAGTTCAGTTTAGGAAGTGAAATGAGAGCATTATCCAGTTTGACAATTAAAGGCAATGAGAGTGGTGGCCAGTGGCTTTGACTCCAGCATTCCTTCTAAACCTACCAAACTCCACCTATGGGCTATGTGCCAGCAGTAGCATGTTACAGTGCCACACACAGGAGGTGAAAATTGGTATGAGAGTTCTCTCTTAATTACTGTTAACCACTTTTATAATTTTTACTCTTAGCACTGATAAAAAGTAGAAGAAAGCAAAAAAAGTAGTATTTGATTTTCATTTTGTAGCCTTGCCCCACTGGCTGTTAAAGACATTACTCTAAATTACTTGAGCTTGTAAATAAATCAGCTTGGCTACACACCATGCCACATTCTTAAGATTATTTAATCTTGCTTTGGGAAAACATTATATATGCTAAAGCCTTCCTGTATTCTGTTACTGATTTACTTAGTTGTTAATAATACATTATACTTCAGATATTAGGAATGTGTCTAGTTTACAGAAGTTTCTAATAAGCATTGTTTGCTCTGGTGCTCCTTTCAGTGATTATGAGCACAGTATAAAGAACTGTACACAGTTTTGTAGTTGTGACATACCTTAAGTAGGCAACAAACTAGATAAGTACATCTATGGTCCAGGCCCCTAGATTGTTTGAATGGAGATAGCACTGGAACAATTCCATCTCAAATCCATGGAAGAATCTGTCTCCAGGCATGTGGATTACTGCCAAGACACAATTTCTGTCAGCAAAGTCAACACTTATTGTCCAGTGATCTCAAAAAGAGTGGATTTAAAAAATATTTTTCATAAGTTTTCTCAAATTGCCTCAACAAAAGAATGATTGATGGCCACTCCAAGAGCTGTTTTAATAGTGTATTTCAAGAATAATGAAAATAATAAAGGGCTTATGTTCCACATTCTTGAGGAAGTGCATGTCTATATTTGAAATATTTCCTTATAGAATAATCGCATGATGGCATAGCATACTGTCCTGTGACAGTATCTATAACATTGCTATAAAATCATCAGAAAATTTAAGAAAATTTAAATGTTGGAGATTTTGCTTTGTTTTGTTTATTTATTTGTTTCCCATGTAGAAGAGGTGTAGTGTCAACACCTGAAGTGCTCGCAGTAGATTTGATTGGAGTTGTTCCCAGACAGTGTTGCACTAAGGAAGTCTGGCTGGATTTGGGCTGTCACAGCTGCTTCGTAATTCTCCACCTATCTGTTCCATGTATGCATGCAATTCAAATTAAACTATGCTCAAAAACTTCCCAGACTGTCAATGTCTTCTACTGATGACATACTTCAAGAAGAAAACCTTACAGGTGCTTTCATCTCCATGTGCTGGGAGAGGAACTGGTGGGAGAGAAAACTGGCTGAACAGCTTTGTCCAGATAAAAATGAACAGTGAGTTTTGGCTGGAATTTGGGGGAAAAGGGCTGGAAGGAGAATCCCAGGATTCATCCCTCAGTGCTGGGGAAATTCATGAGTAAATCATCTGAGTGCCATCATGTGGCACGCACAGGACAACCAGGGAATCAGGCCCAGCCTGCATGGGTTTAGGAAAGGCAAGTCCTGCTTGACAAACTTGATCCCCCTCTATGACAAGGTGACCTCCTGAGTGCATGAGGGAAAAGCTGGGAATGTTGTTTATCTGGGCTTTGGTAGAGCTGTTAACACCATTTACCACAGCATTGCTCTAGAGAAACTGGCTTCCCATACTGTGAACAGATGCATTTTTTGCTGGCTGAAAAACTGACAGGATGGCAAGTCTCAGAGGGGTGGTGAATCATCTTGTTTATATCTTGCTGGTATCTGGTCACTAATGGAGTTCCCCAGGGCTCATTATTGGGGTCAGTCCTATTTAATATCCTTACTGATGATCTGGATGAGGGGATTGAGGAAACCCTCAGTCAGTTCACAGATAACATCATTTTGCTGGGAATGTTGACCTGCTGGAGGACAGGAAGGCTCTGCAGAGGGATCTGGACTGGATTGATGCTGAGGCTAATGGTGTGAGGTTCAACAAGGCCAGGTGCTGGGTTCTGCCCATGGATCACAACAACCCCTGCAGTGCTATAGGCTGGGCAAGAGCAGCTGGAAAGTGGCCAAGAGGAAAAGGACATGGGTGTGCTGGTCATGCAGCTGAACATGAGCCAGAATGTGCCCAGGTGTCCAAGGAGGCCAATGGCACCTGGCCTGTATCAGAAATAATGTCCCAGCAGGAGCAGGACAGTGATCATCCCCTGGTACTTGGTTCTGGTGAGGCCATACCTCGAGTGCTATGTCCAGTTCTGGGCCCCTCACTACGAGAAGGACATTGAGTATGTCTTGAGAAGGACCATGATCTGGTCTAGATACTGAGTCATTTGAGGAGCTGCTGAGGGAGCTGGGGGTGTTTATCCTGGAGAAAAGGAGGTTCAGGGATGACCTTATTACTCTCTACAAATCCCTGAAAGTAGGCCAGGTGGAGACTGGGCTCTTCAGGCAATCAGCAAAAGACAAGAGGAAGAGACCAGAGCAGGTTCGGGTTAGGTGCTATAAAACATCCCTTGATCCAAAAGACTGCCAGACATTGGAACAGGCTGCCCAGGGAAGTAGTGGAGTCACATCCTTGTAGGTATTTAAGAGATGTGTAAATGTGGCACTTGGGGACGTCACATGCAGTTTAGTTGTGGACTTGGCAGTGCTGGGTTAACAGTTGGACTTGATGGTCTTGAAACACTTTTCCAACCTAAATGATTCTGTGATTCTATGAAAAGTCAAGCCCCAGGACACACTTGGCAGAAAGGCAGTATTGATCTTAGAAGGAAAGGCAATGATTTGGCACCAGTACATGAACCTCTATCACTCATCAGACCGGTAAAATCAGAAATAACTGCAATTAAAGTCAATGGATTTATAGTTGTAGGCAATACATTTCAAAACACAATAGTCTTGACAGTAGATGTACCTTGAGAGACAGGTATGTGTTTTATATGATTTTACCAGTATAATTCTCTTGTTTTCTTGCTTGCTTCTCTTTCAAGTGTATCCTTGGCACTTGGCTCCAGTTTCACAATAGGCAATCCACTGTTTTTTTTTGTCCTTGGTTTGCGTGTCTCTAACTGTGTGACTCCATTTCACTGCATTGAAAGAAATGTAGATCAGTTCATAGGTTATACTAGGAGTGGTATTTCTTCTCCATAGTCTCCTGCAATTTAACATATAAATAACTGCTCAAGACTGTTTCTCAGGAGGGAGAGTGAGAGGGTGAAGCCATGTGAAGTGCTTACTGCATCTCAGAGAAATACATATGGTGAGGCTGTAGAGCACATTAACTCACCAAGGTGATGAAGTGAAGTTTGAAATGACATTTAAGTGCCATGAGGGACAGCTGCAAATGAGAGCTACTGGCTGTGTAAGGCTTTTTCTTTCAACACACTGAAAAACTTTAGTTATTCTTGCTAACCTGCTGTTAGCCAATGGGACAATGTTTACAAATATTGAAGGAAAAAAAAATAAAGGTATGTGTACTCTACTTGAAGATTTTTCACAGTAGCAATCTGATAGAAATATGCTTATACCTAGAAGATGGTGCTGGGTTTGCTGATGGAAACAAGTCATATCTCAGTGCCAGTGCCTCAATAGAAACAAATCACATCCTGGATTCTGCCCAGCTTCGAGAATTACTGAACTGTAATAATATGAATAGTCCCATCATCAAAAGGAGCACTGTGACATCTTTCCTCTCTGGCCTGATTTATTTTCCTTTTATAAAGAATTTTTAGAATATATTTTACAATATAATATAAAAGAAATAAGAATGTTAAGATATGTAACAAAAATAAGTAATTTCTTCATATAAAACTAATAAAGATAGCTGTCCCATTTGCCAGGTGTTTTAAGATAGAGCAAAAGAATAAAAGCTACACGGTATTCAAATATACTATTTTAAGGACAAATAATAATGACATCAAACAATTCTGTAGATTTAGGAAAATCAAGGACTGAGTGTCTTCACCTGACTCATGGTTCTCTAGTGTCCACTGATAGAGAAAAAGTGGGTTAAGTTTTTCAGTATTTTCTTCATTAGTCCATGGCTCCATGACATCTTAGATTGTCCTAATGAGTGGTCTCATTGGACATTGCACAGTTTGCTGCATTTTTTAATTTGGTGAAGAAATGTTTTGCATACATCCCACAAAAACAGTTACTGCATTACAAATTCAGTGATTTGAAACTAAAGAAATGCCATGGTGTGCTACACTTTTAAATCATTTACAGTTTAAAACATTTGTTGTTGTTCCACAGAATAGACCCAAAATCCTACTAAAGACCTTTCCCCTTCTATTGTATATTTTGAACTACAAATTAATTTGCTAAGAACTAGTATGCTATCACTTTTCAAAGGTTATTGTATTACTTTTGGAAATTCACACTGAATTATTTTTATTTCTCTGAAATGAATGTAAAAAAAATCATACAAATTTCGCATTTTGTTATGGTTTTTTATAACTAATTTGACATTATCATAATTAGTATAAATGTGTTATATGTTTTATATAGAACTCAAAGAGGTCTTGCACAAACTTCAGAATTATTTTTAACAAATATTTCAGGGATACATTCACTATGTTTTGTGTTTCCCAGTAAAAATCACCATCAACTCTTCAGTATTACCAATTATATTTTTAGTTTGCCTAAGCAGAATAAATACAAACTTTTAGCACACACCAAATATACAAACAGTGCACTCACTGACTTCTCCTGAAGGTTTATATTAAAATGAATTTTCAAACAAATTATGAGAAATAGTGAGATGGAAATAAACAGCAGAAATTGATTATATGCAAATCCTCACAATACTGGATATGCATATTTCTCTGTGGAACAGAACACATGGCAAATTTTCTGAAAATTTAAGAGTGAGAATTTTCTTTGGAATAGTGTTTCCATGTATAAAACAGAACTTAAAAACAGAGGTGGAATTCCTACAAATCCTCCCTGTTTGGACATCTCTGTATGTCATGTTATTAACTTCTGACACTTTGGTGTAATTAAGTCTTTAACAAAGGCTTTGTTACTTAGCAATCTATAATTTATTTAATATCCATGCTCTTAATAGGGCTGTAAAAGTAATTGGTTTGGATGATCTCAAGTGGAAAGCAAATCTCTTTGGTTTCTCAGAAAAATATTAATTTCTGGCACATATCAAGGAAAATATTCCTGTAGGGCTGGAAAATTTGCTCATTCTTGTAGACACCTGTATGTGCTTGGCTACTTTATGTTTCTGAGGTGAGAATCAGTTACCACAAGAAAATCTGACACTCATTTTGAAGACAAAAAAATCTAGAGAAACGCATTTAGTTAGACTCTCCCAGACAGTGTCAGAATGTATTAGATTCAAAGACAAGAGTGTATCTGTAAAAGTGGAGGCAGGTTTTCTTTATGGGAAAACAGTTTCAGTTCAAGAGCAATTTATACCATAGTGCTATGTGCTACTGCCATTGGTCAGTAGAACCATGTAGGTAAAAATGCCAGGTGAGTGGAGAAGCAGAAGACAGAATTGATATAGAGCTGCCAAGAGAAGTATTATGTTTATGACAACAGTGTCCAGATAGGTCTGATAATTAACCTAATTTTACACAAAGAAAATCTCAAAGTGCAATTTGATGATGCAGTGATCTATGTTTGCAAGTTATGTATTTTGGAAGCCATGGCTGAATTTCAGGATATGGACAAAGACCTTCAGCTATAAATGGATTCTAATATTGTATTAAAACAAAAATAAACCAATTGCTGAACAGACACCCAGGAAACGATTGTGGTATCCTGCACACTAGAATGGACCTCCAGATGGGTGCAAGAACCTGCTCACTGCAGGGGCAGTTATGGGGTCAGACCTGGCTGTGCAGGGTTTACAGCCCCCAAAGGATGGATGGATGGAGCCTCGGCAGCCTCTCTGGGCAGCCTGCTCCACTGCTCAGCCATCCTCTAGGGTCTATGAGAAACTGAGAAAGGCTTTTTTGAACTGATACTGTATTGCTGAGGCAGCAGTCATCTGTTTCAGGGGCAAATAGCAGCCCCATGAGCATAGAAACAGCCAGAGGAGCTCTGGGTTATTTTCAGAACAGAGGCAATGAAATAGAGCACAATCAGAAACCATTACTTGGATGGGGAGAAGGAAAAGCATTACAAATCCATGGATGAAATCAGCTGATAAATTTAAACTGAAGAGGAATGGTACTAACACTTTAAAATTTTCAATTCTTTTGAGGAAACTACTTGGCCTAATTTCAGGCAGAGAAATCCATTAGAAATCCTCAGAGAAAGGGTGAGCCAAGACAATCATTTCAGGAAGATATTTAAACAAGGCCCTGTGCCAGTAAATGACTCAGTAAGCCACAGGTTTTGTGTGTGGTTTTCTTTCCTCTTAAAATGTTAAGTCACAGACAAAGTGCAGAAAGCTGTAGCAGAGATGGAAGGAACTGGGAAATCTCTTCATTACAGCTGAGTGAGGATTTTTCTGCAGGAAGATTGTACTGCAAAATATAGTACTTTAATTTCATCTAAAGAAAGTTGAAGCAAAACCTTTTATTTTAAGTTATATCATACTGTTCTTTTCCCCTTCCCTTCCCTTCCCTTCCCTTCCCTTCCCTTCCCTTCCCTTCCCTTCCCTTCCCTTCCCTTCCCTTCCCTTCCCTTCCCTTCCCTTCCCTTCCCTTCCCTTCCCTTCCCTTCCCTTCCCTTCCCTTCCCTTCCCTTCCCTTCCCTTCCCTTCCCTTCCCTTCCCTTCCCTTCCCTTCCCTTCCCTTCCCTTCCCTTCCCTTCCCTTCCCTTCCCTTCCCTTCCCTTCCCTTCCCTTCCCTTCCCTTCCCTTCCCTTCCCTTCCCTTCCCTTCCCTTCCCTTCCCTTCCCTTCCCTTCCCTTCCCTTCCCTTCCCTTCCCTTCCCTTCCCTTCCCTTCCCTTCCCTTCCCTTCCCTTCCCTTCCCTTCCCTTCCCTTCCCTTCCCTTCCCTTCCCTTCCCTTCCCTTCCCTTCCCTTCCCTTCCCTTCCCTTCCCTTCCCTTCCCTTCCCTTCCCTTCCCTTCCCTTCCCTTCCCTTCCCTTCCCTTCCCTTCCCTTCCCTTCTTCCCTTTTTTTTTCTTTTCTTTTATTTCTTTTTCTTTCTTTTTTTCCTTTTCTTTTATTTCTTTTTCTTTCTTTTTTTCCTTTTCTTTTATTTCTTTTTCTTTCTTTTTTTCCTTTTCTTTTCATTTCCATGTGGCAGAGATCAATATTTTAATTTCCAAGTTCACCTTTGCTCCCTGCACCTCTGGTGGTGCTCTGTGAGATCTGTGATGCCTGACAGAGCCAGGCTCTACACCTCTCCTCCATTTCCCACCCACGGCAATGATTTGTGGCCACACAGGTCAAGTAGACAAAAGCACAAAAGATGACCATACATGTCTAACCATCTATTTTATTTAACTACTCTTTGATGAGTGCAGTAGACACACTTTAGGCACCCACTGTGTTAGAGATGGAAGTCTGTGATGTTCTAAGTCACTGTTCCTCCTCTGCATTGCACCTGAGCAAGACCCACCCATGTCTGTTCAACCAGCCTGTTTCTTCCACTGTAGCTTTCTCTACAGTTGTGGGCTTTGGTGACAAGGAGAGACTTTGGTGGAAGGTGTTAGAGGTCTGGGAGTAGCAAGCAATTATGAACCCCAACCAGATGGATCAAAAGGTGAACTGATGAAACATTTACCAGCACATGCCATGGACTTCATGACTGTGAGGCCCAAGGTCCTTTGGGTGAAGAGCAGAAAACACCAGACTGTACTGTCAGATCTGCCTGTCTGACCTGCTGGAAATTGATGTACCTGCAGACAGGTGTAAGAAGGAAAAGCAGATTTTCTCTGAAAGATTTTACCATGTATTGATGGCTCTGGGCTTATTTATGTCTACGATACCATTAGTTTCTCTCAGAGGTCAATGAATGATCAAAAGATCTACCCAAAATGCAGATATTTCAGAGGGAAAAATAAGCCTATGTTTTCCATTTCATTGCTCTCCATATATGTTATATTCCTGCAGAATGGTTCAAACACACCAAAGTTGACAGTAAGCAGTGTAAGATAAAATTCTGAGATCTCTGTTTAATTTGGCCTTGTCAAAAGAAACCATTATAATTGTATAATTATGTCATAATTATCACAGAAAAGCATCTTCCTCATCCAAGTTTTCAGCTTTCATTAATTTGGTTAAAAAACCCAACCCAACCAAACCAAATCAAACCACGTTACTATCTGACTTGTATATTTTTAAAAACATAAACATAATTTCTGCATAAGATGATGAAGATTATATTTGTATTACAGTGCTTAGGGAAAAATGATGGACTGAATACTTTTAAAACATGTAGGTAAGAGAATTGCATGCTGGTAACACATGAGTGTGGAGGGCAGGAAGTCCGTGCAGGACTAACCCTAACAGAGAAAAAGTCAGGTCTCCTAGGAAAAAGGTTGGTCTTGAGCTTTCACCTCAAAAATTACTTGGCTTCTGCTGCTCCTTAAATGGTTCTACTTCACACTGACTTTTACCCAAGCTGCATTCCAGCGTGCTAATTCTTCCTAAAGAATTCTTCCCATTTACATAAATCAATCAGGGATAAGAATGCAAATGCAAAAATCTCAAGGATATGAAATAATTTACTTGCTAATAATTATTCTTCATAGAGAATATAATTAGCCTGGGAGAGAGGTGATTTTGTTTAATATTTGCAATGATTAAAAAGAAGGAAGTCCAAACCAGCAGTATCTACACTTGATACTTTCAAAGGGCCAGTTTTAAAAGGCTGAAAACAATTATGAACCAGATCAAGCAGGAGGCAGATTTTAATTAAAAACACATGAATAATAATCAGAAATTGATTAAGAACACTTTAATAGGTGTTCAGAAATACACACTTTCACATCTGTGAAAGGCCACAGTGGTTGAAAACACAAGCTGATTTTGGAAATGAGAGCAGATACATACGCATATATGCAAAAGTTCTCCCACACATGTGTATGCACATATGAGCAAAGTGAGAATGTGCTGACTGTAAGAAAGAAGATACTATTAATAACAGTAATAAATTTTGTAATAATATTGTAGAATTTTAGAACTGATAAAAGAGTCACCGGTAGAAAGAATGTTTGACCATCAAGGATGCAAATTAAGGCCTTCTGAAAGTTTGCATATTTCTTTTATACGAAATTTCTTTATTGTGTTGCTTGGCAGAAAGATTAAGAAGACAGGGAAATGGAAAAGGCAACTTTTCACACATTTCCAGTTGGAATCTTCAGAAGATGGCAAACAGCAACAATTTATATTAGAATTTTTGATGCTGGCAAGTACTGATAATTGACCGACAGCAAGATGATGGACTGGAGAAGGATACCTTAGATTCCTTAGTGGTGGTTTTCACTGACCATAAGATAACTTGAAGAAGTTTCAGAGAAAGAAACCCAAACAGCGTCACCCAAACCCCAGCATTTTGTTACCATTTCAGTTACCTTGCATGAGTAATAAGGACTCTATTAGGTTGACATCAACCCTGGAGCAAAATAGAGTGATAATTTGCCCCAGATTGACAAAATAGGCTGATAATTGTTTAATACAGAATTATAAGAAAATGAGCAGAGAAAGTTTTTTTAAAAAGCATAAATACTATATGAGCAGCTAAAAATCAATCCCAATTTTGAATGGTTAATTTTTACAAGTAAAACTGCTGCTACAGTGGATTCCAGCAAAGTATTAAATTTGGAACTAGTCAACATTTCAGTTAAGAAATTACAGTGATTAGTAAAATCAGAAACTTGACATGAAATGAGTGCACTAAAACCCAGTTAGAATAGACACAGGGGGATATAACAGTAAATATCTTTTAACGTGTCAGAGTTGTTTATGTCATACAACACTTTTGTCAATGATCTGAAATATGCACAAAAAATTTTGTTAGAAAAGACAGCTGATTATTTTCATTAAATATTTATGGACTCACAACTTGTATGGAAGACATATCGCAGCATTACAGTTCTTCACATAAAGGGGTTCAAACACAGCCTTGTTTGCTAATTTTCTAAACCTAAGCTCTTACCCCACTCAAAAGTTCTCAGATGATTATTACTTGGGGTTGAAACACTGTTCAGGAGAAGCAAGGATAAGAGTAAGTGGACAAATCAAAAGCTCTGACAGAGAAGCAATACAGAGCATCTACAAATGTGCCTCTCATCTGCTTATCAGGCTTGTCATCATCCCAAAACTGCAACAGCTCCAGTGATCTTATATTTACTGTACAAACCAGTTTAGATCAGCCACTAAGAAACTCTCTATTGCAGCTGAAAGGGCTTGCTCTTAAAAATAGGATGTGCTTTAATAATTTTATTTGCAACTGAAATCAAAGCTGCAGTAAATTCTGTGGCAAGTGATCTCATCTCTAAATCAATATTAATGCACAAGAGAGCAAGCCACTTTACTATTATATATAGTTATATATATAATAGGACCATCCATTACATGTTACGTTAATAACCATGATTATGTTATTCTTCTGGTTGATGCAGCTAAAACTCCCATGCAGGCCTGTGAATGACCCCCTGTACCAAAAGAAAAAAAAAATATCACTACTCCCTGGTAAGATAAAAATTGGCAGCACATAAGGGATGGTTCTCATTTCTGTACACCTCTGAAAGTAGCAGGAAGGTCACGATCAGTAGAAGTATGTGAGGAATTCATAAAGATCAAAAGACAAACATACCTCTCAAATATTTTTTCAATGTTGCATCTGATTTTAGAATAGATACATGCGGTGTTCTAATGTGGGATATCAGCAGACAGAGTTTTTAGCTGGTAATAACTCCTGTGTGCACACACATATTCCTTCTTCAGAAGAAGTACTTTAAAAGGCACTAGAGCAAATCAAGGGCTTTGAGATGTTTTGTATCAGCTGCATGCCATTTTATCTTGCAACAAGAGACTGGGTGAGCCACTCGAGCTGTTTTTGATCCTTCCACAATTCTGCTTGTAATGTCTCCAGATAATTTGGTACTAGGAAAATGTCACATCAGACACAGATACATGGAGCACACACTTTGACAACGTTCTAACCATAGGGAGATTGAATGTGAAACTACTTATATGGTCCTAATCACCAGGCTATGGAGCACCTCAGGTATTTAATGCTGCTGATTCCCACAGCCTGCCTATGAGGTAGGGGAGTTTTATTAGCGTGTGCTCTGTCAGAGCCTTGTGTTATTTGATAAAACAAAATAGTCGCTCCAGGTCGTACAGGAATTCTACAAGGAAGCCACAGATATGTTCCAGACACAAACTGCACAAAGATCTCTCTGGGAGAGGTAATCTGGAAGCAGAGAAAAAGAGCTGGACCTAATAATTTAACAAAGTTCTCAACTTTGATGTAGAAATTCTGTTTTTCTATTGAGGTAGAAATGTTGTTTTTTTAAGTTCAAATGCGATAATATGTAACAGAGGAAAAGCAGATATCACACTTCTTAGTTCTGTGTAAACATATGACAAAATCATTAAAGAATTCTATAAATTTAATTAAAATAGTTCCCCAAGAGTGTCACTAAATCATGCCTTACAATTCCAGTTTATGAAATGGCTTCAATGGAATGGAGTCAACAAGAAGAAGGGACTAATCTCTAGCTGTCTACAAACTGTCAGGACCCTGCAATTCATTTCATACCTGGAGTTGGCTCAGAGCTTTCTCACACATCCTCATAACCCTCACAGCAGTGGCTTTTCATGTGTCATCTCTGTGCAGGCAGGATGGGCACTCAGGAGAGAAAAGGATTTCTGGGATACCTAAGACTGCAAAACAGATTTTTCAAAAATTAGAATATCTACTATTAGACTAACAGATGCAGTTTGAGCATAGAAATTTACCTTTGAATTTCAAATGTGTTACACAAGGGAGTTGCCATTGCCTACAGACTACTTAGAAAAGTATGGGCTTCACTTCAAAAATAGTAGTCTTTCCTTTTGTCTTTATAGTTTCTTGTTTCTAAGTTATTTTTATTTCATTCACACTATTTTCCTTTATACTATACTAACAAGTGTCTGTTTTTTCCATACACTGAAACACTGTTGTTAAATATATCATACTGCTTAAATCCACAGGGGCTTCCTGGCTTTTGCTGTACAGGCACATGCAAGCTTTTAACGCTAAAAATAAAAAAGGGATTGGAAATAAAAGGGAAAATTTTTGAAAGTTCTATAATTTATGATTACCTGACTGCATTTTCAGTGTCAAACATACCTCCAGAATATCTTGCTAGGAAAGTTATAAAGCACCACTTCACATTGAACTTGCTCTTAAAACAAAGCTCATTTGCATTTTGCACCACAGGGAGTTACTTGTAAACTTCCACTCAGCAAGGTGTGAACAGAGAAGTGACAACAAATCATGAATTATACAATGATGTAATTCAATTCACAGAATCACCCCAAAGCCTGAGTGCTTATCAGGTGTATATTTGCACAAAAGTTCTCTGAGTACAAAAGAAAACCTAACACCAAACCAGGCTTTGCAAAGCATTGGTTTTATCAGCACCTTTTAAAACTTAAGAGATGGTTGAAATAGCATGAAACTAGCCTTGCCTGTGGAGGTGGTGAGGAAGAGGGCTACGAACAAGACATGTGCAGTCCAACTTCACAGTGACAGTGACAGGACTCGGGGGAATGGAGCAAAGCTGTGACAGGGACACTCAGGCTGGACAAATGTTCTTCACTAAGGGTGGCTGGTCACTGGAAGAGGTTTCCCAGGGAAGTATCACAGTAGCAGTCTGTCAAAGTTAAGAAGCATCTAGATGATTAGATCACTTTGCAGTATTACTGTGAGGAGCAGGACATGGGATATGATGAACTTAAAAGCATCTTTCTAACTTGATATATTCTATGACTCTACTAAAGACAGATTCATTCTGAATTTGATTCACAGGGTTGAGAGAGGTTTTTTTTAAATTCAGTTCAGCCAGCTCCTTTAGCCAATGCTGTGCCTTTCCTAGTTAATCAAGATTTTCTATATTTCAGGTTTTCCAACACTGTTTCCTTAAATTCCAATATTTCTAAGTGAAAAAAAATTGTGTTATATCTTTTGGAGATCCATCAGAAATAGATGCACTACTTGACAATGGGTTTTTAGGGATAGTTCTTAGTGCTGATAAATTCATTACTTGCAGTTAGGTAATCAAGAAGTCTGTATTCCAGTTTTAAAAATATGTAAACAGAAAATACTTTTTAACCTCTTCTCTGTGGCCATTAAACTGGTGCCCTAAAAGTACTAGAAGAGCATGAGTGGAAATCTTTCTCTGCAGGAAAACTTTGGTTTTGTTCTGCAGTTAATGGTCAAACAATACCTCTCACTGAGAGACTAACAAGTCTTACAAAAGTCTTAAAGAAATGGTTATTTGAAGGATAGATAGTTATTGGAGGAAATTGCTTACATTAAATACAATTTAGAAAGACAAAAGTTAATAAACTAGTTGATTTAACAAAATGATAATGCAGCAATTAGGGGAAAAGTGAAACTTTAAAATAAAGTTATGACAGCAGTGCTGTCATAACAAACAAGCAAACAAATTAAAAAAAAGAAAAAAAGGAAAAAAAAATGGCCAAGAGCCAAGAAATACCATAAAACCAACAAAGAAGGGTAGTCCAGCATATTTTCTGATAGAAATCACAGATAGAAAGGCCTGGGTTTCAAGAATGCATTTTGAATATTTAAAAAAAATATTTAAGGGCAGTTAGTCCTGCAATCTAGGAATTTTCAATAATTTCTGCCAGAAAGTTGCAGGTAGCATATGTTACAATAAAATCCAGAATAGTTATCAGCATTCCTTAATCATTAATATACTTGCACAAAATAGAGACAATAATATTAAAATCAAAAAAATTAAATTAAGGCAGCTCTACCCAACTGTTTAATATTAATTAAATTGGTGTAAAGTCATTGTTTGTGGAAGCCTGATTGAGGATAGCCAGAAGGCCTGAGTATGACATTCTATTCCATCTCAGGACTTTTGATAAACAGATGTTGATTTTTGATTGAAAACCTTAAGTTCAAAAATCATGTAAGGATAGATTATTCAAAAATATTATATGAAACTGTAACTTAATTTCACTCATACCTAGTTTTTGCCTATATATGTGCAAAAATTACAAAAGAGTACTAAAAGGTACTAAATGCATTAAATAGGAAGAAAAGTTTCATAGACTGTATTAATTTTATGCCACAACATAGGCTCACCATCACTTTGTTGCTGCCAATTTTTTTTTAAAGTGTATGAATCAGTCATTTTCCTTCACTTCACAGTCCTGACAACCTCCATCCTGCTCCATTATACTGCAATTTCTTGCTGTAACTGGAATGCAATACATAAGTGAGAGGAGATGACTACCCATTATTATATCTTTCTTCAGACTGAGATGAGTTTACTGCAGTTTGAAATAAAATTAACGAAGTAGTAGACTTCATGCATTGCTCGTCATGCCCAAATTCCTGAAGCTTGAGAAAATCTTAGAAAAATTGCGCAGAAGAAGTTTCTGTTACAAATACATGAAGGAAAAAAAAATCATTGTTAAGTACTATGAACATATGGGCCATTGTGAGGTTTTAAGATCCAGCTGCTCATGACTAAAGTGAATCAGCTCTGTTACAGGGTAATGTGATTCCAGCAAGCTTCTGCTGAAAGCAAAACATGGTCAGGGCTTACAAGAAACTCCAGCTACAAGGAAGCATTGTAATCTAATTACTCACTTTCTGTGTGCTCCCCACATTGTTTCTGCCAGTAATCAGTGGCTTTCAGACGAAAGGTGTTGGTGGCTACATGCAGCAGCCGCCCAGTATATATGTACCTGGTAGGACCTGGGTCATGGCTGCTGTCACAGAACTGTTCCTCAAGCCTTCAGGCTCTGACAGAGTGCAGAAGAAGAGTAGAGATTTCTCTAAGTTCAGAAGTAATGTGCATCTACTAGTGTTATAAACTTCAAGATGACAAAATTTATTGGTAAACGAAAATATGCCAGTTCTGTCTGGAAGACAGAGATTCAGATAGGACTTGATGGCCATTAAAGAGTTGGGTGGAATGGTTTGGTTGGTTTTTTTTTTTAGCTGGTTGATTTTTGGTTTTGGGGGAGTTTTTTGGTTGGTTGGTTGATTAGTTTGGTTTTTTTTTTTGGGTTTTTTTTTTTTTTTGTGTTACAAGTTGAGCTCTGTGAACTTGATCAAATCAAAATACAAATCTGTTACAGAACATGGTTTCTGACTGAAATAATAGCAGCTGATTCATCATCCATTTCTCAGTGTCCCTTGGCCAAACCAAGCTGGCTGTTGAACACATTTAAGAAGACTGAAAAAAGAATTAAAATACAGACATTAATGATTAACACAGGAAGCAAGAAAAGATTAACAGTGGGAAATCAAAATCAATTTCCTTTTAGATACAGATAAAAGATAATTATTGTGTTGCTAGCAAGGGTCTTAGATACATGGAACAGGATCTACCAATTCACTTAAGTATTGAAATTGCCCTAAGGTGTTTATGTTATTTAGATAACGACTTCTAAATTCAGAGTAATGCAAGACTGAAAGGTCCCTCTTGGATCACAGAAATCCATGCACTGCTACTTGAGTTACCTATGGTTGTGATTTTGATCTGGGGGAGTTGTCTCTACAACAGCTACTGGATAGCTGTTTCAGAACCTCACTCCTTTGATGCAGTAGTGAAGTTTTCAGCATATTTTTAGCAAGTTGATATCGAATCTGTTCCTGTGCCAACACTGTTAGCTTAAAATCCCTTTTTTCTCCTCCTGCTACTAACTTTATTGACATGTTTATAGAAAAAACAATCTTATGATTTTTTTTTGTTTTTTAAAATCAGCCAGAGGAAAGTGTTCTAATTTCACACCTTGATAACTTTCTTTCTGCCTTTTTCCTTTTTAAAATATCTCTTTTGCACCTGAGGAACCAGAACTGCACCCCATGCTCGAGATATCCTGCCCTCTGCTGCTTGCTACAATTGCATGCTACAAAATCGTCCTGGAGGACTTCAAATTTCATTGGGATCTTTCTGTTATGAACGGGGATTCCAGTTACTTGGACATCCCAGCTCAAAACTTCGAATTTTGGGTTCCCTTTCACAATGTCAGTTTTCATTCTTAGATATTTGCTCCTGGCCATCCCCTTTGTTTTGACTCCATAATGAGCATTACAATCAAAGGTGAAGAATATATTTAATTTTGAGACAAATGGAAGTCTTCTTTTTCTACTTACTGCATTCAAGTAATCTTTCTTTCTAGGGTATACAGCGTGGCCCAGCTTCAGCTGCAGGATGAGAAGAACACTTCTGTCCAGGGAACTGCATAGGCAGCTGGTGGCAGGACTCAGCTGACAAGAACTTCAAACCCACTCAAATTGAAGAGGACGTGGATGTCAAATGTCCCACTTTTATGGCAAAGACATTGACCTTTAGACTACTGAGCAAAAGGCTGCATCCTGGTATTTCTCCAAAAGAAGACTGTCTTGGAGTGTTTTCAGGTTGAAAATCTTGGGTTCAGAGTTGACTCAGCATAAAACAATGTGGAAGTAGGAATGCTGCCAGTTTTAATGTCATTTGCACATGACTTAAGTGTTTTATTAGAGCTTTGATTTTGTTAATAAAATATTCAGAGCAGTTCCTGCCAAGTGATACACTGGCAGCAGACCTTGTACACAGTGAAGTTTGCTTTAATACAGTCATAAAATAATAATGTTGAAGAAAGTGGTTTTTGACCTTTCTGCCCACTTACCTTATTTTGGCTCTTTATATTAAGCCATGAAATGTCTGAAGTGTCCATTTACAGATTATTGACTTAAACGAAAGAACAAAATTTTGGTTTCATACTTTAAAATCCTAACTGTCACATTTCAATGAATATGATCGCAACTGCCATAAGGATTCCTGAATAAAACCTTTTTGCTTCACAGTCCGGGGCACAGCAGCTTGCAATAAATTACATGGGAGCCACATTCTCAGCTGGGGTGAAAGGCTGGGGCTCCACTGGCAGAGAGAGGTTGACTTGGATCAGATGAGGATGTGGGGTTTGATTGCTACGTTGTAAGGGAAGTACCTACTTGACCGTGCAAGAATGAGGTATCAGATTTGTCCTAAGGAGGTTTATGTGTTTCCTTTGTTTTCCACTACCAAATTCCTTTGACATTCTAATTTGGGTCCCTGGGATAATTTATAACATAAATACTACTGAAGATAAGAGGCCTCAGATTCCATTTTAAATGTATATCTCCTTCTTGGCGATAATTTAATTTCTATAGCAGTTACAATAACATCTCCAATAATTATGCTTTTAGGGAATATAGCCTATGATAAACTATCACCAAATGAGGATGACATTAGATAATCCTTCCAGATTATGCAGTGTTCATTTTGACTGGAGAAAACTGATGTGTGCAAATGAAACTGTAGTCCGCAATATTTGATATATATAACTAAAGCAACATCTCCAAAAACATATTCAGAGGGAAACCTGTTTTATTGAAATCTAAAGTGCTGTCCTCAGAAATTGTCATTAAAATTGTCCAGTTTACTTCACGTTTATATTCTATATATCTATCTTTATAATGAAGTGGTGCAAAAAGTTCTTTCATGTAATACAGATACAAATGCACAAAGTAAAACAAAGTCTCTCATGAAAAGCTTACTTCTTAAATTGCTGGGGAAGCAAAAGAGACCTTTGCTATGGAAACAGGGTAGAGACAGATTAAATGACTTGCTCCAGGTCATTCCTGAATAACTGTTCAATGCCTTAAGCATGGGGCCATTCTTTTGTTCCATTTCAGGTCAGGTATTTGTAAAATGAAGGTGTATATTTCTTCTGCTTTTTCTACTTTTTTTTTCTTCTTTGAAGCAATCAACACAAAACCAGAAAAGCAGAATATTTTCAGAAACACCTGTGTTAAGCATTCCAAAATGAGTCAGACTTGACAAGACTCAATTTGCAAAAACATTATTAAAGTGGCTTTCAAGATATTTTCAACCATTTCCTCTCAGCAAATACTAATGCCTTTGTCCAGTTGTTGCCCAAATTCAGAGGTAGATAAATGCTAATGGCTTCAATTTGCAAACAACAAAAAAATCTGACTTCCTTGGAATTGACTTTGAAATGTTTCAGTATCTGAGAGTGGGCTAACATCTGTGTCTTTTCAGAAGTTAGAAGTAAAATATCCTTTCATTTTAGTTCTCTGAAATGTTTAGTGTGGAGATATTCTCAGAGCATACTAAAATGCAGGGTCTGAAAAAGCAGTGGTGGCCAGTCCTTTCATTTCCACTGGGAAAAGAAGTATTAGCTTTTCACTCCAGATTCAGTGTTCATCTCTGAATTTTTGAATCTGTGCATCTTGCCCTTGGATATGACATTACAGGCTATTGTCTTTGTACATGGCACTACTATTCTTTGCTTTTAAGGAAGTAACCAAAATTTCCTCCTGTGAGAAACCCATGTTTTGGTAGTGTTCTGCTCTGGTATTGGGATAATACAGCTTTGAGCTCTTTTGTCTAAGGAAGGGAGAGAAGCTGGGTTTCCTTGGTTGGTGGGAATGGCCCAGACTCTAAAATACTACATTGTGCTGTAGGGCTAGTGTATTACATTTTGAAAAGAAGAGCACTAATCACCTACAGGAAATTGAAACTCATATTATATCTTTTGCAGTAAATTTCTGGCTCCAAGTGGATGGATACATCTAACCTCACTGCAGAGAGGTAGCCTGTGTCCTCAGGTAGTGCTAAATGGCAGCTTGATGACTTTTTACATCTGTATCCTTTTTGATTGCCTCTTTTTTTTTTTTTTTAAATTTTTTATTTTTATTTTTTCTTTTTAGTGTTTTTTTCCTGTACAGGGAGATTAATGGTGCAAAATGAAGTGTCCTAAATTACATTTTGGAAGATGAGATCCTCCCAAAAAAGAGCAGTGCAGTCTTTTACTGATTTGGCTCAAAAGGGCTGCTCCATACCACTGAATTAAACATTGGTCAGGTTTTATGCAAGGGGATCATTGGTGACCAGCTGAGTCATTTTATGCTTGTTCGAATGAGGAAAACATTTTCTCTTTTGCAGCAGGTACAAAGCCTGTGAACCGCTGAGGGAATGGCTGGTAAAACACGCAGGTCAAGTGCAGATCTTGTGGCAGGTTTCCTGTAAGGAAAATGCTGGCCAGCACTGCTTGTACTTGCTTGCTCTCTCCAGGAATGTGCCAGTAAGCTCCAGAGAGGTCTGCAGCGAGTAAGGGCACAGCTACACATCATCCCACACTAAAGAATCTCCTGCCAAATTGCAGAGGAGACAGGCAGCCTTTTGTGTTAGTACCCAAAGCCAGGCGAGGCTCTCTCTCACTCACTATGGCAACTGTCACTGCGAGAGTGATGACAGTGGGAACTGAACCTCCACAAGTGAAACTGAATCAGCTCCTCTGGAAGGAGAACAGCATTCCTAGCATACTTCCAGGGCCTCAGGCCAGTGAGGGAAAAAATCGTTTATCTCGAGCTTTCTCCCCTTGGTTACAGACCTAGCTGCACTGGTAAGCTAAGTTGCTTCCTTGTCCACACATCATTTTGACAGCCTGATGCTCTCTACTCTCTCTTCTTCCTCCCACCAACAGTATTAGGAAAGCTTACTCTAGTTTGAAAGAATTTTGTGAGGGAAAAATCAAACCAGACAATCAAACTCACAAAAGAAAAAATACAATAGAAAATACAAAGTAGACCTCATGAGAATCCATGCCTGCCTCAGTGAAGAGATCATTTGGAAAGGTGGATCAGTACTTCCCAAACATGCCCTTTGAATGCAATATTCTCCTTTTTGAATATGACATTTTTGATTGATTGTGTGATAATAATAATAGAAAGGTAGAACTAAACTGAGGGTATCTTTCATTACTCCTTCTGGGTTTTTTTCCCTCCCTCATTTCAGTCCTGTGCCAAGCTCTAAGGTTCATATCAATGAAAGTTCTTACATAACTAAAGATGATTTTAAAATTTCATTCAGTGCCTGCTTCTTCTTTAGGTATATGCCTAAAGTGTACTAAAAGCATTGGCTGTTACTTAAATATAAAAACTCTTAAAAATGTACAACTACTCAAAGACAAACCTCATTGAGGAACAATTTGGTCTGTGGGGTTTCCAAAATTAGTTTCACAGCATAGTCCTTGAGTGTCATTTTGACACAGAATACCCTGTGCAATACCCTGAAAATACAAGGATATCTGAAAAACTAGGTTGAAATCCATATGAAAATACCATTGCTGTTGATGCTTTAAGTTTTAGCTTCTATGTTTTTCAGATCAGTACTGCTTTAGTGTATAACTCTATGACTCCATAGCCTGTCAGATACTGTTCTCCCATTTTATTCAGACAAAATAATTTCTCTCTAGGCCCAAAACTCAAGGACCCTTTACTGTCTCAGGCCCAAATAAATGTAAACAACAATGAACTGGGGGGGAAACATGAAGTAAATAACTTCATTACCTGAAGCTGTAATTGGACAATTAACCTCTGATATGCAAATAGACCAAACTTATATCTGTATGAAAAATTCATGACCATCGTCCATCTTGGATGCAGCCTCTGTGAGTATCCTGCACTGCTCAAGGTGTACCCTTTGAAGGCCTTTCAATAAATACCTGTAATTATTTATTATATTATTATTTATTCTGTAATTCTGTCTAGCATCTGTTCTAGGCAGCCTCTCCAGGCATCATCATCTTCCTGTGAATAGGAACCTACTGTTGGCAAGGCTCAGACCCAACTTGAGTCCCATGGTATGGAATGAAGGAGAAAACATTTTCTTCCTTCATCTTCAGTTAAAGTGTAAGAGGGGGAAAGGAACAGTCAGTTATGTCTGATTCATAACCCTCATTCTTTAGAATTTGCAGCACCCAGCATGTTGAGCTGGAGTGATAAGCAGGTAGAAGGGAAGATGTGCTTTTCTAAGCCACAGGTATAAATACCTGGATGTCTGAAGACTATGAAGACATATTTGGGAGAACAGGATGGGCAGCTGAGGGAGATATAGGTAAGATAGACATGTAAAACAGGTCCTCTATTTCCAGGGTTACCCTTTCAGATACATACTGTGGGCTTCAAGGAGGACATCAAAGGCCTTGGAAAATATTTTGAGGTTTCTTAACTATGAAAATACACTTGACCTCCCCATACGTTTTGCTGTCATGGCTGCTGTTGTTTTGTTTGTTTGTTTGGTGTCTCTTTCTTTTCAGTCTACTTCTTCTTTCCAGTATGCTCCAATACGCTTTCAGGTAGGGAAGAACCAGTTCAACTGGAAGACCACTAAGAAAAGATGTTTGGTTCTTTTTATTTCCCATATTGAGAGCATGGAAATATCCTTGAGATGGGATTGTAAAAATAAACACAATTCTATCTGCTTCCAGTACTGGCTAGCAGACAGGTTGCACCTCTTGGTTTTAGTCTTACACAGGCAGGAAAAAGAAATGGCATCTGGTACACGAAATGGCAGTGATGTGGAAGTTGCTCACTTAATTTCTCTGGATGTATCCCTTTTGCTGTGCATGTCTCCCTCAAGAATCACAAATAAAACCTCCTGTATACATCCCTAGATAACAGCAGATAAAGAAGATCCTAGAAATAACCAGAGCAAGGATTAAGTGGAAATCCTGGCTTAAAACTGTATTCCTTACTTTTTTCTTCTCAAGATACAACATTTTTTTGCTTTTATCTTTCATCTATGGCAATCTTTACTGAACATAATTCCTTAATTAATTAACACTATATCAAACCACCTCTTATCACACAGTGATATCTCAATCTCTCTTTTTCTCTCTCTCTCTCTTTCTCTCTCCTTAAATTCCCCACAATATCAGATAATTGAATATAGAAAGCTGAGATCCACCAGTTTTTCCACCAAAATGCACCACTGCATATTCCTTGTAATGCTTGCCAGGGTTGATGTTGAGAATAGGGTGTGAATTATGCTTGCCTGAGAGATAATAGGATATTTAATTAGGTTAGAATGATTCTGGAAATAACCTTATTTGTGTAGCAAAGAAGGTAAAGAGACACTCAAAAGAACACAGCTATAAATTACCATATTAGCAATAGCTTTTGAATCACTAATAATTACCTCTGCATGCTTTCAACCCCTTTAGTTAGCAAGCTGAAGCTTAAAATTAAAACATTTTTGAAAAGGTTTAATTTAGCTCCAAATTTTGTCTTTAATGTTTGGGCAGTTGGACCTTAGAAATTTCCCTTTTAGTTCAGGTGTGATGACCTTGCAGATGAATAAGTGTATAAGTAAGGTAAACTACCTTATGAACTTGCTATTCATTATTTATTCTGAGGAAAAATATTTCCTATATTCCTTATTGTCAGTGACGAGAAGTCTATATCTTGATGGAAGTACCATAAGCCACATCTTATTTCCTGAGAGTAAGACTGCAGGTAGACAGATGATAAAAAGAAAACAGTGTATTGTAAATCCACACTTGTGGTCTTCTATTAGTTTGTGTAGTCAATGCTTTATTTACCTCCCAGGGTTTGAAGTAAAAAAATGGTACTTAAATTAATCTCTTACTTACATGAAAAATCTACTGTCTTATCTTACTGTGATTGAAATAGAGAAAATAAATTCAACCATGTTTCAGTAAATGACCATAAATTCTCTGTGTATATTAAAAGCTTGAGTCTATTTTACCTGAAAGTTATCAGGTTTTTTTTAGTGCCATCTTGTCAGAACTGTGATCAGCTGTCCCTTCCCTTCCACCCTAACACGTGACCTAGATCCCCCAAATTACATAAGAACAGTTCTTGAGTGAAGCATATTGTATAAAAAAGAAATAATGCTTGAATTTGATTTTTCCTGTTGTATAAAATAGCCTGAATTTGATTATTTTCCTTGACAGATGTTTAAAGGTTGAAGGAGAAAAATAAATGTTTGCATTTCAGTCACTGGAATTCTTTGGAGAGAATTATCTGGCAATGCTAGACTTGCAAAGAGGAGTTTTAAAGGTATTATTATTTTAAAATAATAATATTATCATAGTTAATAGCTTTTTTTCAACACTCAAATAATACTAGCTTTGGAAAGGGTGGTCTGTAAAAATAGTCATGCTGCTGTAATATTTTTTGGACTTTTTTCCTGTTCAAGGGAATCTAAAGGAAAAAAAAAATTCTTTATTTAATATGTTTCATTATGATGACTACCTTCAATTAGATATAAAATATTTTTCTCTTTGTCTTTCCAGTTAGGAGCTCTAGGAATTTTTCAGTTCACAATTCTTTTTATTTTCTCTTTCATTTTGAGCTCCATACTGGTTGAAAACACAACTTTGTCTTCTACTTTCCTCCTAAAGACTTCTGATTACATTTAAATATGCATGTTTATTTAACACTGAAACAAAAGAGCAATGAACTACCATCCTTCTCTACAAGAACATCTGCTCCCAAGTTGCTTGACTCTTCTTTCTGAGGGAAGAGTGCACAACTAGCAAGTTCCTTACCATGAAGCAGCACTTGAGTAGACACTGAAGAAAAAGACCACCTAACTAGATGCAGATGACAGCACACAAATTCAAAGAATTCTAAAAAAAAAAACCAAACAAAAAAAACCAAAACCCCCCCCCCCAAAAAAACCCCAGAAATAATTTTTTAATACTCAGAAAGTCTTCTAATCTCTTGGTGGTCTTGATTTTTATCTCAGTTACACCAAGGAATGAATTACCGCTAAAATTAATCCATTAATCCAATGCAGTAATGTGGATCCAAATTTGTGCCACAATATTTTAATTACCTTTAATGAGATACAGTAATTAATGAGTTACATTAATTAATTATGTTGCTGTTAAGGCAATGGTATAGAAGTGGCAATTCCTTAAGCTTTTTTGCGCTGAAGGCAAAAAGAGTTTTTCCTGTAGGAGGCAATGACCATAAATTAGATACATAATGATATAATAATTTTAACATTTACCTGTTAGGAGCTTTATATAAAAAAGAGGTGATTAATAATTTTCCTCACAGAGTCCAACAGCACTCTATCTTTGGATGTGAACAAAAGAAAAATGTAACTTTAAATATACATGTTCAAAAGATCTTTAGGGAAAGTTAGTGGAATGTTTCCCAATGACTTTTCTGATATTTGAATCAGGGCCTAAATGAACTCTAAAGTTTTCCCAGTGTATTATATCTATATCATATCTTTAGATTGCCTTTTCTTGTGCTTTGTAGTGCTGAAGGCGCTTCCACAGCACAACAAGTAGTGACACGATGCTGTTTGTTGCTATTCTGCTTTCACGAGTTAGTTAAAAGATGGCAAAGAGAAAGGAAACTTGCTTTTCCAGGCTCCTTTTGATGGAGGTTTTTCATGTCAGGGAGGTTTCTGCTTACAGCAGAGTTAAAATGTGTGTCTGCAGGCCCACGTACGGCATGGCACAAAGCGCGAGTCAGCGGGACAGCGGTTGTTCAGCGTTACCTTTGCACGGTGGGCAGGGGGCTTTCCTGGCAGTTTTCATGGGAACACTCAAAGCCTTGTACAGCTGCTTCACGCAGTCAGTGCATCCATTAAAATATAGGAAAAGGAGAGAAAGAGAAGTTATTCTTTACTGCTGTTCTGAGAATGGGATATATTGGAAACATGCTGCATTTTGATTATATTTCATCGCAGGTTGCTTGATACTGTATCATTAGGCTTTAATTTCCTTAGTGTAGAATTGCACTGGGGAAATGAGCAACAGAATCCCAGAATGGGGTTGCTTTGTGTTAGGTATAATGTAAACAAAGTAAGACTGTTCCTGTCCCAGCAAGTTTGTAGTCTAAAGGATAAAAGAAGATGAAGAAAAATTATTTTCCAAGGCCTCTTAAGGCTGAGAGGTGGCTGAACTGTTTCCTGAATGGTGCCACATAATATTGAATTTGTTTCTTCACTTTCACTTCCGATTAAAAAAGAATATTCACATCTTGAAAATTTCTCAGAAGGATGAAATCATTGTTATATTTATCTTGTAGCCAGGAAAATAGAGATATTTTATGTTATGCTGCCAAAATATCTGATGTTGGTTTCTAGGCTGCAAAATCATGCAGAAAGGTGCTATATAAAGTGTTTTACATGTCTAGTGTAAATTAATTATACCTCTTACAATTGGTTCATCTGTTTAGTATAAGATAAAAAAATACAGTTCATGTTGGGCAAACTATGAATAAAATCAAAGCAATGTCAATAAATTATCTTTGCCCTTGAAGTAATGGAAATATGTTCTTGAAATAAAGTCTGGATGCAGTTTCATGTTTGAGACTTCACAACTTAAAATGTAAATTTTTTTCAGCTTCTTCTTTGACATCTATAAAACAGGTACACAACATGTAAGAAAGAACAATGCAGAAAGTTTCATTAAAACAATAATGGAATTACTTTCACTTGAGTATGTTCTGCACATAGGGGTCCAGGACTTGAACCAGATCCTTTTGTAAGAATTTGCATTTCCAAGGTGGAGTCAATACTGGAGAACTCAAAAGATTCATCCAAATTCAGAAGTCCATATTAGACGACTTTTAGAGGATTTTAGAGTCTGCGGGTGGGTTGTTATGGGGCTTTAAAGCATTGCCAAAACTGGAATAAGAAATGTCCTCATTTTTGAGCTTGGGAGAAAGACTGAGAGAAGTATCAAATTCCCTGTTAAACTAATAATGATAATAAAGTAGAAAATTCCTTGATAATGCTCAAATCCTTCCTTAAAAATTGTGGTTGAAGATGGAAAAATATGGCCACAGTGAAGCAAAGAACTATGAAATATAGATTTATTGCAAAGGCTGTGAGGACAATTTTGAAGATCTTTGGGGACTTCTGAATGTTCATATTTGAGCTTTATGTGCTGAACTTTGCTTCACTTCCTCCAACCAATGTTGTTGGTTGGAGTATAAATACTTGTGCTCCAACATAGCATAAAGGTAAAGCACTTGAAAAATAAATATATTCTTTACTTTCTACAAATTTTGTATGGAATGATTCCTAGTTTCACTAAAATGAAAAAAAAATCATATGATAGATTGAAATGTATTCCCATAAAGCTGTGTTTACAGACTGCAGATAGGATATACACATTTTTAGGAACTCTAGACCATTCTATCCTATGTATTGATGTCAGGCTAAGGATGGGATATACTTGGATATGCCTGGATTCATACCTGAATAATCTACTGACTCAGCAGATTATGTAAGAGGTGAACTAAACATAATTTAGTGTATTTCCTTGTTCTGGTTGCTAATAGCAACAAATTGAAAACTGATAAAAATCTTTACTAAAAGTGTTAATTTTCCCATTTGAACAGGAAAATTATTTGGTATAGATTTAGAAAGATAATGGTAAGGCTTAATCTACTCTTTATAGAAGGAATTTCTCATCTATTTATAGGGGTTAGTAGCATCAGGGTGGAAGTAGAGCAAATCATTTTAAAAGAGTCTTCCATGGGATCTAAGAAAAACAAAAATCTTTGAAGCTCTTATAGTTAAAAATAATAGGATACACAAATATACATAATGTTGAGGGCAGGAAAATTAAAGTATACTATAACATTATCCAAATAAATCAATACTAATAAAAATTTCAAAAATAATATAAAATAAAAAATAAGTAAAAATAATTCAGATAAATTTTACCATGAAAAACATACTGGCTTTGTGTCCTATTAGTACTTTACTAGCTTTTTTTTCAAGCAAGGCTGGCAGAAAGAAAATTATATTTTTTTCCTCTGAAGCATATGATGTCTGAAAACATGAAACTATTAAAGTGTTTTCAATAACTTTTTAGCATCATGTGGCTGTTAGGGTCATAATCCAGCATTTCCTGGCCACTTCCCAGAACGCTGTGAAGTAGCATCAGGATTGCTTTAGACAGGAAAGCAAACCATAATCAAATGGCTTGAATTAGTAACTGAGTCATCATTTGCTCCAGCATCAGTGACACTGAATAATGCCAGCACTCTGCCTGCCTGAGTGCTTGATTTCACAGCAGGAGGTGGCAGGAGCCCTGCAGTTCTGCCAGCCCCATCTTGGGCAATACTGGCATGGGGGACTGCCTGGAGAGGAAATGTGGTCTTAGACAGAATCCCTCAAAATTCAGGGATAACTTAGGGATTTCTGGATTCTACAGCAGCCATCCCAGCTATTCTTCCTGACATCTCAAAACATCTATTTGGGGATCTAAACAGTTCTGAACTGGAAGAATTTGCTGGGATGAGGATATTCAGCTGCTTATGATCCTGGCAGATGTGGTATCCCTGGGAGAATCCAGGTGCTGCCCTTTTCCTGCAATGGATGAGTAGTTCTGTTGAGTGAAGCATTTGGCATTACAGATGTTAGTGTGACTCTATAACAATGGAAAGGTTTTAAAATGGGAAACTAATCCAAAACAAATTAACATCTGCTTGGACAGTACTTTACTCTTGCCATGGGGATGTATCTTTTCAGGAAGAAAAAGAAATTGTGTTTTTTAATCAGAATATTACCAATAATCTCACTGTAAGAGACTACAATATTCAAACAGTTCTACTAATATGCTATCAAGTAGTGCTAATACTATGACTGACTCTATTCCAGATAGGAAGTGAGAAGCAAATTGAAAAATGTTTCTTGGCTCCAGAAACAAGCTTACTTCTTCTTTTGATTTTCCCAGCAATAAAATAAACTTAGATGCAATGTTTATCTTAATAAGTATGAAGAAAAGAAAAAATAGGAACATATATACATACACAAAACCATAAAAAAACCTAACCAAAAAAACACAAAAAAACCAAACCCAAACCAAAAATATAATTAAGCTGAATTTAATCAACACTCAGAATTCCTGTTTGAGTTCCAGAAATCTCTTGTATCCTGCTGTAGACTCTGTCTCTCTTTGGCAGCCTCAGTACTCATTGATGGATGGATGGATGAAGTTTTAGCTTTCACATTTTACAGATTTTGTACTGCATTAGTATATAACTCTGAACTTCATAAAAAATGTTAGCAAGTTTTCTCTTCTCTTCTCTTGCCTCTTCCCTCTTCCCTCTTTCCTCTTTCCTCTTCCCTCTTCCCTCTTCTCTTCCCTTCCCTTCTCTTTCCTTCTCTTCTCTTGACAAAACAATCCTTTTCCAGCCCAAGAATCAAGGATACTGTTGCAGCTTTAGGCCCAAAAAGTATAAACAACAGCAAATTGAGGAGAGTAAATTGGGAGGATGGGACTTCATAACCTGAAGCTGTAATCAGACAATTAACCCCAATATGTAAATTGACCAAAACTTATAAAAGTATGAAAATTCATGATGTGTCATCCATCTTCGGTGGAGCCATGGCCAGGCTCTAGTACTGCCCAAGGTGTATCCTTTGAAGGCCTTTTAATAAATACCTACTTTATTCCTTTAACACTGTCTAGCCTCTGTTCAAGGTAGCCAAATACAGCTGCTATTACCACCCAGCCATGAAATCTGCTTGCTGAATCAGCCCAACCACCTGCATCTCTCATGGATCTTCAGCTGTTTTCCCAGATCGGATGTGGGACAAGGACCTGTAGGGATGAAAAAGTGACTACCATCTGAGATGGCCATAACAAAGCTCCTCCTGGCTCATAAGACCCAGGCTAATTTTTGACTTTTCAGGCAGAACTGTGACTGCAAATCACAAAGGTCTCAGTCAAAATCATGGGTGTGTTAATGAGCAGAACACAAGCCTAATCCACTTAAGGAAAGTGGACTCTTAATTGCTTAAATTCTCTGCCTGTATGGCTACTAGCTGGCTGACATAACCAGAGTAGATGTAAAACAGACTAATTCTGCCTTAAAACCAGTTTTTTGGTTCTTTATTTTCATTTTCTACATACCTTTGTTTTCTTTCTTATTTTACCCATGTTTGTTTTCTTCCTCCTGACAAAAAATTATAGCAAGTGCTGTAAAAAATTGCCTTATGTATTATTTTCTAGCTTTGAAGTAGTGTACTGTCCTGTACTGAAGCACAAATTGTACTCTGGGAGCTCTGTATTTTTACATGATTTTGATACTGATCAGTTGCACAGCATGTGTCACATGCCCAGGCTAAATTCTTTGGTTACAGACTCATAGATAGTGATTTGCAATAGTTTTGTGTCCGTGTCAAGCCTTCCTGAACTCCATTA
Organism: Taeniopygia guttata; assembly: GCF_048771995.1. NCBI lineage: Eukaryota > Metazoa > Chordata > Aves > Passeriformes > Estrildidae > Taeniopygia > Taeniopygia guttata. The sequence goes on along the minus strand of NC_133027.1, from coordinate 13,753,095 downwards.
GAGAACCTTGGTGATTACCAGGAAACAGCTGTGCCTGTTTCTGTATGTCTGTCAGGAACATTATGTGTTTCATGGATAAACTGAACTGCAAGAGATTTCATCAAAGGTTAAGTAACAAGTTCTCACCCATAAGACTTCAGAAATTGACACGGTGGGTCCTACAAGAGGCCATCTAAGTTTCTCATCTCTGGCTGATGTAAGAAAAGGGGAGTAGAAGGAATCTCTTTCCCTGGAAGTTTTTTATCAGACACTTAGAAGTGAAAAATGGGATTTTTAAAAAAATAGTTCTTTCTGTTAATGTTGATTTTTAAATATTTTTAAACCTTTCACATTCTATGACATAAAATTTAGCCCAAAACACACCTAATCATATGAAGAAAAGTGAAATAGTAGGCACATATATTTTAATTTAACTGTGAATGGGTAATCATGAAAATGTTAGTTCCTATAGAGATTTGTTCTTAATTGAGTTGCAATTCAATATTTTTTAAATTATCTGAAAGAAAATAGTCTATTAAATTATTGCTGATAATTCAGAAACTGATAATGAAACCCCACTCTATTTCACACTATCTAGGTTTTTTGACAGAGTGAGTGCAGCCGAGCATGTTTCCTAACATGGTACAGGCAAGTGGAAGATTCATGTTCAAAGAGCAAGGGAAGGTACCATGAAATATGAAATTGTGTCATTGAGAGCAGAGATTCTCAAATAATTTGGAAAATCCAAATCTTTATGAACCTCCAGTGCAATAATATGGCTAAGAAAGTCACCTTAGTCCTTGCCCTGAGAAATTATTCAAGGTTTTGAAAAATATCTGTGACACGGGAGATTTAAGCAGGCTAGTGTATTTACTTTAAAAAATGGTAAGTTAGCAAAACAAATGATAATTGCATATAATCACTAATCATGTAATCAAAGGGGAAGAGGTGCTGAAGACAGAAATCATGAAGAGAAATGCATAAAAAGATTTTAAAAATGGAAATAATCTTTTTATCAGAAGGAAAGCAATTGGGATAAATTCCCTAATGGATTATTCATCTCTTTAAGACTTCCTGCCTAAATCACATCTTTTAGAAAAAATATCAGTCTCTAAAAAAAAGCTTAAATCTTCAGTTAAAAAAGGGTTGGTGTGGTACTTTATTCTGTATTATGAAAAATATTGGATTTAAGCAATTGAAATGGTTCCTCTAAATCATATAAAAATATTGTTCTTATCCCTCCTTAAATTTACACTTCTAACTTTTACTAAACATCAATGATAACATTAATAACTATGACTTCATCTCCACTGCTATCCCCTTTATAGTTAAAATTCAAATTATATATTTCTCACTTCAGAATATTTTTTTCCCTCTGAGACAACAGTTGACTAGATTTGGTATTTCAAAATCATTTTACTGAGTTTATTTTTCTTATTTCCTAATTCTGAATTTCAAAGGTCTTCTATATTGGTCATATTTTGTCCAGAAAAAAGTATATTTCAATCTGGAGAGCACAGACACCTCATATTTAAACTAATCCCACAGCTATCCCATCAGCAATCCCTGATAAAAACAGTTCTGGCTTTCCACAGTTGTTTCACACCTTGACCATTTTCCTCTTGCCCCAGTCAGATTAAACCAAAGGAGTTCAGGAAAGCCTCAAGGATCCATGCACACCAGCACATAGCTTTTCCACTGAAGTACCAGGCCAGCTCCAGTATTTTTAATTGAGACCAGAACAGAATGTGTGAAACTTCCAGTGGAATTCCTCACACTGGGATTCAAACCACAGTTGCGTACCATATGCTCCATAAGAATGCTTATTTTTCCTCTTTCACTTTGAATTAAAAGCAAAACCACATGAATGAGGTAGTAGAGAAAATTCTAAAAAGCAATCCCAAAATTATATGCATAATAGCCCCAAAAGACACCCAAGAAATGACTCATTTCCAAGAACTGATATTTAAACGAAGCAATCCCAAAATTATTTGTATTATAGCCCCAAAAGACACTCAAGAAAGGACTCATTTCCAGGAACTGGTATTTAACTGATATTCAAATTGAAGTAGACTTAAACCTCAACCAATTATATTTAAATATAATGAAAAATAAATACAGCTGAGCTTTTAAGATAACTGGAATAGCTAAAGGTCTGTCAGCACTTCCAGTATAAACCTGGTTTGTTCAGGTTTAGTGCTGTAAAAATGTGTTCCAGGCTGAAAGTTGGCAGGCAAAGATTGTAGTTTTAGAGCTTGAGATTTTTTTCTTTTTGTTAATTTTAAATAGGTTAAAAAAAAAAAAATGATTGGACACTTTTAAGATAGGATTGGTAGACTTTGGAATTTTCCAACATGATTTCTGACATTCCCATAATCCAAAAAAGGACTAATTTTAAAAATAGGATGATGTAAGCGATTATTAGTCCATGATGTGAACTAACCACATGCTTCTTTTGGGATTTGTACAGGGGTTTATTTTAAAAAGGCAAGTGGGTTCAAACACAGGTCACTAGACTCATGTAGTTTGTTTGACTCGTAGGTGGGATTTTTCAAGCACCCTCAGCAGTGGCCTTGCCCAGATCCCAAGGGCTGACATCAATGGTGTCAAAAGCTGAGAACTTAATGCACCCACACTCATCCACTGGAGTAATGACAATAAACTTGGAAAGCCACTTTTTCTTTTATTACTGACCTCTCATGCCTTCTCTTTATGATGCACTTTTTTGTCAAAAATTCCCATAATAAGATAGCACAGATTTATGGATATGATTTCTTCCCTACCAGCTTCTGCAATGTACTTTTGGCAGTTCTCTAGGAACATGACTGGCCACAGAGAAGTGAAGATACTCTCTGTAAGTGTGAATAAGCACCACTGCAAAGGTATGTGTAGTATCAAAGAGCATTAAATTCCATCTTTATTCTTTCTGTCCACAGGGGAGAGTGTATGTGTGTGCCCAGAGGGAGTGGGACTCCACCACCGTCATCACAAATACGAGCAGGGCCTTCAAAGGGCTGCAGCTCTGTTCTGATTAAGGAATCCCAAGCTCCACAGGGTTCTTCCAGGACTTTCCCAAGCTCAGCTGTAGCAACAGAGCTGTTCTGCTTTTGTTGGTGTCGAGGACATGCTATTTTTTATAAACATGCTTCAGAAAAGATTCTCCTTTTCTGCACCCAAAAGAACGAGCAAGACAATTGTTTCAGGCACAGTGCCCTGGTGAAGGAAATCAGCATTTACATTTTGGTTTAAAAGGAACTGGTCAAGTATTTCACCTATCAGCTTTAGAAGGGTAAAAACCAGAAAGTTTTTATTTCAGAATATAGCTTTTTCTCTCATCTTTGGTGTGTTTTTTTGGTATGTTGAATGATTTCTCTATCATGTTTATCACATGTAATTACAAGCAATTTTGCTTCTTGATTTGTGAAAGAGAAAGAGAATGATAAAATCTGAAAATGTATTAGAAAATAGAATTGAATAATTGCTTTCCAACAAGCAGTAGTTAATAGTAATGAGACAAAAAATCATATCTGTATTTCTCTGTTTATTTACATAATGAAGTGTGCTAACAAAAATTACTTGTATTACTTGTTTTGAGCTTTTGTCTTTCAACTCTTTGCTTTATAAGGAAGTTTTCATTTCACTTAGTATTAAGGTGTTTTAAAATGCAGGCTTTAAAAACACACAGACCATTCATAGCATCTGTGGTGAGAAACCATATCTGTTTGTATTTTAGGTCACTAATAACAGTTCTGAAATACGAATCTAATCTTTCTCATACTCACAAATTATGTGGCTTTCCAGGATCAGATTTAGCAAGGAGGTTGTCCTCGTTAAGGAGAATTAGGGAATACTGGCAGTGGGTCAGTGTGACCGATCTTGGTTCACTACTGAGGTGAAAACAAAACAGGAGACTGGAAAGAAACAGAAAGCACAAGTTAAAGCGTTTATCAATAAAGTCTTTACAGCCAAGTGATATTTTAATATTTATCCATCACTGAAGAGTGCATGCTACATATATTAGGATTACTTCTGAAATTCTTAGTTACTGAAAACAATATATGATAGACTTTTGTTTTTTCCCTGCTGGGGACGAAGGGAGTCATGGGTCAGATTAACATGGTATGACCCAGTGTTTTGAAAGACCACCAAGCCTTTAAAGGAGAATAAGTTCAGAGCACAGAGATTTGCTTTGCCATGCTGAGTGTCCTTATGTTTTAGCATAACACACAGGAAAGCACTTCTGTACTGAGTCTGAGATTCATTTTACCTAGAACACCCCAAAACCTGCACTGATGTCATTATTCCCTTTCCACGCTTCCTGCCTCCAGTCTGGCCCGATGGGCTGTGCTCCCAAAAGCTTTTTAACTGATCAGAGTTCTGCACCCTCGTCTTCTGAGGAGTTGTGAAAGGCAAAAATATTTAGTTGTTCATCTAAGCTGTCATTATCCCACAAATCCGGGCAACCTGAGATGCTGTTGAGTTGACAGTGTTGCTCAGTCATAAACCCTATTCTGTGGTTCCTAATGTAAGTGTAAGAGAGAGATTATCTAAACCTGAACTCCTGTAAACTGTAAATGATCACAGAATCATAGAACCATTAGGGTTGGAAAAGACCCCCAAAATCATCAAGTCCAACATTTGACCAAATGCTACCAAGCCCACTAAGTCACATCACAAGTACCATGTCCTCTCATTTTTGAAAACACCCAGGAATGGGGATTCCACTGCTTTCCTGGGCAGCCTGCTCCAGTGCACAATCACAGTGATGAAATTTTTCCTAAAATCCAACCTGAACCTCCTCTGACACAACCTCAGGCCATTACCCCTTGTCCTATTGCTAGTTGCCTTGGAGTGCAAATGTGCCCTCAAAAATTAGCATGAAATCAGGGTTGTTACAAATAAAAATATTAAATTATCATGCAGTGGGGTCATCAATCCAATTGTCAAAAATAATACAAAATAATTATTTTGACTTCCTTCAATAATATCTTTAATATTTCTTTTTCATCGTTTTATTAAAAGGTGACAACAGTATTGAAAAGAAAGATTTAATTCACCTCTCTGCCAAACACTGATGTTGGGAACAGGAAGAGGTGTGGCTCTCCTCCTGCTGAGTAGGCATCAGTGAACAAACTGCACAGTTTTCAATTGGAGGGGATTTATGGTTTGTGAGTGACCAGGCAACAGTGAGAGAGGAGTGCACAGACAGCCTCTTCCTCCGCCACAATGCAGAGGATAGGGTAAGGATTTGGTCACAAGATTTCAGGTGTAGTCAGAACAGCTCTGTTCAGAGAACAAAATCTCACCATGTCTGGGAGCCCTCATCCTCTGAGGGGACCATAGGATGTATCAAAGTAGTGTGGGAGAATGGGGGACAAGTGCAACAAGGGGAGGAAAAGTTAAATTAAATGTGTCTCTGTATGAAAACTCTTTCCCAAGGCTGATTCTGGAGAAAGCACATTTAAAGCTGCTGAAGGCTCAAGCCAGAGCAGAACATTGGTCAGTCAGAGAATCAAATATAATTTGTCTCACTTCACATTTCTGTTTCCATTTCAGTAGGTCATTTTAGCTGAGCTCCACAGGCCAGTGGTGATCTGGGCTAAGGGAATGAAACTCTGAGGCAACAGCAGCTCATAATCTCCTTTTCAACTCTCAGAATATACCCATACCCTCCTCACCCTCAAACCTCCTGTCTTTTCTTGTGAATCCTAACTCCATACTCCATTGTCTTTTAAGGAAAATGAGATTAATTCAAATCCTTCCTCAATGTGGCTATAAAATGAGAATTTCCTTAAAAGACTCACTCAGAGTAGTTCTTTCTAAGGTTTAACTCATGTTGTTTAAAGAAACCTGAGGAATTTTCAGTATCAGAACCACCCACCCTGGGCTGCATCACTTTAAAAAACAAATGTTCAACTCTTTTCAGCTCTATTGTTGGATTACTTTGTTATGTGATACACTCCCCCACTGCACGCTCAGTGACATTGGGAGTCATAAACCCTCCATTTTGGAAATGAACTCTGGTATGTGCACATCCCACATACCAGGGAGCAGGGCTTGGTGGCACTCACAGAACTGCCTGTGTTATGAGGTGTTAGTGAAAGTTTTGGTCTCTTCAGCCCCTTTTATTGGTTCTGCAGTGGATTCCTTACTTACAGATGTTTTCAAAACCAGCAGTTCCAAGGAAAGTCTACTTATTGCCAAAAGTTTACAGCTGAATTTCTTGGCAATCGCAAGTAATGATTTCATCAGAACATGAAATAAGTCAGGGCTGCTGTTGGGAGACACCATTTTATAATCCAGCATTGTAAATTTAAGACTTTTATTTGCTGCAGAGTTTGGTTTCCATTTGTTCAACCCTCTGATAGGTGTATTGCTTGGGAACAGATATAGAAGTTTTACAGGGCCTTTGTGCAATTTAAAACCCCTGTATAGAATACCAGAGTGCACTGCCCATTCACATCATTAAAGACTTTTACAAGAGTATCATGTTCACACTAATATGTACTTTACTCTAGCGACCCTCCCCTCGCCATGTTTGAATTATTATAAATGGGGCCATGCAGAAAGCTGCCTCCATAACTGAAGTAGGGAGGCTTTGTTTAAAATTTAAATAACAGCTAAATGGTGTCTGTTTGTTCCTGATCAACACTCTTTATACAAAAAAAACCCAAAAAAACCCCCTCGTTGCACTTTCTTAAAAGGCAGCAAATGTGGACAAATATTAGCTTTTGGAACTAAAGGGGAAGTTATTCATTCACTCAGCAGTGCTTTGCAAACTATCAATCTTCCAGGTATTTCTATTAGCTTTAATCATTGAGGTTGTTTGTTTGGAGCAATTTCTAAGAGAATAAAGATACCTTTGGCTCTTATCTCCTGTCATCAAAGCATCCATTAGGAAATCCAAGCCCTGTAGGCAAGCTCAAGGGATTACTCAAAGAGGTTTTCTTGAAACAATCAAGAATTCGGTGCCCTCTCTTCAGTGCACGGGAGTTCAGTTAGAAACCATAATCTGAAAGAAAGGTTTATCTGAGGCTTAATACAATTTGAACAGGATTTTGTTCAAGGCAAACCTACAGATAAAAGCACCTTAAGTATGTTGAAACAAAGATGAGCCTGCATTCCTTGTGGTGCTGTTTCTAAGTCCAATAGTCTGTCAACAAAGTGTGTGGGGGGGAGAAAGCTCTAAAAGTCTTACAGTTATCACAATAGTCGGTAGATTGGACCACTGATAAGCTAATTAATAGCTTTTTAATAAAGGAATGCTGATTAAGTGTGAAGCAGACAAAACCTGGTTCAGTGTTGGGGGTTGGAAGACTTGCCAACAGAAAGCTTGAAGATGGGGAAAATGTAAAGATTTGAAACCTGTTAAGTAGGAAAAAAATATCAGAGATATGAGATGGGCTTGAACAGAAAAAATGAAAGAAAAAAAGAGTCTGGAGTGCATATAAGCCTGAATTTCCACACTATTTGAATGGAGTATCTTCTTTCTTCAGGTGCAGGGATTTAATTCTGCTCACTGGTAATGGAAAGAGAGAGGAGAGATTGACAAAATACTAAAGCATCTTTGCATTTAGGATCCCTTGGCTTTGGAGACAGTCCAGTGTAGTACGGATAGGATTTGGATGACCTGGATTTCACTACTGCTTCTCTTATTGAGTGCCTTTCCCTCTTTGGTTTTCCTTACCTGGGAAGGGAAACAATGACTGGTTTGAGATAATTGACAAAAAAACTAACATGAAATTTAGATGTTGTTGTGCTGCCGCTTCCCCAAGCAGCACAAATGAGCAAATAGGAAATTTTCAAGGAAAAGCATTGTGTTTCAGCTTCTTAAGAACCGACACAGTAATGCCTTTCTTTAGATTGGAAGCTTTTCAGAACATACAACCAGAGAATGAAGGTGTCCATTTATAAGGGGAATGATGTAGATAATATGCATTAGAAATTTCAAAGGGTTTTCTTGACACAAATCCATTTAAAAAACTTTAACGAGAATTAGAGCAGTAATTTGCCATGAGAACAGAGCTCTTTTCAAGACTGAAAGTGAATTAAAGAATAGGATGAAGGCATAAGACTTAATGTTTCAGTTTCAGGATAGAGAAGAATTGGCAGTATTGTACCTCAGAGGTTGGTTCTAGAACCTGTTTTACTCAACTGCCTCATCAATGACCTGAAAAAGGAAATGAGCTGTGACATCTCCAAGTGTGATTTAATTAAGATTTTTTAGATAGCTGAATATTATGTCAATGACAAGAAACAACAGCAGGATCTCACAATGTCTTTGGCTGGAGCTAGAAATAGCCATCAAGACATCAAACATCTTTGGAAGAAGGCCACCCAAATGACATAATTTGGCATGTATATAAAACCTTTTGTGCACCTACCTTCTCAGTGCTCTCTGTAATTTTGTGATCTCAAGAAGGAGATGGTGGAATTAGAATGAGTATAGAGAAGAGTAAGTAGGTGGTGGAAGAGCTATTTTTCAAGAAAACATTAGAGAGGTTGAAACATTTTTGTTTCAAAAGGAAAAGGCTGGAAGGCATATCATAAAGTTCTGCAAAGTCCTGATAGCATGTAGAACCTTATCTGGAAGGTACTTATTTACGCAATAGCTAGTTAAAATTCTGAAACATATGTCCATGGAAGTTGTAAGAGAGACAGTTTTAGCAGGTTCAAAGTAGATTAGATAAATTCATGAACACCAGATTCATAAATCAGTGATGTCAGGGCTAAGCAGAGATGTGTCATCTCCATTCCTTATCAACAAATTTTTATGAGAGGTGGACTACAGAGTGTGAGCAGGCTCATGTTGTGTCCCAAAACAGCATTTCGTATTGCCACTGTCAGAAGCAGAACATATCTGACCCACAAGGCCATTTCTTATGGCCTGATATTTTTTTCAATGTTGGACACTTATTCTTGTCAAACTAATAGAGGCTAAATATGGCATATACACAGTATTACCTCCACAGAAATGGAAACTGAGAATTTTGATGTAATAATACTTAATTTCCAAGAGCTGCACATCACTGCATAAATGGGAATTACCCACGTACCCAATGTGCTGTACTAACACCAGGTTAGGAAGAAAGTGATTTTCTCAGGGAAGAAAATAATCATAATATTAACTTTTACATAAGCCTGATAATTCATCAGCTTGCTATACAAAATCTGGACTCGATAAAAATACTTCACATGGTTCCAAAATCCTTTCTTCATCCTAACAAATTTACATGTCTGTAGAATTGTAAAATGTAATTAGCCTTCATTGACTCATAGTCCATCTGTTGTCAGGGATATTTTTACATGATCCCATAACAGAAGTCTATTATAGGCTAGGCAGCCCATCTATAGAACTGAATGAGGATGAGTTACAGAGACAAATTCTTATTTTTTTTCAGGCATATCATGCTCTTTCTGTCTAAGCTTCTTCCCAAATTTCACCTGATTCACAATATCTATGTCTGACATAAAACATCAGTCTGCATTGAATCTCTATATGTCAACCACTCCAAAAGTTTTACAGAAGGTAAGGTAGCACAAGCCTGGTTGCCATCAGCAAATCTTTCCTGCTTCTTTCAATGCATAATATGCAAAAATGTAAAATAATTCAACAGAACACGCCCATTTTACCAGGAAAATTTCTGATCCTGCAGATATTCACAGTCAGACAGAAAGGTAAGCTTTTAATATGCAGCAGCATGCAATGGTCCTAAGGAAAGGTATGAATTCCGAGACTGACATCAAAGGCAGAGGACTAACAAGGGACTTTTAAAATATTTCCTGTACTGAGACTAAACTAAATCCTCCCACCAGGACTGACTCTGTGCAGAGGCAAAGCAGGCAGTCATTGAAGGAAGTGGGTTACTGACAGTGACAAAACATCCACAGTCCCATTTCCAGCTTTTCCTGTGCCAGAAAAGGCAAACTTAGCTGCTACTGTCCCAAAGAGAGAATTCAGAGCAGCATCTCCTGCTGTGGGGGCAGTGGACCCTCCTAGTAGAAACAGTTAAGATCTCTTTATCTCCTCTAGGAGCAGTAAGCTCCAGCAGCTCATATATTAATGAAAAATCTTGGGTCTTGTGCTGTGACATCTTAAGTACTCTGAGAACATAGCCAAAGGCAGAGCCACTCTACTTTTTCTTGCTCTTCTGGTTTCTATTTTTTTCCTTTAAACTGTTTTTCTACTTATATTTCTATTGTTTATTATTTTGGATTTATTTCACTGTCTCATGCCCTAGTTACTATTAAACTGACTATATGTGTGTCTTTGTGTTCATAAATCCTTTACATTACAAAACCTTTCAAGTCAATGCAGCTGCCATGAAGAAGCATTCTCTAAACTGGTGTAGCTAAAGTCTTGGAAATTAATGTATGCTTTTGGTTTTGCTCATTAATTCTATTTCAGTTACATCTTCAGTTAAAGACATCAAATATCTTGTAGTTAGGCAGGGATGTGATTAGCCTAAGATGCAAATTGCAAGTAAAACCTGAAGCCTGAAAAGAAGTTACAAATCTTCACAAAATTGGTCTTTGTTACCAGATATCTGAGACAGAACTCTGCAAGAAAGTGTTTAATGTATATCACACTTACTGAGTTATCAGAAAACTTTGGATTTTGCATCTGGATGACATTTTAACTTTTGACTAAAAGAAGAAATGGATACAGTTTCTCCTAAGGTTGTCCTCTATTCATCTCAGATTCAGTTCCTTTACTTATTTGGTGTGGTTTTGCTTGTGAGAGGGTCCTTACTAGCGTAGGTATGGAATGATGTCACCTTAACCTTAGACACAGAAAGAATACAAAACTTCCAGAATAAGATATCTTCCTGTGCCTATATAAGCTTTGTATAAGATATGTTAGAAGCAGCTCTGCCCATTGATTTTAATGGAAGTGAAAAATGAGTCATATCCTAACTTTGTTTTTCAAAGGACAGGATTTCCAGATCTTGCCCTTTTAACTTGCTACAGATACTTGAAATATATAAAACTTAGATAAGGCAATTCAGAACCCCTAACCTAGCTTTCTCTTCTGAATAAGACTGACAATATGAGTCTGGCTTTTAGAGACACTAATCACTTCATTCAAGCATTTCAGACAATGCTTAATGTAGGAGCTGACTCTCCCTTCTCTGTGTGCCCAGCTCAGTTGAGCATACTTGGGAATCTCAGCCCAATTTTGCATGTCTAGTGTGTTTCATTTGGTTTCAAAGTGTTCTCCCAAATATCAGGAGTTTTTACAGGTCCTGTGTGGTACTGGCTGCCTGCCCCATTAGAGTATCTTAAACACTAGAACATCTCAGAGCAGTGTGTACCCATCAATGAAGAAATTAATTGAACTTTTCTTCCCTGGCAATCAGATTCTCTCAATTGCATTTCAGCTGAACCTCCTGGCATGAAACTGAAAACCTTTTGCAGCAGAAGACATTTCAGTTGCCAATAACAAGCATATTCTAGTAAAGAAAAATGTGTTTTTCTGTTTTTTTTTTTTTTTAACTTTTAAAATACTTGGCCATTGCTACAGATATAATTTCAAACAACAATTTAAAAAATTACAAATTACAATAATGAAAAGTTTATTTTTCAGTATTTTAAAAAACCCTAATATTGGGATTATGCTCAACATTTTTTTTTCTTTCTCTCAATGTTTTCTAATCTGTATGTCTCTTTGACTGAAATTTACCTTGATCTCTAAGTAAGAAAGAACACTGGGGCCTCCTACAGTTTACTTTTCGATTGTAGCTGGAGTTCAAGTATCAGACAGAAACTACAGCTGTAACAAAGGGGCACATCAACAAAACTACTTTACTAACACACATAAACAGAGTATACTCTCTTTTCAAAGGTAGTACTTGTCTGTCCAAATTTTAATATGTACTATCTTTAATTTCTGCTTGTGACTTCATCAGTGGAAAGAAAAAGGGACTTTTTGGATGCAGTTTGTCTTAGTCTAACTGAGATGTCTAAAATTGTCCAGATGAATGGCATCCAAAGTCTTTACATTTTTCCATTCACTATAAAGGAAGCCTAGACAGCTTGTTCAAATGTAAATGTCTATACTGCAGATGTCTGAAGTTAAATGAAAGGAATCCAGGGAGTTCAGCATCCAAAACCAAGAATGTGGATATCATATTGAGAAGATCTGAACGATACAGATATTAAAGAACATGTCTAGCATCAGAGATGACACCTGAGTAGCCATGCCAAGAATGGAATACATATTTCTCAAATTCCAGAATTCTTATATTTTAACCACAGATTATCTTTTCTATGAAAAGAGTAGGAATATATTTTTTTTTCACATCTTAAAGTAATGCTTGCAGCTAGTACAGAAAGATATTGGCTAATCTCCCAGTCATACCTTCCATTCCCACCTACCCACAATACCTTTACACAAGCATTCAAAGGAATATTTCATTTTTTACTCATTTAAGAAAACTAGTAAAGACACAAATAATACATTCTACACAGGAAAATCAGTATGGTATAGGATATAAGAGCTATACTTTCTTAGGAAAAAACCTTAATTTTATAGGAGAAAAGAAAAGAGTGCAGTGTGAGAGAGAATTGCATCCCTTCCTCTTCACATTTTTGTTAACTGAAGCCATAATCCCAGGAAAAATATCTGAACAGATGTTTTCTCTTGAAAACATTCCAGAAAATGAAAGCACACATGGCATACTGATCTGCTACTTCCTTCAACTCATTCTCGTTCAGAGATAACAAATGTACCATGTAATGTTGCCATAGTAGCCTCTTGTATTTCACCACGGAGTGAAGCAGAGGACAAAGTGAATATATCTCCCCATGCTCTGGGCACTGGGCTGGCTGCAGTAGCAGATTGTGTTTCCAGCATTTGATTCTGACATTGCTCTGTCTGTTGTGTTTTAGAGCACGTGTGCTAAGGCGCAGTGTGCAGCAAGCAGATCCATAGATCTGGTGTCTCGGATGTCCAGATTCTCTGGTCTGTTCACTTTCTACAGCCTCCCTGTCATACTCTGTGTGCTTTTCAAACAGATTGTAAACTCCATTTCAATGAGTTTTCCATCAAGTTATGCAATGAAGCTGTGTTATGGCTTTTTATAAAAGAATACCAGAAAGTAAAGAACAAATATCAAACAGAAAAAAAAACCAAACCAAAACAATACTGTTAATGCTGTAAAAGTATTAATCTGAGGCAACAGTCATTGGCAGAAAGACCAATCTTATCTACTTGATAAACTGGAAATAATAGAAATGTTTGTAGAATATAGTGGAGAAACTTGAAATACTGAAAAAAGAACTGACAGCAAATATTATAGAATAAGAAAGACATTGTTAAAAATGAAACATGACTAAAACAGAGGTTATTTAAGGATATGTGTTTCTCAGGAAAGTTGTAACTAAAGCAAGGCTTGATAGATCAATGTATTCACATTCTTATATTGACTTTAAAGTAGACTAATGACATATGAATATAACCACACACATTGAGAAGAGAGCAAAGTCTGCCTGTGTCAGCATCATTCTCAGAGAGTGCTGTAGCACAAGTTCTGTGCCTCTAAATCTAATGATGAACTTGAATAATGCATAAAGTCATTAAATTATATTTGGAATTGTAGCCTGAATGACTTCTCTTTTCAAGTATAGCAAGAAAGAAAAATGGTGCTAAAAATGAAAGGCCCCAACAATTTCTGAGTAATTTTCTTTACAGAAAATAACAATCAAATAAACACAAAGTTGATAGTAGGATTATTTTAGCTTTACCTTTTCTATGTTCCTGATCTTTACAGATATTCACAGAAAGTTATTAGTTATAAGTCAGTCCTGGTCTGATTCACTTAAATGAAATGAAGAGATCCTCATGGGTATGGTTATAAATAGAGTTCTCAATTTCAAAAGGACAAATTAAGTTATCAAGTTAATAAAGGCAGCTGCATTGATGAGCCTATAGACTTCACTGTAGCGTAAGCTTGGGAATTCTCTCTATTAAAGGTATAAAGTCCAAGAACTCCTACCCCTGTATAGAAGACTAAATTTTCCAAATCATAGAAAATACTTAAGAATAGGCAGAGATTGTACAAGAAATGCAAAGTCAAAACCAAACCAGAATATAAAAATGACTGCTCTGTAAAGAAAATAATATTTTAAAGATAAGGCACGAAAGAGCATAACAAACCCAATTAAAAACTGCAGCTGAAAAAGGAGAAAAGAAATAAGAGAAGGCACTTTAAAAATTATTTCTTATGCAGTAAGTATTGGGAGATGCAGTCAGACTTCAAGGTGTGACTGAAAAAAGTAAATGAATGTTATCAAAATTTTTAACACTCATATTTCTGCTGAGTGTGGAATCAGAGGACTAATGGTTTAATGCAAGTATAAAAATGGACATTTAAATAGAAATTATAATATTAAAATCAGAAATCAAGCATCCTTGTACATTAATGTGTGAAAATCTTCCAGAATTTGTAGCAAATTCATCTGATCTCATATCAAATAATTTTAATATTTTTTTTTTAAGTTTTTGAGATTAGTACTGAATAACTGGAGAAGAGCAAGCTAGCACTAAATATTTAAATAAAGGAAAGTTTTATACCGAGTTACAAGATCAAACCTGGAGATAGTTTGGATATATTTGTAGCTAAAGATCAAGGGAAAAATCATAACAGCTGTAAAACGATGTAATAAGGTTTGCCTATGCCATATTTTTCTGGCAGCATTCTCTGATGAAATAGGAGATTTAAAAATGGGTATTTCTACACCTATAAGCATTTTTTAAAGACTATTATTGCTTACAAGAAAGAGCTGTCCATGGGTGGTGCCAAAAGAAGAAGTATCAAAGGGTTCAGTGTCCAAGAAATAGGTGAGTTAATGATTAGTATTGGGGAGAGTGAATAGCAGGAAGGTGTCAAGGACCACAGTAATAAATGAAATTCAATGGTCCAGGCTGCAACTTTTCTTAGAGACTTATAAAAGAGCCTCACAGTATGAATTCATCAAGTAGACATAACGAGGAAGAAGATAGAGATCCATTTATTAACAAAATGAATACATCATCAACAAGCTGTTCCTGAGAAAGTGGCAAATGAGATCCCAAGTTAAATCTTCTAAGATAGGTAAGTGCTTGTGCTGCTAGAATGATGCAGTGAATTCTTCCTCATTTGGTGATCTCTGCTATGTTATCCTAACAAAATGAAGACTGAAAGGCTGCAAGAAAATAACAAAATTTTCCACTTATTTATCAATCAATTCAATATCAAGTTGGGAAGAACAATGTGACTTGTGAAAATCTGGATATAAATTATTAAAAATTAATTCACCCAGACATAAGTGAGATTTTTGATCAGTTTTCCATGGCAGTAGTAGGAAGAAAAAGCTATACTAGATAGACTATAGAATCGGTTTAGGGAAAAAGTTATTCCTAAAATATTTAATACCTTAAAAAGCATGAATATAAGAACAGTGGTCCCAGAAATCCCTGTGCATGTATTACTGTGTCTGACTTTGTAATGAACCTTTTTTTTTTTTTAAATCTCAAAATGCTCACATTTTCTCAGAAATATATCTGTCTCATTGGGAAGATTTTTGGAAGCCAGTGACATCAATCAAAAAGCTATAGGGAGAAAGTCAGACCTGAAGCAAACTCTCATAATTCCAAGGGGAATGCAAAATTCTAAGTAATATACAATTATAAACCATGAAAAAATATGGTATTTTTTGCAAAACATTTTTATGACCATAATAAATGATAATATTTGTAATTTTGTAATCAGAAATGTGTCTTAGTATTACTGAAATAGAATCTATATTTATAAATCATTTTAATGTCTTTATCCAATTCAATTAAATAACTTATTTAAGAATGTGGGGAAAAAAATATTATTTCATAATTTCCAGAGAAGTGCTTTTCTCTACTTTAATGAAATGAGCCAAACAAAAAATGTTAAGGGCAAAAAATAATCAAATCACATTTCCATACTGGAACAAGACTAGGCAAAACAAAGCATATTACACTGAGCCTTCACAGACATTATAGCCAGGAGAGATATGTACTCCTTCACCCTGAGAACTGGGTGCTCCACTGGAATATGAAATATTCACTGAATAGGAGCAAGCTCTGTCAGGTCCATAATTGGGGGGAGAAGGTGGAAGGGAGAGACTCTAGCCTCAGTATAGGTGCAGCTACATCAGTGTTTTAGCTTTGACAGGAATGTGCTCCTGCAGTACCCTCCTCCTCCTCCCCACTACTGTGCTTTGGTTTGCATTCCCAAGTGGTCTCAGGGCATGCAAACTGCTCCTGTGGGTGAACCTAAAACAGAAGATGCACTGCAGGAGAAAATGGAATACACTTTAGCAGCTGACAAGTATTTAAGCTGCAAAGCCAGACTAGAACTAACCCACAGTAAAAGCCCCAGAGTACTTCCAGTGCCGGTATAAGGTGCTCGGTTCTGTTTGGCTCCACAGACATACATCTGTTAGGTTTGGTCATGGCACTTGCTCAGTGTAGGCATATTCTGTGCCTCTAGCAAAACTCTTTTTTTTTTTTTTTGTTTTAATTCATGGGGAAATGTTATCACTGTATAAAAACTATGCTCATAAATATTATGCTCAGAAAGAAACTACAATCCACATGCAAATGTTTTCAAGATGGGAATCACACAAAAAGATTAAAAGCTGTGGGCAAGGTTAGAGGGAAAAGATGCAAGAAGATGGGAGACAGTTCAGACATCAGGAAATGACTGGGAGAAATTAAGAAAAAAATGTCAGAAGCACTAATTAAACAGGTGGGAAATACAATAGGTAAAAGGATTGCAAGTGGAAATATTAACCATGTATTCTCCTTTGCCTTGTAATGAAAAGGATGAGGAACATGTTGCAAGTTGTTATATTTTTTGTTCTTCCATAAAAAGCACTTCTTTTTTATTTTTTTTCAAATGAGGCAGCTCTTAGGAAATTCTAGGCATCTTCATTGTCCCTTGCATAAAGTGGGATTTGAAAACCCTGAACTGAATCTAGTGATAGCTAGTTCTTCTTCCAGTCTCCTCACGTGAACACATAGTCTTGCTCCTCTAGAGTAACACGTCCTTGAGTTCCTGTTCATAGGGCAATTCTTTGAGGAAACGTTTTCCTTTCTATATATGCAAGTTCAGACAAGAGGATCAAAAAATTATCCACCTCCAAGTGAGTAGTCAGCTGCTGCAAGTGACAATTGTGGACAGCATCAAAGAGCCTCAGACATGAAGGAACAAGATCTTGTATGCCAGTAGCTTCTAAAATGATAATCAGACACTTAATAAGAGAAGAATTCAATGAAAGTCAACTGGAAAAAAGTGACAGAAAGATGTAGATCTGTATGCTTTAGGGGATGGTGGAAGACAGAAGGACAGAAAGACATCAGTTCTCTTTCACATCCTTGACTTTCAGATAATGTCACAAATAATTGTCCAAATGTTTATAATTCCTCCCTGCATGTATTTGAGCAATTATGTATAAGAAGTTATGGCTCTTATCCCTGTTCCACTACAATGAGAGGAATAATGGCTTCAAGTTTTATCTGGTGAGACTACTGGTTCCAATTATAGGGCAATTAGATAACTATGAACAATTACTTTTTGTATTTCCATTCTCTTTTCATAATAAATGCAAGGAAATTCTATGACAAAAAGCTGCTAATGGGGAGTTAATGACAGTTGGTAATTACTTTTAGAACATCTAGTTTAGTAAAACCTCAGTTTCTAAATCCAGGAGACAGATAAGACACTTCACCCTCTTGAAGTGAAATATAATGCTTTAGTACAGCCATAGTAATATATATATATATTTTACTCTGTCTTTGATCTTCTGAGAGATGTGGAGATGTGTTCAGCCTCCCTCTAGTCAAAAGATTTGCTTATTTCACAGAAGTTCAGTGTGCTCAGGAAGTTCAAGAAACACCTTTATTAGGTATGCAATTAAGTTCACAAACTAGTCCTTAAACCCATAGGCATAAACATCTCCAACTTAGTTGCTGACAGCTGCCACAGCAAGAATTCCCCAGCAGTCTGCCAGAGAACCTACACAGTGGCTGAGTGATGTGCTCCAAAGTGTTCGGGTGACTTGTGCCTCTCCTTTGGCCGTGTGGTACCTGCAGGTCACCCAGGTTAAAGAAATCACCTCACTTCACCTTCCCTCCCCTGGCTCAGCTCAGCTGGCCCTTACCTGACCACAGCTCACCTTCCATGCACAGAAGCCTTGCAGAGGGTGCAGCCAGTGCCACTTGACAAGTCCCAGCAACTCTTGACAGCTGAAGGAAGGCAAAGAATTAAAAGAAATGTGGATGCTGTGAAGAAAGAGGACTAAAAGCTTTCCAGTAAGTGTCATCCAAGCAACTCTGGCAACCATAAGTTTTTAAAGTTGTTCACATCTCAGTTTGTTAGAAGTGTGAGTTTTACTATCAAGTACTTCTGGAAAAACAATCTATATTATAAATGGTTCTGTAACTGAGTTAGAATAAAGAATAAAGAAGTTAGAATAAAGAAAACAGATCCATAATTTGCTTTTCACTTATAGGTTGCTGAGAATTGCAAGCTACAGTACTCTTCATAAGTTTTTAAAGTGAAATTAAATACTATTTCAAATTACTACATGAAAATATATTGAGGTATTGGCAGACAAGATTAATAGTTCCTCTTGTCTTTCCCATTTCCTTATATTTTGTTATTTTCTATTTCTGAGAAAGAAAAAAATATATTTACTAGATATTAAATATTCTTGGTGAAATTAAAAGGGAACTAGCTCAGTGTCAATATTGTTATTCTGTAGAATAACTACATTCACATAAATGTTAAACAATTCAATAATGTGCCAGGCAGTGTTTACAAATGTGTACCAAAATAATAATCCAGATGAGAGCTGTTACATTACAAGATGATTATGCTTTTTTTACATACTTTATAATTAAATAGACCCTTTTTCTTTCTGTTTAATAGCCAGGAATAGTATCTCATTAGCTGTGCTTTCAATTTAACCCTTGTAACTTGGAAAATATTGTCCTATAATTAGCCCAGGGTATTTAAAGCCTCCAAGCAAAACAGTAAATGCATAAGAGTGTCTAGATGTGAAATGAAATTAAAGTAATGCACAATGTGAGCCACTTATTGTACAGGGCTGGGGTTTTTCTGGCTTTTTTTTTTTTTTTTTCTTTTTCCCTTAATCAACTAGGGTTATTATGAGAGAAATAAATAACTTTTATAACTTCCCTGACTGTAGCAGCTATTATTTCATACACTCTTTCTTGAGATAGATTACCCAGCTCATTTCCAGGGAGTATTGAGGGCAGTCAGTTGAATTGAGGAGTAAAGATTGCCCTTATTTCTCCATGCAGTGCTACTATGTAGCACAGAAAAGTGCTTTTTGAAAATGTGCCAGGGGCTGCATTGATGTCATTAATTGGAATGCATTTAATTCTTCTCTCAATCTGAATCCCTCAACTCTTGTTAAAATTAGTCAGAAGTATAGAATGACAAACTCTTACACCTAAAGCATAGCAAAAATAAAATCTTATTTCACCTAAGATAATGCTTCAGAGTTACATGCTGCCCATATTAATAGCCCATGTGAACCAAACAAGGCTTCAATGCACAAGTGAGGCTAAAGGCTGTGGACAGGACATTCCTGATAAGAATGAAGCTGTGGGCTTTCAACTCTGCTCAGATCTTTTTCCTGTATTTTCAGACTTGTAGAAGCTCCCAACATGGAGCTTTCAGCCCTACAATTCAGAGTGGCTCATATGCAGTAAAAGAGGCAAACACAACACGTACCCATCACCTGCTGTGTAGGGGAGCAGGAGGTGCAATTCACAATGCTTCAGCCTGAGGAGGGAAATGTTTAAACCAGCAGAATAGTTTGCAAAGAGTAGGATGAACTGATTGCAGGTTTTGAAAGAAAGTGTGCCAGTCATTTCTTTGGAAATGTATGAATCTGTTACCTGGAATCTGGAAATAGCTTTTGGCACTGAATCCTTGTTTAACATAAGTACCTACCACAGAATTGCCAGTGGGCAAGATGGGGAGAGGAGATGAATAAACAGAACTTTTTCCTCTCAGGCATTTTATGTTTGCTAGATGAAACTTAGAGTGCTAGACAGGATGAATCCTATTTTTAGGCATCCAGATCTCCCTCTTCAATATCTTTGGAACTTAGATGCTTTATGCAGAAATTTCAACACCACTGGAGAAGAGGGTTCCCAAATTTTGAGCAACACAGTGCTTCTTGTTACAATGACAAAGTCCAAGCCTGACTCATTCGTTAGTTATTGCACAGAGTGTTTTGTAAAGGTTATAGAACACATATTAGCAATCCTTCCCTGGGAATGTAGCCACACTGAAGTCAGCCTCACTCCACATTGCAGTGGCAATGATTTACAAGAACAGTGTGTTGTCTTTTCACTGGTGTCATTCACTCCAGCATGCAAAACCTGGTTTGGCTGCTGCTGTCACAGGTGGCTGATCTGTCCTCTGGGGAACCAAAATGTTCTATAGCTCACCGAAGAGACTGTCAGGTGTTATTCTGCTATGAGAAAATCGAGGCCAACAAAAGTGTTTTCTGGATGATTTGGGAGCTCTGATGTTGTTATGCCACAGGAAGGGACAGCAGTGTACACGAGCATGAATGGAATCCCATAGTGCCTGGTTTAGCCACTTATGGTCAGGTCAAGGTATGACTACTCCTTGGCCAGCATTTTGCAACTCCTCATTTACTGATATCTTTGCTCTTCTAAAATCCCTGTGGCATGAAAGGAAGAAGTTGTAAAGTGAAGCTCTGTTCCATGTAAGCCTGGAACAAACAGCTCTTGCCGAATTTTCAGCAAAATCATGGAGCCCTTACTCAACATTGATTTAATAAGAAGGAATGCCAAATGCAGACTTAAGAAGCTGTCCTTTAAGTGAAGCTGCCTGAAATGGAGATTTTTCTAAAACCATGCTATGTACCTATTGCACTTCCTATTTATTCTATTCTTATTTTCCTCTGGCTACTACAGATGCTTTGTGAAACTTCCAAGCTACAAATTAAATCCATCTGCACAAAACAATAATAATTTTCTAAACCAGCTTTATTTCATATTAACCTTGACACTGAATGCCAGCAGCACCAATTAGCCTTGCAATCCTGTCTACTGTATAAGGCCTAAAGATTTGAACACAGTCTTTCATCTGTTAGCATTCTAGAGACCGATAAAAATTTACTCTGCTTTTAAACAAGCTGTACGTGACTGAAATTTACCTCATACTGGGCTGTGCTATAAATAACGTCAATCTGAAGAGACTGTGAATTTTTCACAGCTTTGTTTCAGAGCTATTCAAAACCACGGTTATCAATGACTGCACCACAAAATTTCTGTCAGCTTCAGATTTCAGTCGCAGCCAGGGACTTTGATGGATGGTTGCCCACTCTTCCCTAGTGAAATATAATTATCAAGGCATAAAAATCATTTAATCGCAATGCTGGAATGTTTAAGTGTAACAGTAATTAGTTCTTCAGTAATGCTTTCAATTCACAGATATAAGTATTTTACAACAGAAATTATCACTTCCATTTTATAGCTGAAGTAAACTGAGGCATAGAAAGAACAGAACAGAGTATTTTTTACACTGTGGATTAGAAAGAAGGTTTTGAAGAAAAAACTACTCTTCTCACTGCCAATCCAGAGCTGCCCATGCTCATGCTAGTTAGAATAAGGTCAATCAAATAAACTGTAAGAAAATACAGTCTGCCATATTGACCTTTCTGCTGGAATAACCTCCATTTTCTCCTGGAATACCTTCCACTAGAAGCTCTACTACTACTACTACTACTACTACTACTACTACTACTACTACTACTATTAATACTGCTACTACTACAAAGAAAACTAACAATGCTGTAAAATGCACTCATTGAGAAGTTTGATACTGAAGAAACTGAAGGATTCAAAGCTGGCTGGCCAACAGGACACTCCAGCCAAAATAAAAGAATAGGACCCTCGGCCTTTTATGATTGTTTTTTGGAAGCAGGGCCATAATTAAGAGCAATGGCTGGGGACATTCATATTGTGCCACTGGAGTTTGAATTCTTGGACGAGTGCAAGGTGACCTAAAGCAAAACCGTTTGCCAAGAATGCTTTCATTAGCTGAGAACAAAAGCTGGAGGCTTGTGGCCAGGTCACTATTGGGTGACTTTATTCCCACCAGGCTCCGTGCAGCTCACAGGACACCCAGGTCTTTGGGTTCTGGGAGGAAGTTGTTTATAAGGGAGGTGAGTCTGAGTCTATATTTGATTCAAGATAGGAAAACTTGTCTATTCAGACATGAACAGGATTGAAGGAACATCAGCTTTTTCTTGATTTCTTAGCTGATGAAGCAATTAAGGCTAATTCTCCTATTGTGTGTGATGTGTATGTTTAGCTCCCAATAGAGAGCATAAAGATGTCCACCAGGAGGAAAGGCACTTTAATAATACATTTGTGACCAGACACGTGGGCTGAATACCAGCCCTGGTACAGGATGGCCAAACAACAAAAATGTACTCTAAGCTGTTATGAGTTCTTAATTTTGAGTGACTAATAACCACATATCTGAGAGCTGAGATCTCCCAAATGCAGCTCTTTAGCACTTCTACTCGTGCAGTGTTGCAATGGTTTCACATTTCCCAGAGTTATCCCACCATTGCTTTATCAAATATGTGATTAAATTATCTTTCCTAGTGAAATCTTTCCTTTTTCCTTGGACAATTGATAAAATTCTTCTGCACCTAACTATTAAACAATACCTTGCTCCGTTTTTCCCAACTTCGTATACAAACAATGTACTGACTAATTTCTAATGAGTCAGTATCGTTTCACAAGAGTGGTCCTGTCATTCTGGACAGGAAAAGAAATGAGAAGAAATCATGAAAGTGTGAAATGTTGTTCTCCCACATAGAACACACTGAGAGACAGTACCAAGAGCTCTTGCTCATGGTGGAAAAAAGGATAATCTGTTAATAATTTTATGTCACTGGTGAATTCAAAATTCCTTCATCTGCTTAGCATGAAAGTCAAGTTGAAGAAAAGAATTTTTTGTTTGTTTTAAAATAGCCATGAATATTGCTTTGCCAGGAATAAAACTAAAAGAGCTTCAGAGTCTTCTGCCACCACAGCATGTTTTAGTCTTTAATTCATTCTCTTTGGGATCTGAGACACATTTACTTTATATTTCAAGGTAACTAGGTAAAACTTAAAAATTAAAATTAAAAACTCTTTCTTGTAAACAAAGCACAAATGACTGGACATCCAGATTACTACTTTCTCTGTAGGAAATTATAACTGAATACTCATTTGAAGACTATGATGCCACTGGTCTCAGAAAAAAAATGTCCATATTACTCCTATCACATCTTGACCTTCACACACTCATTCTCCTTTCCATGGGTAAAAGTTGGTGGTAACTGGATGAGTGCAGACTACAAGGATGACACCTGGAGAACATCTAGGAGATTCAGGTATGCAGGGTGAGTAAATAACATTCGAGGAACATTAAAGCTGATGCTTTAAGTTTTAGCTTTTATATTTTTCAGCTCCTGTTCTGCATTAGTATATAACTCTGAACTCCATATAATGTGTTAGTGATCTCTCTTTACAATTTGGTCAGACAAAACTGTCCTTCCAGGCCTGAGAACCAAGGTCACCATCACAGGCCCTGAAAAATATAAACAAAAGTGAATTGCGGAGAGCAAACTGGGGGAATATGACTTCATTACCTGAAGCTGTAATTGGACAATTAACTCCTGATATGCAAATGGATCAAACTTACGCCTGTCTGAAAAACTCATGACCATCGTCCACCTTGGGTGTAGCCTTTGCGAGGCTCTTGCACTGCTCAGGGTGCATTAAAGGCCTTTAATAAATACCTACTTTATTCTCTAACTCTGTCTAGCCTCTGTTCTAGGTAGCCATTCCAGGCATCAAAGTCTAGAAGAGATTCTTCCATTTTTACAAAAAGACCTCAGTTTCTCAACCAATACACTGCCATATTTGGTCTCAGAACTGTATTAAAATAAAGTCCAGAATGGAGAACCTTTGTTTTCAAAGGTAGCAACAAAAAGAACAAACAGAAATTTTGCTAAGCCCAAAGTAAAACCAGAGCAATCTGCCCACTGGGGAATACAGACTTCGCCCTTTGTATCTGCTGGTGGTGTAATATATTCTTCATCTCCAAACATTGTGAAGAGTCAAAAGTTCACATTACATATTGGTTAGTGTGTTTCTTTAGTAAGTGGGCTGCATATCCGAGATAAGAAAAGTACCGTGTGTTGCAGCAGATACTACAGTAGGGACTATTCTTACTGAACAGCAGAGAAGATAATCACACAGATCTTATGTAAATAAGCAGAACACACATTACAGCTACAGTAAATCTAAGCAGCTTTCAATTTGCTCTTTCCTTCACTGCCTGAATTTTCAAGTCTATTGCTTAAACATGTATTCTTTCCCTCTCCTGCTGGAATACTTCCTGCCTTGTTTGGTTTAACTCTGCAGTTCTCCGTGGGAAACTGGTCTTATATAGACTCTATATATGCATCTTTATCTCATTTAGAAAATAGTATTTAATCTCATTTAGAAAATAGTTCTGTAGTACTGCACGAATTATAATCAAATTAATCAAGTCCTTAAGGCAAGCACAATACGTGCTCATCTAAAAAGTCTCCCTATGGTGTATTTATTTTTATCTACCACCAGTTGTATATGTGCATGCATATCTGTGTGAGAGAGGAAATATTTTTATGTGCCCATGCCTGCACATTTGTGTGTGCTAAAATATATAGCTGCATCTCTTTTACATATACTCGTCTTGGGATATGCAGAGCTAATCACATCTAGAAATGTCATTTACTTAGAATTGCTCATGAATACTAGAAAACACATTGAAGAATTTGCATCTATGTATCTTAAATCAGATTGCATTCACTAATGCCAGCCCAAATTACAACTGATGAAAACTGGCTGATGATTGTAAAAGACAATGTGATTGAGAAAAGAGACAGGAGACCTGAGTCTCCTGCTTTGCTCATCTTGGGTTATTAGCAAATGGCCTCACTGTATCTCCATTTCCATAAAACGCCCTCATTTACAAACTGAATTTAAACATGTGAATAGCAACATAAAAGCAGAATATTTGTTATAATTACCCAGGCGACCAAATATCCCATGTAGA
The DNA here is from genome assembly GCF_048771995.1 of Taeniopygia guttata. Lineage (NCBI taxonomy): Eukaryota > Metazoa > Chordata > Aves > Passeriformes > Estrildidae > Taeniopygia > Taeniopygia guttata. The sequence continues at coordinate 13,727,929 of NC_133027.1, read as the reverse complement.
TATCCTGGAAGTCAGGCCATATCTGAAAATTAGAGTCATAAAGCAAACACAGAACAAGCTCTAAGTCTCCAGATAATTATTTAGCTTCCTGAAGCATCTATTGAATTCCCATCACACTCTGAGAACTTCGCGGTATGTCTGTATGTTATGAATTAGATCCTGATTTTACCCAAGTACAGAAGGTAAAAAAAAGCAGTTGTTGGAAGAGAACAGTCACAGTTTGGCCACATCCCTGCTTCACAACCACCGGTCTCAGCTGATTGCAGCTGACCTCAGCATTGCCTTCTGTGTAACTCTCACAAAGGCAGCATTTGTGGTGTTGACATTTGCTCCTTGGGTGCCATCTTTTTCCTTTGGGAGCTTGATAAAGGCAAGAGATTTCCACGGAACAGATCACTGTGCAAACATTTCCGGCATTCATATTTAAAGCTGTAATTTTGATTTGATTTGAGGCAATTATTTACCATAGTTACTGTTACTCTTCAGTGTATTAAGAAGCTGAGAATTAGACCTCTGGGGTCTGTAATCCTATTTATGACACTGGGCTCATTAAATCAGCAGTAAGGGTGATGTCAAAATCAGCAGATTAGAAAAAAAAAAAACACTCACTGTGCAAATCTGCACAGCTCCAGCAACTTTGAGGCAGATAGGCACCTGCTGAGGTCCTGGGTTGGGAACTTCAGAGGAAGTGTGCTTTACTGGAGCAAGGAAAATAAGATGTTTTCATCCTGATGCTCACACAGAAAGCTTGTTTCTTAATGCCCTTTCTCTCATATCTGTCTCAGGCAGAGAACACTCCTGTGACTTGGGGCGAGGATTTTTCCTGTACATGGAACACTAAACAGAGCCTTTTTTTAAACAGGGAAACTGAAGTAATATGTGACATATGAGCAGTAATATCAGTGAATGAGGCATATTTCAGTATTGCCTATGAGGTCTAAGTGGACCAATTCAACCCTGAGATATTCTTGTTCTTTCTTGCTTTGGTGAAAGCTACATTTCTATTTGTATATGGAAAATAAAATTTGTGTGACTACAATGAATATACATGAGACATATATACGAAAAAAATATAGAATGTAGAAAAAAATTTCTGTGCCAATACAGTTTCTGTCATAAATCCTAGAAATAAACCAATACATAATAAAATAGCACAAACTAGGGTATCAGCTTTAATATGATTAATACAAGGAACCATTCAAAATATGATAGTCATTTAAGCATTTGCCCAAGAAATTACTTCTCTCCCCTCACTTGGCGCTCCAGTCTTTTGCAGTTACTTAGTGATGAATATTTTGTTTCCCTGCATTTATGAGGGAGGATGAGTGAAATGAAATGCAGTGCTCCAGCACAGAAAGAGATAAAAAAAAGTATTTATCTGCAGAGCTGAGAATGTCACCTAAGATGTGTGCATAGCACCACAAGATTGGACAACTCTGTATTGAAATGTAGATCTCAGCAACAGACTGCAACAGTATGCATAGGCAACATATGCATACGAACACAGAAAAACAGTCCTGGTGTGCATGTTTTGTCACCACTGACATCCACAGGACCTGTTTTCGGTGTCTGTGCTAAAGCTGGGCTCAGAGTTGGTGCAAAACTACTTATTGCCACAGAAGTAGGGTCACTTGAGGAGACAGTCTTTGTACTGGCTGCTTCTGCACCTTCTGCTGGGAACAACTAGCCTAGTTTTCTTCCTTTCTTTCTCCATCCTAGAACCATACTCAAGCATTACCCTGACCTGGAAAGGATGGTAATATTCAGTTTTAGCTCAATGACTTTAAACTGTTTCTGAGGAGACTGAATTCCACTCTTACTATATTCTTATCTTTTTGAGGCACAAAAGCAAAAATCTCTTTGTGTGGATATTCTTCCAGGCACAGGTGTAAGCTAGACCAAGCCTTTGAAGAGTAACTTGTCTTTAGTGGAGTAACTCTAAAGCTGCAGAATGAAGAAAAGGGGACACAAGCTTGTGTGCCTTCTGCAGGCTCTTTGGGTGATGCACACTTAAGGCTGCCACAGCCTCTTTTTCCAAGGTCCTCAGCATCCCACACCAGGATTTTCTGGCTTTTATCTCAGCCAGCAGAAAAAAGAGCAGTGGAAAAGCTCTTTTTTTCCCTCTCCTGCTCTCGGTATGCAGAGGTAACACTATGTTTAGTGCTGTTTCTCTGCTGTTTCAGCACAGGGTTTGCAGTAGAAACAAAATTTTGGGCAGGCCATGTAGAAGCTAGAGAATTCCCATCCAAATCTTCCTTTTCAGGAAAATTTGTGCTCTCCCACATGAGCAACTACTACAAGATGACCCAAACTAGCACCTAAACTTTCACACATTGCCAAAAATCCTAACACAATGTATGTACAAAATTGTCTCTCTATAACCATTCTTGTGTGATGATACTGAAGAGGGAATCTTCAAAATATTGTCCTTTTAATTCAAATTAACCTTTAGAACCTGATTATTCCAAATTAATCACAATACCATTTGGCCACACAAGGGGCACCCAAGGAAAGGTGACAAATACTACAAAGAAGATAAAAGATAATTTAACAAGAAGCAAGTTGTAAGGGGTGACAAAGTGTTATTTCCATAATAAGCTTATCTGAGCCTGGGTAAGTTCCTGAACAGGGTGTGGATTTGGCAGTAGCAAAGAAACAGGCCACACAAAGAATGTCTGTTTAGCTAATGAATGCCACTGAAGTGGTTGACTTTCATTTCTCTGGTTTGGATCCTTGCCACCTTTAGTCTAATGTCAAACTTTGTTTAATTGGCAAATATACCTTCAAAGGATTGCAGAGCCCTCCATGCTGCTCCACAGGCTGTTAATATTTAATTGTGATTTGTTAAAGGCATACTAACAGTTGATAAAATTATGTGTCTGGGTGCTTTATTATAATGCAAACCAGCAGCAGGACTTTCTGTGCTCTTTTTTTAAGGAAGAAGGAGAATATTGTCTTAGAGAGGGGAGAGAGAAAACGTAAATTTATTGGAGTTTTCCATTAAAAATTCTTGGAAAGAATCACAGGCTTTGTTGCAAATCTGTTTTGGAGATATGAAATTCATGAAGTGATTTTCTTATCTATCCTTACTTCACTACAAAGGAAAGCAATTAATTTGATGAGAACTTACTGCTATTTGAAACAAGCTCAGAATTAGCTTTTGCCTTTTGCACTTTCAAATGTGTTAACAAATTTTGAATTTGGAGAAGTTATTTAAATTGGGCCTTTTTGATGATCACTTTGATACTATAAAAGGAAGAATCTTCTTGGAATATGTCCATGTGCATTAAATTTGATTGAAGTTTCATTTCCACTGAACTTGCAGAAAGTAAGAAATAGGATGTAGGATACAACTCAAATCAGTACATCTGAAGGACTGTATTACATGAAGGATTTAAAATCACAAGCTAGTGCCTACACAATTTCTAAATATCACTATTGTGTTAACTGAAAAAGGAATCTGTGTAATAGTCTTTATTCAGACAAAAGTTACATTCAACCACATGGTAGAAATAGCAAAGAGAAAATGAAAGGTAGAGAGAATACTTGGTAAAAAATTTTCAGTCTTGGTCCAAAAACAAATCAAAAACCAAAACAATCACCCATCCACACCCATTTCTTTGCTATGAAAATCCTTAGTTCTTTTTAATTAAATAAGTACTCTTTTACAGTAGCTTTTTATCTTCCTACGAAATCTGAGTCAGCCAATAAAAAAAACCATCAAAGAGGTTACTTAGCACCTGTAAGCAATAATTTACACTGATGCCAACCCTTTGAAAGTGAAGGGGCACATTACGTTCTTGACATATGTGAGTAATTTCCTTGAGTTCATTTCTGTTATTGCCATGTAGAAAATAAAGTTTATTCTCAGAGAATAAACATGCAAAAGTATTTTTGAACTTGTTTTAAAATGCATCTGGTCAAAATGTGGGACAACATTCCTTCAGCTATTCCTTTCCACAACATCTGAAACATTGATAACCTTGGAAATGTCAAAAATTCCTTTGTTAATAAAGACCAAGCCATGATTTTAAGTTATAACACTGAAACCTCAGAGAAGTCACACGTTTTGATTTATTGAACTCTTTTTCTTCTTGAATATTTCTGGGGATGAGGGAAGTTAATCATCCCATATTATCTCCAGTTTACCTGATGAATAGCCAGTCACTTTTGAAAAGTTTGACAATTTCTCCCCAAGAAAAGGCAGAAAAGGATTTGTCTTCAGGAGCCACATGCAGCTGCTCCAAGAGCCTTCCCTGGGCAGGCAGAGCTGCTGGGGCTGCCCAGCACACACGGCCAGCCAGCAGAGCCAGACGATGCCAGCCCTACTTGCAAGGACATAACAAAACCAGGACCCAGAGCCCAAGGCTCAGGCAATTGGCTTATCCTAAGGAATAAAACCCAATTTGGTTCTATGCTACTTGTTTTTGGTTTTTTTTTACACTTGGGGTAAAATGAGGCATTTATGAGTTTATTAATAATTTTCATCACAGTGCTTATTGGGGGACCTTTGAAGCAGAATTGTTATACCAGATCTGAAGCAAAGTTCATCTAAACCAGAGCTACATTTTGAAAGCTCTCTAGTCAGCAGTAGTCTTCTCTTTCTTAAATTCTTAAGACTAATATTTTTTCCAATTCTTGGGACATTAAATTAAATAGTTTTTTCAAAACTGCTATGTATCACCATTCATATGAAGTTTGTCTCCTTATTACTTACGTGTGAGTCAGATAGCCCACAACAGCCATGGTCACTGTAAACTGTGGCAGCAGTTTCCACAGAATCATGTCATATTTTACAGAAGGCAGGTCTTCTGCATCAGATGCACTTTTTGACACTTCCTCTCACTGAATTCACCTTTCCTTTGGCTCTTGGACAGGGAATGACAGGACTGAGACAACATTTAGGAGACAGTTAAATCAGTAGTAAACACAATATATCGCATGAAATATAAACATGTCACACAATAATGCAAAAATCAAAAGCAAATACCTAAATATCAAGAAACATTTTTTTTACACAGTGGCTTTGTTTCTTGGTCTGCTTTCCCTTTAAACACTCTCACAGCCACACTTCTCTGGGCAATTGCAGAAGTTCCTTACTCATGATTCTTGCATTACAGTTTGCTCGAGGCTCTTGCAAAACATGCCAAGGTCCTGGTCTCCCTGAAGTTCACAAGACCATTCTCAGTACAGTGCAGCCCACTGAACTGTGAGAGGAGGAAGAGAAACAGGCAAATAACATAAATGAGGAAAAAAAGAAAAAAATGGAGAGCAAATACAAGGTATAAAACAGTATTTTACCTGCTTTCCCTTTGGAAGAGGCTGCTGGATATCCTGAAAGTAGTAATCTCTTCCAGTTGGTCTGGTCAGTTTTTTTGACGTGGTGTTGCATGATATTCTCCTCAGCCAAAGAAGGAAATACTTTCTTGAACAAATGACTCTATGATAAATGCACAAGTGATTGAAAAAAAATACTCAAAGAGAAGTTGTCAACATTTCTCTCACAAATTGGCAACACATTTCTGCAGCACCTTCTTCTATTCCTTACTTTCGTTAAATACATGAATGACAGTACAGAGACTCGTGCCATTTGTAAGTCACACAGAGCTTAGAAGCACATGGGAAGCTGTGGTTGCTGCTCAAGCTGATCCTGACAAATTGGAGAAATGATCCAAAAGCAACATGGTGAAATTGAAATTTAAAAAAAAGGCAACAGTTGAGAGAGGAAATTGAACACACAAACAGAAAATCAGGAATAACTACCTAGGCAACATGCTAGAAAAAAGAAAAGGTTGAGGCAAGGAGGTTAGAGTGGATCACAAACTAAGTCCAGGTGAAAAATGTGATGCTGTTAACAAGCAACAGGCTTAACACAGAGGAGGTAGTTATTTTTTATCCTGCACACATAAGGCCTCAGCTTGAATCCAGTTTTGACTACACTGCTATAAAACAAGGTACCCAACTGGATAGAGTCAAAACCAGCTGAAGACAGATAAAAAAGATACTAAGATTGAAACAGTATTTGAGAAAATATAGCAAATATATTCAGCCTAGATAAGAGAAAACTGGGGAAAGATAAAACTTATTGTAGTCTCCCCATCCCAAATATTGCAGGAACCATCTAGTGTTTGCATTCTGTCTCTGAGTAAGAATACACGACCAAGACTGTTTTATAAGTCTACATCCAACTGTTGGTGAAGTTATAAGGAATCTCTGTAAACAGAAGGCAGGCAACAAACTAAGTCAGTAAGGTGGCACTTATAAACTTCATACCTGGGTCATTTAAAGCCCACTATCCAAAACAGATGTGGTTGCCCCTTATGTTTAGGTTCAGTTCACATCATACTTGATACTAGAGAGGTACTTCTATTCCCTTCCATTTCAAGCGACTGCATCTCTTTTTCTGATTCTTTCATCTGTTTCACAAATTTCTTCAGGTTTAGCAGGACAGCCAACACCTCGTCTCAGAAGCTTTACTCAAAGCTGCCTGAATTCACTGGAAACACATTAAAAAATATTAATATGACAGGGATTGTTTTCTAAATTTAAAATTCAGTCTATATTTGAGAAACAAAGCACTCCCAATGGTTTTGCAGGACTTATAAAAAAAGGCATAGCCCTCTCTGGACTGATTGAATGTTGTTTCCAGCCACCATTATATACTACTTAAGTTTTAGAAGGACTAGATTATACATTGCATATCTCACTCTGAACTTTGTATAACTAAATACAGACAGGCAATCTGTAGCTCCAAAATATCCTGCACCAGTCAGGTAACACTGCTGAAATTAAGAATGTTCTAACTGCATATTAATTAATTTAGCGATAATTTTGGTGTGTTTGCTTTCTCAATGTCACTAATGCCATGTCTAGAGAGATCTCCACTAAGCAGAAACTGAGCCTGGTCTGTCTGCTCTGAAAAGGAATGATTCTTTCTAAGCTGGGCTCATCTCCCAGCGCATGTCTTTTATACCACTAACATCCACACTTTTGTTTTGGTTTTGTGTCAAGTTTAACCATCCTGTGCATGATGCTTTCCACAGGGAAAACCCACTTTCACTTCTTTCTCCTACAACCAGGAAACTAAAATGTCTAAATACTTCTCAGTCCATAATACCGTTGCAAAAGTTGTCAGCTGTGAAAGTCCAGTGAAGTACAGAAAGACTATAAGAAGATTATTGATTTTGCATTCTCATTGCAAAGTGGAGAGATGCCAACATAAACTGAAGCAGTTTGGCTTTTGCCCATGCCCAATAGACATGAAAACAGACATGAATTCCACAGGGCATGGGGAGATTGTGTGGGAAACAAGGCAGTTGTGTTTAAAACAGGTATAGGACTGGTCCTAAAACTTTGCAGTCACTATCTCAGGGCTGCTGGCAGCTTTGATCATGTCTTTGTTCAATCCTGGGTTTAAATAGTTTTTGTTTTTTTTTTTTTTTTTGCAGTGTTCAGTCTTCCAGTCTTCTTTGTTGGAAATAGGAACTCTATTCCATTTCTCTCCCTGTGAGGATATGTACCCTGCAGTAATTCTTCCTGTCTCCACATGAGATTGGTATTTCTGGCAAACCCTACATAATTCCTATATGTTGCTGTAACTGTCTGCTTTGTACTTAATTCCTGTTTACTTCTTCTCTGCTCCTGTTGCTCTTAGATTTAATTTAAAGGCATTGACCTGAATTAACCCAGTAATTTCCCTGAAAATTGGGAGTGTAGAAGAGGTTGTAGTGAATGAGCTATTTAAGATTGACAAGGTAATTATACTTTAAGTAGCAAAAAAAAATTTTTTTTTTAAACACTGCTTTTCTGGTATAAGGTGTATGTTTTATCTGAGACTGCATAATACATAATGATATTTGATTCAGATGTAATAAAAGGAATTTACATTAGAAAAGTTTAAAAAGCAGCTGAAAAAAAGATGGTGCAAGTCTGTTTCAATCTAATAATTCATTTCATCATTTATTTCATCAGGTCCAGACCACAGTCTCTGATATTGCAGCTATTCACAGCTGACTCACAGAATAACAAAATGTTCAGATTGTAAGAATGAGGACGGAGCAAAAAAATATGTACTATAGACCACAGTACGTTTGAAAGGTTAACTTTTGTACTTGGTTCATAAAAATTAGAGGAGAAAATAAAACTAAATTCTTTGATTTTTTCACTACCTGACCTTATATTGTTATCTTGCCTTTAAAAGGTTTTAACACAGTTCATTATCCAAGTTTAACATTGTCCTCAGATAAACATGAAAACATGCTCACACTACACAATAAGGATGATTTTATAAAAAATATTTTTTTATTTTGACTTTTTTTTTTTTTTTTGCTTGCTTATTTTATATCGGGAAGGATAAGGCTTATCTAACTTTATTCATTCAAGTATAATACATTAAGGGCCTCTGCTTTTCAAACAGCATAGGAAGTCTACGAATGCTCTTTGTGTGATACAGCTATTCCAGATTTCTGTAACCTGAAACCCTGGACTCTGTTCTGTTCTGTCAGTGTCTCTGGAAGGAGTTGCTCAAAAAAAAAAAAAAAAAGAGGCTGCCTGAGTGATTCCATCAGCATCAAACATTAGACAATGAAAAATGCCATAGGTTTTTTTTGTATGGGAATCTCAGTCTGCCTATCACTTCACAAACGCACACACAGCAAAATTTAAATATGCATTTGGTATGATAAAATTGTGAAGAAAATCAAAACAAGACCAAAAGTATCCAAAATATTACATCAATTTATCAAATTATTTTTTACTGTGAGAATTTAGATGCAATTTCTTGTTCCTATAGAATCATTGTATCACGAAGGTTGGAAAACTACTCTGAGATCATTGCATCCATTAGCCTAACACTGCCAGGTCTACCAAGCAATAGCTCTTGGTGGGAAGAGAAAGATGCATTCCCTTATTCACTTTTGAGCTGTCACTACACCTTTCACTGCTTTGGAAGGTGAAGGGAAAGAAGAGGATAAAAGCTCGAGAGAAAGGGAAGAAGGCTCAGTGGTGGAGACCAGTATGACCATGCAAAATGGCAAATGGTTTTTGTTGCCTGCAGGTCACAAAACCAACTGCTACTCAGATCTGGGGCAGCTGACAAGCCCAGGAACATCAGGTGATTCAGCACACTGCTTAGGAAAGTCAAAAAAGCCTCAGGGATTTGGTAGGAATCGTGTCCCTGGGAAACTTTCTATTCCTTGCTGCAGAGGGATTGTTGCCCAGTTTCCATTTCTGGTCTGCCTGGTGACCCACATGCTCTGAGCGGTGAGCAAGGACACAGAAACTGGCCTCGCTGAGAAAGCTGCTCGGCTGAGAAAGCTGCTGCTCTGCAGCACATCTTGCAGGAGGTGTCTTGGTGGACTCGGGCCTGTGGGGCCTATCCTCTCAAAATAGGGAATATCCAGTCTGCTTGGAGACGTGCATCAGAGGAAGACTAAAAGTCATAGAATGATATAAATATAGAATAATTTAGATTGGAAAATACCTCTAAAATCATTAAGACCTACCATTAACCCAGCACTGCCAGGTCCACCACTAAACCACGTCCATAAGTGCCACATCTAGAGGTCTTTTAAATACCTCAGGGATGGTGACCAACCACTTCCTCAGGCAGCCTGTTTCAATGCTTGACAGCTGTTTTGGTGAATAAATTTTTCCTGATTTCCAATCTAAATCTCCCTGGCACAACTGAAGGCTAGCAGGAGCTTCCTCATTAGAGTTTGGAAAAGTTGGCAGCCATGACGACAGTCCTCAATAGAGCACCAGTGCTAGACAGAGTGCACACCTTGGGACTGGCCTCATGGATTTTGCCATGGGCACAGTAAAAGGACAGAATAGATCACAGACTCAAAGCCTCATCCCTGCTGCCACTTCCCACAAACCTGGGAATGCTTGAATGTCACTTAGTGAGTATGAAAGAGGGGAATCCTTCAAATAAGTGAGGTAACAGTGTTGTAAAAATCCATACAGCAGCAAAATGACTTTGACAGTCCCTTACACTGTTTCAGCGCAACTCATTAAGCTTGTGTTTCAATGTAGTGTTTGCTTAACTATAATTATTCTCAGATGCAGACCTTCTTATACTTAAGCTCTAAGAACACAGGCACTTACTATTTGGGAGGTTATTGAACTAATTCTCCAACAGTCAAAACAAGGAACAACTGTGACTTACAGTTAAGGAACTCAAAAACCTCTTCTTTCTGCAAAATCAGCAGCCTGTCAGCTGCAAAGAATTACAAGCATTTTCAAGGATTTCGGCAGAAAAGAAAACATTAATAAAATGATTAACAGATTTTTCCCCTGCTCTTAATATGTTTAACACTCAACACCTTTGCTTACCTTTCAGCTTAATGTCACTAGTTCATTTATTTTTGTAAAGACTGCTACAGGATATCTTGGTATAAAAATAGTTTACAGGGAGGCCTGTTTGGGAAGATCTCAATGGACTGAGTAGCTGACTGATATGGAAGTTAACTACAAGCAAAACATTGTTCTTTACCTGGTGGAGAAAAGGCCAAGCTTTTAGCCCACCACAGGCTACGTTGGGAGTTCATGAGAAACCTAAGGCACATGTTTAATTTTCACCCAGCTGAACAGTTTGCCCCTCCATTGCAGCAGTGGAGATGGGATGCCCTCTTCTTGGCAGCTCTCCCCCATCATGGCCCAAGGGGCCAGGGCTGCTGCTGAGCCCAGAATTTCATATTCTGGTCAGCTGCCCACTGAGGTCAAAACAGAGCATCAAACACCTCAGTGGCAAGATTTCCTTCTTCACAATTTCCAATTTCAGGCTGCAGTTTGCTATAACCGAGCCCTCCTCTCGCAGCTGAGATGAGAGTTTGATCCAGGTAAAGCATTTACAGTTTAAACTACACTCATTCCATGAAATCAAAGTTACAAAACAATTGAAAAATGTAGGTACACTCATAACTTCTTAGGGCCATCTATGCATTCAAGGATTAGAAATGACATAGATGGTTGGTGAATGTGTTGAAGTGTCTGTCACATAGTTAAAAAGACCTTTACTGCTTTGGTGACATATTGCTATTTGGTCTCATCTTTTTTTATATGAAGAATGGGAAAAATTTAGCATGTCTATAATTATATTTGAACTCTAAGGGATGGAACCAGCATTAGTGTTTAATTAATGCAGTAGTCAAAACATTGAGTTATATTTTATTGGATTTTAATATTATTATGAAACAGGAAAGAATATGAATCTTGGTAATTTACCAGCATCTGCTACAAAAATGCCAAAATCCTAAACATTTAAGAGAGCTTTCTGAAAACATTCATTCCACTGTGCAGAGAAATCACTGCAGTGATGTAGGAGAGGTATTGCAAGAAAAACATATGTGTCACATTATTCACATTGGCAAAGCATTGGAATGTACCTTTGCTATGTGAATAACCACTGACTTCAATAAGACTATTTATCTGCTTAAAATTAGGATACTGTTAAGCAGATTGCTGATTTGAAGCCACAGAAATCAACTCAGACTTAGGGGCATTACATCATCACTTACTGTCACATGTTAAAGCAATTCAGAGTAGAATTCACCTAAATAATTGTAAACATTTACACTGTAAGCATTGACATCTCAGCTAATTGTTTAGAGTACCAAAGTTACCTATTTCGTCTTCATTTATGATAAAAGGAGCTCAAGGAGGTTATTACCTCAGATATAGATATTTCCCACTACAGACAACCAAATTTAGATGAGATTAATGGCTACCTTGTATCTTTTCTTTGTTATCCTGATTTCTTTATGATCTGATATAAACTAAGGATTTGACCCTTTTGAGCTAAAAAGACACATTGAAGTGCCTCCCTGTCTGAAGTTAGATCAAAATCTATTTCCATAGATCAAGAGCCCTAATATTTTGGTAGCATGAATCTACAGAAACTCATGTGTTTGTTTTGAAAGTGTTGATGATCTTCAATTGTCAGGAAGCACCTGATTTCCCATGTGTTGGATGATATAAACCAGCATGGAAAGAACTGCAGAACCAAGACTGCTACATCAAGAGCAGACATTTTATTGCATCACCTGGGTTTCTGTGGTGTTTATTTGTTATGCTCTACCCATTACTTATGTATTCACATTTTAATTTTAGTGATTATCTCTAGGTCCAATTTGAAACTTGATTCAGTGCTGTGAACCAGCTTTAGTGGAACTGAAAGCAAACTTCTGTGCTTTGGCTGTTGAGTGTTTCCATAGAGAAATCCAGTGATTACCATAATGGCTAAAAGAATTTGGAAAATCATTATTTCCTAGCAAAGGGCTCAATCTGCATGATGAAAGTCTTATGATATCTCAGGACCATTTCTTAGTTTCTGTATAAGTAAATCCTGCCATCATCTGTCTACAGCCACTGAAAAAAATGCCCCCAGTGCTGAAAGAACTATTTAAATCCAGCAGATTTAAACCTGTGCATGCCAGAATGCTGCATTCTTCAGCTAATACATCCAACATCATCTGGGAAACTAGAGCTATGCATCCAAATGAGCTCACAAAGAGAGTCAGCAAAGGACTATGGAAAAAAACCTCTTCAAAGTAATTACTCTTTCTTCAACCTCTTAAAACATCTGCAAAAGATAGCTTTGGCATTAGTTTTTGTGCTGTCTCTAAAAAGCATGGACTGAAAAAGAGATGTTATTTCCATGGCATATACAAACATTTTTATGTTCCCTGATTATAGTTCTGCAGGAGCTAACTTTCATGTCACCATCTGTAACTCATAGAGCTGACAGCCTTTATCACTTTCCTTCTGCTAATATTCCACTCCCATAATAACTGCCCTTTTCTCTCCAACTGGCTAATTGATTATCACAGTCAAGCCTAGAATAGAGTTATTATTCTCAGCATGTATTTAACTTACTTTAACTTAAGCACTAAAAAAGGCTTGCTCAACTCCCCCATTTTTCTTCTCTCTGTCAAAAGTTCAATTTTTTCTGCAAATATTTTTTCTCTTACACCCCAGTATGGATATGTATTGGATGTAGATGTAATAACACAAATTTTGCCCTTGATGCATTTAGTGTATGGGGCTGTCTAAGCCATAATCTGTTTGCCAATCAAGAATGTTCAGAGGAAATTATCTAGAAGTGTACTGTATTTTTTGAGGCTGAGTAATGAAGTTGCAAGTGCCTGACTCCTTTGTTTCCCATCCATATGGACTTGCATGTTCTCATATTCTTAGTAATAAGGCACGAATGAACTCAATGTATTCAATGAAAATAAAATTTGGTCCAATCTTTACCTGACTTTAAGTAAAATGTTAGTAATATTTCTCAATTTTTCAGAATTTTATACCAATTCAGGGAACAATACTGAGTTGGAGTTAGTTGGAATTAAGGGATGAACTAATAAATAATTATAATGAACCATCAAAACTTAATGATGAGACTTGTTTGTTTTTTCATGTCCTGCCAGACCTTCCTGAATAGCTGTTTTTGATTCAAATGGTGATTATGAAGTTCAAACGTAAATGAAATAACAATATATTTGAATACTGTTAAAATGCAAAATTAGATTCACTTTATTCATTATCTATAATGTTTCAAATATTTCCAAGACTTCTGAAAATTTTTAGGCTTTAAATTCATCATTGAAGGCTTTATAATTCATTACTCCCACAAAGTTTGGTTCCAGATCTAGATGCAAGTAAAACATAAGTTTTCAGGACATAATCCTTCAGATAATTGTTTTGGTTTTGGTAAACATCTTTCCCTCAGATTTCTATGTTCACCTTTCCTAAATTTAAAGTTTAAAAAAAAAAATCTCAGAAACACAAAGTGTCAAGAGTGGTGAAAGACCAGTTTATTGTAAGAAGATATAAGCTAATGAATTAAGGAAATTTAGAGACGTCTTGGACATAGTAACAACTTCACTTAAACTATTAGCAATTGGTAATAATTATGACTATTTGATTAACTAGGGTACCTCTCTGTCTTTTTGAAAGAGGGGAGAGAAAGTTACTGTTCTGGCCTTTTTGGGGCTGGGAACTGCTTCCCAGCCTCCTGTATTTCTGGTGAATGTCACACCATCAGACTATTTCACATCAGCTGTACAATTAAGCTTGTAACAATAACAAAATTGTTTCAGAAAGAAAAAAAAAAAACAACATTAAATATGTACCCTTTCATTAAGACATTCACCTGGAATATAGCAAATCTGTGTTCATGTTTCATGTCATACATGTTTTACATTGGAAGCCTGTTATGCTGTGCCTCAGGGCGACGGGACATTGGCCAGACTCTTGATCTCTGCAGTTTTTGTCTAATTATAACAAACTCTGAAATCCCTTTCTGACATAATGAAGTTTTCCAAAAGTAATTTCTTTGAAACATTTGAATTTCTATAAAAAGTTAGGTTTTGAGCATTTAACCTTTCCAATGAAAAACCATGCAGTCAAAAATTTCTGATCAGTTCTGCTGCAGTTAAGTTTTTCCCTTCCAATTCTCATAAAAAACTCTTCCTGGAGAATTATAAAATACAACTAGCCAGTTTTTAATCTAATCTGTCTTGGCTTTCACTATCTAAATTGTACAAAGTTGGCCATTGTGTGTTTCTGAAAGAATTATGAACTGTGGTTTTCCTTAACTAAGTGAAAGGATGCCTTCCTTAATTTAGATTTCCCTGACATGTCCAGCAAACAATGATTCATGAAAACCTTATTTCAAATTCTCCTTCACAGAAAGCTTTTTTCTTGCTTGTACGTGGAGAGAAAATTGACCACAAGCTTGTCTCCTGCAGAAGTGGTTTCCTCATCATATCACTCTTCCAGCAGAGGACAATGCCTTTTTTATCCCAGTAAGAGGTAGGTTAACCAAAGAGGAAAATGTGTCCCAAACAGATTAAAAAAAAAAAATAAATTAAAATTAAAACAGAAAGCTTTTGTAATGAACAGAAAGCAACTTTGCACGTAACACATTTAGTAATTTGATGAGAACAGTTGTAGATTTTGCATATTCTTAATTTGGGTCAGCTTCTTGGCTACCACAAACTAGGTATCAGGATGGATATCAGAAGAGTTACTTAACAATCTTAATGCTTGATAATCTTGCCCATCTATTTAAAAGTAAACTCTCTTCACATAAAAAAAACCCAAAAACAGGGGAAGAAGGGATAAATAATAAATTATAATAAAAATTCTTTGTAGGTCGTACTATTCATGCTAATAGACATAATTATAAAATCTGAAGCAGGTAGACTGCATTAACATAGTCATTATTTTAACAGGAGAGAAAAAAAAGGAACTTTTCAGAACTAAACAAATATTTCAAAGTTTTATTCTAACAAATATAGTTCATGTGACCCAAAATTAAATATTTAATTTTCTTTTAGTGTTGTTTATCTCAGTTGTTTAATATGAGTTCTTGTTATGTCAGTCACTTTTTCAAAGGAATAATCTTTAATATTGTTTTTTAACCTCTTTTGTTTCCATGATTATTCTCTTGATTTTACTTTGATTCTTAAGTAAATTTGATACTCCTTAAAATCAGTTTTGGGGTGAAATTAGTATTTTCCTGAAGCTAAACTGATCCTGTGAGTAGTTTCCCTAAGTCTAACAGCCTGTTATCTTTCACTAGTGCCAGCTTTCACTAAAGAAACAGCTGGGCCTCTCAATTACATATATAAAGTGTCCAATTTTCTTCTTGTTTACAAGAGGTTTTTATTGAATTTTGCGGAATTCTGCATTCCACATGGAAAAATCGTGTTTATTGTCACAGGTATTATGCATGGATACTATTCCTACTAATTTCAGTATTGCTGTCATACAGATTCAGATATTGCTCTAGAAAGCACATAATAACTTGTTCACTATTGGCAATTAAAAAAAAAAAAGAACCATAGTGCATTTTCTAAGCATCTTAAGAAATACTAGTAATCTTTACACCAAATCACCTATGATCTACAGACAGCAGCTCTTATCTCTGGAAGAAAAATCTCTTTCTCCTCAAGGATGAGGGTAAATCCGAGTCATCTGGTCTAGTTGGAGCCAAGTTAAGAAGAGATATTGAAAAGATTATCAGCCTATAAGTAGGGATTTATCATTACCTAATTAAAAGACAAATCTTCTATGGCCCAGCCCAAGAATTTCCATTCAAACAAGTAACAGGTCCGAGTAACGTGCACTAATTGGAGGGTCCAGCTGATGAGGGCTCTAATCTGGAGAGTGGTCTGGTTCTTCCGTTCATTCTTAATACAGTTCTACCCAGAGTGAGGCTGCTGTGACCATTGCTTCAGTGTTGTGGCAGATTTAAAGGTGACACAATTCTCCTTGTCTTACCCTACTCTGCTTGGAAGTCTCCATCACTTGGCACTGTACCTGATCATTTGAAGAGGTTATATTTGCAATGGAGTAGAAGAGAGATCCGCAGATCACCTTAAGTTTGCAGGGTGTGAATTCCAGCAGTGTTGAGTGGATTATAGCAATCAAATCTAGGTTTAGGACTGTTGAGAAAGCCATCTGTTGTTTGTATTTTGAAACTGAATGCATAAAATATAGGGGGAATCAATCATCTGCCAAAAACATTGACATTCTAGCTAGGAGTGAACAGCTTCCTCAGCAAAAATTAGGCTTTTTGTTGGGAGAAAAATCCAGTTATTGATTTATGTGGCAAAATGTCAGCTGATTAATCCTATCAGAGAACTTTAATTAAATACATGTTCATTTGCTATCCTTGTCCCTGGATTACTACAGTGTACAGTATTGGCCAGCATTTGGACTTGCTGGTGTCAGCACTGCACAGTTTGCAACATGCAATGTCACCACTTGCAGAAATACTGCAATTGAGCCAAAAATCTCTTTAAGCTGAAATAAATAGATTTCTACTGAAGTTTTAAATTTAAAAAAAAAAAACCCAAGTAATTATAGTTGTACTTTGTGGTCTTTAAAAGTATTTTGTTACACAAACCCATAAATAAAGGCCAGATGGTGCAACACAGATATTTCAAGGCCTGAGTTAGAAAATCCAGTCATGGGTCTCAATGGAAGCTCTCTGCATGAAATTTAGATTTGATGGAGTGATAGGTAAGATGCTGAAATTTATCCATATAGTTTGCAATAGAGCTGCAAATTTGTATAACTCTCTCCTTTCAAAATGCAACTGCCTCAGCACCAAAAATGGTTGTCAAATGATAGAGATCATGTCAGACAAGATCTGTATAAAAAAAAGGATTTTCTCTCAAAAAGATGTCTTTTCCATCTCTACTCGCCAGAATGGCTTAACAGATTGCATATAGGAATTTGATTAGATTTTCAAATGTTTCTAAAGAAATTCAAATATTGTTAACTAAGTCTGATCACCTCATTGCCTCTCTTTGATTTTAAATGTCACAACTACTTGTTTTCTTTTTTCACTTTTACAAGTAAATTTAAATGTTGTCTTTCTCTACTCATCCAAACAATGAGAAATGAGTTTGTAATTATCATTATCACATTAGATATAGCTTAAAGGATATTATTTGCTGAAATCCTGATCATAGAAGTGTTTCTTTCCACCAAAGTTTTGATCAATATGCACATCCGTTGCTATTAAGACATATTCTGACAGGCTTGTCTGAGGATGTCCAAGATGGACTGAGCAGCAAGCACACCACTAGTGTGGGTTTGCCCTGCTTTGTATCAGAGGTAGAAAGCAACTTCTTCTCCATGGATTGCAAGCCTTTTCTGGTCCTTTGGAGCTTGCCAGAAAAGGCAGTCTAGAATATTGAATGACCATGTTATCAATAAACAGAGAGGTGAAGCCTGAGGCATAAACGTGAACAAGTCATTTCAAAGGAGGGAGAAAAAATTAGACTTTGTATTTAAAAGCAAAGAAAATAGAAAGCTTTTGCTTTAAAGGTGAGCACTGAAAATCCAGTGTAGTATTTGATTCTTGGAGGTGATTTGAGACTAGTAGATAGACAAATAGACTTGCTTCAGACTGACCCATACATGTGTCTGTGGTGTTTGGGCATATTCAAAAAATGGGACTTCATAGACAAACTGAATGGGCAGCAGTAATTTTGGTTATAAGGCAAAAAAATTAGAAGGGGAGTAATAAAATTACTTGAATATAAAGAATTACAAAACTTTGTTGTTGCTTCAGATTGCCTGCCTTTTCTCCAATAAGTAATTTCCCCTTCCTGGATCAGTCATTACAGATTCTGTTCCAGTTCCCTCAATACCCTGACTCTCTCAATCTCCTCCTTGGTCTCCTGTCATGTATACAACTTCTTCACATCCTGACTTTAGGATGCACCTGTAGTTATCAAATAGTTATCTTCCAGATATGGTAACCGCTCCCAGGTCTGGTCCTCAGTTTATTTATACTGGATATATGCCAGGTAATGTCTCCAGTCTTTTCCTGAAATGAGTCAATCAGCTTTTTCCCAGATGAAAGACAGCTAGGAATGATAAAATTGTGCACAACAAAGCATGTTCCAGCCAGATAACATGAATATTAATTATGAAGGTTTAGCATCCTCTGATTAGCAAAATCCTCCTTTGTAGGTCTTGTCCTTTCAATGCCTCACAGTACTTTCTTAGCATAAGCATTGCACATGCTCAGAAATGTTATAACAAAATAATTCTGGCAAAATCTCTCATTATTTCATGTTCTCACCCATTCCAAAATTACTAGAACTTAAGTCAGCTGGAATCCAGAGAAAATCCATAGGACCATACAATGTCTTGGGTTGGAAAGGACCTTAAAAATCATCTTGTTCCAACCTGCCTGCCATGGACCAGTTTGCTCAAATTTGGCCTTGAACACTTCCAGAGATGGGGCATCCAGAACTTCTCCAGACAACCTGTTCCAGTGCCTCATCACCCTCACAGCCAAGAATTTCTTCTTTATATCTGATTTAAACCTGTCCTCTTTTGGTTTAAAGCCATCAAGAGAGCTAACATGAGACTTCCCACGCAAATTGAAGTTTCATCAAATGATAAATCAAAGCAGAGTCTAAAAGACAATGTCACACAATCAACTAGAGATACCACTGAAGTCCTGCTGTATATTAAAAATGGTTTGAGGAAGTAGCACTAAAGGACATTTTTTTCAAGACATTTTTGTCTCTGAAAGCAAACAGAAAGAAGAATGCATTTTGTAAAATTGAGTGTAACACTCAAATAAATTATGGGAATTATTTAGATATAGTGTGATGGGCTCACCTTGGTGCTGCCAGATGCCCCATCTCTCCCGTCCACAACAGAACAGAAGGAGAAAATACAATGGAAAAGCTCATGGGTGAAGAGAAGGACAAGCAGATCATTTACCAATTACCATCACAGGCAATAACAGAGTAGGATAGTAAGAAGCAGAAACAAAACTGAAACCACCTTCCTCCCACTCTTCCTTTCTTCTTGGGCTTAATTTCCCTCCTACTCTTCTGTCTCCTCCCCCTGTGTGGCACAGAAGGATGGGGAATGGGAGTTGTGGTCAGTCCGCATGGCTTCATCTCTGCCGCTTCTTCATCCTCACTCCCTTGATGATCTTCTCCATCCAGCACAGGTCCTTTCCACAGGGTGCAGTCCCTCATGATCAGGCTGCCCCAGCGTGGGTCCCCCTGGCCCACAGGTCCTGCCAGCAGACCTGGTCTGGTGTGAGTTCCTCTCCACTGGCTGCAGCAGCTTCAGCGAGGAATGCTCTGCGGGCTGCACTCTGCTCTGGCACAGACCCCCTTGGGCTGCAGGGGCACAATCTGCTTCACCATCGGCTTAAAGGGATGAGGGGAAATCTCTGCTTCAGCACCTTCCTCCCCTTCCTTCTGCAACTTCTTGGTTCTGTTCCTTGTTGGTTCCTGCAGGCCTCTCTTTCACATTTTCCCACTCCTTTCATAGCTGCTGTTCAGGTTCTCTATCACTTTCTTAGATGTGTTAGCACATGGGTGCTGCCAAAGTCACTGATGGGTGCATCTTTTGCCAGTGACTGGTCCATCTTGGAACTGACTCTGTATGACATGGGGGAACTTGGGGTCTCCACCTCCTCAATACCAAAACTTTCATACATAACCCCAGTACAAAGAGTATAGGTTGATATGTATGAAAAGCAAAATTAATCCGGCTCATCAGATGTTCACAAAAAGCCTGATAAATTGTAAAAAGTTTTAATATTTTCACAGCTTATTTCAAAATTTCCAATTTTCAATAGGAAAATGATTTTGTTGTTGTTACTGTTTTGTAAATGTTTCTAGTATACGTAAAGTTTTTTAACACCATTAGCATATAAATTGACTAGTCTACAAATGAACTATGAGGATTTCTTGGTTCAGAATTTTCTCCTTCATTCATAGGAGTGGTTATCAGTTTACAGAGACTAGAATTCAGATAGAGATTATTTATCTTCCCACTAAATTATTATATTTAATTATGTTTAAATTATTCAGTTCTTCTTCATAATTTCTTCATTCTGATTTGTTTTTCCATTATGCATTACTTGTTGTGTTTTAGTTAATTTCCTTTTAGTTTAATAATAATTCATTTCTTTGTGATCTCTCATTTATATTTGCCTTTCTGGTTCAGATAATTCTAGTAACTGGCAAGGGTGAGATGCATGCAGTATATCAATACTAAGTAATTCCAAAATCTCTAATTTAGTTGTAAAAATACTCCAAAAAATATTCCATTTTGCAAGCATTCAAGTAGAAAAATAATAGGATAGATCAGTATGAAAATACAGATTTCGTTTGAATTACTGGATTTGTAACATAATGTTAACAAAAGCATGGTGTATCCAGAAACAGATCTTTTGAACTAACCTTCTAGGAAAACTTTACTTCAAAACATTACATCACAAAAATTCTGACAAAGGAGAAAAGGGCAGAACCTTCATGCATAAAAGTATCTGTTGTCATGTTCATAGTAGTGACTGATAATTAAATTGGGTTTGCAACAGATGGGAGGAATGTAAGTCAGCTTGTGGCAGAAGGCAGACATGCTAGCTAATGAGAATCACAAAATTGTACTGCAAACAAATGCAAACTGAGGTGGGTAAGGGAGCTGCATCTGTTCCCCAAACTGCATAGTTAAACCTATGAACATTTTAACAGCAGGATTAGCAGTACCCTGCAGTTATTCAGGCATAATAGTATGTATAACTATTATGCACCTTTCTGATGCCCTCCAACATATCCAAAAGGGACTTAAGGAATCTGCGCATGAAAAGTGATTTAAAAAATACAAATTACACTCTCCCATAGTAGGAAGTGTCAAAGGAGTATAATAATGGGTCTGCAAGATTTGATTGAAAAATAACTATATCTAAATAAACTTTATAGTGTTTTTGCCAGACTGTGAATTGGTGATTAATTTGGTCACTCAGATTTGAACTCTAAAAAGTAATGTGGAAACAGTGAGCCTATTTCTTGAAATAATAGTTAAACTATATATATTTGAACAATGGTAGACAGCCCTATAATTCACAAATAATCTTATAATTTAAATAAGAAAGCAGTGTGGATTTATTTCTGTATCTACATAGACATGATACTGGAGCAATTCAAGAGGATGTTAACAAGAAAATCTCCTTGGCAATGAGATGTATTTGATCACTCCCTGATTATTTGGCAAATGCCCTATTTCATTTGTGGAATGGTATGGGGAAGAGGTCTGAAAGGAAAGCTAAAGCACTTGGAAGCCAGAGCCACCTCCAGCTCAAGACAGGGACACATCAGCCTTCAGCCTCATTTATTGTAAGGACCAATGGTACATTTGCCTCTTACCATTCCTGCCAGAAGGAATACATTTGCTCAAGAAAAATACTTGATGCATCACACAAAATAATGGCTCTGATCAGACCGTTTGACATTCCGAAATGCCAGAGGTGGTCATCAGGCATCTTCTCGTTCTGGTTGCCAGCCTACGGAAAGCCCAAAACACCGTCACCCTGGGATCACTGCTGCACTTCAGTAGTCAGCCTTGGTGGGATCAAATGCACAACAGGTGCTGCAAGTGCCCAACAAAGTGAGCTCCTCACATCTGTGCCAGATGTCCTGTGTACACTCTGTCTGAAGCTCTCTCCAGATGAGATCTCTTATCACCTTACAAGTTTACAGCTCTTTTTACATCCCATTTTTTCATTCGTTTGCTTTGGATCTACATTTCAGGAGTAAAGAATGAGATTTAGAAAGTCTATTAGATCCATGTCTTTTTAACAGTGTGAAGCCCCCTTGGTGATTTTTCTATTTTATTGGAAGACGTGAATAAAAAGAAAATATCTACATAGAGAGTGATGGTAGGATCACACATGGATTTAATTGACATTCCTTCATTTTTGCTGTTTTCTATATGTAGTAACAGGGTGTTCATTGAAGTGTCATATGCACTCTTTTGAATTTCTATAATGACACAATTTTCACAATCGTATAGTCCTGCATTATTCTAACAAAATAAAAAAAGGGTTCTGAAAGTCAGTTTTCCCAAGAGAAACCACTGTGATTCTGATAAGTTAGATACATTTTAAGTTGGAAAGTTCAAAAGAGAACAAAGATCAAGACAGTTGCATTTTGGCATCTAGGTTGTTCAAACAGAGGACAATCATATAGAACAAATGACAGCAGAAAATATTTTGATTCTGCACCTCCTATTTCCTAAAGAGATTTGCTACTAAAACTACCTAAACTTTAGCATTACTCATAGAGTAAAAACATATATCTTTTAAAGATAACATATTATTCAATTACTTTATCAGACATATTCATCAACTGTATGGATGTGAAATGTCTTTTTCCATACGAGTTTTTCTCTTGGCAAAGAGCTATCTATGAATTTGCCAATGTAAATTTAATGTCAGGATTCTAGAAAAATTAGTAATAACTAGGGAAATTCTAAACTATTTAGGCTCACAAAGGTCTCCTATACCTAGATCTAACACAACATGAAGTAACAGTTGAATTTATATTTATGAGACAGACTGTAGACAAAGGGACCATTGCTTACCAATACCATAAAGAAAATTATAGAAGCATTTGATTATAAACTTCAATGAGATGTTTAAAATATGAGTTGAGTGGAGGCAGAAGCCTACATGAATCATCTGGTGTTCCTGGCTTTCCCCACTCCATTATATTTAAGCAACTTTACTGTGCCTTTGAGATGGGAAAATACCAGGAATGTATATAAATTCCAGACATAGACTCATATCTCTCAAAATCTCTGAAACTATTGACTCATTTTTCCAAGCCATTATCTTTCAGGTTTGTTTTCATGGATGTTATTTTTAATACATAGCTGGTTTAATAATACAAGCTTTAAAGGCAGCATCGTTAAAGAAGCTGACAAATTCTACTGATCAGCTTTACAGCTTTCCACATTGCTATGGGGCTGTTGTCTGATCTGGGTGGGGAAGGTGGCCAGCAGCACTTGTACATGGCACAGAGACTCCCATCACACTGTCTGAGTCCAACCCTGGGAATGTCTGCCACTCCCAAGTGCAAGAGAGTTTATTTTATACAAGGCAATGAAGAATGTGAAACAGAGAATGAGCATCTGAAAGTCCTTCATTTACTAAAGCCTTATAAATAAGAACACATATTATTACACTCAGACATCCTTCAAATGAATTTAAAACATTTTTTTCAGATGTGTATTTTTCCAATTAGTCTTTTTGAATGTTTTTTTATGTTAGAATTTAAATCATATTAGAAGCAGGAGATGATGCATTTCTTAAAATAACAGACTCAAAACAGAACAGCAAAAGATTTCTTTTAATATTTCACCCAAAGAGTATTAATATATACAACATTTTGAAAGTTTTATAAAAACCAAATGGTTGGTTTTAAAGAATCTTTTAAAAATAACCAAAGAGTTAAGGAATGTGTCTAGACTTTGTCTGGTCCCCATCTCCAGTGTGTGCCTTGGCCTTTCTAAAAGTCAATTGTTCTTCCCTCCCATCCTTGGTTTCTTGGTTCCATACGAAGAAAACACAGGTGTGCTGCTCCAGGAAGTGCCATCATATGGATGAACAGGGGACCAGGGTGAAGGGGGAAAGGTGCAACATGAATTCTGGCTGCAAAGACACATGACTTGTCTTTCTTACTAAGGAGGACTTTAAGTTGACTTTTTTGTATTAAGACTTGTAATTATTACATTCCCTCAGAAATGTCTCTCTGCCCTTCTTGTGCTGAGTTGTTTCTCTGCTTTCTTTATTACAACTTTCTTTAGCTGTGAACTGGTGGAAAGACTCCTTTATAAAGAATTGGGGTCTATGCCTTTCTGTAGTAATAGGAATGCAATAAAGCAGATGAGAGCAAGCCTTCTATATCACAGAGCATGTTCTTTGTTCCAGGTAAGTAAGTGAAAAAAGGGGTGACACCAGTTTCTCTATCTTTCTGGGGTACTCTGGAAAACCAGTTCCTAGCATACTCACTAACTTTGACCCTGCAAGGAGCATGGGCAAAACTGGAGGGTATCAAAACCCAGAGAATGTGTTGCCTTCCAGGTCAGGGAAGTTTTGGGTGAAGTCGGTCAGCATCTTGTTTCCCCATACAATTGTAGCCCTCAGGATCCATGTGTACATTCAATGAGTCCAATAGACCTTCATTTGAGATGAAATCTATCTATCTCTTGAAGACCAGTCACTGGTAAGATTCTAGGTCTAGTTATAATTATGTTCTTTTGCATGCCAGCCCGCATTTTTTCCAAGAGATACAAATGAAACATATGTCTTCATGCTCCCCAGTGGCTCTATCAGGAAAAGAGTTCTCAGATTTACTCAGGCAGGATAATTTTGACTACTCTGTTGGAAAAAGTGGGTTTTTTAAAGGTCAGCTCTGTATTTCTTTGTGAAGAATAAAAGGCTTGACAAAAGACATATGAAAAAGAAATGGGGACATATCTCTTTTGAAGTACAAAGCAGTGTGTTTTGAAAGTCATATCTGAGGCTGTTATTGTAGCTGCTTGTGTATCTCCACAAATGAAGCCAGAATGCAGAGGAGTCAGCATTAAAAATTGTCTTCAGGGCCCATTGTACTGAAGGGTTCCATTGTAGATGAAAACGAAAGGAATCTGCTATACTTAAAGCATCAACATGTAATTTTTAAAAAAATTGCAGAATCAGATCACAAGTTTTTAAAACACTGCAACAATTCAATCCAATTTGTAGGCAATTTGTTGCTATAAAAATTAAGAATGTTCATAGCTATGCAAATGCAATTTTAAAATTAAGAACCTGGGACCAGTCTGCTAGCAAATAATATTCTGTGTAGCAGGTAACTGTGCTTTAACAGTTTGTTATCTGCCTCCGAGTCTTGACTGCAACAGTCTTCAACGCCACTTTGAAGTAATAATACATGCAGTGAGCAAAGTCAGCACGTTAGACATCCAGGCATCCTTTTTGTTCAAATTCTGTACCTTGCAATTATATTTTAATTTTTATGAGCTTTTATAAAAACTACTATATTTTTAAAATATGGAATTTTCCTCTATTTTTAAGTACCCTTTTTTTCAATGTCTTTCTTCTTCCATTATGATGAATTTCCCCTGTAAACTTAGTTTTCTGCATTGTTTGCTTTCCTCCTCCCTGTTTTCCTGCTGTGAAATGTTTTTACATTTCTCTGTATTTCATTTCTTTGGATGGCTAGCTTGCAACAACTGTAAGCTCCAGTTGGTGCTTTTTGAGGATATCCTCCCTACTGATGAGGTAGAAACCAGCAGTGCTTTGGAGGGGCTTCTTTCAGTATGATGCAGCATTAAAGAAAGACCTTTCCCCTTGAAGGATAAGTTTACTTTAAAAGTGAGAAGTGAAAAGTTAAGCAAGACCTCTTTTTTTTGTGAAGGAGGGAAAAGTAAAGGCAAAGTGAGCCCACTAGTAGCATCATGAGAGTAAAGCACACATAAAGCTGGCACATCAACATTTCCCAGCTGAAGGAAGCAGCTGCTTTGGTAAAACATTTGTAAGGGTGTCAGGGCACGAGATAGAATTCCCTCAGTGTTGACCCAAAATGGGAAATAAATTCCCATGGGTACAAAGAGTTACAACAAACCTCACCACCTCCTTCTGGAAAAGCAATCTGCACATCTCTGACCCTACCTTGAGCAGCATAAGCACACAGGTGTGTTCTGAGTTGTTCCACATGAATACTGCCTGGGAAGGGGAGGAAAAAGCAAGTATATAATAGATGTTCATTCTGCCTTAGTACACCCAGCCCTTAGATGCAGCAATGGTGAGGCTGAATGCTGAATGTACAGCACAGAAGGGGCTGTGGGTGCTTCACTTTTACAGGCTTAATCACAATAAATGTTTCCCATACAGTAAGAAATGTCCTGGTCAAAATCTTTATTAGCTTACAGCACTTTGACATGAAGGTAGTTCCTTTGATGTCAGGAGAATTTTTATTATTTTGACCAAAATGAGAGTCCATCTCTGGTTCTTGCAAATACAAAAATAGAATAATGATGCTATTTATTCATGTATTTTTAGCAAATGCCATTATCCTGAGGGTTAAACTGAATTAATTCCATAAAGAAAGAGCTGCCATAAGGAGCCATTAAATACCTTCGTTAAACTGGTAGCCAAAAAAGCATCTGTTGCAATGGCTAGGATGTACAGTTTGGGTTTTAACAAAGGTTGGAATCAAAGTTTTCTTTGTTGTTGGTGTATGTGTATGGATGTGACCTCATGAGGGAGAAGAGAGGTAGGAATCTGAGTATCAAAACAATACAGCAGGACATTGAGAAAATTGAAGTAAAATTTCAGGCAGGTTTTGCAGCATGATACAAAAAAAAAAAAAAAAAAGTGATTTCAGGGAGATTTGAAAATGTGAAAAAAACAAACTAATTCCATCCTCCATCTCTCTCTCAAATCCTCCCTGCAATATCATAAATATTAGCTAACTGCCCTAAACAAAAATCAGCTGCAATGGTATAAGTGTGGTCTATGTGATGGTTACTGCATTGACCTTGTCAAAATCAGATAGGAGAATAAGAATCTGTTTAAAACTCATTGCTGAACACTAAGTTATTCACATTCTTGTTCTGCCTGGAAACATTTGCAAGAGAATATTTCAGACAGGAACAGCCCAATTCTATTAATAAAATTGCTGGCAAGATATGAAAAAGCAAAAAGATTACGTGACTGCTCTGGTTAGGTGAGCTAAACAAACATTAGTTTAAGTAATTGCTTTGTGTATAGAAAAACTCTCCTGAAAGAACAAGGATTAGCCCATTAAAAAATTAAATAAGCTACACCTAAATTAATGTTTGTAAAGTCTGTAGCATGCAAATAAAGACACACTGTATGGGTCCATAGTTCCTATAGAGGTGCATGTTAAATACACATTACCCTAAAACTCACAGATCATTCAGACAGTTAAACTCAGGAAATTGAGGCTGTAGATTTTGAAGTTAATCTTTTGGTGAACACGTCCAATAGGTGCACAGTTCCCCACATGACTGAAATTCTTACAAGCTGTCTGCTGGCACTGCTGGTGGTGTTAAAGTTCCTGCATGGTTTCTATTATAGACTCCTTTTCATCCAAGCACTATTTTCAGTTTGACCATTCAATTCACTCCAGAGCTGCAATCAGACAGGAACTACTTATTCATTCTGTATGTCTGTGTTCCTGAAGCCATCTTTTATTTTTAGAAAGAAATAGAGTAGTTTTCTGAGCTGGGTGTTTTCCCCCAACAGTAATAGTGAAATCTACCCCCAAGCTAAAGGTATGTACCTCAGTCTCACTTTAGCCCCACTTGGAACAAGTCCTACAAACTATTATTCAAGACAGAAATTTCCAAATGTAAGTATTGCCAATAAGGTGAATAGGTTTACTGATGCAGAAAATATTATTTTTTCAGAGTCAGACCATAGGCTCAAGATATTTGGATTGCCCTGCCTTTTATCACAAAAACAACCAAACAATCAAACAAAAAACCAAACAAAACCAGCTATCCTCACTTATCTGATGACAAAAATTCCTGAAAATCAAGCAATAAAAAATTTCCAATTTTAATTTCTTTAACTTTTCCCTTGCCATCTAAATGACCTGTCACATTTTGTGTGGTTGGTTGGTTTTATATGTTTTTTTGTGGGGAGGGAGGGTTGGTTGATTAGTTGGTTGGTTGGTTGGTTTGGAGGGGGCAGGGGGATTGATTTGAGGTTTTTGTTTGGTTTTGGGTTCGGGATTTTTTTTTGAGTTTTTTGGTTTGCTGGTTGGTTTTTTTGTTCTTTTTCTACCCAAAGGAAAAATATTCTCTGATGATCTGTTATGTGAAGAGAGGATGTATTGCTGGGAGACCAGTGGCCTGAAACACTTTTAAAGGAGTGGGCTTTTTTTCTGTTTTATTAAGAAAACTTTTTTTGTTTGTTTGTTTTAAGAAAATGCAATTAAACAAAGCCACTGCTCATTCAGATCCTGCCTTTGACAGAAAAATACATGCAGCCAGTGCATCATCATGTGTTTTCATCTCCACACTCACACAAGGTTCAAGCAGCATCCACTGAAAAGCACCAACAGGAGCAAGACAGAGCCCTCTGCATTTCAGGGCTCCTGCCTTTTTTCCCTCCTGTCTAGGAAGGACACAATTGAATTTTGGAAGAAAAATGTTCTTTAGGTGTTATGCAAATGAAAACGTATTGATGGCTTGGGTGTTGTCACAGGTTTGTATCAGATTATTTTTTCACATCTCATCACAATAACTAATATTTCTGACCTCGTTTATTTGGCTACCCTGTTTGCCAGCCTGAGCAGTGTATGGTGTTGGGAGGCTGTACAGAGGCACTCAGTTATGGCTTTAGGCTCCATATGCTTCCTCTACAGTCACAAGAGAGCAATAAACACCTCAGCAAGGCAATTCAGTGCATCAAAGCAGACCCTTTAGTCAGCTGGGTCTCTCTGTAGACCTACAGGCTTCCTGGGATGAGTCTTTGCTGACTACAGGAAGAGTTTAAACACATAGCTCATGTACAGGCACACAGATATACATCTATAAGGATAAGTGTCTTGGTGAATCTCTTGCTGAATGAGTGAGGCGGAGCAGCATAACACTCTTAGACACCACCCCCACCCCCCACCCCCCGCCAAATTTGCAGTGTATTGACATAAGGAAAGATTTTTCTCAGTTTAAGGAAAAAAACAAAACACTACATTCTGTCAATTCTGTAATCTCCTGTTTTATTGTAATCCTTTGTTACATGTAGGTTATGGATATAAGGCTCAAAGAAACCTTGTAAAGCAAAAAAATGTAAAAGGTGGGGAGATATCAGTGCACGAGCTCTTTTTCTTTATATTACAAACCTGACTCTGGGCAAAGACGCCCTTGTTTGTCAATACAGAGCATAAAGGAGTGAAAAGTTTCATGTGACACATGAAGGAAGAGCTTTTTTCTGTGGAGATGAACATTTCTTCTCCTTAATTTCTCATCTAATGCATCACTAGAGGCTTCAGAAAGCAACTTTTCTTGGTGTCACACAAAATCTGCCTGCTAACATTTCTTAGGCATAATTCCTTCAGCTTCTCTGTTGAAGGCAGTGATCCAAGTCATCATCACATACTTGGTGTTCAAACAACAGGGCTGGGAACTGATTGCAAGTCCTCAGGGCTTGTGTGCAGATCCGTGGGGTGAAGCTTTTCTGCCATGTACTTAAGCATAGGTAGCCTCCATCCCAGCTGCCATATAACCAATAGTGGGACAACCTGGGGTTTGAAATACTGAGGCTTGCAGAGAGCTACAGTATGTTAGAATGAGCACAGCATGGTACAGACATGGCTATATGATTTCTACAGGGGATATTAACTCAAAAGGAGCATTCCATTAATGCAGCTACTTGGCTTCCCAACAGGAGCTTGCCCTCAGATTAATAAATCTGTATGTGTCATTGGCTTCACAGAATAGTCTGCCTCTGCAAACTACAAGATAAACTCTGCCATGGAAGAAGAAAATTTAGCAAGTGTTATTAAATGTGCTCAAAAGATTTTTTTTTTTCTACCTATAATTATTTGAAATATAAAATTATCACATGCTTCATGTACAAAGAACATTAAAGAGAATTTTAAATATTTTTCAGGAGCTTTCCAAACTTGTCCACAATCCTTCAGATCTGAGATAAAAGACAGTCTGTACCTGCTGGCTCATCTAATAAATGATCTTCCATCTTGTAAACTCAAAATGTTTTGAGGCATTCTACCTTTATACAGAAAATAGTAAACCTCATACTAAATGACATTGGCCTCTTTTTCAGTGTCAGATCCTCAGCTAGAATCAGCTGATGCTGGATTCATTAGCTTCTTTGAATGGCTTAAATTTACACCAGCTGAGGATCTGGCTCCTATTCTTGAAATCCAAGCAAACACAAAAGGACTTTCCTTCCTGCTTCTTATAGGTCTTTCCAGTATTACAGCTACTAATCCCAGATGTAGCTTGTGCTGCTGACAGATGTCCTCAATAATTATATTGTTGGGTCTTCTGCTTACTATGTTTAGCATGATACTGACATATGGCAGGGCTGCGACGATAGTGGGGCACTGAGCCAATGTTGTCATTTCCTATTTACAAAGTAATATGTTTGGGAACCAACACGAATTCAAATAGGAAGGAGCTTTCTGATGAGGACCCTGCAGTCAGTGCTGGTTAGTGGGAGGCATAATATGTAAATGGAGAGATTAAGTGCTTTGTTTTAATTAATCAATTAGTTAATTAAAGGGGCAGGGCTGACAGCTGCATAATCACAGTTGGATCTTTGGAGGTTGAAACATTTTCTTTCTCTTTTCAGGCTTTCAACCTTCATGTCACCTTCCATTTCTTTCACCCCTTTTCCCACCCTAACGTCCTGCTGCTCCTTTTTCCGCAGTACCAGCAAAATTAGTCTTGTCCTAAGGATCCCTGCTGCCCAGACGTATTGCCTGTTTGGCATAATTTCTCTTCTAGACTACATGACCTACCTTCTTCCCTTATTTTCCACATAATTTCATATACAGCTGTAGTTGTTTTCTGCTTGTCTTGCCACTGTTGTGGTGGCTTTCCTGCTCTTTCATTTTTCTATTCTGCAGTGCCATGATTTTCCACTGGGATAATTTAGCTATACCCTTTTCTCTTTGATGCTCAAGGATTTTGTCTCTTCTGAATTCCATTCCATAAGGGACTCTCTAAAGTTCCTCCTCTGATATTCCTGGTTAGAAAACAATTGAGCCTTCAAGCTAGTTTCAGTTTACAGGAGGTGTGAGCGCTCAGCTCAGGTGTCTCACCAGTCTCTTTTATTTACAGATTATACAAAGTTCTGGTCAACTGAATTTAGGATGAAGCAAACAAGAGGACGTTTTTTCCTGTTAGAAGAGTTTCATGCCTTTTTCAGCCAGCACTTTACCCCCTAGAAAAATCATTCTTGATAAGCTCTCTTTTCTTTGTTTTGAGAACAGGCTCTCAACACTTGTTTAGAGAGTAACCAGTGTTGCTCTCCTAAATCTTGTTTATTTCATCTCAATGTCCTGGACATAAATACATCTCTCCTAAGCCAGTATTCCTCCAAATCCTTTGTCAGTCTGAACATCATAAGGGCACTGGTTTTGATGCATGTACTTCACAGGAAGTTTTCTACAGATTTGGCCACCTGTTAGCAAGGTGTTTAACTTCATATTGTCTAAAAAGATCTTATAGGCTTCTGGTTGTGAGGCTCAGCTCAGACCGTAATTCTGAAACAAAATGTCCAAAAGCAAAGGTTCAAGTAGGACAGGTCTTAGAGAAGGACCCCTTGCAATCAGATATTGTTCCCCATTATTTGTGACTCACAACTACTGACAGTGTAGATACTTTTTTGGAACAGAACATTCTTACCTGGTATCACCTAGGTTGTTTTATCTCCAGCTCAGATTTAAAGACAGACACAACACAGAAAGCTTTTGTTGTGAGAGAAGAACACAGAACTTCACACCAGCCCTTTATAAGGATGGTGATGCTCAAATGGAGACAAGGGCATGGTTTGAGTCAGAGGTTCTGCAGCCCACAAGCCACTTGCAACCTAGGTTTTATATGCAAAGAGACAGATTAATTCAACCACTTTTGACAGAATTAATCAACCATAAAATCTGTACCAATACAGAACTTTTCCAGTTGTGCTAGTTCCAACATGAATAACTGGGCACTCAAGGCCTGAATTTGGCAGCCAATTAGAAGATGGAGCAGCCTGTCTTGCTGAGTTATTAACTAAGCTCCCTGGCTTTAGTCCAGAAAATCCTACATACCAGACTCCAGCTGGTTCTCTTGAATCCTGTCTCATTCCAACAGCAAATCTGCTGCAAGAGCACCATACCTAGATCAAAGAGTCTGAGTTTCATCCATTTACTTTTCAGGTCAATCAACTACACCAGCTGAAACTAAATCATTAGAAGTCTGATAGTCCACCCTGGAGAACACAGGTACCGTAGATCCTTCAGTGACAACCACAGAGCAGGAGACCATTGCCCTTGTGCTGTCCAGATTTGTGTCCAGAAAGATTAGACAAGCCTGGGTGTATACTGGGGCTGTGGCTGGGTGGTGCTTTTGTGGTTAGCAGGAGAGAGAACATCTGAATCAAGAGACAAACTTGCAGACCTGAAAAGTGTGAAAAGAGATGCTTTCTGTTGCATCCACAGAGTCAAAAAGCCAGTGAGTAAAGGACTTGGGACAGGAATTAGAGATGGAGGGGCAATGAAAAAGACCACAGGGGTTGGGCTGCCACAAGCAGCTGTACCAGACTGAGCTGGAAAATCTGAGGGCCAACAGTTGCTCACAGAACTGAGGGTGTGTAGAGTGCAGATCAAAAGGTGTTAATGAAATATGGCTCATTTCAGCAGAGATTCAACACTGTCAGTCTGCTGAATCTCCAGTCTCCCCCCAATTATTAAAGTTGTGTCCTGGAGTTCATACACCCATGAGGAAGCATACCCCTGGAATACCATGTGCCTCTGTGTGTATGTGTGTTCAGGCTGAGGACACAGGTGGAAAATGGCACTTTGAATCCATTGCTCACAATGAATTGACTTTGGAATCAAAACAGTCTCCAAAGTTTGGTAGCGACAGTCAGGTGTATCCTTCCCACTCAAGCATGAATTTAGCAGTGATGGTGATCTTTACCTTACTTGAAATTTTGCACTATGTCAGGTATTTCCAGCTCCCTCTATTGAGCACCCAATACTGATTTCAATGTACAATACCTCCATTGCCACAGATACTATTCTTTTACCCCAAAATCCTACCAGCCATGGTCTGTGGATTAAAGGTTGATTGAGGATTTACCTGAATCAAAAACTGTAACTGAATGAAACATTGATGTGAAAGCCATAGTCCAAGGCACATTCAGTGCTAGGCAGAAAATCAAGAATATCTCAATGACTACTTTGATGTTAGCTCATTTGTTAAGTTCATGATTATAGAGAACCCTCATGAAGAATTACAAACTGAACTGTGAAGAAATTTTTTGTTTAGGACCTTTTCTCTTGCTAAAGAGAGCAGTACATAAGCTGAGGAAGAGTTGACTGAGAGGAGACAATTAGTACTTGGGGATGTGGTGGGCATTGGTCAGTGGATGGTGCCATGAACCACTTGCTTTTCTTGTATTTTTTTTCTCTCCATCTCCTTTTTATTAATAATATTAGTGTATTTTACTTTGTATCAATTATTACACTGTTCTTATCTCAACCCATGAGTTTTACTTTTTTGTTCCTGATTCTCCTTCTCACCCACTGGGGAAGGGGGGAAGACTGAGTGAGTGCCTGCACAGTACTTAGCTGCTGGCTGGGGTTAACCCATGATACCCTATCT
The DNA here is from genome assembly GCF_048771995.1 of Taeniopygia guttata. Taxonomy (NCBI): domain Eukaryota; kingdom Metazoa; phylum Chordata; class Aves; order Passeriformes; family Estrildidae; genus Taeniopygia; species Taeniopygia guttata. Next base: position 13,694,215 of record NC_133027.1, on the reverse strand, counting down.
TGTGATCCTTAGCAAGGCACTTCCACCAGTTTAATGGCTCCTTCCAGCTTCTTGAAACATGTGATTCCACATCATCAGGGGAGCCAAAGTAATTATAGCCTTTGAAAGTATCAAGTTATCATGAAATGTGCAGAAAAAGTCATACAAATATGTCTGGTTTTTAATCTCTTAATATGAGAGGGATGGCAAACATTGAGGGGCTTTTCTTCATCCTCCAATGCCCTTTATTCTTATGCCCTCTTACTCTCTGGATATAAAGTTCACAGTGTCTTTAAAGTTCCTTTCTGACAGAACAGGCATGTGGCCTGGTGAGACCTGTGCTCTGTGACGGAGGCAAACTTCCCTCTGCAGGCTGCATGAGGACAAACTGCTCGGGAAGAACTAGAATCCCCTTTGCCAATGATGTAACTCCCTTGACTTCAGTGACAGTAAAGGTTTTGGCTACAGCATAATTTTTTATGATGTAGTGGTTAAAACCCCTGTTATTATCATATGAAGAAATCAATTTAAAGCACTTTGTTTCTTTGGCAAAGTCCTGAACCCTCTGGATCTGATATTTCTAGGGCTTAGTATGTGGGCTGGTTACCATGCAACTGGAGCTTTTGTTTGTTTTGGAAATAGAAGATTTCTTTTTTTTCAGCGCACAGATTGGATGAAATTGCCAAGTGCAATAGAGGAAATCTGACACAATAAACAAATAAATATCCCAGCAGATATTTTTCTTTTATGAACCTGAAATAAAGGTATAAAGTGGGAAATGTCTGTGGACACTGCTGCCCTAGGATAATCTCTCTACTTTCATGTCCTTTTCAGAGAGAACAAATTAATAGATTAAATGTGCTATTATTGTAACCTCTAAAGTATTTTTTCTTTTAAAAACTGTTGTTTTCAGAAAAATCCTAGTTTTACTGTCTAATGACACATTGATAGTTAACTGTCATTTCTTCTAGTACACAGAGGAAGCCATTAAGGAAATAATTGAAATTTTAGCATATCACATGCGTGAAATACATTGCTAGATAACACATCTTGATGACCCCTGTGCAGAACCCCATTCCCAGAAAGTCCTATGATGTAATGTAATGTACCACCTAAAATCTAGACAATCTGGAGAAGGGGTGGAAAACACATATGGGAGAGGAAGGTGCTGACAGCAGCTGGCTGATTCTTCCAGATGGCAATAGAAATGTACCTGAAAAATGTTCATCTCTCTTTGTCTCAAATTTTGCCAACCAGTGCGTTCATCTAATTGATGTTTGCTTCTCATTTAAGCCAGAATGCTGATCTTTGCTATCCTGTTTGTTTGTGAGCAGCTACAAAGTCGGGTGTTTTGCTACCAAAAGCCAGAATAGAAGAAAACCCTTCTTAGCTTAAGGGAACTAAATTAATATCTCTACTCTAAAAGGATAAACACAAGCTTATAGGTATATTCACCACTCTTCAAGCAGTTCACATGGTAACCACAGTGTGGGACCAAAAATACAGCAAGTGAGACAAGGTGTAATATCATTTTCTATTCTGCTGCTGAGGATTGCTTCTGCATTTCCACTGAAACAGACAAACACACATAAAAGGAAATTATGTTCAGAGCAGAACCAGTTCTGTTCTCTTCCAACAGTGCTTAAATCACTGGACTATAAAATTATGCTTTCTCTTCCCTGTTCTTTCTTTGGTTTCATGCCTCTTACATCCTTTGCTGCAGAGTTGCCCATTTCCAACAGCAAAGGAAAAAGAAAGGGAGCTGCAGTTTTAAGTATGATATTTTAAATTAAATGTACAAAACCATTAATGCTCTGGAACCTCTTTTTGTCGTGTTTCACAGTAAAATTCATTGTTTTATTTTATTCTGCACTTGGTGCTCTCAGAATGTCTTAAATCTGACTTAAGGGGTAGAACATACCCCTTAAGAAACATATATATAAGAAACTCCATACATTAAGAAACTTTCAATGTCTAAACAGATTCAGGGCTTTAGCTTAGATTGATGTCTTAAATTTAGAGGTCTATATTATGTTACAGAAATGTAAGTGTTATTTTGGGATTTTCACAATAAACTCATTTTCAAACTGTGGCAAGTATGAAATGTTGCTTCATACATATTACGTGTTATTTATGGCCTTAAATATGATATCTTGGGTTTGGCAGAGCTGAGGATCTTCTCCTGGGTGTCATTAGAATTTTCTGTCACATTACATGTCAGAAGAATAATTTTTTTTCACCCAGTTTTTAAATGAAATTTTAGGATTTTTAATGCTCAGAATACAAAATGAACATTTTGTCCTCAAAGCCCCTAGTTCCCAAATGCTCAGGAAGTGTCAGTGATGTTTTACACCCACTGACACTCTGACTCCAGATAGCCAGCTCATTGCTTTCAGAGCTTAAAATGACCATTTAGGCATTTAACCTTAGACATGCAACTTCAGGTCTTAACTGTTCAGTACTCATCTCCATAAGAGAAACACCTCCCTCAGGAAGATTTCACATGTTATCAGGTCTGGTTTTCATTTAATCAACAAGTAGCATAGCAACTGCCTTGTCTCTTATTAGCCGTGAGAGCCTAAGTAGATACTTCAAAGCCCCTCTTGAAATTATAATGAAAAACAATTTCTGGCTGAGAACAGTAGAATCATTTGCTTTATGTTCCCACGGCACCAGAGAAGACAGAAGAGCACAATGAAGCTGAAGAGTAATGTGTTGACAGAGAGAGAGGCTGAAGGCTATAAAGACATGTAAAACAATAAACAGTATATGTCATGCCAACAAAATATTTCAGAGAGAAAAGCAGTTCAGGAAAACAATCTGCTTAGCAGCCTTACAGTTCACTTTTTTTCAGATTCTATTTATTACAGTAAAACTATACTGGATGTCCCTTAAATTTCCATTGTAGGAAATGGCCAGGAATCAAACTATATTGTTACCCAAAAGGCTACCAGAAATAGTTATTTAAATATTGAAACATATTTTGCAGAAGAGCCTTTATTACTTCAGGTGTTTAAGTCTATTTTTTTTTTTTTTTTTTTTGCTTATACATCCATATTTTATGCATTCTGCAAGAACTGCTTTGGTTTTGTGCTCAGAATTTTCATATTTTCTTCTCCTTAGTCCTGTTAATGTTTTTTGTGATACTGTGATATTGCAGAAACCCAAAGGGGAAAAGATAGCCTAAAGCCAAACTAGCGTCCATATCTCTAAAGCTGAGTCTCTCCTGAGGATTCAGGGAGGAGAGGAGAATCAGGTCCCAGACACAAAATTCAACTTCTTGCTTTGCTGCACCAGACTTGTGGCTGGGCCTGTGATGCCATTGCTCACAGACAAAGCAGATTTGTGCTCCATCCTCTAACCAGGACTCACCAGGTACCAAAACAGGCCTTTGCAGAACTGAGTGCAGAACTTGAGGAAGCAAATGCTGTGGTAATTTCAGGAGAATTGGGGTGATGCAAAAGAAGACCTAGAGACACCAACACAGTCTGAAAAGACTGGAAACATCATCATCCAGGAGCCATTTACCAGTACATCAATCCTGCATCTTACTACTGAATGAAACACTGAGGCTGCAGCAATGGCCAACCCATGTCCATGAGACATCACTGCAGCACCTCCAGTTGCTAAAGAAACTGGTGCTTAGTCCTTCCTGTGCCCACAGAATTGGCATATTTTGCCTTTCTTGTATTCCTGTAATATTCAGCCTTTCAGCATTATTCATTACTGAGTCTACTTCACTTTTCTCCTGTATTCTTTACTTCTCCAAATAGCTGAGAAACATTCTGCATTATTGTAGTTCTCAACAGTTAATTTTTCAGCGACTCAGGCAATGGAGGAAAAAAGAGCTTCTATAGATTTTTACATGGCTAATAAAGATTGTGTGCAGAAATAAGCATATCTATGCCTTTTCTCCCAGCTTTTGAGCACACAGTGCACAAACTGTTGCTCTACCTTTATCCAATGGCTAATTACTCCTCCCATAATGAACTCATTTACTTACTTATGTAATGAACAGATGTGTTTACACAGTTGCAAAGTGAGGCAACCTCTCTGTATGGGCTGCACATTCCCCTGGTGGATATGCCACTTTATTCAGATTTAGAATGAGATTCTGTATTTCCACAATAAACAGATCTAAAGAGGCCACCAGTTAATTAGGAAGTATGTTTAATAATTACTAACACTCATTTTAATATACTTGGTAATGTAATTCTGTAAAGTTTATTCATTTATGTGGGCCTCATTATTTATTTATTTATCTAATATCTGCTACTTTCTAAATTCTTAAATTTATCCCTTTCCAAACTCAGAAAAAATTTCTTCTTTTTTCCCCTCCCAAGCACTAGCCCCTTTGACATGATATTTCATTATTTCTATATTTCACTCACAAAATTCTATATAAAATCTCATTAGCATTTTTCTTTGTCACATTTCTATTTGACATGCTCAGTTGCTGAAGCATTTATTTCTGGGCTGATAACTGGTCAAGCTGTTCCCAGGTCTGGAGCCAATCTGTAGGTCAGCCAGCTGGAGCAATGACAGAAACACTGAACTGTGTTTCATCCTTCAGAGACCAGCCACTGTCCTCTCAAAATGTGTTAATTCTTTTCTCATGTTCTGCTGGACAGTGGCCCTTTACTTGACATCCACTCCTTCACTTTCTGAGCTGGTTGTTCTTTTTTGGTTCTGCAGTAGCTACATCTGAGTAGCAAAGCCCATAATAGGAATGTTCCATGACAAAATATTATTACAGTGTTTGAATAAATATTAAATGAATCAACCAAATCACGTTTGGTAAAGTTTATGCATTCAGGACTGCTGAAGTCTGCACACATATGAAAAATCACAGCTGAAGCCTCTACTCTTTGTACTTGTGCATTGTACCAAAAAGAACTTGTAAGTTCAAAAAGAGTTCTGCAAAGCTGAGTGCAATGCAGGCAGTTGGAGGTACAGAGGGAAAGCTGCCCTTCTGCAGCTACACCACCTTTGGCGTTTAATGGTTCAAGTTAAAAATTCAGGGTCAATTCCTGCCCCAGGTGAGAAAGACAACAGTACAGCACACAGTGCTTGACTGAGCACAGTGCATCTACGGTTCCAGGCAATGAAGAACTGCCTCTACAGAGGTGTTCAGATGAGGGTAGCCAGTGAAGACAGAATATGCTGCTATTTTTCACTCCTGTAACTGAATCTCTTATGTGAGTTTTTGCCAGAGTAACTCTTTAGAAAGTTACAGCAATAGAAGCTTGTGCTTATAGTAAAACATGAATAGAGTTCCAACAGAATTATTAAGGAGTATATTTTAGATAACCTTTGAGACAAGAAGCAGAGCAGTTAATCCAATCCACACTGAAGAAACTAAGAAACACATTTGCTGAACACATCCTGAGGCAGCTTAAAGGTTTTCCTTTAAGGTCTGTCATAATGAGCCAACACATAGTCTTAAAGAAAAGAGAAATTTAGTGTCCACATAAGTAACATAGTGTAACAAGGGTTAATAGAACGTAAGTCTATTAGAATGCTTCTATCTTCTACATGAAATCTTTTGCATATTCCTCTCCTCTGATACATGAGATTCTAGGGTTTTTTTACTTGAGAAAAGTAATATTTGACCTCCTTTAGAGAGACTATATAAATTCCTCTCTTTCTCTTCATCAGCTTCATCTCGCAGATTCATAGATTCACAGACTCATAGAATCATAGAATTATAGAATGGTTTGGTCTGGAAGGGACTTTAAAGATCATCCAGTTCCAACCTCCTTACCACAGGCAGGGACAATTTCCACTAGATGAGGTGGAACAGGATCCCACCCAGCCTGGCCTTTAAACACTTCCAGGGATGGAGTAATGCAGGTGTCTCCTCCACCTGTGTTTACTAACCTGGGGAAGACACTCTGGTAAGCCCACAAAGAAGCAGAAGTAATCCCCCACTGTTATGGGAGAGGCTATTTTGTCTGCTCTCTATCCTCCTGATCAGCAAGCCTTGGAATTTGGATAGTAAACATATAACCTCCTTGATATTTCTCATCAAGGATTGCTCTGGCCTGTGACCGCAGAGTTGTTATGGAGTCTGTTGGTTAGCATTGGCAGTGCAGAGCAAACATCATCCCAAAGGAGAATGCTTGTGATGACCCTTAGAGGAAGCACTAGGAGACACAAGCTGCTGCTGTACTCACTTTGGTGTTGGGAGACACTGCCAGTGTCATTTGTGTGATCTGAGTTCGAGCAGTGGTTTACATGCTGTATGTTGACTGTTAAAGCTACATTCCCACCTTGTGTATAAATAAATAGCTGCTAATGGAAGGACAGCTGGTCTGGTGTTCCAGTGGTAATTCCCCTCTCTCTTCTGTATCTGTTGGTTTCTGCCAACTTTCACTTTAGACTCAACTTTTCAGATCTTTTAAAACTGGGCCAGGCACAATCTTTTCACTGTGTGTGCATCACACACAGCATAAGAGAGCCTGTGAAGCACAGTGATGTCTGTACCACTGCTTGAGCAGTGTGAGATCAAGCCAGGGCCTGAGCAAACCCTGCTGCACAGATGTGTGGCCAGAGCTCCTATGTAAAACAGGACTCCTGCCTAGAGACCTCTTCAATTGCCTTGGACAAGAGCTGGTCCATCAGGGACTTGGGGAATCCAGGCTAACTTGACAAAAGGAACTTCAAGTGTGGTTTCACAGCTGCCTTGAGCTCACCTACCCTTCGGCTGACAGACTAATCCTGCTCTCTCCTTACCCCAATTTCTTCCCAATTAATACAGGTTCTCATACAAGTGCAAATGTTTTATGATGGAGTCTATACTCCTTTTCTCAAAATTTGTTCTCCCTTAAAACAAATAAAGAAAGTAATTTCTTAGTCTTTGTAAACTCAAAACCATAGGTTTCTGTGCTGACTGGTAAAAGGCTCCAAGGGAATGGCCTGAACTCATGCCAAAAGAGGTTTAGGTTGGATATAGAAAAAGGTTCTTAATTCAGAGGGTGGTTGGGCACTGGAACAGGCTCCCCAGGGCAGTGGTCACAGCACCAACCAGACAGAGTTCAAGGAGTATTTGGACAGTGCTCTCAGGCACATGGTGTGACTCTTGGGGTGTCCTAGGCAGGGCTAGGAGTTGCAGTTGAAGATCCTTGTGGGTTCCTTCCAATTCAGCATATTCTGCGATTCTGTGAAATACATTATTCTTGACAGACACCACTGTGATAGTGTGTGGAAGCAGAAAGAGCCTATGGAATTCATAGGATCATAGAATGGTTTTGTCTGGAAGGAACTTAAAAGATCATTCAGTTCCAGCTCTGCTGTCATGACTAGGGACACATTTCACTAGACCATGTTGCTCGAAGCCTCATCCAAACTGTCTCAAAACTTCCCAGGATGGGGCACTCACAACTACTCTGGACAACCTGTTCCAGTGTCACACAGTGTCACAATCTGCTTAGAGGAGCGGGGTGTTGTGATGGTTCGTTAACCGATCCCAAAAGTGCAAAAAGCCAAACAGCTGGGGACCATCAGTTTAATCACAACAAATGCAATAGAGGGGACAAAAAAAGGAAATAAAGAAATAAAGAGAAAAGAGGGGAAAGAGAAATAGCTACCACTCATCAAGACTAGGTCCTCAATGGTCCAGCCACATAGATTCACCGTCATGTGTGGGGGTTCACCAAAGTCTTCTCAAAAAGTTACGTTTATACAGTCTTGAGCCGAAATGAGCGGCATCTGGCCAGAGGGTGGGGAAGGTTGATGGACCGTTGTGAAGAGCCCCTTGGTCTGTGAAGCAGGTGCAGGCATGCAGGGACAAAGCACTGCTTGTCACAACCTGCTCGCATACAACGCTCTGCAGAAGCACAGCGAGCACACCTTCAAACAGTCACTTGGCAAGCATCCACCTTGGCCAGGCCAGAGCTCCTGTCAGGGGTCTTCAGGGTCCTTATGGTGGTTGTGAGGCAAATGAAGGAAACTTCGGACCATCTCTTACACACAGCTCTCACAGGAAATAAATTTTCCTTAATACTTAGTCTAAATGTGCTGCCTCATTTCAGTTTAAAGCCATTCCCCCTATTGCAATGCACACTTGTCAAAAGTCCCTCTCCAGCTCTCTTGCAGCCCCTTTGGGTGCTGAAATGTGCAACAGGACCTCCCCAGAACCTCCTCTTATCCAGGCCAAACAGCCCCAGCCCTCTCCCTCTGTCTTCATAGGAGTGGTGCTCCAGTCTTGCAAGAATCTTTGTGGTTTCCTCTGGACTATTTTTAGGTCAAGCCTTGTTTATTAAAATTGATGCAAGGCTGTCAATTCTACATTTCTTTATCTCTTTATCTGGGATTTGTAAAATATAATTCAAGTAGATTGTATCAATCATTGTCTTACACAAGCCAGAGTTCAGATGTTCCCAAAGAAGCTGTATCAGTGCTTTTTTATTTCTTGTATTATTTTGTCTAGAAGGAAGAAGGATAACACTTTCAGTATTGTGGTCAATATTTAAATATTTGTATTCAAATCATCAATGGGAGAGCATCTACATCCCCAAATAATTAATGATGAAAAATGAACACTGCCAGCAGCATGCTCCCCCAGTCAGACCATCTTACAGCAACATTTTCTATTGTAAATGCAGGCGAACCCAATGGGAAGAAATAACAATGTCTGACTCAATTCAGAAGGCTGAATTATTTCTTTATTATAACTATGCTAAAATACATCAATATACTATATAAAAGGAGGATACTAAAACTACATACTACTTTCTCTAACTCTAACACAACTTGTGACCCTCTCTTGAGAGTCCAGACACAGGTGGATTGGATTGGCCATCAGGCTCAAACAATCCTCACCAGAATCCAATCAAACACTCACTCCAGGTAAACAATTCTCCAAACACATTCCACATAGGAAAAACAAGGAGCAGAAATAGAAATTGTTTTCTCTTTCATTTCTCTCTGTGCACTTCTGTGAAAATCCTGAGAGGGAGAGAAATGTGCTCACCACAATTTTCTAAATGAAATTGTATCTGAAGATGTACAACTATGCCCCATCTAAAAAATACTGAATAAGCTGTGATTTTTAAGGTCATTTTATCAAGAAAATGTTTCAATATCACTCTTTCTCTGCAAACTACTGTGATTTTTCAAATCAATAGTCTTTACTTTACAGATCCCTAAGGATAAGTGTCAGATAGGATAAGTGGTTCTACAGGAACTGAAGTCCAGAAGAGTTAGTTTCAGAAGTGGGAAGAAGAAGAGTTACAAGCAAATTAGGGTATTGACTACAGGATCTTTCTATCAAATTGAATTTAAAAGCGGGAGCCTTTTCTATATTGAGAAGTTTGGTCACTTGTAGTTGATCTCATTTTTCTCATTCTGCTGTTGAAATACAACCTTCCACACTACCTGGACTTACTTAAGGTCAGGACACTCTTTAATCCTTGGTTCAAACTATTTACAATACACAGATCTGTAGCCTGGAGTGTCTGAGGGAACAACACACTCGAGGAATTTTAAGGATTCTTCTGGAAGGGTCCAAACATTCACAGGTTTTATGAGAAGCTGCTATTACTTCCCTGCAATGTGTGGAACAGAGGGACCTCAGTTGGATTAGAAGTCATTTATGTTGTTGCTGGAAGGACATTTTTTATACCTGTGAGTTTAACATTACTGGCATTTCATTTTTCTCTTAATCAGCTTTCAGTGGAGTTGATCTTGACTTAAGATAGGGGATGACCTCTCGAGGTCATACCCTTTCTGTCATCTGAAAAGCATTAAGCATTGGCAATCCAAGACTTTTTTCAATTGGCAGGCTTGTTGCCTGAAAGCAGAGCTCCAGATTTGACTTTTAGTGTGTCATAATATGAACTTTCTTTTTCTTTACAGATTCTTCTGTACATATTATGTACTTTGCCTATAAATATGAGATTCCAACGTTTTCCCCTCCAAAATCAGCGTCAGCAAGCTAACTGTTCTGAGCAATAAACAGAACTTGCCATCAGGTCTCTGTTCTTAAAAACAATAAATGAGAAAATTATACAGTATGTTTTTCACTTAGGTCTCATGGAAATTGCTACCCTCTTTCACAAAATTGCATTCTTTTAAAGGCACAGGCTTGACTAAAGCTGGACATTCCCTTGATAATTTCTTCCAGTGATGTGTATATAGGAACAATAATACATTTTAACTCAAATGAGCATGTCTTCAACTTCCAGACATTGCTTCTTGTTACTTCCTTCCTCTTAGATTGAAAGGTTATTTAATACCCATTACATTCTCCCTGTGAAAGTAGTGGGATTGTGATCAAGGGCAAAATTACATCATGCTGGCAGAGGCATCCAAAGCATCTGAGCTGTCTCAGTTCATACAAACCAGCACAAGAGGAAGGGCAGAGAAGTGCAGCACAGACACCCCAGTGCTGACTGCACACTGAAAAGCCAGGACCCAGAGAACAGCAGAGCTACATTTGCAGGTAGACTGCAATTACAGCTAATTATCAGCACTTCTACCATGCTGAGACCTCACATTAGGTCACTCCTTCATTTTGATCCCTAGGTCTTTTGCAGGGTCCTGTTTATGAAAAGATCATCTTGCCTCATTGTCTTGCAAGTTGTACCAACTTGCTTTTATTTTTTCAGTTTTAATTACAAATGTTATCATAAGTGATTAATTATTTATTTTCAAAAATAATCAGTGAAGTTGTTGAATAGTATCAGGTCTGCTACTGATCCCCATGAAACTCCATTATAAGTATGTTCAGCTGTTGATAATTTCCTGGAGACAATCTTTTTCTAAGATCTATCACTTAACCAGTTCTTAATTCATAAAACATTTGCTTTATTAATAGTATATGATGCCAATGTTTAAATCAGAACATGCTGTGCTGCCAAATTCAAATATTTTACAAAAATCAGATTACTCAAACAAGCTTGCAATTTCATCAAAGAATAAAGTGAGATTACTTTGACATGATCTGCTTTTCATAAAACCATGTTGCCTGGAAATAATTTTATTTCTATCCTTTAATTATTTCTCAGCTGATTCTCTTCCCAGCTTTTCTGTTATATTTTCTGGAACAGATGTCAGACTAATTGACCTACACTGAACTCCAGTCATCTTGTAAGAATTTTTTTAGCATTGGCTCACTCCAAACCTAATTTCAGTCTTCTGGAATTTTCCTGGTGTTCCAGAATTTGTTAAAAATGAGGATTAAAGATTAAAGATTTCCTAGAGCAATTTGTGTGCAAAGCATCTGTTTCCAGTGAATTAGAAGTGTTTAATTCTACTTAAAGTTACTTTGTATTTTCCCTAGACCATGACAAGCCACAAAGAAATTTGTTCTTCTTATATGGTAGAAGTACAGCATCTGTATTTTATTTCTAGGAATCCAGCCATTTTTTAATTAATTTTAACTATTCTATGTCTTCTAAGAAGAATTTGATAATTTATTTCCAACATCATGACACTGATATTTTCCAGCATCACTCTATCTTCAGATATACCTTTATACCAGCATACATTATAAATCTACATTTTATCCTGCTAACATTTTTCCTCAATATTTTTAGTTTCTCACGTTATTTTTTTCAGTATTTTTTAGCATGCAAGTTACATATTGTATATCGTGTTTTGGTTTTTTCCCAGCTCCTGTCTTACTTCATGATGTAATCAAGTCTTATTTATAGACAATTAAGAGACTTGGATGTGCATTATTAGAAGGTTTAGGTATGTAGCAAATATGCATCAAAGCAAAATGCATTATCAGCCTAATTTCCAGTCCAATCCCTCCTCACCATCAAACTGGTTTTGAATTTATAAACGGAACCCTTCTGAAAACACTGAAGAAAATACTAAATAATATTTGAGATATTTAAGTATTGCAAATAGTGGTTTTTAAGCAGCATGTTTCCAGTCCAACACTATTCTTACATTTATTCACCACTTAACACATCCTGTTACACCACTATGAAAGCTTGAAAATGTACAAAGAAGCTTCACTTGTTCCTGAAGAAATTTATCAGCAAAACTGACTTTTATGATTACATCAGTTTCTGTCCTGAAGACTAAAATGAAGTTGTTGCCACTCCAGTGAACTGTCCCTCCTCATTTCTCTCCTAATTGTTCTAAACACAAACTCTCTTTGCAATTTGGAAAACATATAGCAGCTTCACAGGTAAAGAGCCATTGAAAAGTACCAAAAACATCAGCCTGCCTGCAAAGGCTTCAGGTTTCAGCCAAAGCCAATGAGTAGGATAATTTGCAATATTACAGTTGTTTGAAAGATGTTTAATTGAATTCCTTATCTGAGCATATCATAAGCTTTGCAACACTCCTGCAAGACAGAATTGTTTCCATATCTAAGAACCGTTTTTTAGCTAATGGGAAACTTCAAGTGAATTATTCAAGATCAAAAAGTGAGCAGAAGAGGAGGGATTCTTCTCCAAAAACTTATGAGATGTTAACTCATGGACTAAGCTTCCTTTCTGACAAAACCTACAGCTGTTCTTTGGCTGAATGTACTTCCTGTGCAGTCAATTCACCCCCCAGCATCTCTCAGATTTACTTTCTTCCAGTTCTGTTATGCACTTTTTTTGCTCCTAAACCCAAACAGCAGATAGAGAAATGGACAGGTCTGGAACGAACTTTGTGATGAAATGAATAATATAAATGTCAGCTAGCTAACTAAACTTTCATCAGTCTACAATGACAATAAACTCACAATAATCTATATTCCCATCTTAATCTTTCATTGTTCTAGTTAGGTTGTTTGTTTAAGCCTCTTCACCTAATTACTGAAATTCATTGTTCTCATTAGTGCCATTTGTTGCCAAACAAGAAAATAAAAGGGTTTTCTGACAGAGCTGGAAAACTCCCAAAGTATGTGGCTGGCTCCAGCACTTCTCTCATTCTCTCAAGCTTAGGCCAGCACAGAACATCTTTGTTTTGCAGTTGTCAAGGCTCTAACCAGTTGTTGGGGTCTTTGCACACTTGTCATCATTTAAGGACAGTGTAAAATATATTGACAGCAACATGGGTACAATTCCCATAAGGGATTACTAAAGGTAGTTTTTCAGGAAATGGAAATACTGTGAATTGGTGCTAGTGTAAAGATTTACAAGAGAACACAAAGACTTCACTGTGTCAAATATTCTTGTATTGTGATAAACCTAACTAGATGTTGCCAAAGGACTTTGCAAGAATTACAGCTTACATTCCCGTCCATCTCATTCCAGTTCATTGGGCAGACTCATTTTCCCACAGTACATCTATACTCATGACTGTCTTTTTATACAAAATTAAGTTCGTCTAAGTAGCTCATCCTCTACTTAATTGAAAACATGGGAAAAGTGAGGGTCTGTGTAAGCATTTCTTTAGTCCCATCCTCAGGCTCTTGTGTTTCACTTTTCAGTTGCAGGCCAGCTTTTAGTACAGAATGTGGACATGGTCAGATAAAATTTCAGTTGGCAGTGAAATTTTTATTTGTGTAACAGGTGCACTGGAAATATGTGGTGTAAACCCTTGGCAACGATACTGGAGTGACTGTCATTTTTTTGCATGTGACACAACTGAAAAAAAAAATTGTACTTGTTCTTGTATGCACTTTGAGAACTCCCCCGTAAAAAAAATCTGATTTTTCAGGATGATATCACAATTTTCTAAATTGGTTGGATTTTAAGAGCTCTAGGACATGTTCATTTAGGCATCCACACCATATGTGAAAACCTGTTTCTAAAATACAGAATTGCTATCTTCCCTGTGTTTGAACACAGTAATGTGTTTCATCTCTATTTAGCAGTCTGTGTTCTTTAAGTTCTTTTTCTGAAGCTACATTTTGGACTCTTAGCTTTGACTCTATATTAATAAACACATTGCATCTTATTCACGAGCAGAAAAAACGGATCAAAAATGATCTGACACAAAATCGTATCCTCATTGGTTCAAAGTTCATTTTAATGAGGTTTAAGGAAACAATTTAGCTGGGAAGTAATGTTTGATGTAAAAGCTTTAGTCTAGTGACCTTAAGTCACTAGAGAGGGAAGGGAAGGGAAGGGAAGGGAAGGGAAGGGAAGGGAAGGGAAGGGAAGGGAAGGGAAGGGAAGGGAAGGGAAGGGAAGGGAAGGGAAGGGAAGGGAAGGGAAGGGAAGGGAAGGGAAGGGAAGGGAAGGGAAGGGAAGGGAAGGGAAGGGAAGGGAAGGGAAGGGAAGGGAAGGGAAGGGAAGGGAAGGGAAGGGAAGGGAAGGGAAGGGAAGGGAAGGGAAGGGAAGGGAAGGGAAGGGAAGGGAAGGGAAGGGAAGGGAAGGGAAGGGAAGGGAAGGGAAGGGAAGGGAAGGGAATTTGTTACATTTTCTGTTTTGTTTTACACTTCTGCCTATTATCACTGAACAAGCAGGGCATGTGTTTAAGAGTTAGAAAATCCAGTTTAACCTCCAGTCCTGCCAGCTACCTGTTGTCTGTCTATAGGCAAGCTACTTCAATGCCAGGTGTTTCTTCCCCTGATATTTGTCCGTGTAAATTATGGCTTCTGCTCTCTCCCGTAGTGCTTGACCCAGAAATAGTGCCAAGTCCCACTCAATAGAATCATGTCATCCAGTGGCACATGTGCACTCTATTTAATGTAAAATTACACCTTGGTCCTGCCTGAAAATGGAAATGTGCTTGGGTCAGTGATTCCACACTGATAGAATGTACCTAAAACACCATTTCTCATGAGATGCCCAGCATCAAAGCACCTTGCAATGTAAATATGGACTAAAACTATGCAATAGATTACCTTTTTTTACCTCTCTTCTTTCTCTCTTCCCTTTACCTCCACCTCGAGCTTAGTAGTAGACACAATCTCTTCCTTTCTATCTTTCAAAGCTTCTATTCTTCAGATCATAGGTCATAAACACACATTTATTTCCTGATTTTTTTTTCTTCTGCTGTAATGAGTAATCTGATCAGTTCTAACAGAAACATTCCTTCCTAACACCACGATGAATCAGAAATCCTTTAGATACAAAGGAGACTGAGTAAGGGAGAGAATCCAGATAATCTAATACCTTATCTTGTAAACAAGACCAGCCCTTCTAGTGTTTAAACCAAATATTTTAGGAAAAATAAATTAGGAACCAGTTTAAATTAAGTATACCTATAGAATGTTCTTTTATTTTCTTTGGAGGTAAACTGAAGCATGTTGTTGAACTATTGTTATTTCAAAGTGTTGAAGCTATGAGATATGGAGGTAGAATTCTTCAATATGATGAACTGAAGCAGAAATGAACTTGAATCCTAACTTCAGTGGATTAGGGGATGACAGCATTTATTTCAGTGGCTGAGATTTCACCTTCTGTAGCAAACTCAGCAATTCTCTGCTTGCAAAGTGCTCGGATCAGGCCCCTAGGACATTGCAAAGGCCAAAGCATTTTCCTCTTCAGAAGCTTTTCAGAAAGCCCTAGAAATAAAAGCTACCTTTTGATTTGGATGTGTCTGTAGGGTGGATTCCACTGGGACAGGGAGGTCATCCTTCTTCCTTTCTGCAGCTCAGGGGAATGGGAAAGAGAGGATCCCCAGAGCACATGTAAGTCTCCTTCAGTAATGAACCACATGCTTGTTACTAAGCAAGCACAGTAATTATATTATATCCATCTGCGGCTTTTCATATTTGAATTAACTGACTTTTATTAGCACATTATTTGATAAATTTTGCAGTATATATTAAAAAACCTCAATTTTTTTTTGCTAGATTTCCTGAGTTTCAGTGTTTTATTTTGAACAGTTATTTATTGCAGCATGGAAGCAATGTTTGCACCAGTAAATTAAATTTGAGCCACATCATACTCTGCCACTGAGGTCAAAGGACAAAGTAAAACCTGAACTGAGAACACTGCACCCAGCATGAATACCCAAATTCATATACCATTCACCCAAAGAGCCTCCTGGAATTGGTATTTGCCCTGTGATAACTTCTGAACATTTCTGAATCACTTGGGATAGGGAGGATGGCTCTGGCTAAAGTTGTGCCAAGGATCTTCCTAAGAATTTAACACCACAGGTGATGAAGTTCCAGTCTCCAGAACACCCGGTGGACCTTTTCAAAGTACATTAATACAAGACACAGCCAAACAGCAGCAGGACTCTGAGCACAGCCAGCTGAGACCATCCAGCAACAGCCTCTGCCTTCACCTGCAGGATTTGAAGGTGCTAGCAAGTGTGGATGATGGCAGAGGACATAAGATAGATGACCTACTAGAGCCAGCCAAATGACTAATTTAAGTGGTTTTGTGATTAAACATGGAGTTGACAGCTGATCTCTGACTGCAGGATGGCATGAGGTGTATTTAGCACTCAGAGCTAATTTCTCCAAGTAGGTGCAAATCCTCTGCAGTTTTCTCTTCTAATTCCCTGAATCTTGATTAATAAGACTTGGTGGAAATTAGACAAGCTTAGACCATCAACAAAAACTGAAAATGCATTCTTGCCTCAAATCAACTGAATCAGCATCTTATCTACATTTCCTGCCTTTTACAAGTGCCAGTATTTAGCTCACCACAGTGACTTCAGAGTGTCAGTATTTTTCACTATTCAATTAGTCATTCCCAAATGAAGTATATTAATTGATTCTTTTTTGGTCTCCACAGGTGATAAAGGTAATGGATGTTTTTGTGAAGCAAATGGACTTCCTCTAAATATCTGCTTCTCCATGTCACTGCTCTGAAGTAAATGGTGAAGTGTATTTCTATAAATAGACGAGTAGCTGGCAAAGGGGGGAAAAAAAGAAAAAGGAAAAAAAGAGTAGAGAACCATATATTTCCTGACATTGCACTTTCAGGACCGTTTAATTACCACAAACGTACATTCTTGAACCACTCTTATCTTAGGGAGCATTGCAGGAAGCAGAGAATAATTTGAATGCTAACAGTTATTGCTTAACAAAAAGAAAAAATAGAAAATGAATCAAATATCCCTGTACAGTGCCCAAGGTTTCGGTTTGTGGGAACTCATGCTCCCAGAGAAGGCTGAAGTAGCACCTCAGACTAAGAGCTGAGCCTTACAGCAAGAATTGATGTAACATCTTCCAGCAGCTGGTCTGCACTTGAAAAACAGCAAGCAATGCCTAAGAAATGCAATAAATCAGCTGCATTTGTCACAGCTCTCTGAATTCCCCAGCTATGGATATCATTAACTGAGCAGAGTTTCCCTGCGTGCAGTGAGGGGCAGCACGCCAAGAGCAGGGGTAGGGTTACCTCCAAAAACACCCTGACTGCCAGGTTTTAGGGCCTTCCTCCTCATAACTCCTCCTTTCACCACACAGAAAATACTTACAGACCTAAGAAACATCCTGGATCACATCAAAACCCCATCACACAGAAACTCACCGGGAAGAATTTTTTCCTCATAGAACCCAAAACTGCTGATTCCTTGGCTTGGTGCCAGTGCTGCGATGTAACCAAACAGGAACACCTGGCTTCTTGCCAGGAATATGCTCATCTGTCAGTAGTGGCCATTTCTTTCTTGATATTCACATGAAGATGTTAAAGTAAGAAATTCAGGCATTCTAAGGTTTCAAAACATTACAAGGTAATGGGACTACTGTGGTCCCATCTTTCCATTTAGCTGATTTTATGAAAGAATATCATGCATCACACATAATGGAATACGCTCCACTGTAGTCACCAAACCTGTCAGATCTAACATAAATTAAGGACTTGTAGAACTGTACCTAAAGATTAAATATTTCAGAAAATTCTGATGATGTTTTCCCTAAATTCTGTTAAAGCCCTCTATGCTGTTGCCCCTAGATGACACAAAAATGTGATGGAGGCTTTTGCATATTGCAATGCCTATTTTCCAAGTCAAAAATATATTAATCTGAAGGTAAACCTGTTTGGGGATAGGCAGTTTTCTGAAATTTCTCAGCTACCTCAGTAAGTTACAGTGGGTCTCCTCTGGCCTGTCTTAAAATCTGAAGTGGTACTGTCATGTAATTGCAATATACTGTGGAATTTTACATTAAAAATTGATAAAGAGATTAATATTTTTTATAATTATTAGGAAAGTAATCTGAATCAAAAAATGTATATGTTAATATAAAATAGGATGCATTATAATTAAAGATGCAAAGAATTTATTAGATCCCATAAGGGTAAGATATAATTTTGAAAAAGCATTAACTGTTGCTTTTCCTTGTAACCTGTACAAAGGGCCTGAGCATTTAGAGGACTTTGGGACTCTGGAAGTTAAAGTAGCTCATCTGATTTAAACCTAAGGATGATAGCTTAATGGTTTTCCTCCTTCCATAGGTAAAGAGCACTACAAATCAAACATGAGGTAGCCCCTCATGCTAACACCTCTATGAGTCCATTGTCATCAAGGGGAATTTTATCTTGTCCACTGTGGGGTGGAAATAGACTGACTTCTGGCCTCTTGTCCATTTGAGTTGACTCTTCGTGTCAGCATTTCGTCCCTACTGATAGAGATGGGCATAGAGAAAGTATGCTTGGTTCTTCTCAAGGCCGCAGCTGCCTCCCCAGGTTTTTCTACCTAATGAAAATAAAATATTGTTAAGTCCACATCTTTAGCTGCTGTTTTATTATATGATATTATTGATTTTGATGGCTGCTGATGCGAGTTTATTTCAAATGAGGCTTGGGCTGTCACCAAAAAAAATCACCTAATTTCCAATTGAGAAAGGAGGTTTGAAAATTATATTCTGATTTATGTTATGTGTGTGACAGGTTAAAGTCCATATATTTTGAGTAATATTTTGTAACATTTTCAACCATGTTCAAGTTTAGATGCCCAATCAAAGCTACGCATCAAGAAACACCCCTCCTGCACATTATTAATATAAACAGGCACTGTGAAGGATTGCCTACAATATGTCCTAAAAGCAGCTGGCCTGAATTCCTGCCTGCAGAGGTGCCTGCCTTTCTCTGTAGATAGCAACCCTTTAAGCAATTCACACAGAGAGGAAAATCTGCAGTTTATAGAGACAGGAAAAAACACTTTATTGGTAAAGGGACGTCGTACCAAGCTTGCTCAGACAACTGGATTTAGTTTAGGGATGAAATACATATGCTCCAAAATCAATTCACTGTATCCATTAGCAAACACTGGGATACTGAAGGGGGTCTTTTTGGAAAAAGAAGACAAATAATGGAGTTGCAGACATATTTTTCCCCTGTAAATATGAGAGGACTCTCTGTTAAACCTTCACTGATCCACAGCTGCCCTGTGATATAGCTCAACATGCTCAGAGATCAGAAAGGGAGCAGATGTGGCAGAATCATTCAGCACTGAAATGGCACAAGCCAGGTTTGCCAAGCAGCAGTCAGGGACCATATAAATCTGTTCCTCAGAGCTCAGCAGGCCAGCTGTGATGGAGAGAGATTAGCTCAAATGAAATGGAACATGAAAAGTCTGATGAAATTGCCACAAATAAAGTAAGGGGTGGTTCCTGGAGAGACAAACAGCTCCATCTGCAACAGATTTAATGAAACTTGAGGTTTTTAATGGATTTGTGCCTTGTGGTTGGATTCTTTGGTGTGAGTACCAATTAAAACTCTTCCTGTTGTTGGGGCAGTCATAATAGTTGTCTTCTGTGTGAATTCTGCAGTGGGTGGAGAGCACACTGCAACCTGGTGATCAGGGAAGGTCTGGCTTGATTAGACCACTAATGACACCTCTTTTTCCTGCTCAGCCACCTGTTCCTACAAAAGTGGATACTTAATCCTGCTAACTACTGCTATCCCAGGTTGAAGTGATTCAGAGTTTTTGGGATGTAGATGAACATTATGGCAGACCCACCTGCACAGATTCCTGTATACGCACAAGTGGAGTGTAATCTCACACTGTTTACTGCAGGGACCATCACATGGGCCTAGGGCATTATCCTCTGGGAAATACTGGCTTGTGATTTAAATAACAAAAGCTGAAACATGCCTGTGTCAGGGTGATGATGTCTGTCAAGATGACAGTGAGTACAGATGTGTTCTTGAAGACACACACATTTCACTTGAGCCAGTCCAGACTTGTGGGTAGAGCACTGTTGGGACAAAGGAAACATGATATCTAACTTTATGCTTTATTTGGAAAAGCAGCTTCAGCTACAGCTCCTGTTTGTAAAAGAAAAAAGTAATTCCTTCCATCCACATTGTTAGCCTCTTCATTACTTTCACATCACATTTTCACTGTCCCTGTAAGCTGAGGGGTTCTCACCTTATATGATGATGATGGCCATGACTGTTGATTGCTGGTTATCCCACTTATGTGACTGTGGAGCAGATATTTCAGGTGACAGCTCTTTCATTTTTGGGAAGCAGAAGTCCCCTTTAAGAGAAAGTCCACAACTCTAATGTAAAGGTCTGCAAAACTAAAATTAATTTTCTTCATGCTCTGTTCTTCTTGGCAATGGGTCAAGTGGATCAGTTTTTTGAGCTACCTACTTAACTCTTATTTTTAGTAATCATTAAAGAGTGACAAGAAAATAGAAAAGATGGTCTTATATTTGGCACTACCCTGACTTAATTTCCTGTCTTGGTCACAGCCTTTCTTTGTGACTTGAAATCTTGTACCATTTTTCACCCTGACAGGGTCCTTGCAAACTACAACTCCATTCTCTTTTTAGGTGTAATGGTACAAAATTATAAAAGTCTATATACACCCATGTAAACCTTAAGTCAAGATTAATATAATTCCAGAGCTATTTAGTCACTCACAGAGATAGGATAAACAACTGAGTTCAGAAAAAAGACTAACTTTTCATAGACCATAGGAAATTATTTGCAGAATTCTTATTTAATTCCATCATTTAAAACCAACAAAACAAAACAAAACAAAACAAAAAAAAAAAAAAAAAAAGAAGAAAAAACTTCCCTCAGCTAGAGATTTAAACATTAAACAGAAGATTTTTGTTAGGGCAATTATTTCACATTTTTTCCAATGATTATGTTAATTATAATGCATTGCTCCAGAACTACGGCTGTGGATTTTGTTATAATAGGACTCTGAGAACAAGACCATTTCTTAGATCCAGTCAAAGTGGTGATCTGGTTGCTGTCAGAGCTGGAAGATAGACAGGAACCAACTCTTCTCAGGTGGCAGCAGAGAATTTTCACATATTTGTGGATTGCATTCTTGATAAATATTATGCCAAGAACCCCCCCACTTGGTCAAAGAAACAAATGGAGTCAGAGAAAGATTGCCACATCTGAAATATATTGCACAAAAAAACCCTACTGTGTCGTGCTTATTTTTTGAAAGATGCTGTCCATGAATGTCAGCATGAATGAAATTCTACAGGTCATTGAGAGAAAAAATAAATTATAAATGACAATTTTTAGTGTTTTGGTATTGCTCATTGAAAATTTCTCACACAAACTACATATCTCAGACTAGTGTAAATACTCAAGCCAACTTGCCTGGCATCAGCACCCAGGAATTCTTGTGTCTACAGGAACTATATCCTACTGTACACAGCCCAGACACAGTGCTGGGCTGTGAAAGAATGCTGTGTTAGCACATTTAAAATTTTATTATCATTTATTTCTTTCTTTTAGCATGAAGTTTTCAGCAGTGTTGAAGAGTCACAAAGAGAAGCCACCTACATACAGCCACACATGAAGCAAAACATCAACACAAACATTTTTTCTGCAGCCACTCTCAGCTTTCCCAGAAGAATAGAAAAGAAAATCAAGAATGCTATTTTATTTTATGTAGATAATCAACTTTGAATCATCCCTAATTAGCTTCCAACAAGATGTGTGGTTCCAATCCAGAAGTTCTGAATTAAGTCTCTACAGCCATTGATTTCAAGGGGAGTTTTACCTGAGTGAGGATTTTGAATGAGGTCATGAGGTGTAAGTGAGCCCTGAGGAAGAAAATGGAGCCTCACCCTTGTGCAGGTGTGCAGGTGAAGTTTCAAGGAGCTTCACCACTCCTTCTAATATTTTTAGTTCCCTATAGGGAAAAGGCTGCAGTTCTAGCATGGCACTACAGGAATTTAGAAGAATCCAGACAGGGTTAAATGTGCCTCAGAAAAGGAAAAGATCTCAGGAAAACTGAGGAAAAAATTGTAGGGAAAAGAAATCCACAATAAACTTCTGAAACAACAAAGCTTTAGGAATATGAAATGAGAGTTTGAACTTCACACTGTGTTTCTGTGAAAAAAAAACCAAACAACAAACAACAAAACAACTTAATGATAATAATAACAACAATAACAATATAATAAAGCAGCTTGTGGCAGGAGACTGGGAGGAAATTGTGAGCAGGATGTGAGGAGCTGAGGCTGAGCAGAGAAACAGAGGTCAGACCAGCTTCCTGGGCTGGGCCTTTGGGAGGTCTCTGTCCAAGCTCCCACACAGGTACAAAAAAAGCCCTCGCCTGAGAACATGTGGGTCTGTAAAAATGCATACAATGAAATGATAAAAGGAATGACTTTACAGGAAGAACGTGGTGACATGTGCTGCTGCTGTGCAAAGATGAAGACCAAGATGTTGTAAAATGCACAGTCTCCCCCTTTTCCATATTTAAAGTCTCATGGCATGTGGGTAAATCAATTAAAGTAAATCAGCTTTCTGTAACAGCTATAAAAACATATACTTTTCTTAAAACTCATGTATTAGTTTTCAGAAACAGCTGAAGAATTTTCAATAAAAACTTATGTGCATATGGACCAAATTCCATACAAGACAGACTCAGATTAAAAAAAATAGCCAAGAAAATATGAAAATTTCTAAACAACTGAAATAACAAATTGGTTTCCTGTACGCAGAAATTCCTCTAACCTTAATACCTAACAACTTTATCAATATCCTTAATATTGGTCCTCTTCTAATACTAAAATATGAAAGATCTGGCATACTGTGTGCATGTAAGAGTAGATAGATGATGAAGGTCAGTAAACACACTTGCAGCAATCAATAGGTATGTATTGGCTTTGTAATTATCTTCCTGTTAATGCTAAATTAGCTAAGGTATATTTCAGACATCTGTTATAAATTAAATTATTGTCAATAATTCTTATCTTATTGAAAAATAGATTACTCCTT
Organism: Taeniopygia guttata; assembly: GCF_048771995.1. Classification (NCBI taxonomy): domain Eukaryota; kingdom Metazoa; phylum Chordata; class Aves; order Passeriformes; family Estrildidae; genus Taeniopygia; species Taeniopygia guttata. The sequence goes on along the minus strand of NC_133027.1, from coordinate 13,671,230 downwards.
ATTGGAAAGACCATAAAACAAACCTGAAAATCTTTATCTATGGAGTTTGTCTCACAGTGTGTGGTGTCATCAATAAAACATCTCATGGTCCACTCACTGCTGCTGCGCAGACTGAGGACTGTTAAAAGTAGGAGGTGCTGATAATTTTCTGTACTGACATACCCTAGCACATGTTTTATTGGTGGTATTGCTCTTGCATCCTATCTCACTCCTTTAGAACATGTCAGTTCATCACCCAGCCGACCTATCCAGCATTCCTGGCATACCTTCAGTCAAGTGCTATAAGCCAACATCCATAAAAATCCACTTTAGCTGACAGAAGGTGTATAACATCCTGAGTTTAATTGCCTGTTTTTAAAAAATCTGCTTTGTAAAACTTACTTTTTCCTGTCCCCCTGCCTTACCCCCAGCTCAGAGTTTTTTATGTTTCAACGGGCTGCTTGTGTCTTCCCCTCTAGCCCTTACCAAACAATCTGAGGGAGGAGAAGGCATTGGTTAAATATCTCACAACCCAAATGTTAACTCTCACAAATCACCTGTTGGGGGAAGAGTCTCCCTTTCCACACACACTTACATATTCTGTGCATGATGCAGTTTCTCTCCTCTGCAGCCCTGGCAGTTTTCTCAGGATTATGTGATTTACATTCTGCACAGGCCTATGTGGATCCATACAGCTCAGCAGGAGTGATTTTTACAGATTTACTGCAGCAACCACAGGCCAGGGTAGGATTTGAATTTTTTTCTTACTTAGATATGATTCACAGCAAAATCTCAAGGGCAGAACACCCACCAGCTGCTCAGGCTTAAACTCCTGGGAAAATCCTACCTGTCCAAGGTGGAAGGTCCTTTCCAAGGTACAATCCCTGCCTAAGACTTTTTAAAGGAGCTAAAGAAAATAGAGGGCTCTGACACATGATCAAGTCATTGAATATTAATGAATTACCTTGCATGAGCTGAACCACAGCAGGTCCTGTGTACTTAATCGCAGCCCATTGCTGCCACCAAGGATAACACACAAGTATTACCTTTCTCACAGAGGTCTGGTGAGATTCCTTTTACCCACATTTGCTACAAACTAAATGCACACACAAAATGTGAGCTACTGACACTCAGCTGGCAGGCACTAAGCCTTGAAACTCTGGTCACAGGTGATTTATGAAATCAGGAGTCACGTTCATCAACATTGCTCCTGCACTTCTGAAATGCCTTGTCCATTGTCAGTTTCACAGCAAAAGCACTAGCAAATATCTCCTGAGTTAAAAAAGACATACTTCAGCTTTCAAGAGAACAGCCTCAGTAAATGCTGAGCACCAATTTCAGTGGCTCTGTTTCTAAGCTCTACCTCTACCCAAGGATCTTGTATATCACACCAAAAGACCTTGTTTCTCACCAGAACATCTGCTCTTCTCATATTCAATATGTAGCACAGCAAAGTTTTAAAACAATATCAAGTTTATGTACACAAAGAAGTCTTGAAAAGTGGCTTTTCTGGGTTTGGGGGTATGACCTGGGTTCGTTGGGATGCTTTTTAAATTATTTTTTAATTTTTTTTTTTTTTTTTTTTTTGCTACTGTAGAAAATGGCACATGGAGTCTATCCACAAGAATTTTGATTTTAGATAACACCAGACAGCTGGGAGCAGGGAGTACTACTAGATAATTGGCATTTTGTGTGATCTCAGGGGGCAGAAGCCAATGAACACTCTTAAAATGGTATTGCTAAGGAGGAAAAATATGCTATACTACAGTGATCCTCAAAAGTTTATGAACACAAATGCTAGGAGAAGAGAAGTTTCTATGGGCCACCAGGTGTAAGAAGAACTGGATCCTTGCTTTCAAAATTCGTTCCTTGAAATATGTTTCATGGGTGGTACTTTAATGAAACTTGCAGTTGTAGTTATTTGTTCTTATTTTAGTATTTTGCAGCCTCTCTGTTCTAAGGAATTACGTCTTCTTATGGGCCAAGAGAAGCAAAATCTCACCTTAAGCTAAGGTCAAGCTAGCAGCAAACACAAGAGTACAGTGCATGTGTTTGTGACACCTGTGCCTCCAGACCTGTGCACTAATGACAAAAATTACCTTTGGTTGGGTTAGTTGCACTGAGAAAACCTTCATTGTAGAAATCTGTTTGCAAGTCCATTCTTCCCTAGTTCTTTTAAAAACTGATTGAAAATGCATTATATTCCCTTATTATATATGCATTACTTGCATTCTGTCAACCTTATTGATTTGTCTCCCCCTAAAATCCAATTTTTCCAACAGCTTCTAAATGAAAACTCCAAGGTGGGATTTCAAAAAGCATGTCATTAAGTGAATATTGTGCAAACCAAAGTCACTGGGAAAACTCCAGAAAGAGGAATGTCAAAGGTAGCAGGTTTCCAGACAAAAAAACCCAAAACAATCCAAGGAATCACTAACCAAGAACTCCTTTGCCCATTATTGCAAAATGACTTAAAGTGAGACAGAATCCCCATTTTGACTGATGATAAAATAATAGCAAGAGGCTAATGTTAATGTGAAAAATACGTATCTTTCTTTTCATAGCATTTAAGTTCTAGTTTGGTTACTATACCATACTGGTCATATGCAGGAATAATATTGATTAAAAACATTATTGTATTTTATTTCCAGAATGCTTAGACCTCTCCTAGAAATGTATGCTTTTCCATACAAGATAGTTCAAGACCTTACAAGAAGGCATGAATTTTGCAAATAGCCTTTGCTTTTTGTGCACTGTTATATCAATGGACCTTCTGCAGCCTCACTTTCTGCTCTTCATGTGAACTCCTTGGAGACTTCAATCCTGGGAGCATAAAAGACACAAAGACCTGTCCTTGGGCTCCCAGGTCAACCAGCATGAGCTGACTGTATCCACAATATTGAGCACCATTAGCATTATTGAATAGTTTGGGTTTGAAAGCATCTTTAAAGGCAATCTAGTCCAACCTCCCTGCAAATGGGCATCTTCCACTAGATAAGGTACCTCAGAGCCCTGCCCAGCAGGACCTTAAATGGGATAGGGAATCTAGAACCTCTCTGGGTAACCTGTTTCATTGTTCCACCATCCTCATCCTTCTAGCCTGAACCTACACTCTATTTTAAAGTTTAAAATCATTACCCCTTGTTCTGTTGCTACAGATCCTACTAAAAAGTTTTGTCCCCATCTTTCTTATCAGCTCCCTTCACGTGTTGAAAGGCTGTATTAAGGTCTCCCCAAAGCCTTCTCCTCTCCAGACTGAACAATCCAGTGCTCTCAGCCTGTCACTGTAGGGCAAGTGTTCCATCTCTCTGATCATCTTGGTGGCCTCCTCTGGAAGTGCTCCAACAGGTCCATGTCCTTCCTGTGCTGGGGACCCAGAGCTGATGCAGCACTGCAGGTGGGGTCTCACTGGGGCAGAGCTGAGGGGCAGAATCCCCTCCCTCCCCTGCTGCCCACAGAGCTTTGGATGCAGCCCAGGACACATTTGGCTTTCTGGGCTGCAAGGGCACATGGCTGGGTCATGTCCAGCCTCTCACCCACAGCACCCCCAAGTCTTCTCGGCAGGGCTGCTCTCAATGAGTTCTTCTCCCAGTCCCCACTTGATCCCAGTGCTAGCAATGAAGATATTAATCAGCAGTGGTCCCAATAGGGACCCTGAGGGACATCACTCATCACCACTCTTGGTGCTTCCAGAACAGATTGTCCATGTTCAGATTGCTACTAGATGCAGACTCTTGTCCCTGTAGTTCAGTGTTGACACACCACTCCTTACATGTCTAATAGATAATTTACAATTTCATTCAGTGTTTAATGGATACCAAAAAGCTTTCAGGTGCGGCTTTGTCCATAGTGTCCATATTGCCAGCGATCCCACAGCCGGCAGAGCAGAGTGTGGGCACAGCCGAGCCGGACCGGAGCCCCAGAGGTGACAGGAAAACGCTCAGCATGTCTGGCACAGCTCCAAAGCCACACTGCAGAGAGAGAACCACAGGGAAGGAAACGCAACACAACATCTGCCCCAAACCATCTCCCACCGGCCCAGTGCCCGGGCAGCTCCGGCTCTCCGGGGCTCGCTCCGGCGCTGCGGGGCGGGAGCAGCTCGGGCCCGGCCAGTGGAGGGACAAAGACAGAGCGGGGCCCGTTTATCCCGGGGGCTGGGGGTGACACTGCTGGGGTGTGACACTGCTGGGGTGTGACACTGCTGGGGAGTGTGACACTGCTGGGGTGGGTGACACTGCTGGGGTGTGACACTGCTGGGGTGGGTGACACTGCTGGGGTGTGATACTGCTGGGGTGGGTGACACTGCTGTGGGGTGGCACAGTGTTGTGGGTATCTGCTGAGGGCCCCAGGCCTGTGGACCTTCTGGTGATCCGTGTTCTTGGTTGCTGGCTGCCGTCACCCCCTCACAGGTTTAGTCCCTGACGGCACTGGGTGGCCTTCTTATCCATTGCGTACTCCTGTGCTGTGTGGTTGTAATTCCATCAGATGTGGCTACTGCACAAATGCTATGGATTGTACTCCTCAAGGCTCATGAAGGGAGACATTTGGAGAGGAACAGAAGAACAACAGTTCTCCATCCTTTGCTGGACAGTAGAATCCAGTCTTTCACAAGTCCCAGCTCAAGAAGATTTCAGCCTGTGAACATACATGGTTCTTGTCCAAAATGACAGAAACTATCTAACATCCTTGGCAGGTCAGGACTTTCCAGTCTAGTTGCTTCCATGTGAGTAACTATCCCCACCTCTACAGCAGCTTGTTTAGCTCTCCAGTGACAGGAACATTTAACTCTGTCATTCAATCACTTCCCTCAAAACTGTCAAAGATCACAGAATCACAGAATAGTTAAGGCTGAAAGGCACCACTGGAGGTCATGTCCTCCAACCTCTCTGCTCAAGCAGGGTTCCCTGGAACCCATCATTCAGAGTTGTGCTCAGGTAGCTTTGAACACCTCCAGTGAGGGAGATCCACAGCCTCTCTGGACAATCTGTTCCAGTGTGTGGTCACCTGCACAGTAAAGAATTTTCCCTCATGTTCAGGTTAAACTTCCTGTGCATCAATTTCCGCCTGTTGTCTCTCATTATTCGGCTCCACCAAGGAAAGCCTGGTCCATCCTCTTGACATCCTCCCCTCAGATAATTACAGACATTGATGAGGTCTCCTCTGAGTCTTCTCTAGGCTGAACAGGTCCAGCTCCCTCAGCTGTTACTCCTAATATCGATGCTCCCCTCCCCCGATCATCTTTGTAGCCCTATTGATGATCTGAAGTATCTCAAGTTCTCTTGGATATGTACTTCAAACTCATTCTTACCAAAGAAAAAAAAACCCAAAACCTGAAGCTTTAAAAATTCTGTTAGCACAGCAGTAGTGCCACTTTTAAGCTAAAAAAGATCTCTGATTAGAAAGCAGGAACTACCCTGCACTTTAGGTGGTATTTTTTCACTCACTTTCTATTATCGTTCAGATAATGAGACAAGAAGGGTCATGAATGATTAAGTACAAATATTATAAAAGAGATAATGTAATTAATTAGCCTTGGAAGTGGATAAGGACAGAAGGAAAATAAGTGATGTTTAAAAAGAATTGAGTTTAATGGAGAGTTATGTGTACAAAATTGAGATTATTTCTAGCTGTTGTCATTAAAACAAGTCTATAAATACCACATCCATGGACTTTTGAATGTACCAGCAGAAGGGTGTGCTTTCCCTGCAAACAGTTATTGAGCACAGCTAATTTGGTAGGAGGGGGACTGTGCTTTGGGGAGAGGACTAAATGTTCATCTTCGATGTGCACATAGGATGGAGTAGTTGCACCTGTAGATGATGATTCAGAGACAAAAACAAGCTTGGGGAAGCAACAAGAAATGGTCTAGAGCTTGCTCCTGACAGACCTCGCCCAATGTACTCAGTATTGCCCAGGTAACAGTCAATACCCAAAAATACTTCAGTGAACACAGCAAAACTGACAGACAGAGGCCTCTGAGTCCGCAGTGTTAAACAGCTCACAGCTTACACCCCCAAACTCCAGGTGAGCAGCAAGGAATGCAGACTGCTCCATGGCAGTGACACTGAGACACGGAAGGAGAAAGCTCCAGTGAACAACTGCTACAAGCACTGAAAAGCAACAAGATTGAAAGCTGAGGTGAACTGCTCCTGCTTCCAAAGGTGAAAGGGAAACCTGGTATCAACTTTTAGCTCCTAAGTCTGACAATTTCCTAACCTCACAAAACACACAGACCTCCTCTTGCTAATTTCATTAAGCACTTTGTATTGCTGATGGTCAGATTTTATTTAGATTTTTGTCGGCATACAAACAGGTCATTTAAAAGCAATACAGTAATTTTAGACAGTGATACTTTAAGTTGTAAAAAAATTGAATTCAATACAGTATTATAGAGACTGTCAAAAAATTCAGGTTCTGATTGGCATTGTATACCAAATGCTACCCTTCTTGTTGAATATATCAGCTGCAAGCTGTATGGATTTACATTAAAAAAAATAAAACCCCTAATTCCTTTATTCCTATAACTTGCAACAGATTATTTAGACTGCTGTTCTCAAACCATTGTTGGCATTTCTACACCGTTCAATGAATTTGATGCAAACACTCTCCTGTGCTCAGCTTAAGGCATGAACTGGTGATATCTATGAATAATTGTCTGTGATACTTTGCAGAAAGTGAGAGTGGTTCTAATTAATTAATAAGTGGTTTAAACAATTTGTATTTTACCATGATTAGCTAATAGATATAGTTTTGGGACACTGGTGAAGTTCCTTAACTTCTGCCTTACAGGTTCCTCCTTGCACCCCCCTTTAACTTGCTCACTTCCTGGTGCTGGACTTCTGCATTCCTGAGACCAGCTTTAATGAGGCTCTTGGGGGTGCTGGTGCACAACTGGTTGCAAGCACATAAGATTTTCTTTGAAATCACAGGTGATCTTGACATTTCCAGCAGGCAGAACTTGCACTGGTGTAAAGTTGCTGGATCCAGTCCAAAGAATTTGACTTGGATGAGTGAATAGAGCTGAACAGAAACCCTTGGAATACCTCTCCTCACTATGACTCAGAGAAGCAGTGCTGTGCATAGTAAAAATATTAAATTACAATTAAAAACCCACTTGCTTTGTCATTCATGTGTTCCTCATGGTTTTAATGAAACTATTTACATAGTGGAATTGTGCAACATTTATCTAATTTTCTGAGGAGCATTACCATATGGTATAACATCATGCCATTAATGTTTGTCTACCTGCATAATAAAGTTATTTATTTTGAATCACAATGATAATATGCTCCCATAAATTATAGTACCTGATCCTTCTGTGTACAGTCCCTGTCCATGTGCTAAAACTCCAACTTGTTCCTCTTTGTTCTTACTGATGAAAAGCTTAGCTATGAGTAATTTTCTATACACATATATTAATTTTGGATTACTGAGATTCTTAATGATATTACAATCAGCTGTTAAATATTTCTGACAGAAAATATATAGTACAGAGTTTGGAAAACATCTGTACCTCATGATGAAACCAATTTCTAGATTTTATTGAAAATATTCCCAAAGAAGCCTTTGCACTTTGGCAAGAAATTATCCCGCACAATGCTAATAAAGCAGAATTAGTTCAGGTTGCTGTTGACAGCAAAAGGTTCTCTATTATTTCACCCTATCAGGCTTCCACACTTGGAAATTATTGCAAGTAACTGCTAGAAACAAGAAGATGAACATGGCAAAAAATGGAGAGAGAATCTGGTTTTGGTCCCTTGGGATGATCCTCCTGAACAGGATCCCTGTTCAGTCAGCTGGGTGAAATTGCCTCCAGTGAAGCACACTTCCAGACATGGGCAAAAATTCAGACTGGTTTCCTAGGAATTCTAAGTTTTACAGAATGGTGAGACTTTGTTTTGTTACTCAACACTGCAACAGAAGAATTTTAAGGGGAAGTTCATTTTTATGAAATTAATTTGGAAGCAAGCCACTGTATAGTAGCGTGCTTTACTCACTGACCTTCACAGGCAGGAGGAGTTCACCTGGTTGTAGGGAACTGGACTTTGCTAGATTTTGGTAAAACTCTTTGTTACATCTTCCTGTGATTGCTGGGAGATCAAGGAAGTGGCTGAGCCTTTTGTCCAGTTGATTGTGGTAAAAAGCATTGTAATAAGCGCATACTAAAACTCTGACTAGTGTTAAATAATAATGAATTTGACCCAATTTACTTTTGTGGCTGAAAAGGAGCTACTGACATTTCTTCAACTTGTTCTGCAGATTGGACATTAAAGAAGTGGGAAATATGGGTATGATTACCTCAGGCAATGTCTGTGCTTGTAAACAAACCATGCCAAAGATCACAGCTTGGCTCACACTCATACATATAAGATCTCTTTCCTCCAAAACCAGGGGCTTCTCAGGTAAAAGCCTTGTTTTCTTGTAGTGAAGTTGCACATACGTCTTACCCATCTCCTGATTTTTCTTGTTTAATTTTTTTGAGAGTTGAATAAAAAGTTTCCTCAGAGTCAGACAAATCTCTCTCTTCAAAAGAGTGGCACTTGCAGCCTTTTTCATGGGAAAGACAAAGCTTTCTGAATTTGTTGTCCACTCCAGCAGAGACTGGTGAAAGAGGATGTGATGATGAAATTGTATTTCTGTTTGGGAAGTCGGCATGGTGTACCCGTCCCTTATTTTGCCTTCTCCAATAAGCAGAAAGCAGAGTGCATGAGCACACTTTAAGTTTGCAGCACCTACCACCTGACCTCAGAGACCAATGCATCCAAAATCCTCCATGCTTTGCACAAAACTACAGCTAAAACCCATTCTGCAGGTTCTGTGTGTGTAGCTTTCCTGGCACTGATGAAGGTGCTGCTGATGTCCAGGGGTCCAACTCATCATCATTTCTAGTGTTGTAGTTCTGTAGGTGCTGGAAATTATTGGGTAAAAATTACATTTTACCCTCAGCTCACACTGAAATCTTCCCTGTTTTCTATTTTTGCCTTTTTTAATATAGTTATATAACTGAAGACCAAAAATAGGAGCCTAGATTTCTACACAGACAACATAGTTCCATGGGGTTCAAACATAAACTGTCCATATTTTGCCTCAGAATGCACTGCTAGGTAAATTCACATCCTGTACTTGGATTAATTAGATACTCATTAAATAGAGCTATTCTGATTTGTGCCAAATTAGGAGATGTTTGATATGGAGAAAAAGTTCCTAAAAATTAGACACAGCATCCTTGAAGACTAATGAAGGAATATATTCCTCACAGTTGGCAGGGACAGTTTTTTGATTTAACATCTTTGCACATATAAAGCTCCTGTCCAAGGATACCCTAAAATTTCAAAACAATACTTGTCCTTAGAAATTACCAACTCAGGATGAACATTGTTGTAGACATATCTGCCTATGAAAATTAAACCCCCCCCCCCCCAAAAAAATCCATAATAATCCAAAAGAATTCACTTAAACGAATCTCTTAAAGGAAAAATAATCAGTAATCAGTAGTTCACTGCCAGAAGGAAGGTGGTTATCAAAAGATCTGTGTCAATTTCCTCTCTCACGGAAAAAAAGTCATGGCACACAGACTAGAGAATACTTCCAATACATTTGTAGGTAATAGCAATGTAGGAATGACTGGGAATGCAACAATAAAGCTCAAGTACATCTTGCTACTAAAAATGGTGCTGTTTTCCCATTTTCTTTCAAACACATTTATGCAGGAGTTGACACTACACACGGTATATGGGAAAGTGACACGACACCTGGCTCAGAATAGTGTGTCATTTCAGCCACAGACCTTGTAAAGGCATCTTGCAATTGCACCCCAATAAACACTGAAAACCAGAAAAAGAGTTCAAAATCTTTACAAGTGGGAAATTCACTGGAAATAGGATTAAATAGGATAGGAGTAAAGTACTGTACTTAAAAAATACAGCTGTCCATTGCAGGTGACTTACAAGATTGTAATTCTCCCTTTGAAGTTTTAGTTTCTGTTTTTTGGGTTTTTTTTTAATGCCCATGGTGACTTCTGATTGCACCATCTTGATCCTTCTGTGTAGTAGTACTGCTGTGCTGCCATTGTGGGTTTTGGGCTGTCTTTCCAGTTTGGTTATGATTAAGTAGAAGAGCAAAACAGAGAGTAGGCTGTCCCACAAGTCAGCGAGCCGATACTAAACCTGCAGCCAGTGCTTACTGCACATGACACCTGTAGCAATCCCTGTGATCTATAGAATTGTTTCACCTACAGCCTCCAGCTTCTGCCTTTTCAAACAAGGCAGGAGACAAAACAAGCAGAAAATCTGCTCTCCCAAGCAAAATTCACAATTAAATGACATGGTTAGGTGGCATCACATCTCTCCTGCTGTATATCCAGAATTAAAGCTGACATTGATCTCTCCTCAATTTTCAAGGAGACCTTACTCAGGTGTAAACCTTGTGAAAGGGTTCAGCTCACCAGAGATCTCAGCTGCCTCTTCTAGATATCATTCTATCTTTATATGAATTTGCTTTCATAGACAGGCACCCAAAACCTGTACCTGCACCCTTCTATGCTTCAACAGGACACAAGGAATATATAATATCTGTACTGCACTGCCCCCATTACATTCCCACTATGAAGGGTGCAGTATTATGCATATCTAACACATGAGATTTCTCTTCTTAGGCTTTTACCAGAGGGATAATCATTTATTTTCCTAACTTTTAGATTAAAGGAAAGGTTTGTTGGTTTGTTTTTTTTTTTTTTTTTTGAGAATTGCCTTCTGATGGGATTTAAACTGACAGAATTACATAAAAGTATAAACAATATGCAAAAAAAGAGACTTGGGCTCCTCAACCATGTTTACACAGGCGTCTGAGTGAGGAAACCCTTGTTCTGAGCCACACACACATCTTTCTCCATGGATTGTGGTTTGTAAAAAGCTGTATTTTTCCCTCTTCCAACTCACTCAGAGGCATTTCTGTGGTTTTTTTTCTGCATTCCTCTCCTCCAGTCCTGTACACAGCTCATTTTTCTCCTTTTATTCTTATTGCTGCTGTGTCCTGCTTCCTTCTTTGTCCTCTTTGCAGGACGTATCAGAGCTCAGATTCCTGCCTTTCAGCAGGAAAACCAGCTTGCAGACCACAGGAACACACTGCAGGGTCAGCCCTGGCTGGGGACAGTGAGCTCCTCCGAGCAGGTCCTGAGACCTGTGGCTTCTGGCAGCAAAGGGAGCCACAGGGTGAAGAACTCCACAGCTCAGCATTTAGCCAGTCGGCTGTAACTCACATGCCCCTGGTTTTACTCTACATCCATACTAAGAAAAAAAAAAGAAAACAACAAATCAAACCTAACCAAACAAAAAAAAAAAATAGAAAAGAAAAAGAAGAGATCATATGTCATACTTAGGTTTGCTGCCAAAACATTGTTCTCATCAGTTTATGCTGAAAAGAGAGGAATCTTTTCATCCCCAGGTAAGATCAAGCACTGATGGAAGTGAGATAAAGAATGGGTCACGAAATTTTGTGGTTGTTTGGCATCTAAGTTTATTAAATCTGTCATTATAACAATTAGATTTTCATTTGTTCTTGTCTTACCTACTTGACTATCTGCTAGGAATATAGAAGTGAGAGTAACATTTTACCCATATTCAATTATGCTTCACTTCACCTTTCTCAGATTATATTTAATTATAATTCATGGCTTTCACAAACCACTCACAGTTAAAGGGCAGCCAAATAAGGAAGAAAAACAAATGTAATCTCTGACTCCAGGGTATTCATGCAAGCCCTGTTAACCCACTGATTAAATTATCTAGCCTTGCATAATTATTCCTGTCCTGTGAACTGGTAAATAAAGGCAAAAGTGTGGCTTTCCAAGTGAGACCCAGCATAAGGAAATCTTATCCACTAATTTCTACTGAAGCCTTAAAAATCTTATTGTTAGAATGTTAGTATTTTGCCTTAACATTCATAAAGTTCAGTCAGGACTATTACATTTTCAATCAACTATGGTGTTCTGGCAGGGTACAAGATATGACAAGTGCTTCATATTTTAGACTCCATGGGAGTAGTTGTATTTCATCAGCTAACTACATTTTTATTTAATACCACTTAATAATTAACTGTCGCTGTTGAGGCAGGACGGGGATAAAGAAGACTCCAAGTCAGAAGGCGAGAACTGAACTGATTTATTTTAAATACATCACTCACTTTATAGAGCACATGGTGCAGACCAATTTCATCGGTCTTAATGTAAAAACATCTCACACCATTGGTGCACTGTGAATGATGCATGGTGGCAGAACATATCTATAAACAATGTGAACAACAAGGGATATAATGAATTATTTACATTCCTTTCGAACACTTTCCCAGGCTCAGCCTGGTAAAAATCTCTCTTTTTCTCTCTGACTGAACTGAGACTATCCATAATTAACCACTTAATAAACATTTTCCTTGATACAAATGAACAGATTTTGGTGTTTGTTTAAAGGAATAACTAGACAAAAGGTATAATGGAATACAAAACCTGTCAGATTAACCATTTTTTCCCCCACCCCAAAGCTCTGTCTCCTTGAACCACAGATACCTGGATTAAGATCCAAAGTGTCTACACAAAACGGCTACATCACCACTAATAAATTGAACATGTGCAGTCTCAGGCCAGTGGGCTGACTTGCAATATGTGGCTACAGCCATGCCTTGTTCTGCCTCTGCCTCCAAAACAACCCAGTCCCAACTGACTCAAAGCTGTACATAGGCTTGTATGTACAGCTGTATGTATGTACAGCTGTATGTATGTACAGCTGTATGTACAGCTGTACATAGGCTTGTATCTACAGCTAAAAGCTCATAGAGCTTGTGGGTTCTTGGGTCACAGGGTGGGAGCATGGCTAAAGAGGCTCTCAGTCCTCACCCTATACCCTGCAGAGCTGGAGTGTCTGCGTTCCAGAAAGGGGATTTATTTACCCTGTCTAGATTTATCTAAACCACATTGCTCTAGCTGCTTATAGGTCATCTGTGTGGGGTAGCATCAAAAGCCTCATGGAGGCAAATGAACTTGATATTGCTGCTTCTTCTGTGCCTCTTCCTTCTGTTAAGGAAACTATACTGCTTGGACAGAGTCTAGCATGGTCTGTTATTTATGCAGGCTTATTTTCACACCCTACCTGACTTCTAAGGGCAGGCACATGACTCACCTCCCCTTTGGAAGTAACTACACTCTGTGCTAACCCAGTTGTCAAATTCCTTATGATGAAGTTCATCAGGCTGAACCTATTTGAAAACATTGCAATTAGCTAAGGCTGGGAAGCATGGAATCAATATTTAAGGATATTACTTGCAGTGTATGAGATCAGCTCAGTTGCTCAGTGCAGGGTGCTAATAATACCAAGATTGTGGGTTTAATCCCCATATGGGCCATTCCCTTAAGACTTGATGATCCTTGTGGGGCCTTCCAATCCCAAACATTCTGTGATTCTGTGATATCTCCTACTTGCTGTGGGATAACAGTGAATAAACACTAGGTAACGGACTGAGCAGCAAGTAGCACTACAAAGATCTTCTGTTACCAGGGTTTTGTTTTCTTATCTCAGTATCATGCCACTGGAAGCATAATTCCTTTCCTTTCTCCAGCCATTTTAATGCTTCCACATTTTTAGTATTTTATGTTGAGAAAGTTTCTTTCCCTATAAATATCTCCACTACTATCAATGTAGAAGTAGAGTACCTCTACCAAGTCAATGCTTATAGGAAACAGTCTCTGTTTTTAAGCATTCCAAAAAGCTGAACTGCTCTGCAATGTCTCAAGTTCACCGCCTAGTTCTAGAGGCTTTTTGTGGATCTTAAATATTTCCAGGTCTCGCTGTCTCTGGTTGTTTGCATTCACCTCTCACGTTCTGATTTCACTGTTTAAAGGGCAAAGAAAGTTTACTGAATGGAAAGACCTTGGAGTCTACAACATCAAACAGCAGAGTGACCTCAAAGGAAAACATATTTCATTAAAAAGAAAAAAGAGTTTCCTTGCAAATCCAGCTTGTTTTACCCACCCAGATCTGCCTTTTTGCTGCCTCTGTGGTGACACATGTTTTATATGAATCTATATTAAGATGAATTTTAACCTACAAATAACTAGATACAGCTATGCAGTAGGAGGGAATTCCTACAAGATGATGTAAAGTTTTTTAAGCAGTAAAATTAAAAATAGCACGTAAAACCTGACCAGTAGATTTGGATTTGAACTAAGGCAACACATTTGGGAAACATTATCAAGTTTATCAGGGGTAACATATCACAGAAAATCTGCTTCTGTTTATATGCCATTTATTATTCATTTTTGACATTTCCCTTTTTTCCTCAACCTTTTTTACCCCTAAGCAAATATATTTTAGACTTAACTGAAATGTGAGATAACGGACCCAGTCTCTTAGTTTTCTTTCCCTATAAGACAAAAGCAGATCTGAGTAGAAGTAAAATAAAAAAGTTCTGTGAAATCTAAGTACAGGGGGAAAAAAGTTGCCAGAGTAGGACTGGTAATAACGGAGAAATCTGCCTCACAATGAAACCCCAGAAAAAATAATTGCCTAATAAGATTAAACTCAGGGCCAAATTCTGTCCTTCCCTATGCTGTCTTACATTTCATGATGTATAAATAACACATGAAAGCCTTTGCTTCATGTAACACACCACGTGTGTGATAAAGGCTGGTTTTTATGTCTAGGACACTTATATTATTGGGATTATGACAGCACAGAGTTCTTTGCCCAGGGTTGGCAGAATGTTTGCAGTTTATAGTAATCAAGTCGAACTCAGGGAAAAATACAAGCAATAAAAGCAATTTCACTCTTACTAAACAATCCAGTCCCCCAACTTAAAAAAAATCTCACTCATATCATCACAATAAATTTGAGAATTAGCTGTATGTTTAGCTGCACCTGATGTGATCAAAGCAAAGGTAATCATTAAAAGTCAGCTTAAAGTTGGTCCAAAGTCAGACAAGATTCATGCAGTCTTTCCACTGAATTGAAGCTCAAATTTAAATTATTTTGTAATTTTTTCCCCATCAGTAGTGTGTAAATTTCTTCAGCAGATTCCAAAGCAAAATATCAATATTTTTTGAAAGCTGTTATTGAACAGTGGTTTGTTTTGATGCTGAATTCTCCAGCTGAGTTGAATGTTTACTATTCTTTGTTACGATGAGGAAAACTTTTGGAGTGGTTTCAGAAGCAAATCTTTCCTCTGTGTGCTCTCGGATCCACACTTAGACCTTGTTCTATCAGCAAACACTTCTTGTATCTCAAAGAAACAAACACAATATGGGCATAAATGAGGAATATATTTGTTTGAAAATGCAAGCAAACACCCAGAATATAATAATATAAATAGATATTATTTATATTTATTATTTAGTTTTATTTTAGTAAGTGCTGCTGTTTCTATGTGTAGAATTTATGTGATAAAAAAGCTCTGTGATTTTATGAGTTGTTGCATACTGTTGCTGATGTAAATGCTTTGATTATCTATAGTTCCATTTGAACACCTATTTGTAATTAGAATTAAAAATTACTTGTAATTACAATTAAGATTCTTGTTATTAAGACATACCATGAGTGCAAATTGCACCCAGACCTTACTAAAGAAATGCTGGGTAACTCTCCACTACTGTGGCAGAGCAAAAAACTTGTGTTTTGGCAAATGTAAGGTAACATGTCTTAAAACGTGGTATTTAGAGGACATTTATTCTAAGTGGATACAGATGGAAGAGACCAGAGAGAGTAAGTCAAAGGAGTTCCTAGTAAACCCAGTAAGGCTGAACTGCTGACCCCTGTTGAGGAAATTAGCATTGCTGGTGATGCTGTCAGGTAGCTGAGTGCTACTAGACAGAGAAGATGATTTATAAGCACACATGAAGAAAAAGGTACAACTTGTAAGAGTGAAGAAGTTTTGCTTGACCTTTTTAAGGTTTATTTTCAGCTTGGCAATTTGAAAGCTAATGACTCAAACAGACTTTGAATCAGATCCTCAAAGATAAACTAAATTAGAATGAAAACCATGTCATTTATTTTATAATGCTGCTTGTAATGCCCGCCTCTTGCTGTTGCAGAAATCGCAGAACAGGATAGCAACAGATACTGCTCAAAGCAAAAAAAACTTTCAGATACTGAGAACACGTAGCTGCTTTGTTGCCTCTCCTGAAAATGAGTGTAAGAGCTGGCATTTTATCCAAGGTAATAACCCAGGATCTCCACAGACAACAGTGGAGAGATAGAGAACGGGGGAATCTCATGAGCTTCAATAAGACCAAGTGCTGGTGCCGCACCAGGCAGGGGGATGAGTAGATCCAGAGCAGCCTGGCTGAGAAGGACTTGGGGGTGCTGTGGGTGAGAGGCTGGACATGACCCAGCCATGTGCCATTCCAGGCCAGAATGACAAACGTGTCCTGGGCTGCATCCAAAGCTCTGTGGGCAGCAGGGGAGGGAGGGGATTCTGCCCCTCTGCTCTGCCCCAGTGAGAGCCCACCTGCAGTGCTGCACCCAGCCCTGGGTCCCTAGCACAGGAAGGACATGGACCTGTTGGAGTGAGTCCAGAGGAGGCCAAGATGACTTGAGGGATGGAGTATCTCTTTTGTGAGGAAAAGCTGAGAGTTGGGATTGCTCATCCTGAAAAAGAGAAGGCTCTGGGATGACCTAAATGTGGTATTCCAGCACCCAAAGGGAGCCATCAAAATAGATGGAGTTTTCACAAGAGCCTGAAGTGATAGGGCAGGCAGAAATAGCTTGAGACAGAGTAGGTTCAGTTTAGGTATTAGGAAGAAATTCTTTAATGTGAAGGTGGTGAGACACTGGAACAGGCTGTCCAAAGAAGCTGTGGATGCCCCATCCCTGGAAGTGTTCAGGGCCAGGCTGGATGGGGCTCTTGAGCAACCTGGTCCAGCAGGAGGTGTCCCTGAGCACTGCAGGGTGGTCAGAACTGGATGAACTTTAATGTCCCTTCCAACTCACACCATGGTTTCTGGGGACAAATTAGTCTACCCTAACACAAAGAACAAGGGTCTTTAGAGGTCTTTCTCTCCGTACCCTTTGGAGGACTGCATATGTGGTATAATTTGCTACCTCAAGCATTTAAAACCTATGGCTGTTACAAGTGCTCTGCCTTGAAATATCACATAAGTAAGTTTGTAACTCCTGTCACCTGTATTTTCAAGATGTTTATGTCAGGCAGGATAAAAACCACTGTATTCCAAACAGCGTATCAGGTTAATATATATATAAGCAAAGCTGTGGAAGAACCGATCTACTTCAAATAGAGGCAAAAATATATTTTCTAATTTTGAAAAGAGAATTAAAAAAAAAAAAATCTGCCATTAAAAAGGAGAGGATGACATTTTGGAACTCTGATCCAGTATTATGACCATGAATTAGTTGTCACTGCTATGTTTAGAATGCTATCTTTCATTTTTATACTTTTTGATCCATAAAGTCAATAGAAGATGTCCCAGAATTCTTCCAGCAGAAGTTTCCAATACAATTGTGATACAATTGACTGAAAGCCCCAGAAGAATTGAACTCTTCACATACACGCAAACCCCTAGGATGACTTTGGAGAGGCCAAATCTCTGCTGTTTCCTGGGCCTTTTGTTTCACATGGTAATGTTCACACTGGTACCTGGCATGAAAATAATCTGAATTAAATTGAAGCCTGTGCCTTTCAAAGCTAAAACCCACAATGTTTGCTTGTTAGACTGGCTAATTTTTATTAAGTATGGCATTTCAAATTGCACTTAGGGTCAAAGACAAATGGCTTTTTTTTCTTCTTCTGATTTAATCAGTATGAAAGAACTGAGGAATCTCTAACTTCTCAACATGAACAGTGATCAGTGTTTTGGGCCCCTATGTCAAACTCTAACAAAATTGTTGTCTTTTCTTAGCTCAGTTACACTGCACATTTTGATTTAAACTACTCACGTACTCAGGCAATAAGTGTAATGGTAAACTCTCAGCTTCTATTTGAATAAAACAAAATACAAAAATACTGTTACTTGTTTGAAAAATAATCTTGTCTCAGATGTAGTATTTTTCAACAAAATAATTTAAAGCAATTTTCCTGCAGCATGCATTTACTTTTGCTGATTCTATTTAACCTAAACTTGTATAATTTTAAACTCTGGTCAATTATACAGCAAATGACAAGTATAAAGAAAAAAAATTGGTCTTATCTATGTATCTAAATTAATTACAGTTGTACAACATATAATCAGAACAGCGGGTCTCAATGTGAATCTGAAACCACTGAACAAAAGGAATCTTAAGCTTCAAATTTAATAAAGCAAATGCCAATCTGACAGGCTGTCTAAAACAAATGTGGCATTCACTCTGTAGTTTCAAAACACAGCTGCAAACACAGTGGCTAAGTCAGTGGTTACAAAAAAGTCTCTCATTGTATAAGTATTATAGATATTATTATGAATGTATATCTGAATATGGGGAATTCAAAATTAATCAGAACAAATATGTTCATTTAATTTGATACACAACAAAAATCTCCACAAAATCCTTCAATTAGATTGGCTATATACCACAACTTTTCTTTCCCCAAACTAAAAACTTCCCTAGGGATGTAATACCTGCCTCAGTCTTATACTGATATATTCAGTATCTCAGCAACTAGAATCACATTTACCTATTCAGTAAGTTCATCTAAGAAACCTAATTCAACTCCCCTGTAAGGCATCTTATTTGGGAAGGTTTCTATTAAGAAGCCTTTGAGCTCTGATGCTGTGCATTATTTAAGCCTGAATTTAATAGTCAAAGTGCCTGTAGTTAAACACAGCCTTATATGCAATACAAAATTTTGCCCAAACAAAACCAAAACCAAATAAAAAGAAAACAAAACCAAAAACAATATCCATCTTACATTAAATGGATCCTCACAGGATGAGAATTATCATGAGCTGTAATAGCACTTTTGATTCAAGCCTCATACAAGTATTCTAACCTTCAAGTTATGGGAGCAATTTTAAAATATCAAGAGATATGTCAAGTTCTTAATACCCAAGTTTACATATTTAATGGTCAACAGCCAAAATACCCAAGAGAAGAGAGTTATATTAGTTCTATTATTATATTAATTCCAGCTCGAACCCAAATTAACATGTCTTGGAAAATAATGTTTCTTTCTCTTAAACTAGGGAATAGTGCTTGGTTGGCCTGTATTTTAACTATATACTTATTTTCTTGGACACCTACTACATTGTTCATTTTAGCTTTACTTTCAAAGCAGTCAAGCACAGGAGATCTCTTCAAGACTATCATGTTACACCATTGATCCACACAAGAAGACTCAATTTGCTCAGTAATAAGCAACCTGGGTCAAAGGCCACGACTGAGAAAAGACAAAGGGCATTGTTTATGCCCGTGTCAATCAGAAACAGCTCTACTGAAGTCCATTGAGTTATATTTGACTCAAATCCATATGAAAAACTTCTGTGTTTGCTGAATCTGGATTATGTGGCAGCCAGGAATTCACATTTATTAGTCTGTAGCAGGAAGCATTACAGACTGCTGCATTAAAATACTAGTTTGCTATCCTGTCTTTTTAACCAAAACTGGGTTTTATTCTCTTATTGGCAATTCAAATTCACGTCACTGCTTCAGCCTGTTCACTTGCACTGCATTACCCAGTGTGCATCACAGTACCCAGTAACAGATTCTGTAATTTTGTATAAGAGAATTCATCTGAGGCAAGGAAACAATAATTAAGTGTCCTACATTTTAAAGAAAAAGAACCAAAACTCCACCTCTTCCAACTATCTCTAACTACACGCAAACTTCTGGATATGCAAGATTTTGTATTTCTTGACTTTTGATGCTCACAGAACACTTCTAACAGTCCAAAAGCATTAAAAGCCTATTTCTGACTACACAGTCACAAGATGATTTATAAAAAAGACTTGGGAATTTTAATTTAGCTTGTTCAGGGATCTGGTTGGAAGCATTGCATAGAGTACAACCCCAGAGAGATGTGTCCAGGAGAGCTGGCTTACTTTCAAGGACCACATCCTCCAAGCTCAAGAAAGGTCCTTCTCGACAAGCATGAAACCAAGCAAAGATGGCATGGTTGGACTTAGGAAAGCCAAGGCCCTTCTGAAATGAAATTTGGTGAAGGACACGAAGGTCAAGAACAAAGGGATTCTACAGGTATATTAGCAGAAACAGGAAAGCTACTAAAATGTCTGCCTGCTGCTAAATGGGCTATGGGACCTGTGGCAAAGAATACAGAAAAGATCAAGGAATTCAGTGTCCACTTACCTCAGCCTTTTAATGGCAGGATTTGCCTTCAGGAATCCCAGGCCTCTGAAACCATAAAGTCTGCAGTCTGCAGCAAGAAAGACTTTAGGAAGATCAGGGTGGGAACACTTAAAGAAGTCAGACCTACACAATCAGTGGGACCTGATGGGGTGCACCATAAATGTGAACTGGCTGATGTCTTGTTTATCTTGACTTTAGCAAGGCTTCTGGCCCTGCAACTTCCTCATAGGCAAACTGGTGAACTCTGGATGGGATAAACTGGCAGTGGGGTATACCGAGAACTGGCTGCACTCGAAGCTCAAAGGGGATATCATCAGAAGCACAAAATGCATCTTGACAGTCACTAGTGGTGCTCCCCTGTGGTTGGTACTGGGATCAATACTATTTAACACCTTCATAAAAGACCCAGAGGGTGGGACAGAATGACCCTCAGGAATTTTGCAGCTGATACAAGACTGGGAGAAGCTGTTGATACACCAGATGGTTGTGCTGCCATTCACAGGGATGTTGACAGGCTGAGAAATGGACATCTGTACTGCTTTGGTTCAGATGTGGCATGAAAACATAATGCTCCATTTCCCAAATGGGAATCTACTGAACTGGCACTGGACAGATCATTTCATCTGAAGAATTTATGTCTGACATTGTTTAATTCAGAATAAATGTAAGAATGCAAGCAATTTCATTCATTTATCTCTTATTTCCAGTTCAGATTTAGCTGAAATACAACAGAGAAAGCAACACAGAGAGGACTTCTTGCTGGTTTGTAAATTTTAGTAGACATGGAAAATGTAAGACAATTTATCTGAATGATGTGATCTACCAGAGACCAGTAAATGCAATTTCAGAAGCTACCTTTCATGACAGCCATTCAGTAGCAGCAGAAAGCTTGTAGTCATAAATTATGTTTAAAACACATTCTATTGTCCAAAGTGACAAATCTTAGTCTTTCAAATTAATACAACCCTAAAATAGTATTTTCTTCCACCATAAAACTTAGAAAAAATTTTAGGGCTCTTCTGAATCAAACTATTCACACTCATTGATGAGCATCCTGACGTACTGCCATTATGAGGCTTAAATATTTATCCTACCACAAACATCTATTCTCACATACCAATGAGACAAAATAAGAAGCATTGACAAAATGGAGATCAATAACTCTGACCATTAGTCTATACAGATCTTCTTCCAAAAACTATTCATTTGAATTTATCTTACAATTAAATGAATAATCCTCTGGTTTACAGTTAAATCAATAATCCTTATTGATTATAAACACAACCTGAGATGGCCCCCATAGGTCAGGATGACTAATGTGATGATGTAAAAGTCAGAGAAAGGATTCATGCCCTCAGCAGTATCAACAATTCCCCTTGGCCATGATGACAAACAAGTACTAATATACGTCAGAAAAACACAAGATTTTTTAAGTGATGTGAAGTTATACTGTTGTAGCACACAAGTGAAAAAAGTACTTTTAGGACACATAAAGGTGAACCTACTATATGATCCAAAACTTAAATGAGGTATTTCTCAACCTGTTTATGTTGTCACTAAATATAGGGAGTCCCAAAGCTTACTGTACCAAATTTTTTATTATTTCAAACAAACTTCTGTACAAAAACATCAAAGCAGGTCAAGAAATCCCATGACTTCAAAACAGCACATGACAACTCACAGAATGCTTTAAGGTTTACATTTTTATTATACAAGTGACAAATAGTTTTTCTCTGCAGTATTTAAAGATAAGATTTCATTGTTTGACAAAAAATTGCAGGTAAGCATATGTTAACTTCAGTTACCAAAGCCCAACAGAATGGCCTGTCATCCACCTAATTTACTTAACTGGAAGTGACTATGAACAAAGCAGGATTTTCCCTAACATACATTTTTAAATGTCCCCCCATAAAAAATGGAGCCTGTAAACAGTGGATTTACTACTGTGAAAAAAGTGTGGTCATTGCTTTCAGAAAAAGAAGATCTAATGTGAGTGAGTTCTCTCTCCCTAACAACAACATCGCAACTGGCTGCTGCACCTGCAGGGGTGTGACATGAATGCTGGAGATGTGGAGCTGTCCAGTATCAGGACACGCATGACATTGGCACCTGTGGGTTCTGATCAGGTCTAACAAACCTCACAGGGGTTGCTCTGCTCAGAAATAAGCTCTTAAATTAATCCCTACTCCAGAGAACTTGTGATTAATACTGTTTAAGGACTGAGTTCAATGACGCAGTTTGCCACGGTGCAGCCAAGTTCCAACAGACCAAATCCATTTTCAAAGTCTTAAGGTAAAGTTTTTAGAAGAGATGTGCATGAAAATTCCAGTGAAAGCACACAAACCCTGATTATCCATATGCAGATAAGCAAATACAAATCTGAATCTGTGCACAAGCACTGGAGTTTCCACACATACATGCAAGCAAAGTACACAAAATCAAACACATTTTCAGAACGTGACCTCTGCAAGAATATGTACAGCAGACCACCCAGTAGACACACATAACAGAGCATGAGCACTTTGCTGCTTTTGGCAAAGTATTTCTATTCCATTAACTGGAAGATTTACCAGAAAATAAGAACAAACAAGTCAGCAAGGAACTTAACTTCTTGAAATATCAATCACATCTCAAAAGCCAGTGAAGAGCAGTCAGCTGATAAATATTTCTGTGTTGACTCTGACTCATCTAATGAATAACACTACTAGGAATTTAATGGAGTTCCTAAGAACAGATCAGCTCTTCATTTTAAACCATCCCTAGGTCTGATGCAGCCAATTTGACACCAGGGAAGTTTGCTACAGAAGAGTGTACTAGTTTAGATCAGCCAAAAAATTACTGGCTAGAGCTGTCTGGTAGTTAAAGTTCACTGTGAAATATTTACACTGACAAACCTTTTCCAGTTAAGTCAAGACATAAGTTTTTTTTTTTTCCTTTCTAAATCTAATACAATTATACAGAGTTTTCAAAATCTATCAATGATCTTTAACCATATTTTCTGTTTATGTATACTGCATCTGAGAAAGGATATTAATTTCCTCAGTTGTTGAAAGGTAGGGCTTATACTTAATTAAAAAGGTAAAATTACCTGTTTGAAATACATTTTTGGTATTTCAGACAACACATAATTCATAAAATTAGGTGGATCCCCCCTTATTACAGGAAAGACAATGCATTTTATGAGTGATGAACATTCAGGTATTCTCGTATTCATACTAGTTTGACAAGATCCTAAAACTGACCAAAAAACTGTGCACATGTTTTTCAAAACATACCAAATTAATTTTGCTTTCTCTTATATTAACTTTCTTCTTCTTTAAAGTTCCTTTTCTGTGGTACCTTTGACATTTCAGTTTGATTTCCATTTTGTCTTCACTGCTACGTCTCTGATAGAGAAGGTGTTTAAGGATTAAAATGCACAGATAAACTGTCTTAACTGTAGTATCTAAGTAAAAAAGTATTTTAAAAGTCAAAGATAAAGGCTGGAATAAAAACTTAGGTTGCACTATATAGTCAGTCAGGTTATGAACAGATTTCTATATTTTAGCAATGTGAAGAAAATGGTTATGCAAATACACACAAGTATTAACATCAAACTGTATTAAATTATGTAAACATACACATCTGTGATCAATACAAACATCTACTTGTCTGTGGACACTACTGCAGCATAGCTCGAATTTGTTTTGAAGTAGATTCATCATTCAGGTGTTTTGTAGTGAACCTAGAAATTACAAGTTAAAACAATAATTTATAAAATGAGCAGAGATAGGAAAAGTCTGAACACTTGAGCATGTTTTTGAAATCAGCACAGTTCAGTTACACAAAGAAGGAATTTACATGTTCCTCTACTGATCACTGGAATTTAATTGGCAAGAATCTGGTGTTCTTTATCTTATAAATACCCTATGCAATAAATTATTCCCTGCTAAAAGGTCAAGAACTGTGGCTAAATTCTCTTTGGTATCTGCCTAGGACATTGTCGTAATCTTGGGTCAAAATTATCACTCATTTTTTCTAGAAAAAAAGCAAAAGACATAAGAAATATGGTAAATACTAAAATCACTTAGGAATCTAGGCTGAATTTTGGCATAATCTATGACTTTAAGCAGTCTTCTTAAATATTCTGAGAGGACTGAAGAGCTTTAGTGTGTTTTTTTTCCATTTTTTTCCATTTAAACCCAAGCATTCTCCACTGTTTATGCTAATAGGGAGACTGATTATAGCATAAGCTTGAAACACACTTGATACTTGTAGATTTAACTCCACATCAACTTTAATTCAAAAGACATGATAAGCAAATGTGGAAGTGCAGTTCTCGCTCTGTCCAAGCATTCAACAGCTAGAGAATTCAAAACAGCTCTGAAAAACTTGGGTTTGAAAACTAACAACATTCTCAGCTTCAGAGAAGTGCCAGACCCCCATGTGTTTTCCTTCCCAAGACAGCACCATAAACAGGATTGGGATTTAGGATGCTGTTTTCTGGAAGCTGTATAATTTTGCAAGATTAAAAGAAAAAAAAAAAAAGGTTTATCAAGATGGAAGGGAGAAGGGAAGTACTTAAGAGTTTGAGAAAGAGAAATCCGACACTTCATTTCTAAAATGTTCTAGATGCTGGGGTATTTCAT
Source organism: Taeniopygia guttata (assembly GCF_048771995.1). Taxonomy (NCBI): domain Eukaryota; kingdom Metazoa; phylum Chordata; class Aves; order Passeriformes; family Estrildidae; genus Taeniopygia; species Taeniopygia guttata. Next base: position 13,646,347 of record NC_133027.1, on the reverse strand, counting down.
ATAGCAAATATTAGCTAGGATATACTGTTTACAATATTAACAGTTATTGTTTATTCAAGTCAAATTAAATGGGAAGAAATTAGTATAAAAAACCCAAGGTGATAAAGGCAAACTTGAGAGGATAATCTTATTAAATTATTCTTCTAAAGTGAAGAATCTCAAATACAAAGATACTAGGGGAAAAACAAAGAGGAATTTTCTAGGGCTGAATCCCACATACCTGAGAGCATTCAGAAGTCCTTCCACAGAGTCAGGTGGTTGTTCCTTTAAAACTTTTATGCATCCCTTCATCTGGGAACAGAAGCATGCCACTATTGAACAATAATATATGAATTGCACTAGCTGAAAACAAGGAAAAATTTCACCGTATACAGGCAGGTTTCTTACTGAGTGTTAATGCTGCTTTACGTGACATAATAAAAGCATTACAACTTACTAAAAATTATCTCAAAGTTAAAAACTTCACTTTGGAGAAAACATCTACTACAATAAGTGTTTGCAGAGAGTAAATTATGTATCAAGTGTCTATATTTTAACTTGCACTCTATTTATTCAATTCCAAGTAAAAAATACAAATATCAAAACTATCTGGTATAAGCTGAAAATAAGAGATTTTGGAAGTTCTGCGTCATTGCTGTTAACAATTATAAGAAGAGATGTTTCAACTTCGACTTTTATGTTTATGTTTGCATCCAAGGAAGTAATTTTCAATATTCAGTTTTTAGTTGCAAACCTAACCAGTGACAACTTGTGATTTATTTCATAACTAGTGGCTAAAAATTTAACCTAAGAAGTCCATGGTGTTGATTTTAACACCTCCCTGAACAAATATCTTTGTAGAGACTGTTAAAAAACAGGCTGAAACTTTGTCCATATTTACAAAAGGGGAAATGAAGCACGGAAAGCAGGAGTAGAATTCATTTGACTCATTGTACAGATTCTCTAGCTTGTCAATAGAAACAAGGAATTCTTCTAATCTATTCAGAAGGTATCTTCCCCAGTAGTACTTATTTCTTCCCACTGCTATGAAGACATTGCATCTAGCTATTCAGCAATTAGCCTAGATTAATTTCATCTTATTCAAAATGACAGATAAAGACACAACTAAGTCAAGATTTGAATCCTTTAATTTTCCAAGACACATTGGAGTACTAGATCTACATGTTAGAATTTTCTTTGCAACTGAAGAGCACCTCTGCTTTACTAAAGAAGCAGATGATGAAACATTTCATTTAAGTCAGGGTCCATTTATGTGCCAGCAAAAATTAGTCAGAAAATGTAGCTCAGCATCCTTGACAGGGAGCACCCCAACAAACAGTGCTCACTGCTCAGCTGGCTCACTTCTGCCTGCAAAGTGTAACTAGCTTCGCAAATAACAGATCCGATGAGATTCTCAGGTTAGCACCATGTATTTTGACGTTGTTATTTTTCCTTAATTAGAGAAGCTCAAGTCTATGTGCACATCACTCAGTACTGGTTTACATGCCCCAGCAGATATGATCAGACCAAGTCAAAGGGGATAAAAATTCAATTATTTTTAATTTCTGTTAGAGTCAGAATACCTAAAACAAGTTGGATAAACTGGGGTTTATAATTCTTCCTTTTCTTTCTTTCTCTTGGGGAATTTTTCTCCCATATGTGTTGCTAGGAGACAATAACGACCAGCTACTCAAATGAGACAAAAGAAGTTGCCACAGCTCAGGAGAGGACAGCAGCTGACTTGGGGGTTTCTCTGGGAAGGGCAGAGACACCAGGAGAACTGGGCTGGGAAAAAGGGGTTGGTTGCAGCCCCCAGCTCTCATGTGCTCTCGGCATTCAGAGGGGAGAGAGGCTGCAGTCACTGTGGGGAGAATTCGTCACCATTGCAGGGTTCCATCTCCTGCTGCCTTTCTTCTTTCTGGGGTTTTTGTTTTGTTTGTTTTTGCTGCCGTTGTTATTGTTTGTTTGCCTTGTTATACCCACACATACTCGTAAAGAACTGTTACTCCATTTCCCATGTTTTTGCCTTGCACTTAATTTCAAAGTTATAATAATTCAGAGGCAGGGGGTCATACCATATTTTCCAGTCTAAGGGAGGTTCCCTCCTTCCTTGGCAGACACCTGTCTTGCATATGAACACAGATGCCTAAGCTAGGAGACTGTCATTAATAGCTTAAAATACAGCCTCCTGTCTTGAAAGAGTAAGGAAATGGTAATATATTCCACTGTCCCTGAAATTCTCTTGAAATAGCTTGAATGGCTGAAGTGAATAGTTTGGAGAAAAGAATTGTTTACCACAGCAAATCAAACTCATCATCTGAAACAGTAGGAGATTTTTTTGAATTACAAAAAAAATCACTCAGCTAATTACACAAATCAAGATTTGGGACCATGTACTTGTTTTTTAAAACTGAGTTGTACATCTCCTGCCTCCCATTTATATCTACCTAACTCTCCTGTTAGATTACAGGGCTTCAGGATAAATGTGAGAAACAAAGTACACACAATGTACATTTGGACCTATCAGAATTTCATTTGTGCTGCCTCTGTAGGCAAGAGACTGAACCAGCATTCAAGAAATCGGCATTCAAGTCCCAGGCTCTATCTGCTTCATGACCTTGAGCAAATCTATTCACCTCTGTGACAAATCTTTCTCTCTGTAGACAGTCAAAGAGGAGACGTGGCAAAATTCGGATATCCACAGATGCAAAATGCTAAGGAAGACCCAGTGTCATGGAGGGCAATAATATACGGTTTTTTCCTTCTCTTTTGAAGAAATCCCTCTTGTAAAGGGAAAGACTTGGTATCTTTTTCATTATTAAAAGCTTATTTCTGCTGAGAGAAGTGGTGTGTGAGATTTAGGTTTGTAAAAACATGTAGGAAAAACAAGAGTACTCTTTTCATGTGTGCTTGCAATTTCTCAAATGGAAAAATAAGATTGATTTCTCTGTGACTGGCCATGCCAAAGATAAAACGGAAGGATCATTATCAACATTACAACAGTAACATTTCAGTTCTGTTACTTCAGATCTCAGACAAAGCAGAGACAACATTGAACATCTACTTATTTACAAGAGAACTATTGCCAAAGATGAGCATTTCAGCATTGATACATTACATGATTTAAAAAAAATTATGACCATAGAACATATTCCAGGCTAAGTGTAATATAAAATTATTTTAGCCTAACTATACAGTCAGCAAAAAAGCAGAGGTAACTAAGAAAAATTATTATCTGTGTCTGGAAGAAAATAAAAAAGCTGGTCCTTATTTTATTTTCAAAAAAACTGATGTTTTAAAGAGCACAGGTGAAGACAAATTCTAAATTGCCATTCAAAAACAATTAAAATTATTTATACCAAGCCATAGCTTGCACTGAAAAAGAGTTGCAGACTAGTACTCTCAAACCTACAGAGTATTAAAGAAAGGCTTCACTTACATCAATCTTTGATGTCTTTGAGAAAGCTCCCACAGGATGAACGTGATCGTACAGAATAATAACTCCCACCATTACTCGCATGCAGAACATAAGGGTCTCTTCACTGGTGAATCTACTCCTGTACTCTCTGGAAAACAGAACAAAATAAATAAACATTCTAGACCTTTTACTAAACAATTTTAAAAACTAGACTGGGACTGCATGAAATCTGAACCAAAAGTATATTTTAAGGTTGCAGATGCACATTAGTAAGGATTTAAATATCTGTGAATTCTGCAAGCCTGTGCCAATTTACAAGAATGGTTAGAGCACACAGATGTAAACCTCTCATCATACCCAGGCAGAGTTGAGATCCTCAAAATGTATGTGATGATGGCTTCATAGAGAACTTAATGAAATATGATGGAGACTGATCTGAAACACTTCAGTTTAATCTCAGAAACACCACATGCTGGGATCTTGAAGGAAAGCTACTGTTTTTGCTTAAATTCCTACTTTGGAATAGTTCAGTGGGATCTAAGTTCAGCAGCTAGGAAGTTCAAGGCTTCACCAAGGTGGATTGTAACAGCAGTATGCTCTCTCTCTCTCTCTCTCCCTCTGTGTATTGTAGTAACACTCAGTCTACAGTAACTTCAACTTTTATTCTTCCACAGTATTGTAACATGAACGGACCTAAAGGTTACAGAAATTTTGACATGAAAATGCTTGATTATCCCACAATTAGAATTAAATATCAGGTAACAATCTAGATGACTCACAACTTTTTTCACTGCTTTTCCAAAAAATGAGGTGACTCGTAAGGCTACTTTTTCAATTACTGCTTCTATGATGCCTCAGGATTGTGAGATGAGTCCCACCCCTACAGACACTTCTTCAGAATTTTCATGAACAAACATAAACCTCAGGAATTCTACCCTTTACATGGCTCCATGAACAAATGACTCATAGGCAGAAAGACTACCTTGACTCTATTTTACATGTGTTTTCCAGTCAAAGAGACATCTAGCCTAAAATACACTCCACTAAATGCATAGCAAAATAATAATGAAGAACCCCCCTGGCTGTTATTATCTACATTAACAGATATAAACACAATTGTACAGCTGAATACACTTGTATGAATAAATTTTTTCGTAGCTGATCAGCTGAAGGTGATTTTTTTCGTATCTAGAATGAGATGACTGCATCCAAAAAAACATCTCCTTGAATGAGCCAAAGTCTTGCCCTCTGTGTGCTAATAATTGAGCAGCAAAGGCAAGCAGGAGGCAGCAGTCAGCCTTTAGCCCTGGTTAGACAAGACACAGACACTGAAGCCTGCAAGTGTATAAGATTATTACACTCGTATTTTAACTTTTCATTGAAATGCAGGCTGACCATGTAAGCTCTCGCCAACAGAACACTGACTCATGAAAGATATCATAAGGTGGTTAGAAGAGGAGGCAACGCTTTCTAACACCAGGTCATGCTTTTTATACAAAAGAAGTAACAACTTAAGGCAAAGATACAGGAATTCACTTGGAAAAAAAAGTGTTACCCCAGGTGGCTAATTGAAATATAAGTACTGTCATACAAACCCCCCAAGATTGAAGATAAAACTTACGGTGTTTCCAACATGACTTTACATACACTGGCCATAGTACTTAGACAGTCTGTTGTATTTTCAATTGGTAACGTTTTGTTCTGGAAGGGTAAGAAAAAGGCAGTGTTCAGTAAACTATCTTGTAAAATTAAAATCAATAATATCTATGGTAGACCTTTCTTCCCCTTTACATACTTCTGATACAAAATGTGTCGTTGCATTACTGAGGGTTTTCAGCATTGGTGTGGCCTCTGCATAGAACAGGGACATCCTATTGGCCATTTCATTGTTCACTTCATTCTCAATGTCTAGCTGATGAAAACAGAAGAAAAAATAGTCAGAAAAGCTCTTTAAAATCTTGCCAGCAGCAAGAAAAAGATGCAGTACATGCTCATGTCAGAAAGCAGATTGTTGCTTGAACAGTCCTCTCTAATCACTTCATCCTGACTGCTGATTAACTCTCAGTATGAGAGAACATGACAGCTACTAAATCAAAACCAAAAACTTTACCAAAAATGGCATAAATGCATCCTGATAAATAATTACCTCACTGCGTGCAGCACATCTGAGTTTATTTACTTACATGCATGTTGTTTATTCTGTTGCGACTTATTGTCCGCCTGTAATAACTGAAGTCATTCTGAATCGCTGGGTTTCTCATCTTCCAGAAAGAGAAACAGGAAATAATCAGTTTTGGTTCAAAATATACAGCAACAATCAACATGTATTGAAAGACTTTATTAACCTTAAGTTCATCAAAACGAAGAGTAAAATGTAAGATTTCTGCAAACTCTTTCGCCAGAGCCTGTTCCCGTTCCAGGTGCTGAGTTGGAGTGTAGGGAGGGCATGTCAAGGATTCCAGTAAACTCTGCAGGGCTTTCTCTGAATAAAAATCAAAAGCACAAATTGTAGTCAGTGCACACAAAGTTTTAACTACATATCTAAAAATACTGCATTTGAAGGAAAGAAACCCTCCAAACATGCTGAGCCCTAAACATGTTTTTTCTCACTATTCTGAAGTGAGAAGCATTAATTAAAGACACCTGCCTCTTCAGGCTCTGCCATTTTCTCTCTATTTTGTATCACAGAATTCTTTTCCATTTTTGTCACCCTTTATCTGGGATCCTTATCAAAAATTCTAGAGGAGGCATTTTTCTTGCTTTCAGATATTCATCACTTTCATCTTCCTCTATTAGCCATCAGCTCGGCATAGAGATTATTCTGGCATCTCTGTTACTAAAAGTGTACTCTTAAGCACTAATACCAATATAAATCAGCTGCCTGTAATTACTAGCATAACTCAAAAAGTGAAAGAGATAGTTAAAGGATGTTGTAGAAGAAACCCCTTGCACTAGGAGCCCTCTCACTTCATACATATAATTGCATTCCAGAGTCCTAATTCAAAGAGTAATCACATCACATTTTGTGTTTGTTGGGACGTGAAGTCAGTGTACAACACATCCAACTTTGGATTTTCAACCTGTGAGAGAGTTTATTGATACACTTTCCTCATTATCACTGCCTTAAAAAAATCTCAAAATATTACTACCTTACATTCCTTTTAAAGCTCCAGGGGATCCAAATTACAAAAAATAACATGGACCAGAGAAGTGCAGAAACGTGGCAGGAAATACAGAAAAACTTTGTCGTTTTATCACGTTTTTTGCCTGTATGCTATTTAGGTAATACAGACAAACTAACAAGCTATGAAATTAAGATTAAAGAGACAGCTTGATACATGCAATTGCAGTTAAATGTCCATTGATATCAAACAGAAATAATATTAACTCTAAAACTCTTTAGAAGTTTGTGGGAAGACAGAACTTCCTCTTCCATTATATATAAAAAAGCCTATAAAACAGAAATATTAAAACAGGGCTCACCTAATCTGAGTGAAAATTCATAAAAGCGCTTTAGCCTTACAACCAGGGGACAGACTGAATTCCATGCTTTTTCTTGCAGCTGAATATCATTGGGATTTTGTATTGCCTGAAATGAAAATATTACTGTAAAGACCTGTGATAAATAAATAAAAGAAAGAAGTGGTTTGGAATTTTCCTATATTATTTTAAAAAGTATTGCAAAACATAGAAGAATTCAGAGAAGTTACACTGCATAGGATTCAAAAAAATACCATGTTTTCCACTTTCCCTCTGCCCCTGTAACATACTGTTTCAAAATCATTCATTACAGTGAACCACTGACATATAGAACTATGTTCTAGCATATTCTTTTGGGAGCAAAACTATTGTAAAAGCATCAGGTAAAACTTTTTATGTGACTATGGGTTGCAAAAGTAGCCTTTTTTTTTTGGGTTTTAATGCTTTTGAAAAGCTCAACATGTTGAGGTTTTTAAGTAAACAACGCCTCACACTAAGAGTATCTACAAATCTGATCACCTGAGGAAAATACTATGTTACAGTTTAGAAGTGTACTTCAGGACCAGTTTCAGAGAATAAGATTCCTCTAAAGTGGATGTGAAGTTATAATTCACTATTCCACTTACAGAATAGAACAACTATCTGTATCATGTCGTTATTGGACACGAAATGAGTACACAGAAGCTTGGTGAGCTCAAGAGAGAACAAGAGCTAATTTTATTTCTGACTTCACAATATATAAAATTCTAAAAGTGACAGTGGATTGCAGGATGAAATTCCTACCTCTCCAACCCCACTGGCCAAACCAACAGTCTATCAATTCTCTCCTCCCACAAAGAAGAATGCAAAATAATCATTATTTACATGAACAGTGCGTGAGAACTCCAGTAGAAATATACAAATATTATCAGAAAGCTAAAGAAGTTTTATTAGAACTTTAAAACTTGTGAAAGAACTATAAAAGAAAACTTAACAGTTTTAAAAATCAGGGCAACAGTATCATGTATTTCTGACACTTGAGTATTACTTCTGCCGTGTCCTCAAATTTGACTTCTGCCATGAGATACATGAAACAAGGTACATGAAATGGTGTTGAAAAATAGTAACTAATCACGAACAGAAAACCTGAAAGAAGCTCCAACAGCCATCCATCATTTAATGATTTCAAGCTAGAGCTTTATACTGAATGTTATTAATAATTTGTTATGTATTTTATAAATACATTTTAAGGAGATTTTCACTTGAGTTCATAGAATGTGCTTGGATAGAGACCAGAAGCAAGGAATACATCGAGTTTTGCTGATTTTGCTTCCAAAGAACTGTCATTAACAAACATACATCTCTAATTTCTTGTCCAGCTCCTTTGTAAGCCTGAAGGTCTGCAAGCATGCTTTCTGAGTCCTGTAAAACTGCACTGATCTGGTTCCAGACCTCCCTTTCTCCATCCGTGGGCTGTGCATCTAAGAAAGAGAAAAGCAAAATGAACAAAGTCAAAAGGAAGCTGAAGTACAAGTGGCAAGATTACTCAGTTCTACTTAACAATACCATATCCAGCTTGACTATGTGTAACCATTCTAAACTAGTTTTTTTTCCAAATATACAATTATACTGCCATTCTGCTAAGATCCAATCTTCCGCTTTTTAATAGCAAGAAAGGAAAAACAGTAGTTTTTGTATGCTCTGGCTCATAATGCCTCTTCTCATAATGCAACATTTTAAAGAGCAGCAGTATCATAAAGCAATGTTATTAGAAAATAGGATAATGCATCAGTTCCTCTCTTTCACGAGCTCCATGGCTAAATTACAAAGAATTGCTCACTTTTCTTGCAGCTTGGGGATAAAATCAGGCCATTCAATGGATGGAGCAGTGGGATATTGCTCCACTTTGACTTTCCTCCAGGCTTCCTTAACCAGGGCAATTTATTTCTCCTTTTGTAAAACAGACACAGTACTATTAAAATAAGTTTTTTCTTATGTATGTCAGGGATCATTCCTGCCACTAAAATAAATCCAGCTCTGCCATTTATCAGTTTTCAGGATATGAGTGACCTGTAGACCTTTACTGTTGAGAGAAATGACATTTGAAAGTAGATCAATTCTCCTATTCAAATCTCCTCCTATGGGATTTACACAGCAGTGTGACACCAGGGAGTGATGTTATCCCCAGAACACTGACACATTTGACAAGGTAGAGATCTTCTGTCTTCTTTTGCTTTAAAACATAAAGATGACAGGCATTGACCAAAGATTGGATGACCTACATATGGGATTGCAGTCAATATATGAAGGAACAATGACATCTCTACAGAGACACAACTATTTCTTCCCTTAGATTTGTATTAGCTCGTAAAGATAGAATGTTAATTTTTATGAAAGAAAAAATTACCTTGACATTGAATCTTAGAACTTAAAGATTATTTCCTTGAATTTAAAGCAGTAAGGTAACTTCAGTTCAAAACTCATCAATTAGGATGAGCTACTGTACTCATCCCTACATTAATAGACAAGAAATATTAAAAACACTTATTCTATTTAGTCGTCTCAATCTCGTTAAGAAAAGTGATAGAGTTTTCTACCCATGTATCAGTATGGGATTAATTTACACAGTCCCCATTAGGAACAAATTGGTTCACACTGGAGTATATGGAAAACAGGCATTCTCTCCATGATGTTTCAGGTTAGGATAATTTGTTTAAATGTATGAAGTTACTTATGGACCTTGCACAAACAGGACACAAAAGTAAATGAGATTTACACGTCTGTAGCTTCAAAGCAACTCATACTTAAAACTCTTCCCATATTCCTATGGCACCATGAGTTCCATTGAGACTGGGTACATAATACTGATTGGACTTTCCTTTTTTTTCTGGAAGTTTTCCTTTCTCTTATTTAAAAAATGAAAATAAATATAAACTGGGCTTACTTAGCTGGATTTTATAACCAAAATATTTCATGTAACTTAAAAATTTCACTATCCTTCAAAAAGTGAGGGAAAGGAGCACCAAAGGGAAAAACTCCCCACAGGAAAATCCCATCTGGGACATGGCTGTGGAACTGACCCATCAGACACTTTAAATTTACAGTGTTCCAGACTGTTTTTTTCCTCAAGCTGCAAGAAATCCCAGGGTTTGCCATCTTGTGATAAACAAGCAAAACAGAAAACTCTTCTGACATTAACGAGGAAAGCAGTGACCCTGAGAAATAGTTACATACCACAGAACAACAGAGCAGGGGAAGGTGGGAGTCACATAAAAATCATTATCTATATTTTATTAGTCAAGATAATAAAAATAACATTTCAGTGAATACTAACACAAAAGAGAATAAATAACTTGTTAGTGCAGTTCATTAATGTAAAATTTGCATGTGCAGGTCACCTGAAGCATCTTGTTTAACCTTGTTGGTTAACAAGGTACTTCTATGTTGATTTTTACAATTTATTTGTTTTAAAAGTACTAGTGCTAAATGCTATACACTGCCCAGCACTTTCGGACTTCAAAAAGGCCTTTAGTAACACCCTTTATTGTAAGTCTTTTTCAGAAGTTCCCAATTTATCTTTTGGAAGTTGGTGGAAGGAGGAATATTTGAAACTCATTGAGCTTTCTGTAGTATCCCAGCACCTGGAGACAAGAGTAGGAGCAAAAGGCAGGTAGGTGTGTGGAAGAGGGAAAAAAAGGGAAGGGAGAGGAAGAGGGCTACAAAGGCTTCAGAGCAGCAGGCTTAGGTTGCACTTGCAGAAATGTTTTGTATTTACGTTGGAAGCATTTAGCTCAAAAAGAAAAATAGGGAGAATGATTCAGGCTTCTTTTCTTAAAAAAAAAACCATGCATTTATTTATGAAATAGAAGTTATGCAAACAGATGTTCTGATAAGACCATGGCCATTTTTCAAAAGGGATTTTACAAGAAGATCCTGCCAAAAATGGTCAGCTAAAATGACTGAAATGGATCACTTTGAAAACAATTTCACCTTACTGTCAACAACAATAATAATAATAGCAGCAACAACTGAAAGGAATCGAGACTTCTTCATGACAGATTTTGACTTTTAGAGCTGGCCTGCTATTTCAACGAAACCAAAGCTTGTTTCTCTGCTCTGAATTAAATGCAAGTCCTGAACCATGGTGTGCAATCAGTGGCTGGCTGTGCCCATGTCTTATCCCCACACCACCAGAGAACCAGCACGTGCTTCAGGAACCTGAGCCCATTTATAAATGAAACCACTTCCACTGGCCAGCCCATGGTGAATGCAAGCCCGCTCAGTAACAAGTTACCATAATGCCCAGACTCACTGCATTTCAAGGCTGATATTTCAGAATGCTCATGATTAGCAATCAGAGTATTCTGTCTTTAATAAGACAAAATAGAGAATCCTTTCACTTCCCTTTGGACAAATGTTTCTAATGTGAACCCTAAACCAAACAACTACATGAATCCTGTTTCAAATTAATGCAAGAGTCAGATGAGGCTTGGATCTCCCATACACATTTCACATTCAGCAAAATGTGAAAATTTTAGCTCTCGAAAGAAATACACTCCCTCTGGCTCCATCTGAAATAACCAGACCATGGTACTTCATCCATTTCATGAACACATGCTCTCTTTCACATTTACACATGGCCTATGCCATGTTTGGGATACAAATTCAGACTTCACAAAGAACAAGAGGAAACCTGGACCCACTACAGCTCATTTGCGGATGCATTAAGGATTTCAGGTGAATGGTGGGGCGTGAAAGTGGGGTCGTCATTATTTTCTTAGCAAAATACTTGTCATTTGTTTCAGAAAATTCTCCTAGCAGTGTGAGGTATCTACCTCATCCTTCACCAAATGTGCATTAGAAACAAATACAGAAACTTCTAGGTAGGTAAAACATTAGTATTCATAGGATAAGATTAAATACAGAAAGGATATGGTGCCTTTACCAATGCTAAATGAAGTGCAAAAACACCTCAGTAATTAATTTTAATGAATAAAGAACAGTACTATGAAGAGTACTAAGAACAGGACTACAAGAAGAACTTCCAACTCACACACCCTTTCTGAATCTGAAATGGAGACCAAAAGCTGAGAACTTTATTCAACCCTTAGGTGGTTAAGCGTTAGGCGGTTAACTGAGGCTGGTTAGCTCTTCCATTTTAGTGCATGTAGAAACATAAAAATACCATGCCCTTGTGACCTTCACAGCATAGCAAAAGAAAGTGAGTTAAACAAGAGCTTTCATGGGTTCTACTTTCAGCTTTTCTAGTAATGCCCACTGCTGAACATGGCAAATAACCTCAGCCAGCAAGTTAGAAAGCAGTACAAATATTTAACTGCATAATGCTAAAGTCCTATTTCAGATTTGTCACCATGACAATGATTTTTTTCCATGCCAATCTGGGACAAAATTAAAACAAAAGCTCAGAAATGAGCAAAGGCATTTTAATTACAGTGAGTAATGCACTTTAGAGGGTACCAGAACCTGCTACACTCCATACAATAATGAATCCCCAGTACTGGATAGAAAGAGTACCCTACACGGGATTTTTTAACTTCATTCTTTCTAAGCTACTAGAATAAAGTGAAGATCACAAAATTGTTAATACTGGCTCCAGGCAGGATGCTGTGCCAGGGAGATCAATGCCCAGTTTCAGCTCTGTGGTGGACAGGGAATACACACACAGCTCCTCTCTGACCGAGCTGCAGTTTCTGGCTCAGGGCACTCCACAGCTCAGGAATGGAGTGCAACTCCCACAGGCTGGGTGCAAATTATACCCCCAGCCTTGCTGCCTGTGCAGCAAGGGTATTAATTAATGACCTATTATGTGAAAAGTGGGCAGTTGCTCTGCTGCCAGACATGTTCTAATAATAGACCCTTTTAATTGTGCATGAATAATAACTGAAAATTTCATGAATCTGTCTGGGGATGTGGGGAAATCCTAGAAAATAAGATTCTTGGAGGGGATGAGAGAGATTAACTAGGATCAAGTGAAATCCACCTAGCTAACATTAAAAAAAAATGAATCTACTCTGCTCACATTAAGGTTAGAAACAGATAAAAAGATTTTGAGGAGAGGATGGGTGGGTGCCACTTAAGGACATCTCTGAATAATCTATAAGCTTTAGTCTTTTAGCTTCAAGTTAAATTGTTGCCTCTTTCAAATTATTTCCAAGAATTCATGTGGAATTATTTGTTTACTTTGCCTGAAAAAGGCAGCAGTGGTTTGACAATAGATTTTCTGCAAAAAAGAGCAATTTTAAGATGGTACAGATAGAGCTCAATTACCCAGAATTAACTGATCTGCAACTAATTGAAATAAGGTCAACATTCAACAACTGAACAGTTCTTGAACTGACAAAACTGACAAATCCATTTCAAGAGAATTTCTTGTGAAATCCTGAAATCTACAGACTCTCAAGACTTGCCACTCTCAAGATTTGCTTTTCCTAACATTATTTTCAAGCAGAGCGCTAAGAAGGAATTAAGGTAAAGTAAATGATATATAATCAAACCAAAAGGTAGCAGCTTGATTAAAAATACTCCCATCAAGATTCAAGTGTAAAACAGCAAAATGGTGTATTTTCTAATAAGGATGAATTTTTTTCTATTTAAACCTTTCAGCAGACCTTAAAAAGGAGTAATTTGGCTGAATGCATTAAGTCTGCAACACCTCTTTAAAGAAAAGACCCTTCCACCTGCATGGAGAATGTTATTCTCCACACAGACCCAGCATAACTGCCCAAGTCAAACATTTACTGGGGAGCAAACAGAACTACTTTTGCTATACAGCATTAATTGAAATTAATGCTGGATTCAAGTTTTTTCAAGTATGACCATGGAGTTACAAAACTGAGTTTCCAGTTTGAATTGAAGAATAATGTTAGGTGTCAAAAAGAATTGCAACTGACAATGTGGACACCTGCATGAAAGTAGGGGAAAAGAGATGACGTCAAACACTTTTTTTTCCTTTTGCTTTTTTTGTAGCCAGATAATGAAAAAGCCCACAGAAAATAAAAAGCAAGATGCTGATGCAAACAATGAATACAGCAAACACATCAGCTCAGCACACCTGTCACTCTCTGAATGCCCAAAAGCAGTGACCATGTTCGCCCATGAGCTCGAACTGACAGCTCAGGCCACAGAAAGCCACAAGTCCAGCCCACACCAGACTCTGACCCATGTCCACTCACTCAGAGTGTCCCTTTCCACTGTATGATGGTCAGCTACAGGAGACCGAAGCACAAAACCATAGCCCTTTAAAATTTTTAGCCACATCCTTTGAGCCAATACAGATTTTGTGCCACTAAAAACCTCTGGGACTGTATTTCATGAGAAAAAACTTAAATTTTCACTTACAAGCACAAAATTCTCTAAGATTTGAAGAAGACAGTTTTGTTCCTCTCCAGGTAGGTGTGCCTGACTAGTGTGCCCTAACCACTGGCACCTCCTATGGGAGAGGGTACTTAGTTCAGTTCTTGGCCACGTGCTTTTGGACAGAAAAACAACCTTCACTGCCAAGGCAACAAATTCGGTATTTCCCCCTCTCACCAAGGCTCCCCACTGCCAGAGCACCTGTTTCCTGCCAAGCCTGCAGCCTGGGTCAGGAACACTTTCTTGCCAACAAGGACACAATGGGGCTGATTAAACCTGTAAGCTCAGAGCAGCTGAAAGCTTTCACAATAATCTGGCAAAGCCACAGAGCACTGCCAAGGCCCTCAAAAGTTTGGTAGAAAAAAATTAAGTGGTGGTTTGGATAGAGGTTTGAAATCCTGGGATGACAACACAGTTTTCAAATCACATAGACAGAGAAGAAAGGATAGATATATGGCTCCTCCTAAACCCAAACTAACCAAATAACCTTTCTTTCATATTTTAAAACTGGTTTTTCATTATTAGGTAATTAAGCTCTAGATGAGAAAATTAAGGTATGTGCACAGTTCCAGTCATCCATTCTAGCTCTCATCTAAGAATGCATGTTTGAACAATTTAATCAGATTTAAATTACTTTTTAAAGCAGTGCTTCTGAATGTACACAGACATACACACTCGTAACATGTCAGTTACTTCTTTCAGAAAATAATTAATAAATAAATTATTAAAGAATAAAATTATTTCAAGATGACAAAATATGCGTCTAATAATCTGAAATGCTCTTTTAAACCATGCTACAAAAGGAAAATATTTTAAAACCACTAGATTTTCTCAAAACTTTTTGGTTAGCTTTTGGTCTTTTTTTTTTTAAAACAGAGGTATTAAGAGAGAAAACATCACACACTGTTAGTGTTTCAAATAAAACATTTCACATATGTAGTGAAGACATTAAAACAATATTAAAGGATTTGGTGATAGTGTCTAGAAGTAGATGCAGGGAAACTGTATTCAGCAAAAGTGAAAACTGCTTTGGATCAAACATACATGTGACAAGAAAACTGAAAATAGGAAACACTGTTCTGCAACTGATAACCATGCAATTTAGAGAGATGCAATCAAGCACTACTTTGACCATTTCACTACTTTTTAGACTATAAACCCAGCTAAATCATCACCAGACCAAGCAAAAATACTTTCACCTCCACTACTTTTTTTTTCAGCTTTTTATTTTCAACATGATTCAAGGAAGAATCATAATTTTTTTTTCAACCCTGATTTGTTAAAGAAAGCTGAGGTTGAGTTAATTCATATGTAAGTTTAACAATGGCTCAGAAATGTTTTGAATTTAATTCAAGATAGGGTTTTACTTGCATATCTACTTCTCTGCCCTTTTCTCTGCTCAGAATGAAGTAATTTTGTATGGTTTTATAAATATCAGAAAGTAATATTCTACTGAAGTGTAATTTGATTTGTTTGCAAATCCCTTTTGAATTGCTTTATGATGCATAAGCACATGCAGTTTATTAGGAAATAATAAGCAAAGAAGGCAAGCCAGGCAAGAAGCTTTGCTCACTTTCAAAGTCAAGGAAAAAATTTGGCCCCTGATCAAGCTCTGTGCAAGTGAGAACTTTTAAAAGATTTCCCATTTGGTTCCTGAAAAATAGAAAAGGAAGAGAAAAGGAGTCCTGAGTGAACAAATTATTTTAGAGACAAGGAATTGGACAGATTGGTTGTGCTGGAAAATACACACTTTAAGCAATCAGATTTTAAAAGTTTTCCTCAGTTTGCTGCTAAGTCAAGGAAAAGATTTTGTCATTGCCTTGTAATTGTTTGAACTTACTTTCAAAATCCAGGAAAAAATGTGGATAGTTTTCAATTTCCCTGGTAAGGACCTTAAGAAGATTACCCATCCCAGCAAACCTAGTAAATGCAACAAAATCATAAACAGTTATACACATAAATTGAGAATACTACAGCTAAGAGCTTGACACAGTCTGCATCATATAGTCAACATTTTGGTAAGTTCTGGACCATGAGAAATATTTGATGGTCAATTCTGTGACATTTATGCAGAAAGGAAGACTTCCGATAAACACAGAAATAATTCTGTTCAAAAAATTGGAATTTAAACATCAGGACAACATCCCAGTGTATAAACAGATATTTATGAATTTATTCACTTAGCAAGAGAAATAAACTCAGAACTGTATCTCTATTTGTTAATTCTCTAAATTGCTGGACTCCAGATTACCTAATACCGTTTCCAATTAAAAACTGACATCTTAACACTTGTCTTAGATCTTCAGAAAAAATCCATGTCATTTTAAGAAAATAACTCACTACAAAGGAAAAAATATAGTTGTTTCTAGTCAGTAAGACTTATAATAAGATTCTATAAAATTCTATCAGAAAGGAGAGCTAAAAAGCTTTTTAGCTTTTAAAAGTGTATATATGCATTAAAAAAAAAAAGAGAAAGAATAAAAAGGGGAGGTTGGAATCCTATTTTTTATCAGTTATTCCAATCTTTTATCATCTTGGAATTTTCTGCATTTCAAGTTATGAACAAGTCCCAAAAGCAAAAGTGACCAGTTCTCAAAAAAGCAAGTCTCTACAGAAGATAAAAAGGAAAGAGATTTGAAAAAAGGTTTTTTGCCAGTGTAGTCTTTAGGAAGGTAAATTATTCTAATACTGTGTAGAAGTAGAGCTTTCTTGGTCGAACTTAAAACTTTTTCTCAGAAGACAGAAAAGTCAAACCATGAAAAGCACGTATCAGGATAAAGAGATCTGCCTGGAGGGATGTAGAAAAATGTAATTTTAGATTTAAAACACAGATTGAAAACTGATTTTTGCCTCAAAGAGAAATATTCTCATTACTCTAAACCACGGCTCTTGGGGATCACATCTGATGTTCATCTGTGATTCAGTTTAACTCTTTTCCCACTTAAGAAATCAGACCACAAAAATTATTCTAAGCATGTACATGGCCGATACTCCACATGAAGAGACAAAGCTTTTTTCAAGTTTTCCCACATGCATTACAGTAGGAAAAGTATCATCAACCCTAATTTCTATGTGCATATAAAGGATGTATTTCTACATCAGGAAAACCTAGGAAAGTAATGTGAGGCTTGTAGATTTCAAAGTAGCCACAGCCACACCATAAAATTAGATAAATTTAATCAATAGTCTGTTCAGAACATGCAATTTCATGTAAGCCAGGCTTTTGTTAAATAAATGGCTTTGTTTTGCATTAAATACTTCTTCAAAGTTTCCTCTCCAGAACAAATCCAGTGAGCAGACTGTCAAGCCCTTCGTAATTAGCAACATCTTGCATATACAAAATTGAAACACAAAGAAACATTATTCATAAAGTTACATGCAGAAAAATATTTAAACTTTAACTTTCAGAACAAGATCAGCACCTTATAAACTGAGTTTGACTTTCTGATTAGCCTAGAAAGGGGAAAAACATGCAAACAGAGCAAAATAGATTTTATACAGTGTCAAAACTTATATGTTCAATTATTAATATTTTCAGCACACTGGTATAATACATTTTATCAGCATCAGCTAGGAGAAACATGATAAAGTACACACACCTATTTTTCTTTTCGTAATCTTGAAAAAAAATTACATTATGTAATACTATCACAATCGACATGACTGACTCAGCTTGGATTCTTCACTTTCAACTCTTTTTAAGCCATATCTTACCTCATCGCCTTCAATCTTCAGAGAGTACTCAAGCATTTCTTCTGCTGCCAAAGCTTGCACTGCATCCAGAACTGGTTTAGCTGATAGCATGCTTCGAACAGCGAGGAGCACTTTGTGCCAAAAACCTGAGGATACGCTCCCTCATTTGCATTGAGTCGCTTCAGGTCATGTGCCCAAGCTCTGCCTCTGATCCTTCTTAAACAAGTACAGCACATCTCAGCTTGGGAGATTCCTCAGTATTTTTCCTGAACTTGTGTTACATTTCCTAGCTTGTTTTTCACTTTATTCCCTCTCCTTCAATCCCTGTGTAGAAACTGATCCAGCTAATCAGGTCACAAGTATGGAACCGAAGCCTACCACAAGCTTATATAAACACATGTTCATGCAGGTGGCATTTTCCACTGATCCTGAAGGCTCTGGTTTGACACAACCTATTTTCAAAGCACATCAACCCCAAAAATAGTCATATTCAACATCAACATCCAGAAAATATGGTTCAGGCCGCTGCTAACATGTTTTAGTTATTTTTAATATAATTTCTCTATGGTTTCCTAAAATACAAAACTAAAAGCAACATCTGGTTCCATGAAACTTCCACTTGCAAGTGTAATTCATCATTCAACACTAAATTCTAGTTTCAAATTAAAAGGCCAAACTTAAAGGAAGTGCTAATAAATGCAAATCTTTGCCTCAAACAGAATTATTTTATTCTGCATAGCCTTTCAAACTGTCTTTCCTCAAAAACTCTAATAACATATTCCAAACCTCAGGAACTGAAAGTCACCTACAGGATAATTTTAATGAGATTTCAAAGTAACTAATGGCACACATTCTGAGAAGGTCTATATATATATACTGTGATTGCAAGAGAAATGCAAATAACAGCTGATGTACAGAAGCAAGTCATAAAGGTTTAACCTAGGAGCATAAAAGTCTATTTCATTAAACCGGAAAGCATTTTATTTTACTTACTGTAAAATCAGTTAAAATGTTGAACTGAGACTCAAGGCATATATAAAAATATTGCTGATGCTGCACCACTAAATGCTAGCAGTTCCTCTTTAGTGTCTAAATCCCTTAAAATTCCAACTTGCAACTCTATTCTAAGTTGACAACAATGTCTGCATTTTTTCTTATTGTTTTCCAAACCATTAAAGCTTACCCTAAGATATTACATACTCTTATAGAAAATAGTTTTTAAGCTATTGTTGACATTTTAAAGCTCATTGCTTAATCATTTATGCCCAACATTTAATTAGCACACAGACAAATAAACCATAACCCAGCAATGAACAGAAAGGTACATTTAGCATTTTGCATATTATTTACCATTATCCAGTAGCAGATGTTAAAACTTGAGCTTTGAACAAAATATCACAGGCTGGTTTTCCAACAAATAACTGTGTTCCTAAAATGTCACTGATTTAGTTTCAACATTCTAGAGGTATTACCTTCTATGGGAAAATAAATTCCTTCTACCCCATTAAAGTAATCGGTTTCTTTCCGAATTGTGATATATAAAATACTATCTCCCCCCAAAAAATCAGAACTCAACCCTACAAATCTGCCATGGATTTTACATATATATACTGAAAGTATACTGAAATACATTTATTATGTACTGAAATCCAGTTTTGAAAATACAGTAAGTGTTCCCAAACTGGGTATTACTAATTGAACACTGAATATCATGTTATTCAACACTTCTTTAAAATTTTGGTTTACACACTGTTTTAAGCAACTACACAATTCTGTGGAGTTTTGCACTACTTTCAAGGAACAGCTACAGTACCATACAAATTGCTAGAGAAGTACTGATTGATTTCTTCTCTCACAGGACTAATTTAATCAGTACCAATTCAACACCATCGGCAGCACTGCAGTACACTGAAAATGTAACAGAGAGACAAAGCTTTACAACTTTGTGTTAGTGAAAAAGGACACATTCACCAGCTCAAGCCTTTGCAGCTCATCAGTGCTCCTTTGCCAGATAATATTTAAATCTTGCTCACATAAACACGGTCTGAAAGGCTTTTGTCAAAATGAGCTGGATCAGCAAATACCTACTGCTTAACCTCATTTAGATCATCCTAACGAAAGCAGGGCTTGTGCATGTTTTCATGAGCAGCTCCACCGGGAGTTTCAGGAGAAAGGCCCCCAAATTCAGGAGCGGCAATGGATGATTCAGAACGATAACTTCTAGTGGCACACCTAAGTGGGTAGAGACAGGAGGCATCCAGTCCACAGTCTGAGGGAAATGTACTAAGCACATCAGCATCATTAAAGCACTGGAACTGACCTTACTGCATGAATAATTAATCGTGCTTTCAAAAATATACCAGCACATTAACAAACTCAAGATCTCTCAGATCACTAGCATGATTCCAAATCACTGTGATAGTCACTCATACAGTTAGCTGAAGTGCTTGTAAGGAAACAGCAGAAGTGCAAGATTCAAAAAATTATCTTGGGGAAACTGGCTGCTCATAGCCTGGACAGGTACACGGGGTAAAAAACTGTGGTGGTGAAGGGAGTCAGATCCAAATGGTAGCTGGACACCAGTGGGGTTCCCCAGGGCTCAGTACTGGGGCCAGTCCCAGTTAACATATTTACCAGGGATCTGGACAAAGGGATTTGTAGTCGTGAGGCCACACCTCAAGTGCTACGTCCAGCTCTGAGCCCCTCACTACAAGAAAGGCATTGAGGTGCTACAGCATGTCCAGAGAAGAGCCATGGAGCTGGGGAAGGGTCTGGGGCATAAGCCTGATGAGGAGCAGCTGAGGGAGCTGGGGGTGTTTAGCCTGGAGAAAAGGAGACCCTAACACTCTGAACAACCACCTGAAAGGAGGCTGTAGCCAGGTTGGGTTTGGTCTCTTCTCCAAGGCAACTGGCATTAGGATGAGAGGACGCGGCCTTGAGCTGAACCAGTAGAGGCTCAGGTTGGATACCAGAAAGGATTTCTTCATGGAAAGAATGGTTAAAAACAGGAACAAACTGGCCAGGGAGGTGGTGGAGTCACCACTCTAAAAGTGCTCAAGAAGCAACTGGACATGGCACCTGGCTCTAGTTGGCATGATGGTGTTCAATCAGAGGTTGGACTGGATAACCTTGGAGCTCTTTTCCAACCTCAATGTCCTGTGATCAATTGCACTCTCAGCCAGTTCACAGACAACATCAAGTTGGGCAGGTCTGTTGCCCTGTTGCAAGGCAGGAAGGCTCTGCAGGGGATTGGGACAGGCTGGACTGATGCTGATGTCAACGGTATGAGGCCAAGTCCTGAGTCCTGCCCTTGGGTCACAACAACCCCTGCAGTGCTACAGGCTGGGGAACAGTGGCTGGAAAGTGACCAAGAGGAAAATGACTGGGGGGGTGCAGGTCAACAACAGCTGAACATGAGCCAGGGTGGGCCCAGAGTGGCCAGCAGGACCAGCAAAGTGGTGACAAGCAATAAGACAAGAGGACATGGCCTCAAGTTGCACCAGGGAGATTTATATTGGATATTAAGAAAAATTTGTTTTCTGAGAGGGCACAAGCACTGGCACAAGCTGCCTGGGGAACAGGGTGAGTCACAATCTCTGGAGGTATTTAAAAGACTCGTAGATGTCGTGCTTAGGGACATGGTGGATTTGGCAGGATCAGGTCAACATCTGGACTCAAATGAACACAGAGATCCTTATCAACCTAAATGATTCTATGTTTCTATTACTTCTTCCCATCAAATTCCACAGTAGGTTTCTTTTTAATAATCTCTTCAATTTTCTTATAGTTGAGAACATTTGTATGGATATGGTATTGTTACTATCTTCAGCTGTTTTACTGCTAAGTGTTTAAATCTTATAAATAGCAGTTGCATTGATAAAAAAAATAAAACACCTGATATTTAATAGTCTCAGTTGTGCAAATACTGTTAGTCTTCTAAAATGGTATTACTTCTCTATGGACTTTATTCTAAAAATATGTTTAAAAGTATAGTTATACTAAGAAAAAAGTAAAAACAGCATACATTTGTGTTGAGGTGATAATTGCACAAAACCACCAAAGATATTTGATAATGAAGTATGTACTGTATTCTCTAGGAAGGCATAGATAAGACAAAAACATAACCAAACTCTTTTCAGAGGGCAGGCCATATTCATTTTCCAGAAAAAAAAGAAGTTATCCCCAATGCTGGCCTCTAAATGCTGGATTTATAAGGTTTTCATAATACACACAACATATATAAAGAGCACCAAGTGGCAACCTATACACAAGCAAAGAAAAATCAGTGCCACACATTCCTTAGGCAGGTGAAGTGTAAACAGACAAAAAACAAACTCCAACAAAACTAAAAGCCAAAAAATAGCTATAAAGAAGTGAAATGCAGAATAAGAGAAGAAAGTTGCTCAAGGTGAAAGTAACTCAAGATAAAAGAATCATTCCCTCTTTGAACAACCATTTTATTAAAATTCCTGGTTAAGGAATACTTCCAGCCAAGAGCTTTTGCTGTTAACTGATATGCAGATTGCAGGACACAATTAAACCTACAAAAAAGTGGTGCAATTCAAAGGGAATTAATAAATGGGTTGTAATGACAAATATGTTTTTCAGTAATCATAAAATGTTTAGAGTTGGCCAACTTAGTACCTGTAGCCCCAAGGATTACAGAGCTTGGCTTGCAGTTTCTCTAAAATTAAAAGGTAAAAAGAAAAAATTACCTTAGATGAACCTAAAAATTATCCAGCAGGGGGATTCTTCTATATGCCAACCCTCACTCCTGAATTTACTTTGAACAGAACTCCTGTATATTTTCAGAGTATATAATGTCAGAGCAGCCTTCATGAAAGAATGAAAACCAGGCACCAAAAATATCTGGATTTTGATTCATAGGTCATAAAAAACCAAAACAAAACACGAACCAGACAAACAAAAAAACACCAACAAAAATGTAGAATGGAATCCAATTAAGCAATTAGAGTAAAATTACATTTGAATTTAAGAAAGTACTGCTGCACTTTGATCCTACTGCCTGAACAAAGTAACCTAGTCTGAACATGGCGTTGCCTGCACAGATGCTTTACACAAACCAGGGACACAATTACTCTGTACACAACAAATGGAGCCTCTGTTAATTCTCACAGCAGGGAGACACCTTTAGAAGATACAGGATAGGTTTGGCTAGTTTGAGTGTTTCTTCCTTCAAAATAAAACCACTCTATTTTGTCCCAAGTTGAATTTGACTTAGTTTCTCCAAAATCTTGTAAGAGATTCACATTACCATCTTCCTGTTAAAAGTTTTCTTGTCCTCATCATCTCCCACCAAATTCATAGTGGGAAAAGAAACAAGCCATCTTAGAACTCACTCAGTTTTGGAAATCTAATGATTTGAACATAGAGAAGGTATCTGGTTTCACTATTTGTGAATATAATGAGCGAAAAATCTATGCTAGATCAGGTAAGAATCAGAATCAGAAACAGGACTTTTGGGTGAAAATTCAGGAACAGAAAAAAAAAAAACATTCCTGGTCCTTTCTGCCTGTAAATGACTGCTGATCATTCAGTCTTACGACTATGCCACATAGAGTATTTTTATTATACACACAGAAAATCCAATGCAAGTATCTAAAAGACAAGATGAAAACCATCGTATTCTGGTTCTCTGGGCAGCTATGGTAAAAACTTTCCTCAGAGTGATTTTATTTTCCAGTTATTTCTTGTGTCAGTTGATAACATGAGTAAGTCTTTGCATGCTAGCTTTTCCCTCTTTCTATTTTTCTTCTTGTTTTAATACATAAATGCTGAAATAGCACATCTAATCTCAGTAAGTCAAACATAAATCCAACAGGGACTGGATTTCTTAGTGCATACTTCCTAGTGATCTGCTCTGAATGTGTCAGTATGTAGCATAGAATGCATTTTGCTATTTGTATTTATGGTTTGGAGGGTAATAATTTATAAAATATGGATCAGAATAGTCTTTACAATAATGGTTTCCCAGGAAACGGGAAAGAAGTTAAAGAACATTTTAAAATACTAAAAGGACAATTAATTCAATCTAAGATATTGACATTAGTGGAATTAAGACAGCTATGGCTGGCAATAGTCACCAAGAGCTCAAGATATGAGGAATTAAAGATGAGATGTGGATCTTTCTAGGGATTTGCTGCTTTTAGTTAAAAAATTTGTCATAGTGGTCCTATTTAATATCTCATGACAAAAATAAGAAAACTTGCTGATCTATTACAAGGCTGCTACAAGGCTTCTGATGGAAAAAGCAAGAGTTCCACTAGAAAAAAAAAAAATGAAAACCCACTTTAAATAAACTACAGGATAATGTATATTTTTAAAATATATTTAAAATTTCAGAAAAAGGTAAGAGAAAAACTTTTGTGTGTGTCTGGGTGAGAGGAAAAAAAAGAAACAACAGGTAGCATCCCAAAACATCAAGTTCAGAGACCACGTAACCCAGAGAAGTGATTAAGAAGGTTCTGCTGAATTATGGAGGCACACAAGTAACAGAATGGGGAAAGAAGCTTCAGGAGGATTAATTAACCATGCATCTCTACAGGTTTCTGGACTAATAAATGTTCTTTTGAGAGGCTGTTATTGATTTTATGGTAGTTATGGGGAGAATTAACTGAATATAAGCATGGAAATGGGAGAAATTAGAAATGAAGGAAGTTAGTAAACAAGGAGAAAACAGCAAATTAAACTGATTTCACAAAGGCAGTTTCAGTACTCTCAGGTACATGGAAGGACAGGTCTCTTGAAAAGTTGATTTAAGGGATAAGGGAGTACAGGAAACTTAGCAGAAAAGAAAACATACAACAGGTTATTCTGATGGAGAAGAGAGATAAAATGGAGGCTCAGAAATCAATACACCTGCATAAGCATAGGGCAGAATTGAAGAAATATACAGGGGGAGCTTTGACAAAGCACTAGAGATGAGGAAAGAGAAAATGTTATTTACTACCATAAAAAAAAAAAAGACTATGGTATTTTTATAGTGTATCTGTTGTATAGATCTGGTTTTGTTCAATACTTTTAATTAGTGACAGGCAGAGAAAAAGAAAATAGCCTTTTAAAATATGCACTAAGCTAGAAGAGAATGAAAATATTCTGGAAAATAGTATCATAATTCAAAATATTTGAATAATCCGGAGATATTATCCAGAAGACATTCCATGAATACAAATGTAAATTTTTCTACTCAACCATAAAACCAAACCAAAGCCATAGAGGTAGATAGACTGGTAAGCAGAAAGTCTGAGGAAGAAATATTTAATCATTATACTGGAGTGTAAGTTAAATATAAGGCAGATTAGAAAGTTGCTAAACTCTGGAATTTTTCAATGACTGCTCTCACAGTCAAGCTAAGGGATTAGGAGACTGAATAGTAAACAATAAAAGGTTTTCTCCAAAACACTAGTCTAACCTGTAAATATGCAGGAGTTACTGAAAAGTATAAATTTCAATAATAACGCCTCCTTTTTTATTAATTAATTCCATGTAATTTTTTTTATTCTTCTGATATTACTTTGTTAGTGCACATACTTTCAAATTAAAGACTCAATTCATTAAGGCATACAGGGCAGAATGGGTGGGTGGCATTTTCCTGCAAAAGAGCCTGCCTTGAAAACTGTTAATAGACAAGAACATTAGCCCTCTAAATGATGCACACACAAAGAGATTCTTAATTTTGCATCGTGCCTAATACTTTAAGAAGCAAATTCTCTAGTAAATCTTTTTTCAAATAATGTGTTTTACTTACACTGATTTGCAAGCAAGCCTTGAGCCTCAACATGAGCTGCTAAAACCACTGTAACTTTTCTGGGTATATTAACAATTCTGTCATTTGCCTGAAATGACAAACAGGATAGAACTAGTATGGATGGTGTAGAATTAAAACCATCCTTTTAATTAAAAATTAGATTTCTTGTAAGTGTAAATGAAAACTGAAAGCATGTATGACCCTAGCAGGCTCTGCAGTAATTAATTCCAATCGCTCCTGTAAGCCATTCCTAGTACAGTAATGAAATTTGCACAATAACTTTTTATTAAGACGGTAAAACTGATGCACGGTAGTGACTTTATGCCCCGCGCTCGCTTTCCCTCACGCATGCACATACCGCTGACTGAGGGCGCGGCTGGCTCCGCGCCCCGGGAGGCGCCGGCCCGGCAGCGGCGCAGCGCCGCGAGCGCCACCAGGCGGGACGGCGCGGGAGCGCCCCCTGCCGCCGCACGGCCGCCACCGCACCGCCCCGGGCTGGGGAACAGCGCCAGCGAGGCCGATCGAGCCACAGCCCCTGTGGGCCATTCACAGCCCCTGCGGGCAATTCACAGTCCCTGCGGGCAATTCACAGCTCCTGCGGGGACATTCACAGCCCCTGCGGGGACATTCACAGCCCCTGCGGGCCATCCACAATCCCTGCAGGCCATTCACAGCCCCTGCGGGCCATCCACAGCCCCCCTGGGCAACCCACAGCCCCTGCGGGCCATCCACAGCCCCTGCGGGCCAACCACAGACCCTGCGGGCCAACCACAGACCCTGCGGGGACATTCACAGTCCCTGCGGGCCATCCACAGCTCCTGTGGGCAATTCACAGCTCCTCTGGGCAACCCACAGCCCCTGCGGGCAATCTGCTCCTGCACAGGGAAGCTCTTTGTCACGTTTAGGTGGACCTTCCTCTGTATCATTTTCTGCCCATTGCCTCTTGTCTTACTGCTGGGCACCACCAAAGAGAGCCTGGTCCATCCTCTTGACATCCTCCTCCCTTTTACACACATTAATGGGCTCTACTCTCACTTTTCTCCTCTTCAGGCTAAACAGCCACAGCTGCCTCAGGCTTTCCTTATAAATGAGGTGCAGCAGTTCCCTGACCGTCTCCATAGCTCACCTTCCCACCTAAATAAACGCCATGGAGCCCTCACACCAGTTGAAATCAGCCCAACAGCACCAACCTCCCTCTCCACGATCAGCCAGCACTGCTGCATGAGCTCCAGCTATAAGGCATGACCTTCTCTTCTACTCTTGCAACTCAAACAAAGCCCAAACTAATCCAGACAATATTATAATGACCACATTTCAGAGCTAATACCAGTATTAGAAACTAAATCATATTGCTTTCCCTTTCTTCCTGCTGAAACTCAGAATTTAGCTTAAAAGTAACTGTGACTGCATCTGAAATTATCAGAAGTATAATTTCCACTCAAAGGTTGATGGAACACACATGGGGGCTGCTCAGGCCTAGCACAGTGAGATCCCGAGGCAGGAGAGGGTCCTCAGCAGGGCATCCCTGGCTGGCATCTGCCATGTGTCACATCAGCTCTGGCACCACTCTAATCTATACAGAAACACTGCTTTTATTTACACTTTTTCAAGAAGTATGGATTAACATTGTTTCTTTTGAATTCAAGAAGCAGCTTAGAAGCTGAGAATGAAGAAATGGTTTTGTAGTCTAACTAAAAGAGATACACAGGATGAGATCTCTAATTTTAGCCAGTTACCTGCTACCAAAAATGGAGGGAAGCAGTCACATCCAAGACTTTCTTAATGCCTTTGCTGCATCCCACTTCAAAGACATATAATGCCTTCTAGAGCTAGGAACTATGCAAGATACACTATATTTAGGTTTAGAGCAAACTTTAAAATTTTACTTTTGCATAACCCTGTTTCATTTTCACTTGTAACTAACCTGCCATCACACTTAGAGGTGACAGAAGTCACATCTAAAATAAATACATCCTTGAAAAGGCACCATCCATTAGTTTCTGAGAACATTTCAAATTATAACTATTTAAATAGGCAATGTAAAAACATTTCCAAACTTTGTTGAAAAACCTAAATTTTGTAAAAACTAAACATGCAGACATGCTAACACCCACCGTGTGTATGTACACAGGAACTTGCAAATGAACTTGCTTAACCAAGAACTCAGAACTAGGTGCTTATTACAGAAAAAAAAAAGTTAGAGACATCCAGATTACACCTGTAACAAAATAAAAAGATTAAACACATTGACTTAACCAAAGCTTTCTGTTTGGCGACTGAAAGCTGTCTATGGGGAGGAGGAATGCCGGGGTGACTTCAGCTGCATTAAGAAGAATCAGCTCAGGCTCCTCTTATGACTTAAGATGATGTGAGTTCTCTGCAGGATGGCAGAAGGCAAATAAAACCCTGCAATTACCTAATTTCATTGTAAACAAATGGAAGATAAGAAATTTTCTAAGAAATAGTTACTCACAACACCAAAAGTCTTTGTATTGTCTTTCAATCTTCATCATTAATTTAACCAGCTTGTAATGCAGCACTAAAACATGCCTGCAAATTGAATTTTGGTTTATTTTCCTCTGAGCCAATTACTATTTTAGTTGCAAATTATTCAACTGATTTACTAATAAAAACAGCATACAGAAAAGCTTGAGAGATTAGATAAAAAATACATAGTGATTAAAGATTATTTGGGTTGATGGAAAACAATGGAAATTTACTGAAGTAAAAAAAAAGTTCAAAGAACAGAGTTCATGGACTAAAAAAAAAAAAAAAGACCTAAACCAAAACACATTTCAAAACTCAAAAAAATCTTTTCCATAAAAAAAGCCTTTCAATTGCAAAAAGGATTATATTTTTTTTGTATAGACTAGATTTTTTTTAAACACTAACATTAGAAGAAAATTTATACAATACAGATTATAAATGTATATATATATATATAGGTATCAGATAAAAGATGGAATTCTATACATTTACATTTTGTATCAAATACACCAAATTATTAATATTACCATCCAAACCTACTTAGCAAGAAAAGAATCTTTATTAAAAAATATAGTCAGGAAATGATAATTTTCAATTACAGTAGCAGAACAGGCATTTGGTGTCTACCTCACCTTTCAGATTTTCCAAAGGAGAATTACAGAATCACTGAATACTGGGAATTGGGAAGGACCCATGAGGACCATCAAGTCCTGCTCTCTATTTGAAGTGTGAAAAAGTCCAGTTACAGCAGGGCCTATCCCTCTCCCATTCGAGATATATCAAACAAAAGGTACTCACTATTTTCTTCTAATCAATTATTGAACTATCAGCTTGTTCCAGGTCAGTGTTTGCCCAGTCACCAACAAAAAGGGCTAAAGCAAAGCATTGCCTAAACCACCAAAATTATCACCTTACTATCAATTAATATTTCATTAACTTAAAGAATCAGTGCAAAGTGGCCAAGACTGTTGTTTAATGGTTCAAATCAAATTAAATATGCAAATAAGATCCTTATTTTCCTCTGAGTTCAAAATTCTGTAATAAATCATTCCTACATTTTAATAAATTTAATTAAAAAACTGAACTAGTTGTAATAAACTTCTTAAAATGCACCTGATAATTAATTTTCTAGAAAACATGCTACAGTCAACATATTCTAGGCAGGAGGAAAAGGCCAATACACGAATCAAGAGAGCTGTCTGGCACCTGATTTGGCTTTGGAACAGGCTGCAGTTAAGGCAGATATCCACTAAGCGGCATTAGCAACCCAAACACCTAATTTTGACAAAAAATAATCATAATACAGAACACTTTACGTCCCACAAACAAATAGATGGAAAACATTTCCTTTGAATGATTCTTTTTATTCAATTTTGTCATAAGCTTTGGCATAATTCCAAACAACACCAGCAATTTCCTTTTGCAAATATTTAGCAGGATAGTCAGATTAAACATAAAACCATAATGACAAACATATTAAACAAAGCAACTAAAATATGGGTGCAATGTGAGTTCAAATTAAGACAAATAAAACTACAGCAAGATATTTTAAAAGTAGTTGGGGTTTCAGAAGTGCTGTAAATCAACAAGCCTGTTGTGAAGTGCAAAAGTACAGAAGTCACACCAAACATTTACTTTACATAAACCTTTAAAAAAAAGATAATTCTAATAATTTAGATATACTGATGCTACCTGATTCTAGGTAGTATAAAAGATTATGACAACTAGGAAAGTAAAAAAAAACTACTACACTAATTATTTAAGGATTTGTTTTCAAAATATGAATTAAGGGTTAATAATTGTAAATATACAGTTCTGAAAATTGTTTATTGGAAAAATGCCTTTAGGAACAATATAAATATAAAGATAAAGAGAAAAGTATTAGAACAGAATGCTCATTAAAGAATAGTTTTCCCCTATTCCTATTGTTTTTCCCTGATCTTTTATCACTGTCAGTTTGTTCATACATAAACAGCTCATGAAAATAAAGGAGGTGGAAAAATCAGTATTACTGTATACAAGATTACAGAAAAATTAAATGAGCAAGTACTTCTGTTTCTCTGCCTCATCAAACCATATATTTTAAGCTTGTGAAATATCCTATATATGCACTCAAAATTCTCAGCATATTTCAATGCTACAAGGAGTAAGACATTCCTTTTCCTTTTTTTTTTTAAGTGTTTTTTTCTCCTCGCTGGCCACAGAGGAATTGCATTAGGACATAGTCCTTCTTCCCTACATCCGCCTACGACAAACATTTGCTGCAAGTCAGCGACTCCAAAACCAAATTGTTTACAATTAACTCAAAAAGCCATTAAAAAATTGTTTCTTTGTTCCAGTTGGAAAGAGAGACAGCCAGATGTGTGGCTTGTTGATCTTGCTCTTTGCTGACCTCTGAGTGTAGGAAGAACTGCAGCTGAGGAAGGAAGTCAGCAAGTTGTGTTAATGAAGGTGAACATTGCAAAAAAAGGGCTTGCAATACTTTTCATTAAAGAAAAAGACATTTGAAAGACTTTTTTATTAAAAAAGAGATAATACAAGGGTTTATTTTTTCCCACAGGTGAAAAATTAGAGCTTTTGTTTCAGACGAAGTAACTGAGTTTGTGTATTTTGCTACTTCTGAAAAAATTTACCCTTAATTTCAAAAATTTCATGAAGTTTCACTGAGGTGCCTGTAAATTAGCAGATACCTCATCATTAACAGCTGCTGGAAAACCATCATTCTCTGAGGATGTAAAACTCAGGAAAAGACTTTTAATTTTAGGCTCTGAGTCACAGACTAGCACTACAGACCAAAATCTGGCATAAAGCTGAATTCCAGATTGAGAGTGTGCCCAGTTCTTGGGAAAACACATCTGGCAAAAAGTACAAGGCAACCCCTACAATCAGTACAGTCCTTTTCTTCACAGTTCTCCCTGAAACACATTTATGCATTGTCTCTGTAAAATACCTGGCAATGAATTAACTAGAAGCCTGTGTTAAAAACCTCATTATGTGGTACTCCTCATAACCATACAGAACATGCCTGTACAAGATACTCTGTGAGATAAAAACCATCTCACAACCTGTACAGCAACAGGTGTGAAACATTATCAACTTGTTTATAAACTTTTAATTACTTTATAAAAATGTTTGAAATGCATTCTGAAATTCTACAACCACAGTGTTCCTCATTTTATCAAGATACCTGAGATGTTAGTAAGTTATCATGGCCTAAGGTAAACTAAGGACACATTTGTGTGTGAAGTACAAATTCACTCCAGAGATTCGGCTTTAGATATTAATTCTGGCACTCAACATCAATCCTTAAGCAGTTAGTGAACCCTACTTCAGACATCCAACTTAATTGTCTGGATTAGGCTAAATGTTTCATCTTGCTCTCCCTGCACTGCTAACTTCATCTTAAACACTCCACACTACTTTTGTTGGAAAACGATGCCTAATTCTTGTCAAGCAGTTACTATATTAAGACCATACTTACCATGTAAAGACCTGAATATAATCAGTTCATCTTCCAACTGTCCATTATGGTAGTATTTAATTAAGAAACTTTCCAATGTATTCTTAGAAAATGGGAAATTGAAAATGAAAACACTTTACTCCCTTCCCACCCCATATTCTCCTCCTCCCAAGGTCATTTAAAAAAACAACAGTAATAGATCACAACATACACAAAATGCTTCGGAAAACAGTTATACTATTATCTAATCTGATAGGGACCATTCAAACTCTGGAGAACTAAAGCAATAATTCATGTCACATTTTTTGAAAGTTGTAAAGAATACTGGCATTTTAAAAACAGTCTACAAGATTCAATTTTCCTCTGCACTGACAGAAATGAAAACCTTATCATGTAAAGTTCCCAGTACAGCTCAAACATCCCAAACTTTAGAGCACAAAACATTGATTCTGCTGCATTTAGAATTTAGTATTGGCTTTTCATTTTTATATTAAGATTTTATTTTCAGAACTTTTCTTTTTACACAAAAGTCTTCATATGTTTCTGCAGTTTCTATTTGGTGAGTCTGAAAAAAATTAATCTTTAAGATCAGCAAAGTCATATTTGAGGGGTTCATTTTGAAAAAAGTCTTAACTGTAAAAGGTCTAATAGCCAACAGTTAGACTTCAAAAATGTATCAGGTAAAAAAATAGTAATTAATTTTCTTACCAGATGTAATTCCTACCAGTTTATTATTTTCTACCAATGAACTTAATAAAAACAGTGAACCATGCTATAGTATTATTAACTTTATATGGAATAAATATTAAATAGTCCATAATTTAATCAAATCTTTATTTCCTCATTTCACCCTTCTTTTTCTCCTCCCCATTTCCTGTTTCTTCTGTCACATCAAGAGTATTCATCTCCACTCCTACCATTTTCTTTTATTTTTCCTTTTCATTCTACTTGTTCTGTCACACACATGCAGAAGTCCATGCTGAACACCTGGTTTTGAGATTCCTCTTTGGCTCAGGATCATCCTGGGCCATTAATCTTAGTTGAAATGCTACTGTAAAATTTAATAGGTATGTTACGTACATAATTCCTATTTCAACTCCCATATCACTGTAACAAAATAGGAGGTTGGAAGCTCTTTTAATGAAGAAAGTAAAACCTAAAAATAAAATATGCAAAATAGCTTTGCTGGTTATGTATACAGTCCTTACAAGTTCACATCAGTAGTTTAAAACACAGAGAACAATTTTCTACCCTGCAGACACTGTCAAAGCTCTGATTGCAGTCTTTCATCTGAAGTCTCTCCTGCCACCCTTCCAATCCACCTCCTTCCTAAGACCTGGGTTTGTTGACCCATCCAATGAAATGAAACTGGAATATTTGCTGTCTTTCAGCTACGCTGGTTCCACATCCTTTGTGACATTAAAGTGATGAATCTCTATGCCTTCTACCACTGCAGGTGCCTTTATTTATTTTGAACAAACCTCCACATGATCAGCAAACACCTTTTTGACAGACTGTCTAGACTCCACCTGGGAGTGAACTGGCTTTGATAGAAACCCAGTCAAGGCTGCTGCTGTGTTGGGCTTGTTTTTGCCTGCAAATGGAAGTTTTCATGGTCTTTTGCCCACAGTACCACTTACTGGATGCGTTCACAGCAAGTTGAATTAATCACAACATTCACTGTTACTAAAGCAGGGTTAACTTAAAGAATCCTTTCCATAGGCAATGGCTTCCATCTCTCCAAGAAACCTACTGGATCAAAGCTGCCATCTCGCACAGCCTTACTACTGACAGTTCAGTTAAGATACTATTGCCTTTCAGATTTTAGGTGTTACATGCTGCAAGTGCTCCAGGTCAAATGTCCTGTTTGCTTCACGCTTCCCAGCAATCCAGGAAGGGCTGGCAAACAGCTCGGTTTGGGTCACAACCAGAACCGATGCCCGTGACTCTCAGCCCCGCAGCCTCAGTGCAGTGCTGACCACAACCTGGTTGCATGTGAAGTGTGACAGAGATGTCCCTTCTGGTCCCTATAATCTTTGTAGAAAACACAAGAAGCCAGACTGGCACAACCTCTAATATGTCACAAAGAAGTACCTTGTTTCCAGAAACAAATTTTCTTTTAATTATATCTACAGATCAAAACCTTCTAGTTCATCTCTATCACCCTCTGCTTTCCCCTCAGCTATTGAAGTTTGCAGCTGTTCACAACCTCTTCATAGTCCTTCTCATGTATCAAACCTTTTCTTGAAGCAGAGAGAAATAAGAAGTTTAAAGCCAATAAAACAATTTGGTGCTGCAGGTATTGGCACTGATTCCCTTGCATTGATACCAGTACTTCTGTGAATCTGCAGTGAGCTGATGCAGAGGTCTAAACTCACAGAGGAGTAATCCTCAGGGAAGCCTTTGCAATCCCACAGATTTTCAGCATTAAATTCCCTAAACCACCACATCCTGCTGAGTGAAGGTGTTGATGCAAGAGAAGGGGCAGACAGTACTCAGCTAACCCCTCTAGATGGCAATGAGCTAATAGAACAACTATATAACTGATCACAAAATAAAGTCCTGTACATATACTGACCATACAGAGTGGCTGGTGTGGTTTCTCTCAGGGAATATAGACGTTTAGGACAAATGAACTATTAGCACTTAAAATCTCAAGTAACATTGGACTCATTTAACAAACACATAAACACTGCATAAAGCAAAGTCCAGCATAGTGCACTCTTTAGCCTTCTCAGAATTCACATATAAAAGGAAGAGGATATTTAACACAGACACACAGTTATGTCTTACCTAGAAATAAAGTGGTTCCAATTCACATTCAAAAACCCAAAGAGGTGATGCTAAACATTCAACGTCCGTCTGTCATGAAAAACATTCAAGATTACACTTGGGGTTGGCTTTGCTCTTCCCTATCTCAATTTTGCAATAAAACTTTCTAGTTTAAAAAAGACATTTCCATGAGAAATAGAAGTTGTTCTATTGAAAGTCAGATTTGTAACATCCAAAAATTTTTGTAGTCATACCATTAAAAAATGCAGCTGGGTTGAAATGATCAGGTATTCAAACTAAATTTTATCCCATATAATTCTGCTGAATAGATTCAGCAGATAAGTGGGATTTTATAACAAGCTGTGGCCAAGACTGGTACAGGCAAAGGAAATAATGTGCACTGATAAGGGTATGCATTATATTAAGAATTAAAAGATATAATAATGAAATAATGGGAATGGAATACATTTCCAAAACATTTAGCAATTTAGTACAAAGGCTATATTTATTTAAAATAATATTTATATTGAAAAAAGTCCAGTTAAAGCAGTTCTAAGTTCAGAAATTAGTTTTCCAATCTTTTGAAATGACTGAAATAAAGAATGTAATTTAAATGCCCAATAGTGATCATTTCATTTACAAAGTGTTGGAGCAGGGGACATCACTAGAAAAACAAAGTGACCAGGTCCTTCTTAAGGTTCTACTCAGACAGCTATTTTAATGTTACTTTTTCAACTCTCTAAATAAAATAAGACAGATGCAAGCTTGCTCCCAGAATAAAGGTGAAAGTAACAAGGAAAATAAAGCCACTATAGAAAAGCTTGGAAGTGAACTTCAATTTCAATCATAACCTAAATAATAGTAATATAGCTCCACAAACACTTTTCCCAAATATTCAGTTTCACTATCCTCATAGCCTCAGAGGTCAACCATCCAGTTCATAAATCAGCTTAATTCAGCTTCATTAGGTTTTGGCGTTGAAAAACACACAGTTGTGTTTCTGCAGTTATATTTATAAATATGTGACTAAAAACTGGGTTTAATCTAATTATGGACTTTTATTCATTTAACTTCAAAACAGTAACCTTGATTGCTGCCTAAAGAGGAATTATCTCTTTAAACTTGTGTGCGCAGTGCAGACTGGGGCTTTTTTCCTAAAAATACGTTCCTTACTGCATATTGTAACAATTCATTATAAATGCAGATTAAATTATATCAAAATGTAACACTAATTTCCCAAGTAGAACACCCACACAGGGAACTAATTATGAATAGCTCCTCTGTGGAAACAAATCTTTGAACCAATTAGTACCTGGTCAAGTCGGGGAACTCCCTCTCTCTAGGGGAAGAACAATTTTTTTTTTTTATCATTATTTTGCTGCTGGCTGCAAATTCTCTCCAGTTCTGTAGGAATGCATGGTATTTGCAATTTGTATTTCAGACACTTTGATGGGAACTCAGTCAAAATTTGGAAAAAAAAAATGGTAGTAGAAGACCCATAAAAATCATAGAGCCAGGACTTCAAACGGGATGTGAACAAATCCTGCTCTCTGCCTAAGCCAATTCTGTCCCAAGGGTTTAGACAGACCAGAACAATAACAGTGAAATGACTCAAAACAAACAGTAGAGTAAATGAAAAAAGTACATGGGAAGAAGAATTCTCAATTGTTGCTCTATAATAAGAAAAGCAAACAAATAAAAACCTCAAGGCGAGAATATTATACCCAGATAGCATTCTGAAAGCGTCAGTGAGATGCAACAGTAAAACTGCATAAAAGATGGTATTCAACGAGGGCTGAGTGTTCATTTATCATTGATGATGTTCAAATCTGCTCCACAGCTGTTCTGTGCAAGTCTGAAAGTACCAGAGTTGACGCTTACCTTGTTGAAGATGATCCAGAGCCTTCCCAATACTTAAACAGAGGCTGCAATCTGTGGATTTTAAAATTTATTTAAAAGGATCGTTAGTAATGAAACTGTTTGAATTAATGAGTAAAAATCAGAAAAGTTACTTAAATGCCTTCAAGAGAGAATAACATCCCTTTTTTCAAAAGCAAAGAGTACTCTGCAAGGTGTCTTCTACTGTGCGTTACTCCCAGAGCCAAAGGTCAATTAATCTCATACTAGCGCACACCAGGGTAGTGAATGACTGCTGCACAAACACCTCAGGACAGGGAAAGGACTGGCAGCACTGCACAGAACCAGACACTCACCCTTTCCCACACAGCAATGATGGACTAAGAGACAACTCCTGACCCTCCAGTGCTACAGGGCTGCAAAAATCAGCTCTAAATACCACTGTTTAGTGTAGCATTTAGTGCTTGAACATGTAAGAAAACATGTCCGCTTCCCTCTTGACTCAACAATAACAAAAATCACAGGTCTGAAATACTCTGGAATTCCAGCATTAATTACATTCATATAGAAAAACTAAATTTTGGAAAGAAAACCCCAGCAACTATCAAGGAGAACCTCCTGTTCATCTGAATTATAAAACCACAAAACCTTTGCAACTTATAAAGAATAGCTGTCCCTCAGCACAACTCAAGTAGTAGCTAGGACTGAACTAGATTTTTAATCAAATACAACATTCTGGAAGTCTGCTTTTTAATACTTTTTAAAAAATTGCCTCAGATATCTAAATTTCATTCAGTATAAAACAAAACAAAACACAAAATCAAATGGCATATAAAAACAATGTCAGTGTAATTTTCAGGGTTAATGTGATTAGCAGGTATGAAATGAGCACTAAAAAAAAGACTACAAACAGATGCCAGAAAGCCTTTATTGTCTGTGAGCAATAACTGCACGGAATGGGCTGCAAGGCAAGTTCACTGAGGTATCACATTTGGATTGAGAGAGATGCCATTGAGTGAGAAAGCCACTGCCATGGGCGGGAAGGAGGATAAACCACTCTGAAAAGTTTAGTTTACAGTTTGGTATCTTTAAAATATTCCTCTTAAAGTGAAGATAAACATCCTATGATTGGAATCTGTTTTCCATAGGAAAGCTGAGGGAAGGAAGAACACCACTTTAATGAGTGCAGAAAATAACTAAGTATCAAGACACTTACAACACTGTGACTTAACCACACCGTGAAGAAATGCATTTGTGAGCAACTCCTCTTGTTCTTGAGAGAATTTGCAAGTCAGAAAGAAAGGAAAGTCATCATTTCTTAAACACCAGCCTGACAAAAAATGGACTGAAATAAATAAGGCACTCTGAAACTTTAGTAAAATGCTGCTCTAAGGGAAGGATATTAACAAGGAGGCAAACCATCACATATTAACACAGAAGAGAAAATTCTCTTTTACTATTTTGGGAAGCTGCAGCAAGTCAATTTATCTCTAGTTAAAATGCATTTATACAATGAAACACGGGAGTCAGTTCGGTTGCCTTAGTGTAATAGTCTGGGGGACCTGCTGGGAGTAAAGCTTATTATCCTCCCAGGGATTTGAGCAGTCATAGTTCACAACCAATTTGACTTAAGGAAAAACACAGCTGCTATTTTGAAAGTTTCCTGCTGTGTAAGAAATAATTAAGGCTGCACGATCAGTATTCCACAAAGCATAAATAGCAGAGATGCTAAATTAATTCTATTCGGAAATAAGGAGTTAAGTGAAGCTGCATTACAGAATGGACTACATAATGCTCAAAGGCAAAAGAGGAGAGTTAAATGAGAGGAAGTGTGCATCAGAGGCCAAACTCTCTCTTCTAACTACGCAACCACAACATTATTTCATGTTTTAGAAGTCCTTTACTCAAGAAGTAGAATGTACAAGTTCCAAAATGAAGCAATGAGTTTTATTCTGCGTTAAAATATAAAAACAAAAAAGGAGTAGCAGCTGAACACATTTATCAATGTAAAACCAGAAAAAACCACAGACTTATGAAAACCTCTATTACCAACCTGGTACCATTTAAATATTACGCAGATAAATGCAATGGCAATACCAGTAATTCAGGGCAGTTCATCCTTAGAGCATCCTGACCTGAGCTTTGATTCTCTCCCCACACAAACTGCAAACTGCACTGGGAATTCCCAGCCCAGGAATGGCACTGTCCGTGTGGAGACTGGGAGGTCAGGATCGCTGGACCACAGCCAGGTGGAGGAACACATGACAAGGTTACCAAGAAGCCTATGCCATCCCAACAGCTACTCCTCATGTCCTGTAGAAGGTGGTGAGACAGATGGCTGTGCTCCACAGACTAGAGTCAACCCCTGAGCTGTCTGTTGGACCAGACACTGTTAAGTCATTAGGATGCTAATAGCTTTAACACTGCTTAAAGAAAAAAAACACCCACACACAAAACTTCACACCCTACAGTTTTGCTAAATGTAAGGTTAGACTTGCACATCCTAGACAGGAGGCAAACGGACAATTAGAAGAGGGTTGATGAAGACAGGGATTCCCCTGGGAAAAGCTAAGGATCATGACAACTCAGGTTTGCATTAGCACTGCTCCTTTAGCTAACAGAAGGCAAAGCTTAGGTCAGGAATAAGTTTTACTCTACTGCCAGGATACACATCCTCTGGATATTGTACATGCCATCTGTTTAATACTCGGGTTATTAATTTTGATTTAAAATGCCAGGCCATAATTCTTCAAATATATATATCTACTTAAACGCTTTCAAAATTGCTGATTATACTTGCGTATTCTCTGGGGCTTGTCTTACAAAAGAAATATGA
The DNA here is from genome assembly GCF_048771995.1 of Taeniopygia guttata. Taxonomy (NCBI): domain Eukaryota; kingdom Metazoa; phylum Chordata; class Aves; order Passeriformes; family Estrildidae; genus Taeniopygia; species Taeniopygia guttata. Next base: position 13,607,244 of record NC_133027.1, on the reverse strand, counting down.
AACTCAATTATTCCATGATTTTAAGTTGCTCTGGCTCATTTTTCCAGCTTCCCAGACAGCTTCTTACTTCCAGGCTTGAAAGAATTTTTCTTCTACCTTCCTAAGCGCACATTGACAATGCTGCCACTGCCTCCCCAAAGAAGCTGCTGAATCCCAGCTTCCTGGAAAGCAGGATCTGTGGCCACATATATGTCAAAAAATAAAACAGCCCAGGGCACACAGCCACGTTCTGGGCTTGGAACCAGCAAACACGTTACAGCTTGTAGCTGGACAACTAAAATCCTATTCCTCCATGCAGCCCAGCCAGATCCAAACAGACTTTTGGAAACAGTCCATAGTCTGTCCCAACCCCAGAACTATGCTTAGGCATTATCTGGGAGAGTGTTAGTTGGCATAGAACAAAACTGTGTCATGAGCAGGACTAAAAATGTAACAGTAGAGTCGCATGCCATACCCACTCCTTATTTAGTTCCTGCTATGAACATGCATCACCAATACAGTACCCAGTTGCTTCTGGAGAAGATAATTTTTAGAAGTCAATTCCATAACCAGCCAAATGAGTTTCAGAATTAAGAGATCACCCTTGCCTAGGTGGCTGTTGCTTTCAAATCAGGGGAACAGAACCACATAATTATGTAACATCTGAGCATTTGTGTTTCCATGAGTATCACATGCAGCATACGGGAAAATGTGCACTCTCTAGGCTTTGGACCTTTTTAATGTGTTCAGATAGACTGAACATGAGCATCTGATTTCTTAATTTTGGCAAGCCTGGACTGCTGCCGGTACAACATTAGTGCTGATTGTCAGCTGGTATAAAATGGGCATAGGTCTATCAACTGCATTCCAATGAACAGCTGAGATTCTGCTTCTCCAAACTTCACCCACATTAAGAGTGATGGGCAAGGAAGAAATTCATCTTACAAAATCACCATTTTAGGAACAATCTGTGGGTTTATTTCAATAATTCACAAAGTTATATATGTCTTCACAAATTGGTATTTTTGGTCCAAGTCAGAATTCCCAAATTAATTACTTTAAAAAAATTCATGCAAACCTGAATTGAAAACATTTACCCTTATTTTGCACAAAAAGGATAACAGCAAGAAGTTGTTGTAAAGACAAGAGAGGCACATAAAACTTTACAAAGGAAAACACTACTACCGTGGTGCAAATATGGATGTAAATATTGTACTTGGCAAGAATTACTGTGTGTAAATCTTTGTATAGATGTGATTATGCAGTGACATAGGGGACTGAAAAATCTTTCTGACAACACAAAAACATACAACCCTTTCAGAAACTGCTGACCCCGCATATCATCATCTTCAGTGCCAACTCCTCACCCTGGAGTGTTAAGTGCAATGGCACTGTGTATTGGGTTTCCGTGGCCAGGTTTTGGTAGTGGGGAGGGCAGTGAAGGGGAACAGGATGGGATGATACAACTTGCCACTGGCCAAGGCAGACCCCATCAGTGATGGTGGCAACACCTCTAGGATAACTGAGTTAAGAAGGCGGGAAAAAATCTGCCGCAAAAGAGCAGCTGAAGAGAAAGTGAGAGCATGAGCACAACAGCCCTGCAGACCCAAGGCCACTGCAGAAGGAGGGGCAGGAGGTGCTCCAGGTGCTGGAGCAGAGATTGTCCTGCAGCCCCTGGTGCAGCCCTTGGTGAGGCAGCTGTGTTCCCAGAGCCCATGAAGGACCACGGGGGAGCAGAGATCCACCCGCAGCCCGTGCAGGACCCCAGAGCAGAGCTGTGGGTGCCCGAAGGAGGCTGTGACCCTGTGGGAAGCCCACCCTGGAACAGGCTCCTGGCAGGACCTGTGGCCTGTGGAGAGGGAAGCCCACACTGGAGGAGGTTTGCTGGCAGCACTTGTGACCCCATGGGGGACCCATGCTGGAGCAGCCTGTCCTGAGGGATTGCATACCTTGGGAGGGATCACATTGGAGCACTTCATGAAAAACTGAAAGGCCATGGGAAGGACTCACATTAGAAAAGTTTATGGAGAACTGTGGGAGGGGACCCATGCTGGAGAAGAGAAAGAATGTCAGGAGGGAGTAGCAGAGGTGTGCTGAACTGACTGCAACCTCCATTCTCCTCCTTCTTCTCTCAGTTTTGAGGGAAAGTAGAAAAATATGCAGTGAAATTGAGCACAGGAAGAAGAGTGGGGTGGGAAGAAGGTGTTTTAAGACTTGGGTTTATTTCTCATTATCCTACTCTGATATGATTGGTAATAAGTTAAACTAATTTCCCCAGGTGGAGTCTTGTTTTGCCCATGACAGTGACTGGTGAGGGATCTCTCTCTGCACTTATCTCAAGCCACAAGCTTTTCATTATGTTTTCTGTTCCCTGCCAGCTGAGGAGGGCGGTGACAGAGCAGCTTTGGTGGGCACCTGCCATCCAACCAGGGTCAACCCATGTCAATATTGACAAAACTGCTAATTACTCTGTAAAATCTTGAGCACCCATTTATAACTGCTGCAATACCAGCTGCCAATCTGGTCCAGTGAGTCCACCTAATAATCTACCTAATAACCATCTGCTCCAACCTAATAGTCCCAGATGAACTCCCACACTCTGATTTACCCATGAATACTTTAACTGTAGTGCCTTGAACTACAGGTACAATTTCAGTCTTCCAAAGAGATGAAAAGATGACAAATATATCTCAACAATGACATCAACACTCAACTAAAGACCATTACTCCAATAAACCATAAAACTGTCAGATCTTTCAAGAAAAACAACCAGAAGTCTAAACACAATAAAAACCCACCCATATACGTGAAGTAACAAATTTATTAAATCCTAGTGATGATAACACTGCAGGCATGAGACAGACATCTGTTTTTTATAGATCTTGGCCTACATCCTAGTTCTGATACAAAAAAAACACCCAAAAACCAACAGCTAGAGAAAAAACAAATTACTTTAGATCCATAATTAGTATGGTTCTTTTGCTCACTCCCCAGGATTACCTACAGTGATACTAGAAAGGGTGATGCTAGGAAATGTAGGAAATTACTGTTCATTACTAAGATGTTAATTTTCTCCAGCTCCCTTTGGACTCCTTGACAAAATGCTGCACTTTGTATGAAAGTAAATGTTTGCACTGAAGATCTCCATTTTTCATAGTTGTCAAAGAGAAGAGTGTGGTTTGCACAGATATTTTGCTGTGATTTCTAAAACATCTTGTGTTGGACTGGACAAGAGAGACAGCTGATTTGTATGCCCCTATGTCAAATCACTTCACAGCATCAGTAAATAAAGGGAACAGCAAGGCTGACTAAGCCCAAGCTGATCAATACCGTGAACCATCGACTCAGAGATGGTTTTGAACACACACACAGGACTTTAGCTGGCAGCATGGTTGGGAGTTTACCATCCCAGGGCTGGCTGTGCACTCTGATGCAGAATCAGGAGCCCATCAAACACCATCTAGTAACCCATGCCAGAAACTGGGTGGAACTCATTTAGAGCTGCTAATTGCCTTCATTCTGTGTAGAAACTGTGAGCCTCATCAGAAACTGTGCTTTTTGTCAGAATATGTCAAAGGAAGTCAGGGAACTCTTGCTTTATTGTAAAAAGAGATCTCAAGGACTTTGTGAGAAGGCACAGAGTTGTCCAGATTTGACCTCTGAGCAAATCTTCAGAGAATCACCCAATTAATCTGCTTTCTGGAAAAACCAGACATGAAGCTTTTTAACTGTGCAAAATTAGGCAATGAATTCAGGCATGCCTACCTACAGTCACTGGCACAAGATGGGAGAATACCACATACAGTCATTCCTTAACAACCAGCAGGAAAGTGTCTGCAGGTTTGGAGGACAGCCTAATCCCTAAGAACTGAAGTTATCTCCTTCCAAACTCATTTATATCCCTTCCCTTCAGAATCTCTCATCCATGCAGAAAGCAAATTAAAAAAAAAAAAAAGTTATTTTAAGAATTAAGTGTCTGATTGCAATGTCAGTTGAAGGAAATACTACCAAATAATTTGCTAGTAACACCACATTAAACACAGAAAGCAGAATGTTTTGTATCATGTACAAGAAACAAAGCTACCTGAATAACTTCCCCCCCACCACCCCCTCCCTCTGGCCCCAACCTCATCTTGTGATTCTAAAGAGAGTCATATGGCAGCACTTTTCTCCTTTTATGGGCAAAAAAAAAAGGATAAAGGAAGTCAGCCGCTGAGCGGGACTGTCGTGCCACATGAATTAAGCAGCTCAGAGCTGTGCTGCTCCTCTCACATGCCTACCTCAGTGCATTAGGTGCTCTCAGAGAGGGACACTGTGAAACAACTTCCACTTAATGCATATATAATTACATGTCACTGAATGTTTCACACTGACCTCATCACCGCAGCACGTATTAAAAACCAAAGGATAGAAGGCATGTAATATATTTGCATTTGCTTATCTACCATCTCCTTCCTTTTTGTGAATGTCCTGTCAATAGCAGGCAAACCTCTTCTTTGGGAAACAGCTGTAGTGATAGTATGACACTGAGCAGCAATTAAATTATAGTACTTTCTGCTGCAAGAATTTCCATGTGTTCCATGCAGCCAAAGTGCCTACCACCCACACCCACATTGGTCCTTTTCACCAGCAGCCCTACAAGATGGAATCTGGGAAATTAATTAATAGTCCAGTTTAGCAAATTTGGCGCTTTGAGAGAGAGAACTGTGTAAATTTCATTAGCTCAATGCAGGGAAAGGTAAATGACACCCAAAATTCCCTATGTATCAAGAATAAAAGCCTTATTGTTATTTTATCAATGGAAAATAAGGAATGATTGTTTCTGCCTCAATAAGTGATACTAGACAATATGAGGACTCACATCCATAAACAGCTTCAGTATTGAGAAATTATATAGACACCCACCTCCTCTCCATTAACAGGTGATGGGATCAAGAACTTGTAAGTACTCCCAACTCCCACCCAAGCAGCGGCAGCAGGATCCATCAGCCACAGAACCACAGTGTGCACATGGCCACGGGCAGAACACCTGCTGTGGGTCTTGGAACATTCCTGTCAGCCTTCCAGGTACCACCGCTGAGTCAGAGCCACCCTGCTTTCCTCCAGCTTTTTATGCATGCTCATTCTGAGTTATATTTGACTATTACAACTTGACTACTAGAACTTGACTACTTTGTTTGGAAGTGATGCTGAAAACAACTGAATTCAATTACGCGAGCTAGGCTTGCTGGGTCACAGCCCACACACTTCAAAGCTAAAACGTAGATAAGCATTTCCACGGTCAGAGGCCCTGTCCTTAAAACTTTTTTTTGTGGTGGTTTTTTTTTTTTTCTTTTTTTTTTTTTTTTAGGAAGGAAGCAGTCTCTCTGGTTATCAGATCATTTTCAGGTCAGATCAGATGTCCAAAACAACAGAGTTCAGAAAGGAATTTAAAATACTCCCATCATTTTTTGAAATCTAGCACTGCTCTTGCACGAAACATGGAATTTGTTAAATATATGTATATAAGTATATTTCTTATTGTTAGAGATTAACTATGTACTCCTTAGAAGCTTTCAAGTATTACCACAGTGTATTTAATTCTCTATTGACAAATGTTATTTCTTTATAAACATGGACTATTTCTTTAAAAAGTAGTATTTAAAATCTGTAGGTGTCCCTTTGCCTTATGAATAAATTAGAAGACACTGAATAACAGCAACCGACTAAGTACAAACACTTTATTACAATTGTGGTGACTCAGACTGTCAGGATTTGGCAGCCCACAGTGTTCCTCAGCAGCAGAACAAAAGGGGATTTTTTTGGCAGTTTTACTTCTAGTTCAGTAAAGGACAACATGATACTGTCTGTGCCTTAATGAATCAAAACCTCTGTAAAACAAATGCATAACTAGTCAGACCCAAATCATTTTCTCTCACAGTATAAAACCAGACAAACATATTACCTATAAATCTAGGACCTCTAATATGTGTGTTCTTTCCTTGTCTTTCAGGGGAAAATAAATAAAAGCAGGAAGATTATCTAGCTATAGAAATACAAATCAGTTCTACAGGCAACAGAGTCCCAAAATACTTCAAGATCAGGAAATATTTTCTGGTTTCCTGTTGAATACAAGAGACATTGATAAAAAATTCTAAGTGGACTTTTTAACACCTTCACTAACAAAAAACATAACCCCCAAAGACCTAAGTATTGCACTATAATAACACAATCTCTAATGTGTTCAGAGCATAAAACACATTTTTAGGGAGACTTGTTTTCCAGCTCCCCCATCATGATCTCATCTGGAACAGCAAAACCATCCCTGTAGTAATTGGTATTACAGAGCCCTGCTGCAGCAGAACCTTGGGAGAGGGTGAAGGAAGGATTCCAGTCAGTCCTACAGGGCTTTTATGCTTTAACAAGAATAATAAAAAAATACTGTAAAGAGTTACAAAATATCAGAACCCATTTCCTCTGCCACCATCAATTCTTAGGGAGAGGAGTACAGACTTATTTCCAGAAGCTTCTAAAGATGCCAAAGTCCATCATGAAATCTGTATTTGAAGAAGTCGCCAACTGCCTACAGATGATCCTTGAAGCAAAAAACTGCAATTACAGAGCAATACAGTACAAGCAGTCAGACTGTGTGTATGTGGGTGGGACAAAGTACAACTAAGACAAAATTAGACTGCTCCTGGAAATAAAACATAACAAATTTAACAATCTAGCCTTCTCAAATCTAAACAGATCTCAACAACTCTGAGAAATGTTATCAAATTTTCCCCTTGCCATTGCTTCCCTCCCCAGTTTCCACAGTATTATAGCAATCCCCTCTGAAAAATCAGAACCAACAGATCATCCATACCAAATAAATACTACTGTATGCCTCCCATGGAGGTTATTTAAATACAATTTTGTAATCAATTTACTGGAGAGGGAATCATAAGGATCAGTTACCAGAGAGAGAATTTTCCTTCTTCTCAAAAACCAATTTTGATCTGTAAGTGGCACCATCACTCAACGTTTTGATAACAGCTAAAGAAATAGTAATGAATTTTTGCTCCATAGCTCCACACCATTATTAACATGCACGAGAGAAACCAGAAGATGAACTTTCTTCCGTCTTCCCAGAAAGCCATTAACTCAAGCTAACCTTCCAGATTTTATCTGGGGCAGCTGCAAAATGAAAATTATAATGATCAATCTAGGTATTAAATACACTCACAATAAAGAAAATAAAACAGAAAGCAGGTTAGTTCTGAAATATCTTTGAAAAACATGAAAACAACCCTTTCCTCCCACTTCCCAGAATAACCACATACAGCTTAGGCAACAACAGTCTTAGGACACTACTTAGGGCTCAGTTCAGTTGCAGCGGCAAATAACACTGAGCTGTTTCGAAAGATCCCAGTAGGTGCTCCATGACATGGGTCTATGCAGGACATGGGTCTTCTGGACTCCTTGCACCTGCTAGCCAAGTAGAGATGCAATAGTTGTTGCAAACCATCTCATCCAGGACAAAACATTTACACTGGACAACTGAATCAAACCAGACTCAAACTGGTCCTAAAACCAAAATAAATACTTTCTCCAGAAGTTCTCAGTCTTGCCAAAGTCTGGCCTTCATCCCTTCAAAATCTATGCTCTTCCTAGATTTACTTATCCATATAAGTCTAGAAATCCAAACTGGACTCACAGGAGAATTTTGAGCATGGCTGCAACAAAAATTTTGGTATAGAAGGGAAAGTAAGGTAAGTGGGAATAGCAAGCAGGAAGCCACCTAACCTAATAGGTAAAGGAAGTTGTGAAAGCTGTACCTTAAACTGATGTCACCTATTCCTGGAAGCTCAAGAGGTACCAATGGTATTAAAAAGGGTTGTAAAACCCTCAGGCCTCTCTAGAAGCAAGATACATTCCTTTCACAAGCTCCTGGGAAAGGAGTCGTGCAATTTTGAAGTTCTGGATGAGAGGGCAGGAGCATGCCTTCAAGCACTACCAAGCTATTTAAAAGCATCAGGAAAGCAACCACAGAGGAAGTAGAAGTGGGTGGTAGACTCCTTTCAGGTTGAGAGACTGCCTCCCAACCACATCTCTGCACACCAGGGTAGAGCCCTAAACCACAGGCCATTGTCTGTCCTAAGACTATTCCTGCAGAAGTTATGAAATGGAAAAATATTTACTGGATGAAAGAATGGAACACCTATAGAAACCAGATTTCCCTCATCTGAATGCCTTAATCACAGTGCAGGAGTTTAGGCCTCTGGCCTAATTACTGGGGTTTTTTTTCCCCCAAAGGTTGCAGGTGAAATAAAGGACAGCTTATGACACTGCTTGTTTCAGTCTCTTGGGAAGAGAGTGATGTGAACTCAAGGTACTTAGAGCTCAAAAGAACAAAGAATAAAGTGTCACACTTAATGAATGTGGGATGCAACTAATGCACCATAAAACATGAAGAGAAGAGAGACTAACATAATTGCAAATGCTTTTACTCAAGTTTGAGTAAATAGTTTACACTTATTTCTTAGCAAAACAAGATATTTTAATCTTGAGGGAACATTCCCATCTCTGGATGCCAAAGGCAATGAAGTAGGAGAGAGATTCCACTCTCCAGAACAGTCTTAGTGATTAACAGCTATGGGTGGATGCAGAACAGAAGCCCTGTGCATCTCATTTTCTTCACAGTAAAAAATGTAGAAAAGTGTGCTTTCAGACATGGGTTTTAGGACTATCAACCTCAGCTTTAAGCCATCTAGTTGTAAAATAGGCCACTCAAATAATTTATGAACTCAGGCAGTAATATACAGCAGAGAGAATTCCCCCCCACACCAAATCCCATAAATTATATATAAGAAAGCTTCTAACAACTATTTAAACTTTAAGTTAAACCTGTGTGCATCAGAGAGATACAGGAGAGTACAGAATGACTTTTATCTAAAATGTCAGTTTAAGTCTACACATTCCCTTAAAAACACCAAACCACCTCCACAGTGTTTTTATATTGCGCAAACTTGCACTCTGTCATCTCGAGCTCATCACACACAAACGGAATCAAACTCAAGATTTCAGTATGCTCCGTGCCATATTCTAGACACGACAACTCCCATGCTGAATGGATGCTATGGATGCTCTTCACCAGGCCTGAGGAACACAGGTTCACAAATCACATTTATTAGCCCAAGACTTGAACCAAACCAGACTAGCACTTTTGATAGGCACACTTAACAACACAAGCTGCATTGCCACTGGAACCTGCAAAATTAACGTTTCACGCATTATAAACATCGCAAGTTCCTTACACAGATTTACTCAAAGGTAAGACTAGGACTTATGCATTAGCTCCACCTTTGCCACTGCTGGTCATCCAAACCATGTTGTTAAAATCTGTCAACCCGTCCAAGATGAAAAGCACTACCAAAGTACTGTCATGGACAGAAGAAAAAAAAATGGTAAAAATGCACAAAGAAGTCCCTCAGAGAACTGATTTTCTGGTCTATTGACAAGTCCATAAATTAGACAAGAGTATTTGAGTTGTTATCATGCCAAAGTAACCATTCCTGAGTTAAGGTAAGGCTGAGTGATATTTAACTAAATCTCATGGTTGCTATCCTCCTGTTGGCATAATTTCTAAACATTTTAAACCCACAATACTAAATAAAAATCTTTCAAGCACTTGCATGTCAGTGCTGCACTGAGTCACACCAGTCCGGAAAGGTTCTTGTCCTATATATATTACTGTTATTTTTTTCTGTAGGATCAACTACAGCTACCAGTTAAATCAAGAACTTATATTGAGCAGTATGTAAAGATAGAAAATAAGACACATTTTTAATTTTAACTGGAATCAGGAATTGGAATTTTGGCTAAGTAGAGGAATGGTAAATTCCTGGTACTTCATAATAATTAGGACCTGTACAGATGAAATTCAGATTGCTCTCATCATCATTCACATGAGTGCAGAGCAGCTTCTATTACAATTTTAATTTAAACAACAAAATTCAAATTTATGACTACATTTTTTTGCAGCTCTCAAACTGCCCCATATATTAAATATTTTAATTCATGCCTCTCAAACTGTTTTCTCTGATTTAGTGTTACTGTTTTGCATTCCTAGATAACATGAGTAGAAAGCACTGCTAAAAGAATGATTGATAATATTGAAATGGATCCAAGTACATACTGAATTCAGTACAGAGGAAACACTAAGACGTTTGGCTGCTTCAAATTAGCATACATTGTTAGCATCCATACACCCCTATCTACTGACTTTATAGTCCCAACAAAATACCCTGTTTGTCTCCAGGATTTTTAACAGGAGACCTAATGATGTCTGCATCATATACAGGGTTTGGATATAAAATAGCATTTTTCTGGTTTGTTTAAAATGAGAACTGAATTATTAAGTTCACGTGCTACTGCATGCAATATACATCTAGTGCTCAAGAATGCGAGTAATTCCACAAAAATATTTTACAGTTTCTCCAAAAACTAATTAGAATGGCATTTGGAAGTAGATAAAAATATGATAAAGAGATCTGACTTACAGTATCTCTACATCTAAAAAATATTATTTATATCAAGTACAGGAATGGTTATTCATCTAAATAACATGTAGCATTTAAGCTCATTTTGTGTATCACAAAATGTGAAAATCTGCAACATACTGCACATGCAAATCCTCAATGCCTTTGTAAGGCTGCTATACTGCTGAGGACAAGATATTTCAGCCTGACAAAACAGCATCAAAAATGATGTCATGAGGACAAGCTAAGCACACTAACAATTAATTATCTTCACAGCACTGTAAAATTCACTAATAGACTCACTGTCATGGCAAAATGACATCTGACAACAGTAATTATGCAATAGTATCCAAGATGATCACTATTTTTCCTTTCTGACTTAATCAAGGGAGGTTTATTCTAATTACTGGCATATACTGTCTTTTCAATCACTTGTTTTTTGTTTATTTTCAGTTTTTAATAAAGAGCAGAAGTTCTTAAGGGAAGAAACAAAGCATCACTGCAAAAGCAGCACAGGAGGGTACTGAAGAAGTACAGAGCAGAATACAGTAAATATTGCACAGCCTTTGAGAATCCATGTAAGCAACTCAGAAAGCCTTGCTTATACTTGCCATAGTTTACATCAAGTGAAACTTTAAAGACCAGCAGTTAAACATACTACAGCAGTTTAAGCCGAAGAATAAAATTATCTTGGTTGCTACTCCATGCTCTTTATAAAATTAAGTCAAACCTTTCATGATGTTCCCATAATTTGTAATTTAGTTTCATTAAAACATTTTTTAAGTCTACCATAGGAAACAGTAGGACTTTATAATTAGTTTTTAATTTGGGCCTGGTGAGATGGGGGACTGGGGGTATTATGGAAGTGTAGAAAAGAGATTTAAATGCAAGAAATTACAAGATTTTTAAAATTACTTAAAAAAAGTACATTGCTGATGTAACAGTCTTCCTTGCATGTTATAGAAATATGAAAGTTACCATAATAGAGAAAAAGGAAGTATCAGCTCAATTCTTCCCTGTGTAATAGGAGTTGGGATATTTTTGAAGAGCTGTGCTGAGCATGTGAAAATCTTTGCCCACAAGGCAACCTCATGTCACGACAGCATTTCATTCCAAATCTCTCTCCTAAGAGTTCACTGCTAAAGTAATTTTAATTTTTTTTTTATGGCCTTGCAGATGGTCAAAACAGAAGAAGCAAAGCAAAGACACTCTGTCCCCCTTAATCTACCCTTTCCCCAAACCCATATAAACTGACTTTAGAACTGGCAACAAAAACAGAGTGTAAAAATGGTCTGTATGGCAATTAGAGACCAGGAATAGGCTGGAAATCAACTCACATCACCACCCTCGGCAAGTTATTAGCAGCACCACTAAAAGCCTGTGCAGTTAAGAGCCTCACTGTGTTGGCAGTGAATTATGGAGCATTCGATTTTACACAGTAGCACAATGTATTACTGAGACCGTAGCAAAACAAACCCCAGATAAGGAAAACGAAACGGTCTTGGAATCAAATGAGGAGAAATATAATAATAGGAATGATACACGCGTGCTATCTGTTTGCTGTTAACACCTCCCAACATGGACAGCGATTTAAACGAGATGAATGCAGCGCTACAGAGCCTGTCTTTCATCTCCTGTCTAGGCACATCCCTCTGGAAACACCACGCTTATGGCACCCTGCATCCAGCAATCACTAGCAGCTGCAATAGAAACTTTTCGGAATAATCAAAGTTTGAAGCCTCATCTCCCTTTGCCCCCCACACCACACTCAGCCCGGCCAGGCACAGCGACTCGCTGTAGGACCGACAGCCCGGGCCAGCGCGGAGCTCCGCCGGGCTCCCGGGCCCTGCCGCGGGCACAGCCGGCTCCGCGCCGGCGCTGCGCGTCCCTGCGGCCGCAGCGGCTCCGGTACCCCCGCCCGGCAGCGAAAACCGGGAGACTTCCACCCGGGAGAGCCCAGTGGCCGGGGAAGCATCTCCCGGCTCGGCGAGGCCAATCGGGAACCTCCGCTCGGGCTCGCAGCGCACCCGATGCCTCCCCAAGCGGGGCTGGGGGCGAAGCCAGCCGCCGGCGCTCACCGCCCCGGGGCCGCTGGCAGCGCTCCGGGGCCGCCGCTTCCCAGGCAACAGTTGGCCGTGTCCCTCCGGGTCCGCCCCGCCGCTGCCCGCAGCCCCGCGGGGCGAGGGGCAGGGGCACCGCGAGGGCGCCTCGGGGCCGGGGAGCGGGCACAAAGGCGGCTGCGGAGGCTCAGAGGGAGAGGGGAGCGGGGAGGCTCCGGGGCTGCAGCCACCGTCCCCGCCCCGCCGCGATGCGGGGGCGCTGAGTGAAGGAGCAGCAGAGGCGGCTCAGCGCCCACCCCGCGCTTCCCCGGGCCCCGCCGTGCCTGCCCGCTCTTACCTGGGCCGCCCGTCGCCGCTGGCCGCCGCAGGTACCTTCGTCCATCCCCCGCCGCTGCCTCCGAATCAGCCGCCGGCGCTGCGGCGCGGCCCAGCCCGCCCGGCCCAGCGCGACGCTGGCAGAGCCGCCCCGCCCCGCCCCGCGGTGGCTGCGTGCGGCTCCCGCCGGCGGCCGCCCCGGGCGCGGCTCCCCGGACCCGCCTCCCGCCGCCGCGGGGCGAGGCGCCCTCCGACGGGGATGGATGGGGATAGGGTTAGGGATTGGGATGGGTCTGCCGCCCCGTGCAGACCGTACGCGGGGACCCCCTGGCTCCCCAGCGGACAGGCCGGGGCGCTGGGCTGCCCGCTAGCGGAATCGGGGCAGGGGTGCGTGTGACTGTCACCCGCGCTGCGCCCCGCCCGGGGACATCGGCGCTGACCCAAACACTCCCCGTTTCGCAGGGATCCCATCCCCCTCTCTCCGGTGGCCTCCGTTGTGGGAGGGGGGAAAGTGGTAAAGGACGGTGTCTGTGTGACTCTGTGACTCTCAACCCTGGAGTTCGGAACTTCACATACATTTTTTGTGTTTCTGGCTTTGTAGAAGGCAGCGCTTCCTCAAGACGTCAAAACCAGATCTGAGCCCATTCACAGCTCATGAAAATACTTTGTACTTCCTCTTGCTGTGCTGAGGGTTAAATGAGGTTAAAGTCGCCAGAATGGGTGCGCAGCACTTAGTTTCCCCCTTCCCCAAAAGCCAGTCTGGGCGTCATTTAGAGCGAGAAAGCAAGAAAAGAAAAACAAAAGTGACAATATTAGAAGTACAGTACAGAAATACCTGCTCAATTGTTCAAAGGGCTTTGCTTGCTGAGCTCTTTAAATGTGAGAAGCTGTGATGCTGACCTCAAAGCCATCACAGCTCTGTGCCACTGAACCTGAGAGTTCACAGCTGCTTTCTGCCCCGGGCAAATGTGCTGAGGAGAGCTGTGTGCTCAGAGAGGTGTGATTCTCATGAATAAGGCAAGTTTTGGAGCCTGCCCGAAGTTGGGTGGTTTGGTAGAGCTGTGAAAATGTAGGGCCTGCTGCTGCCTTGACACTCTGGCCTGTCACTCCCTCTGAGCAAGCACTCCAGAGCAGCATCACTTTCATGATTTAACTTCTTCCCTTTACCCAGGCTTGATCCAGATGTCCTTGAATTGTTCTTTTTTTAGTCTGAAAATTACAAATTGTCTAGTTAGAAAATAATTCAAGTGACATACTTAGTCTATTAAAAGGCTGTGTCTCTGTTGCTGTAGCACATTTAGTATAGCTACCCTTACAGCACCCAGCTTAGTAGAACACTGAGCTGCTGGCTTGCATTTTTTACCCACAAGTCTCAAAGTACCTTTTAAAAGAAGTAAATAGCATTGCTCCACTTTCAAGTGGGAAGAACAGTCACATGGAAAACTTGAACCAGGAGAAAGAACTGAACCTCAGATTCCCAGCTTGCAACGTAATGTCCCCTTTTAATTATTTTTCTGGGGCATGCATTCTGACTGCTTTATAATGGTTGTGTTTTGAACTGGTGCTTTTACAAAAGAAGACACAGCTGCCACCCATCTTTTGGAAATATCCTGACTCTATGACTGCATGCTATCTATGTATGTTCTCAAGTTGTCTGCACTGAATACATCAAGGACTTAGCCAGAAGAATACTTTTATTCTGCATACTGGTAATATTTAGGAGTTAGAAAAATCCAACTTTTAAATCCTGCCAAAATAAAGGGACTGCTAGATATTGATGAAATAAACTGTAGACCATCTACATGTTCACATGCTGCCATCACATACCACTATAAGACTAAAGTTGATCAGCTTGTAGGGAAAATGGCAGGTGAGTGATAGATTTCAGATTCTCAGCTTTGGACAATGACATTAGAGACCAGGAAACAACTATTTAACTGCATACTGGCATAGTAGCCAAGCCACAACTGTCTTTGTGAAACTGTTATCTTAGTGTTTGTGTGAGAAAAGTTCAGTTTGCAGCACACTGGCTGGGATCAGATTCCTCAGTAAAGTAATTTCTTATCACTTAGACTCTGTGAGTTATCTAACATATCACCCAGTTTTTCTTTGAAAATATTCAGGACACCCATAATTTTCTGTCTTATCTCTACCAGCCCCGTCCCAATAACTCAAGAACCGTAAATGTTCTCAGGTGAAAGGATGTGCTTGCATTTACACTGCTGAATTGTGCCTCTAAATTTGGGCCTCTAATTGTGCCTCTAAATACAGACACCTCTATTTCTTAGACATCATTTAGGTGTCTAATTTCCCATTACAGGCAGTACTAAAGTCCAGGTCTAGTGCTTTCCTGAAGTAGTTTCACACATCACAAGAAGCAGGCAGGCTTCTAAAATCAGTTCTCTGGTGAGCAATGCAATGGGCCAGCCAGTAATAATCTGGTTATTACAGCTTAAAGCTACCCCAGTCCTGATCCAGGGGTGGGATAAGCACAAACATTCAGAGATTTTGAAGTTACCCTTGGGTATCTTGCCTTATTTTCTACGTGTCTTCCAGAAGACTTGTAGGTCCTGTGATGTGTAGATGTAAGTCAGAATGCTCATTGCTACTTAAGTGAATCTGTCATCTCTGCAGTGGAAATTTAAGTCACTTAGCTAAAGACACCTGCTGACAGACATCCAAAATGTAGAAGTCTGAATCTCACACTGAATCCCATCCAAATCGATTTGCAGTCTGATATTGGAGGTGATTTTAACACATTTTATTTCACAGTTATGACAATGTATACACAACCATGGCTCAGCTGGGACATAGGAGCATAGCAGCAATCTCTGGATTTTTTTAGGTGACGGCCTTATCTGCTGAAATTTAAATGGTGGAATAGATTATTTTTTAAAAAAAGAATGATTCATAAAAGTCATCTGCAATACTGGTAAATACTTGTATTTTTATCTACCTGGAACAATGTTGTTTAGGCTTGTGTAGAGTATGGTGCCTTGCAAGTCCTGAAATTCATTGCTTTATGCAGAATTGCATTCAAAATCATCTGGATGCAACCAGCAGTCACCAAACATATGGGCACATGAGTTTTCAGCTTTTGATGTTTAACTTGCTAAGTAGAACTAATGTATTTATCTAGCACTTTTCTCCAGTATTACATGTGGGAGTTTATTTGTAGAATAAAGGGAAATCTTCCTTAATGCTCATTTTAGCTCTGTGCAGTCTGAAAGGAAACAGGTTATTACAAAGAGCATTTTGAGGAAAAGAAAGGTTTAGAGCTCTGTTCAGAAATCACCAAATTCAAAGGAGAGGGTCTTTAATTTCAGTGCCCATTCCATCAGCCCCTTAATCATTTCCTCAGTCTGGAAGCCCTTTGTTTTTGTGGTTAACACAGAAAAAAAAAGGATAATTATATATTCTATGAAGTAAATTATATGAATATTCAGTATGGTCCTGTCATCACTTGTATAATTCACAGTACCACTGATATTGTTTGCAATGGCAACTTGTGAAGAGGAACCTCAGAGCTATTTCATAACTTAGGGACATAATCTTCTTTTTCAGTTATGTGACTGAAAACTAGGAGTGAAGCCAGTAGCTTCCAAGGCACAACAAATCAAAGAGGAGAGGAGAGGAGAGGAGAGGAGAGGAGAGGAGAGGAGAGGAGAGGAGAGGAGAGGAGAGGAGAGGAGAGGAGAGGAGAGGAGAGGAGAGGAGAGGAGAGGAGAGGAGAGGAGAGGAGAGGAGAGGAGAGGAGAGGAGAGGAGAGGAGAGGAGAGGAGAGGAGAGGAGAGGAGAGGAGAGGAGAGGAGAGGAGAGGAGAGGAGAGGAGAGGAGAGGAGAGGAGAGGAGAGGAGAGGAGAGGAGAGGAGAGGAGAGGAGAGGAGAGGAGAGGAGAGGAGAGGAGAGGAGAGGAGAGAGGAGAGGAATTAATCTATAATTTTACAACTCCGAATTGTGTCTGAAATTGTTTCCTATGAAAGAACAGTGCTGCTGTGGCATTGTCAGTATTTTTCTCTCCTATCAAAGAACCAACCATTAGTAAGAGGATAAACTTCCTTATCTCAATTGTGTCAGGTATCTTCAGCATGAAGAGGATTTTTCCTTCAGAACACACTGAGCCTCGATTGTAATAACCCCCAGTTTCTCTCTTGTATCCGCTGGCACATGACATTGGCAGAGGCATGGACAGCCACCCCTTTGCTGACAAGGGACCAGCCATGGCAGGTTAGACCACGAACCGTGGCGTAGCCATGGCAGCTACACCACTCATCAAAAAACACTGGAGTCTCACCTGAATACAGCTGGAAGGCTGATCCCTGTTTATCTGCCTATTTGGAAGTCAATATATAGGATACATAATCCCCTTTTAAAGACATGTATACAACTTGAATGGCAAACAATAAAAATGTAATTATTTTATGCATTAAGTATCTTCATTAGGCATTCAATGCAAATTAAACAAATTTACTCCAAAAAGTGATATAGTTTAACTTCTGGTGCAGGCTTTAAAAAATATTGATATTCATGTGTATAGCTTAAAAAATTGAGATTTATAAAATATAATGCTTAAAACAGAAAGCAATTATATTTTTGTCATTTTTAGCTAGTCAGAATACTATACATTAAATAAGAATTTGTCAGTGTCATTGTATCAAAATGTAGTTAGATCCTAGGACTTTTTTTTTGGATATGGTTGTCAACTATAAATACTTTACCCACATATTATGCGTGGGCAAAGCATAATAATAATATTTCTATACAGTGATAGATGCTTGTTGTTAAGGCTGTAATATTGGAAATCATACAAACAATTAAAGAAACTTACTATTTAAATTCAAAAGTTTATAGAGAAGCAAGCATGGAATATTCACTTTGAATGCTGCTTCTACAGTAAAACCTCAGGGTATTTTAATATAATTACATTGTACAACCAGTAGTTCAGACTTGCTTGAAGTAAAATTCCTTTTGCCAAACAAATGTTGATAATTTCAATAGCTCACTGGATATGTAATATTTCATTTATCACTATTAATGTTAATAAGAAAATGTCTAAGTTCCAAACTACTCTAAGCTGGCCGTCATAAACCCATTTTCATTTACATCGAGCAAGATGTATCCTGGCAACCGTATATTTTTGGATTCGTAACAATTTATTCTATTCATTTTATGCAAATGAGGTAACCAATACTGCAGGAATCACGAGAATACAAGATGGATAACTTCCATCGTTCTGAGCTATAGATAGATGATTAGGAATTTATGTGAGTTAGATTTTTTAAAAAAATAATCTGTTAGACATTTTCTTCAGTGTATTTATCCAGCTTAAATGTGTTTCTGACATGATTCACATATTTTTTTACTCAAACATGGAAAGCAAGCAGCAACCCCACCTGAGTCACATGCCATCATGATTATCCCAAACCACAGCTCTGCTTCTTCTCTGTTATTTTCTGTGCTGAAAATCCTGTATTTTTCACCAAACTCTCATATAACTTATGGAGACAAGCTGAGGAGAAAAGGCTCCCCGCATTCCCACACCTAGAAATGCTGACTCGAAAGCTTGAGAAGCTAACACAGCATCTACAGCAATATGAAGTTGAAGCACTATATATATATATATGTTATATCATGTGTGAATGTCATTGAAAGGACATTTTTCAGATTGCTGTCTTCTGATTTTGGTGGTTATGTGCCAGTAATTTTTTTTTTACATTTGGTATAGAAAGTGGCTTACAGAAACCTCTGTATCTTTGGTATATCACAGTATAACAAAACAATTTTTAAAAATTTTTGGTAAGATCTATGGAGTTCATCAGGGACAAAGCTTATTTATAGAAATGTACCGTGTATAATATCTTATAAATGCAGAACTATTTATAAAAGTTGATTATTCTTTCCTACTTTTTAAAATTAGTGTTCCTCAAGAGCTCTCAGCCTGGATCAAAATCACAGAGTCCGAATACTCTGAACAGCCAGGCCTGTGTGGTTTCTTTCAAAGCAACAATAAATGAAGCTTTTTCTAGCAGCATGGTGAACATGATAGCTATTGTTGTTCTGCTCCTAAAATTATTTTCCTCAGCTGACCAGTAGGACTAAGTTATGCCCAGAATAAATTCAAATTAGACAATTGAAATGGTCCTCAGCCAGTTTTCCTGTGCTTGTGTTGGAGTTAATGTACATATAGCAAGAGAACTGTTTCTGAAGCAACTCCTGAGCCACTGAACTTTTCAGGTGGTCTAGGACCTTTCTTTCAATTTACATTCATATAGTTACTGACCAGCACAATATTCAGAATATGCTTCAGGAAATAAGCAGTAGAGATTTCCTTGAGTACAGCAGGCTCTTTCAAAGGAGAGGAGGACAGAACTGATGGAAATGGAGATTTCAGCTATCTAATTTTGCTCCATTGCTACATGGCAATCACCAAACTTCAACTGAGCTGAAATCTTTGTAGGTAATTTAAAAGGCCAAGACTCCAATTTGAAGATGTATGAAGTGATGAGCAGTTGTTATAGGAAATTACACAAGTGTTTTGAAGTAACAGTTGGGTTGCTAAATTAGATTCCTGTCTTTTGTAATAGGAAAATCCAGGCTGTGAATTTCCCATATTATATCAGTGTGGATCCAACTTTTGCAAAATCCATATACATGAATGCCCATTGTTTATAAACCAATTCCCCAAGCTTCTGCTTTTCAGCCAGAAAGAACGGTAGTTGCCCAACTAGACTGGGAAATGTACATTAAAGTCTTGATTCTGATATTTCCTAATTCCTAAAATCTTAATTTTGCAGCTCTAAATACTGTTTTTAGCAAATGCTATATGTATGCAGTACCATTGTTTAAAGAATGCATCAAACCCAATATGGTCTAATTCCCTGTCTTGCATAAGCTATTTGGAAAGGATTTGCAGGATTCAGGCCCTCCTTTGCAGGAGCATTAAGCTGTGAATGGATGTCATCTTCTCAGTTCCATTGTATTGGTACCACCACATCACCACTCACAGCTTGCCTCTGTTCATTGTTCCCAAAGATTTGTGGGGGTGATTTGCTATTGTAGTCAAAATGAGGCAGGTTAGATTAAACAGTTTAAGTAGTAGTTTTCTCCTGGGTCACTCCATTTTGAATGAACTATAGTAAGATGTGCTCACCCTGTCAGCTCTAGAAGAAGATATGAGTAGATGTGACAGCCGCCAGCAGTGTAGAGAGAGATGGGCTGATTGGTCCTGGAGCAGGCATCTGCTTAGTGCCCAGCAAACTCAAGGAACTTAAAAAACTGAGCTTCTCTACAATTATTTGGCTCTTCTCCTATAGCAAATAACTTAAAGCACATGGTGTAGCTTTTGTCAAAGTCACTTGGATTTGTCTATTCTTTTCTGTAGCAGGATGTATAAAAATCACTTGGTATAAATCTAGTGAGTTCTTTTCTACAGGGCCCTTTTTTCTCTTTGTCCATGTTTCACAAAATGTAGAACATATATACTACATGCAAACCAGTAGGAGACTGGCCTCTCTCTTTTTTCTTTTTTTAAATTTATCTGAGAACAAGGAAGATAAGTTTAAAACTGTTTTACACATCATTTGACCAAAAAAAATCTTCACATTTTTATAATTTTTTTTTTCACCTAAAATCTGAAGAATCAGGAATGCCACCTCTTTAAAAAGGAGTGCAAAAATTCAAAGAAAATATAAGTGTATCAGTACTGTTAGATTCCATTTGAGATGGTGCCAACATGAAAATAATTTAATCCCTCTACAATTTAGACATTCCAAGCCTAGACTATAATTTTTCTAGCATGTAATACAAACAGCACAACAATAGATGTGTTAGGAACGTTGAGATAATGCTTTCCTCACTTCCCGAAAGGGCATTATCCTTTTTTCTGTCTTATTAGAATTAGAATTATTATAGCTCATATACTATCCTTTGGCTAGATGATGTTAAAACTATTAAAAAAAAAAAAAGTAAATATCCTTATTCTTAGTAAAGTATTTTGGCCTTTTCTGGAATCTGAACTAGAATAGCTGAACATGCTCTTCTGTGTTCACTAAATAACCTTACATATCTCCTTACAAGCATTGAATCTATGTGTAAATGAAATAAAATATCACTAAACTGAAAGGTAAATACAGTGATAATTATGGAAAGTCAATAGTCAGCAGTCAAACAGATGTTTATAATGAACACTAATTAATTCTGAGTCAATGATAAGGATAAATGGAAGGTTCATTTATGTGTTGAAAAAGACCTGTGTCCACAAAAAAGTGGAAAATCATAGTCTCTCAGGATCATAAAATAATTCTTGTTGGAAGGGACCTCAGGGAGTTTCTAGCCCAGCATCCTGTTCCAAGTAGGGTTAACTCAGACCATGTTGCTCTGGTGTTTTTCCAGTTGGATCTTGAAAACCCTCAAGGAAGTAAAGTGCACAGCCTCTGTGTGAAAGCTGTTCTGCTTGTGACTGTCCTCGTGTTCAGGACACTGCCTTACAACCAGTCTGAACTTCTGCTTTCAGCATGCATGTGTTGAAACTCCTCCGCTTGTCATGTACCACCCAGGAGAGCCTGTCCCTCTCTTAGAATCAATCACAGAGTGGTTTGGGTTAGAAGGGACCTTAAAAATCATCTAATTCCACAAGGTCATGTTGCTCAGGGCTCCATATAACTTGGCCTTCAGGGCTGCAGAAGGGATGGGTCTTCTTGATAACTTCTCAAAGGCCTTAGAGAGCTACTATTAGTTCCCACCTAGTAGAGATGATCAACAGATAGTAAATCTTTCCCTCATTTTTCCCATCAAATGCTATGATTAAGAAATAAATATCTTTTGCCATCTCACTTTCTTCTGTTTACCCAATAACATCACCTTTCCTAATCTCATCCCGCTCCCTGTTTTATCTTTGGAGAGCCAAAGCCCACAAAGCCATCTTCCATGATGATGTTGCCTTGAACTTTCATTCTAGGGAGAGGGGCTTCTCACCACTGGTGACAAGAACTCAGAGGGTCTCATTGCATTGACATTGCTTCTTGCAATGGTCCTAAATAGACATCCTGTAGTTCTACTTGTAGAGTGATTTCAGTTCGTCACTTCATTGCAAAATAAAGTATTTTTCAGACAACAGGTTATGCAAAGTCTTTTCTAGCTCATTAATAGGTGACAATAGAAAACTATTTCTCCTATGACAAAAGTTCTGTTCATACAGTTGTTAGAGGAGCAATTGGGCTCTGAATTATGGAACAATTGATTTTGCATAAAACAAATGAAACATAAAAATGGAACAAAGCATATTCTTTAAGTCTTTCAGTGTATTTTCTGCATGTCTTTGCTTAAAATAAGTGGTTACTACTGCTGGTATCCCTTTTAGAAGGATCTGTTAGAACCTAGAGCTCTGTTTCAGTGCAGCCTTAACAAGAAAATGCTTAACTGCACGACAGCTTCCATTACGATGAAAGTTGAAAAAGGATTAAAAAATTTCCTTAAAAAGACAGCCTCTGTGTCTCAAGGATGGCACAGAAGTCAAGTAAAATAGCTTTTCTTGTCATGATCACCAGATCAAATCACAAGCAGATCTATCTGCATCACAGAGTTTGAAATTCAGTTAAAATCTGGGGAAAAAAGTGATTTAGTTGCATGCTAGTCTTCCTAGTAACACATGCAGAGCAGAAAAGAGCCTTGCCTTTTTCTGAGGTTCAAGATGAGGGAATGAACTTCCTTTCTGTGTGTGTTCTATTTGTGCAGTCATGATTACAGATGGTATTTTCTTTATCCTGAAAGCTCAGCAATAATAGAGAAAGCCATGCAATTGACAACACTTAATGTGCCATTAGAGTTTTTTTCCTTCCCAAGCATTAGTTTGTATCACATTTTGTGCTGAATTGTACCAACTCCTTCCCACCAAGTAAAGCACGCATAAAGAGAAGGCTTAATGCAAAAGAGTCAGTGAGGTAATTAGTATTTTATTCAAACAAGCAGGTTCAATTAATGCAGTATCAAATAAGCGTTTCCAGCTCTGCTTCCCTGACAATCTTCACTATTAATTGAGCACATCTAGCTTGCAGTTTGCTGAATAGCACAAAGATGACGCCATGGGCCACGCTGCTGCACATGGCTTGCAGTCCATTGATTACCCTACAGCAAACAGAGGGGAAAAAAAGGAGAAGGTTAAAAGTTGTATTTTAACCTATTAATGGCCATGAAACCTACAGAGTTTAGGGTCTGTTCCAGGGTTTCTGCATCTGGCAGTAGCAGCTTTCAGCTCTCTAAAGGGTTCCTCTCCCTTGGAGGGGAACTGCCCTGTGGAGCTCGGGGAGAAGCACAGATATGCATATTCAGTCCTGGGCACAATAGCTTCATTCTCACTGTCAGGTCAGCAGTCAAGTTCAGTGTAACTCCTCCTTCTGTTTCTGAATCAGGACTTTATGGAAATGCTGAGGATTTTTAATAAAGCAATTCTGCTGTGAAACAAATCTGCCCTTCGTGACAGCTCTTTGCTAAGCAGCGCCACTGCAAAGCTTATTAAGTCAAAATTTTAAAGTTCAAAGGCAGCATCAGGTTTCAGTAGGCGTCTTTCCTCATCTGCTCTTCACAGCAATATAATTTGCTACCACCCATATTTTTATTACACAAGTAACGTCTACAAGCTCTTGCTGTTGTAACACTCAATCTATTTTAGTAACTAGTGAACCATTCACACTTTTTTTCTCCCTGAAGCTAGAACTTCACATCTTTATGCTGATTCTCAGCCTTTTTGTTCCTATATTCAGGTGCACTCAGTGGTTTTTAATTGGTGGCAAGCTCTTCCATAACCCTGGAAATGGTCATTTTCAGTGATCCGTACACCTGTTCAAAATTAAATTCATGCATCACAGGGCAGAGAAGAATATTATTCCATGATTCTAAATTCAGTCATTCATATGAGCTGACTTATGGTCAAATCTTGCTTCACAAGATATAATTTATCATGTGGGTAAATGACATCCTGTTAAATTTTAGTATTATAGTCCTTGTAAAAAAAATGGTTGCAGGTGATTCTGGGGTGAAATCAGTATCCAAAACTTCCATTTTAAAAGCAAAGCTTGCCACTTCTTGCAGCACTAAATTAATAGTTATTTTCTTACTGTTTTCTGGAAACCCTAAAAATATTTTTTGCAAAGTAAAAGCATCAATTTGCACTAATTCATGGGAATTTCTCCTGGTTTTATATTAATTTCAGTGCTTTGAGTTGCAATCACATTGAGCCCAGTTTTTTAGTGCAGAGGACGTGTAGGAGAGTTAAGTGCATGGAAAATTATTTCCCTTAAATTTCCAGTTCTTGGGGTGCTTATCTGTAGGCAGAGTAACTGTGAGCCCTCCAGTTCCCCCATTGTTATGAACCCAGCCACTGGCTTGAATGTGGTGTCTCCAACACAGTGATTGTGCCTCTGGGTCCATTTTATGAGGATTTATTAATGCGAACTTACTGCTGTCCTTCTTTGTCCCACAGTAATCCTACAGATAGCTGGTGAGAATCATTGTCCAATGCCACTGGATGTTACTCCTCTATCCAGGAATCCTTCCTCAGCCACTGCCAGAAAAATTTATCTTAAGTCATAATTAAAAGGTTTAGTAAAAAGTATTTTGAAGACAACCAGTCCTCTCAGTGAGTAGAATGCAGTGGGTTTAAAAGAATAAGTGGGCTTTTTTAAATTATACCAAATAATTCTTCATAATCCTCTGTGATCAAGTTCATATGTGATCAATGTGCTCAGTAAGCTGGGTGGGTAGATCTGAGGAAAGATCTTGTTGATAAATTTTTTTCCCAGGGTAAACTCAGCTTGTGGCTTTTTTGGTGGGTTTTTTTTTGGTTTTTTTTTTTTTTTTGTTTTGTTTTGTTTTGGTTTTTTTGGGGGGGTTTGCTTTTTGGTTTTTTGGGGGATTTTTTTTGGTCAAAGTTTCCATTTTCTGTGCAGGAAGTTTTCACTAAAAGAACTTTGGTGTCTAAAATGTCATGTGACATATCATGGGAGGTGGCAGTAAATAGGATGCCTGCTAACGAAAGTGAGTTTCCTTCTACACAGTCATTACTTTTGTCATGCTAACTTTCCATATCCTGTAAATATGAATCTCACCTCGAGCAGGAAACACATGTGCACACGTTCTTGTCATAGAAAAAAAAGATAGAAGGCAAAGTTAGCTGGTACTGAACTGAACTTTTAGTCTGCAGTGTTTAGAAAAGTCACAAATATACCAAGAGGAGATTTTATGTAGAAAACATGAAGCATGAAGTTGCAAAGTAAGAACTGAAAACGAGCAGCAATATTAATTAGATTTTCTTAAATAAACCTGAGCATTCTGATTCCCTTTCCTTCTGGTTGTAACCATTTTTTGTGCACATAACAGAACCCCAAAAACCCTCTAATAGTGAGAATTCATCTTTGAAGTCTTAAAATGTTATGATACTGTATCTACATAGTCACATAACTGTCAAGGGTATGTTTATGTTAGCGCAGGCTGATAAAACCCAAACTGCAAACAAAGTACTTGCATGTGTACAGTGACGTGTGTTCCTGTATATACAGAAATATTAAAACTACTTTAAAGCACAACAAAAGCCCATCACTTCACAAGCAATTGTTCTCAAGGGGACTTTATACCTCGCACAGAAAAACATTGCACATATTGTGTTTTAATAAAGTTTGGGAGTGGAACTTCAGGGAGCCATGGGAGAATCCAATGAAGAAAATCTCTGGTTGCTTTAATTACTACCTGCATGCAGTAAGGAAAAATCCATCCCTGATTTCCCACTCACAGCTGGAGCATTAGTACTGTGGTGTGCTATGTGCATCTCAGCAAGCCATAATGGTTAATCATGGCCTGGACAAGTTGCTAAGAACAGCAATAAAGGGCTGGGATAATTGACATAGCTATAGCAGTGATATGTGCCATGAAGGAAAGAAAAAGAAGAAATTTCACAATGTGTTTCACAAAATCATATTGTGATTATAGAATTTTATTTTTCTGTAGCAGTTGTCACCTCAAAACATATAGGTGATGCTTGTAGTGATAACTGCAAGTTGTATTTGTGGCTGAGGCTGAAATTAGACATCTTAATCTGGAAAGTAGTTCTCAAAATCCCCACTTTATTTCACAGATACCACAATATTTCATCAGTTGTGCTTCCTACGGCCTTGGTTTAAACCTTTCCTTAAAATTACTATAATTTTAGAGCAAGCCTCTACAAATCAAGTCCATTCTAGGAACAGGGAAGAGGCTCTCTGCTCCAGCCTGGTGATGAGCACAAACTGTCAACACCTTCCTGGTGCCCACGGAGGGTGGGAGCAGAGCTCTGTCTGCCAGCCCAGCATCTCCTTGGGATCAAAGCTGCAAAGGAGGTCCCCTGCAAAGGACACAGCATATTCAGCTTCTTCCAGTCATTTTCTGCAGAAGGGCTGGGAGTCTCTGTGTTTCAAACAGAGTCTCGTGGAGCAGCAGGGTGTGGGGCAGGGGTTGGTTTGGGGAGCACCGAGGGTAGCCTCACTCTGCCAGCCCTGCTCCCCAGTGCCAGAGCCCAGGATGGGGGAACAGGGTCAGTCATGGCCCCTGCCATGGCGCCACATGGCCAAGGCCAGCAAAATGCAGTCCTGTTATAATTATTGAACAGTATATTTCTGTTAGAAACAAGAGGTTTAATGGAATTTAGTGTCTCTTAGGCTCAAGCAAAAAGTTTTCTGAGAAAAGCAAAGCTCCTAAATTCTGTCTTCCCACTGGTTATGTCAGAAAGTAGTAATTACTTTTCCTAACAGCTGCTTAAAAATCCAGTGGCTCTTTTTTGTACATGTCTGTTCTAAATCTTCATCACAGGCCAGTGTTTCTGTCAGACCTGCAAATGCCTGCAGGAGCAGTTCATCACTTTTTGCCTCAGAGATCCATATGTGGCGCTCCAGATATTTGAATGTAGTGTGAGGTCTGTCACAAGTTGAATGTTTGTAGGCAGTTGGAAAGGCACAGATTGGTTCTTGATCAAACCTTGTATGGCTTTTCTTCTTTATAGATACACATTTGCAGTTACTCTTGTTTATAAGCATGCTAAAAGAAAAGGAACAGAGTGTAGGGCTGGTGGCCTAACTGCGACCAGAGAGGTCACTTGAGAGAAGGCTTAACTGTTCAAAGAACTGGCAAATGAGGGTCTTGGCAACTTCTGTGCAACAGTTCTGAAAAGCCCTTACAAAAGATCTAGTGAAATAGGATGTCCTTAAAAAAAAAAAAAATAAAATTACTGCACATACTAAAGTGCTGATTGTAGAAAGCGACACTAGGAACATTAGATGTTTGTGTCATAGTCAATGAGGACAGCCCTTAAGAGTCATCGCACGTTGTTAAAATGTCGCTACTTTTTTTTTTTCTTTTTCTTTTTTTTTTTTTTTTTTTTGCTTTTGGATGCCTTGTAATAGAGTAAGACCAGTTATGGTAGCAGGCTTAGGCTGCAGGAGGTATTCATTCCAACTGTGACAATATTTGTAATAGAACATTCCTGGGAGGTCTACTGGCTTATTTCAAGATGATCTTTTTTATAGATACTATCTTTCATTTGAATACATGTTCAAAGCTATTTTCCCTGTGTTTCCTTTTTTTTTTTTTTCTTTTTTGTGAAAAAAGCTAGGATGCAAAATTTAAGACAGTAAAATTCAATATTCTCAACTTTCCCAGTGACACAATAGTTATAGATAATATAGAATGCATGGAGGTGCCACAAAAAATGCCATGTTACAATTGTAACAGTCATTTGCAGTCATTAATGTGCTTTAAAAGTAGAGCCAAAAATAATTCTTAAGGCATATAAGATTCTCTTTTAATAAAGACTCACATCTCCCTGAATACTGCAAACCACAGATTATTTTTGCTATCTTTTTCTTGTCTATGAAGCTTTTTTTTCTGGGTCTCTTGGTTTTCCATTCATGTGAAAGAAATAGAAAGGTGTTAAATATAACTTAACTTTAATCTATTACTGTGGTGT
Source organism: Taeniopygia guttata (assembly GCF_048771995.1). Lineage (NCBI taxonomy): Eukaryota > Metazoa > Chordata > Aves > Passeriformes > Estrildidae > Taeniopygia > Taeniopygia guttata. The sequence continues at coordinate 13,579,402 of NC_133027.1, read as the reverse complement.
CCAACTCTTGCAAATTCCAGGCTGTGGGGATGTAGAACCAGGTCATCCAACTGGGAGTTGCTAAAAAGTGAGCAGCCTTCTTATTAAGAAGGCACACAAGCAAAGGTAAACAATACTGCCACAAAGGTTTAGAAAACAGTTTTTGTGTAAATACTAGTAACATTTATGTAATATTTAGATTCTAAAGGTTTCTCTCATCTTTTGTCTGACTAATAGATACTTCACAGTCCTCTGGCTAAGGATATGTGTATACCTCCATGCTGCACAAGAACTGGCACAAATCTGAACTCATGAAGTTCTTCTGAACTACCTTTGAAGGATATTCAGGTTTAGTCCTCCATGTCTTTTCCTTCTTTAAGGATTTCTTGGTCCTCAACTCCATCAGGAAGGTATTTTCAACTTTCCTGTCATTCTGTGGTTGTTCAGTCCCTTGAGCTGTAGCAACTTGAATACACATATGTTATGGCCATATGAAGTAATTTATTGCCTAGCAGTAAACGTGGCATTTTCTTGACACCAAAGCCAGTTTGACAGTGAAGCTCCCTCATCCCCTTCATCACTGCTTTCTATTCTTTCTTCTGCTCCTTTTTGATGAACTTTTAGATACTGCCAGTTATTTTTAACTTCCATCATTTTACTGATCTGTGTACAATCCAGTTTCACTTGGAATTGTATTTGCATAAAGGAAGATTTGATGAATTGGATCAAAAAGTGAAAAGAATTATTCTATGCTGAACAAAGCACTTGCTAAAATATTCATCCCAGCAAGGCCTTATTCAACGCTCAGTCTTTGTTTAGAGGACAGATTAAATTTAGGTCTAGGACTTCTAGTACCAGAACAAAATAATCATATGATAATCATAATTATTCTGGTATAAACCAGCTGTGTAAATTCAAGCCTTTTTAAATGATTAATTTATGTGAGGCATGGACCTTGCACTGCTAGGTTTTATGCATAATAAGTCATTGTCTATTTGGTCCCCCTTGTGCTGCATAAATGCTTGCTGTTCTCCTGTGTTCAGAATGGCAGAAAGACATAAAGCCAATAAATTTTGTGCCATATGTTTGAGACTAATACTGTGAAAGCATGATTATCTGCATCTTTTAAACCAAATAATTTTAAAATGCTCAGTTGAATATTGATGATTATATACCTATTTTCCCATGGTAAAACTTTTCACTTATTGAGACTTACAAATAACAACATGCAAAATGATGATCATATTTCGTACAAACATGCAAGTGGAATTAATCTTTCTGACTTCTGACAACACTGTGGTAACAAGTCACTTTGGAAGGAATGCAGCTCCTCCCTCCAATTCTGTCCTTGAGGGATACCACACTGCATGATTCATCTGACCTGACTTTAGATGTGTACACCTGAGTTAGCCATACTGTATAAACAATCAGGAGAAATGGGCATGTGATTCATCTGACCTATTTTGACCACATACTTTAGGACGCACTTAATTGCAGTCTAAAAATCTGTCATAGCCTCCTTGACTAGAAAATTATTCTACAAGATCAGATCATATAAAACGTGTAAAATAGGACAGATGAATGCCATTTGAACTATCTGAAAGCAGAGACCAGATTATGTAAGGCATTCAACAAAAGAAAGGGGGAAAAGGAAGGGCACTAAAGCTATTTGGTGCCAGGAAAATGATAGATGTTGGGTGCTTGCTAAGCCATTTTTGTGCTATAAAGGGATACTGAAACTCAAAATAATCTCTGTTCACTTGCTCACACATACATATCCACTGGTTTTTTGGATGTCTTGCATATTTAGAAGCCTTGAAGACATGTGTCAGATACAAAGGTGATCCAGGCCATTCTGTAACGGCAGGTAGGGACACCTTTCTAACAATCCTAGAAGTCAAGGCATGGACAATCACATCAGCTCTCTAATGGTCTTCTAGAAATACATCTGGGATAGAATTCAGCTCAAGATGGAGGCACCTATGCTTCTGTAGGAGTCTGTATGTGTGCTTGGTGTTTATTATTGTTTGACAAGATTATCCAGTCCAAAGGATGTTATCAATGAAAGAAACTTTATCAAGTGAGGTACAGACACTGAACTCTCTCCAGGTTCCTGTCTAGCTGAGCTAATTTGCATTGTTCTATGTAGAGTTGTATAGCAAATTGTATTGAGTACACATTGACCTCCAGTGTTCCCAGTCAGAATGTTGTTGCTATACACCTACCTTGGCATATTTAATAAATAAATAAAACTCCCATATCTCCAATAGCACCAACTTTATCATGATGGCAAAATTCACACCTTTTAATATGTCACTTGACATATTAAAATGCTGTACTGTCTTCTCTTCTACTACTTTTTAATATGCTGTTGCTATCTCCTCTCTATTCTGTGCTATAGAATGCTGTTTCTGTGCTGTAAAATTCAATCAATTATAGTCAACTTATTTAGTCATATTGAAATGTTACCAGTTACTTTAATGCAGGTATAAAAAGACAAAAAAGTGTCAAATTTTCATGTCCAATAAATACTGGTTTATTCCTAATCTTCAAAACATTGGTTTTCCATTTTAAAATATTATTTTGTTTCTTGTACAGTTTTTAATGAATGTTGTGAATTACCAGAAAGATTTAAATCTAATTTGTGATATTTTTCATTAAAAATAAATAGAATTATGTACATCTATAAATATACATGGAATAGACGTAACATGCTTCTTATTTGCATGTGGCAATTTAGAAGTGTACTTCTAACAGAATTATGATTTTTTTTTTTCATAATTCAACTCAATATATTTCTGGATTTAAAGTATGCATTTATTACTATTTATGTAAATGTTTCATTCATTTAGCTCACAAGCACTGGAAAAAAGATGTATTTTACATAAAAGTATAACGCAAATGAATATTCCATAATCCAGAGATTTCAACATTGTGCCAGCGCTATCCTCTGCAAAATATCAAGAGGTGAATTTTTCAGGTAAAGGGCATTGCCCACAATTTTGAGCATTACTCAGAACTCTGAATATAAGTATTTCTAGATATAATATGACTATTTAAAAATAATAAGCTTTATGAGGGTCTTAAAGCCATGACAATATTTATTCCCCTACTTACTGTGACAAGAAAGCAATCATTAAATAAAGATTCAGATCTGGCTTAAAATTTATGCACATTTGATGCAATTTAATCTCTGTTACTGCAAGTGCATTTTATAGATCTTGTTGCTTAGAGACATGACAAGGCTGGACTATCTGCAGAATAGGAACTCTCTACAAACATATTTCTGGGTCCTGAGCCAATCTTCCAAACACTATGTTTGTTTTTCCCCCCTCCTGTCTCTCCTCCCTTCCCAGAAAATCCATAAAGATCTGAGTTGAGGAACCCTTTGCCAAGATTCACATTTATTATTCGCTTCCTATCTTTAATAGATTAAAGTATTCCAAAACCCCTGATGCTACTCCCCCTTTTTTGGTTTTTTTTTTTTCTGCTTTCCTTCTTCATGAAGGCTGCTAAAATAATGCCTGAAAATCTTTTCCCCAGTAGTAGAGGTGAACAGACTTTGATCAATGAAGTCATAGCTTTTCAAGACAGACTGTGCCAGTGCACTTCACCACGGTGGGTGGTGGTGTGAGTGTCAATCTCTTTTCCCAAGTAACAAGCAACAGGACTACGGGAAATGGCCTCAGGTTGCACCAGGGTAGGTTTAGATTGGATATGAGGAAAAATCTATTCACTGGAAGAGCTGGCAAACGTTGGGACAGGGAAGTGAGTCACCATCCCTGCAGGCATGTAGATGTGGTGCTTAGGCACATGGTTTAATGCTGGACTTGGCAGTTCTGGGTTGATGGTTGAACTCAGCCTTAAGATCTTTTCCAACCTAAATGATTCTATTATTAAGAAAGGGCTGGGAAATATTTTAAAATGCCAAATGAATACTTTTTAGAAAGCTTCTAGCAATGCTTATTGAATTTGTTGTTTCATACTTGAGGTAATATTGTTGTACACAAACATGCAAATTTCATAGCTAAATATTTTATTTTCCTGCATGTTCCAAATACAGAGGTAGAAAAAAATATGGGTAGAATATTTAAATAATCCAAAAAGGAAAGCATTTCAGACATCGCTTTAAATTCAGCATAGATTTTCCTTTTATCTTTGGCTTTATTTGAAGCCATGGCTCTACTTGTGATGAATTACAACTCAAAACTCAGTCAAATGTCCTAGGCATGTTTTTCTAAGACATGGCTGAAAGATATTGTAAATTGACAGTTTCCCACAAGAGAGAAAGTTGTCCTCCGCTGCTTTGACATAAAGACAGGCTGTACTGCTAGACTTCTAACCTGGCAGAGATTTAATGGCCCACATTTTCCCAGGGAAGTCAGTGGGAATGATTGCCTTCTTCCATAGGCCTTTGGGAACACAGTGTTCCCTGAGAAATGCAAAGAAGGTGTAGGACAAGACCTTTCAGGTAAAATTGATCTTGACATTAATGAAGGAATGTGAGTAATAAAGCTAATTGAGCTTTATGGAGCAACCCACTAATAGCAGAGGCACAACTTTCTACGTCTCAATAAACATCAGCTGTCTTAAGTTTTAACCAGCAATACCAAACTGAATGTATTGGGTGTGTCCAAGAATTTCTTTTGATCCAGCTTTCTCCCAACTTGAAACAAATTCCTGTTCTCTGGGATGCAAACACAGTGCTCTGTGTCATGCTGTTGTTTTGGGAAGCTTGGGTACAATTCTTCTTAGGCCTGTCAATAATGTTAATACACACACTCTGCACAAATATCTAAGTGCCTGTGCTACAGAATTCCTTTCTTCTGCAAAATACTTTTTCTGACCAGAGAAACCAGTGTAGATTAATTTTATCTTTCAAAGGAAAAAAAAAAGGTTGTCGAATGCTGTGGGGACAAATATTTCCTCAATCTTAAACTTCACAATGAAAGCTTTAATACTAGACAATCTTAATGAGTTCTGTACTTCCAGGCCCTCTCCACCTCTGGATAATATTGAGGCAAATATGGCATTGCTGAATGAGTTCTAGCCTCTTTCTATAGAATCTGTTATTTAGCAAACTTTTTTTTTTTTTCATTTATAAATATAATTTTATATTTATAAGCCTATACGTGTATCTTTTGCTAGTTTTATTTTTCCATCTCTGTTAATCTGTTAGTAGTTTTAGGACACTTAAAATCGAGCTGATGGTATGAAGCAGTGCCATCTTGTGGCACTCATCACGTGTAAGGTTATTTCCTGATTTTTCTGTTATATTACTTTATAAAGTTGACATTTTCAAGAGTGTTAATTTTTGTTGTGATACAATAAACACCCCTAATTTTAAGGTCTTTAAGATTATTCTTGAAGTGTTTTCTAAGAAAACAATAAAAGAAAATCTCCGTGTTTACACAGGAACATTTTTGAGATATTTTCTTTCACTTTAAAAAAATTTCATATCATTCAATAGAAAGAAAAAGTCCTTAGAGCTTCTAAAAGATATTTGGAGGATTTGAAGATAAGCAAACTGTCTTATCATGCTGTGAAAATATGTGGTCAAGAAGGTAGCTTGGCAGGTTGCCCTGATAAAAATGTGTTCATGGGATATAATTTATTTGCAACGTGTGAAAAGTGTTCTGGAGACCAATGTATTGTACATAAACACTAAACATCCGAATTACAAAATGGTTAAAAAAAACCCTATATACCCTACATCCATCCACTCTCTAGCTGACTACTTTTATTCCCCAGAACTGTGGAACTAACCAATTTTCCCTCTTTTTTACTCTGTGTTGCTCCCAGTGGTAATGTTAGAACCTGAGTAGGAGGACTCAGATTTACTGTTTATGAGTATGATATGCATGAATAAATTAAAGGATTAGGAGTGGAGCTTTCTTTTGACTTCCGTTCTCTGCTTGACCTTGAGTTAGAAAAGGTAGCTTGAGAATTTCAAAAGCATTTAGCCTTGACCCAGTTCTCCTCTAATTAAATCATTCCTAAAACTCCCACTCAGTAAGAGGTCATTTAGGCCATAACTGTGGACTTCAAAATTAGTTCAGTTGCTTATTTATGCTTCAGTTCCTCCCCTCTGCATAATGTAATAATTATCTGCTCTGCAGGAGTTCTGCAAAGTTCATTAGTGTTGGATGAAACTGACTGCAGCAGCACAAAGGTGTGTGTGCTTCTACTGCAGTTGCATTTGCTGTGTCTTCCCACATGGCATTTTGTTGTATAGCTCTTAGGAGGGATTCTCCAGCTTACAAAACTTTGTTAAGATATCATCTTTAAAATAGATAACAAGGCTTACATTTTATGTTTATTAATTAAATAACAACTGCAGTTAATGGCACATTTTCTCTGGAAATCCAGTTACAGTCTGACACAACAACATTACAATTATATTAGAGCAACACAATACCCAGCAGTGTTTGGTTTATATGCAGCTGGTTTGTACGTATTGCACTGAAGCCTAAGAACATCAAGGACTGTACTAGTAAGAGCACAGGCACGGGAAGAGGGATGTGATTGCTGTTGGCTATTCAGTGTAGCAGCCCCAAGACTGCCTTGAAAGTTCTACACCCAATTTTGTGCTTCTCAGCACGAAGAAGACACTGATTAATTGAGCTGAGTAGGGCAGAGGGCCATTGAGATGACTGGGGCACTGGCACGTGAGACATGGAGACAGTTGTAGAAACGTGGCTTTGTCCAGCCCACAGAAGAACAAGCAAACTGCTTTTTCTCCAACACTTTACAGTGATGATGGAGCCAGATGCCTCTTAGACATGCACAGCCTCCAGTGCTGGGGGAAAAGGGCACAAGCTGCAGACAGCTAAAATCCCAATTAAGAAGTAAGACAAAGACAATTACTATAATGAGGGTGATAAATCTCTGGAATGGGTTGCCCAGAGGGACTGTGGGATGTTGATCCTCAAATACAAAGTTTGGCTTGACAAAGCCCTGACTAACTTGTGGTTTCAAAGTTTGATTCAGCTTTGCAACTGGCTCTACTTTGAGTGGGGAGCTGGATATATGACTTCCAAAGATACATTTCAACCTATATTATGGCACAACTCCCTGATTTTCCCTCAGTAAATGTTTTAATGTTATCAGACATTGCAAGAACATTTTCAGGCAATAAGAACATCAGCTTCCTCAATCTTTCCATAAATCTTAAATATTTTTGTTTCTACTTCAATTGGATCACAGTGGCAATAGTGCTGTGCCATCTGGAATAAATTAATACTATTGATTTCATCTTTTGAGGATGGCGTAAAATGATTTCTCACTTTTTTTCTCACTGACCCTCAGCAATCTATTTCTTTGCTTATAAAGCCCTGAATATTATCTTTTGGAATGCTAGAGCAACCACAATGGGACTAAGGAAGGAAAAAAAAGAAAGCAGCATTTTCATAATCTTTCTAATTTCAGGAAAGAAAGTCTCTAAGGAAATTATGAGGGTGTATTAACATTCACAATGATGGTTCTTGATGTACCCTTTGCAGACACATACTATTATCTAGACTCCCATATTCTTCATATAGTCACAATAAAATCCAAAGTAAAAGGAATTTATTTATTGTAAACACTGTAGATGGTATATTGGATTTGGCCTATATATCCTGTGCTACCAAAGGAAAAATAACAAGTGGAAATTGTCCTGAAGTGGTTTCTGTTTGGTATGTGCTCTTTATGGAGTAAATGGCTTGCATTTTAGGGCACATGGATCGAATCCATCTCAAATATGATTCAAGACGTTCTATTTTGCTCCTTCCCTCTGCACTAGTTTTGCCTTTGCCCTTAGCAGCATCTCCACTTGCCTCAGTGACCTACTGTTGTCTGTATAAAAATAAATATATCAGTTGCCTATGTTTTATGAGGATTAGGAGGATATTTATATAAAAGGTAGTGTCTGTATGGGGCAGCAGGGTCTGCCTCACTCAACTTGTGTGTGTGAGTAACCTGTTCTCACTCCAGGGAAGGGTCTTAGTGCAAGCTGGCAACAACCAGCAGATGGTGCTCAGAACAAACAAAATGAAATATATTAAGAAAGATGAAGAAGAACAAAAACAAAACAAGAACAAGAAGCAGGGAAAGCTGGTTGTTTTTTATATTTCCCTGTGACAAACAATTACTTTGGTGGGTTTTATGGGGATTTTTTTGTGGTTTTTTTTTTTTTGCTTTTTTTTGGTTTTTTTTTGTTTATTTTTTTTAATGTGTTTGTTTTGGAGCTTTTTGTGTTTTGGTTTGGTTTTTGTATGTGGGTGGTTTTTTTTGGTTTTTTTTGGTTTTTATTTTTTTTTTTGTCGTCCCTTTTGTGATTTATTATCCTGCAGCCAATATTATAATTTCACTGACATTTGTTCATAATTAGTTTTAGGTGGTGGATGGGTGAGAAGGAGCATTGACTAGTTGTTGACAGGTCTTCTGCAGGCCCCTTAATGGCATCCTCTGAGGTCCAGACTGCTTTGAAATTCCTATAAATTCCTAACTGCTTCATCATAACATGAGTGGAAAGTATTGTTAACTGCTCCAGAAAAGCACCAGATTTTTAAGAAGAATTTCTGCACATCCTTTAGAGGTCTAGTCCTAGTACAGATTGTTCACTATATTACCTTAATTAATATTTGGCAGAATAGTCACATCTGTTAATTGCTTAAATTCAGTATTAACAAAAATCCTTGGGAATATTCCTTGAGATATTGATTAAAATAAAAATTAAGTCAAATATTGTCTATATTTGCAAGTGACATGTTTCCAGTCACATGAGATATTATAAAGTAAAATTAAGAATATATCAGATATTTGTTTTGTTTTCATACAAGAAAGAAGAGCCTTGAGGTCTGCTGTCAATGGGATCTGACAATGGTTTGGAAATTCTAGCAGATTTTCAAGAGGCTGGAGCTGTGACATCTCCATGCCTAAGGGACAGTGCAGAGCCACTGGCAGCTGGGCAGAGTTGTGGAGTCCACTCAGAGGACAGAGACTGGCTTGTCACTGTCCCTGATGCCACCGTGGAGGGAGCTGTGCCCTTGCTGGCAAACCCAGTGAAAACTCCTGGCTGTTGCCCTGGTGCAGAACTGCCAGGACACTTCCTCAGGGATGGTCATTCCCTTTTTAGTGCACTGCTGTCCTGTCCCATGGCACATCTAACTTCATGTTTAATTCTGACCTTTTAAACACATCACTGTGTTGACATTTGTTCCTCTTTTTGTTTTCCTCCTCCATCAATGCAGAAAATAACTGTTATAATTCCAGGCCTAGGGGAAGATCAGGGGCAGATGTCCAAAGTTACTGATAATAAAACTACAGCTCCTGAACCCTCTCCTTTAAATAGGAGCTCAGATCTCACTACATTTTAAATGCAAGAAATCTTTATTTCAGTCTGTATCCTAGCTATGTAAATAGCAGAAGCAGAATAAAAAGTGTGGAACAAAAAATGTTATTTCTTTTGCTAAAATCTTTGGAAGCATGAAGCAGCTGTATCCTCCTCTTGAAGTGAAGTGGGGCAAAGAGTGCAGAATCTTCATGACAGCTCCTTGCTTTAAATAATGTTTCTAGTGCCTAGGACCCAAGCACTGGATGCAGTAGATATATTGTTGTGTTCCAAAGCAATCATACAATGTCATAAGGTAATTTAACCTGTGTAAATCCCTAGAATCTGTCTACTCTCAACAAGTGCACTGGTGACATAAAAAAAGCTGCTAGAAAAATGTGCCATTGTAAGAGCCTGTAGAAAATTTGGATTGTGACAATTTTTCCATTGACAATATGCTTTTATTTGCTAAGCAGTAGCGTTTCTCAATTGCAATATATGTATACAAGAACATATGTATTTTTCAAACAAAAATAAATTATAAGATTTCCAGGACTTGCATCAACAATATATATAATTGCACTGAGGTAATTTTCTCTCTGTTTAAGGCCAATCCTAAGAAGAGTTTCACTGGTAGAAATGGATAATAATAAACATTTCTTTGATTTGGTGGGGTGATGGCAAAGGAGTAAGAATAATGAGTAAATTAAACTCATTATTTAAAACAACCCCCAGTCCTGATCTATCTCCTCTGTGACAGACTGCATGTGGCCATACAGCACAGCACTAAGACACATGTTCACATCTGATGACCTTATGGCCCAAAAAACTTCAATTTTTGCAGTTTTTCTGCAGGCATGGCACAACCTGCCTGCTGCCTCACATGAGTGAGAGTTAAGGATGTTTGCATTTGAGAAACGGGTAGATTTAATGATATTGCCTCCTAGCAGGCAGACTGTCCCCCAGGCTTGTCCTAGGATTTGCCTTGGAGATATATTGTTGGAAATTCCCAGAATCAGGCAGAGAAAATAACAGTGCTGGGTGTAGGAAAAGGGTCTCAGTGCTGTGTGTCCCTCCTGGGACATTTCTCATTCTGCAGTGCAGACATATAATGACACCATGGAGAAGGAGGAAGAGGAGGACAAGAATGAAGAGGAGGCTGTTGTGGATTCAATATCCCAATAATGAGGTCAATCCACCAGAGCTGAGAAGATGTCCAGATGAGGCAGCCTGCATGATAAAAGAAGTCAGAAATTGAGAGACAAATTTTCTTTATTCAAATCCTCCAGATTCTGTCCATAGCCAATGGAATGATGTCGGGACCCCCTTGTTAGTGGCTGAAAGTGATGAGAAGTACAACAAATAGATGAAACAAATTCAGTTAAACAGACCATATTAATCTAATTAAAAGTATTCACTGTGAAGATCTCTGGACACTTCTGTATTGCAATGGTCATGCAGAAAGTAGAAGTCAATCAGATAAGAAATCTTCTATTCCCAGAATCATTCATAGCATTCAAGAACTATATCAAATATGATTAAAGTAGAATTTAAAAAGAGTTCTATGGTACAACTATGTTACAATTAAAAGTTACATTATATTATATTCATTTAATTATATTTTCAACATCAATTGTGGTCTCACTGCACTAGGGAGAGTCTCAGCAGCAATAGACTTCCAGAAATAAAATGTTATTTTGGATTAAGTAGAGAATGATTGTTATCTGCAGTATTTTTTCCTGAATACCAATGTATTTAGAAAGCTTAATTAGGGTATTTTATCACCTATTTAAATTACTTCAGAAATTAAATCAACCTAAAAGTAAGATTTAAAACCAGGAATATTCAAAAGGAGTTGCTAAATTAATTTAATGTGCAGACAAGGTCCCAAGAAGCCAGTGAAAAGGCAAAAAGAATCAAAGAGTGTGCTGAAAGGAGGGGAAGAAAATATTAAATAGAAATACAAATGGAATCTGACAAGAAGTTGAGTCTGAGTATTTATAGGTGACAGGGTGTTAATGTATTATGCAAAATGAAATAAAAAGCTGGTTTATTTTTCCAGATATTACACACAGAAAGAAGTTTAGTAGAAGCATATTCTATTGCCAACTCCTTCTGCAGCTGAAACGGAACAGTCTGAAGAAATGAAGTCTAAATGAACTTTATTATCCTGCATAATTCCTCAGGTGAGTGGGGAAAGGCTGATGAATGCATTTTCCAGAGAAGATGCCTGAAACAGCATGACAATTATAATGCTTTGTGCCATTCTAGTGTTGACTTTTGCTAGTCCATCTTCAAAATATGGGTGGATCTATTTGCTAACAAAGCTGACTCTCAGATAGTGTTAAGGGGTTAATGCTTTATGACACACAACTGCAGGTTTTACTTTAGAGCTGCTTAGTGGAAGAGAAGCAGATGTCAATGTCTGAAATTGTGTGGCTAGTTACTAATTAACCAAATAAGGCATCCCATAAGCAAATCTTCAACATAAAACTAGGGTTCACATGTTGTGATAAGCCACTTAAAAATTAAAAGATCCCAGTGTGAGTCTACCTGATTTATCCTGCTCTTTATGTCATATGAAACATGCTGTAGTCTCATGCTCAGCTGTTGCTATGGTTCCCACCATGGTTTTAGGTGTGGGACAGAAAATCATCCCATCCATTCTTCAGTGCTCTCTTTCCCTGGTGGCAATATATGGAAAAAACTACATCAGTGCTGGTATAAGGATTGCCACAGCTTTTGATGTGGATTCATATTCCAAGTAGTCTGAAATCAATTTGACCCAGAAGTATACTTTAGAAAAACTATCACATTTGCCCTGCTAATAATGTGCAATTATTTTTTTTTCAAGTTATCCTGTAGAGCTTTTCACTTTCTTTAACTCTAAGGTGAGCATCCTTTTAATGGGAATACAGATGCTGTAGCTTTTCAGCATCTTTTCATCCCATTTGATTAGAAATGTGAAAGCATACTGTATTTCTACATGAAAACTCTTATTTAATGCAGAAACAGTTTATCCAACTTGTAGACCAGACACTGGTCCTTGCTCTGCTTGAACTTCAATCCGAGTCCAAGCGTAGTATCCAGTAAATGCATTTATTTTGCTTCCAAGGCAAGCGGCAAAGCTTAAGACAGCTGCCTGTCAGTAACAGACCTGTTAGCATAGCAGTAAGCTGTGTTCCTGGAAGCTGGAGTTCTCAAGGTTACAGGGGAAAGACAAATAGCTCTATTCCATGTCAACTGCTATCTAGAAAGATTTCTTAATTTTGCCTGAACACAAGCCCTGCAGGAGATGTGCTAACTCCAGCAGATCCTCTTGTGGGTGTTACTGCTAGCAAAAAATTACAGAAAATTCATTCTACAATGCCATAACACACTTGGAGTTAGAAGTATAGAAAAAAAGAAAAACAGCTTGTATTTTTCAGACTGAAAAAAATCATATTTTCTAATAAAGTATTTAGCCTTAAACCCCAAATTCTTTCAATGAATAACATTTAATGTCTCATATATTCACTTTTTTTTTATGATCCAGTCTTGTTTGGTATCATCACTCTCAGAAATACCTAATTTTCTGGAAAGGAACATTATTACCATCTTCTCCTCAAATCTCTAATTAAATTGTATATTTTTTACAGTTTAAACATTGATGTGTATATAAATGGCAGTTCACTAAAAACACCATGGCATGACAGTTTCTTAGAATCTTATCAGAATCAAAGTATGCTGACCAATATATAAGATAAATATGTAGTTGCTTGCTTCCTAGCACTGCAGCTTTAAGAAATCATGTGATTGCAGGAAATATCTGGCTTTTATAAAAAATGTAAAGTCTGAGCCCTCTTGATATTGGAGAAAAGGCCTAAAAATATGATGAGGTACGACCAAAGGGTGCAAAAACCAGACTAAATAAAATGAGGAATACTGACAACGCATTGTAGAAGCGCTACTACCATTACAAATTGTCATATTGAGCTGCTGATGTATGTTGGGGTCATTAGATTTTTACTTAAAGTTGAATATTTGAGAATATCCTCTACACAAGTATAATTCTTGGGCCAAGATAGAAAGACTTAAGTCTTTTAAATCCTTTTTGTGGCATGAAGCTTGCAGCCAGACTCGCATGTCAGAATGTGAAGCCTGGAGCTGTAGAAGGTTAGCAGCCTCTATGCTCTTTGAGTCTTTGATGTTTATTAAATAGAGTGAGTTTCATAGCATTAGTCTTCTAAAATTGCTGTCTCCTTTAGCTGGTCTCTTTCTCCAGCTTAGCCTTCTGTTCCTGTGCTTTGATAATTCTGTTCACAGAGCAGCCTCATGAAGCATGCAAGAAATGTGCATATAATAAAGCTATCTTGAGCAGTTGCTTGGTAACTCTGTGTGTTAAAATGCTTCTAATATTCAAGAGATACATGGATTACAATAATAAAAATACAGGAATACAGCAGGGAATCACTAACAGCTGTTTGGGATTTAACACCCACATCCAGATGCTTGAAAAAAACATGTTGTACTAATAAGCAATGGATTATTAGCTGTTTGAGTAATTGCTTTGGATTCAGCATAATGATGATTTTTCAAAAATCTTTTGCCTTTTTTCATACTACGTAAAATAATAATTATAGGATTTACCTTCAGTTACTGTACTGGGTCCTTGCCTGTCTCTGGAGCTTCTGTGGAAGCCGCCACTGTCTGCAATGGGGCACCAGACCAACTCTGCAGGGTGGGGGTTAGGACAGGCCCCTGAGAAGTCAAACACCTGCTTTCTAATCCATGCTCCAAAGACTATTAAGGTATGTTTGTACAAACCTGAAGAGATCAGTCAGGAAAAATTAGAAGGATATTGTACACTAGTGGCCAAATATTATTGCAAATTAAAAAAAGAAAAAGGCCTAAACTGGAGGAAGAAGTTAAACTGTGTCTAACTTTCTAACTTTTGAACTACTTATTTGCTGGGACTTCAGCGCTAGGTTCAGTTTTTTATGGAAGATACAATTTTGTGTGGTTTACTAACATACTTGCAAAAATATCCAATAGAAGTTTCTACCCAAAATTTCATTATCTTCTGTGTTGAAATATCTGACAATAGCAACAGCAACACAAAAAGTATTCCAGTCTTCTTTTTAAAGACTTTCCCATAGGTCATTGCTCATAATTAATCTCCAATGGCCTTTTCCTAGTAGAAGATTAAGTTTCACAATGGGAGGATAACCTTAACGTCTACTGACACTTTTGGGGAGACTGGATGGTGGTGGTGCTTCTCATTTGGGTTCCATTTTTAAATTTAGTATTATGAAATATTACTGTTTGAATAAATTTTTCCATTTTTGTAATGATGAACACATATTTAATGGCAAGCATAGCCACAGAAGTCAACTGAATGAAATCCCAGAACTCTCTCAGCTAAATGGAGAGAAAGGGTAGGTACCTTCTCCTAATGCACTTCATCATTGTGAGCTACATGGTTCAAAGAAAGAGGATGAGTTATATTCTGAAAATGTGCATATGTGTGGTCTCAATTCAGACCCCTAAACAAGTGGTTAGGGATGTCTCACTCTGCCCAAACACCTGCATGGTGCTGACAATTGCAGCACGTGTCCTGGCACGTCTCGCACTGTTCTGCAGCAGCAGCTGGAGGCATCTCTAGGCTAACTCAAATGGACAGGAATGCTCATGCTCAGACAGCTGAATTGTCTGTTGTCCCTCTGGTTTGGATAGACAGCAAATGTTTTGGATTTGCTTGGCAGTGTTCTCATAGCAAAGGCTCCAGTAGGGAGGGCTTCTCTGAGGAGCTGCCAGAAGCTTACTCACATCCAACAGAGCCAAGGTCAGCTGGCTCCAAGAGGGACCCACTGCTGGCCAAGGCCAGGCCAATCAGCAGTGGTGGCAACAGCTCTGTGATAACATATTTAAGAAGGAAAAAATAAATATAGTGGGCAGAAGCAATTGTGGACACAGAAGAGTAGAGTGGGGTGAGAACACATGAGAGCAACAAGTCTGAAGATCCCAAGGTTGCTGCAGAAGGAGGGGAAGGAGGTGCTTCAGCCAGAGATTGTCCTGCAGCCCCTGGTGCAGCCCGTGGTGAGGCATCTGTGCTCCTGCAGCCCAGGGAGATCCACGGGGGAGCAGAGATCCACCCGCAGCCCGCGGAGGACCCCAGAGCAGAGCTGTGGGTGCCCGATGGAGGCTGTGACCCTGTGGGAAGCCCACCCTGGAACAGGCTCCTGGCAGGACCTGTGGCCTATGGAGAGGGAAGCCCACACTGGAGGAGGTTTGCTGGCAGCACTTGTGACCCCATGGGGGACCCATGCTGGAGCAGCCTGTCCTGAGGGATTGCATACCTTGGGAGGGATCCACTGCAGGGACCCACTCACAAGGAGCTGCAGCCCATGGGAAGATCTCATGCTGCAGAAGTTCTTGGAAGCCCGTCTCCTGTGGGAGGGATCCCATGGTGGAGCAGAGGAAGGACTCCTCTCCCTGAGGAGGAAGCAACAGGAGAAACAACATGTGATGAACTGACCAGAACCCCCTTTCCACACCTCCCTGAGCTGCTGGGAGGGAGGAATAAAGAACTGTGAATAAAGTTAAGCTAGAGGGTAAGGGAAAAGTGTCTTAAAAGTTGTTTTACTTCTCATTATCCTGCTCTGCTTTTGATTGGTAATAAGTTTAACTAATTTCCTAGGCTCAGTCTGTTCTGCCCATGACAGTCACTGAGGAGTGATCTCTCCCTGCCCTTATCTCATCCATAAGCCTTTTGTTGCATTTTCTCTCCCCTGCCCAGATGAGGATGGCAGTGATAAAGTGGCTTTGGTGGGCATTCAAAACACCACAGCAAGAGATAGAAGTCAGGAAAAAAAATCAGATTAAATGCATAGAGAATCAAGTGAAATTGGTCTGACGGATGGCAATGTTGTGTAGATGTGATAAAAATTTTGTACTATAGACAAAAACTCTCCCTTCTATCCCATGTACTTTTTCCAGAATTAATTATCTGATTATTTTAAGGTGTTTAATAATCTTTTATTACAAAAGCAGTTGTGATAGCACTAGAACAAGTGAATATTGTGAAGAAAAATAATTTCAGTTTTCTTCATTTTTTTCACAGAAATCTAATGTCAGTAATAGCAGAACGATAGAATGCTTTCACCTGTTGCCTTTTCTGATATTTAGTAACTATCCTTTCCCATTTCACTATTATTCTCTGTTTATAGATAGTACAATAGCAATGCCATCAGCAGTAGGCCTTCTGTAATGCTGAAGGGATGTAACATAGTAGACAAAAAGAAATAGAGGCTAAGATGGTGTGGCTGAAAGGTAAAGGGAAGACAGAAATATAAGCAATACTTACCTGTCACATGTAGTCACCCTTTTAGAGGAGAGGTGCTATGCAAATATAGATTACTACAGCAAAAAGAAACCATCTTAGCTGTCTGAACTCTCATAACAATTACAATTTATTTACTCAAGCAAATAAGAAAATCAAGATTTAGTGGGCATTTACAGAGACACAAAAATCTAACTTTTTATAATATTTTTTTAATATTCCTTTTATAATATTTTTATAATATTCTTCTGCCTGTTAACTGTTAAAATATTCTACTGCTCTATTTTAATGCTTCTTGTAATGGAGTCCAATAATGTTATGTATACTAGAAGTTATGGACCAGATAATGAGAATAGATAAAGAAAAAGCCAACATTGTACTAAGAGTACTGAATTTTTATCTGGAGCTGCTAGAGCTCAAAGCTATTTAATGAAAGTATTTTCCTTTTATGGATCAAGTGATGAGAAATGCATCCTTGCACAATTCATTTTATGAAAGACATTGCTTACATTATAATATATAGACTTTAATGTCACAGATATAGCTTTTATTTGCTGGGCAAAGCTAATTACCATATAATTATCATTAAATCAATCATAATATAGTAACAATAATTAGATATTTTTTAGTTTTAAAGTTATTATCAAATAAAAACCCCTATGTTTGTTAACTTTACCAGCCAGACAGAATCAAGGAATTCATATTATTATAGCAACTACCATAAGTGATTCTACCTTAATAAAATACTTTGAATGTAGAATCACAAAACCGTAGAATAGATTTGCTTTAAAGGGACCATGAAGACCTTCTAGGTGTCCCATGGGCAGGGGCACCTTCCACTAGGACAGGTTGCTCAAAGCCCCATCCAACTGGCCTTGAACAATGAAAGGAATGGGGAATTCAAAACTTCTCTGGGCAACGTGTGCCAGTGTCTGATCAACCCCATAATGAAGAACTTCTTCCTTATATCTGATATGTCTGCTTTCTTTCAGTTTGAAGCCATTTACCCTTATCCTATTGCCATATGTCCTTTTAAAAGTCCCTCTCCAGCTCATTAGAATCCCCTTTAGGTTCTGAAAGGTGCCATAAGGTCTTCTAGAAGCCTTTTATTTTCCAGTCTGAACAGCCCCAACTCTCAGTCTCCATAGGAGACGTGCTCAAGCCTTCTGAGCATCTTTGTGACCTCGCCTGGACTTGCTCCAACAGATCCATGTCCTTGGTATGCTGAGAACTCCAGAGCAGGACACAGTACTCCAGGGGAGGGCTCATGAGCGCCTTGACCCACTGGTCACAGTGCTCATCACAGACTCATCAAGGCTGGAAGAGATATTCAAGATAATGTAGTCCCACTGTCAACCCAGCAACAGCATAATCACCCCTAAACCATATTCCCAAATGTCACATCCAGACACCTCTTGAATACTTCCAGAGATGATGACTCCCCCATCTTCCTGGGCAGCTTATTCCAGTGTCTAACCCTTCTCTTAGTGATTTTTCTCCCCATTATCTAATCTGAACCATATAATCTTTTGATATAGCCCAGGAAGTGGTTGGCTTTTTAGAATGCGAGTGCACATGTCCAGGTCTTCATCCACAAACACTCCCAAGTCCTTTTTCCCAGGGCTGCTCTCAATCCATTCTCCACCCAGGCTGTACTTGTGCTTGGGATTGCCCTGGGCCAGGTGCAGGACCTTGCACTTGGCCTTGTTGATTCAACTTCATGAGGTTTGCTCAGGTGGTTGATCATATCACACAGCCTGGTGCCAGGGTCATTAGCAAACTGGCTGAGGTTGCACTCTAAACATTTATAAAAGTATTTTCATTACATGATTATAGAAAATGCAAGGACTATTTATTGCTTGTAAGTTCAATTTTATTTGTGAATAGTTGACAAGTATTCTGCTTGTGGTTGTTTTTTATTGTCATGTTTGCCAAGTTTTGAGTTGTTTGAGTCTACTTTTCCATCAGTATGCCATGTACAGTCATCAGATAATTATGGGTTGGTTGTCTGGATAAAGATATTTGTAATGACACAGAGAAGGGAGATTTAATTAACAGTCCATAAACCATATAATTTTGCCAATGTTATATAGTTACATCAGAAGGCTTTGAACTAATCTTAATTTCTATATACACCAAGTCAAGTTTCCTTCTCTTTCCCCAGCCACCAATTGTTTTGGTACTATGACAGATAATAATCAATCATGTACTTATAGTAAAAGACTCTGAACAATTTCATTGCTGTTTTCACCTTCACAATTTCACACCTTGAAAATTGTTAAGAAATGTCACAGAACGTTTTCCTTGTGAGTTTTTAGTTGGATGACTCCTGCCTGCAACAAATCTGAATGTATAGCAACATAAGAAACACTTCTGGTTTGTGCATGGTTGTTTGTTTGGTACACTTCAGATGGCTGCAGATAGAGAAAGAAGAAAGCCAGAAAATATAATCCCAAAGAATGGAAAATTCAGTATTATCTTTAAAAGTCATGCAGGATGTAATTTTTACTTCTGCAGTACAGGCCAAAGAGCTCATTTGGAATTAACTGATTATTTCTAATCACCTTCTCTATTTCACTAAAAGTCCATGTTCATATTTTCTCCAATACTTAGCCTGGCTAGGGTCTAACTAAGCTTAGGAAATCTTGAGCATTGTTTTAAACAGGGTAGACAATTCTGTAGCCAACCTACAGTATTAACTTTGGTCTTTCTAGTCCTGATTATGTGCATTAGTCATAACATTATCACTATTCTTATTGGCACTCTCTCAGAATTAGGTCTGTCTGAAAGGCGTCAAAACTGTTAATTAAAACCAAAGATAATCATGACAATCTGGGATCTTTGACAGAACCACCACCCCCTCCCATCATAACTCTTTTCAGAGGGAACTGCTGGGAAATGTACTATAGTTCTGCAAGAAACATTTCATCTACAGAGGAAAGAGAAATCATAAATCTTTCTTCATATTTGTCAAGGACCATAATTGCTTTTTTCTTTTTATTTCTCCTACTATGGTCTGTATATCCATGATATCTGACATTGAAGCTATAAGTCATTTATCAAAGACAGAAAGAAATTACGTGAAAGGAAGTAGGACAACATTCTAGTTTTAGAGTGCTAATGGATGGGTGCTTTCTGTAGTTTGAGTCAAATTTACTGAATAATAAGGGAAATAATTCACATTTCCTTGGTTACAAATTTCTCTACTTAAGGCATTAGAATTTGAGGGTCAAGTGCAGACTAAAAGAATACACGTTAATATAGTCCAGACTGAATTTCTGGATATCCTTCCAGAACAGGCTAAAAATCTATTTATGTGTTGAATCTCAGTCAGATTCTTCATAAATCAGAGGTCTAAGATTTGAGATTGAAAACACGATCATCCCCCTGTCTCAGGCAGCAGGATCATTTTGCTATAACCAAGGAAGTAGCCAAACTGGCAAAACAACTTATAATCTTCAAGAAGTCCTACTCATAGTGTCCAGAACAAGCATATCATGAGCACCAGCAATAGTGAAGCAAATAAGAAAACAACAAAGGTTTTTTTTAGCCAGTACTTAAGATAAGGACACTCAAGTGTGTTGGGGTACTAGGAGTACCAGAAGTGTCTGAAAAATAGCTCTAGGGAGGAAAGTCCCCCAGCCATGCTCCAGGATTAGGGATCATCTCTCCATCTGGGGGGCTCATGGAGCAGGGAAAAGCACATGAAAGCCTCCCAGCAGGTACCTGTGCTCACTACCAAAGCTCCCAGCAGGACAAAGAGGATGTGGACCCACGTTGGGTACCCATGTTAACCCAACTGGCTTCTCTTCCCCACTGCACCATCTCCACCACAGTCCAGGGAAGTCATCCCATTAACAAAACTGCAAATATCTGTGTTTTAAGTGCTATAGTATCCAAATATATTTATTGTCCACACAGTTAGTTGTGTTCATGTTGACATACGCAGAGTCTGATGTACTTAGGAAAAGGGGAGTCAGTGGAAGCAAATTAATACAACTGCAAGCTCTAAGAACTTAGAGACAGGAAATAGATGGTTAGTCATCACTTTGATCCTTTTTGGAGATGAATACTATTGAAAAACTCTCAGATCTGAGTGAGGAATCTGCAAGTGAAATGTGCTGACACTGTGACTGCTTGCACTTTGAGAGAAAGAAAAGACAATTTAGAGACATCTTTTCATGTGGCTGCTTGCATTAGCATGATCTGTTCAATACAAACTCAAAATTTTCCACTCTTTTGCATAGAAATTATTTTAATGATTTTTTATTTAAATGCAAAAATCCTAATTAAAAGTTTCTCAGATTCTACTTGACTTAGATAAAATATATAATTAAGCAGGGACAAAATGCCAGATGAAATAGAAATTATCAGTGTGATGGAGAGCAATCTGCCTTTTACTTATCTAGCTGACCCTTATGTGTTGACTGAGCACTATCTCTGAGCCTCCAGTATCTTACTGGCATTTGTAACCTTGCACAGAGAGCAGTAATTTGCAGTAAATCTCCTCACACAGGGTTATATTCAGAGTGAATTCTTATCTGAATAGTGCAGTGAATACTGATGATAAAATACCAAGCTTTCGTGCTTGCCAATAAGAAACCAACAATTTCACAACTTCCCTCCAAAAGATAAAGGCAAAATCAACAGGCAGGAGGAAAAAAAAAGGAAAAAATAAGTAGAACTGAAAGATTAGTACCTAGGAAGAACCAGTGAAAACCAACCAAGCAAGCAAAACAAAACACAAGAGACAAATAGATAATCACTTAAACACGACAATGGCCTTTTGTTCTTGATTCCCATTTTTTCTTACCTATTTCACATGACAAATCAATCCTCTCGCAGCACACATACCCATACTACCATTCTTCTTTTTTGGCTTCAAACACAAACAGAAGGCCAAGTGTCTTTTCATGATCCCACTAGCAAGTAGCTCAAATATTCCTCATTTCTTTCAGGCTGCAGTGAGGGAATGTGGCACGAAAGGAGAAGCTGTTCTAGGGATATTCAGTTTAATCTTATACAAAACCTGATTGCTGTTAATGAAGTACTCACAGAAGTATAATTTTCACCTAGTGAATATTATTTTTCTACAAAAATATTTCCAGGAGTAGGTTTTCCCTCTCTTCTCATTTGCAACATCTGTGCAAATCAAATAGATCAGGCACATTTGTGATCATGATGCAGTCTATGTCCTTACAGCTGGTCTTCCTTATTTCCACAAAACAAACAGTTCCAACCCAAACTTTCTATTGCTAATGATCCTGGCAGGTGCTGACCTTGCAGCACATCCAGGGATTGTCTGAGGAAGCAGTGAGCTGGAGCGAGACCCATGCCATGAATCCTACTGGTTGAAGAGCTGGAATAATCACATGCCAGAGTGACAGAGCTCAGGTTTATTCCCTGCTCACTTTACCAGCACAGAAGCAGCAAGTCAATTTTGTTTCTTGTCAGAAAAAAACCCTAGAATTATCTGTATTGCCTATTCTCTGTAGAAGAATAGAAATAGAATAGTCTGGTACTAACGATTCCTTCAATAACACGACTTTACCAGTATAAGCTGTGACTTCAAGCTGTGACATGTCTTTAAAGGAAGTCTGGTGTAAGGGAAATCACTTCCTGCAGATGAACATTCCTGATGTCTTTATTCTGCAAACATCTCAAAATGCAGTGTGTAATCTTGACTCCTCTATAAATAATAAGCATTTTACCCTTCAGCTCCATACAAGCAAAAATCCACCTGTTGCATTGTAAGTGTTGAAGTGAGCTGCTGCCATGTGATGGACCAGTTTTATAGTAAACAAAATTGTAGCCAAATTTAACGGACCTATATTTAGGATTGCCAACTTTACCTATTCCTCTCCACTCAGTGTATGACAAAACTCAGCTAATCTGAGTTGCAAATATTTCCTAACTCTCTCTCTATTTAATTTGTAAATAAATTATCAGAAATTTTGAAAGTAGCTCTATTTAGTGGAGCAGAGACAAGAAAGAATCTTTATTCAGTGTACTAAATCCACTATTATCTTCATTCTGTCAAAATTATTGAATTGAATTTACTAAGAAATACAAGACAAAGACAAGCTATACAAGCAAATTTGCTTAAAATGTAGCTTTATGTGTGATAGATAGATATTTTGCAGTTATGTTAAACAATAAGATAATTATTCTGTACTTTAAATTCATTGTTTTCCTCATCTACTGTAGTGGTTCTGCAATGCTACAATTCTAAGGTTTTATAGATAATTTAAATTTCCACATTTGAAGCACTGACTACTGTCTATGGACAGAAAGTGACAAATGAGAGGCAGGTTTGTGTCATAAGTGGATTGCACACTGAAAAGCCTGAGGCAGAAATGTCATTTGCATTCACTGCTATACTGGGAAAATGATGAAGAAAAATACAGCTGGAAACTCCTTCTAATTCAAGGCAGAAGCTTCTGATGCTATATGCTGTAACAGCAAGGGATTTCTGGAATTATGCACTCTTGACAGGAAAATGCTTAAAATTGTCTGTCTTAAAAAGCAGCATGCAATAAAAGCACAGAGTAACAACTGGTGATGATGTATTTTGTTTATATTATATTATATTCAGGAAAGTTTTGAAATTCCAGTGGCTCCTGTGAATGGCTGAAATGAATTTATGAAACTCTTCTGTAGGAAAGAACCTAATTGAGTTGGAAAGGCTTGGGAATTTAGGTGTTTGAGGGTTCTGGTATTTATAGCTGCTAGTATTCTGAACGATAGCATCTCCTCCTCCAGATTATCACACCTATTATGACTGAAGTGCACTTGCAAAACCATTTAGAAATTATACTATAGGAAAATCACTGACTCTTTCTAGAGAATGTTGCTGACGGTAAGTGGCCTTCCCTATCATCTCTAATTTCCATGACTATTCTTTTAAACATTCATCCTGCTTGAAAAGATCCTTAAGAAATGGTATTGAACAGTTGTGTAAAATTTTTTAGAGTTCACAGTTAAGGGGTCACACATAGAATTAAACATAAAATCACTAAGTTGGAAGAAACTTTCAAGATCATTAAGTCCAACCCATGCCCTTACACCTCAACTAAACCATGGCACCAAGTTCCACATCCAATCTTTTTTCAAGCACATTCAGGGATGGTGACTCCAGCACCTACCCAGGCAGACCATTCCATAACTTTATCACTTTTTCTGTAAAAAATATTTTCCCTAATATTCAACCTAATATTTAACCCTTGTTGCAGTTTAAAACTGTGTCCTCTGGTTCTGTCAGTTGGTGCCTGGAGAAAGAGACAGCCCCCACCTGACCACAGCCACCTTTCAGGAAGGTGTAGAGAATGATAAGGTCACCCCTGAGTCTCCTTTTCTCCAGGCTGAACACACCAAGCTCCCTCAGCCGTTCCTCACAGGGTTTGTGTTCCAAGCCCCTCTCCAGCCTCGGTGCCTCCTCTGGATGCGCTCGAGCATCTCAACGTCCTTCCCAAACTGAGGGGCCAGAAATGGACACAGCACTCGAGGTGTGCCCTCACCAGGGCTGAGTACAGGGGAAGGATGACCTCCCTGCTCCTGGTGGACGCACCATTCCTGACACAGGCCAGGATGCCCTTGGCCTTCTTGGCCACCAGGGCACACTGCTGGCTCATACACAGCTGCTGTCATCAGCACCCCCAGGTCCCTTTCTGCCTGGGCACTGTCCAGCCACACCAGCCCATAATGTTGCAGGGGATTATTGTGGCTAAAATGCAGGACTCAGCACTTGGACTTATTAAACTCCAACCCATTAGACTCTGCCCATTCATCCAACCATTCCAGGTCTCTCTGCAGAGCTCTCCTATCCTCCAACAAATAGACACATGCTTCCAGTTTAGTGTCATCTGCAAATTTATTAATGAAGGACTCAATCCCCTCATCCATGTCATCAGTAAAAATATTGAACAGAATTGGCCCCAGCACAGAGCCCTGAGGGACACCACTGGTGACTGTCCCCAGCTGGATGCAGCACCGTTCACCACCACTCTCTGGGCCGGTCTTCCAGCCAGTTCCTAACCCAGCACAGAGTGGGTGGCTCCTGTCCCAGCCATGGGCTGCAGCTTCTCCAGGAGTGTGCTGTGGGAGACAGTGTCAAAGGCCTTGCTGAAGTCCAAACAGGCAACATCCACAGCCTTTCCTGCATCCACCAGGTGGGTCACCTGGTCATAGAAGGAGACCAGGCTGGTCAAACATGACCTCCCCTCCTAAACCCATGCTGGCTGGGTTTTTGATGCCCTGTCCATCCTGTAAATGCTGCATGATTACACTCAATATAAACTGTTCTATGACCTTACCTTGTGCAGAGATCAGGCTAACTGGCCTATAATTTCCAGGATCTTCCTTC
The DNA here is from genome assembly GCF_048771995.1 of Taeniopygia guttata. Classification (NCBI taxonomy): domain Eukaryota; kingdom Metazoa; phylum Chordata; class Aves; order Passeriformes; family Estrildidae; genus Taeniopygia; species Taeniopygia guttata. The sequence goes on along the minus strand of NC_133027.1, from coordinate 13,554,427 downwards.
CTACGCATTTTGTGAATGAGTGTCATATTTGGCCAGTTTCCAGTCCTCTGGAACCTCACCAGTGAGTCAGGACTGCTGGTAAATGATGGAGAGCAGCTTTGCAAGCTCATCTGCCAGCTCCTTCATCACTATGGGATGGATCCCATCTGGTCCTTCAGCTTTGAAAGACCTTCAGCACCCATTCGCCTATTATGCCCCATCATTTTTCTTTTTCTATACAACCCACATTAAGAATATTCCTATCACTGAGATGCTGTAGGAAAAATTATAGTTGAAAGATATTTCAATTATATCTTTTTGTTGCACATAGGAGGATACTCAAATTAACATCTGGCAGAGAGAATTACTTGGAAGAATACCACATGCCTTAAACACAGACTGAGGAAGATGAAGATGGAGAATATTTTGAGGAACTTGAACAAAAGAATGTTCATCTCTCACTGAAGAGATATTTTTCAACAAGAACACCCACTATAAATCTAGGCAAAGGAGAACAGAAGTGAATTTTCTCACCTTTTACTTGCCAGAGGAGTCTAGATACCTTTTCGCCCACAGATAAAAACTTTCCTCTGGTTAATTTTGCCCATGCTATTCTAAACTTTAACAAGTAAAATTTTTTGCCAAGCCAACTGATGAATGCTGCCATTTCATTCCAGTAAGTTTAGGATTCAGTTATTGTTTTTTAAGTGGGAAAACATGGTGAAAGCATACAGAAAGTCTTATTCTGTGCCCTAAAATAACTGCATCTTCATTTACAAATGAAGTCCAAACTGCAGACTATTAAAAATATATTTTAAACCTTACATTATTATTGGGCAGAAATGCTTTGGCTGCTTCTCTCATGCAGAGAAAAACCACCTGTGAGTCAGAAGAAGGGAGTCTCAGCAGAAGCCTCTTATATGGATACAGCTGCACTGAGCATGTTATATGAGTGGTGATAAATGTCTAAACAAGGACGTTTCATTCCTCAGAAGCTCCCAGATGCTCTGCAGGGCTAGGGACACCTGCAAATTTAATATGTTTCTTCTTTTTATAAAAGCGTTGTCCTTTATAAATATAAATAAAATGTAGTGAATACATTCTTAATTTCAGGACTAGATTGACTCTTTAATTGATTTCTCTATGTAAAAATTATTTGCCTTGCCATAACAACATGCATCATGTACTTATAAGGTCTTGTATTTCAGAAAAAAAAAAATTCACAAAGGTTTAAAAACTAAAAAGCTCCAAGGTAATGTGCTGGTAAATCCTAGAACAGCAAAATATTTAGCTATTGACAGCAATTCTTGTCCTTCAAATGTCAGTATTTTAGGCTTATTCACTGTAGAACTCAGAGGAAATTGGCAAGTAGTTATTGTTCGTTGTTCCGTTTCCATAGCAGCAACAGTAATAAGTTGGGGTGGTTTTATTAATTTTTTTATTTCATCTTTACGGAACTGCTTTTTCCTTTTACAGTACTGGAAGTTTCTGGAAATGATAACGTATCTATCCCCAAACATACAGTTGCTCTACTTCTGCCTAGGAGGAGCTGTGTTACAGCAAATATTGTTTCAGTATTTATAGATATAGAGAATTTGTCACTGTATTGTAATGATCTTATGTAGTGACATGGTAAAGTTTGCTGCTTATGAATCTACCACAATGCAAACCTACTCCCAGGTGCTAATTAATGTTCCAGTTTCCTTTTCCCCCTGTGGCAAGGAAGGAGCATTGTTGTCCCATATTGTATCACAGGAAGAAATTGAATGAGATTGTGCAGCTTTACAGCCATCTCCAAAATGCTACCTGGTGAACCTCAAAATGTGACAGCAGTGCCCTCAGCCTGGCTCCTGCAGAGCATGGCTAGTGCTGCTCAGCAGGAATCCTGTTCCACATGGAGGTCCAAGGTGAGCCACATCTATGCCCAGGCTTTTATGGAAAAGAATTCGAGCCACAATGTCGTGCGTGGCAGTCAGATCCATTGACGCAGGGTAGAGTACAACAGAGGATTAGCATTTGCAACAGCTGGTGACATTAAAGACCCACTCAGGGATAACCTGCAAGTTAATATATGAATAAATTAATCAAAGCTGAGAAGGGAATAGGATGGGCCTCTGGGTATAAATATTCTTTAGTTTCCAAGTAAAACAAGAGATTTTGCGCTCCTCTCCAAAACCAGCTGACTCAAATCTATGAATTTTCCTTATATTGACTAGCACCTAATAATGTTAAAGAAATAAAAAAAAAAAACTAAGTCTGGAATAAAGGCAAGAACATCACTGTATAGTTGTGGGAGCACAGTCTGTAATTATAAAAACAGTATTTTGTATGATTTCATATCTCCGGTTTATATTTTAAAACTTAAACCGCATTATTAACAGTAGTGTAACTTATTGAACCCCAGCATGTGCTTTCCTCAAAGCAGCCCGGCAGCTTTGAAGTGCTTCAAAACACAAGCTTAATATGAGCAACTTAGAGAGTGGTATCAGGAGGGCTGTTTCAGTGAAAAACAAGCGGCTCATATATTCCCTTCCTCTGTGGTATCCAAAACACATCCTGCTTCAGTGAGTAATTTCCCTGAAGCTAATGGCTTTATTGACAGATGCAACTCCATCGGTTCTTCTGGTTTATTGAAATAACTTATATAAGCCAAATGTATTATATATACTTAAATTGAAAATGTCCTAGTTGTGTTTGTGTAATAGCTTATACACATGCTCACATGCTCAGTAGCCATGGTTTAAAAGGGGAACAGGCGAAGGCATTTGGCATTGCTACCTTAAAGAACCATGCTGTGAATGAAATCTGGGTAAGAGCTGATTGCTTGTAGTAAGAAGGAAAAACAAAGCTCAGGTCAAATCTCAAGTACTATTATTAAATACTGGTAAAAGGTAACTTCAGATGTGTCCTGTTCATTTGGATGGGAACATACAAATAAGTCACCACGTGAGTATGAGTTCAACAGACTGTTCTCTAATTCCACATCACTGTTGCAGCTGTGCACTGGGGAAAACAACCAATGCTCCTCCATTCTTTTGAAAGTCAGACCTATGCAACACATTTAACTCAGAGGTCTTTTTGACTTGGTATTATTTCTTAAATTTTTTTTTTTGGTTTTTTGCTTCTGTTGTGACATCTTTTTCTATCTGCTATAAGCAACTTTATTATCATGGGTTGTAAAGTCAACACAAAAAAACTACAATAAAAAACATCTTTTAACTGACAGAGTTCAGTCCACATGGAAGCAATTGAATTCAATGACTGGTCAGATTTCCCCAGCTACCTCCTGCCCCATGTAATCATCAATCTAAAGAGAAAATCCTGGTTTAGAACTTCTGGCATTCCAGCTCAGGTATGGGAGTTGAGAAATCATTTGCAATTCCTGATAGTGAAGTCAGGCTTTTGCAGAGTGCTGCAGATGTGGAAGAAATATGACTGGGTTAAAGGATTTTGTAAATATCTTGCAGGTAAAAAGGAGAAAAGCCATGTGTAAGCTATTCAATGAGCAATTCTATTTTCAAGGAAAAGGTGTTATAATTAAAAAATAAATAGCCAGTGCCCAGTTAGCTGTTCTTAGATCAAATTCTAATCTATAAAAACAGGAAAAAAGCACAAGTTGGCACAGAAACCAAACTATTCCCAAATTTCCTGAAAAACTGTATTTCCTAATGTCTACAGTTTTGGTTTTGCATCTTTTTTCCTCTTTACTTAGTTCACAGGAGTATTGAATAGATTTATATTTCATAAATTCTTAGGAAAAAAAGTGGAAAAATTAAGGTATTTCCATGTATAAACAAATGCTAATTAAAAAAATTATAGCAAATAGGCAGGTCCCCAAAATTAAAAATCACATAATTCTGCAGATATTTTAAACTAAAATTAACAATAAACTCATCGCATGCAGTCAACAGAAAGGCAAGGAGAAAGAAGAGATGTGCTTTGCAGGTAAGACCAAGTGCATGGGAAGAGTTCACCCCTCTGGCAACTCAACCCAGTCTCTGCCTAAAATGTGCTTCTTACTTTGTACTTGTATGCTTGGCTTGGGTTTTGCTGCTGTGCCCACTTTGGCCTGCAGCAAAAGAGCAGCCCACATTTTGTCCTCCTGTGCTAAACCAGCCTTCCAGGGCTGTGTCTGAGCCTCTGTGGTCTTGCTGCTCGGCACCATTGCTTATTTCATGCTCAGATCTGGACAAAGTGACAGAAATGGTAATTTCCTTGTTATAACAAGGAAATTTATAATTGCCAGAAATACCACTGGAGAAGATAAGATTAAATTTTCCAATTTCTTTCAGCAATTTCATCACAAGTTGAAACCTTACTAATGCAGCTAAACAAAGAAATAAAACCCAAACCCCTTCACATGACAGGTGCTTTGGAGGTCAGACATATGACAGACGTATTTTCGTGGCCTCATTTAGTCTTTATCAATGAATTTCATTACCAAGCATTACTAAAATGCTGCCCTTACACAAATCAACAAGAAGTAGGAGGAATGTCCAAAAGGCTGAACAACTCCTCTAGAGAAGGAAGTGCTGGAATGAGGCCGGACTAACAGAAGCTGTGAAACAGAAAATGTAAAAGGAAGGAGAAAAAAACTAAACCCACCCCATGAAAGAAAATAAAACAAAAGGTAATATTCCTCACTATAAATCTGACAGCAGATATACACTCCTTCTTCCTAGGAACCCTTCTGGTAAGAAATGTAAAGACATTTATTAATATTAATTTCAAGATAACAAAAGAACTTGTCTAACAGCGCTGTCAGTTACACAAGGTCAGGACTGTCCATCACAACCTTTCCTGAACACCCTGTTGGCATCCTCTGACTTTAGCATGACTTTTAGTGTATGTTTGTGCTCCCCAGTCCAGAAGCCACCCTGCCTTGCACCAGTTTTCTGGATTTGTTTCACATCCAGTCATCCAAAGTAACCAAGAATGCAAAATTTGCGAGTAGCTCTGGTAACTGGAATCCACTTTGGCAATTCTTACAAATCCAAATGGACACATTAAAAGCAGCAATTGAGCCATTCACATAAACAAAGATTGCACATGATTTCAGGAGATGCAGCCAAAAATCCTCTGCAAGGCTGCAGGCATGTCACTTTTTCTTTCTAACTTCTATTTTTCAAATGAAAAGACACAATGATAAAGCCAAATGGAAACATTAAAGCATTTGCAATGTTGTGAGACAGTGAAAGATAGAAGAATCGTGTCTTAAAGAATAAATATCTAAATTAAGTGCTATTTTCCCTTCTAATCAAATCCTAAATTCTATTTTAATCACATTGAAAATTATCCAGTCCATATATTACCTTGGGTAAATATTCTCATTACTCTTTCTCTATGTTTTTAGGTTTGTTTTTTTTTCCTAAATACATAGCTAAGATTATAAATGCTTGGTTTTTTCCCCCCTTCAGGAGTGAAATATTATATTAGAGAAACAAAACAAAACAAACAAAATCAAACCAAACCAAAACAAAAAGTTCAACTTTCATGAAGCCATTATTAAGAGCAGACTTACATTATTATTTAGAATGCAGCTCTTGAACAAATGTGTGATTTATTTTGAAAAAGTACATTTTCAAATTGGAAGCCTTGAAATTTATTATTTTTATCACCTATTCCAAACCATAGGCACCAGAAATCTCAAAGCTGTAAGTGTTTATGCAGCTTTGCTGGGGAGACAAATTTGGTATGTAGCTTCGTATTTTTTAAAACATCACTGATATCAAAATATTTGGCAAGTTTTCATCAAAAATCCATAAAAATCTTTCAAGTTTCTCCAAAGTTTTAGAAGAACAGAGAAAGAATTATTTTCTGACAGGTTAAGCCACATCATAGATGGAGTCAGAGAGGATCAGAACACAGAAATCTTGACTGTATTTCCCAATTTTTTCCATTGCTCTATCAAGTGTTGCCTACAGGACTTCATAACATTTGCAAGTTGTTTTTGGCTAAACACTAAATGAGTTCTTGGTCACCCGTTCTCCAGAAGGACCTTTGTCTTTAACTAGATCACAAATTAGAGGCTCTTTTTCCTACAAACTGCATAAGGTTCTATCAGAATTACTTTTTCCTCAAGCAAAATTCCTTTTTGGTATATTGAATGGGTGAAATGAAATGACAAGCTCATCTAGTCTTCCATATGTAGCCTCATGCTAGAGCAATGCGAAGCAAATGCTGAGGGCTTACTGACAGCAGTATAATCTCCCCAATACTGAGATTGATCTAGTCTGCAGAGAAATGTGGCTGTGGTGCATACAAATGAAGAAGAAATGTTTTTGGAAAGGTTACAGTGAGTCTGATCTCTCTGTCAGCAAAGCAGTGAGGCTGTTCACTAAATATCACAGCCTTCAGCTTGAGAAACCATGTATAGGAGGCAGAAAGAAGATAACAGGAAAGATGAGTGAAGAGAAGGAGCAGCTGTGATTAAAACACAATAGAGGAAACCATTCAAGGGCCAAAACTGTGACAGAAACTGGGTGCAAATTAAGCAACGTGGACAATTGTGTTTGTGTTCTAATGTTCCCTTGCTTCATGCACTAGTGTAGCCCTACACACTTGAATTCAATTTACTGCAATATAGCTAAAAATTCACAAAGAGTTGCTTTGCCTGAAGTTCCTCCTGAAATTGCTCCATCATTTCCAGAAAGAGAACTGAAAGAGACGGAGCAACATTTCCCCTTCTGCCAAATTGTCACCATTTTTGGGCTACTGCATTTCAAAACATAAACCTTATTTGTTTTTTAAAAGACATATATTGTGGATATTTCTCTAAGCAGAGCAATTTCAACCCCTGTGGGCAGATAGCTTCCTTAGTTTCCCATTTATTTTATGTGTAAAAGTTCACAGGGAGCTGATTTGCAGTAATATCTTGTGTCAACCATTCCATGTGTCAGGAATAGTGTGTTGAGCAGGACGAGGGCTGACCAGTGATTGTCAGTGTCCCTGTACTTAGCACTGGTGAAGATGCACCTTGAATCTTGTGTTCAGTTCAAGAAATATATTGAGGGGATTGAGCAAGTCCAGAGAAGGGCAGTGGAGCTGGTGAAGTGCCTGGAGCACAAGTGTGAAAGGAACAGCTGTGGGAGCTGTGGGTGTTTAGCTGTAGAGAGACTTCACCACTCTGCAGCTCCCTGAAAGGAGGTTGTAGTGAGGTGGGAGTCAACCTAATAAGATGAAAGCAAATGGCCACAAGTTGTGCCACCATGAGCTAGACTGGATATTAGGTAAAAATTCTTAATGGGAAGGGACATAAAGCCCTGGAACTGGCTGCCCAGGGAAGTGATAGATTCACCATCTCTGGAGGTATTTACAAGGGGCGTAGATGTGGCATTTAGTGACATGGTGGAGCCGAGGTCTTGGCACTGCTGGGGTAACACTTGGACTTGATGACCTCAAAGGTCTTTTCCAATTTAAATTATTTATGATTCCATGCACTTCACTGCAGCTGTACTTTGAAGTACCTAATTTTGTCCAGACCTTGTTCACGTATGGAATCATCAACCTTTGGTTTACTCTCCAAGTGACTAATAGAGGGGAGTAGAATGATACATACCCATTCGAAATCTTTTTCTTTATCTGGACCTCACAAATCTGCAAGATTTTACACAAATCTCCAGGGATGAACACAATCCTCTATTTTACTAGCCTTTGGCACATAACTGTTATATTCTCTTTCAATGAAAGATCACATGGTCTATCATTTCTAAAAGGAATTTTTTTCATATAGGAAATGAAACTTGCTTTTACAGTAGTGTGAACAACAGCTGGAAGCAAATTGAAAGTTTCCCAGCCAGGAAAGGCTGTATCTGAAAAAATGAGCATCACATCACCCCATCACAAAAATGCCTTATTACCAGTATTTCCCAAGTGCAATCAAAATAATAATAAAAGCTCCCTGTTTGCCAAGCTGGGATGTGCTGCATGCCATCTTCTGACATCAAAACTACAGCAATTGTTTATTTCAACTGTAATGTCTGTATTATCCCTTTATAAGTGAGCTGTAGGATCAGTGTAGGATCAGTTGTGAGCTACAAATGCTTGTTTCACTGAACTGTCAGTAGCCCTTAGAAGATCTCTTTGACTCTTAGAAAATATAAAGAAAATTCTTATGCATGGTGACTATTGAGGAAGGTGAACAATTTTGTTCTAAATATTTGAAATTATAAATTTTTTTACACAGTTTAAAGGTTTGTTTTGTTTATTTAAACTGCAGAAATCAAAAGAACTGATGTTAAGAAAGTGGTAAAATTTTGGTTGTCATAGCAACTGAGCTTAGTGAGTAGAGAAGCCAGAAAAAGCTAATTATGTTTTTTTCTCAATGTGCAAAACCTTTAGGGTAATTTTGTTCAGCAGTCAAGTAACAGTGAATCCAAAACTAAAAAAAGAAGGAAAGTAATATAATACAGGAAAGAAACATATATGCTAAAGCTTAAACTCTAACTCAGACAAAACTCCATTTAACTTGTGATCTCACTGAATCATGTTAAGATAGTAAAGATTTTATTCTGAGAGCTTGTACAAAATTATTTTGAAACCAAAGAAGAGAAAAGCCCAATACTGTTGGCCTGTTTCATTAAAGAATCAGATTACTTTATCCAGACAAAGGCTCTTGAATTTAGTATTGACAGGAGGTCTTGTCCCTAAACCAGGTAAATTATCTTGACTATACTGTCAGAATTCAAATTTGCCCTCAAAGAAGTTGAGGCAACACCTACACGTCTACTTAATCTTCTGCAAATTTTTTGCTCACAGGAGAATAATAAAAACATTTTAATTCAACAGGAATCATTGCTTTCCTAGGATAAAAAGTTGCAGGTGTGCCTACAATTTTCATATAATTTGTTTTATTCTGTGCTTCCGTTCCCACTGAAATTTGGTCCAAATTTAGTGACTGGCCTTCATGCCATCATCTCAGTTACTCATAATCCACATTTAATAATAAACAGAAGAAAAAACAGGCTTATATTTTTCAGTAGACAATGTAGTAGTGCATTAAACTGGTTTACAACAGATACCATAAATCATCCTGCTGCTGTATTTTGTTCACTCACAAGTGAACATCGCTGCTGCTTGTGGCTCTGCTGTGCTCTGTGTGGAGAGGAGGGGATTTCCAGGAGGGGATTTCCAGGAGGGGATTTCCAGGAGAGCAGCTTTCACTGCTCCAGCCAGCCCACACTCGAGGCTGTGTGACACAGAGCAGCCGAGCTCCCTACAATGGTGTTATCCCCAACAGGGGAGCCCCGAGGCACCCAAATACTGCATTACATGCCAAGGCTGTCAGTCACTCCAGGCTCTTCCAAACAGTGAGCACACAAGCTGAATTTACTCTGTCTCAGGCAGAATTCTAATGGGGATTTAGCTGCTTTTCTTGCATAACCTATTTCTGCTCAGTGAGTCTTTCTGTGCTTGCAGTGCCACCTAACAATCCATCATGACTCGACACGGTACCACACAGATGACTCAACAGATCTGCTAAGGTGACTGCCAGTTCATCAAAGTAATGCACATCATTCCTTTCATCATCCCCCCTAAATAAATATAAATTACTCACTTCCTTATTTTTCCATCCCTGAATCTATTTCTGTAAGTCCCTCACTTACAACAACACAGGATAAAGTAAATATTTTTAAATTTTGTATTATTTTTGTTGCCAAATGCGTCCTTGCTACTTCACATCTCAGTATCTCCCTCTGTGTGATCATTCATGCATCCGCTCCCCTCACTTCATACAGGGGAAATAATTTTTTTAGAAAATGAATGTCAACAATTATCTTTAGGAAAAATTCCATTCAGGAACAGGCATCTTGTATATACCTACAGGAACTACAGATGCATTTGAAGTATAAGTGCTCCTCATTAGCTTAACATGAATGAAGAAGAAATAATATATTCTTTGATGTTTCCTGGGGCAACATAAAAAAAGTGAAGCAGTCACTTTTGACCAGGGTCCAGGAATGATAATGGATGATAGCTTTTATTTTCAGCTGAGGTTGTAGGATAGCACATACTTTGAGGTTTTATCACCTTCTGGATTACTCTCTGAGGTGGGTGGATTTTCAGAGTTTTGACTTTTATGACAGAAAAAATATGCTGACAGAGTAAAATTAAACTTCAAACATAAGATTTAAGAGAAAAAAAGATTAATTTAGTAGTTACTAAAAATATGCTAGTAGAGGAAAGAAAAAGTAATCATACTTCATTCTCTAAGAATATCAGTAGATATGGTATTGAATGCTGACCAAGAAATCAAAGCAAACCCCCAGTTATTCCCATTCCTCCCTAAGACATCTCAAGCTTATCTGACATTTAACATGGAGAAAAACCAGTCTGGAGGGAAGGAGATGTAATTGCCTTACTCTGTTGTTTAGTATGTTGTTGCAAGCCCCGAGACTGCCTGTCATTGACAAATTTCCAGCAGGTTATCCATAGCAAACACCTTTCTGTGCTGATCAGGCTGGGCTGATGCAGCTGCAGAGCAGTGAGCCTGAGCAGGAGTTAGCCACATTGCTCAAGGCACCTTAAACTCTGGAAATTATGGTAGTGATGAAGAGCTCAGACTGTACATGAGATGTGGTTCCAAGATCCCGTCTCATCAGTAGAAATGACTCCTGGTGCTAAGGAAATGAAGCAGCCATCTCAAAGTCTGGTGTTCAGTTTGTTAGATTCAGAATTCTAAGTCAACACAGGGAGAGAAGTTTCTCTTCTCTCCTATTAATGTAGGTGCTTGTTCTTTGTAAATGTCAACTTCCATGCATTGATTAGAGAGAAATAATAAATTGCTAGATCAAGTCTTAAATTTGTAGTTGGCTAAATTCCAATGTGGTAATTCCCAATCAAAACTTACTGAAAAAATTGCATGTTACTCCTTTATTTTTCTGTACTTTGCTGATTGATTTGAATTCTAATTTTTAGCTCACTTGCTGACAGATATTTGATACAAACAAAGTTAATTCCTTTTGCCTTTAGGATATGACAGGTTTACCTTTCAGTGAGGACAGGATTTTATGGATATTTTAGACTCACCCTCAGTAAGGGAAATAATACTTTTGAGGTACCAAGGTTGACATGCCTCTCACCTTTTCCTTTATCATCTAATCAGTGAATGGCTTCAATCATAGCAGCATTTTCTGTCCACAAAGCGTTTTAAATATTTCCTAAATTAACATTTGCAATGTTTCACCTCTTATTCTGTTCATGCATAATTGAGGATACTAAAAGGTGAATTGGCATTATAAAGTGGCTGCCAATGGGGAATTTAGATGACAATTAGTTTCTGTTTAGTGCTATAAAAAGTTTGGAGGACAACTTCCACAAATGCACATTTGTATATGCAGCTGCTAGTAAAATAATTAAGGACTCCATTAATTATTTTTCCAATCTACTTAGAGAACTGTAATATTTATTTTATCAGCAAAATTGCAGGAGAACTCAAAGCAACACAATTAGATTGAAAACACTGTAGATTAATTACTTTGACCTTAGAAGGCCATCTGGCTCAATATGCTACCAACAAACCAACAATCCACTCTGAATCTGATGCTGGTCATTATTGCTGAACTTACTGTAAAATAGGCTCAGTGCTGTTTCACCACTTTGGTTCACAGAGAAGTGTGCACATAAAATTGAAAGCTGTTTATATAAGAAAACACTGATCTCTGTCAGAGCACTTGCTGTTGGGTCTGAGAGGACAGGTGAGGACTGGTTGGTGGTGCAGTCCCGGCTCTGCCACCCACCACTGTCATTCCACTACAGAAGGAACAGCTCCATTGCAAGTACTCATGTACATAAACATTTGCATGAATTGGAATTTATTCACATAAAAATATGTTGTAGGACTGGGTTGTGACCTGCCAAATACTTCTTATGAATAGCTTGCTAAGAAACATCATAAACTGTTGGAATTTCACGTATCGCTTTTGCAATTTAAAAGCTGAAAGTTCAGTTTAGGCTATCACTGATCCTGTTTTTATGGTCATCAAGGGGGAAGCTCTTCTAGTAGCTGTCTATTTGTCACCCTGATCTCTAGACACCAACAGGACAAATCAATCACTGGAGACATTTACATCTTATCTAACCTGCTGAGGATACATGACTTGCTTGAACTAGACTGTTTGAGAGAGGATGGTGGGTAAGACCAATCCCTCTCAAAATGAGCAAACATGGAATATGGTGGGCTAAAATACACATCCACGTTTCAGTAAGAATCAAGACAAATTTCTGTAGTTGTTAAATAGCAAAACCTTGCAGCTAATTTTATATAAGACTGATTAAGATTTTCCTCTGTAATAAAGGAATTTCACCTGCTTCTTAGTCCACCTTAATGATGTAAGCTGAAATTTCCCAGGAATATTTTTGAAGCTTCAACTAAGAAAAAAATTGATATGTCTAAAATTAAATTGAAAAAGTTATATTCCATTATATATATATACACATATATATATATGTCAGTCAAGGTGTTTTCAATAAATCCCTATTGCCTTCTCTAGGAAAAACTATATAATATGCACTGTGTTGGTTAGCTTCAGGGATGTCATTGACTGCTGGCACAAAAATATTGCTGGATTTGCCCAATTGATAAATCTCTATGCTGGCAAACTGGGTTTTGACATTTTGTAACTTTAAGCACTGGAACATGTAACAATGCTACTTCATTAATGGAATTTTTAAATCCTCATCAATCCAAATATCAATGACAGTTTTAATTACTTAAATGGTAAAACACTGTAAGAACTAGTGGTTGTTTCTTAGATTTCTCAAGACAGAAGAACTGATGAATATCTGTCTCAAGAACATAATTGCAATATTGTATCTACATTGTAGGCTTTTGAAAGATGTTCAGTTTTGATTTAAAACTACAACAAATGGTTCAGGGCTAGTTTGTGCAATTAATTGTCTTTGATTAAACTTTTATGTTTCAATATTAATCTGAATCCCTGCAGATTCATTTTTCAAACATTGGATTCCATTACCACTTTTTCTATTGAGTATTAACCATTACTATAAATCTCCCTTTCTTTAGATGCTATGTCATCCAGATCATTCAATAGCATTAATTTTCAATTCCGTATATAAAGGTCCCCTTCATGTTTGCAAACTATGGAACTTGAAAATGCAATGCAGCAAAAGCTGCCTTTTTTTAAGGGGCTGAAAATCCTTAATTACTCAATTACATTGTATTTTAAAAAGCATCTTATATAAAAAGTAGCAAAATAGCAAGACTTTACTTACCAAGGCATCAATGCAGATCACCCACTAGACACAGAAGAAGAGTTAAATTGCAAATTGGAAAATGACTAGATAAAGTTAAAGGAGTTGGTGATTATTTTTTCTAATGTGAGAGTCAGACCAGGAACAACTTCCAATAGGGGATGGAGTGGCTGTCCAATTATCAGAGATTCAAGTAATCTCCCTCTATAATTAACTTGTCTTGTGTATTTTATTATGATATATATTTTCCTAGAGAGGGTATTTTCACTTGTTTTGTCTATAATTTTTTATGTTTTGTATCTCTCAGTTTCAGAGAAAAATAAAGTAAATGACAAAAAACCTGGATTTTATTGCTCCCGATCCCTTGGCATAGCGATGATATAATCCATTTTTCTAGTCTATCCTGGATCAGTGGCTGAGCCTAGGGAATAAGTAGATCTCTAAATATAATATTATACAGAGACGTTTCACGAAATACAACACTTATTTCATTCTGAAGCAATGGGACACTAGGTCTTAACAGTACAACTGAATTTATGGATGTAAGTCAGGTTGAATTACAGATAAAAAAAGAGCAATTCTTGTTCTATTGTCAGCAGTGATTCTCTACACAGTGGCCAGCTCTGATCTGATGGTTTCCTTTCATATGTGAATTTACCTGGCAGTTATAAGTGCTGAGCCCTGCAGCCGTGAGGTCTCCTCTTTAATTGGGTAGAGGTTTATTGTCACCAAAACTTACAACAGTAGGCTTTGCCATTTTTCTTTCTTACTTTTAGATTTGAGAAAACAACTGTATCATTACTAGCATTTCACTTGCTGGAAGAAAAAACTGATATTTTAGCTTCAGGTTGAAAACCAGAACACACTCTTTTAAGTGTACCTTCCAGTCCTTTCTGACTTTGAGGCACATATAACTTCACAGCAAGGTGCAGGTAAAGCAGGAAGAAGCAACTAGCTAAAAGCCCTGAAAGACAGAATAAAAGCCCCAAAATTGTCTTTGTCTGTCTGTTTTATAAATATCCTTTAGGCAGTGGATACATTTTCCAGACATTAAATTATCTTCTATTTGGTTTTATATGTATCTCTAAATAAGACAAATCTGTTCAGATTATGGCATTTCTAAAAGCAACCTGTGTCAGAGTGCCATCTCTGTGGTTGAAAAGTTTACTATTTTTTTACCTCTTTTCCTTGAGTGAAAAAACCTGAATGACTGGTTGTAACTGCTGGATAGCAAAGCAGAACTATTTTTATTCATAATAGGTGGGCTGCTAAAGTCTATAATACTGAGAAGCTAAAAGTATCCACATTTTATCTGTGTCCTTGTAATTTCCTCTAATTTAAGGTAAAAAATGGTCAGACTTGTCTTTTAGAATTAAATATGTCTGCAGTGCACAATGTTGCTCCAACAAGATCAAACCAACCACACTCTGACATCCACATGGTGCCATGGTGCTGGAAATAAGTTTTACAAATTTTCCCTGGATGTACCACCATGCTATTAGCAGTCTTTGTTTCTTTTTCCCAGAACCAGCTGTCTTGTAACTCTCTTGGAGTCTCTGGACTGCACACATTTCCCCCATGTCTGCAGCTGAAACTCCACAAGCAGAGACTGCTGAAGTTTGAAGATAACAGTAAAAGCCCAACACACAGATTTTAGACTGGTTGGTTGACTCCCCCTTTGTAAACTGGAACATCTAAAATATTAAATGTGTTTTCCAATATATTTTCAGGTAAAAGCAAAAACTGATTTAAATTTGAAGCAAAAGTCCAGAAAGAAACTGAAAGGCAAAATGTTAAATATTTCTGCTTTTGCCCCTATTTTTTGGCAAGCTAGATACATATATTATTCATCACAATTAGGTATCCTAGTAAAAGAATCTCAAACTAAAACAAATTCCTGTGTGTTCTCCTCTAACAGGTCAGTGCTGTTAGAGATGGGTTCAGAGCTGCCAGATCTGAATTTTATACAGCCAGCCATTGCCCTTGCAGGCTGTTTTTGCTCAGCCTGCCTACAGACCCCATTCTTTCTTTTGAAGGCCATTCAATGAAGGAACTTGTACAGCTTCCTTGCTTGGTTTTGGTGATATATCATTGCAAAGGACACATTTTCCCAGAAATATGTGAGCCAACTACTTCCCAAACATCTGGAAGCCCTGAGATGTTTTGTATAAACTCTGAGGTAAAGCACAAGACAAACATTATCAGCTCCAGGAAAGTGGTCATGGCATTGAGTCCCTGTAACTTGCAGCAAGGGTAGGTTTGAAATTCTGCAGAGATGACAGCATTATGGACTCTCATCTGAAGTTACCTTTGAATTTTACTTAAAAGCTGATTTTCTATGTGCTTTATGCTAAATGAGGCCTTACATTATCATAACTCATTTAAAGCAGATATGATCTAAATTTTTGGTTTTAATTTTTTGTTCAAAAGTGAAATGAGAAATAGCAATATGAGATTAGACAGAGGTGAACAAGAATGTGGAAAAATGGTATGAACTGAAGGATAGTTAATAGTGTATCTTTTTATTGTCTAGGAATTGTCTACCAATAACCTTTACTCTTTGAATTCCCATAGGAGAGTAATGACACAGATATTGGCCATTATTTGTGGCACAGAAATACTCTACTGCACTCCTCTATATCAAATGAATTAATGGAGAAACAAATTCCTCTTCATGTTATACAGGAGGACAAACAGGAGTGAAGTGGCTTAGTCAAGGCCATGATACATAAGTCCAGACTCAGGATTATTACCTAAGATTTCAAGTACAAGAGTTACACAGATGCCAGGGGAATTGTGTTCTTACAAGCACAAAAAAAGGTGTAATACTAAAGAGCATAAGAGGGATCACAGTAACACTTTTGCCTCTGTCATTTGAGCACTGAGTATTGAAAATTCAACAATAGTAAGAAAAGTGGATTAATAAAAAGAATTCAATATTTTCTGAAAAAAAAAAATAACCCCACACTTCATCTATGTGAATGCAGCCTTGCCTCAAGCCCTGTGTGCAGTGTTTATCACCACAATATCAGAAAAATGTTAAACTATTAGAAAGCATCCAAAGGAGGGCAATGAGGATGGAACAGAGTCTGGAGAAAAAGCTGTGTGAGGCTGTTTAGCCTGGAGGAGATGGAGTTACAGATGCAGCTCATTACATTTACAACTTTCTCATGAGGGGAAGAGGAGGGGCTGAGACTGATCTCTACTCTGTGGTGACCAGGGACAGGAGCAAAAGAAACAGCATGAAGTGAGACAGGGAGGTTTACGCTGGATATCAGGAAGAAGTTTTTCACCCAAAGGGTGGTTGGGCACTGGAACAGGCTCTTCAGGGAAGTAATCACAGCACCAGCCTGACAGAGCTCAAGAATTGTTTGAACAATGCTCTCAGGCACATGGTGTGACTCTTGGGGTGTCCTGTGCAGGGCCAGGAGTTGGACTTCAATGACCTTTCCGTGCCCTTTCCAACTCAGGATATTTTATGTCCCTATGTAGTTTAATTGGAGTGTGTTGATATTCTCCAGGGTTGGTATAAATCTGTAAAGAAAGGCAAAGAAAGGCAAGCAGGTGTGCAAGAATAAAAAATTCCTTTCCTCAACCAGAGTATGAGAATCCTTCCAGTGCTGATGATTCTGCACAAAATTCAGGTGATGGGCGATAAGAGTAAAGCTGTCTAAGTGGGCAGAGGAGACAGCAGTGGTCTGGCATGACAAGTCCAACAAACACAAGGGCATATTGAAAGAAAATGCCAAGGAGTGCACTAAGAGCAATCTACAGCTCCATTAGCATTTAGATAAGGAAAACTTCATTCATCAGGGTCAAAACACAGCTGTGCTAGTCATCTGTACAGGATCCTCAATATTTTGGTGTTTTCAATGACCTAAATTGTGCTGCATTGAATTATATTTCATACACTTGAATATTTTGATCCATTTGTTCGAATACTGTCCTGGCTTATATGATAGACTTTCTTTTTAAGAGGAAGACTTTATGGCATTTGGGTTATGTTGTGCAAAATAATGGTAATACAAATAGACCATTTATGTCCTTTTCTTTTGAAATTTATTCTTTTATGTAGAGTATAGTGCTGAAGGATGAAACATGATGTAAATGTATAGAAAAGATGTGAGATCAATCTCTGCCACAGTGTTTTTGTGCCATGCAGGGAGGTTACATATTATAGCTCTAAACATATCATGTAAGTTATGGTCTTTGCTCTTTGCAGAACTGGAACAGGGTATCACAAGATCTGAAGCTGAATTTTGTACTTTATAGACACTCAGAGATTCACTTCTGCATGTCTGATCTGCCCCATTTGAAAATGGAAGATGTTACTTTTCCAAAGACAATAAGAGATCAAATGTTTCACCACTATGGAGCAGAAAGGGAAACAACTATTTTTTTTCTAATATAAGTATTTCTATAAAATTAGCATCTCTAGTGCTTTGTATACTAAATGCAGCCTATTAGATTTCTTCCATGGACTGATTATGAAATATTATTATCTGGGAAAAAAAGGGCATTGATATAGATATCAAAGGCATTAAAGATAATTCAAATATCCCTGCTGTGAAAAAGTCTAGTACTTGGCATGTTAACCTTCTCCAGAATTAACATCTCTAAAGTACCTGACTGTATGAGGTAGTATAGACAGTATAAATTGTCCTATTTAGGATCAGAATCTTGTATGAAAAATGTGAGGTAGAAATTTCTGAGTCTGATTCAATGGCTACTCTCTTTCAGACTCTCTTTTGGCCTTTTTTTCCTAGAAAGGAATTTAAATAGCAGCACTTGTTAAACAACACAGAAAATCTTAGACAGCTTTAATTAATGTAAATATACCTGTTTGTACTTTGAATGAAATATCTCAACCTCAAAATGGAAATTCATGTTTCAACACTCTAAATATAATAATGATACCTTCAGCAGCATCTCAATAGCTAATATTTCTGTCAGGATGGCCCAAGTTTGCTAATCTTTTTACTTTCACATTGTGAGTTTGTCAGAAATAATACACAACTATCAACTTGAAAGACTGTGAATGACTTTTGTTATAGTTTTCACTTGATTTCTTAATGATGTTATGACCTTGAAGCCTTGTAACTCAGAATAAGAACAGAGGAAGTCTAGAAAGCAAATCTGGCATCAATACCAGTTACAGAATTTTATGCACAGTATAGGTACCAAAGTACTGGCCAGTTTTGCATATATTTTTCAAAGGGCAAAGTAGTATACACTCAAAATAATAACAACAACAACAGCAAAAACAACAGCATCATTCCAGTATGATCAACTTGAAATCAATGCTTGATTTTTGATTTTTCACTGCTTTTTTGATTCCATATTCTACTTCATACGAATTTCTCAGGTGAATATACTTCTCTTGGCTACCATTTGTGCTAGTCATTCAATTAGCAAAAACCCTTTCACATGCAGTTTTTGTCAGTGTCAGTACATGTTTTCAACTCCAATTTTGTGTTTTAGAGTTTTCAAAAGTGTTGCCACAGCTCTGTATAAAATATTTAATCACTGAGAGTATCAAAATAAAATTGATTCTCTGTTGGGGTGTTATTAGCATTAATGCTCCTGAGCTAAAAGGAGATGCTATGGGACATATTTTCACAGTGAGCTAGATGGCATTTTAATCTTGCAGTCACACTGAGTATAATTGGAGACAGGTGGCTAAAGCTCCACATTCTATTTCAAAAACATTATGTTCTCTCCATTCAGATATGCCTAACAAAGCCCCAGATTCATCCTGTTATATTTTGCCAGCTGAACTTTGCAAAATGGAAGATGTCATAGGCTGTAAAACCTGGGCATTAATTTAGCTAAGCCCACGTGGATTTCAGGTAGTATAAGATCACACATGGTTACAGTATTATGTAGCATAGATTTTTCACCAGAAAACACCTCAATGGCCATCTATTCTGACCTATCTTTTTCCTGACCACAGCATTTCAGACATATTTGCAGTGGAGAGGTGATTATTTCATTTTTCAGAAGAAAAGCTGGTTCTGGGGAAGATGGTATTTTGCTCAGAAACTAGATTTATATTTTACAAAGTGGAAAATTAAAAATGAAGCATGTATAAGATAGTACATAAGAGGAATATGATATTAGACAGATTACTGTATAGATAAAATCTTCATGATTTTGTACTGAAATTGATTATGCATTGATGTATCAGATACAGCATTTTGACATTAAGACTCTAACACTGCTCCCTGGCAGACAGCATGGAATATTGATCTGTTCCAAGAAGATGATTCTTATGTCCTTAACATTAAAACAGATCTTAAAATCATGTCTGGATGAAGAATACTTCCTGTCCCATGAAACAGCATCTAAAAACTGTTCATGCACTAGAAAATTTTGGTGCAATATTTGCCAATCTTTGAATTCTGTGATAGACATTTTAAAAATTACTTCACAAGGGAGACGATGTCATGTACATTATTGTTAGACTTAAGCCATCTATTTCTCATAGAAGCCATCTGAGAGGTATAAAGCCAGACTTAAAAAATTTAAATCTGAAACATGTGAAAAATTACTTGCATTTTAAAATCTAACATATTTGCTTTCAAAAAACTGATTTTAATAACCAAACTATGTCGACTAGTCATGTCTAGTAACTAGGCATTCATTTACCAAGTCAGCAGAGACTTGGTAAATGAATGGAGACCTCTTCTACCTGTCCTAGAAAACTTACATTTGATTTATTCGGCTGAAAAACTCACTACAGTGATCCACCTTTAAAACAGCATAAATATACTGCTCACAACTTTTGTATTATAAACTACAATTTAAAGCACTTTTCCTGAGGAAAAGAGACCAGTTGAATTCCATTTTCAGCCTTGAAGGGATTCAAGCCCAGAATACTTCCATGGCTGGTAACAATCCTAACCAAAAGCCTATTGTCTAGGTCAGGTGGGGAGAGCCATTTAGACAATTATAGCCCAAATCTTACCAGCAAGGTCTGCAACAAGGTACAAAGTGTGCTTGGAGCCTCCCTTTCTGGCTCTTGATGTGTGGAGGCTGCATCCCAAAACAGATGGTTAGCTCACAGCTGTCCTATTGCAATCTGATGTCCCACTGTGCCGTAACACAATTTTTTCTCCTCTGTCACATATGAATAAATCTTTTTGCTGTACAACTATCCATTTTTAGTGAGACCATGGCAAGATAGTCCTCTCTTTTTCTTTTTTTATTTCAGAATGACCTGAGGGAAGCATAGTCTTTAATAGACAGATTTGGGACTTTGAGTTTTTTTGGGGCTAACAAATGTTTCGAACTCACCAATATTCTTTTCAAGCAAATGATCTGTGAAATAATTAGTATATCTTCAAACATGATAGCAAACACTTCTTAAAAAAAAACCCAAAGACTTTCTCTTCTTTATGCTTACCTCCTTACGCCATTACTACATGATAGAAGAGAACAGATTCCAGTTTTTCCCCAGTTCCCATTTTTCTGAGTGATTGGAGTATCTTGGACAGTGTCTGTCAGGCACTTCAGTCTTTGTGAAAGGGGGCCACATCTGTAATAGAACAAAAATACAGTGCCAAACTGTCGGCAGAGTCCATGGCAAAACTGGCCAGTGTAAACTCATGTGCTTTCCAAATACTTCTTGGTCACTGCTTAAGGGTGAGGAGGGACTGAGGAGAGTCCAAAAGAAAGCAGGCTGGATGCAATTATCCTGCTTTGATAAGGAGGGACTGAGCATACTTGCCTGATCACAAGCCACTCAGTGCTACCTGCCCTGTCTTCCTGTTATGTAAATGCAGGTGGGTGCCTATACTGGACAACAGATTTCTTGCAAGGTGGCCAAGATTTATAATTGCAGGTGTGACTGTTATTAGTCTGTGGCCTTTGGTACATCTAGAACACGTTCAGCAGGAACAGCTCTGTTCCAGGAGTGAGGGTGGGCTTGCAAGATGGCTGAAAGACCTTAGGCCTTCGTGTATCATTCAACTTTGCTGTTGACAAAAATCCTTGAGTCCTTTTATGAATTGAGAAATTATGATTAGCACCAATTATTTGAAATTGGTGGATTTATGTACTGATTAAAGCACTGCTTAGTATATTACTAATGAAAGCCTACTTCAGCAAATTGACTAAAGCGATGTTTTCAAGCTTCCTAAGGATTTACAATGAAAAACCAACCAAACAGAAGTCAATTAGTTTTTACCCTCACTGGAAGTTCTTTTATCTTAAAACTTGCTTACTGTCAGCAAGTAATCTATGCAGTAATAAACAGATAGTCCCTTACTAAATTTATTTCAAAGCTGTTTGTGTATACTCAATTTATCAGTCTCATAGAACAAAATGCTTTCATAAAACTTACACAGAAATGCATTCTAAGGAATATATATGGTTTTTTACTTCACAGAGGTCAAAATCGAGACTAACTATTAGATAATGGTTTACCTTTAATAAAAAATATGCAATATAAAAATATGTATCATATATATACACTTTGGAAATTAAGGAGAACAAATAGCACTTGCTTTGATGTGAAAACAACACATCTTATCTCTGAGGCAAACTACATATGATCTTGACAGTCTTTGAAGCTCTCAAATAGTCAGAGCACAATTTGTAGCTGTTCTGCCAGCCATCAAGTATTTTCCCACAGAGATGCTGGCTACATATTCCTGTACTACATATGGAGTGGGCAACGGTATCCTGCACTTGGCAAACCCAACAGATGAGGTGGGTCATGCAGTAAAGGAAGAATAAGATCTCCTTTAGAAAAGGAATTCTGCTCCCATTGATTTAAAATGTTTGATTTGGATTATGTATTTTGACTTTATTATTTTGAATTTTATATATATATATATATATATATATATATATATATAAAATTTTTCTATAAAATATATTTTATAGAAAAATAATATCTAACATTTAATCTAGTTCACCCCTACCCCCAAATGAGTTTCAAAACTAAACATGAGATGGAAATTTTTTATTTTTCTTGTCAAATGTTGAAATAAACATAATCCATTGAAACACATTCCCATTTGAAATCTGGTAGAACTCTACTTTGATTAAAGAAATGGTGCACCAAATGAATGATCATTTAGATCCCAGCATCTAGCTCATTTAAATCAGTTTTAGTCCAAATTGTAGTGGTATAAACCGCTCATCTTTTTCCAATCATAAAATACAAATAATTTACTATGTCCCATTCAGAACTGAAAACTTATAGGAAGAGGATTTTTTATTAATCTTTCCTATTTTATACCTCTTAAAGATCAGGAAGGATGTATTATTTCATTGTGGAAAAATAAAATAACAGGACAGTTGCCAGCTCAAAGCTTATGTTTAAGAGGAACACTTTCACAGTGAAGATGCACAGCAGCAAATACAGTTACAACATTCTCCTCCCTTTGAACTTTACTGAATTATGTTTCAAAAGTCTAATAAACAGAGATTGTCTTCATTCTAACTTTTCATTTGAGAATATAAAACAAAAATAAAATAGTTTTGTGAGCCTGGGGTCCTAACTTGCTATTCTCCTCTAAGAATATGTAAGTTCCTACTCATAAAACAGCAATAATCTTGACCACTGTCCCTTTTGTGACCATAGTTTCTTCCCTTAAGGTTCTTAAGAAATTCAATTAACAGTTATCCACATATTCTAATTTTCTAGTGCTATAGGATGCATAGAATACAAATATTAATAAAAGGATTACTATCAGACTGGTTAACAGAATTTAGAGTGTGTGATTTCCAGGTTTACATCACACATGAGTTCTTATTTAATAAGCTTTAAGTTCCTGCTCAGTTTTGATAAATATACCATTACCTACCATAACTATATTTTGGGATCCTAACAGACTTTGTAACAGGCTATGTGAACAATCTTGTCTGCACAAGTATTCCTTATATCCATGCTATTCACATAAGACAGTGGCTAACGGGCTAACGCTGTTAGAAATTACAATCTCTAAAGGAGCTTTATTATGTTTATACTTATTAGAAATTTGCAGCCAGTGATGCTATCTTAAGAGGTTTAATTACTTTTGCATTCATTAGAGTTCCACAAAGCTAGGTCTTCTCCAATTACTAGCAATTTACAACTTTTATTTTTTTTTTCATCTACAGGTCTGTCTCAAGCCCTTGCAGAGTCACACTGTTCAGCCAGTTCCCCAGAGGTGTCTTTAGATGAACATTTGGATAAGTTCTGGAGCTCAGAAGAAACCAGGCCAAATTTTTGAACCCCTGAGATTTTCACATAAATGCAAAAAATGTTTTAATGCTGCTTAGATGTGAATAGTTTCTACAGAAAATATTGTCATCTTCAATGCTGCTACAAAACAAATAAACAAAAAACAATATTGCACACAGTGTTGCTACATATCCTTTCAAATTTCTTCATGACTGCCAATTATTTTTATAGTGTTATGTAACTGTACTTCAGGACATAACTAGCCTTACAAGTCTGGAACCCTATGATTCTGTAACAGATTCAGTGTGTGCCATCTCTCCAGTAATCCCCTTCTCCCTCCCACTTGTGATGTGAGAGCACCTGGACCAGGCAGAGAAATGATTCAGCCGAACAGCAATAACAGAGTTATGCAATCCAGAAACTTTTCTCAGGACACATGTAATTATTCTGTCCTCATTTTGGGGACTGCTGTGCTGAGTAGGACAGTAACATTAATAATAATTAAACATGTACTTTAATTTGTAGGATATGAGAAAGAAATGTAGAAAGAAGATTAAAAGAAGAAAGTTTTAAAAATTTGTCAAAAGATTGATTTTCTGTGTTCTGAGTATGTTTGGCCAGAACTAGCATTGTCTCTGTTTAACATTAGGAAGGAATTCCAGAATCACATATTCATATTAGGAAGAGACACTAGAAAAAGTAATTGTCATAGCCAAAAACCTAGGGGGTCAGAATAAAGAATCCTTGATATCAGAGTCTTCATCTAATGGGTATTAGTAACACTTTAAACAATATTACTATAAAAATATAACATCTGAGGCCTTTCAGGGGAAAAAATGCCTCAACTGTTTCCTATGGAACTGGAGTCTCTTTACAAATACCTAAGCAAATCTGAAGAAAAAGTAAGAAAAATTGAGTTTAATACTAAATTAAGAGCTGAGGAACTGAGAACAGTTAGCCATGATTCCTGGAGGAGGTATTTTAAGCTTAAGATGCAATAAAAGACAACACATATTATCACCAGCTTTTACTATATTCAGAGTTTCTAAGGAAGTATTTCTGCCCCATGTCTTATTTTGATATAGAGTAAATGTACTGACAATGATAAAGCCCTCAGTGAGTGTAATCAAATTATCCAGAAAAAGATGCAGTTGCAGCTGATCCTTCAGTCATGGCACACATTGGAACTTGTGGCAATCTCCTGTCATAGAAGGAACATCCCTGCCCCTACTCTGCCCAAAGAACTGAATGAAAATTCAAAGCTCTAGATTAATTACGAAAATATGCAGTAGTATAATTAATTGGGGTATGTCTATTGCAATAAAATGTCAAAACTCACACT
Organism: Taeniopygia guttata; assembly: GCF_048771995.1. Classification (NCBI taxonomy): domain Eukaryota; kingdom Metazoa; phylum Chordata; class Aves; order Passeriformes; family Estrildidae; genus Taeniopygia; species Taeniopygia guttata. Next base: position 13,529,720 of record NC_133027.1, on the reverse strand, counting down.
GAATACTACATATGATGAATTATTCAACCGGTTTTACTCAAGTGCATGGTCAGCAGGTCAGCTTGTGTCAAAAGGTTCACAGACCATTTAGACAGTTTCGTTCTGAAACTAAACTAACTCAGACTGTTTAGTTCTCAAAACCTGGGATATTTACACAAAACTCAGAAAAAAAATATAGCCTGTGTATTAGTTTATAAGCTATAAATTTAGTGTCACAGTCTAGGATATGAGCAATTAGGATATGAGCAACTGTCTTCAAGATGCAACATGCAGAAACAGTTGCTAATAAGAGAAATGTATTATAAACATCAGAGAAAGTTAGAGCTCTAGTCAAGAAAAAACAGAGAAAGAAAATAGTTCAGAAGTAGTTCTACAGTCACCAAACAAATTACAATTTACCCTAAATTACCCCAAAAGAATTTCATAATGGTGAGAAGCAATTCTGTTGTGATTTCAATACAATCTGCACTCTCTGAGCTTTAAGTTCTTTTTTTTCTCTAATTAAAGCAATGCATTTTCTTAACTATATTTCAGATAGCAACTTTTAAAAGTGCAGCTCTTGCATGATGATTCAGACTAAGTATTTGGTGCAAATATACATAACCTGTGCTAACAAAAAGCTCAAGTGTTAAAAACCCCAAGATTTAATTAGTAAAATCTAAAGCAAGTGAAAAAAATATATTGCCTCATTACTGAAAATGCTAATAATATACATTCAATAATATAATTTACTTCCAAAAAACATAATTCAGCAGATGCACAGCTATGTTTGAGCTCCTTTTTTTTTTTATATGTAAGGGAGTATTGTTAAAGCAATATATAAAGCAGTGAAGGTAAAGCAAGAGACCAACAATGCAGATAGTCATTGCCTGCATTTACATGGAGTTCAGGGTCCACATGACAGGAAAATTCTACCCCAAACTAAAGAATGGTCAGAAGTTTAAACTCAAAACTGGAAAAGTACCAGCTCATGCATGTGATAGAGCTTTTTAATTGTGAGAGTAAACCATGATAATGTTATGGTTTAGTCTCACAATTAAAAGGCAGATATTATGTATATGTCAAGAGAAGTTTTATAGTTATGTTTCCCCCCACCTCGAATTGTTATCACGGGATGCCCTGAGTTTGGGACATTTGGGAAGGCAGGCTTGTTACACTGGCAGCACCTGACCTCCAATCAAGGTGTAAGGAAGTGAACTCCACCACTGGAGAGAGAAGGAGGAGTCAATGGACAGAACTTTGGGAGGGGCTAAAGGGTTAAAAGGCAAAACATCCATTGTGTGGATGAGCACATGGTGGGAAAAATCCTTTGCTCCCAGCACTGTAATATTTTCTCTATTCAGTCTTCTCTCGTATTTCTGATAAGGTTTTAACAAAACTTTTAAAATTTGTAGAAGTGAGTATCATTTCTCACATGCAGGAGTTGTCACTGAAATAGCAATTTCTTACCACCAGCATTCCTGTCCTGTCCTGCTGGGCTGGACTGGGCTAGGCGGGGCTGGGCTGGGCTGGGCAGGGCTGAGACGGGTTGGGTTGGGCTGGGCTGGGCTGGGCCAGACTGGGTTGGATTGGGGCAGGCTGGGTTGGGTTGGGTTGGGTTGGGTTGGCTTGGCTTGGCTTGGCTTGGTTTGGCTTGGCTTGGCTTGGCTTGGCTTGGCTTGGCTTGGCTTGGCTTGGCTTGGCTTGGCTCGGGCTGGTCTGGGCTGGGCTGGGTTGGATTGGGCTGGGCTGGGCTGGGCCCTGGCTCCCAGGCTGCACTGCTGGCTGTGACTTGCAGTGTGACCTCTGGCATGCACAGCGCAGCCGCAGGGACGAGGTGGCTTTACTGAAGTGTTGCAGTAGCCAAAAAACCCTTATATCCCTCCCTCCATTTCTGCTGCCTGTCAGCCTCCAAAGGGTTGCTGTGCCACGCGTGGCATGGGGCTGCCTTGTTGGCATGTGCTCAATCTGCTCTTGGCATGCTGCTCTTTTTTTACCACAAGCTGAGCTCCCAAGTGTGATCACATCACATCCACATCCCAGGCAGGTCCGCACGTGGAAGTCGGAGCAGCCTGTTCCAAGGAGTGAGAAATGCTGAAATGCCCCATCTCGTCACCTGGAGTGGTGAGCTCCTGTGGAGAGCTGTGGACAGGCCTGGGTTTACAAGTGTCAGAGGCTGGTGTAAAATGTGGAGAAAGTAGCTGAAAGCCAATCCCTTATAAAAATAAGATGCAGTTTTAGAAAAAAACTCTTAACAACTTGAGGTGTCATCCAGCAGGCTGTGTTGCTTCTTCATGAACCTATACCCAGTTTTAAGATAAAATAGATCTCTTCAGGCATTTTCCAAGTGTAAAACAGAAAATCTGAAAAGCACAGTAGGAATATCAAGGAACATTAGAAAACAAGGATTAGGGAAATTTTGAATCTGCCAATAGAGTGAAATGAAGCCTGACTAAACCCAGAAATAATAAGCAAGATTTTCAAATTTTGTAATAAGCCAGATCAAATAAACTCCTTGTGTTTATTAGGGAAAACAAAATTGTTTCCACAGAGCCATCTGATGCCAGGAAAAATCAGTCAGTGAAAACCCTCATGGCAGTTTTATTTTCTCATTTGAGCAGAACGCAGCAGCTGTGTTATCAAATTTATCATCTGGTAACCTATAATGTATTCAGATCTCTGAAGTAAGCATGCACCTCTTCATTAAATTAAATTAAATTAAATTAAATTAAATTAAATTAAATTAAATTAAATTAAATGTTTGCCTGATCATAAATTCATGGAGATAACAATTAGAGATCAGTGGGTGAAATAATTAAAGGTATTTTTAGTTGCCACATTTATTTTGGAGGGAAGAAAGTAGTTTTATACATCTAGCAGCAGAGAACATAATTTTGGGCTTTAATTTAATGAGAAGAGAAACTAGCTTTACACATCTCTTGAGTAGAGAATAGATGTTATTAATTCGCACAGTTTTAGTCAACTGCAGGAAACTGCATAGTGCAAGACTACTGATTATACCTGTAACTGCACAGGGAGCAGGGATTTAGAGGTGGCTACTCCTCTAAAGAGGAAACTCCTTGGGTTGCAAATATGTCACCACCAGAGGCTGCAGCCTGTAGCCTTCCCTTGCTAATTGCTGTTCCCTCTCCCCCTGCTCAGTGCCCTTTGTGCCTTCTGCTGCCACCTCTGCTGACCTGAGCAAGTGCTGCCATTTGGAGAGGCTGGAAAAAGCAACAGGTCTTTGCTAGCTCAGCTTATTTTGACTGCAGCAGTGGAGGAACCATTCATAGGATAGGGAGGTGATTTCCACAGGGTCTGGGTCAAGGCAGTAACTAGTGACTTGTCAAGCTGCTGGGACTAATTGAGGTCTTACCCTTCCCCTAGTAGTCAGTCTCTTCAGCTCACTCCTCAAAGGTTGAAGTCTCTTTTCTCAGCAAGGTTCAGACATGAAAGCACAAGACAATTTTTATTTTCCTCTGTCCTTTTTTTTTTTTTTTTTTTTTTTACAGGTATAAGAAATTTAAAAGAATAGCTTGGTTTTTTCCTAGAAATTTCCAGAAAAAAAATGTTCATTGCTAATTAGTTGTGTGAAAACATTCAATGTTCAGTAGCTCTGCTGTTGTAAATCAGGATCATTTTCTATAGATAATGTGGATATTTCCATAACAAAATCCTGGAAAATACTATTAAAGTTGACACTAAACATGGTCTCAGAGGTCTTTTACATGGGATTTTCTGATAAAAATATGCTACCATAGATTTTACTTTTCTTCTACATCATTATAGTAGATGAGACTGAATGACCAGGAAGGAATAAATACAACAAAATCCAGCTGCTTCTTTACTGAAAACTAGTAACTTGAATGATGTGACTCTTCAGGGGTTCATAGAACTTCAAGAGAATAATTACATTTATGGAAGTGCATTTTTTATTTCTTCCACATAAATAAACTAGGATTCAGTCCCTACCACCTTGTAACTTCTCTGGTTTGGGGGAAACTACAAATGATGAAAGCGTAGGAAAAATAGGAGAAACATAAATCAGATTAATATACTTAATATACTGTAGGCAAAGGGAGAAACATGAAAAAAAAACCAGATAGAATAAATGCTAATAATTTTATTTTTAATTTAGTAATATATGTTATGAGATATAGGAGTGACAAGAAAAATATAGATGAAAGCAGTGGGGAGAGGAGGATTCGTCACACAGCTGATTGGTTGAGGTGTCTTTCAGTATGATCCTCTCACTATGATCATGCTGGAGACCAGAGGTATCCTAAATGCATTTTGTTCTGCAAAAGATTTCCTGATCCATACCACTTTCATATTTTCTGTAAAGAACCTTTATCTAGGAAAAAAAAAATCAATCTGAAACATGCTGGTCTTAATTTGATGAATTTCAGTATGTAATCAGGCCTGTGACTCAAATCACATCCTCCAACAGTTTCCTGATTGGGGATATTACCTGAATGAGTCCTTGTGAGCCTTTTTCTTTCTCAATCAAGTGTCCATGGCAGTTGTACACAGCTTTTTCCCCACATTTCACACACACCCCCAGAATTTTCCCCCCTTTTCCCCATCAGTATGATCCTTTAGGTGTTCACCTGTTGGAAATTCTCATGTCTGCCTAAGGACCCTCTACATTAATGAGGGATGGAAGGGGAGCACACAGGAACTCACAGGGACATTTATGCAAGAGGATTTCCAGGGAGGCATAGAGGAGGGCAAATATCTAATGAAGGCTCCTACTGTGGCTATCTTCAGGCAGGTGAGAGAGGAGAGAGGAAAGATGATTACCTCAGCATCAGCAACCACCTTTTAAAGAGGACTTTGTCTGTGTGTTCGTCAGTACTGTGGTGTCTGAATTATTCAATGAGTATTTTTTCTAATTTGATACATCTGTTAGACTAGATGAGTCATCAACAGAAATATCTGTTTCTGTCTACTAAATTTAAAGGTAAATCTGTTTGAACTTCAATATTCAATGGCAGATTTATTTTTTGTTGTTGATAAAACCTTGATTGATTTATGAGTTAGCTGGTGATTTGAAGAATGAAAAGTGTAACTAATTAAAATGGCAATCAGTTTTTAAATATTGCAACATCAAGTCAGTTTTGCCCATACTGAGTGATCTTTCCCTGCTGTAATCTCTATCCATGAGCCTTTTATTTTCTCTCCCCTGCCCAGGTGAGGAAGGCAGTGACAGAGCAGCTTTGGTGGGCTGCTGCCATCCAACCAGGGTCAGTCACATTAAAAAGTAACCCAGTAATGCTGGACCTCTTATTTGAGTGATTCATCAATCCGGATTCTCTCCTTTACTCTTTGTTCTCAAATATGTACAGGCACTTTACCTTAGAAATAAAATGGAGTTCTGTTTTCATATGTAGTTCCTGGCAGAGGGACTGGGGAGGGAGAAGGAGAAGAGGGAGATGGACATTTTATGCTGCTTCATTTTCTTCCATATTTACAGCACCCTCAATTGCAAAGATTAATCTTGAAATTGTCAAAGTTTTTGTTTTTCCAAAGGCAAAATGGACTATTAAAATGCACATTTAGAATAAATGAACCAAGTCGCCTGCAGACCTGCTGTGGACTTTAAAAATGATTAGTTTTGCTGGTGTTCTAAGCACTGACTTTCAGTTTATTGAAATGCTAATGAAATTTTGATTATAATATAAAATATAATTTTTTCCCTCTATAACATTATTAATGCCACTCCAGAGACTAATGTTGCAACCAGAATGCTTCATTTTTCATTAATCCTCCAGTTCAGGGTGAATTTGCTTATAAATCTCCCCCTTTATCTAGTTTATGTCTCACAGCTCCACCAAGTTTAAATTGTATCTAAAATTTTATGACAGCAGAAGTATATTACTGCAATTAAAATACCAATGGAGTAACATATAGCAGCATTTTCATTATTTTTTGTACCACACTGCAAGACACAGGACTAAAGTGAGCATGAGCCCTTCTATGATTTAACTATGCACAGGGAGAATCTAGCCACAGTGTCTGAAGAAAAGATCTGACAGCATTAATCAATGCAAATAGAACAAAAGCAGAATGGATACTGAATCCCATTAATCATGAAATTAATTTTCACCGTACCCTTTTTCCCCTTTGCTGTCACAGTTAGGCCACGTAATGAGGATTAGTTTTGTTATCACGTCTGTGTTGCTTCTAGTTCTGCTCTCACTATCAGCACCTAAGTTCCTGCCAGTTGTTCTTTAAGAAGTCTAACTACTCTTTGCCATCTATTTTTCTCTCTTACTCTCACTAGGCCAAGGAAATATGGATGAAAGTGTTCTTTGTTCCAGAAAATTGAACTTTTTGTCAGAGGAGGATGACATTCTTCCCTGTGCTTATTTGGATGCACATTGTGGCTTTCAGAATTGTTACCTGCTATAAATCCTGCTGTGCAGTTGGCAATGTAAATGCAAGTTCATAAAGGTTTTAGCTGTCTTACACATCCTCAGAGTAAGCTTGAGGAGAAAAATGTTGCATTTTTCTTGATCTGTTTCAATGTTTTCTTCCCTCTAGAGAGATCTGAGTTTTCTCTGACTTTTTTTACTTTTTCTTTGACTGTCTCTTATTGCAGTGAAGGACTGTGTGAGTCATGATTTGGTTAGCAAGACTCTTGCATATCAACACAATGATTCACCAAACTCCTTGACTTCTTGTTCTGTGGGTGGAGTCTTTTATCAGGTATTGATATTTGATTGTTCCCCACTCCACCTTTTTGATCAAAAAGTAACTTGAGATGTACATGCATACATCTAAATATCCTGATGAGTTCAATCTGTTCTACTGTTTGTCAAGCTCAATGTCATGTCAGTAAAATTTGGGTAGTGAAATACGAAGAATATTTTTACAGAATGAGATGTAGTTTTTCAACATCCAGTGTATCCACAGTGTATCTCAAATTCTGAATTTTAGTTTTTTCTTTAGGGTATTCATGACAAATAAATATTACCCAGATATCACTCATTTGCATGTGGGAGGCATTAGGAAGGTAAAGGATATTTGATAGAGTGATATTTGCTGTCTGTCTTCAAAGTCAGACACTTGAAAAGATTTTGTAATAGTAAAGAATTAAGAGCATATGTTTTCAATTACATTAAGTCTAATATTCTACCTTTTATTTATCTAATATTTAGCTAATATTACACCTTATATTCTACCACACACCTTGGATGTGTTTAAAAAAACATAAGAGAAGTTTTCCTCTTGGATAGGGCTTTTCACCTAAACCTGGCAAGTTGCAATTCATGATAATGCAAAATTCTACCAGGAGTCGTATTTTTAGTAACATGAAGAGTAGTTTTTGGTTAACTTTAGCTTGATTTCTTTTTTTTAACCTGTTTTTCAAAGATTTTTCTTTATAAAAACTAATAAACGGTCCCACTGATGAACCAAATTTATCCTAGAACACTCAAGATTCTGATTTAGATTTATATGAAAGTATTGAAACTCCCACTGACCTGAGAGAATAAAAAGTCACTTTGCTGCTACCAACTGTAGGATATTTCTTATGTTGTTGTTATCTGGGAGAACAAGCATATTTCCAAGATTAAATGCTGAGGCATGGAGTTATTGCAGAGAGCATTACCAACTTTTTTTTAAAATGTAAATCTTTCATTCTGTGTTTGGTGAATTACTGTGCAGCTTTTAATCTTAATTTATTTCAAATTGTCTTGAATGTAAGTGAGCATTCTTTGGTATTTTTCCTTTCTATTCCTCATTCTTCTGTTCTGATGCTGTGCTGTATTCTCAGTACTGACTTCTGTCTTGCTTAGAGAAGCTTTTGTTCAGTAACTGCATTTCATAGGACTTCATGAGTATCTGCAACTGGGCTCACAGATGTTCGTCTTGGTAACCCAAATAGCCAAAGGATGCATGTGAATGAAAGAAAATACATCCTGTCTTGATTTGTAGTGTAGTGATGGGCCTGCTTCATACTTCCAGCACAGCCTTGCAGCTGCTTTGTGCTCCATGAACAGGGTTTAGGATCCTGAAGTAACTGTGCCTCTACTTGCTCCCTCAGATTTTATGGCCTCTCTATTCTGTGACTGTATCCAGAAAACAAACCTGCTGCTGGTATTTCCTGCTCACGAACAAAATGCCTGATTATAGATAATACGCATATCTATGAGATGAGATGTTCCTCTCACCTTGCTCCGTCTTGTCCTAAAGCATTATCTTAGGACCATGTGAACTGTTGAGGTTTCCCCAGCTAACGTGATTCTAGAGAATAGATAACTGTGTCTTTAGAATTATTCTCCATAATTTTGCTACAGCAATACCTGCACTAGTATTGAAACCAGAGAAAAAACCTGCAAATCAGGAAAGAATTAAGAAAGAAAACAGATAAAAGGACTAATCAGGGTGGGCTATTAGAGGCCTGATAACATAATTTTGAAGAGTCTCAAAAACATAATTTCATGAAGTAGGAAATAGAGGAGAAAGAATCTGATGGAGTTGAAGTCTGAAGAAAAAACCCCAAACCAGCAGATGTTTAACAGCTCATCTAAAATCTACTAACTCAGAATGATCAAAAATTTATTACCAGGTTTGAAGGAGTTATATTAAAATCCAGGTAGAGAAGATGAATTATAAGGACAGGAAATAAATAACATGGCCTTTACTTTTGAGGGATGAAGTAGAAGAAACTCACACTAAACTCAGCAACTCCTCCCAGACAACAGAAAACACATGAGTAGATAAATAGATCAAAGGAATAGGATTGCTTTCTGTGTCTTCTTCTAACATGCTATATACACTACAAAATTTTATGGAGTTCTTCTCTCAATTAAAGCTCAAACAGTAGACTGTCAGCACCACATCATTTTTTGACATATTGCTGTTGCTGTTTTTAATTGATAGATTTCTGTCAGTAAGTTAATTCCAAGAGCACTTTCTGCTATGTCACTAGCAAGAGTGTCAGTGTTCTTTTAACAGTGTAACTGCAGGAATGACACACACTTGTTAATTCTGGCAATTCTGCATGTGCTGGGAATATCTTGCTCGTCTGCCCGGGGATGTGGAGTCACCATCCCTGGGTGTGTTTAAAAAAAGATTGGATGTGGCACTCGGTGCCATGGTTTAGTTGAGGTGTTAAGGCATGGGTTGGACTTGGTGATCTTAAAGGTCTCTTCCAACCTTGTGATTCTGTGATTCTGTGATCTGAAACATATATCATCCCATCTGGTCCCCTAAGTTAACCAGGGACGGTATAAGACAGTGCTTTAATGACAGACTTTGTATAAGAATTTAGGGCCTTCAACTCAGTGGTGTGAGCTACTTAGATATTCCTTTTTTAGGAGGCAGTAGCAGATGTGCAATGAAATAGCAGGTTTCTTTCTGTCTGGTCAATCTGTGCACAAAATATCCCCCTGCAATCTTGTTTCAGAGATGCAATGATGGAAACACCCTCATCATTTTAATCCCCAACCTCATAATGAAATAAGATGAGTTAAAAAATAAAGTGGAGAGTCATCACAAGAAATATCTGCAGGGGAGCTCATTCCCTTACACAAGCTGCCTCTCAGGTCCTTTGCTGTGCAACAGATTGTGCTACTCATCTGAGAAACCAACACACAATGGCACCCTGGGTGATTCTGAGATCCATGAGACCAACTTCTCACTGCTTCAATGCCTATTCATTGCCAACACTCTTGACAATGAAACGTATCCATTAACCAAGTTCCTTATCACACTCTTAGAAATGGAAAGGAATAATATCTTCAGTTTGAGGCAAACTGGCTCTCAGTTAATGCTTTCATTTCCTTAATAGGAGGATTTAAATGTTGTACTTAAGAATGAGCTTGTGGAGCTGCATCTGCACAGTACTTTGTGGAAGCAGACTAGCAATATATGATATTTAGTCGTACTTCGTAATTATAGGGTTATTTGAATTATTCCAGGGTCCCTCTCATCCCAGTGAGAGAGAAAGGAAGCTGCTGTAGGTCCATGTTCTCTCTGCCCAGTGGGGCTGAGCATGTATTCCCTGCTGGTGCATTTGCACACACTCACGTGTGAATGCATGGCCAAGCCCACAGAGCAGCACAGAGAAGAGATTTCAGCAGCCACAAAAACACCCACAGTGTTCACACTGACATGAAGATCAGAGATGGCCTCGCCTGCTCATTCTTCCAGGACAGCTGGGATTGGAGTCAAGGTATTTACACACCCTCACTCTGGATTTACAAACACACATCTTGAATCCCAACACACATTTGAAATCCATCCAATATTCCTGGCCCATTCTCACACATGGACTGCAGCCTTAGGTATTTTCCTGTATGGATCGCTTCCTGTCTAACACTGGTCTAATCTGAAGTTCCAGAGCAATTTTCACCCAGAGGCTCAGGGAGTTACGCAAACAGAAAATAATTAGAATGTGTTTAATACAAAGTTACAACCGGCTGTGGTAATCAATCATCTGATGTACCAGGCTTATGCCTACTTTTCCTTTTTATTCCACTTATTTCTTGCTGACCCAGCTTGATCCATCTCTTCCCGTACTTTTGTTCGTTCCTCTAAATGCTTCATATGTTCTTATAGTCCACTTGTAGACAGCCCATAGTTTTACACCATCTTCAGATTTTCTCCATTGTCCCTCAAAATTCTCTTCTGCTTGCATCTCCAAGTACTGTACTCCATTGGAAAATCATCCCCCTTAATTTGCATGGTATTACAGGAAGAGAATCTTTCCTTGAGTTGTCTTGGCTGGTGGGATGAGGGATAATGATCTAATTTTTCTTTGACAATCTTAAGATATCTGATGTAATGTTTTCCATATTCACTTACCAGGTTACTGCCTGGGTGCCTTGACCTTCTTTTGTTCCTCGGATGCTTGCTGAGTCTTTGTTTCCACTGTATTTAGCCTTTAAACATAACCTAATAAGAGCAGGTAGTCTCATCTGTCATCACAAAAATACATTTAAATATAAAATGTATATGTTTGATTAGAGGGAACAAAACCAAGCTATTATTCACCTGAGGAACACTATTTTTACCACTTTCCATGCACAATTTTCCAAGAACTATATGTCTTAAAATTTTGAAGATATTTTGAAAATCTTGTCTGTATGAAAGTGTTTGTCAATGTAGAAAGGTGTTCTGATAATCCCAGTTTTCTGGTCAGACTGCATTAATTTGTTCTTGGTATCTTGAACTTTATAAAAACAATGGAATTTAAAATTCACGATCTCTTCAAAATCTTCAGAAATTGTAAAGCTCATGCATTTTCAATTTTGAGTTTAATTCATGTTACTTTTATTTATCAATACAATCTCCTATATTAATAACTTCTTTTATAATTAAAATGAGCATTAAATGCATCTATGTTGTAAAACACTATATCTCCTTTGTATCAAGGAAGATAGAATGATAGAATAAAAACTAATTGCTTCAAAAAGTTAAAACAATAAAATTGTTCATGCCCCTTTTAAAATTTTTCATAAGTCTGATGAAATACAATAAAAATGCAAGACTGTGACTGCATAATTTCAACATGAACGGGTGGAATAATATATGAATTTAAACAGTCAAGCAGAAGATAGCAGCACAAATGACTGCCATATATCAAAACAGTCTTCTGATGACTGCTGTACATCCTCTTGAAGCTCTCTTTTCCTTACACACTAATTATGCAATAACAGCAAACTTTGGTTACTATGGAAAGGCAGTCTTATTTTATCTTGCAAGCCTGAAAAATCAATCAACTTGTTTTTAACAGTCTTAATTCAAAAATTCTTCAGCATGTCTCTTTTTTAATTTATGCAGTGCTTCAGGATTCAGAGACAGAAAAAAAGACTGCAGTGCAATCCCTAGTGAATAACTGATATGCTCACATGCATTTAGGTCAATGAATGCTTTTTAGAATTTATGCCGGTGTAAAAAAATGTTGAGTAAATTTAGCTGAATCATCACTTCATTCACTATTCCTTTTTATTCTTACATCAGACACGAACACAGGCATTTTAAATGTGGTTTTCTTCTTTTCATAAGGTATCTTTTGAATTTCATGCTTAATATTTTTGTCTGATACATCTGTTCTAGCTTCCATTGGATAACTACAGTCTTCAGAGAAAAAGGGGAAAAAGCCCCAAGGCTTATAGCAACATTTTTCTTAAAAAGAAAATATATCATCTGCAAAATACTGGCCTTTACACTTAAGTTCAGTGTCAGATTTTACTGGCAGAATTCAGTTCAAAAATTGAAACGTCTAAATTTAGTTTAATGCAGTTAGTTCTTCTAACAAGACATTATAGAAAGTTTTCTGGTCAGACTGCATTCATTTGTTCTTGGTATCTTGAACTTTACAAAAATAATGGAATTCCAAATATTTGGGGCTCTTCATCAAGTTAGTGTTTGGGAAACTAGATTCACAATATTACCTTGAATTTTTCAGCTGTCATTTTATACCCCTATATCCATAATTTAGATTCACAAAAAAAATTTCAGCTACCATTCAATTCTAGAAGCAGCAGAAACTCTCCAGTTTCCAGAATTTTACATGAAGTTATGTAAGTTATTTTTTCTTGATGGTGGACATCAGTTTCATGCCCACCTCTCCAAAGTTACAAATATCAGTATATTTTCTGCCCCAATGTGCTGACAGTCTCAGTGAAGAAAGGTTCTTAGAGCTTCCATACCTAACAGTCTCTACACACATTACTGGAAGGAAGGCGATATATTTTGTCCAATATACTCAGTGATTAAAAGAATGTCAGAGGTACTGCTTCATTCCTGTCTTGAGCCTACTGGGACTCAAACTCCCATCTCACATTTCTGAAAGAAGATTAATCCCTGCTCCCTCTTGCAACATTAGAGAAGGTGCTTAAATCTATAGTTGCTAAATCTCTTTTGAATCCCATTGAAATTGTTCCCTATTTTCAGTGCTGGAAATTGTTTTTGTTTCTAGATGACTCTCCCCTTAGTTTCTGTGAATCAGTGAGTGTTTGCAGTAGTCACTATTGCATAGCATAAATATATCTTCTTGCATCTGCCCACAGTTTAGTTTTGTAGGTAGATAAATTATATAGCTCAGTTTATTTCAACACTGTTATGTCCAAAAAATGAAACACTGAAAAAGCCATTTAGCACCATGTTGCCTCTTCAGAGCAGTGCAACATTATTCCCTATTGAGCTCCTCACAGTATATTTCCAGCAATAAACTATACTTTCTTTTGTTATACTTGTAAAATTGGTTCATTCCAATATGCCGGACTATCCTTTCATGAAAAATATTCTGAATAGTATTTACATATCTAGAACTGAAGGATAAAAACCAAATAAATTTACTAATTTAAATGCTCATGGTAGTTAAGAAAAAAAAACCCCACTGTTACTGAACTACATATATTTTTATGCATATCTTGGAAGTATGCCTGTGGTTTTATACAAAGAATGCAAAGGAACATTTTTCCAAATGAAAATAGTTTAGATTCTTTGTAGATCTATTATTTTTATAGCTTGAGTTTGGCCTGTAATCCTTTTCAGCATTTTTCCCCTCTTGCAACACAAAGTGTGGTAGAATAAAAATGGAAAAAAAAAAAAAAAAAAGAATGAGCAACTGCTGCATTCAGAAGCAGTTTCTCAAGCCAAAAATAAGTTTTCATCTATGTCATAATGTAAAAGACAAAGTGTTTAAATCACTCAGTGCATGAAATGACAGATTGGTGACCTTTGCAATATACCAATGGTCCCACATTTATTAAACTAAGACTAAAATACTCAAATACATCTCAAACAAATCTGAAGGGGATTAGTGTTGCTTGTAAAATATTTATAATTTTCTTTAATCAGCATGTGAGAAATAGACAAATTGCTCTATTTGAGAAAATATATTCAATGACTGGTAAAACTCATTCTGGAAAAGAGCATGTTGACTGATGGGATGGAGGGGAAATATTGGTTACCTATTTTTTACAGTCATCACTCCCATAATAGTTCTTAAAATTCAGAAGGGAAGCGAATAATGTTTTTGGCCCTTCCTTGTCACAAATGTACATAGAAAGAGAATTAAGTGTTCCACATGGCTCCTGAGTTGTCTTGAATATATATTGCAAATAAAGATGTATTTGTAAAGGCACATGGAGATTGAAAAGATTCTCTTATAAGTTTAGCACTTGAGTTATGAGAGTTGAAACATTCCAAAAAAAGACAGCTCGTTTAGATCCATACAAATTCAGTCTGAAGGGCTGGACTGATATCACAGAAAATCTCAATAGAGAGCTTGATTCAGTTTCCACTGAAATATGTCTGAATGCCTCAGATACATTGGGTCTTAATTACAGCTGGGTTTGGCTTTGCTAATGAAAAACATATATAGAAAAGCTATAGATTAAATAAAAACAAAACCTGTTACCTTATTAAATAAAGTTATTATATAATAATTTTGATTGGAAAAAGGCCTATAACATCAGTGAGTCCAAGAATTTACTTATCACTGCCACATCTACCACTAAACCATGTCCTCAAGTGCCAAATAGAACTGCAGAATTGTTAAGGTTGGAAATCTTCTTTAAGGTCATCAAGTCCAACTGTCAATCTAGCATCAACACTATGTTCACCATTTTACCATGTCCCTAAGTGTGAAATCAACACATTTTTTAACAGTTCCAGGGACCAAGACTCAATAATTTTCTCTGGGTAGGCTGTTCTCTGGGTATGTGTGCTTCGCCACCCTTGGAATGAAGAAATATTTCCCAAAATCTAATTGAAACCTCCCCTGGTGCAATTTGTGGCCATTTCCTCTCATCCTGTCACTTGTTACAAGGGAGAAGAGGTTGACCCCTATCTCACTACAACTTCCTTCTCTTTCTGGTCAAGTAGGGTATACTTTGTTTGCCTTGGTTGTTATCCACAAACACTCAACTCTATTCTTCAATATCATTAATCTCTAGGTGATGAAAACACTCCCTAATTCTCTCCCACAATTCCTCTCACCTTGCTACCCCTTTTGAACAGTTTATAGCCATCCACAGCAGCATTCCAGTTGTGCAAGCTAAGGCCTAATTTTACATTATTATGGAATTTAGTTGCCTAAAGATAGGTATTCAGAAGGATTTAACCTCCCAGAATTCTGAAGGATTTCCCCAGGCACCTCGGGTACACCCTTGTCTGACAGGAGTGATGCATACATACACTCATTAGATACCTGTCTTAAAACTAATTAAATCAACCCAAAGGGTAAGAATAATTTAATATACTTTTGGACATTTAAATATAAGACAACTAGTCTAAATTGGTCACCTAGACAGTAATTGGTAGAGAAACAGATAAATCAGGTGAGTGACTCATATCATATGAAGGTATGTATCTTAGAAGTGTTAGACTTCCCTTTCTCCAAGGACTATTAAGGGAACTAAAATCCCTAAATTAGACAAAAATTAGATAGTTACTTTTAGGTGAGATCAATCACTCCCTGAGGGACTGATAAATGAGTAGTCTGTTCTAGTCTACTAATGTAATTTATTTTAATTAAATCTCTGTACTCTCCAGTGGTCTAGTTGTTAGGATCTGGCACCTTCATTGCTCTGGCCCAGTTTGGTTGCTGGTCAGGACAGCAGTCCTTTGTGGAGAAAAATGTGTGTGGGGCGTGAGGAGCATGCAATGAGATACTTAATATTATACATCTGTCTCAGAAATGTTGTCCCTTCTTACCAACATTTACACTATACTGTCTCTGTAGAGATTAATAAATTCTCATCAACAACTATCAAGGGGACAGATACTATTCCCCCATTCCATGAGCCTCCACCACTCCTCTAGATGTTTATAAGGCTTGGACCCCATCTGTCAAGGCAGGTGATCAGCACAGAAGATGCAGCATGTTCAAGTGTTGGGTGCAAACCCCAGCTTGGCTTGAGGCCACTTGCCCAGGTCCTTGAAAGCTCACTCTGCATCTATTCAAGTTCTTCCTCCTACAGTATTTTCTACAACATGGCACCCACACCACAGACTATTTCCCCCCCAGGCTTAAATTGCCTAGAGGCACAAACCCAGTCCTGCATTAGTCACCAAGTGCAAATGGGTCCTTGAGAAAAGCCATGTTTTTCCTGTTTTCCTATTTTCCTTTGTCTGTTTCTTTGGCTTGTAAAACTACCATTTGGAAGACAAAGATCATTCCCTCTTTTCATGTATGTGCTTCATGTCTCTTTTGTAGATGACTTGCAGGCAAGAACAATTTACAATAAAGGAATTAAATTATCAGTTTCATGCTTCGGCAGTTTCTATTCCACATTCTAAAGCAAACTATGTCAAGATGAATCACAGAATTATAAATTCATAAAACATGCTGAGTTAGAAGGGAACCATCAGGATCACCAGCTCCAACCTCTGGCCCAGTGCAGATCACCCCAAGAGTCACACCATGTGCCTGAGAGCCTTGTCCAAATTTTCTGGAACTCTGCCAGGTTTGATGCTGTAACAGCTTCCCATGGGAGCCTGTGTCAAACTACCAGGTGGGGGAAGAACATTTTTTAATATCCAATCTTCCAACCTAAACCTCCCCTGGTGCAGCTTCCTGCCATTTTCTTGAGTCCTGTCCCTGGTCAGGCAGTGTTTGCCCATCCCTTCTGCTTGTGAAGATGTTGAAGGCTGCAGTGAGGTCACCCCACAGTGTTCTCCAGGCTGAACAGACCAAGTGCCTTCAGCTGCTCCCCATACAGCTTCCCCTCAAGGTCCTTCACCATCCTTGTGAACTTCATTTGGACACTCTCTAATGACTTAATGTCTTTTTTATATTATGGTTGCCAAAACTGCACTTGCTTATTAAGGAAACAGCCTTGAGGGGGACATAGCCTTAGATTATGAGACTGGGGCTTAAACAATTCTGTGACAATGTGTGGGCTGTACTGAAGTGGGCATTTTCTTTTTTTTTTTTTTTTTTTCTTTTGTTCCTGAATCCTGAGATCCTGAGGCCTAGGATGATAACCCAAAAATATAATCCCAAACAACATTCTTCTTTGTCAATGAAATAATCATTAATATGGTTAAGGCTTTGCTAAAGACATACTGTCAGCATTTAGTTGGTCTTTCCCACCATCAGTTTATGCTTTTCTGTTATCCTTGGTGGCCTATTTGTAAGTGGAATAAATGGAACCAGCTCCCTCTTCAGCATTCTTTCTCACCACTGAATGTCATTGCTCCAAATTTGTCACCAGTACAAGGCAAAAAAACTATTTTGCTATTCTTTTGTGCAATTCTTAGTGTTTCATGAAGTGATGTTTTTGTATTTCAGTTCTTGTTGCCATATTTTATTTATTGCCATACTTTAGAAACTTCAGACTTAAGAAAAAAAATCTATTTTCTGTTGTTTCTCCGATTCAGGATACCATACTATTTCAGTTCAATCATCACAAAGTGGTAGAGATAATTTGTATAATTAAACTGACCTGAACAAAAATTTATTTGCTAATAGCTTGTCGACTTTATTTCGGGTTTATTAGTAATTGTTATTCATACCATCTAATACTTCCTCCTGTGAATCTTGCTTCAGCATCTGTTTTGGTTTAGCTTGTCTAATAGGAGTATTTGGAGCTTTGTTTGTTTAATTTTTAAAAATTTTAAACTTTTCATGGTGGGTCATTGGAGATAGCAAGCCTTCTTTATTTTTAGAATGTTGTGTATATACTGCATATAGCAACTAAGGGAGGAGATACACTGCCCACAGATCTTTGGCCTTTTATTGCCACTCCAAATCCCATAGATTCTCTGCTTCTATGAGTCAGTCTAACACTGGGTCTCAGCAGCAAGAGTACATTTGTCATTACTACTCATCTACTGCTATTTTAAGCCAGGGTACTGTAAGAGACAGTCCGAAGTTCCCCTCATTTTTGCCTCACATTTGCCACAATGGCAGAAACTGAGATCCTGAAGACCCCAGCTGGAATTCCAGCTTGGAGAGGTGGATGATTTTTTGCCGGTGTGTTTGCTGTGCCACCACAGAACACTGCTTCGAGCAGGGCCTGGCAAGGACCTGGCAAGCAGCAGCTTGTTCTACCATGCTTACACCTGCTTCACAATACCTGCTCAACCCATGGATTTTCCCACCTCTTGGCCAAATTAACTTTCTGGGGCAACTCTGGTGATCTCTTACGGAAGACCCCCCATCTGCCTTATGACCACTGTGACAGACGGAGATTGAAGCCCCCTCCCAAGGACTGAGACTGAGACCCCTACCACATGGAGGAGGGCTGGCCTGATTTATTCAAGATGCTTGTCCAGCTGTGGTCGTTGGACCAAGAAGACAATGGCTCTGGCTCACTGCTGATAACATGACCTGTTCCCCCTCGGTGTCTTCAGTGGACTTATTCTTCATTGTACCTGTTCTCCCTCAACAATTTCAATAGATTTTCATTGTCTTTTGCCTGTTTCCCCCCTCAACAAAGGTCTATAAAAGACCCCTGAGTTAACCAAGACCTGGAGCTTCTCCGTGACGTGACAAGATGGATCTCCATTGTCTGGACCAGTGAGGATTTTCTCTGCGTTTTGGTAGCTATACTTATCCCACTCTTTCTATCTTTTATCTCCTTTTCTGATCTTTCTATCACATTTGCTGTTGGACCTTAATAAAGGTGCATTTGTTGTGATTAAACTGATAGTCTCCTGCTGCTTGCCTTTTCGCACTTTTGGGATCAGTAAATGAACCATCACAACACCCCACTTGTCCTAGTGGATTATGACAGGTACAATTTATGTGGAAAACCTTTGTATGCCATTTGTGGAATAACACATACAACATGTGAGCACTCTGCTCTTGTTTATATTAATTTGAAAAATCTGTACTTCCTTCTCTATTTTCCCACTATCCTGCCATAAAATGTTCTGGAGAGTAGCATCAAAGCATCAAATACAGTTAATGATGGCTAACTATTTACTCCCAAGCTTTCTATATGATTCAAAATACATAATCTTCCCATTTTGAAATTTCATACTTTTAATTTTTATTTCTTATCTTTGGATTCTTCCACTGTAGACAATGAACTGTCAGCAAAGCTCTGCTGTGACTGCAATTGCAGTTGGGCAAGTATTTTACTGCAGCAGTTAGACATTTAAAACCACTGTGGTTCCCACTTTCTCTTCCTTTCAAACATTGTTTCAGAAATGGTGTATACAGTCATATTCTGGTCACCTTTAGAAATTTGTTGCACTTATTGATAGGAGGTTAATTCAACTTCTGAGTAGAATTTGCAGTTACCTTTTTAATACATCATTCAAAGAAATAGATTTGGGAAGCAATGGGAAGATTATCCTGAACTTTTCAGAGTCCCTTGAAATAATACCCATTTTATGCATTAATCACAAGTGTAAGCATACTGTCCTGTTCCTTTCAGTATCAATGATCATTTGCTTTGCCAGCTATGGAGGTTTTTGATGCTTCTGTTACTTTTAATATTTGTATAATTTGCTTCATTAATTTGGTGACTTAATTTCCCCTCACTATCATATTTGCTCTTTGTACACTGAGAGATTCTATTTTTCCATTTTTTGCCTCCTTAGTCATTTTTCACATGCCTGAGTTATGTTTTCCAAAAGTCTTATATTTATTTTGTAGGTTTTCAAAATTTTCTCTCTATTTAATATTTGTCTAATGACTTAGTAATCTTACTTTACCTCATTTCTTGCTAATATCATGACAATTTTAATTTTGAAATTTTTTCTTCCTGGGGCATATGCTGTAATTATGATGTCTGCTATCAAAAATGGCAACAGCATGTCACTCACTTCATGTAACTATGCTTCTTTTGACTGTCAGATACATCTTCTCCAGTCTCAGTAGGTTCCTTGTTTACCACCTTTCTCTTGGATTGCCCATTTTACATTTTGCTGAGCATATTTATGACAGTCTCAGCTAGAATGGTTATCTAATTTTCATAATATAAATAAGCATTTATAAAACTGTCATGTGGAAAGAAATTAATTATTGTATTTTATGGGATCTACGCATTATTCAGAGCTTATGCATTAGGTTAATAAGAAATCAAATGTGATGGCTAGGTAATTTCTCTAGTTTATTGAAACAAACAAAGCATATAAAATGTTTTTTACAGCAGGAGTCTATTTTAATTTACTATCTAGAAGTTGGCTTTTTCTTTAATACTTGAACGCAAAATTTGAAGCTATCCATCACTTTATGCCAAAAGATACTTCTACACTAAGATACTAGTGCGATGTTTGTGTAATAAGAGCTCACACAACTCATACAGAAATTACAAAATGTGTAATTAATATCAAATATCAGAAGGAAAACCAGATGTTAATTTGGAGCTGACTCCAAATTGTAGAAGACTGAAAAAAGATCAAGGCAGTTATGCAACTCCGCTTCACTGGTTAAGACATTCCACCAACAGTTTGTACACCTAAAACAATGCATTTGGATTTATATGGCCAAGGTGTAAATTAATGATACCTTACCTGACATATGTGGCTTTTTTAATCCACTTTGCAGAGCCAAAATATTTAAACTCTGCCTATAAGCACCTGCTTCACAGTATAGTTTATGAGCACATCTATTTTATTTTAGCATGTTGGCATTTTGAGATTATAATTATTTATATTACTGAAATAAATTAAAAATTAACTTTCTGTCTAAGCCTTATTGATTCTGCTCCATCACCATGGTA
Source organism: Taeniopygia guttata (assembly GCF_048771995.1). Taxonomy (NCBI): domain Eukaryota; kingdom Metazoa; phylum Chordata; class Aves; order Passeriformes; family Estrildidae; genus Taeniopygia; species Taeniopygia guttata. Next base: position 13,509,099 of record NC_133027.1, on the reverse strand, counting down.
TTCCAAATACTTGTTAGTGCATGAAGCATCCAGTTTTTTTCTATTGAATGCATGCCTTAGCATCTTAAATATCTTACTGAATGTCATACCTCAGATTGAAACCATTATAATTCTCCCAAGTCCTTATACTGTGATTAGAGTATATATATATATATATCTATATCTGTACAGGTAATCTATATGAGATGTAACATTCAGGAAATGTGTCAAGAAATACAAAGGCATTTCAGTCCATGCTCTTTTCAACAGTAAACACTGACTAAAGAAAAAGCCAGTGACAAAGGAGTTTTATGGCACCTCTGCCTACTCTGAGGGATAAAACATGGACTGTAAAATACTTGCCTCTGTGTTACACTGATGTTTTCTGGGAACAATTAACCTTTTTTTCCTGACATTTGAAGATTTCTTCAAATACACAAGTTCTTACATGTATATTTATACACACCTGTAAAGAAAGACTAATATATGACTGGTGAAAGTGACACCATGTGACTAACATGGGACACTCAGTGCTTGTATTAGCTAAGTATCTAAAAATCCCTGGAAGATCTGAGCTTTGCTTTGCAATATTTAATCTGTAATTATTCCTTTTAGAATAGAAATCCTGACTGATCAGTGTGTGTGCCTGCTACAATGTGGCAGGCACACTGTGGAACATATTTACCTAAATCTGAATAAAAAGACCAATTACTGAAAGTTAAATTCATGATGCCAGAAGATTCCAACTGTCAGGAAAAAAAAACCAGAACAAAACAAAAATATTGATCAGGTGATGATGCAGCATTTGATAGGAATTGATTTACACACAGACAGTTTCATATTGGGGTGCCTAGTTCTTGCAGTTGTTCATCTCCATTTTTGTTGCATAAAGCAATGGAGAAGTGTTGCTAAAAACCTACTTTCTTTTTGATTGTGTGAAAAAGATGTATGGGAATTTATAAAAATCTCTCTAATTTCCTATCCAAACTAAATGTTATTTTTCATTCTACACAGCATGCATATATCTAAAATTTTTGAGACAAAACTTTAAGTGCCTGTAATAGCAATGCTTGCATTTCAGCATTACTGCATAAACACTAAAATTTCACAACAGCAATATTCATAAAATGGTTCCTTCATGATTGAAGACATTTGTAGATTCAGCAAATGAAATACATTGCTAAAATAGGCGAACCTTATTAAAAAAGTTTTTGGCTTGTAGTAGTTCTGTCTCCAAGCCTGTTGTGAAGCCAGAATAACTGGGTCTTACTTGGTAAACATTGATCACTGCAGGATTTTCCTACTATAAAATGTCTGACATTATTTGCCTTTTTCTAAGGAGTCCTTTTCTGGCTCCCTTTACACAGAGCTAACTAGTTTATCTCAATCAGTGAATTGTCTCCTTGTCATCTACTTAATATAATATTAAGAAATAATTGCACCCGTAGCATGTTTTCATAATGCCTTGGGCTTCTCTTATAACTCTTCAAGCAAATAAAAATCTTGTCCATTATGCATTTCAAGGTATTTCAAGGTATGAGCAACTCTCAACTGTTGCAATATATATCTTTGTCAAATCTCCTTTTTGGATTTTTTTTTTGTTTATCATTTAATCGGTTGTTTATCTCAATACTTTCAGTATACTTCTGTGTTCATGTACCTGACTGATAAAGAATTCCCCAAGAAGCTAGGTAGGTTCAGATACATGGATTCAAATAAATCAAAGTAATTACAAATTCTTATCACTTCACAATTCTTCAAGTCAAGCAGAAATGTGCTAATAATTGTAAACATTCCAGTTTCACAATTGTAACATTAAAAAATACCTTATCTTGATTGAAAATATTTGAAAACTCAAGGAGCAATAACAATGATGTTGTAATTGTAAATACAATGAAAAATTACTGATACTTTTTTTGATAAAAGAATTGTAAGAATTTTGTTGCAGCCTTATTTTACACTGTTGTGTTATACTGAGTTCCATCTTCCTCACGTGGTGCTCAGACTGGATGCAGAAACACAATACTACAAGCTGACATTTTAAGAGATTTCAAGAGTGCTGTACAGCTTAAATGAATCAGATTTTTCCAAGATGTTATAAAATAAAAAGTCAAAATGGACAAAAATGTTACTATATATGATTCAAAAGAAAAATAATTATATTACATTGTCTGTGTTATTTATGAAATTTTCTTTTATGAGAAAAGTATGGTTTTTACTATCTTGAAACTTGAAATGAAGATTGATTTTACATAAAAGAGAAAATTTGTTTTCCTAGGGGATATACAGAAAAGTTCTCTGAATCCTTTATAAGTAAAATAAATGCTCAACAAATCAACAGTTTTCATTTGTAACAGAAGTTGTGTTTAGGCTGAAAAATACATCCTACAATCTAAAATTAATGCTTTCCAATTTATCTTTAACAAAATTTTGGTCTAAAAATCTCTAATACTGAGTTAATTAATATAATTATCTGTCTTAATTTAAAAAATATTTTTACTGCATGCAGATATCTGAGTTATGGTTGATTTATTTAATGAAAAGTTTTTTTTGTACTAGTCATAATTTTCTGTAAATATTTCATTAAAAAAAAAATAGTATCAGTATAAAAAATGGCTGCCCTGCAGTCTTGCACTGATAACAAAATCAGGTTACAAAGTGTGAGTTTTCTATCTCAGACAAACTAATCTAAGATGAACTGAATAGTGTAATATAAATCAAAACGTAATAAGATTTCATCTCTTTTTAGACTTGAAAAAATGGGACCCAGTTTAAATTTCACCAGCTTTCAAGGCAGTTTGAGACATATATTTTTCTTTCTCCCTGAGACAAGGAATCTAAATTTAGACCTTATTCCACAGGGTCATTTAAAAATTTCTATTGTTTGACATATTGTTTGTACCAGGCTTTTAACACAAGTAATTAACTCAAAGTAGCTCAGCTGTAAGAGTTCTGTGAGCCTTTACTGTATTTTGAAAGCCCTGCAATTAGTAGACATTAATTTTCTGTGCATGTGCATGAAAGGCTTTATCCAAAGCTTTATCAAATGCAATGTAAAAGTTCACACTAGCTTCAATGAAAATTGAGGAATGCTCACAAAAGTGTTGAGATGAGCAAGTGTGCATTTAATGTGAGATGCATGAATAGCAACACTGAAGGGAGAGGAAATTGTTCTCATTCTTAAAACAAGTACATGCTGGAAGAACCAGCCTTACACTGCTTTAACCTTCTCTAGGACTTTGAGGAGCTAGTAAAATGAAGGCATTCTGAAATAAGGCATTGATAGGATGAAGCTGGAGAAAAACGCAGGTGCTCATCAGGAGCATGAGTCGCGCCTCTCCAAATACATGGAACAATTCACTGCAACCTTCCCCTGAAAGAGACTGGGAACAACTCTCAGGGAAGCTCCACAGCCACAAATTTATATCAGTTTTAATGTCAGCCTTGCTCAGCTGAGCTGCTCTAACAGCACACACAGAAGTAACTGCAGAAAACAAGCAGCTCCTTCATTCATTCACCGACAGTCCCTCACTGTCTCCCACTGCTGCATTTGTGCCCTTATCATTTTTCCACAAAAAATGACAGGATGTACATGTACCACAAAATATATAGCTCAACTGCTCCTGTTCTCTTGTGTCGGGATGCCCTTTTTACAGCACATATCTGTGACAAACAGCACTCAGTGTCTTAAGATATACTTGTGGAGCAGTATAAAAATTTATTGAAAAAAATGTTCTGTAAATAATATGTACACATTGCAACATTGCAAGTGACTGCCAGGCAAAAGAAGCTTAGTAACACCTTTTAATTAACAAAAAATCAGACAACTAAACAAAGCAAAACCAAAAACAAAACCAACCAAACAAAAACAAAATGCACAAAAAACCAACCAATCCACAAAACAAAGAAACAAAACAATGAGAAAGAAGAAAAAAAAATTAAAAAACCAACCCCAAACCCAAGAAAGTTAAAAAGTGGTCTCTTTCACTTTAATTATTATCACAATGTTTGTTATTTACCTGGAATACGGATAAACTGATGCTACAAGCTGAAGAGTGGGAGGAGAGAAAAAATAAGACAGCTATAATCAGTTACTGGAAACTTCAGATTATTCCTTGCATCTGTTGTACAATTCTTTTTGTGCTCAGCCTTCTCAGGTGAACGTGTGTTCTCACAGGTGTCAGTGCTGTCTAGCTCTAATAACAAGGTACAGGCCCGTGATGCCTTCTCATATTAATGATCAAGAGAGGCGGGTGCAGGCCAAGGCTCTTCTTGTCAGTCAGGAAAAAGAAAATGCAGCTCCAGGGAGCACAGCAGCTCAATAATAGATGCCACTGAGGACACACTTGTGTCTTCTAGATCATCAGCCTTCATAGCTGAGTGTGTCTGAAGGCAAACAGAACAGAAAGCTGGCAGAATCCCAAAGGCATTTGACAAGACTGGATTTGCCTTTTACGAAGCTCATACACAGGGGCAAGGAGCATGATTGAACCAAGTCTCAGTAATTAAGAAGAGATGGTGATAATGACCTGAGAAGTAGCATTTATTAATGAAATAATAAGCTTGTACTCTTGGAAAACAGCAGTATCAATTTAAACAGGCTGTCTTCCAGTAAAGTCTATAGTCTTAAAATGCAGTATTGTGAACGTCTCCCTGCCCAACCAACTAAAACAGAAAGGCCAGGATCTGAGAAAAAACTCAAGGGGTTTTTTTTATGTTTTTCTCAAGATATATAAAAATATATGCACCATATAGTATGCATTTATTTCCTGTATTGTTTCCTCCAGTTTTTCCTCATTCAGAATAGCCAGAAATTCTCTCAGCACTGTAAAAAGCCTGCTGAGTAGTGTAGTCTCCAGCGGAATACCAAAATGAGTTGATTTGTCACTTGTAAATTTGCCAATTTCCACCAGAAACTTCAAGAGAGTAATAAATATTTTGTGTTTCTGATTTTGACACCTCTAGTCTTGCAAAGGGAGACAAGAAGAAAAAACCAAGAACCAGAGATCAAAAAGTGGCTTCACAATTATGATCTCTTTTCCACAGGGACAAATAATACTGCCCCATTCCCAGCACACGAATGTCATTAATATAGCTACATGGTCTCTCTGGTCCTGCACAGTTTCGTAATCTTATTTGGACAGAGTAGAAATTCACATATCACCATAATACGAATAAACTGTAAATGAAGGCATTAATCATCAGAGATCCAATGTAGAAGACGATCCGCTTGTACAAAGCCATGTAAAATCACACTCGGTAGAAAGAACAGGATTTAACCATTTTATGATTGCCAAAGGGATACAAAGATAAATGTTATTTAGAAATCACAAGAGAGCAAATGATCAGACTGAAACATAAAATCATCCAAACCCATCAGGATCAGCTCCTACCTCCTATTCTCATCTTATCCTTCTCTTTATCCCTGAGTTGCAATATGGGAGGTGAGAGGGCTTGTGTGTGGGGAGAGTTAAAGCAGCCTTTACTGTTCCAACAATAGTCATAGCTTTTTGTTTCTTAAATAGTAGCACAGGTCAGCTCTTCTCTCTCCTCATGTACTCAGAAGCAATGAGCCCACAGCTAGGACTTAGCCTAGAAAATATATCATTGCTTCCTCTCCTCCCCACTAGCACAAGCAGGCATCACTCCCAAATCTGTCAAAGATAAAACAATTGCCTGGTCTTAGGAGACCTGCAGGGAAGGCATTTTCAGAGGAATTTCTGGCCTCTGAAAGAAGAATTGTTAGCATTGATTTTCCCCATAGCAAAAGATATGAATATACAGCACCCTTAAAGCTTCATTTGTTCTGTACCTTCGGCAGTTTGCCGCAGCACTATTCTGAGTGATGTATAATGCTGCCAGAAGGGGCCAAATTTTCCATAGAGATGATGAATCTTTAGCACAGGAAGCTTAAGGTTTTGAAATGCAATTTAATATTAGCTACTGATTTCTGCTGACCTCTTTGTGATCTCTTGGAAAAGAAATAAAGCTCATAGAAATACTTCTTGTACTACAGGGAAAAGTAGTCCCCTGAAACAGGGAGCTAGCTTTGACTCACAGTGCTCCTTGTTTTTTTTTTCTCTTTAAGCCCATCACTAAAGAAATTAATCCTCTGTCACTTTCAGAATCACGTATTTCACATCAATTGAAGTTTGCAGTCATAGGTGAAAAAATAAAAGAACAAACTAAAAAGTAAGAGGGCAGAGACCTCTGAGGCAATTTATTCTCTCAAACTAACAAAATGACACAGAATATTTTTAAGGCAATTACAAAGAACATAATGATTTGTAGTTCTACAAAAGAGGGATAAGCAAGGTTCCTGTTTCATTTTTGTGTGTGTGTTTAAATGTACATAGAAGCATTTTACTTGTTTGGATCCTGAAGAACGGAGCTGTTTTTCCTCTTCTGTGTCTGGCAATTTCTCACCTTTTGTCTCACACCTTCCTTCTGCTCACTTTTCACAGCAGCCCGACACAAAGAATGTCAGCTGCAACAGAAGAAATTGCTGGTACAGCTGCGTGAAATTTAGACAGTGACCAGATGTCATCCCCACTGCTCAGTCTTTGCAGTTAGCTCTGGTAATGTCTTTTCTTTCACTTTATTAAGGGAAACAAGGTTTTAAAAGCTTCTTAGGTAAAGGGTGAATATTATATCTAGCCTGAAACAGATAGCAGGAGCAGAGCACCAGAAAGATCTGTTCCGTTCTTTTCTCCTGATGAACCTGTGGAAGAAAAAGAAAAGTATTGTCCTAAATACTGATGAAGCAGTTATGTGTTTCTACAGACAATATAAACCAGTACTTTTGGAAAGGACACAACGCAGGTTTTTAAAATTATATGTAATGTCAATACATATAAAAATACACATAATTATTTATCTGCAATGCCAAAATAGATATTTGACAATACACTTGCATTATGCTGGATTCCTTCACTTCCAGTTTAGAATCTAATTTAATTTAATCACATTACAAAGAGGTGCCAGATGCTCGAGCTTCCAGTTGTGGTTGGGCAAATGCTGGACTACCATTATTTTTCTACAGATAAAAAGATTTTTAAAAATGTATTTTAATCTATACTTTCCAATTATGTTTATATGTAAGCACTGATTCACATCCTACCTAAATAAGTATTTTTGTTGACTTCCCTAACAAAGCAAGTCTCACAGTAACAAAGTGCCCACAGAGCACATGGGATTAGGAGTGGAGATTGGTAGACAGGCCTGCATTTCTGCTAGACTCTCCCACAACATTCAAATTAAGTTAGCTCCATAAGCAAGTAGATATATGAATCTTAAACTGAAAATTACAGGCTAATTAGTGGAGATCAAAATATAATGAGAATGAAACCCCTCTGCATCTACATTATGTGCTGCCCAAAGACAGTACAGGGACTAGTTGCTGTCCAAAGCCTCTTTTTACAAATAAATTTAAAGCAAATGTAGGACAATGCCTAAGAAAGACAGGACTGTTGGGCCCCTGAGTTATGATGTGAAGACCCACAGACATGAAGGCAGATTTTATCAGTTGGAGGCCAGTTGAAGTCAAATGCTTCAGAAGAGTCATGTTGAAATTAAGGAGCAGGTTATAAAACTGCAGTACAGAGGGCCTGGTAGATAATAATTGAACAGTGTGAAACAAAGGCCAAGGGTATAACATAAGATAAAGAGCTAGTTTTACATATGCTGGTAAATAAGGAGATGTTATTTAAGGATTGCCTCTACTACCAAAAGAGAAATCTGGTTCCTCCTCTGCAGTGTTAATAACATCCTACTGCTCCACTGGTACTAATGCTGCAAGGAATCCTAGCCAGACAGCATGGATATCATTCTATTTTACCATGCCAGAACGTGTATTCATTGAAACAGGGCTAACTATTAATAATTTCTATGCCTGTGCTTCTGTACATTTTATAATTCACTGACATGAAGTAGCATATGGTGGATAATATTTTCCAATTACTTTAGTTAAACATTGTAAAACAAATGCAAGAGATGATGCTTCCTGTTGCTGGACAAAAGACATCCCCAGCCTAGGAATAAATAAATCCTAGGACAGATGTTCTATTATAATTGATTAAAAAATTCTGGGGTTTAAGATAAGCAGTACTGCATCCTCTAACAACAGGCTGTTATTTGCCTCTGGTCTCAAAACTGCATCCAGATATATTTTCATACCCTCTCCAGGGTCAGTTGTCTCCTGATATCTGTTAGTTGTCACACCATTCGTTAGGTACAAATTCTTGTTCTCCATCACAAATGTTCTACAACTGCTGAGAACTAACTTGCACTAACCTGCATAATTAATTCAGAATCTCTAAAAAGTATTTCTGCACTTATTACAAGTTGGTGTCACCAACACATAGGCTCATAGAGTTACACCTATACTTAAAATATTTTTCTCCTTCCCATTGCCCCAAATATCTTTGCTTTTGTTTTACAAGCCATACAATTAAGACAAGGAGAAGATCATTCACATTTTGCAAGCCATGCAATCAAGTATTTGTTTGCATTCACTTCCTAGCCTCTCTTTTTTTTTTTCCTAGCTGACAACATCCTCCTGACAGCATTATCCTGAGGAACATTATCAGGTGTAGTAAATCAGGTCTAAAAGGCCAGAAAGAATGTATTAAAAGAAACGGAGAAGTGAATGAGACAGAGAAAATTGCTGAAAGAAAAAGCCTCCTTCCTCTTTTTATTGAAAATTCTGGACACGAGAGAAATTAAGTGCCAGAATTTTAAAATTATTTGTTGAGTATGAGCTTGACAGTTCCAAAGTATCATGGAACTGCATGCCAAGAAGTTGGTCACTATCAAAATTGCACTTTAATCCTTGTTTCTGAGTCAGTTTGAAATATGGTCTTTATTACTTACTCTTAGTGTGTTATGCCTACATGTATTTTGTTCTGTATGACACATAATATGTTGTGGCATTATTCTTGTGTGCAGGGCCTTATCAAGCTTTTCATAAGCAGAACTTGGACTGCAGCAGCAATTTCACATGCTGAAAATTTCCAGTACGGAAATGGAGCTGTACAAGCTGGGGAGAAAGCAGATGCTTAATAGAGCAGAAGTTATAAAGATGCAACAGAGTCCCTTGAACCACCTGACCATGTGCCCCTCCAATGGTTTGTGGTGTGTCATTTTCAGCTCTGACATCCCTTTAAAACTAGATGACTGTTTAGGAAGGTTTTTGAGGTTTAGGAAGTAAACTTTGAAATCTATTTAATGGACATTTTAAGTCAAAATATCAAATGTGAATGTGATATGACTACAAATATGCAATGTGAATGAAGGTATCAAGGTGAGAATAAAAGAAAAAGAGAGAAGATAAAAAATAGGTCTATACAATAAAATTTATGTGAATGTTCTATTTCTATACCCAACGTTTTATTCCATAAAATTTTTATAATGTGAATTCCTAAATTTGAAAGTATATGAACTCTTGAAGTACCTCACTGAGTATGTTGAAAGGCCACTTTTCATCTGTAGTTTTACATCTAGCTACACTCAAAATCAACCAGCTCTGTAGTAGGGCAGCAAACAGAGACTGAGAAATTAAGCAGTGTGGCACCTTTGCCTGCTGAAGGCTCTGTATTGAGTGAGTACTAACATTCACTGCAGCACAAAAATTTCAGTGTCATCCACTTTTATCAGAACACTTTGTTCTATGAGAAGCAGAACTAGTGGTGCCTGACAGCCGGGAGATGTCTCCTGTGTACTCTGTATTCCTAATGCTGTAATTCTAATGGAAAACTCCTTCCTTTAATTTATGCTAATAATTTACCTTTATACTAGTTGTGGTCTCCTTTATATCTGCTGCTTGCCTTCTTTGGCTTGCTGCCTGATGTCACTTGTCATATACCATAGCTACTTTGGAATGACAAGGTCCTCACTGGTGGGTCAGGTTCTTTCAGCCTCAGTAGCAATTCTTTAAGCAAAGACATTGGCAGGGGTGATTTGTAGTAGTCAGCATGGATATAGGACAGGGAAATTATGCTGAACTAAACTGATAACTCCCTATGTTGATATGCTTGTGCTGGTGGAGGATGGGAGAGAAATTGATGCTTTGCCTCCACTGGATTAAGGCTTTTCACAGTTTCCCACAACATCGTGCAGATAATCTGTTCAAATGCAGGTTAGGAAATGATCAGTGAGGTGTTGGACCTAAAGGGCTGTGATCAACAGCATCAAATCCAGCTGGAATCTGGGCACTAGAAGTGCTCCTGAGGGGTCAACAATGGAGCCAGTACTATTTAAGACCTTCATTAATAATTTGATTATGAACTGCAGCAGTTTTTAAAGTTATACAAAACTCTGAGAATCTGATGATACACAGGAAGGTTTTGCTGCTCATTAGGGGACCTCGCCAAGCTGGAGGATGTGATGAATAGGAATCTCATGAAATAATAAAAAGAAATAACCCCAGGCACTAGGGCAAGCTGGAGCCAACTTGTTGAAAAAGATTTTCAGAAAAGGAGGATTGTGATAGCCAAAATGGTGACCAAGGGCCAGCAGTATGATCTCATGGCAAAGGTTGTCAACAGCATCTTCAGCTGCCTGAGGAAGAGTGTCATGAACAGCTCAAGAGAGGCTACAGCTGTGGCCCTCAGCCTGGGGTGCTGGTTAAGTCCCTCTTTAGAACTGGCCTGCAGGCTGAGGCTGCAGCTATCCTAGTGAGCTGAGCAGAGCTGGGACCCATTCCCTGGGCAAGTTGGCAAAGGCAGGCCACAGCCATGTGGCTAAATTCTTTTAACCTCCTGGAAAAGGTATGCTGCATGCAGAACTTCTGTTAAGAATGGTTCCTTGCATATCTTTGCCCACAACCTTTCCAGAAATCATCTGGGGCAGTGTGATTTGCCCACAGACAATGCTGTGACAGGAGCTGTTGAAATAATTAAACAGTCCAGATGGTTGGTACTATTTACTCTATGGGCACTGCAGTGGAACAGATGTAGTCTCAAACAAATTATTTTATGTAATTTCAAGACCAAAGCCTAAACCAATCACAAGAATCTCCCTTAACCTAAAAGGGACAGTGCTAGAAAAATCTCATTTTAGCTTATCCTGTTCTCACCACTGACTGTGGAATTCAGGGTAATTTAGGGTGATTATCTGAGATCAGAAAACTAGTTTGGTCTCTTCATCAGGGAAGAGTCACATGCTTGGGGGCAGATTGTCACAGAATATTGAGGTGTCAGAGATCTGATAGATGGTTTGTGAGAGCTTAAGAACAGACAGATCCCTTACATCTACCCAGTCTCCTATAATCGTTGCTTAGGAGCAGCTTTTGTGAATTGTATCTTGGGCTGAGCATGAATCAGAGGTAAAAACGTATCATGGATCACAATTAATCAGTGTTTCATTCAGAAACTACACAGATAGAAAATAATGTGACTTCAATCAAATTCGATTAATTGCAGGCCCAGAAAATAAGTTATGTGAATGAGTCTGTTAGACTTGCATAAGCAGTGACAGAAAGTGTTATTTGTGTTGGTCTGCCTCAAATTCCATCAATGAATAAGGATTGTCTGGAAATGTAGGGGGTGTTATAACTGACAGAGGATTAATTTCACTTTTCTTGATAAAAAGCCTAAACAAAACCAATGACAAATTCATCTTCATATGTCACATGTTCATTTTATTAAGTAGAAAGGATGATCCCTGAATATCTGAACAGGTTGTATTTACAAACAACTTCCTGTAAAGACAATTTCTCCACATGTGCAGAGAACTGATCCCGTTTTTTTGGGGAACGGGTTTAGAATGTTTCCACGGGCCCCATGGTAAGTAAATAAACGTGATGGTAGAAGTAACTATATAAATACAAATAATTCATTATTTTTTTCAACTCTCAAGGAATAGCATTGCAATTCCCAGTAGTGGATCCAGATCACCATTACTGATAACTAAACTAACTCCTGGGTATGAAAGATTTGTCATATGTACATTATTTAATTTAAAATTTTATTGTTATCTGGTGTTAGAATAATGACAGTTCTACTTTTCTATCAGTATATCATGTTTGAAAAAAAAAAAAACTAGTTAGTAATGACTTTTGCAGCTTGTCAGGAAGAGAATTTGAAGTAAATTCTTGTCTAGTGCAATTAATTGAAATTTGGAGTGATACCATATGTAAATGCGATTTTTTTCTATTAATTAGAGTCTTTAATTTCTTTGATCAGAGACTTTAATATACCACTTCTGGGAAGTCATGCAAATAGGGAAAAAAAAAGCCCCAGACTTGAACAGGCCAGTTATTCTAGTATCAAAAGCCTTTTTTTTTCCTGTTCGTCCTTATAGCATTAGTTAAAAGCTTTATTGGATCTAAACTCTTGTGGAAGTAGATTTCATGCCTGAACCATACTGAGTCTGGAGTACATTTTTGGACTGTATTTTAATGTTGTTTTGTTATTTCCCATAGCAAGAACAGAACATCAAAGCATCTTAGAACTTATGGGTACCAGTAGAGATAGCAGTCCTGTGAGGGAGACAGAGTATTAAGGTTTTGTGAGCTATATTTAGTTTCTGCCAGACAAAGTTTTCTTGTGAAACCTCATATTAGCTACTTAATATTTCTTCATTTGGCCTCCTGTGCAAAGGGATAATAGCTTTCTCTCTCCCCTTCATCTGAGTTGCCCTGTTAGAATAAAGGGACAAGCATGGCACACTTGCACAGGGGCTTGTGCAGTGGCTCAGAGCAGTCTTGTGTGGAGCAAAAGGCGGGGCAGGGAGGTCTCTGCAACGTTGTAGACAAATGGCAAACAGGGCAGGAAGCTAAACAGACAACTGTTACATTAATGTGCTAATGATATCTTAGTGAGGGCTTAGATTGCCTTAATTTTTATAGGTACAGTGGTTCATCCCATGTCAAATTTTAGCATTGATTAGTTATAAGTGCACACAAGAGAGCAGCCTTCCAAAGGCTGTACTTAAATCCATCTGTAGATTTATCTGTGTGGTTAATATTCTTTATTAGGATAGGAGGAAAAAAAAGAGATATGTGTTCCAGCATTTTAGGAGAAAAAAAAAAGAAAAACATAATTCTGCTGTTTTATATACTCCTTCACAATACTGAAAACAGTATCATATTTTTATTTCAAATGAGTTCTTATTCTCTTCTGCTGCTATTATAAAACTTGTGTTATCCATGTCATCCAAAACTTTCTTTTTCTTTTAAATCTGTGGCTCCTGATTATCCATCTTGCAAAGGTCTGTAGTTCTTGTTTGCATCTTAATGAGGTGATCTGTGGACACTTGAAAATTTGCTGAATACAGTCAGCAGTAACGAGAAAGCTTTAATAGTACCCTACAGCAGCACAGGTATCTAAATGCTATGGAATTTAATATTTACAGGGACTAGGACATTCCAGCAGATGCAAACCTGTTGCTTTTCTGTTGTGATCACATCAGTCAAGTTTCTCTTTCCTTTTCTTCTGAGACAGCCCAAAGGTTTACTTATCTTTGCTAAAGCATATAAATGAGATATTTTTCTTAATTTGCATGTCAAAGGCCAAATATATGGTTTTGAGGTGAAGGAGAAAATGTAAACTGCATTTTAGTTTGGGATGAAATTTGGGTGAATTTGTTTGGGGCAAGCACAAATCCTAATTCCCTGTATACAAAATATCAGTATAATGGCTTAAAAGTTTCGGAATTTTTTCCTCCACATGGAATGTATTTCATTACACATGATTAGGCAGAACAAAACAGCTGTCTCCAAGCACCGTGTACTATTATCTTGAATTTCACCACCCATCCTTCGGTCATAAATTCTGAAATGTTATGATTGTTCTTCTGAACTACCAGATAGCAAATATTGGTTTAGGTTATGATGAAAAAACTGAATCTTATTTAGTCAGCAGAAGACTTATAGCAAGGGTTTGAGCCCTTAAACTTTGACCTTCTTTGTTTTGATTTCCCATTATCTGGAAGGGAGACTGAAACAGGTACAGAAGCAGATGGTAAATTAAAAAAAGAAAAGTTTTCTATTTTAGTCAGTGATTTTCAACCTTTTCTAGCTTTCTGGCAACATTACCTGAGAAGAAATAGACTGCCAGCAACATTTGACCTTGCTCTGCATAAATATATTTCAGATTTACCAGCAACAGCTTCTGTTGGCCTCTGGTGTTGGAGGATCATGCAGAGAACATATTGTCGACAAACTATATTTAGAGCCATTGATAAATGTGAGTTTGTTTTGGGTTCATCTAGCACTCTGCATTTTAGAAACATGAGTGCAAAATTCCTGTTTTGTTATACACTAGCCATAAAATCTCCAGGGTAATCACATTCTCTTCAAAAATCAAGTTAATGATGAGTAACATTCAAGTACTCTTTTTGTATAGCCTGGGAGAGCAAAAGGTGAAGTGTTCAGAGTAAAACTCAAATAGCTGTAATTAAAATCAAGTGTTAATTCCTTCTTACTTTGTAGTCTGCCTCCTTCAAATATTTTATAATTTATGCATATTTTCCCAGAGATTTTGTTTAGTTTGAATTCAGAGCAGTATTTCTTTTCTGCACTGACTTTGTATGCAAAAATTTACCACAATGTGTTTTTTTTCCCTTGTTTTTTTGTTTACATCTTCAGTGCAAGTATTATGTCTGAACATCGCTTAAACTCCTTCAGCTATGCTTAAGTGGGTTGTACCTGGCCACATGTGTAAGTATTTTCCTGAAAGGGGAAATATGTTGAATGAAATATGTTGAATATTATAAATTGCAAAATTGCTGTAGAATTAACAGGAAGTATTGACAATACCTTAACTATAGTCATTGATTCCCTTCCAAAAAAAACTCACCTTACATATCCTGAATTTTTCAGCAAAATACCAAATTTTAAGCTGAACATTTTTGTTATTTTTATTCACTGCAGATAAACCTAATGTTGTACATGGTAGACTGTGGCTACAGAAGAGTTTGAATGAGGCCAGATCTCATTTCACGTTTGCAATTCAGTTGGGCAATCAAGTCAAAGCCTCTCTGCACTTCGGAAAATTTCGTGAGATATGTAGGGCTTAAAGTAGCCAAGGTCTTAATTGTGGAGGTCTTCAAAGTATTTGCAGTCCTTCTGCTGCAGTAGCTGCGATTTCTGGGATGAAAACACATTTCACTTAACACTGGTAATTGACACTGTCTCAGTGGAAATGGCAGCATCCACCCAAGGAATAGGAAACAGTTTATTAGTTGAGAAACCCCAACACTGCTCACACTCAGAGCAGTTAGTCTCAAAGGAAGATAAAAGGGGGCTAAGCAAAATCCCTGGGTGTATGTGAAATTATTTGATCAATAAATTTTCAATTTTTATTTAATATCCCACAGCCATGTCGATAATAAACATATCTGTGATACCCAGTGCACTCAAGCAGTTAATTGAATTCTTGGATCATTCAATTAGCTGTCAAAAGAAGGGCCAGTATTACATAACAGCCTCTTAGTCCACTTAGAATTGTGTAATTAATAGCTTATATGTGTATTTATAGTCTTTACCTTTGTATATAAAAATAATTCTGTTTATGCACAAATATATTAAAAGTTTAGATGTTCATTTTAAATCTTAATCAAAGTGTGAGTATTACAAATCATCATGCACCCTTGTATTCAAATTTGGGTGTGCAAAGCAAACTAATTGAATCAGAAATCTTTGCATCTCCTGCATTTTAATGACTGTCAGCTGTTTCATTTAATCAGCAGACTGTGGACATTGTTTATCAGATTTAAAGCCTTACAAACTATATCTACATCTCAAAAGGATTATAAAGATAAGGAAAATTGGTTTTCCAGGATTAAAATTCCAAGATGAGACCTTCATTTACCCTTTTTTTCATAGATTTGGGGTTTTTTAATTTTGCAGTTTTTCATAGTCAGTATATTGCTTTTTTATGATGATAGCACATGCATATTAACATGTCAGCATCAGAAGGTATTGCCTAAAATAGGAGATCAAATTATCTTTTTGATTTTGATATGAATGGTAATAAAGAAAAACAAAGTTCTTTATGAGAAAATAGGAACTTTCTTGATTTAGATGTTTCTGCCTCCCTGCTCAAGGTCAAGGGAAAACTTGAAGGATTTCTGATTTAGTCTGGAGATATATAAATAAAAAAGTATGTAGTCATTTGAATTTTTTTGGCCATCAGCATATGTAATCTGTAAAATAAATATCCAGATGCATCTCCAAGGTCCTCATGGAGGTTTCTGCAGTTTCTCCTCTAGGTATATAGGGACAGAGACGAGAGTTACACCAAAGGGAATGCTCCCTCCTCCAAGCCGATTGTCAGATACATTTTTCTGTGGAAAATCAAGTGGAACGTTGTCACAGGCTGAAGCAGGACAGTTTAATTATCTTTGGCAAAACATGCAAAGATGCCCTAGAATATAACTGGTATTGTTGATGCTTTTTGACACTTCAGTTTTCTACAAGGAGGACACTTTTTTTAGACAAGTAATTAATGTATCTGTATGCAGATGTTGGAAGTCATAATCTTATTAGAGGAAAAATTTGCTGGTTAAAACAGAAAGATTAAGTAATTTAGGAAGTTTGGGTCTTTTTCTAGAAATGCTTTTAGTTTTGGGTCACTTGCAAGGTTGTGTTGCATCTCTAACAGAGTGTTAAGAAACGGTAAGTAAATAAATAAATGGAATCATAGAATGAATCGGGTGGGAAGGGGCCTCTAGAGATAGTTTAGCTCAACTCCCCGTATAGGATATAAGTATTCAATACTCTAACTAGTAAAATGTATCTAGAATGGGAAATTTTGAATAAATGAGTACACAAAGTAGGACATCCGTGTTGCCAGGCTGTGTTATATGGGGCAACAATTAAAAAGTAATCCACAGGTTTTGTCTGTTGCCAGCTGTTGTACCTGTTTAAATAAAGGCATCCTATATTCTGAAAGCCTGAGACTTCCATGACAAATTGTACACTCTCTGATCAGAGAAATCCTTAAAAATGTAGACTGTTTATGTGGTCCTTTTCTTTCTATCTTCATAATATGTACTATGCAGTTATTCATAGTCAATATACTACATCCTTGTCAGTCATTTTATTGTCAGATCTGAAATTGCACTTCCAATCCTATGACCCGCCTTATCAGTTATAGGTGTGTATAATAAAACAATATGATTAGTTGGGTTGGCTTCAACATAACAAAGTAATTATTACTTTACTACATTTATCATAGCCCCTGTTATTTCTGCCACCTTTTTACTGACTATGAATGCTAAACCTTACTTGTGCTGGTATTTTTTCTGAGATTATAAATTGTACTTTGCCCAGCCTAGTAACAACCACAAGAGGGTTATTACATTTATGTCAGATGAACTATTCAACTTATTTAGTCACAGGATCAGCTCTTTGATTTTAATGCAAATGTAAAAAAATTACACATTTTCAAAAAAAAACCCAAAAAACTTTACTGAAAGAGAAGAAAAATTTATATCTGTTTTATTTAGGCATTAAGTCCAGTCAGACAGATCTGGTTGTTCTCATACAGCATCAAGTCCTTTGTTTCTCTCTCAGCCCCTGCAGTGCTTAAACTGGGGGTGCACAATCAGCTTGGAGGAAGCACAACTGGGCAATTACCTGAACTCACCAAATACTTATTCCATATCACATAGCATCCTAACAAGCAATAAAAGGCAAAAGAGAGAGGTTTAGGAGGATTAGATACCTTTTTCTCAGTGTCTACCCATAGGTGAGTGCCTTTTCTTCTCTTTTTTTTTTTCTTTTTGTTTTCTCTTATTCCACTTACCCACCACTTATTAAACAATTTTTATTTTAGTATTTTCCTTGTTAACCTTCTAACATTTTTTTTCTCTGTTTTCTCTTCACCTGTTCCAGTGGGGCTAATGGAGGGGAAGTGAGCAAGCAGCCCAGCTGACCACCAGGGTTAACACTAACAACTATTTATAATTGTCACACAGAAATAAATATAAACACAAGCCATCAGTACTATCAATAAAAAGATCACTAACTATACCAATCATTTGTAAAGATACATGGTTCCAAATATCTGCAGTTATTATATTCATTTTCACTAACTGGAGTTCAGATTTTTTTATAATACACTTATTCATTTGTTCAATCTCGTACTTATATTTCATGAATATTGCATAAGATGAACTGTAAGTCTGTGATATTTGCAATAACAACACTCTGAAAGCTAACAGAAGTCTTATTAAAGATGCAATAAGATGTTTTTTCTGATATTTTCTGAATGTAATGCAGAACAATTAATTTATATTTTATATCTATATATATGTGAAAATTATGATTTCTTAAAAAATCTCTTGCTGTTCAAGAAAAAGTTAGTTTCAGTGAGATTCTCATGTCTTGAATATATTTGGCCCACTTCCTATTTGGTTGTTCTTATCTAGTGCTTTGCAAAACAGGTTTTTGATTTAATTGGTCCCTCTTAAGAAAATCTGAGATCATATGCAGAAAAGCAAGAAAGTAAAAAATAACTGTTTATTTTTAGAAAACAGTGGTGAAAAACAAGAGAATGAATCTATTAACTGTGAAAATTTGAAACTGTGGCTCTTCTAGCTGTGCATAGGTCTTGCCAGAACTGGACACACTCTTTACAGCCGCCTGGACAGAGTTGTGATAATGTCTCTGCTGTTCCTCGTTTAGAGCAGAGCATTGAGCACATCTTACAGGCACTGGGCTGGTGACAAAAAGCAAAACATTGTGGATGGAGGTCAAAATAATGGGTAAAATTGCATATTTGCCAAAGTTGTATCATTTTGTATTTAATTTAATTCCAAATTTGTGTGGGGAACGCCTACCTCCCTCACTGAGGAAACTTGTCTGTTGTAGCTAACAGTTTCCACCCACTGCTTGCATATCACCAGGAAAGTAAAGGAGTTTACTTTTTTTCCCTCCAAGACCTCCAAGAATTGGATAAAGCATTGAATTTGGTGAGATCTGGCATTAATTATGCTAGTCCAAGGCTTGAGTCAATTAGTCAATCTGCTTAAAGGTTTCCTTTTGAGTCAGTGAAAGGAAAGAATAAATAAAATACTGCAGAGGAAGATTCCTCCCATACTGAGAAATGTCTGTCCAACAAGATGAACAGCCCTCCAGCAGTGCCTCATTACCTCCATTGGTGAGGGAAAGATCTATCATGCCTTGCTTTAACACGATGCTAACATTTACTCACTTATCTTTCAGTGAGAGAAAGATCTTAGGAGCTTCTACCTTTCCTAGGCAGCTGACTGGTTGATTAAGTACCTAATTATGTTTGAAGTTCTGCTGCTTGGGTCTTGGAATTTCTACAGGTAAAACATTCCTGGAAAAAATTGTTTTTCAGTACTGCATCAAGGAAGTACTGTTTTCTATCAACTTATAAATTTATTATCATGCATGAATAATTAACTTTAGGCTACTTTTCTTCTCAAAGAGCTATGAATTGGTATTTTTAATTTAACAATTAAACAAAAAATATATACCCTATAGATGTATGTATATGGACAAACACTATCAACATTAGTAGCAACAGATGTCACTTTACCTCAGGCAGCTGATTCTAAACCCAGAGTATTTTGCTGTCAATTCCAAGGGAACCCTTCAAGCTCTGCCTTGTGACAGGTACAGGTTTTTTTTTTTTTTTTGCTGGATCCAGATATTCTGTAGAGATTCAAGGTCATATATAGGATGTTATGCATTCTTTTCAGAGCATGAGGCAAAATAGAGTCTGTTGATGTCTACCTGACTTCATATGCTGCTTTATAATTTTGGCATTATCAAGAGAAAGATGATTTTTACTACTTTAATGTTTTGTATATATTGATAAAATACAGTTTCTGTGATGATATTCTATGAGTAGAGACTGACAAGCAACCTTAATATTTTCATAAAATTACTTGTAATTCAGCATGCATCAGAACTGCAGAATGGCAACTCTGTCCCAAACACAGAAGATCCTCCTTTTTTGGCAATAATGTATAATTAGAAGTGGCCATGTTCCAAAGAAAGAATTTCTACCATCATCTTGTTTCTGTCAAACAACAATTGACAAATGTGAGTGAACAGAGTAGAGCAGAATAGTAAAGATTAGACTATTTTGTATGTGGCCTACAGCAATCATCCAGTCCAACTATCTGGACCTCTCCAAAAGTTAAAGCATGTCCTTAAGGACTTGAACACTGACAGGTCTGGAACTCTGATGACCTCCATAGGAAGCCTGTTCCAGTGTTTGCACACCCTCTCAGGAAATAAGTGTTTCCTCATTAGGAGAAATTTCAGTCTAAACCTTCTCTGGTGCAGCACTGAACTATTCCCACTCGTCCTGTCCCTGGGAACAAGGGACAGGAGCTCAGCACTGCCCTGTCCCTCTCCCCTTCTCAGGAAGCTGCACAGAGCAATGAGGTTGTGCCTCAGTTTCCTTTTCTCCAGACTAGACCAGCCCAGAGCCCTCAGCTGCTCTCACAAGTCATTCCTTCCAGCCCCTCACCAGCTTTGTTGCCCTCTTCTGGAGGCATTCAAGGACTTTCATATTTTACCTAAGTTGTGAGGGCCAGAACTGCAGAGTGCTCAAGAAAAGGTCACACAAATACTGAATACAGACGAAAAATCACCTCTTTTTCTCTTTGTCTCTTTTTACCAGCTGGTTATGCTGTGTTTGATACACCTCAGAATGCAGCTGCAGACCTCCCCAGACACCCAAGGCCTTGGACAGATGATGGAGAGAGGTTCTGTGTAACCTCTGTTCACTGCTTCAGTACTCTGGGATGAATCCCATCAGGCTTTTAACTGATGCAACTGCTCCCTTGAAATTTCAACATCCACAAATGAAAAATCGCTGTTCCTGTAGCTGTGGTCCTTGGAGGAATGAGCAGCCCATGTTTACCCATATCATTAAATACTGAAGTAAAAAAGACCCTATATAATGCTTCAGACAGCCTGAAAATCTGTCTTAGATTTATCACATAATCTAGGCCAGCCAGGAAGAGAAGTTAGAGAATAAAAAAAGAGACTATGCTTCCCCTTTTTATTCACCATGCAGATGTGTGCTACAGTTTTTTTAGCATTAATTACTATTTAGAAGGCGTTTATTTGTCCATTGGTTCTAAGAAGGTACTTATTATAAACTATTTATAAACTAAATATAAAAGTATGGACATTTGTTTTTAATGTTGAACTCTATGCCTCATCAGGAAACAAATGACTGTCTTGCAAGGTGTTCACAAAAGATAAAAATCCTTGAAAAGAATTACATCTAGTAAGTAGAATTAGTACATACTTTTCCAAGTAAATGTAGAATTTTATATTATTTTTTTTCATAATAATAACTGCAAAGGAGTAAATGCTGTAGCATTTACATTTATGCCAAATTCTAACAGTGATTATGGATTACCTAGGCATTACCCTTGCATTACCTCCTCTAACATATGTTGCTTTGTTAATATAGAAAAGATAATTGCTAGTCTTAAACATTTTACAAAATACATAATCTTCAAATGAAAATACTGCTTGCCTAATACTAATGTTTCCTGTTCTGCCTGAAAAGCTACATTTTTAGTAGTTTTCTTCACTCAAAAGGAAACTTGCTTTCATTTAATTTAATTCCACTAATCTGTTGCTGCTAGGGATTAATTTTTGATTGATTGTTTCCTCACTTTCAAATGCAAGTTATCATGGGAAAAAATTCCACAGCAAGTAAAAGACATTTTAAGTAACCCTTTTTAATTAAAAATGAGCTAAGAGTGAGTTATACTAAGTTTGGGAAGTTTTGTGGCTGTAATAGAAAAAGTGGAGAGAAATTTATCTCAATTCATGTGTTTGGAGGTTATAGCAGTCTTTGTTGGTGGAAGATGTAAATCCTGCTGTATTAGAACCAGCATAGCCCTGGTTAAAAGATTTTTCCTTTTTTCATTCAACTAATGCCATGCAAGTCCTGCTCTATGTGCAGGTAGTCAAGTATTTGGAGAATATCTGCACAGTTTTGTAACTCAGTTAAAAAAAAAAAAGAAAGAAATATGTATTTTGAATAATTTATTAACAGCCTTTTTTGTGTAGAAATTTTCAACTACAGCAGTATAAGGTTTTTTAGGGGAAATATCAGGTGGGCAGGAGGAGGATGAAGTTGCTGTTGCTAGTTAACAATTCTGGTTAGAGCTCCTTATATTCTTTGAACAATCAGCAATTGGTATTTTTGAGTTTTATCCTTTGGTTACCATCTCCCTTTCCTGACAGGAAAATCCAGGCTCTGAATTGGCAAACTGTTGTCCTGCACTGGAATATTGGCAGAGACCTCAGGTGGGTATTCCCAAAAATTAGTTTTTGGAATGCAGATCTGGTGACCTGGGAAGTGAGCTACAAATTTAATAATTATCAGGTTAAATGTATGAAATTTACAGGTAATCCTTTCACAGCCCAGATGCTGTTTTTTTTTTTTTTCTCATTATAGATAGAAGAATTACTATTCTTAAACCTAATGTTCCCCTAGTTTTATGCAGGTTTAGAGTGTGTATTAGAGGGAATATATCTTTGCCATTCTCACAGCTTTTGACAGTGGTATGAAATAAGGTCTCAGAAAAAAGTAGAGTTACTTCAATTTGATATATACAACAAGGATTGTGAAACATTATCAGGCTTGATTTTTTGTGGGGAGGTTTTATTTTGTTTTCATATTCCTAGAAGGCTGACACTGCAAAAAGGTGTGGATGAGCAGAGAATTATATCAGTGTTTGATCTGTGTGCTTCAAGAACTGCAGGAAGAATAAAAGAGCAAACAATGTCACAAAATATGATAATGAATGCACTTCCTACCCTTCTCTGTCAGCTTTCTGATCTTGCTAGGCAGAAGCCTCCAAACACTGCTTTCAACACTGCAGAGGGAAGAAAAAGTCAATATAACCTACAAGTAAACATCCTTTCTTACCTCTCCTGTCAGATTTGCTCAAATATTTTCAGTGGGTGGGCTCCCAGTAGTTAGGTTAAAGGAAAGTATAATTGTCTCTTCTAGGAGAGAAAATATGACAATGAATGTGTTTTTAAAATGAGACTTACATAGATCATATTTTCTTGGAAACTTACTGAAACAATAAAGTTTTTGAGGCTAATCTAAATGGTTCTTTAGCTTTCCAAAGTATTTGCAATGTCAGAGATTTTTTTGTCATTTGTTTCACTCATTAAAGACCCATAGACCTGTCTTTGTCCAAGGGAATGGAATGTACTTTTAAATTTGAAATTATGAAACTACATTTTGCCCCTCAGCAGCATTTCTCATTTTTTGTCATATTTAATTTTGCACGGTTTGCCAGAGTGACTTGTTTTAAGGTCTTGAATATCATGTCTAAGCAATCTGAGATAATCGACTGAGATTTTAATTCTCTTGGTAAAATATTGATACACAAACTCTCAAGGCACTTAGAAACTCAGTTTTGCTGATCTAATATTTAATTCTTTCTTGTGTTTTGTTAATAAACAAGAACCAGGAATAAGAAGAGAGAAACTGCAGCAGTTTTTATTATTCTACAGGCACACAGTCTACTTGGCGTAGCAGAAATTATTTACTCACTCTGAAATGTCTAGTGCCAGTGTCTCTCATTTGCAGAGCAAACAGACCGAGTACTTGTTCTGCTTCTGAACTGTGGCTTCTGGATAGTTTGGAACACTTGTGAGTTTACAGAAAATTATGGGTGTCACCTGCCTGTCACCTTCCACAGTCCTCTAATACTTATATTAACTTTTGGTGCCTGGTCAAAGAGTCCTTCTGAGAGAACTGCTCAAAGTCTTTTTTCCTGTTGGTCGAGAGATGTGGTCATCATTGACAGCTTTTGTTTACTTGGTCAAGTTGAGCTTTCTATGCTAATGAGGAAATTTTATCATTATGAGACTTCAAAGACATCTCCAAAGCTTGTCTCCATTTATGCTTTCCTGTTACCTGGTCTGGCTTCACAAATAATTTTTATTTTCCCTTCCAAGTATCTCCTTTCAAGTGTCAAGTCTCTTGTATGTATGGCAGAATATAAGTTTTTAACTCTTCTTGACCAAGGAAATATTAATAAAGCTTTTTAAGTTTTATAAACACTCTCCTATAAATATCACGACATGATTTTTATCATCACTGAAGTATAAATTTAAAATGTGCTTACATGTACATTTGAAATTAGACAAGACATCCACCAAAAATATAAGTTATGTTTAGAATTCACTTTCAATTCCATAAAGTGCTAGTCACTACAACCATTTAGTTCCCAATATGGGCTAAACCTTAGTAATGCTGCTTACTTATTTTGCAAAATAAAAAACACTCTCACCTTTATATCTCAAGGCCATCTTTACTTGACCTTGCTTTAAAAATTCAGCAAAACACTATAAAAATGAAAAGCACTAGATAAAGTAATTTCAGCTAACAAAGTCTAAGCCACATCATTTGGGACCTTTCTATAGAAGGATGAGAATTTCTAGAAGATTAAATAGGTAGCTAAAACAAATGTCATGAATCTTGTTCCAGGGCAACATCTGTTTTCCCATGTTCCATAGGAAAGGCTTTGTCATCCTGGAAAAAGAATTCTTAGACTTTTCAGGTGCGAGGAGCCTTCACAACCACTCTGAAATCTCAAGGATGTGCATTTTTTTACTTATAGCAAGAAATCTAAATCCAGCTTGTTTTCTTCTTTGTTAAAATATTATTTCTTGTTTATGCTGCCGTACATGAACTGACTTCACACATATTGTGTCAAAACTGTCAAGTTTTATTCTTTTTTATCAGGAAAATTGTACAAAGATGAGAATGAGAAGGAATTTAGAATTTCATTTGAGTATGGTTCGCTGATGCTGTCTTAAATGATTACAAAAATATTTCCTTTAATTTAGATAATAGTTACTAAAAATTACTTAAAATACAAATAGTGTAGTTAAAAATTAAAATCAAGTACCTGGATATGAAAATACAGCGAAGAGAAAGTACAAGAGTTCCAACCTGCAGCTGCTACTACACAATCCCAACTAAACTGTGAATATAGTTAAATAAATGTATGCCATGTTTCATTAATAAGAACAGACATATAAGAATATTATTGTCATTAGTATCTTGAAAAATGTCTTTTAATAATTATACTTTTCTATAATTTCCATATAAAGTTGATACTTCAGTCTAAGAGATTGCCAATATTTTGATTAGCTGATGCCACATTTCATCTTTAAAAGCTTTGATGTTATTGACTGAGCCAAGTCATCTCAGGCAAAACATGATCATACACTGAGTTGTAGAGGTCTTCTGGTGTGTGCTGGATTTATTTATTCATGTCAATGCAGCAGCTTTTTAATAACAATTGAAAGACAAAGGAGAGCTGTTGAAGCTTTGCCAGCCTTTCAGTTCCTTCACGTTAGCAATATCCCATGCATCTGAGGTTTACAGCAGTTTTTACTGTTGCATACTTTAGCATAAAATCTTTTTGATATCTTGCTTTCACCGTGAGTAAAACTTATGTTTTCAGAGATATTAGCAATATTCCATGAATATCTGTCTTTCTGAGATTTATAGACATTTTGAAAGGAGGCTTTTAATGTTTCATTTTGGGACCACTATAAAAAATTATATTGAATAATGATTTCTCATTCTGTTTCTGTGTTAGATTTTGTGATCAGAGTATTAAAATAACAGTAAGTTCTCAGGTATTTTGAGAGAGGCAAATGATTGTAGGAAAAAAAAGAAAAAACCTAAACTCTATATATTTATTGAAGAAATAATGTTATAAATTAGTATTCTACTTCAAGAATTTTCAAGCTTTTTGTCAGTTTGAAAAGTATTAAAATGACTTCCAAGTTTGCTATGAATTTCCTTTTCTTTCTTTCATTTTTGTCCTTTGTTTAGGAGAAAACAAAAGTAGAGAAAACAGAAATCAAAATGATAGGGAAAAGAGGGATTAAAGACAGATTCACCCAAACCACAAACCAAAGATTTCTTATTTCTGTTTCAGTTTTAAAGCTGCAACATGAAAATTAAAATTTGATTAACATTTTCAAAAATATTTTTGAATTAATGAATTTTAGAGAGAAATAGAAGACGCAGAGAGGCCTTTCAGAGCGACCTGGACAAATCAGAGTGACCTGGACAAATCAGACAACCACAGGATGCCTTACCAGGGGAAGTGCTGGATTCTGTACCTGGCACAAGGCAGCCCTGGCTGTGTGCACAGACTGGGCAATGAGGCTGGTGAGCAGTGCCATGGAAAGGGACCTGGGGGTCCTGGTTGATACAAAGCTGAACATGAGCCAGCAGTGCCCTGGCAGCCAGGAGGGTCATACCTGTCCTGGGGACATCAGGGACAGCATCGCCAGCCGGGCAAGGCAGGGATTGTCCTGCTCTGCTCTGCACTGGGGCAGCCTCACCTCCAGTGCTGGGGGCAGTTTTGGGTGCCACAATGTAAAAAGGACATTAAACTATTGCAGAGTGTCCAAGGAAGAGCAGCAAAGATGGTGAAGGGCCCTGAGGGGAAGCCGTGTTAGGAGTGGCTGAGGTCACTTGGTCTGTTCAGCCTGGAGGAGCCTGAGGCCAACCTCACTGCAGGTACAGCTCCTTGTGAGGGGAAGAGAGGGACAGACATTGATCTCTGCTCTGTGACAGTGACAGGACCTGAGGGAATGGCCTGAAGCCTTGTCAGGAAAGGTTTAAGTTAGACACCAGAAAAAGACACTGGAACAGGATGCCCAGAGAAGTGGTCACAGCACCAAGTCTGGCAGAATTCAGGAAGTGTTTGGACAGCATTCTAAGGCACAGGGTTTGATTCTTGAGATATCCTGCACAGGGCCAGGAGTTAGACTTCATCCTGATGGTTCCCTCCCAGCTCAGAGTATTCTGTGATTCTGTGAGATTCCAGCATTGACTTACAGCTTCTGTTAACTTTGGTTTTCTTCTTTAGAAGATATTATTGGCATAAAATTCTTTCTAATACAGGTTTAAACATCTTCTGAAAAAATATGGTTTCTGAAGAAGACTTCAAAAACCGTTTTAACAGTCATAAAACTGCATTCATGTTTCCTTACATTATCTTTCTAAGGAAAAAAATTGGAATGGATATGCATCCCTGGAATATATCAATTAGAGATTTCTGCCAAATTTTCTTTCTTTCCTTTTATTTGACCCAGTGCTAGCCAAAAGTAAATTTTATCAAATGAGGAGGAAACTCTACATCCCCTCGAACTTCTCATGTGGTCATTAACCTCATTTTGAAAAAAATGGTTAATAAGGTTCAAATTAGAAATTTAATTCCTGAAGAGGAATACAATTTTGAGTCTCATCTTCACAACAGACGACTATGTCCTTTTTCAGCCACCACAACTCAATTCACCATAAACAAATTGGTTCTCCACCTCTTCACTCTTCCTTTTGTAGAGATCTTGCGCTTACAGCTGCTGAAGTTGTACATAATATTTCAGAACCTCTTTAAAAGAGTTTGGATATTCTGTATCCTAGCCACTCTATAAATTATTATGATAAATATTTAAATATATGCAGTACTCGTTTATATAAGACATAATGACTTTAAATTGGGCTGATTATATATGCCTGACTGAATGTACGTTAATAATTTACTTTCCGCCAATTTGTTCCAGTGCCTAGAGGGCTCTGAGAACACTAAACCAAAAATCCTAAAATGTTAAATACAAAACCAACTCACTTTATCTGAACAATGCATGTTAGTTCAAAGTAAATAAATACACCCACCTTCATAATAGATTAATCTGTTCAAAATGCAAACAACCAAATAATTTGAGATCAGACCTCTAGGCAAACTGTAAGTAAACAACAGAAGAAAGAGGGTTTAAGTGAGTTTTACCTTTTTTATACAATGCTGTGAGCAGGATTTTACCCAGTGTTTTTGACCAAAAGTTTTTCTTCTCTCTGGCAGTCTTGGCATATACAAAAGGAGTCAGTCAGAGATTTTCTCAAACACAAAATACTGACCTTCGTTTCAATTAAAGATTTTACATCCTGCTGATGTAAAAGCAGTATATACTGCTGATCTCATTAATTTTTCTCTTCTGAATAAGCCATACTAGCAACTTTGAACTATATATTTAGACAGAATTAATTCATATTAATATCAAAGTGGACAAAAAATTTCAAATAGGAGATCATGTAGTTCCTGACAAAAATTCCTTGCTACTCAGAAGTACCCATCTTTGGTAGCAAACTATGCATCTAAAATGAGGATGCATGTAGACACTGCTGATGAAAGTCCAATTTTTCAATTACGACGAAAAAAAGATACATAAATAATAATATTGGCTTTTTTCTAGCCAAGTCCTGTAGGATTTAGCTACTTGTGAATCCACCTGGAAGCATTACTGGGCACCCTGTGACAGTCACATTGTCACTTGCTCTGTATCAGAAAGCTCACCTGGCTTCTAGCTGATTTCCAATAAACCCAGGAAGGTTTCACATCCTAAAGCATGTCATGTGGCATTACAGATGTGTGTGTGGACAATTAGAAATAGATGTCAGCATTCACAAGTTATCAGTCAATGATCAATACAGTTAATGAGGCCAGTGTTCATTTCACCCAGTCAGTGACAAAAGGCTCAATTCAAGTGCAGCAGCACAGACGCATCCCTGGGGCTGGATGTGTGGAGTGCCTGAATTCTCATGGAAGCTGCTGAAGGCCTGGAGAGATATTGTCAAATATTTACAATGGCATTAACTCCTAAGTTAAAGCAGGGAGTTTAGTTTAGGAAGCTAAACTGTTGTGTCTAAATGGTGGCATTTGCAAATGCGCCAAGTGTCCAGACAGGAGGCTGGCTCTGCACGAAGGCACTTAGGGATGATTCTCAGAGCTCCTGTGACATTGTGTGTCAGCCCAACTCGCCCCTCAGGAAGCCTGACTCTAATATTTTCCTTCTTCCACCTAAAAAGGGTGCTGTGATTTAGCATCCCTGCTCCTAGTCCTCTGTAGCCACTAGAAAAGTACCAAAGAGCACTGTACATGTAAGACCAGGGAGAAACTGTTTTCCATGTAACATGGGAATAGGTCTGTGCATTGCTGAGCAGGCACTGCACAAAGCTGGCTCCTGGACTATGAGTAGCTGCTGAAGAAATCAAGCAATAGATTATTTTAGGAAACTTCCTTGTTAGCTTACCCCTAAGATACTTGTTATTTGATATTTTCCAGCCCCAGATTTAAGGTATATCACTGGACTTCAAAAAGTTTAGTATTTTTCACACACACAAATAAAAAAAATTAATTTTGTCATGTTTTATGAAAAATGGGGAGAAAACTGCCTAAACTATGAAAATGTTACATCACTGACTACAATTGCTACTAGTTCTTGTTCTTTTAATACAGTTATTTTTTTGCAGCAGCACCTCCAGCCTTGACTATCCCATTTTCATGTTAAAGACCACCCCATAAGTGAAGCCACCCAGCAAGTAGACTCCTAGGAGTTCTGTTCCTCAGCATGTGAGGAATACGATGCCTCTTTTCACCTTTAGTCATGTCAAAGACTCTCCATCTCCACTGATGTGAGTGAGGGAAAGAATAACAATGTGAGGCTCCTCCTTCATGTAGTCAGCTCCCATGCAGAAGTGTGATAAATCTGGTTTTTTCTGGGTGCAGTGGGGCCCAAAAGTCTAAGAGCTGGTCTGGAGCAGATTCATTGGAGCAGACTGACTATTCAATATTAACTCTCAATATTAACTAGTGACCCTTGAAATGCATCTGGGGTTTTTCTTCCAAGGGCTTTTTCTGAGGGCATCTCCTGTGAAGATAGGCTGAGACAATTGAGCTTGCTCAGCCTGGAGAAGTCTCTGGGGACACTTCATTCCTTCCACTACCTAAAGAAAGCCTACAAGAAGGCTGGAGAGAGACTTTTTATATGGACAGACAATGAAAGGACAAGGGATAATGTTTTAAATTGGGAGAGGGAAGGTTCAGGTTAGATGTTGGGAAGAAATTCTTTATGGTGAGAGTGGTGAGGCACTGGCACAGGTTGCCCAGAGTTGTGGATGCCTCATCCCTGGAATTGTTCAATGCCAGGCAGGATGGTGCTCTCAGCAACCTGGTTTAGTGGAAGGTGTCCCTGCCCATGGTGGGGGCATGGAATTACACGGTCTGTAATGTTCTTTCCAACCCTAACCATTTTTTGATTCTATGATATTTAAAATGAGCAACTTCTCTCTGATGTCGACTGGGAGATTCAGTTTTGCTCTCATGCCATGAATTGCCAAGGTACACAAGCCATCAAAGTAGGAAGCATTATGCACACCACGGTTTGCATCTCTGAATTTTATCCCTCTCCAGCCTTCCTTTCTACTCTATTGTTTGCTGCTCCCTAGAAAGAATTAAATTAGCTCATCAACCAAGGACCATGGTAAAATTATTTTAATAACACCAATAAAGTGCCTGCATTTACAATGAAAAATATTTCTTTCAGGTTTATTTTCAGGGTCTTTTTTCAAAGCCAAGAGTCTTCATTCAAAATGCAA
Source organism: Taeniopygia guttata (assembly GCF_048771995.1). Lineage (NCBI taxonomy): Eukaryota > Metazoa > Chordata > Aves > Passeriformes > Estrildidae > Taeniopygia > Taeniopygia guttata. The sequence continues at coordinate 13,478,686 of NC_133027.1, read as the reverse complement.
TATGATTTTATCGCATGAAATATTTATTTTCCCTCTGTAATACTTTTAATTTCTTGGTATAGTTCTATTTTTAAAAACTGTATGCTTACAAAAATGGCTCAGAAATGAAAAAGAAACAAACCAGGAAAATGGAATTCTCCCTAAAAGAACACAACTTACTGGCCCAAAGCCAGTGAAGTAGCTCTTAACATTGCAAAATATAATGAGTGTGCTCTGGAAAGCCAAGTTTCACTGCAGCTATTGACATCTTCAGGGATATGAACCTGCATTATTAAAGCAACATGAAGTAATAAAAAATATCTGGCTGTCTGTATTAGAATGAGTTGCTGAAGATGATAATCATGGTGGGGGGGGTGTCTCTATTTGGTTTAGATCTTTGGCTTTGTGAAGTGTGCTGACAAATGTATAATTTTTCTATAGCAACTCTGCAGAGCAGAATTCACAAACGTCACTATGTGGTGATGAAGTATGTTTAACAGACAGAATAAAAATTCAATGTCACCATGGGCAGCTCTTAGTTTAGCCATCCTCACTTTATCCCAGATGTTGATAGAGGAATTTCTCTTTTGTTTAATATCAACAACATTTTTTCCCTTGACTTCACTCACTGTAGTCGCATGTAATCACGTCAACACTAAAATACAGATGCCTAAATTACTTTTGTGCTTATCCACAGTAGACAAGGATTAGCAAAATCCTTGTACAAAATTGTATAATTAAAATAAATGTATCAGACTGCACAGTATCCCTATGATAAATCTTTTACAGGATATAATTCAGTAAATGGCATGAGAATATTCTGTTTAACCTGCATTATCTTTTATATGCTTCAAAACCCTAAGTTATCTCTATTGGTAAAAAGCAAAAAAAAACCCCTATGTATTCCAGAATGCCATCACAGGTTATAACTGGCAAGAAAGCAGGATCATCTGTCCAGTCCAAATCAGACTGAAATGAAAATTTATGAAATTTCTCAAAAAAGTAATTTCAGCACTTCTGACAGGAAATGTAACCCCAGGGTTCTCTTCAGTTGCTCCATGAAATTGATACTCTCTGTAGTTTCCCCACATTGCAACTTGGAATCCCAGGCTGTATTTGTATGTACAAGAAAAGCAAAGAGACTAAATGGGCTGCATTAACCTGCTTAACAAGCAAGTTTGCTGCTCTGTGCAATGTGCCATTGCTGTCCTGATTCAATGTCACAATGTTTACCTTATCAACCTGTTTCTTTTTCAGTAAACACTTTCTCATAGTTCTTTTTTTTTTTGGTAGGAATAATATATCACTTTTTGTAACATAATCTAATTTGCTTGTGTTTTCTACTTATTTCTAAATAATATTTCCCATATAAATAATTTATTACATTTCCTTATTTGATTTATTTATAATAAGCCATGGAAGATCATCAGCTTGTTCATTTTTGGTAGCAAAATAATTGCTTTATTCTTTTATTTTATCCCAGTTGTAACTTCTGCCTAAAATTATGTTTTGTGTGTGTGTTCTCATTAATATTCAAAAAGGCTGTTCACTGCAGGCAAGGTTTAAAGTCTGTATAATTGTAATTTTTCTCACAATATTCTACAGAACAAGGAGAATTCAAAAAAATAAAACTAGACCTTGATATATTACAACCATTTATCACTTTTAAATTCCCTTTATTTATGGAGTGAAGGAAATGTAAATCAAAATTAAGGCAGTGCTGGCAAATTGTGCCAGTCTTCAGTTTCTCAGAACTCATGTCCCTGTGGTTTGAGACTACTGAAAAATGGCTATTGCATACCAAAAGTAGGAGGAGGTACCTGTGTCTCTATGCTATTAGCATAATTCTGCATTGCAGGTCTGTTTTGGACTCTGGTTTAATCAATAAAATTATACTAAACTCTGGAGGAAGGAGAAACCCTTTCCCTCTGAAGGAGCTGCAGTGCAGTGTTAAAGGTTCAGAGTCTCTGGTTTAGTTTTGCTTTCCTGGCATCAATCTTTTCCTGGCTTAGCTCTCTGTTGAGTCCAAGTCTTGAGAATCTGGGAAAGGCCCTTTTCCTCAGTCTCCCTGTCCTTTCTGCACCTGGATGGATGGATGGATGGATGGATGGATGGATGGATGGATGGATGGATGGATGGATGGATGGAGCATTCTACCAGGAAGGAGATGACATGGCTTGGACCTTCCCAAGCTGGAAACACCAACATGGTCTCATCTTTACATGGTGGTGGCACCATCACCATCTCCTCCAGGGTGGGTTCACCCTCCTTCATTGACTGCCAGTTCTCACATAACCCCTGATGGTTTTGAGCAGCCCTCCCTTCTGAGACAGCCTCTGTTTCTGTGCGCTGTATTGAGACATAGGTGGCTGTGTGATAGATAGGTATGAGATTCATAGTGGAAACATAGACATGGATTAATCTGCCCAGCATTACGCTGTCATGAGAAAGCTCAATTAGCATCCTAAATTAAGAAAATTTTATTCTTGGGTGGTAATATCCATATGGTAGCTGAAATGTTTCCTCTTTTCCCATTTTTAGGGGTAATCTATAAGAAATTACAATGCTTAATAAGCACTATTTTAAAACTGTACAGTTAGGTGAGATGGAATTAGAACCTCGTTCTTGGAAATTAATTATTTATTCTAATTTAAAGACCTAGGCCAGTGCCTTCTACATTACACTATTTCCAAACTGTGCAATTTTAGCTGTTTTCCAAAAATATTAGCAAGCTGAATTAACTGCCATACAGTGCTGCAAATATCCTGAAGCCCTTTTTCCTCAGTGTTCCTCCCTGCTTTGACTCCAGGTCCCAATATCTATACAGACTGATGAAATGTTTCATAATCAGAGCTGCATTTCCCACAGTCTCTTTCCACATTGCAAAAGCATCAATTAATGTGTCCACCATAAGAATATCTCCCACTTCTCAGTGATTTTGGAAATCTAAGCTAGTAAACATGCTTGAGCTTGTCAGCAATCTGGAGAATAAGAGCCAAATGAAAGATTGCTAGTTGGCTGATCTAACTCTTAACTTGCTTCACTGAGGGCAAAATATTTGCTGCTGCAATATTTTAGGTCATAAGCAGTACTCAAAATATTGCCTTTTTACTTTGCTTTTTTGTTTTTCCTGGATGCAATATTTCTGTATTGGTTGGTGGTTTGGTTTAGTTTGGTTTGGTTTGGTTTGGTCTGGTTTGGTTTGTTTTTTTAACAGTGAATAATACCTAGTAATTTTTGAGCTCAACAGATGCTCAAATATCACCAAAACATCTTAGCACTCACCTGTCCAGTCATGGCTTATCCATAACTATTTCAGGCGCAAGGGCAATAAATGCTGCAAGGGAAGAGTAAGCAGAATTCCACTGCTTTATCTTGTTCCTTCCACATGTGAAATGTGAGCATTGTGTCTTCAACGTTAGGTTTGGATGTCAAATTTGGTAACCACTTATAGATTAAATAGTACTATGTGAGTAATAAGTATTTTCATGTCTCCATGGCTGGTAAAAGACTTCACAGTTTTCATAATGGAAAAAGGATGGAACCTGTGTCTTGCTTCAGAAATCAGAAAGTTATTCAGCTTTCAAACACGAAAACTCAATACTCACTGATTATTTCCCACCATAGCATAATAATGTGATAGAATTAAGGGTCCTGCAAGGACACAGTATATTGCTGAAAGATGCTTGAAAGCAGGTTAGTGGGTTGATTTGCCTTGTGTTGCTTTTCCTTGGGTGCCATGGAAGCATCTCCCCACAGGCACTTCTTCACTGACCTGCTTCCAGACCCTTGGGAATGAAACAGCTGCAGGAATTCCCTCTGGAGTTTCCTGGCACTTCATACATCCATGTCTCCATGCTTCCTGACTTTTCAATTATCTGAATCTTGGCACCCTGGCAGGGAAATTCAAGCAAGAAGAAAAAATTAAATTTGTAGAACTGTAATTCTGTTTATAGTTTTGCTTTGTTTTTGTTTTGTTATGTGGTTTTTTGTGTTGGTTTGGTTTGGGTTTTTTGTGTCTTTCTTTTTACTTGTTTGGTGTTTGTTTTTTTTTTTTTTAGCGGTGCCGGGGGGGGGGGGGGGAGGGATGTTTGTTTAATTTTATTTGATCTTTTCTCCCAGTTTGGAGACATAGGTCATTAAAATTTCAAGTCCACTCATTCTGAAGAGTAGAAATTCTACATTGCAGTAAAGTCTGTCAAGCTGTGCTAAAGCACAACAATATATTAAACAGCATCACTGCAGTATCCTTGTCAACAGTAAAGTAAATACATGAAAAACCTCCTTACTTAACTCTTAAATAATTGTCTAAAAAAATTCTATCCACTACTGGGCAATGACAATGAACTTCTTCATCTACAATTTTGGTTTTCTATATCCCTGACTCATCATTTGCCTGAAAATAACTTCTGTCCCATATATTAAAAATACTGAAAAGTATTGATTTATTTGTTGAAACCATCTCTCTTTTAACTTTCAAATGTTAGTTACTGTGAGACTATTTTATTAAAAGTTACATAAAGCCCAATAAATGCTATGAGAAATAAATGCCAGGGCAAAAAATAGAAGTGCATACTCTGTCTTTACAGAATATTCTTTGTGCACTGAAAACATTTCAAGATGTTCAGTCCTTTTTCTTATCTGGTGTAAATACAATTTCAAAATAAGTTGAAATGTCTAGTTGAAAATACAGTGAAAGATTGTTTCTTCTTACTGTAACATCTGTCCCTTCTAGCCTGAAGTCATGACAGACTTTTAAAAATATACGCTGATGCTAATATAGAATGTCTTAATAGGTCAACAGAGACAGGAATGAAAAAGGAATTTAAAACTATTGTGAAACTAATTGGTTTGTGAAAGTTTATAGTTTAACTATTGACAAAAGAACACTGATCAAAGAATACCATGAAATCAATCGGTTGTTTTAAAAAGGTAGCAGAGAGACATGCATAATAAATAAAACAACACTGGCAGTAAACCATGTGAACATCAAAGATGCCATCTGAGACTAAAAGAGCAATGACATTAGAAATAGTAACATAGCAAATATGTTATAGATAGCTGCAGATGTGTAGTCAAGGGTGATAACAGCTTTGCACTTCTGTAGTACCTTTCATCATAGGAATTTAATGTATTTTGAAACCCCTCACTGCTCTACTTATTTTGTAGATGAAAGTGGGATTCAAGTTAGGATTTGGATATCTTGCTGCTTGGATAAAGATAAAACATTGCAGGTTGGATCTTTAACTCTAAAAAGAGTCCTCTACCCTAAGTCATCTGTGCCCTTTCTGCAGTCAATGCAGGCAAATAGGAGCAAAATTATTAATATTACTTGTTTGCCAAACTGATAAAAATTATAAAATGTAGATGTAGTTACAATTTCTGAAGAAGGGTACTTTCAGAATGTTCAATTACTGTCTGATAAGAAGCTTTGGTCCTTCCCCTGGATGCTGATGCCTACACTGCAGAATATCCAGAGTCCAAGGATATCAACTTCAGGCGCAAAAGCTCAAGTATCAATCAAAAGGCATGAAATACACCAAGAGCCTTCAGAGAAAACTATACTAATTTCTTTCTGGATCTGTCTGACTTTCTGGATCTGCCACATGTATTGTGATAAGGAATACTAGTCTACAGAGTAGAGATCCATTACAGACCCTAATACAATTAAAGGATAAATAAATTTAATAAATCTCATTAAGACACACAAAGTTAAGGTCATTTTAAATGTCTTTGTATTCTCAGACAACTTTTTGCCCATATTTATCTGGGAACGGTCTCGAGGCTCCAAGAGACACTGCACAGAATTTCAGTGTGTCCAAAATACTCTCTTTCTTCCTTGTCAGCAGCTGCTGGACTTATGTGTAGATCAGAACACTCACTGGCTATTTTCTCTTTGCTTAGAGTGGGAATTTAGGCAAAATGTTAAGAAAATTAATGAGCATTGTCAATAGTGCAGAGTTTCTTGTCATCATATCATTCTCAAACATGAAACAGAATACACAGTGTTTGAAGAATTCTAAGAACTTCTTTAATAGGAGCATACATAAAAACCCATTTTCTTTTTACTAGTCAAATGCTCAGAAGCATTTTGTTAGTACGGGTTGTTTCTTCCTTATAGATTTTTGTATCAGAAATATAAAACTTGGAAAGAGGGGGAAAGCATGTACAGTGTTCCTCTAGAAGAAATAAAAATTGAGGCCACTGGGTAATGCAAAAAAAAAAATAGATCCTGAATAAAAATTAGGAATAGTTTAATTTCAGTGAAAAGATTAGCAGATACTGCATTGACTGGAAAAGTGGATGAGGGATTTGGCTTTAAAATGCAGCTACATGAACCAATGATAGTGATAAGAGCTACTCTTCACAGTCACAGCTCAACAATTGGTTCTTAGGCATTTACTGTAATTCTCTCTAATTCAGATCTGTCAACTACCAGAAAACAAGAAGAAAACCAGAAAATTTAAACAAGGAAGAAAAGTTCCAAGGAATTAAGTACAATATTTCTATTTTGGTATCTACAGAGGAGCCCTCAGGATCCATCACATGCTGGTAGATATATTAGTATGGTGCTTAATTAGTTTGTGAAATTATAACATGTAAATTCTGTGCCTTACTCTGATATTTACTCATTAGGAAAGACCCTCCTGGCTGCATTGGTTGAGTCACTGCTGAGGTGCTCTGCAAATCAATGAATCCCATCTGGAAGAGTGGGTATGGAGAGGCCACCAGTGCTCTTGGAGGAGCACAGTCTTGGTGACACAACTCCAGGAGTGGCAAAGCTGCAGGCAGTGCACATTGCTACATGCTTTTTACTAGGTACCCTGGGAGAGGTTTCTAACTCTCATAGCTCATTTAATAATTTGGATCTAAACACATACAGTCTAGTGCTGATCTTGTGAGAACATGAAAATTCCAGCAGGCTGTGGCAATAGCTGAGCATTCCAACTTTAAATACAGCAAAGATGTTTGGCTCCTAAAATCTACATACCCAAGAGGTTTCAAAGATTCTGCAAAAGCAAAGAGGTTGAAAAAAAGGTCCCAAAACTCATCTGTCTTATTTGTACAGCTATCAAGATGTACTGACCATAGAAGGAATATATTTCCTGGATGAAAATGGAAAGCAGGCAGAACTTTAAATAAATATGATAGCTTCACAAATGGTGGATATCATATACCACATGAGTCAATCAATGTCACATAACCTGAAGTGACAATACAAACTGATGTTTGCACCCAGTTTCACATTAATAATTGCACAGTATTTTCGTAGAAATAATAAATGCAATATATGTTCATTTTAATCCTCATAAGTGGGTGAAGGAATGTGTGGCTATGGCATAGGTGACTGTCTATAATTTCAGGATTAAAAAGAGCGTTTGAAATCTTAGAAGATTAGTAAAATTTGTTCTCAAAAATTCCTACCCCAGCTATTATGAAAGTCTCAAAATTTTAGCATGTAACATGCATATTCAACATATTTGAAATTTTCCAGACTACCGTAACCTAATATGACTGACAAGCTCCATTCTAGAAAATTGAGCTTAAAATAAACCCATATTTTATTAAGTGACACTATAGACAAAAGAGTTGATTGTCTTTCAGTCTGTACAATTCCTAAAACATTACTCAGTGAAGGCTGCTCCCTGTCAAGTTGTTGAGATCCCTGCTGCACAGTCACTGAGGAACAAGAATGAGGCAACAATGTATGCATTAGTGTTAAGATGTTAAAGTTATTTTCATGTGTGGAAATTCTTTTGCTATTTATGTGAATATTGTTGAGTTGTTTATGGTTTTAATTTAACAGTTTCATGGTTCTTTTATTTTTTCCCAAGTGTCTTGCTAAGGAATTAGGGGTTTTGATTAGATAACCAAAGTAAACTCCATTAGCAAAATTTTGATAATTAATCAATATGAACAGAAAAAACCATAATGAAAAAAAAGCATTTTTAAAGTTATATTAAAGTTCATGGATACCACTTCTCTTTAGTTACTGAGACTATTACTCATGAATCCAAGCTGCAAGATCATTTTCACTGAATTGTTGGCAAAGATTATTTTTGTTGCTCCCAACAAGCAAAACCTTACTGCCTGTTTCTTTTTTTCTGATTTACAGTTGTAATTTCTTTGCAACAGCAAAATAAAATGACTAGCAGTTGTTACATGTAAACATTCCCTAAAAATATTAAATAACCATTTGTCAAAAATTTCTATTGATATTACAATATATTCATTTATGCAGCTTGTGCATGTTTACATAACATGCAATACAATTTGTCTTCTTTTTTGTCTGCTTAAGCTTCAACTACCTTATATTTTCATGTATTTAAAATATAAAAATGTCACAATGACTTTCCAAATATTTCATGAAAGTGTTTTAGGGTCACATTGACTTAACCAGAGGAACCTCAGGAAGCTGGAGGAGTGGCCAGCAAGAACCACATAAAGCTCAACAGCACCAGAGGTAAAATCCTGCACCTGGGGGCACTCTGTGCTGGGATACAGGCTCTGAGCTGACTGACTCAGTGACAAATCTGCGGGAAAGGGTTTTGGGACCTGGTGGATGGCAGTCAGCAGTGTGCCCTGACAGCAATAAAATCTAGACATGTGGTGAGCTGAATTACCAATTGCATAGGCAGACAGATGGCTGGAGGACATGCTTTTCCACCTTATTTTACTCACAAATGGTTGCACCTGGAAGAGTCCAGGTTGCTTTTCTCCTCTGAGTACAAAAAAGATACTGAGAAACTGGAGAGTCCAGTAAAAAGCAAGAGAAATGAGCAGTGGAAGAAGCATCGGACATAAAAGAAAATGGTTCTTCCAAGTATCCAGAGCTTCATTTGAAAATAAAGGTCCTGTTGTGGAACATTTGAAAATATAATAAAAGTTTAATAATATGAATCCTTGTTTTTAATTTCTGGTGGCAGAAAAAAGTGATTTTAAACACTTGAAGTGAAAAGTTGTAAAGATGTCTTGAAGAATTGAAGAAAGTTGCAAAATAACCTGGAGAGAATATTTTTCCTCCCATTACCTCAAAGGATCCCTTTTCATCAAAAGGTATTGAATGTTTAAAGGCAGTAAATGACTAGTAAGAATGAAACTTTGCAATTCCCAAAGCAAGACTATAATGAGTGCTTTTAAATACTTAGAGATATTATGTAGCTGTCAAAGCTGCTAAGCTTGAAGACCAAAAGGAAAAAAAAGAAAAAAAAAGAGAGAGAGAGAGGGAAATGTTGTGCAGTGAATAAAATTATCAGACTCTGTGGGGTGAAAAAATGCTCACTGGTGGTTTAAGCTTCTCAGCATTGCAGACCAAGAATTTTGCTGTTCTGAAGAGCAAGTGATTAGACAGACTGAGCTGTCTGAATAAAGGGAGGGGTCAATGTTAAAGAAATGTCCAGGGATTAATGCCATTACAGAACTGAAGGAATGGAGACTGAATTCTCTTTATGGACCAAGTTCAGAAATAGCCACAGGTCGGTCTTGTCCCCAGCAGCAGGAACCCAGCTTTTCAGGATGCCAGTACTGGCACAAGAGATCCTGGGAAACATAGTACTGTACATCTCTGTCAGTCTGCTCCTTTCTCACTGCTGTGTCTTTGGTTACTGGCTGTGAGTAGATTTAATCCTATGACTCTCTAGAGGTATTTCAGATACTCCTATACCTTATTTAAGAAGTGATTAAAAGGGCTGTATTGTAGGTCTTTACATTCCCTTTCAGTTTCTAGCTACGAGAACTGGCACACCCAGGCACATACTCAGGAGCACTAAACTAGGCTGGAATATTCCACTGAGCTTTCGATGTTTCCTCTCACCTTACATCTTGAAAAGATAACATTTATTCAAGAGGCTTTGTTCCTACCCTTATCTGTACAAAGATAAGCAATGAGAGTAGCCAGAGTTCTGTCATGTTTCTGTCCTGCGAAATACATGTTGTACACATGGTCACTAGGGATGCAGGGCCTCAGCTAGATCTAACAGTCTGTGATGCTGAAATTCATTTTCTCCCACACTTGTGCTGTGTGCAGCCCAGTGGAATTTTTTACTGATACTTTCTCTCTGACTACCCAGTTTACTTCAGCTTCAGTTGCTGCCATGAATCTCACTTGAATGAGCTGTACCTTGAAAGAGATAAAAATCAGCATATCTATCCCGTTGGAAATCTTCATATTAGAGAGTTTTGAGCCAGAAGAGGGACAAAAATTGGACAGCCATGGGCATTGTCTCTGGCTCTACTGCAACCAGCCTGATTTTGTGCCCTTCCTTCATCATACACTCATTCAGAACAAACTACATGAGGCCACTTGAAAGAAAAAATTGGCATGAGACACAGCTGGTCATTCATGAATGCTTTGTAAAATGAAAAATAGAAATAAAACAGATGTTCAGATTCACCTGACTTTAAACCATGAGAGCTAATTAACTTACACACCACTACACAGTGGATGCTGTGTTTGGCTAGAAAAACACCTGACAGATCTCCATTTATTAAAAAAGTAAAGGTCAAAAGAAAAAACATTCACCTTGTAGTCAGCTGAATCAAACAAAAAAACCTCCTACAAAAGGAGATATGAGGATGGTTTCTGCTTGTGAGTGGTTGCAGTCTGAAAATGTTAGCTTCTGGGGATTTTTGAATAAAAATCATCTGGTAAGTCCAGTTCACCCATGATCTTTCTTTGACACTTGCAAAATTAGTAGAACTTTCTTACTGAGTAATGAGGAAAGGGAAAACAAATGCTATATTACTTTTTACCTGGTGTATTTTCCGGGAGCTGAGCTAAATTAATCATCTTCCATCACATAAAGTTTCCACATAGAGTAAAAGTTTTCAGTTCAGATTTTTACCTATTGAATATTGCCACACATCTGGCTTTAGGACTGGTATCAAAATGTTTATGTTGGGTTTTCAGTTCTTCTGTACGTGGGGAAAGTTAAACATTTATTGAAGAAGATATATAGGATGTGCATACTAAGTAGGTAGGTGTGGAACAAAAATAGATGGGAAGGCTGTATCTGGAAATCCACTACTTGTTTATATTCATGTTTCACTCACCAGACTCAGGGGTATTGCACTGATGGCATGCACAGGGAAAATCTAAGTGGGAATTGTGATAGAAAAACATTCAGGTTTTAAACCTTTTACAAACTGAATTGTTGGTAAGTCTCAAAATATAAGGGGTAATAGAACTTCAGTCTGTGAAATCTCCTAACAGAATACACCATTGGTGCAGGGATGTTTAGGCAGGAAGGCAGAGATTTCACCAGCTTGGTCTCTATGTTATGTACCTACACACAGGTTCAAAAAGTAACTAAATTCCATTAGGTTTAATTTAAACTAGATGTAAGCTCCCGAGTGCCATTGAGAATCTGAATCCTTAATTTTACTTAAAGTGAAGCTTAGACACTTTTGGATTCAGAGAATTAATGACTATAAATCTGGGCTGAGTTCCAAGATCCAGAAAAGTTGGAAAATATATATATATATATATATACAGCTCCCTTTAGATTTCCGTTCCCCAAAAGATGTTTTATCCTGTTTGCTGCAAACAGAATATTAAAGCTGTTATTTAACTTCATACTGTCAGTGAGTAAAAATCTGGTGAAATAAAAATAGTGTATATATCTCTATACAAGAACTGATGCTTTGAAACAAATTAGGGCACATTAAGCAATCCTATATCTCATGAAGAGAAAAATACTGCACATTATTCTATGAAGATCTATTTTTAAATCCTCTTTTAGTCCCATCAAGACCATAATAAATCAGAACATGTGTATGTAAGTTTGTACAGAGCCAGAAGTGTGTCCTTGGAGTAAAGAAGGCAAAAGGAAACCTGGGCTGCATTAGGCAAAGCATTGTCAGCAGGTTGAAGAAGTTGATGCTTCCCCACTACTCAGCCCTGGTGAGGTACATGTGGAGTGCTGTGCCCAGTTCTGGGCTCCTCAGTGCATGAGGAGACACTGGAGGGAATTTGGTGAAAACTGGCAGAAGTGATTAAGGGCTGGAGAACCCCTCCTGTGAGGAAAGGCTGAGAGAGCTGGGGCTGCTCAGCCTGGAGAAGAGAGGGCTCTGGGGCATCTCAGGACTGTATGCAGATACCTGGAGGAGGGCGCAAAGACAGAGCCAGGCTCTTCTCTGGTACCCAGAGACAGCACCAGAGGCAATGGACACAAACTGAAACATGGACGTTATGTAGGAGCATCAGGAAAGACTTTTCCATTGTGAGGATGACTGAGCTGGGGCACAGATTGCTCAGGGAGGTGGTGGAATCTCCATCCTTGGCAAAAGGCATCTTGACTTGATCTTGATCAACTGGATGTGGGAAGCCCTGCTTGAAAAAGAGAATTGTAAAGGACAATTGTTTATGTCATAAATATATATATAGAGAGGGGGGGTGTGTGTATGTATGCACAGACACAATTAACATAAACAACCATATATCACAATTCACCTAAGTGAAAATATATATGTATATACATATTTGTATCTCAGACATATCTATATTGTAGATATATATAATAGGCTTACAGACGTACATATTTACAGTTTCACATTATATTAACTGTTCCATCTTTATCTATATATATATGAATTACGCTATTTTCTCCCATTTACATTTTGAACTGGATAGCAGTTTTCTAAGGGAATTATAATAAAAAGGTAGAAATTTCATACAGCTGGTTGAGTTCTATTTGTATTTTACATGCAGATACTAAATATTAAGCAATTATAAACCATGCCCATATTTCAAACAGGAATACATATTCTAGCTGAGCTAATGAATAAAGAAATAAAATATTATTAATATGTCACATATAACAGCTGCATCTTATATTTGTTGCCAATTCTGTCTAAGGCTGCCTGGGAGATACCACTCTGGCAGTGTGAATTCTTTCACATTTTCATGGACAAATATCTGCAAGTCAGCTTTTTCGAGTTTGTGTTGTCTTTTTTTCTCCATCTCCTGCATATTAGCCTGAACTTTTGCCCATGATGATCTCTGACTCAGTTGTGTAGAGTTTGATCTGCTTTTCTATACACTACTCAGAAAAAACTCTTTCTCCATTTAACCACATAGAAATTTGAAATTAATTTTTTGTTCCTCTATTAAGAAAAATCCCATCCTATGAAATGGATTTTTTTTCCCCACAGGAATAAAATTACCCACTAGGGATAATTTTAGGAAAATATGCTTGTCTTATTTCTAATTGCTCTTTCCAAAATTAACAATAATCTTGCTTGGGTAGTTAGAAAGTAATCAGTTTTACTGGATCTTCTATCCTTCCTTAAGGAAAGGAAAGGGAACAAATATAAATGAGAAAATCTGCTTTTGATTGACTCTATCTAAATTCTGACTAGATGACTTCAGTGAATTCTTTTTGAAGAATGCACTTTATCTGATTTAGGTCTATTGTGAAGGACCTCACTTCCAGCCCTTGTAATGAAGTACCTACTTTGCTATGTTTGCCATTTGATTTGCTCATTCCTTTCACCTGTTACTAAATATTCAGAGAAATGCTTCCCTGAAAGGAAGATGGCCTTTGACTTAAATAAAAAGATTTGGTCCATTTTCTAAAAGAAAATTTGTATTTGTACTGGATAGATTAGAAAATGCACACAACTATGTTTGTTTAATGTAGTCATTTATTTCAAAACAGACATTCATTCATTAGACATCATTATATTCATCTGCTCCTAATTCACAAGTTAATTGCAGGTTTAACTGGTACCCATTTTTCAGAAAAACTCCCACTTCAGGGCTTATGTATTGTTAATGAGTTTTCTCTTTGGAGATTTCCTGTCCAATCTCTTGCCACAGAGCATTTTCATACTTTAAATTGCAAGTTTACTTAGCTTCCTTTTATCAACTTTTCACTCAAAAAAAGGCTCAAACTGAAGCAGCAAAGGAAATAAAGCTAATATAATGGAACCTAGATAATGAAATTAAATCCATCCTTATTCCAATTGTGAAAGCCAAAAATGGTAAACCTATGGGTAGCCACTCCCTTGTGTATGAAAGGAAATAATTAGAAAAATGTTTGGCGTTGTACATAGCTCTTAATTTTATTTCATGTATATTTTTGAATGAACTGTAAAAAATATATTCAGGTTTATGTAATATAATGTCTTGATCAGGATCTCCACCAGTATCTTCCCACACTCCAGGACTATATGAAGTGCGTCATAAGAAATATAATTGCTTTTGTACTCAGGGTTTGGATGATAAATATTAGCAATACTATTTAGAATGGGTCTTCTCCTTGCCAGCTTACAACATATAAAACTATAAATTTGGACTGTTTAAATCTTTTTTTGTAGGCTGAATACTGTGTTTTCCTGTACATCTTCATTTCACAAAAAGAAAAATGTGTCTGGAAGTGCTGATGACTTCAGCAGAGAAGGTGTTCACCTATTAATTTTTTACATACTCTATTTGATTATTTAATTACTTCTTTTCCATTCAGCATTTAGCTGTCAGAATCATTTACTTCTAATAAAGGTTAGATAGTTTGTCAGATAGAGAAACTACACCTATTCATTTTGTCCAGGGAGACTTTTTGATGGCATTTTGTACTGCTATTCTGGGAGTTTATGAAAGATGTTATTACTTTATTCTTTGATTGATTGGTGTAAAGTAAATATACATTGAGAGAGTGAGATGAAGGACATGGTGTGCCTAAGGCTGGGGAACAGCAAATTTAGGAGTGCAGGAAAGAATGTCAAATTTTATGAAGGATTAAGACAAAAAAAATTAGGGAATATGACTAGTGTCTTCAAGTAAACAAGGCACAAACCTCATGTGAAATAACAGTTTTGAGAGAACTTCATGCCACATTATTTCTAAGCTTTTTTCACTAAAAAAACAAACCTCTAGAATTCTATGATAGCTTCTCTAAGAATTTGGCTAAGAAACAAATCGGTTATTTAGAGTTACTATTTAATTAATCTTTTAATTTAGGTCAAAATTTCAGATAGGAGCATGGAATGGATTTAATCTGTCCAGATTAGGCACCTCATAAATCAGATTTTAATATACCTTTCCCTTTCTTTAGTTTTTCAACAAAGGCAGAAAGATGTGGACATAAAAGGTAGGTACTGTCTATTCCAGCTGTAAAGGAATTTCCATGATCCATAAAGAATGGATGCTTCTTTACTTGTCTTGAACCTACTGTTCACCTTACTGGCTCTTTAATAATTGCAGGCTATACAGTCAAAGTAGGCAATTACTTCTGCTTTGAAAGTATCAGGGCTCATATTTAGTATTGTTTATACAATTTTCAGCTGGCCAATTGTGCATAATTTCTATATTATCAATTTAACTTTAAGTGATGTATTAAAGTGAAAGTTAAAAATTGTATGGGTCTGTTTTTAGAGGAAATGGATGAATTTATCAGCTGGTGAGCTGCAAAAATAATTTTATCACATTTGCAGTTGTTTCAAAATTGCAGTTGCCTTCCAGCTGAAGTGCTGATAGGTCTATCAAAAACACACCTGGGCCAGATTAACAAAATATTTTTGGGCTGAACTGCATAGTGGCCAGAATAGAGGTATCTAAGCCAAAATCAGAAGGCCATGAGAACCTCTTTCAGAACTTTCCTTAAGCCAACTGAGGTTCACTCGCTCTGGATGCTCTGAAGCTTGAAGAAGGGATGCAGATAATAAGAGGCAGACGGAAATTCACTGATCAATCCTCTTAAGGTATCCTGATCTTGTCTGCAAAAAGCTGAAGTTTGAGAAGTATGAATTGCCTTAACATGGAATACTTCCACCCATCACAAAAGCAGAAAAATTTGCAAATATATTTATTTATGCTAAGGCACAGTATAAGCAGCATTGGTTTGCTTTTGTTCATAACACTTTTGAGCTCAGCCCTATGCAAAGTGATCTGTTAGGGTGATGGGGAATAATTGCATTATTTTAAAGGACCCTTGAAGCTTCAGAAGTCTCTAATTTACTTGTGTGATGAGTAGACCCAACCCATGGATCTCAGTCTGGTAGGATGGAAGTCCAGAGACCTTGGTGCAGAAGACAAGCTTAACCTAGACCCATACCAGGCGAGTCAGGTGGACAGAATTCTAATAAACCAGGCTTAAATTTCTAGTCAGTGTGATACAGGCACAGATTTACTCTACTTCGAGAAAAGTGTTGGTGGGAGTAATGCAACAGTTCAGACCCCAGTGGTGTGTGCTGTGTTCCCTTGGAACAGTGTGTGGCATAAATTATGGCATTATATGTGCTAGTTTCCTTCTTGAATGAATCCTGTTCAGTTAGCTGGTCATTCAGGTATTAAGCACCACTTTGTTTTCATCTGGCTGGGCTTTCTTTCCAGTGAGTCACCATCCATGGGTGAGACACTTGCTCAAAAAGAAAGATCAAAGTAACTATTGTGTCAATCTGTATTGTAAAATAATTGTTGTGTGAAATTACTTCTGGTCATTTACACTGATATGAGAGTATCATTCAGTTGCATGTTGGAAGATGTTAAGAAGGAAGCATATAAAATGGTTAACTGAAAAAAAAAGAAAAAAAATTAGTTGCTTCTTTGTTTGTTAGCTGTAATCATATCACAGATTTTTAAATTCAGAATTTTATTTTTTTCTATTCTTGTTAGAAGATAAATCTTGATCAGGGAAGAAAAGCACCTTTTCTTAACAAGAGGTTAATTAAGGTACTAATACAGTTCAAGTGCAAACAATAGGACAAAATCATGTCCTGCAACGTAATCAAGTAATTTGATAGTATATCTCAGTAAGAAAGCTAAAAAGCATTGTAATATAAAATTAAACTCTTATCAAGGCACAGCATATACATAAGGCAACTAATTCACTGTCCTTTTCAGACTCATATTTGAGACACTTTTTGCACAGACTTCTTTCTTACTTTCTGGACTGGATTGTATCCATGCTCACTTTATCATCATGACCTTGGCTGAAAGGTTTGTAGTATTTGATGGATCTGTGGGGAGCATTTGCTATTACTTATTTTCTCAGATTAGGGAAACAGGTAGGAAATGGGTCATTAAAACCAGTAATATTCCTCAAACATTTCAAGTGATCTATGAAACATGCACTACAGCCCCCCATAGCAGGAAAGTTGCAAGTAAATGATCCTTGAGATCACTTCCAAACCAAACAGTTTTGTGATTCTTAAAGAATGAAGAGGTTTTTGTTGCTCCTAGTTCCATAATCTTGCGGAATACTTTTCATACTGCATGACAGATAAGAAAAAACATTTTGATCAGTACTTATACAGACAAATAGTAACTTTCTGAACTACGGATGTATTAAAGCTGCATTTATATTTGTAGTTGCTTCAGATAGAGTATCTTAAATCAGCACTGTATGAGCAATTCAGTCTAATAGCAAAGTGCTCATAAAATGTTTTAGTTAAAATTCTCTGATTCTGCTACTAATGACACTTGTTTCCATTTGTTCAGTTTTAATGTTTCCTCATATCCTCTAGTCTTTAGAAGAAACTGTTGCTTTTAGGATCTGTTGTTTTATGATCAAAGATTTTGACAGCTTCTTTCCTCTCTTCCCAATTATGTTAAATTGAAGTGGAAGGCAGAGAGTGTTGACATTAATGGGCTTTACTTTGGGTTTGACTTCCCCCATTGGGAATGAGTGCAAGATCCATGTAAGAGCTCTCATGCACTACAGCTCTGCAGAGAAGGGGTTCCCAGGCCATGCAGCAACAAGCAATCCTCGTCCTGCAGTGGTCACTGTCCATTTCATTGTCTATTCTTGATTAACTTTATTTCAGTATTTCACTGGTCTCATCTTTCTTTCTGCTTGTACTTTTTGGTTTTTAGCTACATTTTGTTTGTAAGCACTCAGGGATATGAAACCTTTTGCTTTCTTTCTATACCATCCCTATAAAACAACAGACTTACAAAGAAAGCAGAGAATATGCAGACATATTATGCAGATTTTTTTTTTGGCCATGTTTTCTGGGAAATCACTCAAAACTTCCTTTGTATTACCTAGTCTGCATTCTGCTAAACCAAGACATGTTTTTCCATATTCTTGTATTCTTAATTCTGCCAGTTTTACAATACTGAGAAATTCCTGATGATCGAGTTTCGTCCTCCATTTCCCTGCAGGTACAAGGTATCAAGCCACATATTATCATTTAAGTAGAGAATTTCTGTAAATCTCACAGTAATCCTATTGTTTGTCACGTTTACAATGACTGAGATACTTCTCTTCCTTGTTGAAGGTTAGATCCCCATTTTCTCCATTCTTGTTTTTTCTTTCTGGTCTTCCTTGCATAATGATGGCTTGTGCCAGTTTGCAGCATGCAGGCATCAAATACAGGATTAAAGGTATTGGAAGGCATATGCTTTTCTTGTTTAAATTTTGAGCTACAGGAAGGCAATCACAGTCCTTTTGTGGCTAAAAATAAAAACCAAAAAATCAACTTTGACTAGAGAAAAAAAACAAAACTCCTGTAGCTAAGGAGGGGCACCATATATTATCCCATCAATGTAATACTACTCCTTTCTGGTGGAGCAACATTTTATTAGTTTTAATTGTTTACTTAGAAAGAAAAATATGAAAGGTTTTAATGAAGTAATAATTTGTTCCAAGGAAATAATCTATGAAGAGGGAAAGATTTTACTTGATAAATAGCTCTTAATCACTATCCAGTGATGATACTCAGTGGCCCAAAAAGCCGTTCATGGCAAACTATTAAGGAGGAGATAATAAAATTCATTATTTTAGGAAACATTTATCTAAATATTGAGGTTCTCCTATGAAATGTAGGAGGAGCTGGACTGTATAAAAAATTAATCTATTAAATAATTAATAACTGTGTCTACACCAACACAATATTTTCTGTATATTACTTCTGCAGGAGTAGAATGCCATTTCACAATTTCTGCTTGTAAAAACATAAAATCTCTTAATGTAGAAACAATCCTAGCATCTCATATAAATTTATCTATATTTTAAAATTTCTAATTGTGTAAACTCAGTATTATATGTTCAATTTTCCTCAAGAAATTATCTTTATGTAAAATATTATTGTAAAAGCAAAGCCTGCATGATAAGGAATTACACTCTGTGTGGAATTTTATTTTAAAATTTCTGTAATGTAGATAAACAGAGTTATGATATATGAAATATTGTTATGAGTTAGTAATTGCGTTTCATTGTTTCTTAAGTCTTAAGTCTCTGAATATTTCTCACAACTGAAGACATCAGGGTTCTTCTCTGGACATGTGGAATGACAAATATTCACAGATCTGCAGGCTTTCCTGAAGGTGGCTCCATTTGATAAAGGTTAAATTAGACAATCCAGGATCAGATCAACCCCAAATTCTCATCACAGTAATTGGTCAGAGGAGGAAAAACCAGAAATAACAGTTCAGATAACAGGTATGAATAATGCCATAAGAATTTCCATAAAATATTTCTGGAATTTAACCAACATGTTCTTGAAATTTATCAACTGAGCAAATACTCCACAAAAAAATAGAGAAAACAATCTTTGCCTCTTTACAGTGCATGTCTCCATCTAAATTCTAAACTAAGGACTGTCTTAACTAGTAATTTTCCTTTCTTTTTAATTCTGGCTGCTAAAAGATACAGGTTCATTTGACTGTATCTCATTCACACAGAGTTGTTTCCAGCCTCAGTGAAATAGAGAACAAAGCATGCTCAGGAAAACGCTTGTTTATTTTAGGATAGTTCTCAATTCTGCCTCAAATTTCTTCAGCTCGGGATGTAGATGAAAAGATAAAATGTACAAAGCTTCATTTCAAAAGAAATTCTGAAATAGAAAATGGAAGAGGAAATTAACTTTCAGTGTACTTTAGATGAACTATAACTTCAAAACTTTGAAACCCAGGGAACATGATTATATTTGTCTGAAATTAAAAAACAAAACAAAACAAAAAACTGAAAAAAGAGTAGTGGTGAAACATTTTTAGTCAAGTTAAATGCTAGGATCCTAGTAGACGGCAACTTCCATCTCCATGACCAAATAATTTTTGAACACTGAGGTTTTCTGTGATTTTCTAATGGTTCAGTGACAAAGGATGGATTATGGGAAAAAGGGACATTTTTCCATTGCAGAAGCCAAACATTTAAAACTCTAGAGAAGCCTAAGATATGTAATCAAGGTGTTCTAAAAATCTATAGAGTTCTACAAGGTTATCTAAACTAGCATTTTTCTCACAACTCAGGCACTGCATCTTTGAAACACAATGCATAAATTATTTTCTAGTTGATACATTTTTAGAAAAAGGCTTTAAACCTGCTTTAAGTACTTCAACATCGTTCAAAGTATCATGTGCAATATTTATACATGTTCTAGCTTCCCATCAGCAAAAAATGTCCTGTACATCTCTCCCAAATCACTTTTCTCAGAGTTTGATCATAAATTAATGATGACACTCTAACCAAGCAGTTAAATTAGTACGTGCAGAATGCTTGCATATGAAAAAGTGTTTGTCACTAGCAGTGAGATAAATCAGAAAAATAATAGCAGAGCTCATTGTAGATGGCTAAGTATATTTACAGGACAACACAGTCATAGCTTATCTACAGTAAGGGGCCAGAAAATAACTTTCTCTGCCCTTCTAAAGTCCTTCAAATCTTTAGTGTTGGCTCCATTAAGATAAATATTAGATGCTGGCTATCTATACCTTCATGTGTACATATACATTGGAATCCAGTATTTAATGCATTGAGCACTAATGGTATTTTAGCTTTCAAATCAATGTCACATAAAATTCATGGGAAAATATCATAACATTTCATCAGAAAATGAATCACTTCAGCATGAAATCCTTTAGAAAAAAATATGCCTCTAAAGATTTTTCTGCATTGAGCTGAAAAATGCTACAGGCATAAGATTAGTTATTTAAATTAAATAAGAATGGATTTTATAGAATGAAAAAAAAGCTTTTTGGTTTCTAGTTTTCAAAACCTAGGGAATAGAGTCCCAAATATAAGAATCTCATCCTGCACTCATGAAAGACTCGTTAGAATTCAGTAAGGAAGGAAGCGTCACAGGTGGGGTAAAGAGCTGAGAAATGGGAATTAGAGTGTATCATCACAGAAATATTAGTTATTCTAGCTGTTGGCAAAGTAAGGTAAGAAATAAGAGAAATAAAAAAGGTAGCAGTCTTTCCATGGCACAGAGAATTTGGAAAGGCTGCTACTTTTAAACAAATTTTTGTGGTTTTTTTTTTTTTAAGAAACCTTAGAAAATTCATATTCTACGTCTCTCACCTCTGTAAGGATTTAGGTAAGCTTGGGACAGTTCACATGCTTATTTTTGAACCTGAAGACAGTTTTCCTTCCTGTTGAAAAGTTAAAATATGAATTTAAAAAAATATTGTGACTTGATGGAAGTTCAAGGTTTCCCTTACTGTTGACCTGCAGCACAGGAGATGCTATTTGTAGATGTTTAAGTTTACTTATTATTTTAAAGTTTTGGGGGTTTGTTTGTGTTTTGTTTGTTTGCTTGTTTTAAATACAAGAAAGTATTTAAATATTTAGTAGTTCAGTGTCTTTTGTCAATTGCTTTTCTTTAGAAGAATAGCATTTAAAATGTCTCCTGTTCTCCATATGAATGACTTATAAAAAATGGGTACTTCTTAAAGCTAAATAAATAAGGAAAATTAAAAAAAAATATTTTCAGCAAAGGCTTATTGACTTAACTGGCTTTATGTAAATTCTATCTAATGACAGCATTGTGTGGTCTATTTCTATTTTAGTGGTACAATAACTGTTGTATTTAGGGGGCGAAATAGTCTGAATGGATATGAATAAGCTTTTTATATAGAAAAAAGTGGTTACTTAATAGTTTTTAATTTTACTTAAATTATTTTTCCTTATATCAGGTTTTGGTAAACACCAGCAGAATTAGAAACTGCCAAAGAATTTTGATTTTAAAATACCTAAAAAGATACCTCTTTCTACAAAGAACCATTTCTATCAAAATCAACTTATTTGGAAAGAAAATATTAAATTCTTTCAGAGTAATTTAATTGGCAAAATAAAATTCAGTAGCATATATAAGTTTCAAATAAACATAAATTTTCCATAATTTTAGTTTCTAATTACAGTTTGCTTTCAAGTTTTTTACTCTTTCCTCCACTTTGTCTTGCTTTCTCCCCCTATTCTACTGTGAAAAAAAGGGAAAATATCAAAAGGGGACTGCAAAAGGACTTCTATTTTTCAAAAATAAACAAAAAATGTATTTTTTATTTTTAAATATTACTGCATTTAAATGTCTCAAATTTTGATATACATAGATATTTGTAAAGAAAATTTTCTTTTGTCTGTGAAAAACTATCTTGAATAAAAGTAAAAAAAAATATTTTTCAATTTCAGTACTAACCATGGAATAGTAGAGAAATTCAAATACGTCTTTTCCTTCTTCCTTTGGATACGTACTCTGCCTGTATATCCCTCTTTTAATGGTGTTTTAAATGCCTTGAAGATAATTTTGCAATTCAGAAATAAAATCAAATATTTTCACTTTCTTTCCAAAAGTGGGAGCAGGAGACTCCTCTTTTTCCTTACTTATTCTCCATTGGATTATAAAAAAACATAAGGATTTAAAATTATTCATATAGTGATAAAAGCAGAAATAACATTTTTAAAAATTAAACCAAATTTTGCGGGAGATTACAATGAAACAAATAATTGTCAACTGTAACTACAAAAAGAAATGCAATCTTAATGAACACAGTTCTCCTGCTCTTAGAAATAAGTTTGTTATGCCATGTCATTGTTTGCAAGATTGCTTTAAGCAGCAGGTTTTTAAAATTAATTTCTGTCTTTCATGGTCTGTAGAAGGTAGAAACTAGGGACCCTTTTGCTTGCCCAGGGGAGTTAATGCAATTTATTTTCCAGATCATAAAGGCAGCAACAAATCCACCGTGAGGTCAGGAAGCACAACAAAGTCATTCCTGAAGGAATGTCATCCTAACAGAGATACAGCTAAACACACCTGGAAGCTATTTTATGTTATATTATTATTATGATATATTATGATATAATTATCATGATGAGATCTTATGTTAATATTATGAAATATTTTCATCCTTTCACATTAAAAAGCTGAACATGACAACTAATTTTTTGTAACAGATGAATGTGAGCCTCCTCACTAAGTTCCACCTTTAGCCAAATCACTAAGGGATCCCAGCTAAGGTGGGGATGCTAAGAAAACATGGTTTGCATTTGAATTTTGAAGGGTTTCATTTTCCTGTGTGGTGTGAGAAGCAGCTGACTGTGCCATTGCACCCAGCTCCATTCACATGCTCCTCTGCAAGCAGATGCCACAAACCCCTGCTGCTGGGGTGATGCAGGACACGTGGACATAGGTTTGAGGCAGCCACAGCATCTGTGGCATGAATTTGCAGCTGAGGAGCCTTCAGCAGCACAGCCTGTTCCACCACCCCCAGTGCAGCTCAAAGCCAGCTCCTGCTTGCCCAGGAAGGAGCACAGGCATATCCAGCTTTGGTTACCACTATATCCATGATAATAATTTAGTTCTGGAGGTTTGAAATTATTCTGACATCCTAAGAAATAAGAACAAAACATGGGTTTTTCAGAAAGAATATCAGCTCTATATTTTGAGTTTGTGGATGAGAACAATCTAATATCACCTGAAATCTACATGAGCTTTTGCTCCAAATCATTTGAGCAGAGAACTTTAAATAAAATTTCCATTCTAATTAGAAGAAAACATAATCATCAATGTTGTGGTAAACAAAGCTGACAATATCAGTGTGATAATTATTTTAAATGTACTGTCATGCTTGACAAATTTAATTGCAGGATGTTTTTTATATGCAGAGGTTGCAGACTCTTAGTAGTAATCAAACTAATGGTTTGTCCTTGCCACTTAGCAAGGTTTATTTTGTGCAGTGAAAACATAAGGTAAGCATAGCACTGGCATTGTGTCAGAATACTGATGATGTTGATATCCTTCCTACACAGAAGGATGAGACTGTTTGGAATATTTTTATTTGATCACTATCCCTTATTCAAAAGATACTCAGAACCTAAGAAAGTAGAGATATTTTGCCCTGTCTGTCCTGTCTTAGATATCAGTGTAAATTTTGAATTCCTTTCTTGACTGAATATGCTTTTCATATATGAATATAAGCTATGGGGGAAAAGGAGAATTAATGCTCCAAATCACGTGATGAGCACTGGGCTTTGAGAGGAGTGCATGAAAAATCACAGTAATTAATTAGTTTCATCTCATTCAAACTTATAAGTCCCTAAAGGAGTTTCCCCAAAAGCTAAAGTAAGGATGGTTTAAGTCTGATTTCTTTATTTTCTAACTTGGAACAGAAAGCAAGATCCTTTTGGTTGGTTTCTTTCTCCCTATATTTTTCCTGATCTGATATAGATTGTTTTTCCTACTATTCTAATGCAGCTTTATGCATTAGAGCTATCAGCATCAGTCTCCAACTGAGCACTCTGCTCAAAAGCACTGACCACTCCTGTCCCTTCAATGTTGGGAAAAGACCTTCTTTTGGCTATACAACTCAGTGCAAAATAGCTGAAATGAAAGTGGATGTTATTCTTTCATATAATGATATATTCACTACTTTTATTTCTTTTTCTTACAGTCTTAATTTCAGCAAGCACACCACTGCAATTACAGCACCTTTCAACTATGAGCGGCTTTGATTTGAGATCTTTCCTTCATTTGTAAGGAAGAGCTGTGTCTTTCACTTCAAAATTTTCCATCTTGCTGTTAATAGATTTCTTATTGTTAAAATACTACCCCATTCCCTTTCTTCCCCATTTACTGCTTCCTTTTCAGGGAGAAAACTAAAAAGTAAAGGAACGATGTAATGGCTTGGCCTGCCAATGCTTACAGATTCAGGGTCAAAGAAAGATGCTGTATTCACTGCAGTTTACATTTTGTCTTTTCTGCAGAGCAATAGGGAAATCTTTGTTCGGTCACCAGCGGGTACCACTCTGCTGAAATGTTCCCATGGAGACAGGGCACAGCTGAACACAGCAGCAGAGGTGCACCTTACAGCCCTTCCATGGGGTCTGTGCCTACGTTTGTAGCTGGTGCAGTGCACAGCAAAACATCTCCCTTCTTTAGAAACCACATTTTTCTAGGAGTCAAATGTTCATTTCCTAAAGAATCCTCAAAAACCTATAAATTACATAAAGGAGGAACAACCAAACAAGTGTGTAAGCATTTCACATAAATTTCACAGAATTCCAGCGATGCTAGCAGAAACTCAAAAGCTCTGTATAATTGAGACACTTTTTTTTGTTTTGTTTTGTTTTTGTTTGGTTTTTTGGTGGGTTTTTTTTTGTGCTTTTTTGGATTTATTTCTAGATTTGAGATCATACAAATGCTGTCTTTAGCATGAGATGACTTGGACCCAAAGAAATACTACTTGTGATGTAGGTAGTTGGTTTGCTGTTTGGTTGTGACATTTGAACCATGTTTCATTTCACGCTTGCTGGAACAAGCTGCTCCTAGGAGAAAGACATTGACATTAAACTTTGGGTTGCACTTCCTATACCACAAGCAGGGAGAAAAAAAAAGTGTTTTTTTAATAAGTATGGTAAAGATTCATCAAAGTGTTTGATTCATCAAAGTCAGTGATAAAACTGTAGCTTGACTTCTTTAAAGTATTTTTCTAGAAAAAACTCAGATAATAATAATACTGCTTAGAAAATACTGATAAAAATTACCTTGCAATAGTTCAGACTTTTCTAGTCACCAGCATTGAAATTAACTAAAATGGAAGGTTCCAACAGAGCAATGAATGATTTAAGTAAAATTCTATAAGACACTGAATGATTTTGCTTGGTTAAATTTGATGAGGCAAATTTAAAGATGAGATATGCTAATTCTATATAATTAAAAACTTCAATAATTTAAAATAATTTCAAAACTACAAGCATTTTTAGAACTTCATTCTACTTTAAACTTAGTGACATTAAAAACTTCTACAGCATTCAACTGTACAGATGTTCAGCTGCTTATCCAGCTCAATGTGTTAAAATAATTATCAGATATGGGGTCCAAAGGAATTTTTGCTCCTAATTAGGAAGAATTTTTGCAGAAGCAAAATTTACTTTTTTTTTTTTTTTTTTTTTTTTTTTTTTGTAGCCTGGGTCATCATCATCATCATTGTCTTCTGGGAACTTTATTGACAAAAGTCCAGGAATCTGGGAGGCAGATAATGCTCTCACTTCCTCCTTTTTTCTTCCTGTGGCACGTCATTGTCTTTGGGCACATCAGAAAGCATTTCCTGGCCCATGGAGTTATGTGGGATGAGGCTGTGACGTCCCCCTGAGCCAGCTGCTCTTTGTGGCCCTGCATGCAGTGACTCAGTGCCTCTTGCATGCCCTGTCACTGTGCCCTGATCACTGTGAATATGAAAACAAAACTGCACAGCAGCCTGCTGGGTCCCATTTAAACATTATCTCCATCTCCATGCTGGGGGTCACAAATGTGGTCTTTGCTGGAATGTCTCCAAAGGGAGGCAGGAGAGTTGAATTCAGCCTAGTGCAAAAATAGGAGAGCCCCAAGGCTTTTTGCAAGTGATGCTTTCCCCTTTGTGGTCCCATAAGATACCATGCTTCAATTCAAAGTGTTCTGGAAGTGAAGGAACCTTGTGAACCATGACCCTGTGAGAAATTCCAGGTTTGATGCCTGTCCTAACACTTACCAGCCTTTTTTTCCCCCACCCCAAAGAGTCATAGTCTGCTGGAGCAGTACTTTAATTTGTGGTTGAAAACATCAAGATTTCCCATCCATCATGCTCTTGTCTCATGCAGTATTTGCAGAAAACTGTGTTGCAGGTACTTAGGATTCTGTTGTAAAAACCCTAATATTGTTAACATTTATTTGCTGCACCTTGACATCTCCCAGAAGTATGAATGGTTGTGATTTATTAAACAAGTCTGTGCTATATGAATTGGAGTCATTCTGCTTCACAAAAGGCTCTTAAAGTCAGAATTGGCTTGATGCAGCGTGGCAGGTATGTCAAATCCATGCTGCAGTCAGAGATGTACCCAGGGTTCAGTCTATCCTGATCCAAGTGTCACAGAATTATTAGATCTTCATCTTTGCAAGACAACTGATCTGGGTCTATTCCATCAGTTTTAAAGAGCCACTAGTCTGACATGGAGATGAAGAGGGACAAATATATTAAAGGAATAATTTTGATCCAAGATCTCATTCTGAGATCTGTGAAAGTACTATAACATATTGAATGAAAATATCTTTTTTTACAAAGGAGTTATTGACCTGCTTACTTGTTCTCAGATTGGTGAGCCTTGTGGACACCAATCTGCATTAGACAAACAGCTGAGCAGAGGAGGACATTCAGAACTATATTTCTCTTGAGATGAAGACAGAAATAGGTGTGACAATATCACAGCAAATTTTATCTTCAATCACATGTAGGAGATTGAAATATCTGTCCTGATTTTGGATGGCATAGAGTTACTTTTCTTCCTAGTTGCTGGTAGAGTGCTGGTTTGGTTTGGGACAAGAATAACGAAAACACATTCATGTGTTAGTTGTTTGTAAATGGTGTTTACACTAAATCAGGGACCTTTCAGATTCTCACACCAGCCCACTGGCAAAAGAGGACAGAGCTAGGAATACTGACCAAGAGGATATTCCAGAATTGACTGAAGAGATATTCCAGGCCATCTGGCACCGTGCTCAGTATATAAACCAGGAGGCTGTTCAGAGTCATGGTATTTGTTGTTGTCAGTCAGTATTAGGTGTGATGGAGCCCTGCTTTCCTGGGCTGAACTAGTGCCTGTCTGTGAAAAGTGATGAATGAATTCCTTGTTTTCTTCACTTTGCAATTTTTGCTCTTCTGATTATATTCTCCATTCTGATGCATGGGAAGGCAATGAGTGGCTTTGTGGGACTTGGTTGCCAGCTGAGGTCAAACACCATCCTGTTTTCAGAGCTTCTCTCTGAAAGGTAAAAAAACCCAAAGAATTAATCACAAGCAAAATTGTACCTTTTTCTTCCTTTTTATAGGTGCAGAGAGTGCCTGACCCTTGTGTCTGTTTAGTGTGGAAGAACTGTGCCTTACTGCTTGAACACAGGCATGGTTTCTGCTCAGCTTTGCAGTGGAATTCAACAACTATCTTGAGCTGAAAAATTACACAAGGACTTCCAGGATCAAACTTATTATGCATTCAGTATCCCAATACTCCATCTGCTGTTTCCTTGTTCCATATCCCATTAACAAATGCCAAGCTGCAGATTGTTTTTCACATAGTAATGAGCTGCATAAATATGTAAACAAAACAAAAGTTATATATTTCTGTTAGAACAAGTGCCAAGAACACCTCCTGTTGCAACACTACTAATGACAGGATAGCAACAGTGGAATAAAGAGAGTAATTTTCAGTATTCCCAGGTCAGCTGCACACATGGTTTCTCCAAAATAAGTAAGTGAGGCAATTTATTGCATACTTACAATGCACCAGATTCATTCCTGCTTTAATTGCAGTAGCCTCAGTGGATCTGTATCATGGAAGAATTTGGCCTTGCGGTTGGAAATCTTCCTACAGATGGTGGTAAAAAAAGGTGAACATCATAAATAATGTCATTATCCCAATTAACTGGAATTGATTAATTCATCCATCCATTTCCCAAGTGATTATCTCCAATTAAAGTAATTGCCTGGATAACATTCCACTGCTAGATCCCTGGATGAAACAGAGATTTCTAAACAGAATTTTACTCATATTCCATTACAACCACCAATACCTGGCAGCAGGGAAACACTTTGCAATTTGCTGTAGTTCAACACAAGAACAGAGGAAGGTTTGGAACATCTCTAAGAAACACAGACTCATGTATTATTATTTGTGTAAGAATAGTTACTGCGGCATGGGACTTGAGTTGCAGAATGCAAGGGGATGGTGCGTGCTGTAAAGAAGTTATATTCATGAGCAAGACAGCACGAGGAGCACAAAGAAACCATGAGACAATACCAGTAGGCATAGCGGCCTCTCACTGTTTTATATTTCTGTAGGCATCAGAGTACTGATGTTTTTTCCAACCACATCCCTGAAGGTAGCCAGCTCTGTTGATGCTTACAAAGAGATCCTTCCAGCTGTGAAAGTGATAAAAAGTCTGATGACACCTGTCTGAAAACTTAAAACATGGGCGGAGGAGCCTGACACCACAGTATGACCAGAGGCAAGATTCTACTTTCTGATTGTGATTAGAAGATGATGGGTGTGACAAGGATGCCTTGAAAAGGCAGTTTCTGAAATTGCATGTGAAGTGTGAGAGAGATATAAAGTAGTAATTTAAAGAAAGTGATAACAAGCTCAAATGAGCTGTGTATGAGGAGGATGCCTGTAGCCACAGTATAGCATCTGCTAAGTTCAGGGAAAAGGCTGTTCTAAAAAATGTGAGAGTATGTTTAGATGTATGCATAGATGGGGATGAAAAACTGTATTTAAGGGATGTTTTCTATAGAGAATATGTAAAATTCAAGTAGAGTTTGAACCCAAAAGCCTTAAACTCAGAGCTGAATATAATGTTAAATTACTGGACTGCTTAATCACTCAGTTCAGTAGCTGGGCACACTTTTAGGAAAATTAGTTTGAGGAAATGATAACAGCAAAGAGATCAGTGTCTGCCCCTCTTCCCTTCATGAGGAAGCTGTAATTGCAGTGAGGTCTTTCCTCAGTCTCCTCCAGGCTGAACAGACCAGGGGTCTTCAACCAATCCTTATGCAGTTTCCCCTCAAGGCCCTTCCCCATCCTTGGTGCCCTCCTTTGGATTAAGCCTCCTGGTGGCCTACTGTATTTTTTATATCCCCTTCCTTGCCCAGCTGGCATTTCTGTGGCAACCAGGACAGGGTTGGCCAAGAAGTGAAACCAAACATGCAAACAAAGAAAAAGTTTTTTTTTTTAAATTTTGCTAGAATAGCAAAAATAAAAATAGCAAAAAGTTTGTTGTTTATATTAAATTCCCAAACAGTATTTTGTGAGCAGACAATGTCAATGGACTCATAGCTAAACAGACGACAGGAATGAAGGGGGCAGCTTCATCAAGAAAGAAGCTGAAAAAGCACAGAGGCTAAGCTTTTGTTTTGGAAATCCTAGCTAAAATTCTTTGTCTGCCTGAGGAAAATTAACCAAGGTATCCTACCATGCAACTAATGATCTAGCACCTTTTGCTTGTTGCCATTTTGGTTTATTTAGACTCCTCATTGTCTACAGCAGGGATTGGAAGCCCTTAAGCTTCAAGGTTGGAGTCTTAACTTCTCACACAGAGAAGCATGGAATAAGAAACATTTTCACCAGGTGGGAAGGAATGATAAACAAGCACACAAACCTGAATGTATCTCGAGCATTCTCTAGATAGGTGGGAGGACCCAGTTCAGATCTTTGCCCACAGACAAAGTTCAAATAATGATTAAATTAATACGGAATAGCTATCAATAGCAGAAGTGAATTGACATCTCTTTGGATGGAGCAAACCAGGTCAAGAGGAGGTGTTCAAAAGCAGTGGTGTTCAAAAGGCAGACTGGTGCTTTCTTCTATAGTTTTGGGAATACAGTCACAAAACCATCTTCACATAAAGCTGATATCCATTTCAGGGCAGCTGAATCTTATTTTTGTGCCATTGCTATTATTACATTTTCATGGGATGTACCCTGTTCTAAACGGAATATTTTTCAGACACTTGAAAAATGTTAGTAGCACTTTTTACTACCTAGAAACTTTTTAGGGATTTGAGGAAATGTGCAACATTTTTAACATGATGCCAGTCAAATCCTTTTATGTTGAACTTATTGTAAACAATTATTTTAGGTGCCCAGTCCCATTGCTTGAGATAACCTCACTAAGTTGGGCCTCACTGACTTGAGTCTTCTAAAAGCTTGATCAATTCTGTCATTTAATCAGTTCTGGATAGGTTGAGTGCTGGATCAATAGTTCTTCACCAAGCCTAAGTAAATCAGATTTTAAGACATTTGTCCCAAAGTGCTCAGGACAGAGGAAATGTAGACATAGAATCAAGAGTATATCTTTAAAGATTCTCAGTAGGTCTATGAGTCTCATACTAATAAAAATAAAGCTTTTTCTGAAAGAAATCAAAGTTTCTTTCATGCACTCATGCACTATTAAAGTGAAGATTTTTTTTTAATAAGAAACACATAAGATCAATTAAACTTGAAAAAACCTTCATCACATTAAATGGATAAAGATTAATTGGTGGGCTTATTTACTTATTTTCTTTACATAAAGACATAACACAAATAAACATTCATTAGGTATCTAAAGCTCTAAGATGAGAGTAATATATTTTGAATAAAAAAGCTAACTAAAGGATTGAAATAACTTTTACATGGGAAAGAGAAAGCATGTCACAAAGGTAGCTTGCCTATCTAAACTAAACCTTGGGATAAATTTTAAGAAGGGAATCAAGGGGTAGAAGTAAATGGAATCAGCTATATTGTTGAATTGCCAAAGGTACATCAGGTTAAATCAATCCAATATTGTTCCTGACAAATTTTTTAAATTATATGCATTTTAAATTACCAGGACCTTACAAAGAAACCTAAGATTATGTAAATGATACAAGAGGGAGAGCAATTCAGAAGTGGCTGGAGCAGAGTTACTGCCAGGGTAGAGGGGGCTGGCAGTGGGTGTGTGTGAAGGAGATTTCAGTGGTGAGCAGGAGTGGATCCAGGAAGATACTGGTCTGAAGGTCAACCTCAGTAGCTATTTCCGGAATGCAAGTGATAGCTAGAAGTTACACTGCCTCTTCTAAAGGCATACAGCCCTTAAGAAAGTAAACAGTGTGACTCCTCTAACACATGTACAAGTATAACCCTAACAATATATTTTTGTTCATGGTCCCCCTTTTAGAAGAGGATGAATTGATTCTTAAAAAAACATGTTCTCTCTGAAGGTTTTATTTCCTGTTTCCTTGTTAAAGAGTTCTCAATAAATTGACTTTATAATTTTACATGTATATATGTAACATATATTTTGTGTTCTAATATGCAACACAGGTTAGCTCTTCAGGAACAGCACATTTCATGTTTTTTAAAGAGTAACTATCCATTTTTAAGGGTGTTATCTTGTGCTGATATTTGGTCAGGTAAAAGGAAATCTCTGGCACCCTTATAATATGACTTCCCAAAGAAAATAGCATGTTGTCTGTGATAAAAACAGAGGAGATTTCTAAAAGATCTAGGATTAAGAAGCATCACACCAAAAGGCCAGTATGAAATGGCCCTTTCCTGGCAACTTAGTTCTCTTGCAATTCTGAAAGTAGGAGTTACTTATTTTTTTTTAATATTCCATGCTAATTTATAATACATGTTTAAAATGTGTTGTTGAGAAATCATTTATAAAATGTGTTTGGAAACATATGATGACATTAGATAGCTGTCAGGCATTTAAATAGAGAAAATGAGTGTTTCACATACACCTGCA
This sequence comes from Taeniopygia guttata, assembly GCF_048771995.1. Taxonomy (NCBI): domain Eukaryota; kingdom Metazoa; phylum Chordata; class Aves; order Passeriformes; family Estrildidae; genus Taeniopygia; species Taeniopygia guttata. Next base: position 13,446,257 of record NC_133027.1, on the reverse strand, counting down.
AGGGTGGGAAGGAGTCGCAGTTTGTCTGATTTACCATTGCATTCTGCATCACTTGACACCATGAACTTGACTTAAACATTTGCTGACTGACATCATTTGGAAAATTCATTGTCCTTGTTTCTATAAAGAGGCCTAAGGTCCCAAAGTGCCTTTATGTAGTAAGACAGAGATTGTACATTCACTTCCTAGTTCCTTTTTCCATCACTCAGAAAGGAGGGGTGGTTGGATGGTTTTGTTCAGACAGTGCTTTGAATACTTCTACTCCCTCCTTTCTTCCATAATGTTTCTTTTCTTTTAAGAGGACCCACCAGAGATTTTTCCATCCTTTTGCCTGATCCAGTATTCTTCTGATTCTGTTACAAGTTACCCAGAATAATTTTCTCTTAAAAAATCCTTCTTGTCATCTTACCTTCCCCAAGAGACCCCATTTTCTTTCTTAATGGAGAATAATATAGCTAATTTTAAAGATAGATTTACCAATTTATATCTCAAGCCTTAACTTTGCTGTGCCCACTGTGCCACCATAAAAGATACGCAGGTGGTCCACTCCCACTCTGTCTTAATAGGTGCATTTATTATTTGCTCCTGCCAACCAGGCCCACTTATGCCTGTGGGAAGGCTGCAAGGACTGGTCCTGTAATGCCCTGTCAGTGAGCACTGTCTTTCAGATCTCTCTCTATCAACCTCTGCAGTTCCTTCCATTTCTGCTTTGTACTGCTCATGTTTCTCCTACTCCTGCTGCCCATTCACACTTTAATGGTGTGAACAACCAACCATGAGTGTAGGCCATTTCTCACTTAAGTCAATTTTGAAATTTGATGTCCTATTTTAAGCAGTTAGATCTGTCAGAAAATTCAGGATTAAAATGTTGTTGTAGAACAGTGTTATTACTGGCACCGAGTGGCTGCATGGGAAAGCATTTCATCATGGCCACATCACATTAAACCAAATGTAAGGAGGAGTGGAAAAGAACCACAAGAAGAAACTCCTCTTGCCTGTATACCTTGGGAAAGATTTCCTTAGAAGAGTTTATTTCCTGGTTGTAGTCATTTCCTGGAAAGTTATTCTGATTCTATGTTCCCAAAGGCTGATGATTTGCTGTGGAACTCCTCTATGCTCAGATAATTCCCTTTGCTGACACTAAATGCCCACCCATTTTCCATGTTGTGACACTCACAGAAAGCTGAGAGTACATAAAGATACAGCATCAGAAACCCTGCACACAGAGTTTAGGTGCTAACTGAACAAAGTAGAAAGATTTTTCTCTCCCTACCCTCATCTAGGAAGCTGGAGAGAGTCAAAATCCAGTCCTGAGCAGATTTAGTGAATTGGGTGGAAATGACAGCTGTTGTGGTGGAGGAGGCACAAGTGATCTCCAGGGCTGGGAGGTGACTGCCTGTGCTTCACACAGCTGTGAGCAGCAGCAGACAGAGCAGGATGTCACTCCTGCTCTGTAGATGCTGTCAACCACTTTTAGAGAACCTAAACCACAAGAATATTGTCAAACAAGCAAATGATCAAACAGCAGCAAATTTTCTGTCTCTGAGTAGTAACCAATTAGAATGATAGCGAAATAATTAGGAAGAGTGAGGCAGAGAGTGTAGAAGTTGGCATCTCTTCAAAATGACCCTTTTTTTATAACAGCAGCCTCTTTTAAACACCCCTGAAAATAATGAGCTGTAAGCTGCAATTAGCATGAAAAATAGAGTTATTGCAGGGAACAGTTTGAAACAAGTTCTAAAGCAAGGGCAACTTTGTGAAAAGAGTCTTGTCAGAAGCTGTTTTTTTCTTAGATGGAAGAGTTTCTGGCTAAAATTCCTTGATCTCCATTGCTAGCTGCACAGAGGAGTTATGCTTGTTATTAGTCAAGCTAATAACTTGGGAGACAAAAGAGGAATGGATGCAAACCACGTGTTTGTAGCACACAATGCTTTGTGTTTGGATGGTGAACAAACCCTCAGCTGGTGTGCTCTGGACTTTGTTGTGTCAGTGGCACCCCCGGGTGCTGCTCTGCACTGCAGTGCAGCCCTGCCCATTGCTGGGCCCTCAGTGAGCAAACAGAACTTCTTGGAGGGAACTGGTAGAATCCAAAGTATATTTAAAAACTAAAATTAAATTCTAAGTAAAAAGCAAGTGCTTTAACTACAAAGTCCCAATTTTGAGGTGTAACACAAAAGAATGAAAAGAAATTTGAAGCACTGGGCTATAAACAGCATCTTAGCACAATTTGTCATGACATGATGATATGTAGGAGGGAGCTGCTTGGTCAATCTGACAAAAATTTCAGCACAGTGTTGAAGCCTTAGCACACAATAGCATTCTTATTTTAAGTTTAAGGCAAAAAATATGATGTAAAATTATTTTACTGCTGGAAATTAGGCTCTGCTGATTTTGCACATTACACTGACCCCTTTTGACTACTATCAGCCCCCTGAAGTCCTAAAGATTAAGGGATAAATATAGATTGCTTCCATTTTTTTGTCAAAACACTGTGACAGATGAAGCAAAGGTAGAATTTAGACCTCTATTTATTGCCAAAATAAGAGGAAATTCTCTACATTTTTATAGCTAATACCACCATGTGTTGCTAAAATTGAGTCCTACAAAATACATCAGTATTTAGACAGGAATATAAGCAACAAGTTAAAACTATAAGAGAATAGAAGTTATGACCCTGGTGATTCTCTGTAAAAGGTGATATTTGATGGTACATTTTCAATAAAATACATATACCATGGAAGTCACTGTGCAAATTATACATGCAGAAAACTAACTGCCTGCAAGGGTCAAACTGAAATGCCAAACATATATCAAAGATAGAAATCTGAATCTCTCAAGGACATGCTGATTCAAATGCTTGAATTCTTCAAATTTTTCATAATCATGAATGTAAAATTTGTTTGGATATTGCTGTAATCACAAAGATTCCTTGTTTAATTTTCCTGTAATGTTTCATGTTCCCCAAACCAGAGGACCTTGATTATCTATCATTCCAGACAGATAGAGACCAGAGAGCTCTTGATTATCTTTCATTCTTTTACACTCTGAATCTAGTTAGATTAGGTCTTCAGGCAAAAGTGATAGCTTGCTTTCATTATTTAAAAGCACTTTGCTCTTCCACATGGAGATTTGTTATTATTTTGGTTTCATAGTTGACTAGAAAGAACTCCCATTGCCATCCTGAATTTAGACAAAATAAAAACAAATTTGTCAAGCTCCATTTTTAGGAGTAAAAGGCATTAATTTGGCTCCAATTAATAATTATATTTTGTTAACACCACACTCCATGTGGAGTTCAACACCTTTTTCAGGGTCCCTGAGGTTAACCCAGAGAAATCATGAGTGTCTTCTTGCAGGTGTGAGTTTTTCTATCAGGATATGTTTGATTGAAAGCATCTGATTCACAGCCTCTGCCAGGACAGCAGATGCTGTGCGAGTCATTTCAGAGTGATACAGTGTGCGGAACTCATGACTGCAAAAGTAACATCTTATCTCTGAAATCTTATTCCAACACATATTTGAAACCACTGCTTTTTGAAAAATTTTACTTAGGAAAGTTTTAGAAAATAAGTGTTTTGCTTATCCCTTGAGTCAGTACTCTGTTGCTTTCTGATATTCATGGGATGTTGAATGCTGCAGAAATTGTGGGTTGGGGAACATTTTGGCTACAGCTTATAGTGGACTTTGTGCAGGAATGAACTCACTTAAATCCCACTGATACAGTCTGTTCTGGCCATCTGTAATTCAAGGTACAGACTTCTGACAGACTGGGACAAAGGTACAGCATTAAGGCAAAATAGCAAAAGTGCTAGTACTTACCATGGAGGAGAAACTGCCAAATGGAAGGTTCTAGATTAGAATCACATTATAAACCTAAGATTTCCTCTAATTCCCACAGAAGTTTAAAATTGGAGGAGACATTTAAGTAACTGAAGGAAAACTGACTTGATTGTAAGGCAATTGTCATCACTGAAATAATTTCCAGCTCTGTTCAGCTCTGCTCAGTTATGTCTGCAGCTGGTGTGAAGTGCAGAGATTTAGAAAGGTCTTTGAAGTAAGTGCTAAAAATGTCAGCTCTATCAAGCTATACAAGGCAGTGCAAAACTGAGTTTTCTTCCCACTCACACTTTAGGAGTTTAGGGCTAAAAACTGTTTCTCTTGTAATATCTGCTCAGCTGTTGCCTATTCTAGAGAAGGTAAAGTTTCCATGAGTGCAGACATGCTTAAATTTTAGATTTCTAATGTACAAATCTCCTTAAAGCAAACGCCTAAAATGCTTATATAATGTATAGCGAAAAGTAGGTGCTTCTCACAGTCTCTTGTTTATGTAAACATAGCTAAGCTGAATAGAGAGAGAGCAGATGAACAGCAGATGAATAGCAAAATCTGAAATCCCTGACTTGTTCCATCAGATATTGTGTTATTAATTTTATATTTTTATAAGAACATGTTCCTTAATCTAGTGCAGCTTCTAACTCCTGAGCCAGTAGATAAAATGACAATCATCATTAGCTCCTCTTCCATTAACTGGAAATGTAGGGGTTTGAAAAATAGGGCCACAACCCCTAAAAGAGGGGGGAAAGTCTGTTTGGAATAGCTTTTGACTATTTACCATTGCTTCTGCTTCTTAGAAGACTTCTGTCATTAACCACCAGTGTAGGCTGTCATTTATGACATTTTTGGGTGATTACATCCTCCTATTCATATTTCAGAGAATTTAGACCCCCATTCAGGCCTCTGTTGAATATATTTGCATCCTATTGGATTTTAGCTGGCAATGACTGTTTTCAAACTCCAAACTCAGTGAATAAGAAATCAGAATTGGCCAAGAACCCAAAGCTATCTTCAGTTTTAATCTTTGTTCTAGACTGCTGCTGCCATGGCTTTAGTTATTAACTACTCTCTTTTTTCTGAACTGCAATCTGCCACCAGTACTTACACACTACATAGGAGAGGAATGGAGTGGATTGATAGTGCCTTAATAGAGCTGTTAAACACAAATCTATTCATAATTATTATTATCCAACCACTGATTTCCATCTACAGGAAAAAAATTAGTCATGCTCTGCTATAATTTACTGATTTTCACTTGACTGGGGTCGAGTTTGCAATTGAACTGCAAAAAAAAAAATCTTATTTACTTCAGAGGGATTTTTCCTCAGTAGCATATATTACATATTCTTCAGAGAAAGTATATTTCCCTTGCAATGAAATACCTAAAAAGGAAGTTCAATTTCTAGGAGATTTTAGATCTCAAATGACAAAAAATCCACAGCTAAAAGAAATCCTTCTACAATTAACTCTTCAGCAGTTTGAATTTATTTACATATATAGTAATAGATATGTCTGTCTGTCTATATCCATCTATCTATCTATCTATCTATCTATCTATCTATCTATCTATCTATCTATCTATCTGTCATCTTTTTTCTCCTTTTTTTTCCCCCCAGGACTATGCAAAATCCCTGCATGCTTGCAGGAAGAGTAGAAGATTCCCCACCATCTGACCAAGAGAGGAGAGCTCATCAGGCAGTTCTAGTGAAGGATTGCAGTCCTCCTATTTGTAGTTTTAATACCTGGCACACACTACCTGCAATAGAAAACAGATACTAGAAGTAAATGAAAAAGTACGCAGACTTGATTTTTTTTTAAGCATAAAAAAATGCTGCAAGATCAGCTAAAATTGATTACATTTGTTTTCTGGATATAGAAGAAAATTACATCCATTCTTCCTTTTCTCTCTGATCTGATTGGGAAATTCCACCATTTTATCTCTCTGCTGATATTTGCTCCTGCTAATATTCACTGCTTTTCATCCTGCCTTCGTTTGCAATTTATCCAGTAAAAATCTATAGCATTTAGGTTAATGAAACTTTTCAGATGCACTTTTTAAAAAGAAACTGAAATTTAGCATGAAAAGAAACAGAAATCAAAGTACAAAGCTTGAAATCTCATTGAGTTATTTGATTTTGAGAGTGTCTGGAACTCATTGTCATCCAAGATCATTGCAGCAGCAATGCCAAGACTTATGGCATACTTTTATTATAAAAAAAAGTCTATTTGAAATGTCAACGATTTGTCAAGTCAATGCTTTCACATTGCCTCAAGTTTAGGGCACAATCTCAGGCCCCTAAAACAGTTTTAACCTCCTTAGCAGACTTTAGAAACAAGAGGAGCCTGTTTCATGGAAGAGTCTCTGGAGCAGAGATCCCAGACTCCTGACCTGGCTGCCCCTTTCCTGCAACAGAGCACCACACCTGGCTCCCAGTTCTTGGGCTGCCCTTGATCCCAGAGTGTGCAGCAGCAAAACCTGATAGCAGAACCCCCTGCGCTTACCTGACTGTTCACACTCATCAAAAATCAGCTTCCCAAAGTCCGTACTGTCACACTCACAGAGCCTAAATTCCATGTCAGTCTTGACTCTTTCCTCTCACCACCACCCCACATTTCAGGAGTTTCAGTGAAATCGAGGGTCCATCAGAGGTTTATGGGTCTGGATCTTTGTCCCAACCCTGGTGAATTCCAGCAGAGTAACTCCAGAGAATTGTTAATTCCTCAGCTCTCCAACTGCTAAGGAACAGAGGTCCTGCCCTTTGGAATACCCTACTCTGCCATTTGGATTTCTAGGAATTTGACACAGTGACAGACAGCTCTGTGAATTAACAGGGTATGGGCTCCTGATATTTACAAGGGCTTTCAAGAAATGATTATACATTATTAATGCATAATAATTCCCCTTTGCTTCTTAACAAGCAAATGTTCATTTGTCAATGAACATTTACACCAGGGAAGGATACCTATGACTCTTCAAATGATCTGTTAAATATGAACTGATTCTGAGAAATTGGTTCACATGGGCTGCTTCTAAACTATAGAACATGCTAAGGAGGTGGAAAACTTTAAAAATACCTGTAATTAGAAATTATGCAGAAACACCCACCTCAGAGGAAAATCACATGCCCATATTTTCACAAATACATCAGCAGCTTGCCAAGTATCTTCCAAAAGCAATAAATATTTAAAAGCTTAATAGATTGCACACACATTAACAGTACAGCACCCAGCTGGTGGAACTGGCTTGAAGCACATCCCATCCTGCAATCAATAAAATGCTAAGTGGGTCTTGTTCCTGAGTGCTCCCCCTTCTACATTCAAAAGGTCACCTGTGTTCTGATATTCTCCTTTTTGAGCCTTTTTTTTTTTTTGATTGATGGTAACTTTGAAACAATCTAAGACAAATATTTTAGAACTTTCAATGGAGTCATAGTCTCATTTGACTGGAGTTTTATTCACTTTTGTCAAACTCATTATTGAGATGACATTTCAGAAGAATTCTTTTTAGTGAGTATTTATACTTCCATCTTCTTTAGAACACGATTTATTTTATCATTGTTCTGAAATCAAAGATTTTAGCATCAACATAAAGAGAAATAAAACTTGAAATATTGTCTAAATTTCTTCCTTATCAATTTTTTTTTGTGTCACAATCACAAATCATTGATGGCATGCTTATTTTCTTTGTTTTTCACTAGTTGTACTATTTTTTTACTACAGGCTTCATTTATGCCAGCCAAATACTAGAAAACAACTTGCAAATTTTAATATGACTTCATGTTTAATGGCATTGTATTTTTTCCCTAAATTTCTACTCTAATTTATCACAATTTTCTTCTCATCTTTATCACAAAGAATGGAGATCATATTTTTATTCTAGTTTTCAACTTCAGATCAAAAAACCTTAAAAAGAAGCAATCAATTTAGCACATAACAATACAGCTTAAATAAATCCTGCTTCCCCTTGTTTAAAAGGCAACATCTGAGATATAATGAAATATTGCTATTCTTGCCAGATAAATAAAGCAAAAGTATGTAAATTTGCTCTTTTCCTTAAGGACTGTTGTCTGTCTACTATACCCTACCCAGATTTTAATTTTGAAAGTTGGGTAGAATATAGGATTTAGACAGAAAATGACTGTCTGAACAAAAATCAGTTTGGGTTCCTGTTTTTAAAGAAAGGTGTCTTGGGGTGACTTTGACAAAAGAATAAAACAGCATATATTCCATGATTTTGAAATAGCCACAGCCATTCCTTCCTCTGTCTTCAGAGTGAGTCAGAGGAACGCATTTTACCCCAGCTCTGTACAATTACTAAAATTGCAACAGCAAAACAGGTCATTCATCATCCTCATAATACTATGAGAAACACAGAAATTGTACCTTACCTTCAATCACATAAATCAGTCTCTTTACTATATTGCTAGCAAGTTGTTCATAATTAGAATGAATTTTGCTTTTTCCCTTGATATGCTTTCTTATTACTGTATTTTTTCTTTATTTTTCATGGTAGGAATGAAATAGAAAAATGATATGAACTATACATTCAGAAAACATTGTAAACATTGTCAATTGATGATTAGTTGGCACACAAAGGTATAGGAAAAAATATTTCTTTCACTGCTTGGAAAAATAGAAGGTAAAACAAATTTATTTATTGTTGCATATTATAATATTTAGAATTTATAATATTCATACTATTTTTTTTTTCAATTAAAACCTCCTTATTTTCCTAGTTTGCAAATGAGACTACTGGATAATAATTCTGGTCAGGGAAATTTCCTACATTTCTGTTCCCCCCTCCCCCAAGCCCTAATACATAGTTTTGAAATAGCACTTTCTAATTATTTGTGAAATCATAGATCTGCTGAAGTCCGTAAAAGCTTTTGCCCACAGATTTCAATGGAACATGGATTTTATTTTAGAGAAGGTAAACTTCATTTCCATCCTGACTGCATGGCTTTAATTAGATAAGTGAATTAACCTCAAAGATAATAACTTTACATTTCAATAGCATTACCCTTAGATTCTTAATGTTCATGAATTCAAGTAATTAAGAAGAAATAGCAATCCTGATATCTGTAAAAACTACTGAAAACGCTGGCCATATTCTGCCCATCTTAAGGTAATATCTGAAGCTTCAAATTCTATTCTTCCTTCTACTAAGGGCCCAGAATGCCAAATAAAAAGGAATAAGGGAGATGGAGCACTTAAGAGAACCTGAGAAAAAAAAGTTTTTTTCTCCATCCCAGAAATAACCAATTGTCTTCTGGCAGCTGACCTATACATGTGCTTCTGCTGTGGGGATAGTGTGTGCAATTTCCATTTAGGAATCACTAGTTAAAATTAGAAAATGAATTACTTAGCAAAATACTCTAATTTCTAAGATATATATAAAGAATACTATCTAATTCCACAGCAGGGAAAATTTAAGATTATTCAGAAAAATTAAAAAAAAAAAAAAAAAACCACCACAAAAAACCAGGCATGAGTTCATCACAAAGCAACAATTAATTCACTAATTGTTTTCAGATTATGGATTTGATCATCAAACACTCAATATTTGGGGCAATACCCAAATAATTGGGTATTAATGACCTACAAGACACCTTCTTATTTTGATCTCAAAAAAAAATGTCCCCAAGGATCTGGTCTTAATGGAAATAAAACTTAAAACCTTTCCTTCAGTCTGAAGTGTGTCAAACTGCTCTTTCTTAACTGCCAGTGAAGAATAGTTTTGTCCAAAAGATCACAGCCAACTATGAATAATCCTAAATTATATAACATTTTTGTTATCTATCCTGAGGGATTAAGGCATAGAAATATATATAAAAAAGTTGACTTAAGGGCCACTCCAAGTAATATAGACAGGGTAGTAATTCAGTGAGTACAGAACAACTTTAACAATGACAAGCAGATACCTCAGGAGCTGCAAAATTTTAATGACACTTTGTGGCTTCACTGACTTTGAGCCCTGGTTCCCAAGTAGAGATTTAATCTTTTCCTTTAACTGTGAAAAGCCTCTTGCAGCTTTACAGGTCTTAAAGGCTTTACATAGTTTCATACTTTATATAAAGCTTGAATTATTATCTCCTGTTAGCTTGAGTTCTTTCTCTTCTATCTAATTTTCTTCAAAGCAAGAGGTAGAGTTTAGTGCAATTGTTCCTCTAAATATCTCCCCAGGAGTAGTTGTTAGTCGCTTACATGAAGTGCCTCCACTTAAAGTGCCAATTTGCACAGCAGGATTCTGCAGAGCAGTAGTAGCAAGACAGGGGATATTTAAAACAGTATTAAATACAGCAAGAAAGTGAGTAGAAAACTGAGAGAAAAAAGAAGCAGAGTTGGGGAAAAAATCAATATTAATAACATGGAACATTTTAATTTGAAGTTTCAATGAAATTTTAATATTAATTTATTTGTAGGAGAGTAAAGATTGATATTAACAAAATTGTTCCTTTGTCTTTTGGCTGTTCCCGAAAGCATGGGAAATCCTGGTTCAAACCCCTAGTCTGAATCAAGTGGAGAAATTACTTTAACCCAACTTAAACATGTACACTCCTCCCAGAAGTGTAGTGGGAAGGAACTCCTAGAAATGAAAGTCCCTTCTAAATATGATATGAAGGCATTTTCTTCCTCAATTCATATCCTGGATGTCTTTGTGACAGGCACATATGAGCACTAAGTGGTGACTGCTCCGGTTACAAAGCATCCATGAAGCTTCTTCCAGAGCCACTCCTTGCTATCACAGAATTCTTCCTATCAGAGGATGAATACAGAAACTTGGAATACACTCATCCACATCTTATAATGAGTTCTAAATGCTCTCAAGTTGCTGCTTGAATGTTTTTTTTTCTCCTCTCAGATATGAGGTCTCTTCATCTTTCTGAAGAGAAAAAAAATCAATATAGAGATGTTGATATATACCACGTGTGCATGACAGGAAATGGTAAACTACTTATAAACCTAATGAGATAACATTTTTTTTCTAAAACTTACATTAAAAAAGGTAAAGATTAAAAAAAAAATCCCTTCTCCATACAAAATTCTTTGTTTTGGAATCTGTTAACATTGCTTGACATTCATTGTTATGTTTACAAGCCTTGAAAGAGTAGGCGGTAACGGACTTAATGTTGTTTCACACACTTAGATTTCTTTGTTCCCTTGAACTTAGTACTGGAAAAAAAAATAATTACCAGTTATTGGAAAAAAACTTACTAGCTTTTAATTGTTTAACTTCATAGCCCAGTGGTGAATAAGTTTTCTGTTATACTGTGTGTATTACCTCTACTATGTAGATGAACCTTTTATTTGTTCATATATCATGAGTTCTGATAGGAAAAAATTGACCACTCTAATATATGATGTCAAAAGGGTCCATTAACAGAATAGCTGCATAGGATCTTCAGATCAACAAAAGTGTGAATATTAGATTGGGATTCATCTTCCTACACTTGTGCAAGGAAATGGGATTTTTTAATATTTTACAGATAACACTGCATGTAGCTCTCCCAGCCAATGAAAATAGGAGAGAAGCTTATCAGAGCCTGTGAAGAAGCAGCTAGCTCCTGATGGAGAGCATCCCAGTCTGATAGGCTAAAACCTTGCCAGGAACAAAGACAAAACATCAGAGCTCCATTTTTCAGAACAAATTCTTTTCTTTTTCACTATGAAAAGAACACAGAAATTGTACTTATGCTTCTGTCCTGGTCTTTTAAAGGCAATAAATGGGGTAATAAAGTATTTTTTTGCTGCACTGAGCTCAGCTCTAGATCTCATCTTTAAACAAAACAAACACTTGAGGATGGACTGCTTCCAAAGACAGCAGCGTGGGATCTGGCTGTGTGTAAATCAGGGCCACAGCAGCAGCTTTCCTAACAGGAGGAGCTGAGGCTCTGCTTCCCACACTCCCATCAAGGTGCAGCTTACTGGCAGCACAGTCTCACTCACACTCTCTTCTGAATAAAATGAAAAGTGGTGCCTGACTCCCGAGCCTGACACTCAGAGTACAAAAGCAGCAAATAGAAATCAGGTGAGAGGCAGAACATGAGGGACAACTTGTAAATAGCACAAAAAGCAATGGTCAAAACCTGTCAGCTACTTAGCCAGTATTCAGAGCAGTATTTATTCCTAGCTATGGGGGTGGAGTTATGTTGCAGGGTGCCTTTTCAACTCACTGTGCCTAGGATGAAAGCTTGAAGTAGAAAGAAAGTGCTAAAAGCAAAAGAGATGAAGCAGAGATGGACACAAAAGCCAGCAGCTGAAATGTATCTGAATACAGAAAAGCATTTGAATAGTGAAGACTAATAAAACATAAAAAGGACAGAATTCAGAATAATTTTTTATTTTCTTCCCTTGACATAGTGACTCATTACTCTTTGGAGATGTGAAAACACAAGAAACAACAGTCTATACAAAGGGATGTATAAGGAATAACATCCTAGGATGGATATTTTCCTCAATAAGAATGAGACATTAGAAAACAGATTAAATGAAAAGGCACTGGTTATTAGAATAAGATATTGCTTATGGAGAAGTAGCACAGCTTTTTATCTTTGTCTTCCTTCCCTAGAGAAGGAAGGAACATGATGCTGGAAGCTATTGGGAAGAATTGGTCTGATCTTTATGTATTTTGAAAGTGCTAATTTTGGCTAGATCAATTAAAAGCAGGTTGAAAGTAGGGAATGTAACTTGGAGACTGGAGGAAAAATGGCTACTTGTTAACAAAATACCAGTAAAGAGGAGTATTCAGAAAAACTTACCTTACTTTAACTTTGTTGATAAATGTAGTTGATAAAGTTGCCTTTGGGATTGAAATCAGGGGCTCCCATCTGCTGAATGGCCCATCCACAGATAAATTGGATAGATAAGAACTCCAAGAAAAAAAAAAATCTCAAATCTTGATGTTCCTGTGTAAGCCGAGTATGAGGAGAAAAATAAATAACAATCCCTGGATATCTTTGTATCTGTTTGAATCTAAATTTCTTTTTTGTGTATGAATAATTGGAATTGTATACCCTGCTGAAGTGGCAAAAATATCAAGGGTGAAGAGGCCAAGATAGTGCTGGTCTTATAACAGCAGGAGCCAGAATAGAAATGCGAAGGGTTACTTTCCAGGAATAGGTGACCTGATGAGTATGCTATTATTTTTATTATTGTTCTAGAAATAGTTAGACTACTAAATGTACTGTCAACTAAGGGCTTTCAGTACATTGGTTCCCCTGGTAACTTCCAGTGTTCAAACACTCATTTCTCAACAACTCAAAAATGGCTTTTCCCTTTTCCCTAAGGAATTGAGTCACCATGCCCTGACCAAGGGCTGGAGCACAATCCTTGGAGGGTAGTGGAAAGGATCTGAGCTTCATTCACACTTAATAGAAGCTTGTAGTACCTTGTTCCCAAGCAGAGGTTAAGAGAAGAGATAAGGGATCTGGTTAGATAGGAAAGCTCACATTTTCCAGTGATCTGGGTTAGACACTAGGTCATGAATAGAAATAAATAGCAGTATCAGCCTTGGGATATGGTCATCCTGTCCTGGGATTTTTTTTTTAATGTAAGACTGGTTTGGTGAATTGTAGCAGATCTACTACAGAATCACTATAATCAGTCACTTTTAGTGCCTGCAAATGACTAATAGCTTTTTTGTTGTTGTTTTTGTTTTGTTTTGGTTTGGTTTTGGTTTGGTTTTGGGTTTTTTTAGGTCAACCTCAAAAGTGAGGCCTTAGCTAATATTGGAGATTTCTTCCTATATATTCATCCCTGTTGAGTTATGCCTGTTTGTAGAATCTAAGCAGACCAGAAACAAAACCAGCTTGAAAATTGCCTTCCTCCTCTGTCTCTTCTGTGCTTCTTACTGCCTGATGTACTACATTACACTCCTTTAATGCTGTCATGGGTACAACATTTTTAACCAGGAATGAGATCACTTGCCAAACAAATGAACTGGTGTATCTGACAGCTGAAAATAGTGTGTGCAGATCCACTTAAATTTGGCTCAAATGACACTCAGAAATAAAAGTACTCTAATCAAAACAGGTCTTTAAAGGCCTTTTTTTTATCTCAGGCATATATTTGCTGATTGTGGCTGTGGAAGATTTATTCATACTGATTTTGTCATTCAAGGCATGTGGACTAGGATTGGAATTACTAGGTCATGTGTGTTTGTAATCATTTTTGTGCTCCAGAAGCTCAAGGATGCTGCAACTATGAATAATTGTCTTTTGCTTTCATGACAGCAATTCAGGTACCTTTAAGCAAGCGGCAAATAAAAGGGTAAATAATTTCATGTGCACTGAAAGATGTGCAGACAGACCAATTTGGATCTGTTGTATCTAGTAAAGTACTGCTCTTTGAGCATCATGTTTACTACTTGAACCTATGCTCACTGAATACCTTAAACACCAAAAGGGGAATGATGCAACACACAACATATTGGAAGTCTATGACAGGCACCTCATCTTCCTCCACAAAGCCCAACAAGATGTGTTGTATGCAGTTGTTTTATCCACCGAAGAAAAAAATTCTTTCTTTTAGACACCTGTTGTAGTGAAAGCAGAAAAATCTGCTTCCTATGGGAGATGATGCACCTACAGGAACTTTATTCTAGGAAAAGATAAATCATTCCATGAGACAAATGTTCGCTCTCCATTCCCTAGAAAAGAAAAAAAAAAAATCAGTTTGTCTTAAAGAACAAAATCTTGTACAAGAAAAGTTTTGGAACAGGAGTACAACATAAACTATTCTTTTGACATTGAGAAATATGATGTCCTCTCAACAAATTAATTACATTAATGGCAATTGTTAATTGTCAGTACCATGCAGTCAGTTGAAGTCACTGTGTCTAAATCCTTTTAGATCTTTTCTAATACTTGAATTTAAAAATAGTCCACAAACTATGAATTCACTTACCTCATTTAACTGACTCCTACATAGGTTTTTGTATTAAATTTATAATGATTCATTAAAAATATCTAGCAAATATCCCCAAATCAGCACCATAATTAGAACCATTCCTAGCTAGTACTAATTTTCTAAGTAAACGAAATCTTTTTGCAAGACTTAGATACCTTTTGTTAGAATTTTCCAACTCCAATGAAGCTTTTAAATTATACATCTATTGAATACTTACTAATCAAATTCTTTGAAAGACTTTGTTCCTTGGTAAAGACTTACAAATTATGACCCTTGCAGTGTAATCTGAGCTCTAGGGCTATGTCTTGAATTCTTTGAGAGAAAAACATTCTACTTTCTCCAGTTTCCCACCCACATGAATTATATTTCTAACAGTTTCAATTGCCATTCTGAAGACAGCTTGAAGCATGACCCATAGAAGAACAAAGTTATCTTAATCTCCCAAAATTGCTGTGCAGATTTTTAGATAGGTGGTTTTTTTTCCCAGTGAAAGTTTTAGGCCTCATTAGGAGACTGCATTCTGTGGGTGATATGTGGGGTGATTTAGGGTAGGTTTTCCCTTGCAATGCAAAGCTGTTCAAGCAAATCTAAAGGCATTGTCAATATGATTATTTTGCCTGAATACAGCACCATCTGTAATGGTTACACTGCTACAGAGTACCCTGAGCTTACACCTCTCTTAGATCTTGTACAGACACACCTTCCCATATGGAAAGGCTAGAATTCTTCTAAAATCACATTGTTTTTCATTTTGTAGGCAGTGTACATGGACAATAAATCACCAGAACCACTAGAGGACTACATATGTAAGCTCAGTGACAGAAACTGCTGCAGCAATGTAGATTTCTCTCTTGAGGTTCCTAGGTCAGGGTGACCCCAAGAGAGATCGTAAAGAGTCTTTGCTTCCCTAGCCTGAACATGGCCAAAGAAGGAGCCTGAAATGCTTCTGATTGCGCTTTCAGGGTTGTTTATAGCTTCTTATCTAAACATTCTTTCTCTGACCTGCCAAGCTCTAGCTAGTAAGTCCACCATGGCCATCTGCCGTCGAGCCTTGGACGCCTCCCAGCTTATATACTCAAAACGACATGTCTATGTTTGCAATTTCTTTACCAATTCCCATCATCTATGTTAGACTGTGAATCTCTACTTTAAACCAATAGAAAAGTGCCACCACCACACCAAGACATGGAGGACAAGAAAGGAGAAGAAGGCTAGGACATGCCCAAATTCCTCCACCTTCTACCCCCTTGATCCCCATTCTAAAAATCTCAAAATTCTACTTTTCCGCCCTGTGTTAGTTCAAATATCACACTACTAA
Organism: Taeniopygia guttata; assembly: GCF_048771995.1. NCBI lineage: Eukaryota > Metazoa > Chordata > Aves > Passeriformes > Estrildidae > Taeniopygia > Taeniopygia guttata. Next base: position 13,430,197 of record NC_133027.1, on the reverse strand, counting down.
AACCCTTGTGACTTTTAACTCCTCATACAAAATTGGCAGTTTTCCACAGGCTAAAATCGAAGCCACAGATGAATTTTACTTCATGCCAGGGTCTCGAGACAGCCAGGGCAGCCAGAGGGATGTCCTGGATTCTGAAAAATCAAACCTTCAGATAAAATGTGGTTACTGCTCTGACTTCAGTGTCTTTCTCAGAAAAATAAAAACAAAGCAGTTTATTTCCAATCCGTAAACATCATCCTGAACCTTTCTCTGGACCAAAATGTCCAAAGAGCTTTTCCTCAAAAAGAAGAAGAGAACTTTTCTATTTACACATAGTACACAGCACACCCATCATCCAGGAGCTCCACGTATAAATCTTTGTTGACAACAGAAAGGGGATATGGATATTGAAGATTAATTGTGATTCCAGCTACACTATAGACTCACCTCCCTCTTCATCTGGCTCAAGAATATACAAGTCTTTTTCATAAAGGGGAGAAGTTTTAAAAGCAAGTCAGTCTATGTGCCTGGGAAGGTTTAGATTAGATACTAAGAGAAATTTCTTCACTGAAAGGCTGGACAAGCATTGGAACAGGCTCACCAGGGGAGTGGTGGAATCGCTGTCCCTGGAAGTGTTCAAGAAACAATGTAGATTTGGTTCTTAGGGACATGGTTTAGTGTGGACCTGGCAGTGTTAGGTTAATGGTTGGACTCATTCGTCTCAGAGATCTTTTTTTAATCTTGATGACTCTAGGATGAATGCCAATGTAAAATTTGGAGAACCTCAGAACTGTTATTCCTATATTAAATAATATCTGTGTGAGAAGTTGGAGATGGAGCTTGTCTTTGTTGCTTAAAGACAGGAGAAAAATGTGGGTCCTTATATCCTAGAGAAATGCTCAAAACCATGGAGTTTCTGGATTCCAGGTGTGTGGATTCAGGTGTCCTTTGTACAGAGGCTGATCTGGTGGCTGTGCTCCAGGACTGCAGTCACACCTGTACAGGTGAATGCTTTGCATATCTTGATTCTCAATATTGTCAAGATCTGAGCAGTCTTCTGCAAGTCAAAAAGCAAATACTGGAAGCTTACAGACTTTGGCCATTTTTTTGGGTGGAGATATCCAGCATTCTACGAAAACTGAACTGGGGCTTTGAGGATTCTGATTTTGACACCTATAGGGAGGGTATGATTAACTCATGGGAAAGTTTGAATGTTTGCCAGGATACAGACTGTATGTCATGTTTTCTACCAGGGAAAGCCACTCATTCAGAAGTTATACTTTCTGGTACAACTGAAGATCAGTGTGATGCTAGAGCCAAAACTCTAGAGGACTTGATAATGGAAAGGATTTTTTCATCAGGAAATTCGATTTCTAATGCAACCCAGGAAGATAAATGTCTATACACTTGCAATTCTGGAATAAATATGAAACTCACAGTTTTAGATTAGCCTGGGAATTGCAGTATCATTTATGCATCAGGAAATGAAGTAATTAGGTTTAGATATCAGTCAATTTGTCAGACTCTCTCAGTACATTGCTATGTCATGGACATTCCCTATTCTGGAAATAGGGAGGCTGTGCTCCACCTGAAAAAAATGTTGTAGCTGGTTTCCTTAGTTATTAACATTTCAGAAAGTTAGACCTTGGCATATTTAGGGATTGATTTTATGACTGATGAGTTTCACCACAGGTGACTAATATGGATCAGGCACAAGGAAATAGCAACAGGATCAACTCTTTCCAAAGCATAAAATGAAAAATGTATTTTGAAGTTCTGTGTCATCGCTTCTAAAGTGTCCCTGACTTGCTTAAAAAGAAAGAATGAGTACAAGCCAGATAATACTACATAAATAGAAAGATTCAATGTCTTAGAAGCATTTTACTTATTAAAGATACACTTCCAAGGGATAACAGCAATAGGTTATTATAATAATAAAAATTCTGTGATTGTATATGATAAAATTGAAAAAATATTATGTGCAAAATATCAACACTTCAGAAAGGGAAATTTCACAAAAGTGTAAACTTGAGCAAAAGACAGTAGGAGGGAAAAAGGAAAGTTAAAGGTATATAAGGTGCTTGCAACTCACAGGGCAGAAAAAAAAATCATAGCTCAGTGTATTAGTGCAAAGCTCAGGTACAGAGCACAGAGTGTGTTCTTTTTACTGGAATCAGGGGCATATTTTCAGCGTGACCAGACTAAGAAGATTAATTTGAAGATAATCATGTGGTCCCATAAAATCACCAAAGCTGTGTGTTTTTAAAAAGTCCCTGCAGGCAAACCATTTCCTCAAAGGTCCAGCTCAGAAATCACTGGACTAAAAGCAGATATAGATCTGCCTCCTATGGGTTCCAGGGATGCCCACCTGAATTCTCAGCTCCTGATCTTACACAATTTACCCTGAAACTTTGGAAGTACCATTACTTCCCATAGGGCAATACTGAAGTCATCAGAAGAGGGGCAACCCACCACCTTCCCATACATCAGCAGTTTCTTCCAAACACTCGAAAAGAGGTTTAATTAATTTCTCTGGAGAAAATATTTTTCCATGAATGAGCTGGCCTATCAGTGTGGTTTATGTGTTGCAGGTGTAATGACAGGCCTCTTTTTTGTGCCTTCCACAGGCATATGGCTTCCCAGCACACCACGAGGGAGTATTTATCTTTCTCCCTTCTCAGCATGCTCAGATCCATAATTGAGCCCTTAATTTCTTTTCACAGGGAACTAAAATCTGCCTGTTAAACTGCCAGGTGCAATGTGATGTTAATGACTGAGTACTGCATAATTCTGTGGTTTGAGAAGCTATTTCTAGGCATGTATGTACCTGTCCTATTCATTAATTCCTTTCTGACTGTTACATTATTCTTCTCAAACAGTATTTTTCCTTCCTCCTATTGAAAAGCTTTTTGTGTCCCTCTTAATTGTTCTATTTATTCTAATTAGTTTTGAATCATATTTCCTTAAGAGTGTTTTCAACCTTATACATTTAATGAAGTGTCATGACTGAGTTGGATATTCCTTTTCATATTTGATTAAAAAAATGTAAAAAGCCTTGATTAATTTATCACGGAGATCAGAATCTTTAAAATTGTGTGTTCAAAATTAATCTATAGTTAGCTCTTAATGTTTTTAACATATAGTGTTTCACAAGTAAGATGGAAAATTCAGAGCACTCAAAGTTCTTAGAGAATCTCTAAGGAGAGAGGAATTGTAAATTAGAGCATTCCATACACTCAGTAAACTTCTTGTTTGGTGTTTTTTTTAGGAGCAGAGATATAATCCAGATTTCTTTCTTTCTTTTCATGAATATTCAGGATAACATAGTGTTGTTATCGGATGTCAGGCTGACACTCTCCACTAGTATAGCTTCTCTCTGTTTGAAATTAGCTTATTTCTCTCTGTCTAATAAATATGTGGTTTGTGGTTTGTTCCACTGTAAAAAGATAAAAATACATGAAAATTCTTTTTTAGGTTCCATTTGTGTGATATCAATGGTCACCTTTGACCTGTTCTATGGGGGGAAGGACTAGCCATACTGGACCATCCCTTTTGCATTCAAAAGCATCTCTAAGGGTCCCTGGTTCCATTCAGCTCCACACCATCTTTATTGCCTTTCCAAATTTTCATTTCCCAGTAGTCATTCCTTCTAGCAGCTGGTGCCATAGCTCACCTGTCTGCACCATGCGTGACCTCTTGAAGGCTCATGTACTTCTCCCTTCTCCTGTAGATTACACAGATGACCTGCTGGTACCCAAGGACAGGGGACAGAATGGGGGAAGCTGCACAGCCTCTGCAAACAGATGCAGATCATGCTTTGATGTGCTTATGTCATATCATCCATACAGGCAGCCATTTGAATGCCTACATGGACCAGACTTCATTTTTTTTTTTTTTTTTTTTTTTTTTTTTTTTTTTCCAGTACCTGAAGTCTTGGGATGCAGAGTCTGGAAACCTGGGAGAGAAAGCAATTTCAGTCCCTCTTGGCTCTCCTGGATCTACACTCACAGTAGATGCTGAACACATCTAGTGAGCACATCTGGTGGGCTGTGTGAGGAATATGATGAAAATTGAGTGGCAGAACAGAGGGCTTAGAATGGTGGAATAATTACAGGATCACAGACTTAACTAGGACCTCGAAAGGCCCTTGGGGTCATCAAGTCCAATATGACTAACACCACCTTATCAACTAAACCATGGCACTGAGTGCCACATTCAATGTTTTTTTTACACACAAAGACCTCTAACATCATCACGTCAACCATTAGCCCAGAATCACTGCGGTCACTACTAAACCGTATTCCCACACACCCATGTGTCTTTTGAAGACATCAAGGAATGGTGACAAAACCGCTTCCTTGGGCAGCCTGTTTTAATGCTTGGCCACCCTTTCAATGAAGAATTTTTTCCTATTGTCTAATCTAAACCTCCCCTGGCACAACTTCAGACCATTTTTTCTAGTTCTGTTACATCCTACATGAGAGAAGACACTGACCCCCAACTTTCAGGCAGTTGTACAGGTAATAAAGTCACCCCTGAGCCTTCTGTTGTCCAGGCTAAACACTTAAGTGGAGCTGCCCACTTCCCTCAGCAGCTCCTTTTAATACTTGTGCTCCAGACCCTTCCCCAGCTTCATTGCCCTTCCTTTGGCATGCTTCAGCATGCAATGTCTCAATGTCTTTCTGGCAGTGAGAAGCTCAAAACAGGAGCCTTTTCCTATTACTGGTTTTTTTTTTTTTTTAATTGTAAAATGATGGTGGTTTTTTGGTTAAATAACTTCTGATTCAGTGTGAGCTGTGTTTAACAACACTACTGTAGAATTCAGGCTTGTAATTAAGTTACTTATTTCTGGACTAATATTGTGCCTCTTGTACATCCCAATCTCAGAATTGCAGAGATAGGCTGACTGCCAGTAAGCACTGGCGGAGCCCTCAACCATCACAACAAATCAAGAACAGGGCTTGTTTTGATCAGTGATAATAAAAGTGATGACATTTATACCAGTGAAACACAAGTTCACACTCCCTAATGAAGGTGGCTAAACCTGTGTATGACACCTGTCTGACTTGTGGGAACAGAGTGTGTGTGCTCAGTGTCACTGAAATGCACAGCACTGCCTCTGTTTGCTGGCAGCTCTCCAGCAGAGCAGGTGTGCTGCTGTTCAGACTGCTGATTAAGGGAATTCTGTTGTAGATCATTTTGGTCCTTTAGAAGTGAGGATACGTGGCCCCCAACAGTGAGACAGTCAGCCCCTGCCAGCAAGAGACAAGGGGGAGTTTGTGGCTACATTGTTCTGTAAAAACCTGAATAAAGATGTATAGAAAATGAAAGGCTGGTTAGGCATATCAACTAACAGATTACATTATCCAGTATTTTTCCATTCTTGCATGATATATTTTCTGCCAGTGGCTATAATAAATGGACACATTGCACACATAGATTTCTGACAGAAAAAAATATGATGTAGGAAGAAGACATAACAATGTAAAAGATTATGCTTTGCAATTCATAATGAACACCATGGAGAGAAGCTTAATAAGAGCTAATGAAACCCAAGTAGGTTCATTTATGCTTGACAAGAGCTGTGAAGACTATGTCAGTCTAGAAGGAAATCTACCCACTGGTGTAGTGGAAGGTGTACACTCTGCCCATGGCAGAGGGGTTAGAGCTGGATGATCTTTAGGGCTGCTTATAACTCAAACCATTATAAAATATATCAAATTACAATTATTAAAATACTATTAAGTTTACAAGGATTTGTAATTACATGTATTTATATGATGTAGGGAACAAATAATACATTTCTCTGTGTATTCAGCACTATAATAATGTCAATCTTACTGGTTGCTTAGTTTAATGAAACCAAGTATTTGAACTATGGCCTGGATGGTTTTTTCTTTTCTTCTCATTATCTCTTTAAAAAATACAAAAACAAGTGAGAAATCTGTCAGTGTAAACAAGCAACTTTTTATGCTTTTTCTTTGACATCCTTATTGTAACTGTCATTGGTAGACACACACACACAAAATGTTCTTGAATTGAATATATTAATCAAATAATTAAATTTTACAGTTTTATGGAAGAGTACTTTTCATTTTTTGCTGAGTTGATTTAGCAGATTTCAAATATTTTTTTCCAAAACTCTTTTTTTCCTCCACAAAACTCTGGTAATCAGAAGTCTAAAAACACTTGTAGAAGTAAGAAAACCAAAAGAACTCTAGCAGTATGTGGGAGGCAGTAAAGCAAAATGGAATAGTAATTTATTTGTCTCTCCTCTGATTTTTCTATGACTTCAGATGATAGTCATATAGCTGTGTTTTTTCTTTCAAGGTTTTTATCTTTGATAGAGTAGGTCCTTATTTTTAAAATAGCTTTTAAAATCAATCTATGAATTTATGGAGCTCTTATAATCAGTTATGGTGGGGGTTTTTTTGTTTGTTTGTTTTTTTGTTTTTTGTTTGCTTCGTTTGTTTGTTAGGATTTTTTTTTTTATTATTCTGGTTTTGTGGTTTGTTTGGTTGGTTGTGATTTTTTGGGGGGGGTTGTTTTTTGGTTTTTTGGGTTTTTTTTTTTAAGTGGAGGAGTTCCATATACTCTGGAAAGCTCAGATTTTGCTGAGAAATTGGGATGTTTCTGCTAAAAGGAAGGTCCTCCTAAAAACTGCATTATCCCTCCTGTCAGCTTTCTTTATCCTGTATACACTTCAACAGCAATTATCATTTTGCTTCCTTCACTTTTTTTCCTGCCTGTTTCAGCTGCCTAAGAAGGTGACACCCTCTTGTCTTGATGTCATAACTATTGTTTTCCTGCGCTGGGAACTATTGTTTTCCTGTGCTGCTGCATAGGTCACAACTCCTGTGCAATGTATAGCGATCCCATGAGCTAATCCAAGCCCAATGAACAACTGTTTTTACAAAGTTTGACATTTTCTAAATCCTTTGTGTTTTCATGAGGTTGAACATGGAAAATATCTTGCTTGTACACTCAGAAATGTCCTTGTACAACAAATGTATCTGTAAAGTTTATGTAAGTCCAGTCAGGTCAGCACCTCATCTTTGGGTTGGACTACAGGGAATGTGAGAATGGTTGGGGCAGCCTATATTTGGGATCTTATCTGCAGTCTGCTTGGTTAGCACTTTCTGAAATCCTTTAACTGGGAGACTCAGGAGCCAGAGGAATGGCAGTAGGTCTTCTGAGTGCCTAATTAAACCAATATCGTGTACTTTCTTAGAGGTCTCGTTATGTTAGTGAGGTGAGAAATAAAACCAGGAGAGAGCAGAAATGAAGGTATTAAAATAGTCAGAGCTCTGTGACTAAATTCAGTAAGAAGCTGAAATCCTCTGTGAAAGGATTTATGTGAGATTGTCATTACAAATACTGAATTAGAAATTAATCTGGAAATTCTAGGCTATATATTGTGTATCCAAATTACAACTGAATCAATATATTTCTGCCATTAAAGATAAAAACACCTATTTTTTGCAAGAAAATGAAGGCTGTTACAAATATTAATGGGAGCAATATAGGAGATTTGACAGCAGACCGACACCCAAGCAGTTAAATTCTTTATACTGTAGTCAAGGTCACTAGACCCAGACAAGCTATATCAGAAATCTAAGTTGTTCTGGCTATCAGCTGCTCCTAGAAAGAATCTCAGTAGCCTACTCAGTCTTGTGGAAATATCTGTGGTTTATCAGCCCACCAAAGAAAGTCTTAGCTCTGTTTCATTCATCTAGGAGCATGCCAATAACAATCAATGAAAGAAATCTAGACAACTCAGTCTTGAACCTTTAGGCAAGCCATGCAAATCCCAAGGATACAGAAGTGCACTTTTCAGTGATGCAACCAATATATAGAAGATTCTGAGAAAATGGAAAATTAACAGCTTGATAATAATATAAAACTATAGTATTCAAAGGAGTTGGAGAAGGTTAAGCCAGACACATGTGACGTTACAGGAAGAAGATAATCAAATAATCAGAATTTTTAGCATGTAGCTAAAGTGATGGTAAAGATGAAAGGCAAATCCAATACTGACCTAAAGTATTTCACAGTTAACTATTAAAATATATTTAAGCTATATTATAGCCACATCAGTAAGGAGCATGCTTTTTTTATTTCTCTAGTATTTTCTATAATAACTTTTATCTCATTATACACTGAACCACAATGCTTTTTGTCTAATAAAGGTATGTCTAACTATTAATTAACATAAATGTTTGAAATTTTCATATTTTAACTTTTGACTTTGAATTTCATATGGGTCCAGAAAAGGAGGTACCCCTTACTCCCATCTATTTTTAACTCTTTAAACATGAAGTTTAGTTTTTAGGTAACAAGATAATATAAGAGAAAGTGGGGCATACATTTCAGAACATTTTGAGTATCTCAAGAAGATCTCAAGATTCTAGGGTCTCTGACAATCTAAAATTTTTCACAACAAAATATTCTCAATATAGACTCAAATCTGCTTAAAACTTTCAAGGCAGTTGGATTTATATTCAAAACAGTTGTTTTTTTGGTTTTTTTTCAGTCCAACTGAACTGCTTTTGAAATTTTATATTGTCTGATAAAACTGATGAAGAATACCTTTCTTAATCATGCTAGAGAACCTTCAGATGTATAGGAGGACGTTTGTTAGTGCTAAACAAAAATTTAGGTCTCAAGGAAAACAGTTGTTAAAAGTGTGCATTAGCAATCAAACACACCAATTCCAGTTTTCTACTTATCCGTTAAACCATCCATTGTTAATCTGATAATGCATTTTTCCCTCAGGTTTATATAGCAATTAAACATTTCCCACGGAGTTTATTGAAAATATTATAGAACCCTTTCTACATCCACCTACACTTGAGATGTGCTGAATGATTCCATAAGCATGAAATTAGCATCCAAATAGTACTTGATGTTACTTGAAACAGATAAACAACTATTCCCTGTCATTCCCTTCTCTGAGTATAACAGGGTGTTATGAACATATCTAGCTTACGTTAAGATTTATTTTTGTGTGCAGTACCTTGCATGAGTGAAGAAGTCTTTTTTTAACTCAGTATCTTGTATGATAACAGACTGGACTAGACTGTTTCATTCTTTGCAAAGATCAGTTTCACCTAACCAGGAAAATGCAGCCAGATTTTGCTGGCAGAGGATAGCATCATGTTTCCACTCTTATGAATAAGGGCTTTAGGAAAGAATTTGGTTCTACTGCTTCTAGAAATAGGGTTTTGTAATCTGAACTCCAGAGTCAGATCATTAATCCCCAAGCCTTAGTGTTGCTGTCTGAAAATTAATAAGACAATGAAAACTAAGAAGTTGTTTGATTGCTTGCAAGTAGAAGATTCCATCTGAGACTGAGGTGCTACTTAATTGACTTTGAGTAAAATAAACAATTTGAAACAGAGTTTGGGACATCAAATTAAATTTGAAATTAGAGACTGATGAAATAACATATCATATTCATTGCAACCTGTCCTCTGTATTAATTAATTGGTCATCTTTATTGTTCCTTGATGTTCATCAACTGGAGTCATTAATCATATTCTGAATACTAATGTAAACAATGTTATATGTATATATTTCAACACTCCAAACCCACTGTATAATGAGTTTTAATTTCAGGACTGTTTAATTTATAAAATGTCTGTGATAAGATTGGTTTAATCTCCTCTGTATAACCACACATTAATGTCTTAGCTCAGGTGTCTTTCCTTTGAACTGAGTAATTAAATTTTAAAATAATTTAACTTATTTAAACCATAACACTGGTTACACCATCCCATTCTTCCTATCAGATAGAATTACTCCCAGTCATAAGGGCCAATACTTAAAGGATAGAATGTAGATTTTAAATCAAAAATAGTTGAGTCATCAGCATATACAGCTATCACACTTTCACTATATGTTTTTAATTCATATATTAGACCCACCAATTGCTTGTACAAAGCTGAGTATGAATGCCAGTTGAATTTTGTGTCCCTTTCCTCTAAGGAGCTATCTAGTTTCTCCAGCTATTTTGGTGTTTTATCAAAACATGAACATTCAGAGTTTGGAATGACTGCTCTAAATAGTTACATCAGTTTTTAGAAATAATTTTATGCCAGATTATATTGCAAAGATATCAGGCATCATTGGATATTATGGCATATCCAGAAAGTTCAGTGTTTTCTGGAGCATACCTGGTTTTAAAAGAGGTATACTATGCTGCTTTCAACGTGTTCTTTCAGTGTTAAATCTAAACTATAGAGCCTTGGTACACAATATTGTTCTGTTTGAGACAAACATTTTCACAACAGTTCTCTGACCCAAGCTGGCCCATAAATCTTCATGGCAGAAATTATTTCATGTTTTGTGCTATTCAGACAGAAATCGAGTGTTACATATATGATATAGAATGATTTCTGTATGAGATGGTGCAGAACTTCATAATGTGTTATAGAATCATGGAGTTTCTAAGACTCTTTAAAATAACATGGGCACCGATGAAAAAAATCACCGTAAGGAATATTTTCTACTATGCTGCCTAATGAACTTTCTTCACACCTGCTCTTTTCCTTAAGAGAACATTGTCTCCATCATTATTTTATTGTCTCAGCCTTTTCTACAAGCACCTGTGCACACCAAGCTGTTCTAGCACTACAGCTCCAGAGGAACAATATTTGCACCCTCTTACTGCAGAATCTCACAGCTCTGAGCATCTCTGCCCAAAGATCCCTTTTCTGGGTCGAACACCTTAGGGAGATATAAAGGCCAAGATGAAAGAGAGATTAATGAGGGATCAGTACTCCACAGGAATTGAAGGAAGACAGATTTAATTGGGGTATAAATTAGATGTCCTTGCATCTTTTAGCCTGGAAAAGGTTAAGAGGAGCAGCAGATCAGGAAAGCAGGTGACTACAAAACTAATGAAAAGGCACAAGTGTTTAGGTGATCAAATGATCCAGGAGAGTACTCAGTAGGTTCAAACAGCGTGGGCTTAATTAGAGGCAACTCTGATAACAGGCAAGAGGAAAAACCTGTGCTTTCCTAATAACTGACTTTTGATTGATGTACATAGAACATGGTGTTTTATTAAAAAAACCCACCACATATCTTGGACTGAAGCTATTAAGGCTGTGCACATAAAGCTTTTTGCAATGCTGTAAACTCTGCATGCAAGTTTAATCTTCTAAACATCCCATAGAGAGTGAAGGGATACCTGTGGCAAATAAAATTGATATTTAATTCAGAAACATTATTTATGTTTAATATGTTTAGGTGTTGGCCTGTTGTGGTTTGACACGGAAAAAGAATTTTTCCGGAAGGGAGAGGTCAATTTGGACATTGACCAATTGAAGGTAGACACGCCTCTGAGAACACAGAGGGGTTAAAAGCAGAATTCCCAGGAGAACTCGCTCTCTTAGGTTCCGGTCAGCGGTCAGTGCAGGACTCTCCCCTGCCCGGCCACAAGCTGGGTGGGGGAGGGGAGAAGCCATGTGGCCTTCGGAGGTAGGCCCAAGGGTGGAGGGGGACTGGAACCGGGCTGGCCCCCTGCAGATGGAAGGGTGGACAAAATCTGGGATGTCTCCGTCCCCCCCAGAGTCTCTCTCTCCCAAGAGAGAAAAAGAGACTCGGTGGTTTTATCAGCAGTTCGCCGCGGGGAAGGAGAAGAGCGGGGGGGCCACAAGGTGCCCAGCCGCCTGTGGGAGCTGGAGCCTGGGCAGCGAGCCATCCTTGGGTGTTGGGACTTTTAACCCTTCCTGAGAAATAAAAGCTTTGTGAAATTTTCTCCTCCTTGGTTTGAAAAAAGAGAGGAAGAGAGACAGCCTGGGACCCGGGATGTTGGAAGGAGAAATTCTAGGTGGGAAGAGATGATGGAGTGGCTGTTTGGCTGGACTTTTTCTTGGTAGCCACAGACTGAACTGATCTTCTCCTCCAAAGAGAGACTGTATTTTAGGAGGATGCTGGTGAGCCAAGAGACCTGCTTCAGCTGGGAAAAGACAGAAATGGAGCGAACAGGGAAAAGTTAAGGAGGTTTGTGGTGGTGCCCCCTGTCTTCAGAGAAGAAGAAGAGAAGAAGAGTCCTGTTTGTGGATCCTCGGCCCCAGGGGAAAATGGGGGGGACTGTTGGTCCCAAAAATGAAAAACTGAACTGTTGTTTTTTCCCCTCTTGGCAGGGCATCCTTGAAAAGGAAAAAAAAATCCTAAAAGCAGTCTGTCCATCCATGCATTGGTGGTGAGAGCACTGTGCATGGAAAGGAGAGGGTCACCACTGGCAAACTTTTTTCTCCGGGCGGTGCCATGTGGTGACATGGAAGCACAGGATGTGGCAGCTGTGTTTCTTGGGGGGTCTGTGGCACAAGAGAGACTCCTCTCTCCCTTCAGATGGACTGGGTGTTGATTATCTGGAGGGTGGAAACCTGATTTGGGTCCAGATTGTCTCTCACTGTGGTTTGTTGGAGTTGGGTGGTGGGAGGAGGAATGCTTTGGAAGGTTTTCATTTTGAATTGTGTGTTTTCTTTCTTCTTTCCCCCCCCCCCCCCCCCTTTTATAGTAGCATAGTGGTAGTAGTTTAATAAAGTTTTTTTCTTATTATTAAGCTTGGGCCTGCTTTGCTCTGTTCTCGATCGCATTTCACAGCATTCAGTTGAGAAATTCCATTTTCATGGGGGGCACTGGCATTGTGCCAGTGTCAAACCATGACATGGCCCTAAATCTAGGAGAAGAGAACTGAAGTCAAAACACCTGGAAAACCCCACAAGGTCATGCAAATATAGATGTTATTCCCTTGTGTGTTGCACATCTCACTTCTTGGATTTGAGCAAGAGATACTGTCAGATCCCTTGGGGTCATAATGCTAAAGGACAGAGAAGGTCGAGGACTTTTTCTGATTAATCTTGTTCAATTTTATATTATTTGAAATAGAAAATATCTTCCACAGACCAATCAAATGAATGTAGACTCGTGTCTACATTACTTTAAGCAGTGCCTGTAAAGACCTAAGGAATTTTTCTTATATGAACATTGAGAGAAACAAGTCTGAAAGTTAAAGCATCCAAATGGCCAAGAGGAGCAGGTGAAGCAGTTCACTTAGGAGTATAACTCGAGAAGAAGGATCAAGGAGCACAGCGTGCTCTCCTATAGGTGATGCTACAATTAACTGGCCAGTGTCTAGGACTAGCATTTTATTATCAGGATTGGCAAACTATTGCCTCAGGACTTGGTTTGTCTGTTTGGTTTTTTGTTTCAGGAAGGAAGGAAAGAAAGAATTAGGATGAAAGTTTTGCACTCTTTGCTTTGCTTTTAATAAAAATAATAACCTTTAGCAAGCTACATGTTTTGTAACATAATGGAAACATGCTATTGCAAGAATCAGGCAATAGAAGTTTTGCTTGTTTAGCTAAGTTCTCTGCTGAAATGTTTATAGAAAAAATAAAACCACTAATTTAAATCTGCTAAACTAGAGTTTACCAAGTGAAGGAGATGTCATTGATGTTGTGGATGGCAGAAGGCTGCAGTGTCAACAGAACACAGGTAAGTGGGCTTGAAAGCAAATCAAGGCTTACGTCTCAGAAGTGCTGCATGGCATCAGAGGGAGTGTGTGAGAGCCTTAAACTCTCCAAATCACAAATAAAGAAAAGTGATGCACTTGAGCTGGCAATCAAGATCTCATTTGTATCATTATGAGATCTCTTCATGAGATATCTCTAGGAATGAAAATATCTTGTATAATGAAAGCATGAAAATTGTATATAGCATATTTTTTTTGCAATATAACAAGAAGCCTCAAACAGTTTTATAGATTAAGACAAATTTTCTGGTAATAAAACAGCCAGAAAGATTTCAAAAGCAACAGTTTTCCTTTCTAGGAAGAAGACCTTGGTGTAAGAAAACATCACAGATGCCGTATGTACATTTTTGCTCCAGTAGACACTGTAATTCATTGGACTTTTTTTCCAGGATTGTAAATACTAGCTATTAAAGCTGTAAGTTTTACTAATTTAATCTAAAAGGAAAGAAAGAAAAACTAGAAGGAACAGGAACTGCTAAAGCATTAATTAATGCACAGTGGCACTCTAATAGCCCTGAACAGGCAGTTAAAACTAAGCTGGCTCTGGGAAATTACTCAGAAACTAAAGGACAGGTGGGAGAGTTTGGAAATATACAGTCCCTTTTTCATTTGCCTGTCTTACATCAGATTCCTACCTTACAGTCAAGAACTTAAACCCTCACTGTGTTAACTTGTGTTTTCCAATTTCAATTCTTGTCTAATTTGTGATAACCTTAATCAAATGTGATGACAACAAAATTTATTCCTTTCTGAAAGCAGCAATTATCAGCAAAGTGTTTCCAGAACAGCTTTTCAGATTACTTGTAAATTAAAACCAAAACAAGCCTGGGAAACACCAAGATTGGAATGTTCTTTTCAGCAAGATACAAAGTCTAATCTGGAGCAGGATTATAATACATTGGGAAAGGGAAAGCCAGTCTTTGCAAATCCTGCCTGTGATCCTCCACTAGATTTACCTGCACTGGACAATCATTTTAAGGAGGAGTGAGGTGCCTGATTTTTGAACCTACTTCACATTGTAGATTTGCAAGCCAAGACCAAAGTCCCGGTTCTATGTTCTTATTAAAAGTGAAAATTAAACCAGGAAAAAGAGGAGAATAATAAAATAAAATATAAAAATTAAAGGTAATTAATAAAACGAAGATTTAAGGAAAATCCTTTTTCTGCAATTTAAAAGGCTGACATATTATTTTAAGATGCTTGTTACTGAACATTAAGTTCAGAGAGGCCCTTTGGCTCTGCTGTTCCATATTCAGTACTTCTAACCTGAATTTAACTTGTGCTTCATATAGTGTTATTATATTCACTGATTCCAATTTCTAACATTTTTGATATTAAAATGTTCAAAAGAATGTGATTTAATTTCCTAACCATAGCAGGGTTTAATGGAAGATGTGTTTAACACTACCTGCACATTTTGAAAATCCCCAGATTACAGATTGGGCTCTCCAATATACAACTTCTCAGAAACTTTCAGCATATCATTGACAGATCCAGGAGTAACCCACAAGTCCCAGTCCACTAATAAAGACCATTTGGTCTTTGTAGTAACTTCATTGGTTATATGAGAAAAGGGAACTTGAGACTAAGAGTTTATAATGCATATCACATTTCAGTGTTCCAGTCACTGATCTAGCAAGACAAATTATTTTAATCCCACCATAGTGCAAGAATTCTTTTTCTCATGACAAAACACAGGTAGAAAGAAGATAATTATCATTCCCAGTTCAGCATTAGTCCCCTTCTGTTTAAAAGTTTCCATACCTTTTTCAGACTGGAAAGGGGAGATATCCTGTTGACCATTCATTCAGAAATTGCCTTGACTTCTTCTCCTGCTAATCAATATTTTGCTTAGAATTATTCTTTTTAGCACATAAAATACACCTGTGGCTTTTTACATCTTTTCTCATTTGTAACAAGTCAGTCCCTCCTGATTCCTTTGTTGATCAGAATACAGTTGGCTTTGATAGTCTTAAAATGTCTCATTGCTGTCAGGAAGAAGCCAGCTGAAGTGCATGTTGTACAGTAATCTGAGAAAATAGAGTAATAGGTATCAAAAGGAATAACCTTAAAACCAGCAGCATCAAACTGCAAATAAATCCAAATTCCTTGGAGATAGCCCAAAATTTCCTTTCATTGTTTTTGGACTACACTAAATAATATTCTTTATTAGGAGACACATATCTCACAGATCCTTTCTTAGAAATTTCTAGCTTTTTTCTTTCCACATCCCTCATTTCCCTAAGCACATACTTGATGTATTGGTCACACCACTTTCTTAAAGTTAATGCTTGCATGCAGACTGCAATGTAAAGGTTGTAAAAAAACCAACCAAACAAACAAAACAAAACAACCCCCCCCCCCAAAAAAACCCAAAACCACATCAATCTGAAATCAATGAATGCAAACATAATCTCAAATGACAAAATGATTTCCAGAAGTTTAACACAGTCATAGTCTTATGTTAATCAGCCCCTTAAAATATTTTTCATGCTTAAAAATGAAAACAGGCTATAAATATCCTATCAACAAGAACAATTTTATCATGGAGAATATTCTTAAAAACTATCTGCTGCATTTATCTTTCTTTTGCTCTTTCTTTTTTTGCAGTGGAAATTGCCTCTCTGCCAACTTTGGTGTCTGGTTACTCTGAGTAACTTTGAGGAGACTCAGATGGAAATCAGGTGCTTATCTCTAGAAAAAAACTCTTAGTACTGTATTTCTCAAGCTCTTCCTGTTCCACCTCTCTTTTTTTTTGGCACTGATAATAACAGAAAGGAAGTTTCTCAGTCCTGGATCTCCTCCAGGAAGCTAGAAACTAACTGGTAAAGTTTGTCTTACCGTGACATATTTTAATAACATTGTGTAACAGGAACAGGCCGCTCTGTAATTAACAAAAGTGGAATAAAAGAAGCTATTTCTTAGTGATTGAAGAAGGAGACTATTAATAGGATTAAAGGAAACATTTAAGGAGAAACAGAGATTAATTCACATTAGTCCATATTTGTCGCTACTCGTCTCCTTCTGTACATATCTGTCACTAATCAAGTATTGCTTCTGTTCGGTATCCCTTGTTCTTTTACAGAAAACAGTGGTAAACAGAAAAAGAAATGTTTCTGCATCTTCCACAGCAAGATTCTTCATGTATAGGATAATACTTTTCAGGCACAACAAGCAGGCTGGGAAAGAGATATCACTATGCAACTATTGCTCCATGAAACACACTCATACTGTGCTTAGATAGAGTTTTCTTATTTGTTTCAAGCTTACTTCAAAACAAAACAACAAAACCCCAATATCTGTGTTCTGTTTGTTTGTCTTTATTTAAAGCCATTACTAAATTTTCCACATTGAATAACTGAGTATAGAATGGAGTATATTGGTATTCTACATCAAATAACTTGCACAATGTAATTCAAGACCATGATCAGCACCACAGTGAACAGTTGCAGCCAATTTAAAAGAAAAAAAAAGAAAATTAGAAATAGGTGTGCGTAAAATGTCAATTATAATTCTACCAAATACTTATTGTGGATAGACCTATTAGGAAGATATTTTATTGTCTGTGTTTGGTTGTTATTAAAAGCAAGACATGCAATAAGAAAGTTTTATACTGTATTCTTATATTGAAAAATCTTACCTCAAATGACATTGAGCTTGGAACATTTTGGGTGCTAAACCTCTGCTCATGGATTTGATGAGATAACCTATCTGAAATTTTGAAAGACAAAAATTGTCATCTCAATGTCTTATTGGAAATGATCCTCACAGTAAGTAGATTAGGAAACTTACTGACTTCTTTATCTTCTGTCATCACTTACTGTGCACAAATTCCTCAGTCTTTTTTCAAGGTTTAGCAGAAACCCTGATATAGTGTTAGACTATGAGTAGCTTTAAGATCTGAAGTGCCCAAAGGTCATATTTTTTTATAAGCCTTCTTAGTGAATGCTCCAGGCCATAACCTGCTTGAGCTGACATAAATAACCCATTTTATTTATTTTGGAAGAAATATACTTTACAATTTTTTTCATGCTAGTCTTAAAATTTTCCCTTTATATTCCAGATCCTTTTAAATCTTGATATTCTAACAAACCTAAGGATCATAGTTTGTTATATTTTTCACAAATAAATATATAAAGAATACAATTCTAATTAATTCAGGCTTGATATTAATGTGAATGAAGTTAGGCTAGCAAGAAATTAAATACAAGAAAAAAACCTGTACAATAATTAGATATCAGAAACAAGAAGTGAACTAAGACTTCCCAGCAGTGAAGTGTGGAAAACTGCCTTGTGTATTATAACAAACAGGCATAAAAGGTAAACTAATAATTTTGTTTTTTTCATTCATTAAAACTTTTTATTTTCCATTAAACTTGTGTTCACATTTCTCTTTTCAGAAGCCAAAAGACTGTGACAGAATGTCTATAGTGGGTTCTAGGTATATATTAAATACGTTTTGAGTTTCTGCATGTGATTTAAGTGTATAAATTTTTTAAAAGTTGTCTTCCTAAGGCAACTAGGTCAATGTAGTTGACTGAAGCTAGTGAAGAACTCACTGCACTGTAGTCAACAGCAGGTTCAATTCAGATGTTCAGTACCTTATGAGACAGGTAAGCACATTATGTTTCCATCTACTGTTCTGGAAAGATACTGGCTTCCTGGGGGTCCTAGTCACATCTCACAGTTTTCTGCAAAATTTTCAGATATAGAAGAGCATGAAAAATGGCACTGGAGACCTAAATTTAAGAACCTGATTCAGCCTCTAGCACACCAGGTCAGCTAATTGCTTTCTAGATCCAACCAATTACTAGATCTCCACTGCCTCTACTGTCCACCTTTCTTAAAACTTCTCCCTCCAAAGCTGGAATCCATTTTCAGAATTATTTTCATCTGCCCACATACAGGCATCCACATGATTTGAGACAGAAGCATTCACAAGCTGCTTACAGATGTAATACATTGTTGAACAGTTGAGTTATTGTTCAGGAGAAACAGGACTCCAGGGACAGCACTAGATCATCACTATGCAAGGCCAGCTGAACTGAGCTAATCTGTAAATTAGGAAAGTTTTATGTCCCAGTAGATTTGATCATCTGTCATGTATTTAAAGAAAATCTGGAAACTCCCCTTCAAAGAAATGTGTATTTTAATAGCCAACTGAATTGTATGTAAGCATTCCTTGAGTTTCTTTCCCAGTGCATTATTCTCTATTTCTCTTTGTTTTGGTGGGTTTTTTTGTTGTTGTTGTTTTTTTGGTTTTTTGGATTTTTTTAACAGAATTTTGCAATAGATTTGTCTTCCTGGGACAAAGCCTATTCTGAGCAAACACTGCAGGAGATAAGGCTGATTCTTATGGTTATCTTGCAACTCCCAGGAGAGGGAGGATGCTGATTGAGGTTAGGCAGGTAGCAGGACAGACTGCTGTAGTCTTTCCAAGCAACCCATCAAGCAGCCTGCTGTTTTGAGTAGTTCTATTTGGCTCAAAATGTTGTAGGAATTAATAAGATTTAAGAACAACCCAGGAGACAGAGGGTTGAATTGATTTTTGAATGCTACCTTGGCTGTCCCTTTCCAAGGAAGCTGGTTTGGTACCAGACCTCATTCCCAACTTGGGACAAATCTCTTTTTATACACTTGGGTCTGCAAAGCTATTCAAAAATAGCTGTTCCATAAGGATAAACAAGTTTCCAGTCTTCTTACATTTAGCACATAAAAAACCCAATTCAGAGACTCTTTTGTATGAGAGAAAGGTATATTTCATGCTTTTTGGTATTGCCTACAGTAGAATAAGCAGGTGCACAAATGTTAAAAGATGTAGACAGCCAACAAAGAAGGCATGTGGGTAAAAGAACTAATTTAATGTTTATTAATAAGATCAAGAGCACTCTGGGGAGGGCATCTCAAATGGTTAGTTAAAACAATAAAAATAATAATATATATAATCCAGAAAATTTGCTAACTCTAGGGACACTGCATGTGTAAACAAGTTCTCTCTCTCTCTCCTTCTCTTTGGCTTTGTCAAAAACTATTGCCATTATGAAAAAAGAAAGAAACAAAGATAAACTTCCTATTGCTTTAGGAATTTCATATAGAAGAGAGAAATATTTTGTTCAGTCCTCAAAGGAAAAAGTAGAGTCAATGGACATTGTGGCAGCTCCTCTATCTAAGAGTTTAATGTAATTCAGTTCTTGCACTATCATGCCTGTGCCTATATCCTGGAAGTGGGAAAGCCCAATCAATCCAGAGAGTCAGCATTATTTGTAAAATAAATAATAATTTAAAAGCCTCCAAGCCTGACCTTTGGACAGTAACATCCTTGTCTACTTCTGAAAGGCAACTTTCTGCTGGCTCCTGAGTGCGTCCTCAGATCCTGGAGAACCCTGGAGAAATAGATGAACCCCTGCTCTGTGCATGCTTTGTTTCATGGCCATGCAATTCCAGACTTTCCTGGATATTCTACTACACTGCTGCTGCTGACTGCAGATACAGTACACAGAAATTAACAGCTTTTTCACTCCCACTGTTAACAGACTGACACCACAGCTTCTTAGGACCCTAATTAAAGGACAGCATGTTTTGTGTCTTGAGCCTTTTTACAGCAGCAATTTATATTGGATCATCCTCCATCTCTGTAGGCTCCCTTTAGAACTAATGAGTGAGGATTACCTGGTTAATGCACCTGTGGTGGCTGCTGCTGCTTCCCCCACTTTATATACAAATAACAATTTATTATAACTATTGGGCAACTAATTCTGCTCTGCCCATGTTTATTGGAAGCAAAATTATTTATTGAATTTTCAATGAGTTTGAATCAGGAACTGTAGCAAGGTGTGCTCCCATAGCCTTAAATACAAGGGTGCATAAAATCCATGAGCCGTTTTTGTTTTTTTTTTTTTTAATCCATTTATGTTAGTTATAAGTGGGAATAAAATAAGTAAATTCCACATACCTCTGGAGAAGTCCTAACCTCTGGACCATTTTCTGTCTCACAAACAGGAAATTCAGAGAACTCATTAAGAGATTTGCTACTTGTTGTCTCTCCTAATGTATTAGTGTTGATCAAAATGAACACTCTACCAACACTTTAATCAAGTCCTATGAGGAATACAAGCTTTGAAAAACAAAATTTGTTTTCTCATTTATTTTGTGAGAGATTCTTGACAAAAATCAATTTGTGCATAGAAGTCAAGTAGTTAGTCCCTACAAATCTTCCCAATAATCTCAGAGAAGTAAACGCAAATATTACTCAAAATTCTGTATGAAAGGATATCTGAGACTGAACTCTCCATGAGAGTGAGATTAGACTCCCTGAGTTCCCTGAGAAAAATTCATGTTTTTTTCTCAGTTGATAAGATTTTTAAAAATTATTTAAAATTTTATATTTTACATTTTTAGAAATATCTGTTCCTTTTACTTTCAAATTTTTTCATTTAGAAGAATATGATCCTTGATCACTTGATCAATCATTTCAATAAAGCAGGATGAGGAATAGAGCTGGAAAAATCTTCCCCACCCACTTGGAGCATTTGGGATGCTGGTCACACGTCTTTATTTCTGTACTCTCTTCTCTATTCTTCAGGCATCCTAGCTGACCTAAAACTGCTAGTCCTGAGCATCAAGAGCAACTAACAGGATTATTATTTTTTAGCTTTCATTTGCATGCACATCATGATTATCACTTGTGACAGAAATCTCTCACTCTGTCTGTCCTTGCTGCATTTCTCCTTGGGACTCAGGTATGGCTTGGAGCCCAGAGCAGAGTTTTCTCAAGGCAGATTTCCATGAACATCTGAATTCTCCAGTAATTTTCATTAATGACAAGTCACTAAAACTCAGGGTTCCTTGGAGCTTTATAAAAAAAAGAGCTCAAAATATCTCAGTGGCAGGTGGCATAAAAAAATCAGATGTTGTTACATGTAATGTAAATAAACACTGTTATGTAAGGTAAATACCTATTGCCATTTTTAGCAGAGTGCTGAACATAGTTCATAGTGAAACATTTCAGTTTGAATTCTGATCTTGCCCATGAGAATTGTTTGATTTAGTAAATTGCCAGGAATGCATGGATCAAGGTTCATCTGGAAGGTCACTGACTGATCTGAATGAATTTGTCTCATGTGAAGAAAATGGAGGAATTCATGTTAAAAAAAGGACCAAAACAGAACAAATTTCAGAAATTCCTCTTTTTCTCCACTAAGTTTAGAATGGGGTTTGGGATAATTAACTCAGACCTGAACAATAGAATTTTAGCTACCGACAGTTTGACAAAATGTTTCCCCTTCATACAGTGGAGCAGTTTGTAGAAGATATGACTCACCTTTCCATTTTCCAGCCTCACTGGGAGTGCCTGATCAGCTCATTTCAGCTAGCTTAGCACCTCTTCCCTCCCCAGCCAAGAGGAGCCTAATATTCCATTTATAAAACAGAAACTGTAATTCCTGAAGTATAATTTTTGAAGTAATGATAACTAGAATACTAATTAAATATAAAATAGTTGGGAAAACTAATTATGTAAGTTCATAATGTGTTCATCTGTTTATTTAATATTTATAATGAAATCTAGGAAAACCATAATTTTTAACTTAAAAAGTGGAGATTGTTAAAATACTTTGAATAGTAGCATAGAAGAGGCAATAATTTTTCAAGGCTTTTGGCAGTACATATTTTTCAATTTTGCACCTTCATCTGAAATAGAAGTCCATGCTCTACCATTCCAAAAGGACATGGAATTCATTAATACTTGATAAACTTCCTTCTCTTTCACTGCCCTAGAGCTAAGCAGTAATTTCTGCCAACTCATTTCTGGTGACTTTAAAAGAAACATTGGTTATTTGCTGGGAGACAGCTCAAATACTTGGATTTCTAAGTTTGTCTCCCTGTTGGTGTGATTGATGATATTGATCCT
Source organism: Taeniopygia guttata (assembly GCF_048771995.1). NCBI lineage: Eukaryota > Metazoa > Chordata > Aves > Passeriformes > Estrildidae > Taeniopygia > Taeniopygia guttata. The sequence goes on along the minus strand of NC_133027.1, from coordinate 13,407,764 downwards.
AAAGGAGACACACTCAGTCTCTCGGATGCCTTTGGAGGGAGGGTGGAATCTAGAATTTGAGAATGCATGTGCTGTTACCAGCTTGTCTGGATCTTTTGAACTATTTCCTTTCAGTCTGGGGGGAGACTTCTTGGATGCGTGACAATGCAAAGGTAAACTGTCGCTCAAAAAGTAAAATCAATTACTCTTGGGATTCTCATTTTCAATATTTTAGAATACATTAACTTCAGCCAATTTTTTCCCCACTTACTTTTTAAATATTTCTTTCCTTGTGGCATCAGTTTAACTTTTCAAAATATCATTTAATCCAGAAGATTAAAGCAGGAATTAGAGGTGAAATACTTGAAACATGTCAGAGAAAATGCAATTCTTCTCCAGTATATCACCATATGCTTGTATAGTGTCAGGTACAACAAAAAGAGAATTTGTGCTGTTAGGAACATATGTTTTAAATTGCTAAGATAATCAATGTATGTAGCTCAGTAGGATTAGGTATATTCAAAGCTATTTATCATACACATGTTAAAACTCACACTAAAACCATGTTTACCCAGGAAGAAATGCAAATTGCTGTCACTCCATTCAAAGATATGTGATAAAGTTCAACATCTGACATTCTAAATAATTTTTTAGATAGTCCCGTAGCAGAGAATTTGTGCTAGATTCAGTTGATAGTGCATCATTCTCTAGGAGTAGAAAAATGTAGTTAATAGATTATTTTGTTTTGGTTGTTTTTTTAATATGGATATTTTGAAAAAAATTCAAATAGATTTAAAATTTAAATTGAACTTAACAGGTGATGGGTTTGGGACCATTTCTCTAATTCTAGAGCAGTAAAAATATCTTAAAGGCCTGCTATACCAAAACCAGAATTGTTCCTATGTCCCTGTCATATTTATATGAGTACTGTCAAATTTAATTTAATCAAAATGCCAACTTGTCCTTCAATGGCATTGTCTTGAATATTTATTCATAAAACTATCCTGAAACCAAAACCTGCTCATATTAAGTCAGGAAAGTTCTGATTTATGAACAGCTAATTTTTTTCTTGTTAGAAGGATGCAATATATCTTGTTTGCAACCTAAAGCTACTTTCATATGGAAATTAAGCCATATTACTTCATGACATGTACATTTATTCCATGACCTGTTTGTTTTTTCATAGAGTATTTATCATGAAATCTAGGAAAAAAACTTCACTAATGCTTTGGTAATCTCAATAAATAACCAAAGTCACAGGGCAATGATTTGAGCAAGAAACACTTTAAAACAAAATATTGTTTTGGTTGAAAGCTTTCAAGTGATGAAGAATCTGCCTTATCCCATGACACTTATTCCAATTAGGTGACCAATGAGCTGATAGAGTAAATAATTGTTCTGTTTGCTACTCACAGAATGCTCTCCCTAAAAATAAACACAACACACAAAATGTTTTAAAAAATAAGGTAAAATTTATACTTCAACATTTTAGACATGTAATGCTTTTTTCATTAGAGAAGAAGATATTTAGCCTTGGAAAAGTCAGTCTGGTCAATTCTCTCAAATCTAATGGTATTTTTGAAAATTCTAATAGTTGATATTTAACAAACTTTCTGTGATCAGTAATTGAGTTTCCTCATTTTATGGATGATACAATGACATAAGCCCTGCTCTTTTCCAAGCAGAAAAAAAAAAAAAATCAGTCAATACTGTCCTTAGAAGTGACATTTTTACCATCATTTCTGAATATTTATTATAATGTGCTTTATTTACTTTACTATGTATTTCAAATAAAGCTCTGTAATTCACATAGGAATTATATCCTGAAATATTTGGCTAATTGGTATTTAATCCAGATAAACAGGCAAATGCATCTTGATGGTTTTGCTTTTTCAAAGCATCATTCACAAATATAAAAGCCACAACAATGCATTTATTATGAATTCATCTTTAGTTTAGTGAATTCATCTTACAAAATAATAGCCCAGAAATTCTTTCATGGTAACAGTAATTTTAAACCACCGTGTAGCTTCAAATCCTGCCTCTAGGTAATGCACCTCAGGAATATATCTGTTTGTGAGAGGGGCTGGAGTCTGCCAAATATATGTTCCAGTCATGGAGCAGGAACATGCCCATGCTCCTGCTTGACAGGATAAGCAGCTGGGATGCAGCAAGCTTCATTTTGCCAGAAAGAAATTAGTTATAAAAAAGTAAAATCAAATATAGGATTCTTAATACTATTTTGAAACTTAGTCAAGTACAATGAAATAAATTAAATGTAAGAAGCTTAACTAAAAAACAAACAGAAAATCAGGCATTGCAAAATGTTTCCTTGTGGAGGAAGTAAAACACACAGCAATACTTCATGAGATCTGTCAATGATGTACAAATTTCCTACAAATGAATAACCCTATCAGTAGTCCAAGTCCATTTCTGCCCCAGTTGTGACAAGAGAAGTTGAACCTTCAAGTTATAGATTTTCATTAAATTTTGACAAAAGAAAGCAAGCAAAAATCCACAAAGTATTGTGCCTAACTTGGCTTACATTGTTGCATTTAGATTTTTGTTTCTGTGTTTCAAAAATAACATTTCTTTCTTGAGGTCACAGAACTCAGTATTTCTCACGGAGCTCCAGTTTTCACAAAGAATGTCTCTGCAACACTGTGCCAATTGGACAATTTTCTTCAAGAAAGATGAACAAAAATACTCTAATACTCATCAAACATTTGTATGCTATAACACAATGCTCCAGCCCACTTCCTTTGATGGACTAAATATGTTGAAATAGGGCCCCACAGAAGTTTTAAGGTTGAGTAGCCATAGATCCTACCTCAATAGTCAAAAAAAGACCAGAGACTTCTAAATTAAGTCTGGATTTCTTTGCATTAAATGTGAAGTACTGACAGGTAGAATCAGTTCAGGATTTGTACATGGGAAATGGAGATTGCTGTTTTCCCTACAGAAAATCTCAGAGCATCTCCATAGCAGAATGCACTTTTCATCCTACAATATTGATCAAATAAAAACAGATATTACTACACAAAGCAAGCTAAACCAAGAAAAGACCCCTTTCAAAAATTTTGATCCTTCTCAGGGAGAAAAAGGGTCACAGATTACTTAAAAGACAGTAATAGCTTTTTAATTATACTTAGAATGCCCTAAGACAGAGAACAAAAGTCCAAACTTCTACCACCTTGCTGGATGATTTAGTAAAAAAAATTGTCCTTTTCCACTTACTTGTGTGTAATTACATATCAAAAAGGGGCTTTACTTAATTCCCAGTGAATGCAAAAAAGGCAATGAGATCTTTAGAAAATGTTAAAAATTTTAAAAAAACACGGTTGATAATTTGCCATTGTAAGCAAGTCATGGTTGAAGTTAGTCATGTATTCTCACAATAACTCACAGTTTTAATCTTTTCAACAGAAATATAAAGAGTGAAATATGTTTTTCATCCTCTGATATGATTTCTTTCTGTCTCAGACCTGATAAACTGCTGGACTTCCACACCTGGAAGCTAAAACTCAGGAGAAACAATTTTTAATTCAAGGTTCCTATGACCTGGATGGAAAATTTCAGAATATCTTAAGTTCTAGATGAACCATTTCCTTTTATGGCAAAAGCCCGTGTTTGGTTAGAGTCCCTCCTTGTAGCCTGATATATTTTTATTTTCAGACTCAGTGGATGAATGATCAATGTTGTTGATCAAAGCTATGAGTTCTGAACAAAAGCATACATGGACTTTCAAGTACTGGCACAAAAACATATGGGAGGAAGGTTACCTTTACATGAATTTTATGCTCATTCTTCTTGTGTCCTCTCCTGTCTGTGATGCCTTGTAAAACAAAAAGTGAAGCTGCCATACATGACTTCAGCCAAGCAGCACCCCAATACCCAGATGCTTCTTTGGCTCATTTCTGAAAAAAGTGATGAGCAAAACCTGCAAATGAGGGAGTTCCCAGTGTATCATGGGCAAAGGATGAACATATTCATGACTGGTTCACATTCATATCTGTGTTCTTGAACCAAGCAGTTAGAAGGATTCCAGTCAGATTCATCTTTTTCCCTGATTCAGGGTCCTTAGTGACAAGTGTTATGTGGAAGTTTGACAGTCTGGCCATTTATGAGGTAAAGTGCTGCATTTCAGAGGGCTCCTTTAAACCCCATACTGAATTGCAAAGGATTCCCTTGAAAAATGCTACAGGAGTTTGTGGCAACCACATTTCTCTCTTTGTCAGGATTTTTCATAGAGGAGCACAGAGGAAAGAAAGAGAAAACAATTTCTATTTCTGCTCCTTGTTTTTCTCATGTGGAATGTGTTGGAGAATTGTTTACCTGGGGTGATTACTTGATTGGATTCTGCTCAGATTGAGCCTGATGGCCAATCCGATCCACCTGTGTCTGGACTCTTGCGAACAGGGTCACGAGCTGGGAGTGAGTTAGATATGGTAGTTAGAGAAAGTAGTATGTAGTTTTAGTATCTTCCTTTATATAGTATATTAATGTATTTTAGCATAGTTACAATAAAGAAATCATTCAGCCTTCTGAACTAGGTCAGACATCATCATTTCTTCCCAATGGGTTCATCTGCATTTACAATAGGACTTTCCCATAAACTCTATTCTTGTTCAGCTGCTTCCCAAAACTATTTCTTTTCAGATCAGTGTCTTTATTGGCATAATTTCTGAACATGGATCCTGTAGGTCTTGTATTGAAATAAGATATCAAGATCTGCTATTGGTATTTACATGGACCTTACCCTGAAAATTAGCCCTCTTTATTCTCCAGGGCAAAGGGCAGTGAAGACTACAATAATTGCTAACTTCAGAAAAAGTAATTTTTTTGGTATGCTCCATAATCTGCGCCAAAAAAAAAAGGGAAACTTTGAGAGGTTATTTTTGAAAATTTTTTCTCCCACAGAGTGGAAGTCTCTGACAACCACTTCAGGGTTAACAGATGCCAATGATGTCTCAAAGAGCAGCTGTTGAGTTTTGATTTGCGAGAAACTGAATGTCTTTGCACCTTGGAAGGCTGAAACCAGAGTTGTTCATCAGTGGAGTCAGAGCAGTGGAGCTTGATCTGTCCCAGTTTTTATGGGTAGGGCAGCTGTGCAGGAGGTGCTCCCTTAGCTGTGGGGCACAAGGGGAGGGAGCTGGGGCTTGTGTGGGACTAGGGAGATGTTGGGGAAAGGCCATGTAGGACTCCCTCGTGGGTGAGTCACATTTACAACTGCTGGATCTAGGATTTATTACAGTTTGATACCAGAGAAAGAGACAGAAACATTATTAACTGTCCCTATCCATACTCAGAGAGATCTGTGCCCCCTTCACACGAGCTAGAATAATACAAGTTGCCATAAACCCATCAGAAAAAGAGGAAGCATAAAAGAAAGGAAGTGCAGTATAAGAATGAAAAGTGGTGTCATCATCATAATGCTGAGGAAAGGAAGATGAGATTCAGCAATAGAAATTTCTGGATGAATTTTATAAGTTTTTTTTATATATTTATTTTTATTGACTATGTGAGGATGAAATTTCTGTATATTGTATGTGAGACATAAAATATACAGAATTCAGTCTTTCACAAATCCTCATGCAGAGAATTCTACCTACAAAAACATTACACTAATGAAAGGAAGTCCTTGGAGAGAAGCTGTTTAAATAATTAAAGTATCTGATATGGTTAAGAAATTAGTTCTGCTGCAACTTGCCATTTATTTTTCATCTATTCAAAGCAATCAGACATTTGAAAGCAATTACTTTGAAAAACTTAAAGGAGAAGAGTTTATAAAAATTATCATTAGTAAGGTAATATTAAATTTATGAATGGTTCTCTCATAATTGCAATCATGGAAAAAGAGAAATACTTCCAGGTGATGAAATGAGTAGGGTAGATTCTCAAAATGGATGAAAGAGTACCTGATAATAAAGATATTTGACAGCATAAAGAGCGTCTCATAGGGACTTTCACGTTAAGTCCATATTTTTCCTCTTGTAACTACAGCTAAAGGAAAAAACACATTATTTTTTATACAACTACATTTGATTGGAAGTAATATTTGAGGAGATCAAGAAAGAATATCTTTCTCTTGTAGCAATTTAATAATGCAGAGCCTGATACAGGCTTGTTCCAATATATCAGATGGTTCTCGGAACTGGATTGAGCCTTATTAGCAGTATTGGCATGTGAATCCACTGAATAGCTGTGAGAATGAGAGAGCTGCTCAGAGCTTCTTTAGTTACTTGTTCGTCTTTGCCTCATGCCCCATAAGCAGATCTGAAATGTGAAAGAAAATATGTAGTACTGCTGCTGCTGTACTACATATAAATATGTAGTACTACTACTGTAGTACTGCATTGAGTTCCTCTCATTTTGAAGTGGAGATAAAAATACATAGGGTCCTGATGAAAGGAAAGAAACTTACTGGAACTCCTTTTGTTTCTGTGAACAGCATAAAGATTTAAAGCATTCTTCCCATTCCTATCTAGAGCAGAAAAAAGTCCTGTAATTGAAAATGTGAAAAAATAGGAGGTGGAGTAAGAATATGCTCTGCACTCTTACAGGCAAATTGCAACACAATGAGGTCATTAAAAAAAATTCTTTCTGCTGCCCCCAAAGGAAATGACTCTATAGGGTAATCCAAAATATTTAGAAATTGAAAAGGAGACACCAAGAATCACCAAGACGACTGACTGTTTTCAGTTGTGGTCCTGTATGATTTTTGCATCTCACAGTACAGAAAACCTGCGCTATGGCCTTTTTTGGTGCCTGTGTATAGTTTTGTATTGTGGTCACTCTGGGCATACTAAATTTTCATTAAAACCATTACAGAACTTGTGCCAGAAATTCCTATCATGGAACATACTGAGGACATAACTAATGAATACAGAAATACTCACAACCTGTGTAATTTTATTTATATTTTCAAGCAATTATTTTTCCATTTTATGTAGTTCATATTCTTTTTGTTGCTATAGCAGCTCTTTTGAGAGTTAGGGATTTCTCACTTTCATATGAAAGGGCCTTTCCCATATTTCTCATGGAACTAACATGAAAATCTAGTGTGTACATCTCAAGGTGACAAAGATGACACATATCAAGCTCACAAGTTGGGAGGTTGCCTGTATTTGCTGTTTCATTAGGAAATATAGACAGTGAAATTATTTGGTTGCAGAGGTGCCATGTATTTTCCTTGCAGTTTTATAAAGCTGGGAATTCATCTTGCCTAGTAATTACTGCCTAGGAGCTGGAGTCAGGAATTATCTTTGTGTTTATTTGTTCTCATCTGTATCACTGACTCTGTTACATTAAGATAAGTAGTTTAATCTGTGTACTGTTTCTCAGTGTAAAATATTACCTTGTTTCACAGCACCATTGCACAATGTAAGCATTGTCTGTAACACACTCTATATCCCTTATCTAACTGATAGAGGAGAAGTACGAATATGATGTGCTATGGAATTAATTTGTATATTCACCTCATTACACAAGTTAGGGCAGTTTTTCTGTAAGTAGTTTCTCCATTCCTTCAAGACCTGATTTTTTTTTTTTTCCCTCTGGTGAAGTAGTTCATTCTTCTTTCAGCTATTCTTTATAGTATTAATATATTCTATAATTTGAATGTTTATAATCTGTGACTAGTGTTAAGATCTTAAATTCATTCAGAATTTTCTGGTACTTTGCCTATAGTTTTCAATTTCGCATTCTCAAGATTGCAATTCATTATATGCATTCTTCTAATAAAATTTGCCACAAAGTTGACCAAAGGATTGGAGTATTTCTGCTATGGAGATAGGCTGAGAAGGTTGGAATTGTATTTAGATGTTTTTTTCTCATTGGAAATAGGAAACAAGATGGATAAATTCACTGACAAAAAAAATTTGAAAAGTTAAAATGACATAGTATTTTAATAAGATACTAGGAAAAAAAATGAATCCAATATGGAGTTGTTTAAGCTAAGAAGAATGGACAAACCCATTGTAATATACAGCATTTTCTCACATCACTCATTCATTAAGTTCCTTATAAAGCTAATTACTACCCAATTTATTGTAGACTGAATAGCAGGAAATCACTGCTCTCCTATGTAATATAGCAGCTAATCCATTAAGGAGCACAGGGATATGAGGCCAGCGGGAACCTCTCTGAAAAATGATCTTATGTCCTCAAAAGACAGGTTGGACGTTCAGAGGTGTGTCCTGGTCCAATCACAAATTCCTGTTGCAAAACACATTTGTGCTACTGCAGAGCTGTGAAAGAGTTCTGTGTCATTAGGGATGGACAATTTGTTCTCCTTTCCCTCGTGCTGCTGTTCATGATAGCCACAGACCCAGAGCCAGGCTGCAGCACAGATGCAGAACCAAGGCAGTTCAGTTATTGACTTGACAGATTAACCTCACTCATGTTCCCAGGTCATGCTGCAGCCTTTTCATTACAGCTGTTATTGCTAGTGAATTTTTAACTATTCACCAAGAAATTAAAGTACAGAAAAAAATGGAGCAAATCAAAGCATTGACACAGATATTAGCCTGTCTCATACAGGCATCAGTATAGTTTTCTTCAAAGGGAAGTGCAAGAAATCTTGTAGGGAGCTGGCATGAAGACATTCTTTCACCCATTCTTGTCTGAATTTCTCTTAATCCTTTGCAACTGAAATGTGGGCATTCTCAATATCTATGCAAATCCTTAACTTTTCTTACAAACCTTCTTGTCTTAGCATTCAGAGCAATGAGTTCTAAAAGTTGATTTTGCACTGTTAGGGTATATTTTCTTACGCTTTAAGTATTCCTGTGAGTGCTATCGAATCTCTATTTAGCTTTAATTTGTTTTAATTGTATTTGTTTTGTTTTGTTTTAATTTTGAAATGAAGCAAATATAAAATCAAATCACTCAAACTCCCTATAGATCCTTCTTTTCCTCATTTTTACTCTAGACTGTATGAAATGAGCATCCTTCACATTTCCATTCTGTCTTTACAGAAATTGTATGTTCCTGTGCTGGGTCTAAATGCTAAACTCCCACCCAGCCACTCTCTCACTCCCGCTGCTTGGCAGTACGGGAGCAGACACTATGGACAAGCAGGAGAGAGAAAGCTCATGGGTTAAAATAAAGAGAGGGGTTGTTCAGCAATTACTGGCAAACCAGACTTGGGGAAAAATAATTTCATTTATTGACAATTGAAACAGATTCATTCCTTCACTCCAGACTTCTCCATCCCCAGCCCAGACAGAACAGAGAGGATGAAGAAGGGGTTGTGGTCAGTTCATAGTGATTTCTCTTTGTCACTTCCCTTACTCTGGCATGGGCTCTGCAGGCTTCAGTCCTGCAGGAAATCTGCTCCAGCATGGGTTTGCCATAGGCTGCAAGGAATACCTGCCCACCTCCTGGAGTGCTTTCTCCTCCTTCTTCTCTGATCTCAGTCATCTCTGTCATTTCTCTCTTTCACTCTGTCCTCTTTTCTCTGTTATTAGTTTGGGGTTTTTTACTTCCTTTTTAAAACCTGTTTTCACGTACATCATTCAAACCTCCCTGACAGGCTCAGCTTTGACCTGCAGTAAGTTCCCTGACACTGGACAGCTGGATAGCTGGACATTGAGGAAAGTGATCTGTGAGAGGACACCCCTGCAGCTGCTCCTCTTTCCTCACTAAAACTTTGCCATCTACCCCCATGAATGTCATCAGTTACTTTTCAGTGGGTTGCTGATTATAGACTGTTCACTCTGAATTTAAATTATTTGGCATCTTCCTGCCTTTTATGACAGCCACTTGAAACCTTATGCACAGGCAGCTAGAATTTAAAATTCCCCAACATAATCAAGACAGTCACATGTAGCTGGTAAATATTCCTCAGCACAAAACAGAGCTGTCCACACACTGAAAAGGGTAAACAGGAAAATTTTCAGAGAACGCAGCAGGACTGCAGTGGATATTTCCAATGCTGTTCAGGGAAAATACTCTTCAGTAAGATAAGACATGAGAAAAGGCATATCAAGGATGTCTAAGGTGCAAGAGAAAAGAGTCTGATAGTCCTGAAAAGACATAGGTACACAAAATCCCACACACAGACATAGCTAGGAGAATTGTGGGAAAAACAGAATTCTGGGACAGAGAAATAGGCATGGTAATAAATGAAACATAAATTGTTATACTGAATCTAGACACTCAGTCTTCTGTACAGGCAGATAAGGAACTCCCATAACAGGAAATTATGCAATAGATCCTCTGTGGGGATGTTTCTTCATAACTCCATGAAAAATACTCAAGATCAGTGTCCTGGAAAAATAAGTTTATAAACCATTTTTGAGCAGTGTCATCAGATCTAATCATGTTTCATTTTTCCTTAAAATATTCTCAGGTACAGTTACTAGAATTTGCTATTACTTTATATTTTCTGAAAATCATAGTGGTTTTACTCCATATATTAAGTTCCTTTTGAATATCTTCAGCTATCTACAAAAAATCTTGGTAATTTAAAAAATTACTTAGTTATGTCTTTCTAGAAAAGTCACAAGATAGCATTCTGTGGCTGATGCAACTCCAGTATTTATTTTTAAACTCAAGGTTCAAAATATGTGCCTTCAAATACAGTAGAAAATTATGTTCTATTTCCCTATCAAATCTAAACTATTTTATTTCTTTTACTACATTTATCATATACTTCTGACTAGAAGTATTATCAGACATGATGTTCGTGAGGTAGCATTTCATTCCCTTTTTCACATTTCACTCAAACTGAAAACAGTATTCAGAGTTTCAGCATTGGGCAGAAGCCTTCATTATTTTCACTGTTTCAGTCAGTTAACATAATTTACAAAATAGAATCGCTTTCCTGTAATAATAAACTCCAGAGAACCTTCAATTCCCATTTCATTTCCCAAATTTGCTGACTACAGCTGCCCTTCCCCCCACCCACCGCACCCATTCCCCTGCCCTAAGCTGTATTTTGGCTTCAATGGCTTTCATAGGCAAGATGCATTTTAAATTTCCAAACTAAAGGCAATTTGTTCTCTTTTGCTATACATATAGATTAAACAACTTAAATCCCTTTATCACACTGATGCACGATCAGTCAGCAGAAGCCATTCTTGAGGCAGGACTCATCTTAAGAAACCACCTGTAAAAGGAAGAAATTCAGTGATACATTAGCACTGAGGGTTTTGCCCTAAAAAAAAAGTTAAAATGTGAAATGCATTGAAAAATGCATTTTATGATATCAGGTTAAGAAGAAACCAAGAGCTCCTCAAAAGAAAAGGAAGATGTAAGGTTGCCTTTACATAGCATAATACCTCTGCTGCTTACATTTGCAGAAGGAGAAATTTTGTTACATATCTTTTCTGGCAGGCACAGTTGCACAGAAGACAAGTCTATAAGAGATAAATACAGAAGTGAATTTGATAAAACAGAAAACCCTAGCAAATATTTAGCTGTAGCAAAGGAGACATATAATCAGACCTCCTCCCAAGAAAAGGTCAGATACAAGATGAAGACATATGAATTGTTTACCTCCTCAGAAAAATGTAATAAAACAATCTAATTTCTTATAAAGCTGTGATGTTGTTACAGCATGAAATTCTGAAAAACTACCTGAAGCAAATCTACTGTGGTCAAGATTTTACCTCTTCCCATCACTTTTCAGAGCCTCAATGACAACTATGATAAGCACTGGAAACCAGGAATCACATCATCTTCACACCCTCCATATGCATAAGAGATTTTAGTCTCTTTACTATTGTTTTCAGAGTACTGTTTGTATGAACTGTATTTACATAAAAATTGGAAGTAGGGGTGTACTGGGAAGATCCAGTTGGGATGGTATTACTGTTATGAATCACTTTTATTCCAAACCTGACTGTGATACAGAACACAACTGCTAATTACATTATTTTTAAAATGAGCTTTCTCCAGAGCTGGCCTTCAGGAGAGCTGTGCCTCTGTCACACAAGAAGAAATTACAGGGTTCCTATGCAGTGCCTCCTAACGACCAGGGCAGCAGTAGTGGAAGACCATTTCTTCCTGAAACTTAGCCTCATCAGAAAGAAAGTCTGCAAAATTCTGAACATTTATCATCCTTTGACAGCATAATGAGTGAAGCTGTCATATTCATATTTCACAAACATTTGTTGCCAAGTCACAATGATGAAAGTTATTCCACTAGGGAATGCCTCACATTTTGTGTGTTGAATTCAAGCCAACAACTGGAGCCAAGTCTAACTATTTTTAGATTTTTAGAAGTTAATTCTACTTGGGCAAGTGTTGTCAAATGTGTGAGAAATGCAGGCTAAGTAAATAATTTCTCATTTTTATTTAATGCTGTCGTGTTTCTGGCTGTTAAACTGCTCTTTTATGCAATTTTCTTGTATTAAACTGAAGGGACTCTGCAAATGGAAAGTTGTCCAGAGCCAGCAACAGAAAGTTTAGGATGAGACCTTCTTTGAGAGATGAAGAGATAAGAGTAATCCCTGATTATTTTAAACTTCTACCTTTACAAAAATTATAAAACACCACCAAGAATTTCAATATGGGTAAATTTTGGCTACATTTCTTCTCCACTATTTGTTAGGCATTAGATGTCATAACTTGCAAAAATTTTCTAAGGATCGATATATGGGATTGAACTAAAATTCTAACATTTTAGTTAAAATGTAGCCTTGAATGATATTAAAATATATTTAATTTTGTATTTAAATTAATTTTACTTATTATCATAATTTATTTAATAATTTTAATCAATCATAAAGGAAAAAATGTTGTATTAAGAATTTAGACAGATCTCTGCTAGAGAAAAATTCTCCATTAGAAAACATAAACCATACAAGATTGTTTGTGATGTCCCGAGCTCACAAACTCCCAAGGGTTCTGGTCCTGCTCTGCTCTGCTTTGCTGATGCAGAGGTACAGTACCTGTACTGTTGAATAGCATCTGAGGTGGCAAGTAGCATCAGCTAATTAATTCAGATGACAATCTGGGCAAATTGGAATGCCCATGGGGATTATCTGCTTTCACTGTGAGACATACATCTGATTTTGTACTCTATATCTAAAAGGAAAAGCTTAGGAAAATGTGTTAACTTGTGTGATATTTCCAAATGTTGATTATTGATGAATAATAACACAATCACTAATTTTATGAGGAAGACGTGATTGACTGTGGACACACAGTTTTCTTCCATACCCTTATGCATTTTCCACATCTATGCCATAAAGTTTATTTTACAAAATGCTTGCAAGTTTTTGAAAAATTGCTAGCCTTAGAAAAATATGTTAGTCCAAAAATATGAATAAGAATGACATCTGGGTAAACACATCCAAATGAGGCTAAAGTGATAAGCACAGGAGTAGAGCTGCCCCTTGTATAAAGTGCTTTGTTTTCACTGAATCCCATTTTCTACCATTTTTATTATGCATTAAGGTTTACAAGACTAATCTGATGGGCATTGTTTCTTTTTGACTTCATATCAGCTCACACAATTGTTATCAGTATTGGCATTGAAAAATGGGAAGAAATCAGAAAGACCTGAAAGAATTTGTTATGTTAATTATGAACCATGGTAATTTCATGCTCAGGATTTTTATCTGTTCCAGTTTCCAATCTTCATTAGCTTTCAGATGGAAAAAAAAATAACAAGAGCAATTCTACGTTCTTTGTTTACTCACATTTTCTAATATTTTCTGAGGAAATATTCATACATAAAAATGGAAACAGCAAAGCTTTAAGTGCAGTTAATCTGGCTCTGACTGAGTCAGAGTAGTTTTAAATGTTGCGTTTATATTAATAATTCCTCATTTTCCTTGATCTACAAAAAACTCTATGCTCTACTAGGGAGTATTGCAGTTAAATGCACTGCCATGTAATTATCTTGACCTTAATTATATGAACTCTGTTATTCCTCACAAACCAATTGGTCTCCAACACTACCACTATTTTGATATTCATTTTTCTTAAAAATAGCTGCTAAATATTCTATTGATATCTCTCCCCACATGCTTTTGTACCTCTGACTGCTTTATTCTTCTTACACTATAATAACTTCTCACTGAATTTTAGGAGAAATAAAGTCACTCCTCATAGCTGCACAAGGCACTGTATTTGATGCTGTTCACAGCACTTATGCCAATCCTTTTCTTCCACTTCCCTTCATCATGACCACTCCCTTCTCTTTTTAGCTTTCTTAGGAATTGTTACACAAAATGTTCTGCCAGTTATTGAAAATGTGTCTGTATATATAGACAGAGAGTGAGTGAAAGAGATCACAGAAAAATATCTTAGTAAGCATTTCAGCCTTCTCCTTGGCATCTGTTATTTGCATTCTTTTCTTGGAAGGATAATATGTTAATCTAGCAGAATATGATTGATTAACAGAGCAGAAGGGATATTCTGTGTGTGTCAGTACTTGGAAATGCCATAGTCTGTATCTATTCTCCTGCTAGTTCCTTTTCTCACATGGCTTAATGCAAAATACCAATCTTTGCAATGCCCAGCCATATTCTCTCTGCTTTCATCATCATTCTGGAATGTTATCTTTATTTCATAGCATATTTATCCCATTTCAAATAGGATTGGTTATATAACCAATGGAAAAATATGTACATATCACTTCGAAAAATATCTTTGTATAAAAGGTCTTAAAACATTTTCTTATCAAGTTAGTATTGACTGGAAAAGTGAGATGAAGATGAAGATGAAGCTGATTTGTTCATCAACAGAGTCAACATAGCACAAGTAGCAACAGTGAAAACTTCTTCAACTAAGCCATGAACATTAGTCTCAGCCTCAAGATGTGCTTCCTTCAGGTTTTCTGAAATTTATTCTGAGTATTCTGGATCTGTAAGAAATTTGCTACTAGTTGTTACTCAGTTTGACTGTTCTTGTATAATTTTTTCAGATTGACAGGCTTGAAAACAAAGTATAAGTATATATGGATTATGAGTGTGTTAATACCCCTGAAAAAAATATTCACCACCATTCCTGTGTGGATATGTGCTTAATCCCAATTTACTTTGTTCCTTCACCTAATATACTAGTGTTAATATTTATTTCCCTTTACCAAATTCAACTTAAGTAACTCCTGGTTTTAATACAGTCATGTCTAAACTAAAAATTAATAAAATTAGTATTAGTTATTCCATTCACACTATGAGAGATTAGTGTGGGCCTACCTGCTATCCAGAGTCAAACATGTCCTTTCCAACTTAAAAAAAAAAAATCAATTTGTAGTTAGTACATGGTTAGTACATTCAATTTAAAATCTTTCTGGTTTCACCAGAAGTAAATAAAAATCTTAAATATAACAATTTTCTAACTACTGTATTTCTTAGTCATATCTCTGAGAAATCCTTTATGGTGGGTCTATTTCCCTAGAGAAATGATTGCAACTCCGAATAAAATCTTAGGCTGTCAGCTGTGACTTCTTCAGTGTTTTAAGCACTGATTGTCAAAATCATGAACTATTCATATAGTTCACACTGTAGATTTAATTTATTTCACATTCACAGCTTGAAAATATAATTATTCACCACAACTGTTTGGTAAATTGGTGGGGAATTCACCTAATGTAAGCCAAGATAATTGTCCATATAACCATTGGTGCTCCTGCTAAAGTCGGTGGAGAAATCAGAGGTTGATTCATCCCCTCTGTCTTTCTCACATACCTCAAGAGTGGGATGAAATCCTTTCCAATGTGCTTATCACTCTTGCCTGGTCTGCTACATCACTTGCTTACACAGTATGTCTTGTGGATCACTGAAACTGAGAGAAATTGTTTTAACTTTCACTCAACATGCCAGAAAAATAATATTTCTATTGTTGAATATTTATGTGCTTTTGTGCTTTTTTTTTTGAATCCACAGCCCTTCCTCTCTCTGCAGTTTTGTTTTATTTGAATGGGCTTGGATGAAAATTAAAGCAAATTTATATGTCACATAAAACTGCTTGAATTTTGTGATATCTAGACTTTTTGTGTTTTATCTTCCTGAATGCTCATAGAAACCAAGCAGCAATGACAAGTTTTATATGGATAAAAATTGCTATTATGCCAACATACCATATTCCCAAAGTTCTTACAGCAACCCACTGATAGGACAGGATGGGTCTGGTCCCTCATAATTTGTATCCCCTTTGCAATTAATTTTTCCAGTTGTTTAAAATTATACAACCCTAAATATTGAGTTATTTCTGAACATAGTACAAAATAGTTTCAGTCTGACTAAAGCTTATTAGACCCAAAAACCAGAGGAGTGGAAAATTCCTAAATTTGCTTTCCTTTCCATTTCTTTCTGATCCCATGTAGGGTTTTTCACATGATGCCTGACTTCAAGGTGGATCCACTTTCCTGTTAAATTCAGTAGGAGGTGGTGGTGGTGAGATATATCCAATTACAGAGATGAGCCTTGACCATCATAGCCCTTATCATGCAACTGTAACTAAGCAACAGCTCACATTCCCCCTGTCAATAGTTTTTCAGGTTGATGTGCTACTGAGACATAAAGGAAACAAAAGTATATTCACACATCTCTCAGAAAAAATTCAACTAATTTCCACTGGAAAAATACTATTAGCCATCTAATATCTTGTTAGGATTCCAAAAGATAATTGAGACCTTTATTTTAATGGAAAACTGGTTAGATGGCTGCAAATATTGATTAACAAGTTAAACACAAAAAGCTTGGGACACATGCAAAATAAAAAAAAAATATATATTTTCTAGCAAACAAGTACAAAGCACTGTCACCAAGCTGTAACCCACAGAGAGAATATGTCACTGTCTGTCCCATGAAGGTGTCCTGCAGGCAAATCTACATCCAGCCACAGGTGGGTGGTAACTGTAACTGGTGTTACAGCCACAGATGGCTCTTTATAACTAGTTGAGAACCTCTCTTGTGTTAATAATTCATATATAAAACTGAAAAAATAGAATTCTCTAGTGTTCAATTGATAAACCACTAAGTTTTACTTCTGCTCTACTAATTAGCTGCAATTAATACATCTTTCTCAGCTCATTCTGTGTTATTTGGCATCTCTATCAGTGACTTGGATTAGATTGGAAAAGCACTTTTTGATAAAAGGTTAGAGATGGCACAGAGGTCGAGGCTGTAATAAATAATGAAGATGAATTTCTGAAGAAGCAGCACTTTGTGGTCAACAGTTAGATGTAATGCTTTATTTAATATATGCAAATAGATTGTTAAATTAAATTTTTCATCTGTAAAACCATTCAATTTGTAGGATGAAAAACCACTCTGGAAAGAAATATCTTAGAGAACAATTTAAAAGCCCAGAAAACCTGAATTTGCATATGATTGCTTAGGACAACAGTTTTGACTGGAGAGTGACCTCTCTATAAAGTATAAGGCATTTTTCTTGATGTGGGTACCACCAAGAAAAAAAAAGGATTTTACTCATTTCATGGACAGCAAAAATTAGAAATTATTTTGGAAGAGACCAATGGGGATGAGGTGCCAATGTCTTCAGTTGAGACACTCAGACCTGCCTGAGTTTGCACTGGCAAGCAGTAATATGCAAGTTGTGGAAATGAATCTGCAGAACAATGAAGTTAGTGCTGGGCACCAAACACCCACACTACAAATGGATGGCAGTTTTACCCAATGCTACCTCCAGTCTGGTCCTGTTTTTGCTCATAAGCGACAGAGTCAAATCAAAAAGTCCTCTGAAGCCTGAATCATCCAGATTTAGATCCATCTAGAGTCCAGTCCGTGCAATTAAAGGCTGTTTTATGGGAGAAGCCAGGAGTATTAAGTGGGGATGACAGCTGATTTCCTTCAAAAGAGCACTTTGTGTCAATTAAAACACATTTGGTGTATCTATAGAAACGAAAGCATGAAATAGCTTGATGCCTTTGTAAGCAGCCCTTGTGGACAAATCATTTCAAAGTAGGAGGTTCTAGTATATAATTCACCAAGGTAATTTATCCAGTGCCTGGAAATTAAAATTCGATACGTATGAGATAGAAATCTGTCTGTGTCACCTGTAAGAATAATTTACATACACACCCGTTGGAACAGCTTCTGCAGTGGATTCTCTACCACTTAAGAAGTCTTCTTAAAAAATATTAATTTGGTTTTGTGGCTGAATTATCATCTCCACAAATACAGAGGTGTACAGTAAAACACTAACAAACAGGGTAGTCTTCCTAACCAAGGCTGTCACAGGAGGTGACCAGGGGATGAAGTGAACAAGGCCTCTGCTGCCATCTGTGCTGGAAAGTGTTTCCCTATGTCATATCTGATGTATACATGTGTATGTGTGCTTTTGGGAATGCTGGCTCACCTTCTCTGCTGGTTGGAGCATGGAGCCTCACTTTTAAAGGCTGCCAGATTCAGCATCCCTAATAGTATAAGGCAGTTTCAAAAAATAATAATATTAATTTAAAAAATAATACAAAATTAATCTTTAAAAAATGCAGTGTTGAATTTGACACATATTTTAAGGATATATGAAGAGGGCGCTTGTATTAATATCTTCCCTCCTGTTCAGGTCTGATGCCACACACTGCAGTAAAAGAAAGGCACTAAGTACCAGCTGCTCAGAAATGAAGGTGGGAATTAAGATAGCTCAGAATTTCCAAAGGGATCTCAGTGTGATGTGAGCTGGTGATGTTTTTGCAATCAAATATTGTAAAAAATCCTATCAGTCCCTTATCCTCCCTTCCTTTCTCCCTTCTCTCTTGTTTTCCCTCTCTTGACCATAACCAAATAATGAATGTATAAAACCCCATAGTATATTTTAAGAAGGATTACTTATTACCACAAACTCTTAGCTGGCACTTGTCTATTTTTGCTATTATGTTCAGAACAGGCACTTACTATTTACAGGAAATTTACCCTAGCTTGTGTGATAAAACTAGCTCTGACTACATTTCATTTCTTGAGAAGATCTCAAAACAAATTTTTTGTTTCCTTTTAAGCTCCTCGTGAACATAACGTGGCATTTCATTAAAAGTCAGTGAAAATTTTGTTAACGTTTTTCAAAAATCCAGTGAAGTATATAAAGAACTTGTGCATTTTTCAAAGGCAAGAAATAGATTTCAATACTCAGAATGTTTATCTTACAAAATTAACACATGGCATGTTTAAAAATTAAAAAACCCCAACAAACACAACAAAAATCAAGAAACAACCAACCAAGCCCAACTAAAACAAAGAAACAAAGAAATAAAGATAACCAAGAACCCAAACACCTGATAAAACCAGACTTTTACTTCAAGTTTTATTTGTGGAGCTTTTCATCAAAATACATTGAGGGGTTAGGGGGGGCAGGGCTGGTTTATGTAGATTCACAAATCATTTCTGTCAAAAGTACTTTGGTGAAGTCATTCCAACATTCTGTCACATCAACTAGTCATATCCCATAATGCTCAATCCACTTGCAATGGATATATGAAATAAAGAATTTAACTTATTATTTTCATACTTTGCAGTTTTGTAGTTTATTTTTCAAATCCAAAAGTCTGTGACACTGCCTAATTTTGTTTCTACATACATCATCATGGCAGAAAAAAATAGGGAGTAACAGACAGGAGATAATCTGAGCAAACTAAAACTGAGAAATACAAATAGAAAAAAGGAAATTAAAGTTTCATCCAACATGTATCACCCAGTCTCAAAACTTCACCGGGGTACATTAGAATTGCAAACTTAAGAGTCGTGACATCTGTACCCTGGGCCAATTAATCATGATAAATAATAGATTGGTTAAATCTGATTAGTTATACCAGTCTGAAGGAATACTGGGAAACTCCCAGAAATCTCCCATCTTTTCCAGTTTTCTTCTGATTTCTGTAGCCATTTATGTGACACTTTTTCTATCTGAATGCAAAGTTGCTTTATGTTGGAATTTTACTGAATGTAATGTGGAGTGACTGCTTGTCAAGAATATTGTTGGATGGTGGCACATCTCAGCTATTACTGCCATGAGGTTTGTTTTCACATTCGAGTACTTGGAATTTTTCTCAAGAGATAAAAAATGGGCCATTATCACAGCTTCTGTTATTGTATCTGGCACTACTGAAGCATCTCCATCAAGTTTCATCCAAAAATAGCAGAAAAAATATAATATCCAGTGGCTTTAGATGACTTTTTTTGGCCTATAGTTAAGGATAGAGATCCTGAGCTGGCAATCCAACGCTGAAGCACCACACATCACCTCTTTTCCTGCCCTGAGCACATATCTTCTGGATGCAACAGAGGAATGGTTGTGAAAACAGTCCAGAGGAGATATCTAAAGAACAGCAACACCTTTTTCATCTCATCTTTCCCCTCGGTGGCCTTTCCCTGCCACACCCTGCACAAACTTAAGAAGAATGTATGACTGTGGCTCTGGGAAGCAAATCTGTCACTTCTGCACAAGAGATTTTCTGTGCAGCAGTTCAATGCTGAACACGCACTGCAAATCTGCTTCTTGAGGACCCTGGATGCAGCTTGTTCTGGAGTTCTGTCTTATACATACATTAATACTGCAGCATCTGTGAAAGTCATAGGAATACACTGCACTCCTTGAAAGTCTTATTGCATATGCACAGTGAATCCACCATTTGGTAGGAAAAGTATGGAACATGCATCTATTTAATGAGACAAACACAAGGCATATGAAAGCAGACACTGCTGGTTGAAATGAATAGTGCTCAAAATAATAGCTATATAATTAAAGCTTAATATTTATTAGGTACCAGAAAATTCTCATTTGATGGACTTTTTTTGCAATGTTTTTTTGTTTTTTTTTTTTTTTTAATCAATATATTCCAGAACACTGGAGCTCATTTCATACTTTGACCAAAGTTGAAAGTCTGCAAGGACAAGTTCTGGGGAAGCTCTGACTATGATTCTGTGAAAGTAAGGTTTCCTCCTCGAAATGTATCCTGGATTGTTATAGGTTGTGTTCACAATTTGTTTTATTGGTTTGTTAACTCTATGTTGAATATGGTGCTGCACTTGTTGTGGCTGAAGGGCTGCTGAGGTAGGAAGGAGCCCCCTCATTCTGCCTGTTTCATGCAGGCCCCACAGAGGGAGGTGCAAATTGTATTTTCCTGGAAGAAAGCCTGGGGGATGAGACAGTGAGGGTGGTCCTGCAGTGCAAAGAGATAATTAGAGCAAACAGGGAATCTGGAGAATAAGAAGACACTGGGAAATACTTGAAATGAAAAGATAAAACTTAATCTGTGCAAAGAAGAATATGGAACTTTAATCCAGAAATAAACAGACAAACTTTCAGGGGACTTAAAAGGAGCAAGACTCAAGAGAGGAAGATACCTTGGGGGATGCAACTGCCAAAGAAGCATGAAGTGCTCTTTAAGACCAGATGTATTCTCTCACCCAGAAAATCTGGGGATTTTTCTACTTTAAAATTATATTTTCTAATAAAACTTAGCTTTGCTCTTGGAAAATGTTTTTAGTGGTTTTGTTCTTTTAAGAAAGAGAGGCAAGCAGATTTCTTTCAATTCTCTTGGGTGTTATCACTACCATAGAAAAGAAAGTTCAACACAATGGAAAAGATCAGGCTGTAATTTAGCACAGTTCCATGAACACAAGAAGTATTCACTTGACTTTCTATAAACCATTTGCCCACTTATGTTTCCCAAGAGGCATAGCATTACAGACATTATCCTGTGTGTTAGTGGCAGTGGAAAGTAGAGCTGATCAGAAGTTAACTTTCCTGAGCAGAAATGAAACCTAGAAAAAGACTTGGGCTGGTGTTTATTATGTTTTTGATCAAGCAATTTTGAACCATAAAGTAGAATCTATTTATTATTTCTAAAAAACAAATATGCTGAAATTTTGTAAGCCAAATGACATGTAGTAAATGAAGGGATGTAAGACTAGAACAAAGTCCTGAAATCCCTTATTGGATGCAGAGAACTCAAATGGATTCAAACTAGACCTTTTTTTGCGGCCAAAATGACAGTGGCAGAAGATTCTCAGATAAGCAACTCAATTATATCAGGATTATCATAAGCCAGTCTTAATAAAACTAAAAATGAACTCATGTCAGCATAAAGCTGAGGAAAATGTCATTAAAGATCTTCCCAATGACAGTTTAATTAATAAGCCAGGAAGTAAAGTTAGACTAAAAAAAATTTGTGATCAATTTTACAGAGAAATAATTGCAGCTGCTCACATGTAATCCTTTGAGTTTATAAAGCAAGTAGAACAGATTGATAGGATCTGTGACTGGTGGTAGACTTGTACTTACCAAGCAGCACATCCTTCACGAGTCAGCAGGCAGGTTTGTTTCCAGGACAGTGAAGCAAACTTGTTCAAATGGGCTTGAATAATTTCTTCAGAGTGCTGAGGAAGCTCTGTGAGAAAATTATGGGTTATCTCAAAGCAATGCATCTACTGTGCTAACAGGTCCATCTTTCCTGGGAGATGGCAAAAGGAGCTGTTTCCCACTCATTCATAGGGAATGTATTTTCCAGGCTATGGAGCTGTCTTCCCTGCTCCACTTCCAGATAAGAGATGAACCTGGCCACTAAATCACCAAACTGAAATGGTTTTCTTACATGGGTGGAAAGCCACAAGACTAGAAACATGGACTGTAAGAGCAAGTGTCTTCAAGTCAAGATCATAAAAAAAAAAAAAAAAAAAAAAAAAAAGGAGAAAGAATAAATCTCAGTGAGGTCAATGGAATTACTTGTCCTTCAGTTTTGTAGGCCACTTTAAAAATCTCCCTGTGAATGTTCATGACCTAAATATCTGAAGTTAAGTATTCAAGCTGAAGAAGGGAAGTTTTAGGGATGTTTTTGCATCTCAAGCTCTTAACTAGAAATGTTATCACTTGATTTAAACAGACAGAGAAATACCCCACCTTCTTTGGTCTAACTCTGACAGACCAAGTGAAGCTTACCTGGGAGCAGGGGTGTGATTTACATATTGATCTCAAAAGAGTACTTAGGATTTATTTGATTGTTCTTCTGACAGGTTAAGTACAGAAGGATAAAATAGGTGGGGCAAACATCTTTTAAGGTGAGGTTTGGTTAACACCAATGCCTGACACTATTAAAACCTTACTAGATGACAGTATATTTTATCTGCACTAAGTTTCCTTGGAAAGGAAAATGAAGGAGGATGATAAAGAAGTGCTCTCCCAGAACAACTCTACTGAATTAATAAAACTGGTAGCTGTGTAACATCTCAACATAGTTGTTCATCTAGCAGATAGAGGTAATGCTGCCAGAGAAGTGAGGTTGAAAATCATAACCAAACTCCTCACAGAAGTGTTAGCTACTTCTTAAAAAACAATTTTATTGTGGGGTCCCCCACAAACTACTGTCAGCATCAAAATCCCCTTGAATCAAGTACTCAGAGAAATCTGTATTCCCCAGGAAGGCTCCAGATTAAGAGGGTAAAATGCAGGAAGGTGAGACACATATGTCTAATTCAAGACCTTCACTTTCCCCTTTTACTGTTTTTATTTATTCATTATTCATAGAGAGATGCAAGATAGTGAAGAAAGTTTCAAAGAGAAAAGAACCAGGGCATGGAAGAGAGGAATACCCAAGTGAAAAACACGAGACATCATGGAATCACAAACTCAGAGCATCATTTGGATTGGAAGGGATTTTAAAGGCCATCCAGCCCACCCCCCTGCATTATGCCAGAATTTTCCCCATGTAGAATCAAATGGGAGAGGCAGGGCACACCTCACCAGTGACTTATCCATTGCTTTAAATATCTACAGAGCAAATTGCCATAGACCTATCACTTTAAAGCAACCGAATACTTGCATCTACATGGATTGTTGAGGGCTATAGAAAAGGAGGGTTTGGCAAATTTTTTTGAATACTTCGTTTTATTTTTTCTTGTTAGGAGTTGAACCTGGAAGTGCTGAATTTCCTGATTTGTAAAGATTCATCTCTTGCTACTCTTTCTTTTCAATAATAAATTTGGATTTTTTTACTTCTCTGAACAGGGTCGCAGGACGGAGATTTTCACAGGCTAAATTTTTATTAGGAGAAATCCATATTTCTTCTTACAGTTTTATGCTATATTGGCTATTTCTGAACAATTCTCACATCCTTTAATCTCAATTTGGCCACTCCTGAGTCAGTTTTTTCTTTTTTTATGTAATTCTACCCTCATAAATTAATTTGCTAAGTGACTCAGTAAGGAGATGGTCAATGGTGTGATGGGTTTTTATTTCAGTATGATAATTTATTCTCATGTGAGTGGCTTTAACTTAGCTGTGGGAACTCTGTGCAGCTGACTCTCCTTTCCCCCCTTTGCAGCTGCAGTTCAGTATTTCTGATGTTAGTGTTTACATCACCTCACTGCAGAACTGAAACTTTGTCATTTTGGGTGTGTTGAACATGCCAGTGATCTGTCTTCTCATGTTGTCCAATTTCACAGATAAGGTTTAATTGACTTTCTGTGGTTTGTAATGACCACAT
Organism: Taeniopygia guttata; assembly: GCF_048771995.1. NCBI lineage: Eukaryota > Metazoa > Chordata > Aves > Passeriformes > Estrildidae > Taeniopygia > Taeniopygia guttata. The sequence continues at coordinate 13,383,388 of NC_133027.1, read as the reverse complement.
TCAACAGGCCTTGGGTCCATCTGCAGAAAGTCAATTAAGAACAAATTGGTAGAGTTTGCAATGGACCACAGAAATTCCATCTGGTTTCCAATAAGTATTTAGTTTGGAAAAAAAATGCTGGACAGTTTTATAGCTTCTGTTATTAGGCTATAGCATATTGTGTTTCTTTTCACGTGGGAAGAACTATTTTTTCTCATAGATGTATATCACACAACAATCCTTTTGATGGCTGGCTGTTCTCAATTTTTAAAATGTCCTAGTATGAAACTTCTAGTTGCAATAAATTCTTGTTCTGGAATACCACATGGGAAAATGCAGAAATCACGTATTTTCTAGCATAAACAACAATATTAATATTGGCCTGAAAATATAACTCAATTCAGAACAGTTATGACAGTTTCCTCTGCCTTTCATAATGTCCTAGAGATAAAAGGACTGATCCACTTTAATTAAAAATATTTCACGATTGCTGTAATTGGAATCACCTCTTAATCACCTCTTATTCTTAACAAATAAAACACTTGTGGCTAAAGAGATCATATCAATAAACAAAAAAAAACCTTTCAGAAAAACCATCAGTGTAGTACCAAAATTACCATTGTTGCTTTTTTAATATTTCTGAGATATCAAATTAAAGATTTTGCAAATCTGTTGTGCTCACTACAGTTGGATGAAGACAAGATGGTCTGATATACCTTTTAGGGAAACAATCTTAAGGAACTCATGCTCACTTTTGTGTTACAAAAATAAAATATCTAAAATGTGTCACAAAGTTTAAGCTTTGCCCATCTCCTTTTTTTCACAAAATTATTTTATGCCTTTATGTCTGTATGCATCACAAAATCATTTGAGGGGTAATCATGATATCATCACGTACTAGAAAGGCTTGTTCTGTCACAGTGAATTATTTTATGGTTAACTGATGGTGATTTCTAAGTTTGCTTGTATTTTAAAAGAGCAATATTATCTCATAGGAAAACATAATAAATAAATTATAAAATAATTGCTAAAGCAACCATATGACACATCCTCTCTGCTTCTCTTTAATTTTTTCCCATCCAAAAGATTCATCTCCTAAAGCACAATCTTCTGACCTTTAGGAAATTAAATTAAAATGAGGAATTTCCCTCCTCTCTTGAAGGATGAAAAATGTGCCTATAATATGAAGTAAAATAGATTAAAATCCTCCTTAATAAGTTATCAAAACCTCCAGAATGCTTCTGACAAAATCTCCTAAATGCCTTTTCCATCACTTGGGATTCTGTGCAATTAAGGAAGAATAATAATAAAAAGAAAAATTAAAATAGCTTAATGGATTACAGATCAAATCCATCATTAATATATACATCAAAATTTTTGTCTTCACCACAGACTGGTTTTTCTGACATAATTTGATGATACAAAAATTTTTGTAATGCCACAAAAATAAATCAAACTGCATTTTAAAAACTGTTTTCAGTGATTCCTGTGATCTGCATCCTGTCATTGCCATAAGCAGAGTTGCAGCTTCCATTCAGGCTGGTTCTCCTGAGCACAGCTGCCCTCCACCACTAAACCATTCACAGCCCTCACAAAACGTGTTCATGTTTCATGTCTTTGCTTTACATGTAAAGACTGGATAAAAACAAGCTAATTAATGGCTTGATTATCCTTGCATGGATCCCATTCATAAGGAGATTTCAAAAATGTATTTTTCAAAGACATTAGTACAGACAATTTTGTCATTGTAACATTTGGCCAAAATGCTTGTGGGCTGCTCGTGGTGACAGACATAAAAGAATACACCTAATTAACCAAAGAGGGGTCTTCCAGCTCCTCCAAGGAAATGTAATGGGAGAAAAAAATTGAAAAAGAAAAAAGAAGGGAGTATTAGTAGAAAATGCAATCCATATGCTAAAATATGTGTCCACTCTTTGACTGGCAGAAAGATCACCAGATTTTGAAGTAAGCCAGTTCATGCCATACTCTATCATTAAAGTTCGTGCAAAAATTAGGAATTGATCCAGGAGTATGCTGCTGTATGCAAGAATGAAATCCCTTTTCTTTTCTACTGTTGAATGATATCTAAAGCCCATAGATAAGATTTTTTTACCAGCATTAAATGATATGGGTTTGTGCTTTGAAACCAACAGGATGTGGAAACAGCCTTGATTGTGTGGCTTCACTGCCACTTGACTTCTTTCTACTCCCAAATAGCTGTGCTGTGCAGAGAGATTACCACAGACATATCTGTAAGACATAACCCTTCATCTACACAGAGGGCTTCCTTAAAAGGATCAAATGAAACAAACCAAAATTGTACCGCTGCCTAGGGAATTAACTAATGTGTCATGTGTGAAACTGGCTCTGCTCAAAATGAAATTATACCAGAAGCAGAAAGCCTGAAGTATCACTCAAAATTCACCTTGTGCCTCCTGGAAGGCAGCTTGAACATCTGCCAATATTCCGAGTGGGATGAAAACAGTTCATTCACATCCACCCCAAAAATACCATGCAGCACATTGCTGAGGAAGGAGTAGAGGAAGAGCAGGCAAGAAGCAACATTCATAGCCCTGAACTGGTATGGGAACTGGTAAGAAGCTGGGAACTGAGAGATGGTGATGAAAGTGGTGGTGTCACCTTCATCTGCTCTTGAGATTGGCTTGGTGGGAGTCCTTGTCCTGCACTGCTGCCACCTCCCCTCTCCACAGAGGTGAGCATTGCTTCTGCAGCTGCTGTGACCAATGATACCCTCGGGGCACACACAGAGAGGGTCAGATGGATGACTTTTTTCTCTGTGTCCTTAGAAGACAAAGATCATAGCAACACTAACCTTGGCAACATGATGACATTAACCTTAGCTTACAAAAATGTCATGTAAATCTCTTAAGCACAGTATTGAGAAGGAAGAATATTTTTTGTCCCCCGCAGCAGTTTTGCAACAGGTGTTGTTAGTTATGTTTTGTACAAGTGTGTTTCATAAACAGGAAAACACTGAGTCCAGGAAAAGACTATTGGTGGGTTTTTATTCTTTTTGTCCACAAATAAGATTTATTATTTCACAGGTAACAATGCTGAACTATGGCTTGCACTCTCTCGCTCCTTAATGATATCTTATATCTAATTTATATATGGCATTACAAGGGGATGTATTCATACACTTTTGAATATTAAGACTCTGCCTCCTTTGCTTCAATCTAGAGTCAAAATCTTTCTGAAGCATGTATTTTACTCTTTCATTCCTTTTTATTACAAAAATAATTTGACATTTTCTAGGTTGCAGGGCTTCTGAAGATGCTCCTGGTTGCCTATCTACAGCTTTCCCTGAAGAAAACTTCAGACCTTATACACAGGTGACAGCCTGCAAGTGTAACCCATGTATTTGTTACATCCAGATTTCGGGAATATGACAAGGTTGTGATGCCTGGAGTGCACCTGAATGCGCAGCCATTTCCACATGGTGAAAAGAAATGTGTCACACAAAAAGAGACAGCATCCACAGATCAGATTAACTGCAAGCACCTTCAGGGTGGCTGAGGTGTTTGATTTAGATCCATTTCTGTTATTTTCTTATAAAAACTGGGGAAAAGTACTGAAAACCCTCATTTGTTTTTGCCTTTCCTCTTGCCCTCTTCCAAGGCATGATGTTGGGCCTGGCCCATTTGAAGTGAAAACATAGGACAGCTCATTTGCTTTGACCAGCTAAGAGGAGTTGCTCTGGTTTCCTTTGATCCTCAACTTGCCACAAGGCTTGTGAACCAGGGAATCTGCCACCAACTCCTTAAAATTATTCTGTCTCCCATAATTATTATTCATCCTCAAAATGACTTTATTTGACTCTTTCATTCCTTTTTATTATAAAAAATTACTCTAGGTGCTTTCATATCTGTTATGGATTGTTTATCTTGGCTCTCTATTCCATCCCCACACTTTTTATATGGATAAAAGAGCTACCGTGAGACAGATATGTTAAGCAGAGTTTTTTTATTAGAAAAATGCATTTGAGTTCTTGAACTGTGTTGCTTTTGCAGCACTGATAAGGAAAAACACCCGCAGTGTGGGGAAAATGTGACAAAAGCTTCATCATCTGCTATTTCTCATTCCTTTGCTGCATTTAAATTATGTAAGAGTCTGCTTCCACCTCAGTCTACTGCACCCTGCTTAGCAGCCTGCATGACTCTGCAGTTAATTTTTGCAGATACTGTAATTCCCTCTTAAATTTTTTTGGCAGCTCACTCTGCTGAAAAAGGTATATTTGGAAATTGCCTTTCCTGCAGTTTCACAATATCTGTGATTATCCAATTTAAGCCTGAGGATCATACTCAAATTGAATTTCCATACCTGACTACTAGCTCCTGTCTGCACTTCCACGTCTTGTGGGTTCTTCATGAAGCAGCAAATTTTGGATACAAAATTCTGAAAAGACATCACGGAGGAATAGCTAAACTCAAATCAGCACAAGCGCTGAGTGAAAACTGGACACAAACATTCCCACCAAGTCTCCTAAGGTAAACATTTTTCATACAGTTCAGTCTCTTCTTCCAGAAGAAATTTGAATCTTGGAGTCAAATTTTCTAGATAATTTTTCTGCCAAATAATGTCAGGGTAAGTTTATCAAATCAGAGTTTGTGACACATTGTGTGTGCAGAAGCACATGCTTCTTTCCTAATTCAGAAGGCAAAGAAACTGTCCAAAATAACCCCCATGAAATCAAACAGAGTTTGATCCAACTTTCAAAATTAAAAAGGACTGAATTTTAGAATATGTGAGTTGCACATCCTCCTTTTTGGGTGATTGCCTCAAGGTATTAATAAATATTTTGACATTTCTAGTTAGATACTCAACACACTTAATTTTCAGGAAAAAGTTTGAATGTTGAGGATTTTTGCAGTATGGAAAAATAATCTAGCTGCTTTTGTGCTACTCCAAACTGGTTTGTCCTTTCCTAAAAGAGTGCTGGGTTTGCTATTGCAAGTTTTTGACAGCATGTTATAATTACTGTCCTGGTAGTGACACCACTTCACAGCAGCAGATTATTAATTTTTTGTCTTGTTTTTTAATTTACAAAGACTTTCCAGTCCTGCTGAAATGCAGCAAAATACTTTTATTTCTTTAGGATCATAAGGATTAATTATTATTGTCTTCTCTCGAAATACCCAGCCCATGGTTCAAGACTAAAGTTAGTTGTGACAACTTCTCCTTGATTTGGAGTTATGATGAAATATAAGAAAAAGACATCCTAAAAGAATAACCAGCTTCTTTATTTTTTAACCTTTGCCTAAGATTCCATGTTCAAGCAGAAGGAAAGGAACCATTTCTGGCAAATTCTTGCACCATCTGTGAAGAGGAAAGAATTTACAATTAAGAATCATATAGTCTTATCTTGAAGGCTGCTGGGCACATCTTGCAGTGTGCTAAGCACCTTCAGTTCCCATAGAAACTAACTGGGATCAAAGGACACCCAGCACCTCCCTGGCTGGCGCAGGCTGTTGGCTGCCGACCAGGCTGGATGTGAATGTGCAGGTGTGCTACACCACAAACTGCTGCCAGGAGAGCGGTAAGTTTTCCATTACATAGACAAGACTGAGGACTTTTCAAGGACACATGGTTCAAAACTTTTTAATTCTGTAGGGCTGAAATAGACTCAGATGTATGTTCAGCTCATAATAAGCACAATAGCACTGTTAGCGTGGATACCTTTGCTGCACTTATTGAGAGGAGCTCTCTCTTTTTGGAGAGGGTTGGTTTTGTTTTGTTTTGGTGTTCTTTTTTTTTTTTTTTTTTGCAGCAGCAGCAGCAGCAACAGCAGCAGCAGCAGCAGCAGCAGCAGTGTTTTACATACTGGCCACAAAGAACACTGCACCAATCTGCAGAGCTATCAGAACCACAGGGAATATTTTAGCACTATGAAGACTGCAACAACAGTAGTGGGATTTAGACTTCATTCAATCCTCTCTAGCATGATTTCCTAGATCATGCTGTTACAAGATAAAAATACGGAGTTCAAAATCAAACAGAAAAACATCTCCAACCTCTAATCTCCACTTAAGAAGCATATCGCAAATTATTCTAGCAGTTTTGCCATACAAGGTTGAAGTACAGAGGTACCAACAGAGAGTGGCTCACAGAATTCAGCTATCCCTCATGTATTTATGCACACAGATGCACCCATTCTTGCTGTACTGTTTTACTTGTTCTTTATTTGCTGTGGTGTAAGTCATCCCATCCATATTTGTAGTGAGTTTTTTGAATGTGATTTTTGAGGATGTTAAACACCAGTAACTCCCAGCTGTTCCAGTAGAACTGTAGGCACTTTATAGCCCTGTCAGTGACATTTTTCTAGGCAGCTACAGTGTAGAGGATCACAGCTGAATAAGTCACTACCATATAAATGAGGAGAAATAAGCTTCGGAATGGGAAATTCATTCTACTGTGAAACTGATATTAAAATCAGTGAGGAAAATTGTACAATAGAATAAAACCAAACCAACAGCCCCCCCCCAAAAAACAGCAACAACAACAATATCAACAACAAAACTGTCCAAAAGCCAAGAAAAAAAGCCACAAAAGCCCACCAAAACACCTCCTCATCCCCATTTCTTCTCATTGAGCACAAAACGAATCCAAGTGGCCAACGTAGAGCTGTAGGTGAGTATCTACTGGTTTACTGAGATCACAGGAACCCCACTTGACAGATGTCTGAGACAGGGTATCCAAAGCCAGCTGCCGCCCCAGAGCATACACAGCCTTGTCTGTTATTGGTGGGACACATTTTGGTGAGCTATGGGTGTGTTCCAGCAGCAGCTGCTGCCTCCAGAAAAAGCCGCGGCATTCCCTGGGGGAGCAGCTCCTGCCCCCAGCGCAGAACCGCAGCCCCAGCAGATGCTGCTCGCATGCAGGAAGGTGTTTGCTCTTTACAGGCTCTCTGCCCTGCAGCAAAATAAGGCAGCTGCTCTCTCCTAGGGAATATTTGCTCTGTTTCCTCCTGTATGAGGTAACAGGACCCAAACCTTACTCAGTTCTGCAAACAGGAGGGAGATGCTCTTTTCCATGGGGCAGCTTGTCTTTGTGAGGCAGGGGTTTCCAGTGCTCACATACTTTTTACTTGTTTTCCCCTGCCTTGAGTGCTGTTTGACTGCCTTGACAAACCTTACACAGCTAGCAGGAGCACTCTGATTTTACGTATAATACAGACATGAAATAGTTTAGGTTGAAAAGAACCCTCAGGTGTTACCTGTTCCAACCCACTGCTTGAAGCAGAGCTAACTGGATCTGTTTTCTCAGGCCTGTATTTCACTAGGTGTTGAACATTTCCCAGGCTGGTTCTTTCCACATGCTCTCCTGGGGTCCACAATTTGACCCCTTTCACAGTAAAAGTATTTTTCATTTTGTCTAACCAGAAAATAATGTGTCTTTGTGTTCTCCCAGCACGTAGTTGCAGGGAGCAGAAAGGTCTCTCCGAGCCTTCTCTTCTCCAGGGAGAACTGACCCAGCTCTTCAGCCTCTCCCTGTACACTGTGTGCTCTGTCCCTCTCCCTGGTCAGTATGGTGGCCCCCATGTCTTGCTGCAGCATGCCAATATCTGTACTGGAGAGCCTAAATCTAAATTCAGTATTCCAAATAGAGAGGGGAAAGCTGACCTTCCTGGACCTGATAGCTATGTGATTTTTTTTATTTTGGTGTGTAATTGAAAGCCAAGTCACACTTTTCTTTACCAAAGTAGTGTCATTTATAGCTTCAAGACAATGATACGGCAGAGATAGTTTTCACTTCTAGTGCTCACATTGTTTTCAGCTTCAGTACCAGGGATTTCACACCTTGCTGGTAATCACAAAATCACTGAATGTGCTGAGTTGGAAAAAACCCACAAGGATCATTGAATCCAACTCCTGGCCCTACACAAAATAATCCCCAAGAGTCACACCCTGTGCTTGACAGATTTTTCTAATTCTTTCCTCTGCCTATGCTGTCGCACATCCAACTCTCACAGAGCCGAGATATCTTCCCTTCATTCTTTTTGTCTTATCCCCTTCCTTCTTGAGTATCCATAAATTTTTATTCCTTGAATCATGCAGCACCTCACCCTCAAAAAAAAAAAAAAAAAAACCAAACCAAACCAAAACAAAACAAAACAAAAAAAAAAAAAACCCACCAAAATAAACCCAGGGAATAGCTCTATTGCAAATCAAGGTTTTATAAGATTTTCTCATTTTCTCATGTTGGGTTTCATGTCTAAAATTAGCTTTTAAAAATGTTTCTGTATTTTCCTTTGTTCTAAACTTGAGGACAGATTTCAACTTCTTACTGAAATAACTTTAAGCAAACTGCCTTTGTAATCATTGAAGCCCTAACCTTGACAGCCTTTCATTAAATATCATTTCCATTCTTGTCTGTTACCTTAGCCATCAAGTAAGGACACACTTTATAAGTATGTATTTCATTTTTAAAAAGCCTTGAAACCTATGGGATTTTAGCAACATAGACATGATGACATTTGTGATTTGGTCACAGGGACAAAGAATTGTCTCCTGTGTCACCTAATGAAGGAGGACAGAAGCAGCAGTGAGTTCCCAAAGAGAAGGAAGTGCATTATAGTCCAAGTGGCAACAAGAATAACTTTTCTAGGACTTTTCCCTGCCTCAAAATAGCCAACCAAACAATCACACAGAGAACAAATTAGTTTTACATAAACTGTGAAGCTGTGATGAAATGGTTTTATTTATAGGGCAGCTTACTCTGAATGTGTTTCCACTAATTCTACAATCAGCCTTTGTATTTTTCCTCAGCTCCCTAGTAAGAAAAATCCCCCAAATCTGCTGTTTCACCTGCTGGTGCTGTTTGTCTTTTCCCTTAAATGAGTAAGTTTCCAGGACTGTTTTGAGAGCTCTCTTCCCCTTTCTTTTCCATTTCAGATTATTTCAATGATGAGTCAAAGGGTAATTTCTGAGTTCATTATTCCCAACTGAGAATAGAATTTGCCTGACAGAACTTGTGATTTTAGAGTAATTATTATAATTTTTGGGTCACATTTCATGATCATCTATTTAAATGATCTTCAGTTTCATTACCACCTTTGAATTTTTACTTATTTTCATAGAATCATAGAAGAGTTTGGGTTGAAAGGGATGGTTAAAGGTCACCAAGTCACTCTGCAATAAGCAGGAGCATCTCCAACTAGATCAGATTACTCAGAGCTCAACAGGCCCAGAATGTTCTCAGAAATGGAGAACCTACCACCTCTCTGGGCTACCTGTTTCAGTCTTTCACCACCCTCACCGCACAAAATTTCCTCCTTCTATCTCACCTGAATCTAACCTCTCTTAGTTTAAAAACATTACCACTTGTCCTATGGTCAAAAATTGGATTTATGTACATTGATTCATAATTCAAAGAGAAATTTATGAAAAAGTAGCTGGTAGGAGCCAAAGCAAAAAGCTTCTTCAGCAGCAATTCTTATCTAGTAACAGGGTCTGTTTGGTCTGTTTTGATGATCACCACATATATGAAATACATAAAAAATTTACATGAGATTCATTTCCTTACAGAAAAAAAAAAAAGAAAAAAGAAAAAAAAAAAAGAGGGGAGTGGAATGTAATTCCTAGTGCTAACAACAGAGTACAACTGTAAAATTCAGCTGTAGATCATTCACACAGGAACTGATAGACCAGTTCAATACCCAAGCAAAATTCAGCACAAGAAAGAGGTGAAAGAAAGGTCACAGTGAGCACTTGCAGAATAACCTGTCCAAAGGCAAGTTTCCTTTTATTCAGTACCATTAATTAAATCTGCAAAGCACAAATGTTTTTACTCCTTTGTAAGATGCGTTTTTCTATTTTAATCGTGCATGGGGTCATTGCCAGTCTAAATGTAATAGCCATTCTGTTAGGCTGTTACCACTGTAGTATTCAGCAGAAACATATTATTACTTCTATGGTATCTTCTCCTTTTTTTTCATTTGTTTGTTTGTTTGGGTTTTGGAAATTTTTTTTGAGAAAGGACAAAAAAAGATACACTGAGTAAATTTTGTTTATTGTATGCTTTTTTAGTGCAGAATTATCATGTCTGCTCTCACTAATTTTAAAGGGAGGATTAAAAATAATTGATGACCATCTCTGAAATTTTCCTTTTTATTTTTATCTGGAAATGAATTCTTATCTGGATGTGAACACTTTCACTATTTTCTTGAGAAGCAGCTTTATTTACTTTCAGCTCTTTCTGTCCTGTGAAGTAATTCACAGCTACTGGAGAGAGTCATGGAATATCAATTTTCAAGTGTGAGTACTTAAAAGGCAAAATTTGACAGTTTCATAGGTACCAATCTGACCTCTACAGCTGCTTCACAGAGAAGATGACCTGCATGTGAAGCCAGATTTAAAAACAAAATCTTCAAGTGAGATTGAAAGCTAAGAATTTAACCTCTGGAATGGGCAGCTGCCAAGTTTAACTCTTTACTGCAGCTGCTGTTAGAGCTAGAACAGGAAGAGAAAAGGGCACTAAAACACAGCCTGCAAAACTAATGAGATATGGCAATAGCACAAATGGAGAAAAATATATCTGAGCTCTGGGCTAAACCCAAGAATTGCCAGTGTTTTACCCTACAGAGCAGACTGCACAAATGGAAAAAGTGCAAATGTTAATGGAAAATGTGATGAACCATTTAATGAAGATGTCAATCCTTTTTAAAAATGAAATCTCTACCCCTTGCTTATTTACACATCCTTCTTTATTTATTTTTTTAAATTTGCATTTCTTTTCATAGTGTCAGTATTGTTTTATCTCTCCAAAACATACAGAACAGTTAAAATAAGACAGATAGATGCAAACATAAATAACAATACAAAAAACATTACGAAACCATTTTTTTGTACTGTAGCTTCTTTTGTATTTTCCATTTAGTTTATACACAATGGAACATTTTTAATGCTTTAAAGATTTTATTGTTTACATAAAATATCAAGTGAAATACTCCTCATGAGAGGAATGAAAATTCTCAGTTGAGGATTCTCATTTCATTGGAAGCATCCACTCAACATCTGCATCCATCACATGTTGTTCTTAGGGTCTTCTGAACCAAAGTAAGCTAATGGGAACATCTAGATTAGGGGCAGCCTGGGCTGCAGGGATCATGTATTCGTGGAGTTTGCAGTCCTGAGGGATATGACTCAGATAAGGGGTAAAGTCAGGCCCCTGGACATTAGGAAAGCAATTTTCCACCTCTTCAAATGTCCCCTTGGAAACTGTTTTTGGGAACAAGAGAGTGGAACTGAGCTGGCGACCTTTAAGGAAGTCTTCTGCAAAGCAAAGCTAACATCTCCCAGGAGAAAGAATCTGGGCAAAGAACACAGGAGACCATCATGGCTGAGTAGGAGACTGCTGGTCAAATGAAAAGGACAGAAACAAATGCATAGGCAGTGGAAACAAGGACAGGTGACCTGGGAAGAGTACAGAGACTATATTCTGTTTTATAGGAATTGGGTGAGGAAGGTCAAGGCAAAACTGGAACTGATCCTGCCAATGGACACAAAGAATAACAAAAAGGGATCCTCCAGGCATGTTAACTAAAAAATGAAGGTCAAAGAATGTGCACTCCTCCTTCCCAAAAAATAATGATGGAAAACTGACAATGATAGCTGGGGAGAAAGATGAGGCACCCTTCTGGTTTGCCTCCCTTTCTCCCCACAGCTCTTGAGTGGATGGACAGAAGGATGGGGACTGGGGGAGCAAAGTCCCCCCCACTGTAAATAAAGATCAGGTTCATGATCACCTGAGGAACCTGAATGTGCAAATGAGATTCATCCCAAAATCCTGAAGGAATTGGCTGACAGCTAGTTGCCAAGACACTCTTCATGATATTTGAAAAGTCATGGCAGTCAGGCAAAGTGAGATAATGGGAAAATGGGAATCAATGTATCCATCTTTAAAAAAGGTAGAAAGAAGACCCTAGGACATTCCAACCTGTCATCCTGACCTCTGTGCATGGGAAGATCATGGGACAGTCCCTCTGAGAAGCTCTGCTAAGGCACATGGAGGACAAGAATTTGATTCAAGACAGCCAGCATAGCTTCAGCAAGGTCAAGTCCATCCCGACCAACATAGTAGGCTTCTATGATGGAGTAAGTACATGAAAGGACAAGGGAATGGCTACAGGGGTCAATTATCTGTCTCAGTCCTGATGGACAACAGTGCCAAGCAGTGTCCCCCAGGGGTCTGTACTGGGACTGTAGTGTTGCAGTGACTGAAGGACATGGACCATGCTATGCAAGCCAAGCCAGTTTATTGCACTAATCACCAGTATTTATTATCTCTAACGTCCGTACAAAATGTTCCACTCGGACCCCTTTGCCTCTGTTCCCTCAGCAACACAATCTTTTCAGTTATCAGGTCCTTGTTGCATTCTTTTGTGCCAGCAGTGTCCTCATTACATCTTCTCTCTCCAGGGTGGTCAGAGTGACCAGACATGATGTCTTCACTCTTGTTCTCGCCTTGAGTCTATCTCTCCCATGGCTTCCACTGTACCAAGGGCTGTGCACTACCCAGCCCAGCTTCTGTCTGCTCACACAGTGCTACTAGTATCTTCCTTAATGACAGACAAAGGCATCTAGTGCATGCTCAGCAATTTTGCACATGACACCAAGCTGAGTGCTGGGGTGCCAGGATGCCATCCACAGGGACATTACAAGCTTGAGAATTGGTCCCATGAGAATCTCATAAAATTTAGCAACATCAAATGCCAAGTGCTGTACTGGGGTTAGGGTAAATCCTGCTATCACTCCAGACTGGGGATGAACAGATCAGAGCAGCCTGGCCGAGAAGGACTTGGGGGTGCTGTGGGTGAGAGGCTGGACATGACCCAGCCATGTGCCCTTCCGGCCCAGAATGACAAATGTGTCCTGGGCTGCATCCAAAGCAGCGTGGGCAGCAGGGGAGGGAGGGGATTCTGCCCCTCTGCTCTGCTCCAGTGAGAGCCCACCTGCAGTGCTGCACCCAGCCCTGGGTCCCCATCATGGGAAGGACATGGACCTGTTGGAGTGAGTCCAGAGGAGGCCACACATGTGATTAGAAGAATGAAGAACCTTTACTATGAGGAAAGGCTGAGAAAATTGGGATTCTCAGCCTGAAGAAGAGAGGGCTCCAGGGTGACCTTAATACAGCCATCCAAGGAGCCCACAAGAAAGATGGCAAAAGACTCTTAAAAAGGCCTTGTAGTGACAAGACAAGGAGAGATGTTTTGAGGTGGAAGAGAGTAGGTTTAGATTAGATAATATAAAGAAATATGAGAGTGATCAGACATTGGAAGAGGCTGTCCAGAGAAATTGTGACTGCTCCATCCCTGGGCAGATTCAAGACCAGGTTAGATGGAGCTTTAAGCAACGTGTTCTAGTGAAAGGTGTTCCTGTCCATGGCAGAGGAATTGTAACTGGATGATTTTTATGGTCCCATCCAACTCAAGGCATTTTATGATTCTATGTCCTGTGAAGAAAACTGTCTGTCTCCACAGGCTATGCAATCAACCCAGACAAATAACTTACTCTTTGCCTTTAAGTTGCTGAAGTTAAGTGAGATTGATTTACCTTTTAAATTCTGTTTCAAAGGACTTAAGCTTATTCTCAGTTCAAATCATTTTCAAAGCTCTTTTTACTTGGAATCTGACCAACCCCTCTGAATATTAGATATTTTAAACATAATTGTCTGTCATCTTTTTATTTGTAACTGCCATCTTATGAATTTTAAAAAACACACATTCTTCCTAGACTAATTAGTTTGAATAGCCTACTTAATTTCACTAAAGCATCATGTTCCCTAGCAACACATTCTAAGCCTGCCAGGCATGCTGCCTTACCAAAGAGCATGTGGAGGAAATTAAGTCAGCATCAGCACTGCTGCTTCAAGTTTTATCTCAAGCAATGTTCTGTCTTTCAAATGAATCTGCAAAATGGTCTCACAGTTCCTTAACTGTCTACATCAAAAGGTGTATTGCCACACAGTATGCAATTAGATAGCATGCAGTTGGGTAGGAATCACCCATGGCTGAGCAATAGAAAGTGATAGAAATTGGTCTAGAAAGACCAATTCCAGAGGGTCTAATCATAATCAATGTATTCTTGCATGCCTTTTGGAGAAATTTAAATATTTTGGTGGCAAGCTCAATTGGTCTAACATCATGAAAAAGCATTTCATCATAATTTAGGATGGCATTTTTTCAGGAAACCTTGGGTGTGCCCCTGGGTGTGTTTGTCTGGTGCCCTGAAGGTAGAGCTGAGGTGTGACTTCTGCCTGGTGATAATCTTGTGGCGGGGCTTTTCTCTCTTGGTGAAACCACAGATGGACTCACGCAGAGAAGTACCATCAAGGGCTTCCCATTTTCATTGACACTGCAACCCCTTTAAAAAAGTTCCCTTTCTCTGAGAAGTGGAAAGAATTCCAGTACTGGCAAAGACACATCCACAATGCAGATATGAAAGTGTATCGCAACAAACTGAAGCCCTCTCCTCACATCCCTGTGCCCCACCCTGTGCTTACTACAGGCACACATGCTGTGTTTGGGGTTCAAGTGAAATGGAGGAGATCACCTATACCCAAATCAAAAACTGGAAACTATACTTTCCCCAATGCTTACTCAAAAGTTTTGGAAGCTTTTATAAATGTTGTCCTCTCTGATTTTCCTTGAAAAAAAAAAAAAAAAAAAAAAGAAAAATATCCATAATTAAAATGAGAAATGAATGTTAAGAGCAGCTTCAACTCAACTGACATTTCACTTTAACATTTACTGGAGGCATTCTACTTTTGTTCAGAAAACATTAAGAAAAAAAAAATTGCATTAAATATTTATTTAGGAATACCCTTCTACAATGGATATTTTCTGTGTGAAAGATGATTTCTCATGTCATAAAAGCTGTTATTCTGCCCTTGCTTTCCTTTGCCTGGCATTAACAGGGAATAAAAGCACACCTTGTTTCTAGACTGACTCACTGTGACAGGGGGAGCCTTGAGGATCGAGGATCCATCACCAGACAGGCAGCACAGGCTGTACCCACACCTACTCCAGAGGCTGCCCTTTGGGGACTGCAGGCAGTGGGAAATGCACTGCTGAGCCACGGTTTGCAGTTGATCCCAGTGCTGTACAAAGTCCTGATGGAAACCCTTATGTGCCAGGCAAACACATTTGTTAGTTTGAGGAAAGGCTACAGTGTTCTAATTATATTCATGTTTTAATTTCTTTCCAAACCATAAATTTATCAACAAATTTTCATCGTTCCCTAGTTCTTTCCATCATTCCCCCAACAATCTCAATTCCCTTATTTTGTTCTCTCTGATAACAAGATAAAACCCGGGACATATTTATCATGTGAAACACTTGATTTTTCTCTGCCTGACTATTTAATAATAACTGAAACAACTGTACTAACAGCTTCTTCTGAAATCTGAAAAATCAGAGCTGTTTTATTCTTTCAGAACCACATTAAAAAAAAAAAAAAAAAAACAAAAAACCAACAACCCAAAAACTAAAAAAAAACAACCAAACCAAAAAACCCTGTTGCCTTGAAATATTTATCTCATTCCTTCTAATGCACTTCCCAGTCTTTATCCTGTATCAGATTGTACCAATTAATTTTTTGGGGTACATCTAACCCTACAGTATGGAAAAGTATTAGATTCAAGCATGCCAGTTTAAAGTCAAACTGTTAAACTATGGCAAGTAAAAGGTAGCTTAATCTTCAGCAAAAAAACATTAAAAACCACTTCCATTTGCTATTGAGGACAGCAAAGTAATGCAGTAGAAATAACATCCCATGAATCCAAACCCTATCTTGCCTTAATTAAACCAAATAGTTGAGCCATAGCCTGACCCTATTTCAGGACTTCAATGAACCTCTCCACTTTTGAACTGTGTCAGTTTATTTTCTCAACAGTCATAACTTGGATGGACAAGAACTGCTGGCCAAAAGTCAACAAAGCACATAACAAAGATTAATCCTACAAGGACTGAATTGTAGGACCCTCCAGTGCAGTGGGTCTAAAAGCTTTCCTTATTTTATATGTCTATTCAGGATTCTAGATCTAAACCTAAATCCAAATCTAAATTTATTTATGTTGCCATAGGCACCTCTGGGAATAAAACAATTGCCTTGCATTTTGCATTTGCTATTCCAGTGCTATTCCAAAAGCTATTCCAGAGCCAATAGCAAACTCCAAGCATCTGTGATTTCCAGTCACTAAGGTGACTGTAAATTAAATAATTAATTTTGTGATGTGATTGTTATCTCAGGCATCATCAATGACCCTTCTAGTAACTTGATTTAGTTTGTAGGATAGTCTTTGAGTATAAATCAAACAAAAACATTTCTGTCATGAGACTAATAGTGCAAAGATGAGCTGGCTTTAGGATTTAACAGATTATTTTCAATTGTATATTGATTATTTTTCACTCTATTGTCATTCCCCTAGCAAATTAAAGGTAGGGGAAGCAGAGCTAAACTGGAGGAGTTGCATTTAAATTTTTCTTCCATTATTGCAAAGTGTAATTAGCACTCAGAGTTTTAAATCAGACTTCTCCATCAGTTCTAGGAGGGTCTGATGGATGATAAGCTTTTACAAATGTGGT
The DNA here is from genome assembly GCF_048771995.1 of Taeniopygia guttata. Taxonomy (NCBI): domain Eukaryota; kingdom Metazoa; phylum Chordata; class Aves; order Passeriformes; family Estrildidae; genus Taeniopygia; species Taeniopygia guttata. The sequence continues at coordinate 13,366,806 of NC_133027.1, read as the reverse complement.
TATTTTTATCAAATAATATTTTAAAAATAAATTTAAGTAAAACATTAAAAACATTACGCTTCATAATGACATTTTTTTGTTTCTTAAAAAAATGAAACTGCAACAAATAAATGAAGATGGCACAAATTTCAATTTCATGTTAAACATATTTATGTTCAACCAACTATAAACAATCTCAAGCTCTGAAAATCTGTTTTAACTGAAAATTAGTTTTCTGTGTAAGAAGTAATATTTAGTTAGCTTTTGCTAACCTGCCATGCAATAACAATGGCTTTCCTGCCATCCTTCTCTTGCCAGTGTGACACAACTTTTGGCCTTTTTGTGGCTGACCCAGATTTGGGCTTAGCCTGATGGACCAAACCTTGAAAAAGTTTACATAGACATTGCTCTATGTCTTACAGTCTCAGTATACCAAAGTAATTATTTTTCTGATGATTAATAATCTTTCTAAATTTTCCTATATAGGAGGGATGTGTGCAAAAAAGTAAGCCAAAACTGTACAGCAGGGGGAGTTTCTGAATGGGATCTAGACCTGAAATCTCATTAGCTGTCAGACATCTGCAATAGCAGCCAAACATTCTGCACTGCCTAATGGAATCACTCTGGAACTGGGATTTCAAAGGATCATACCATTTTTCAGATACCTAATAGACTCCAATGCTAATTTGGGAAATAAAAGATTTCTGTAAATGTTAAGGGATCTAAATTTCATCAGAATTTGAAGTGATCTAAAAATAAACATATTTATCTAAAAATTTCAACTTAATTATAAGTTTACATATTTTAAAGATTGTCTTATTTCTTTGTTCACATAATAAAAGGATGTCAGGTTTTTATATGTTTTTAATGCTTCAATATTGAAACAAATCTTACTGCAGAAGCCTTTTCCTCTGAGACTTGAAGGCAGCACTAGGTTATGTGGCCTCTTGCCCAAGTGCACATTCTAATGGATGGGAGGACACTTGGCCTTATATTATCTCTTGGGTCATTACCCTCAGATTTTACCTCCAGTGGTGTTTATATGAGAATTTCCTTCCTAAATTACATCAGCACATCAACTTCTTGATAGGCTGCTCTCTGGTTTTCCAGTGAGAAATCACCTCATACCCCAGGAGTCTAAATCCTTTCAGAGAACTGCTGCAAATTTGGCACATGTACCTTCTTTCTGACAGGATAAATAATTCAACACAATATTCTCTGCATTATGCATTCAAGGGAGTTCAAGTCATATCTATTATTCATTGGGTGCTATTTAACCAGCTCTATCATTGACTAACTTACATTCTGTCACTTACCTTAACATTCATTTCAGCACTTAATTTATTCCTTAATGGTTATCTCATAATTACATTAACTAAAACTGTTATATAAAGCAATGATTGCAATGTTTTGTATTTTTGTTTTTTCCCTTCACCATCAAAAAATTTTAAAATGTTCTTCTACAGTTTTCTAGTCTGTGCAGGGATCCTTAAAGGTCCAAAAATGACAGGAGGGTCATCAACATTCCCAACAGAGAGAAAATGCCTGGAAAATTATAATTTCAAGTAAGTAGAGTTTATTTACAAAATTAGATATAAAAATTACACAAAATTGATATTAAAAAAGTCAGTATCTAAATTTCATTATTTGATTTATTCTTCCACATTTTGAGACATAATTTTTCATGTTATAATAACCTAGGCAGAAAGAGAGAAAAATAATTAAACTGTGTTAAATACCTTGAAAATAAAACAACAGATGGAGTTTAATGGGGGTTATTTTATGAAACTTCACCAAGATAAGACAATATTTTCCAGAAGTAACTGTTTACCAGATCATTAACAAAAATTTTTCAAAGGAAGGAATCCAGAATATTAAAACCTAATAACATTTCATAAACTGTTTCATGGGATAGTGGAAAACAGTCATCTGCAAAGGTCAAATTTAAGTTACATTCTTCCCCTGATATTTTCAACAACACAAATACCTGTGGGATGATAGAATTTTTTTTACAGCAAATACTGCATTAGTCTTAATCAGAAGTCAGACAAGAGTCTCCGGATCTCACCCAAGAACCACTGAATTTTTGCTACCTTGCCTTAGACCACGGTCCTGTCTTATTGGCAGCAGAATACTCCAGTGACATTCAGCAATATTCAGTATGGAAAAGTGTCCTCCCCCTAATCACCAGACTCAGGGCTTTGGCAATTAACTGTTCTGACTGAGTTACTCACTGAAGATTCTCTCTTTTCCACAAACTACAGAGAAAACTTATGTTCACAGCTTAAGAGACACCATATTTTAGTTACCCATTCTTGCAGAGGACTGCATAGCACAAATTCAGCTCTTCTGTGTTTCTGCCCCAGTGACATCATGGCTTCAGGAAATTTCTCATCTTAGCTAGGATGCAAAGATTTCCTTTCAAAAATTCTTATTTTAGTGATATTCAACATAATTGCTTAAATCATACATAGTCTATTCAACCTCGGTGGGAAATATTAATGGCTACTAAATTTCAGCTTATAAACCTTTTAACATCAATCAGTTTATACAAGCACTTCACCTTTGGTCACACCAAAAGATCCCTGAGATGGTCTGGTAACTCAGTTTTCAATGCCAATTTGGAAGTTTTCAGTGTCTTATTAGGCCATCAGTGCTAGTCGCTGTTTGTGAATTCTACCTTGCAGTTACCTGGATCGTTCACATACATCTAAAGGGATAAAATAACTGCAAAATTGAAAGCTTCAAACATGTTAAAACAGCTCCTTAGCTGTTCAACTCAATTATAGTTTTTGTATATCCCCTATTATATTATGCATGCATTTTTCCCCTATTGGTTTATAATTTATTAAAAAAATATGTTCAACATTTTTTTATTATAAGTAACTTTATACAGCAGCTAAGCAGAAAAATCACACCTGCAGCTCAACTGACAAATAATTTCCCATTCTTATCATATTACACTGGAAGAACATTCATTTATATTTACTTGCAGTGAATTTTGCCATTTTTTCTGAAGACAAAGTTGTCCTGCAACAGGAATTCTCTGCCACTTGGCTGAGCAAGGAGTTCAGAAAGAGGTAAGTAGTGAAGTTCAAAGTGACATTATTTAGAAAGTTAAAAATATGAGGGAACCTGTGGCATTAGAATTAGACTTTCCTTGCCATCAATATTACAGCTATAGTGTGTACTATAATAGTCATTTTTATAGTAAAAGAAGTGAGGCTTACACAAAAAAATAGTTATTTGGAGAATTTAGGAGACAAGAATGTTGCCTGTTATTACATCTGATGGTTCTGTGGAATGTAGCAGGTGAGTAACACTTGTGAAATGGCTTCTGTTCTTTAAAGTGTGCAGAGATTGATTTTGATGTTTTATTATCATCAAGAAGAAATGTTGAAATTGTATGGTCCCTTGTTTGGAGACTGGGGGTGTGGAAGGTGGTGTGCAGAGGTGTAGAAATAGGACACCGTTCAGTTGCTTAGATATTGGTATCTAATATCTCTTGTGGGACCATGACTGGACTGACCCAGGGAAAGGTTTCCAGATACTCTGGTCACATGTGGGTGCCTTGCAAATCCTGGGATATCTCAACTTCCACACATGGACAATTAAACCTCTACAAGTAACTTCTTCCACCTATTTTAACACCCACTTTCAAACTGGTCCCACCTCTTGCTGTGGTCTTTAAAGGGATTCTCATCAGTCAGTTGGAGATAAATGGCTCAAGTTAGGTGAGAAAAGCCTAAAGTGATCTAGAACAAGAGGATATTTCAGTGTAATCTTGAGGTTTATATCATCATTAAAAACAGGAGCCATTATAGGGGTAGAATATCTTCATTTTTTAAATGAATTAAAACTATTATACTTATGCACGTGGAAAAATATGTATTTTAAGAATTTATGTATCACAGCTTAAATCTTAGTCTACAAGGACAGAATTTCAAGACTAGCCTGGGTACAACATTGAGTCTTGGATTAAAATAATAAATCACCAAAAGGCAAACATTACACTTATGAACATGACCAGGAATTTCCAATTTCAAGTCAAAATCTATCTTTATGCACAGAATAATATAGTCCCAGTGGATTTTGGAAAGTGAAGATCCCCTGAGTCTGAGATCTAAAAGAAGTAAAGTGGACACACAATCCATCCTCTTGAACTTTGAGGTAGGTCTGAAAAGCAGACCTCTGGTGATGCTTATCTGTTCATCAGCTACCCAGCATATCAGGCAAGCAAAAGGAAGCTAAGCATTACATCCTAGATCTCCATTTGGGATTCAAGACTGTACAAGATTTTCCAATTTCAGATTTGGAGGATAATACTCAGAGGATGAAGTTGTTTCTCTCCATGAAAAATATCATGTTCTGTTAAAAAAAGAAGAAGGAAAGGGAGAGAAAAGAGAGATAGAGAAGGAAAATAAAGTGATTAGCAAAACACCAACAAGGGCCTTAGACACACAAATCCATCATCAAAGCTCTAGACATGTTTGATGCCAGTGGCTTATCTTCCACACTAATTTATTAATTTTGAATGCTGTGCATGTTATACAATGATTTGTTCTGTGGGGAAGCTATCAAAGCTTAGACACAAAGATCAAAGTAAGTCTTTAATGTAAAGGAGCATGAGCAATGTGCTGTTTCTCTGAACATTTGTGTCTGACTCTCCAGTTTACAACAACATTAATGTAAAGTACTCTTTAGGGTACAAAGATGTATTCTCTTTATGTCACCTCCTATGTCAGGGTCTTGTGGGGACATTATGAAGAGCTCATCTTCAAAGGAAAAGCAAAGAGGTCATTTTTACAGGTAACTGACATAATGCTTCTTTAAAGCTTTGATATCTCCAAAACATCATCATTTCCTTCAGTATTGCATCTCTCAAGCCACTTAGCTTTTGGACAAAAGTTTTAGGCAGAAACATTATTGCCATGACTTAGTAGGTCTATTCCTGCAGGGTTGTTTTTTTTGTTTTTTTTTTTTTTTTTTTTTTTTTTACAGGAACTATTTTCTGACCTTAATAGGAAAGAAATGGAAATTACTGAAAATCAGGGAATTTTTTTCTGAACTGAATCACTTTACCACCATGGAAAGTTTACAGCAATTTATAAATTGTTGCAAAATGTTCTAGATTCAAAATTTTCCATTTCCTGGACACATGTACTCATCTCCTTGGAGAAAATAAAAAAAGACATTCAAATTTATTTTTAAACTACATCATTTAAAATAAGCAACATGATGATTAATAGACATTGTTTGATGCTGCAAGATAAATGTACATCAAGTCTTACAGAGATTTTAGTTATGGTTACTGAGGACTGCAAAGGATCTAACTGAGTCTAACATGCTATTTTCTGGCTCTTTTCTAGACTTCTGGATATGCAGGAAGGAAAACAACCATTACTTTCAGTACAAAAGGTGTCTTGTAAATCCACACTGGGGCTTTCTTCTCCCTCTTGGAGCTTTCTGCTGGCTCTAATGGTACAATTAAGTACCTAAGTTAAGCAGCTAAAAGTTCTCTTCTGAAATAGATCATGAAAAATAAATAAAAGTATTGTGTTTTCCCTCTGAATATTTTGGAACTTCTGCCTCATTTTAATCTCAGCCTGATTTAGTTTCCTGATGTGTGTAATGGCATGCAGCCATGCAGCACTGCTGAGAGCTCTCTCCAGACCTGCACTGCAGCACTGCTCGTGGTACATGAGAGTTGAGAGCTCTGCTGAGTATAGCTCTGCTGAGCTCTCCCACTATAGCTTCATGATAAAATAATTCATCACTTCTTTTGGGCTTCTCCTTTTTGTTTTGATGAGGGTGAATAAACTGGTGTCTGTCAATAAGGAATCCAAAATCCCTGCCATAGCTCACTGTTTTTTTTCCTGTTCATGTCTGAATCTTCTTCCTGCCTGCCAGGTTTAATGTAAAGTTTATTTTATTCAGGCAAATACAATCCAGTATTACAGAATTTTAGACTAAAAGTACCCGCTTTAAAATATTGATGAATAATCTTCACTGTAATTTTATAAGCTATTTTTTTTTTTTTTTGGCTATGTATAAACATATGTTCAGTGAAGATAAAGCCAAGGAAGTGAGGACATTTGTGTCTCACTGACAGATTTTCTGCTGCAGTGATCTTTCCATAATTTATTTCTTTATTTTTTGCCCCACAAATAAGCATCCATGATAACAATAAACAGCAGTCACTATCTACATTGGACATCTCACCTGCATTCTAGACTTTTTGACTGAAGTGAATGACTAAAATTAAACTGAAAGCCTTCTCCCCATGATCCCTCCTCCCCAGACTCAACTTCCCTCCTAATTCTTCTGCCTCTTTCCCTCTAAGCAGCTCAGAAGGCTGGGGAACAGGGGTTGTGTTTAGGCTAACACTTCATGTCTGCTGCTCCTTCCTCCTCACGTTTTTCTTCTGTTCCATCAGCAGGTGCCCTTCATGACTCCCAGGCGTTTGCAAACTTCTCCAATGGGGGCACTTCCCACAGGCTTCAGTTCTTCAAGAGCTGTTTCAGCATGGAGCATTTCCATAGGGTACAATCCATTAGGAACAGGCTGCTCCAGTGCTGGTTCCCAAAGAGTCACAAGTTCTGCCAGGAACCCTGTCCTGTGTAGGCTCCTATCCACAGGCACAGCTCTGCCAGGATCCTGCTTCTGCATGGGCCCTCCAAGGGTGCAGCTTCCATCAGGGCACATTCCCTTTCTCCAGTGTGAGGCCCTCCAGGAATATTCCAGTGCTCTGCTGGGGCCCTATGGAAGGATCCAGCTGGAACTGGCTCTGATGTAGGGCAGCCCCTGGTGTCTCCTCAGAGGTGCTCCTTGTGCAGCCCCTTCCTCTGCTCCCAAAACCTTGCCCTGTAGCCAAACACAGGTTTACTGTGAATAGGCAGAAACCCTCAGACTCTCAGACCAGTGCTTTAATATAAGCCCAGAAAATCTTTTTGTGTTTTCTGAGTGACTCCAACACAGGACTTGAAGAGATCAGTTTGTGCTGTGCTTTAAAAGCTACTCAGTTGTGCCATGCATTTACACTGTAGGTGTATGTACCTATAGGTAAACACAATTAAACCATTGTGAGTTTGAAACTTGTTACAGGCATCAATAAACACCTTATTTAGATGTTTAGGGTATACCTATTCTTTGCAGATAAGTAGAATGTTTGTGCCTTAACAAGAGAGAACAGATGACTTTTTTGGATGTAGACCTCCAGTTAGAAAGATTAATTTCCATGTCTGAACCAGCTTGATAGCCACTAGTGTAGGGGATGATCATATCACTTGTGGATATACAAAGGCCCATTTGTGACTTGGACTACTTAAATAAATGTTTCTGACGTGAACAAGAAACCTGAAATGTTTCTGAAATATACCTTATATAAATGTTTCTGAAATGTACAGATACTCAGCTGTAAATTCCCTTTAAAATCAGGACAGAAGGAATTTTCTGCGGTTAAGGTTTGATTGGCTGCTGTATACAAATGTACAAAATTGCCAGAAAGATTTTTTTTTGTAAGAAACTGCTGCTCATATTACAGCACAGTCAATTTTGAACTGGTAGAGCTAACATAAATGCTCTCTTCCACAGAGTAAGCACTTTCAGGAAGAGATGTTCCTGTGTAAGTAGAGATCTCCCAACATGCCATTTATGCTTCTCCTTGGTTCAACAGTATCCCAAAGCAATAATATTATGGATGTTTCTCTTTAATCCAAGATCTAAAGCATTATTTCAATTTATTTTCACATTTCCTTGGCAAGTCCAAGATTTGTGTGGAATTAATGTCCTTTGCTGTAAAGTGGTTCCATTTCTCGCAGTGGAGCAGGAAGACGTATGGGGGCTTATTGAGCATGTTTTCTTTTGACAGATTTGCAAAGCCACGGAGAATGCCTTCACTGGTTGTTTTCAGTTTGGCTTTGCTGGAGCTCTCAAACATACCAGAGAAAAGGCAATTATAGCTGTGAAGCTCTGGTGAGTTGTATCTGTCTTTTGTTTAATCAAACAAGTGAATTTCTACAGTTCGAAGAGAACAACTGTATTGGAAAACAATCCCTCTGGCTACTTAATTTCCTGTCACACCTGCCAGATCCTGACACTTTGCCCTGTCCAGATTGTTCAATGATTATTCAAAAAATGAAACTTAATTCTCTTTCCCAGATATGATATGTCATTTCTGTGAGGAATCTTGTACCTCTGACATTTCAATTAGAGGGATGAAACATCAACATCTGACCTTTACTCTGGAAAAATGGAAAACTCTCAGACTCTCATGTTCTGTTTTTTCTCCTTAGCCTTTCCACATAAAAAGAACTTCTATAATTTTCACAGATATTTCTAGAATCAAGAGTAACACCATCAATGGAATTTTGCAGCCCAAGCTCTGCAGTCCTTGTTTTTCAAGGTGACCTAGGCTATCTGGAAGAGCTTATTGGGCCTGATACAAAACTGTCAGGAGGCACCTGCCTTATGAAGGTAGTGGGAGGACAGGAACCTATCCTAGAGCAGCTTGGGTAATGATAAACTAGAAACTCTCACTATTGAACAGCTACAGGCCTATGATACCTGTTTTTTATACTATTATCAGATTTGGTTTGCTCTCTCTAGCCATCAAAACATTTAGTCTCCACTGGTCTATTCCACATATATTATCCTCACACAAGAAGAGTCCTTAACTGAGTTTCTAAAGGTGCTCAGAAGAAATAATACTCAGAGTCTAACATTTGCTGAAGGTGGAGCAAGAACAGAACTCCCCACTTGCTGCTCTGAGCTCCAGGAGGCACTCCAGGATTCCCAAGGAGAACAAGGGGTGGAAAATTTCCAGTGCCTGCACCTGAGGAAAATGACTGCATTGAATATGGCCCATTGCAATGAGTGAAGGACGGTTTTGGAAGCCTCTATAAGAGAAAATATCCACTCGCAATCCGATATTGGTTTGTTACTGTTACTTTGAAAACATTACTTTTTACTGGCAGTGTTAAAAAATTTCCAGTACCAAATAATAACTGCATTTTAAGGATTCACAGGTAAAATTTTTGATCTTTCTAAAATAATGTATCAGAATTCCAGATAAGTTTGGTGAATTAGGTTGATTCTTGAAATTAAACAATAACTCAAAGAGATGAAAGCCCAGCTAAGTCCAGCGAAATGTGCCAGTCATATCATTCTGCCTACCCTGTACAATGAGAAAGAAACATCCATTGTCATATTTATTTTTAAAATACTAGAAGTTTTTTCTTGCTGATGGGATCCTTCGGACATAATAATCTTTGCACTTGAGAAACTGGATATATTTCCTTCAAGCACCAGCAGGTCGCCCTATTACATTCCTCATTTAATTTACCTGTTATTATGCCCTGCACCTAGTGGGTAACCTTGGATGATCTTCTTTGTATATTTGCACACTGCAGTCCCAAAACAGATGAAGCTGTATACTGGCTTGTATGTAAAGCAGACAAAACATAGCAAGCAGGGATCATTTATGAAATCAAATTTAACAGAGCTGGTTAATGTTTGGATGCTGCCTGACTCTGTGCTGCTCATTGCAGTGTGCTGTTTTTCATGAAGTATTTGCTTAGGATCTGCAATGCAGTAAGAATCATTTTCACTTGACTGCAATTTTCTTGACATTTGTTTTAAATCCCAACACATTTCTCTCCATATATATGGAGAAAATGTTTCCAACATTCTGTCGAGAGTACAACTTAGAGGTGTTAATTGTTAATAAAAATGTATCTAGGGATATTAAAAATCTTAGTAAATGGATCTAAATAGATCAGATAATCGTTTTTGACAGAAAGAGTCCACCAAAGACACAGAGCAGTTTTGAGATTCATATTATTCATATCATGCCCTCAAATGAACCATTATAATGAGTTTTCTAATGGCAGAGCATGCAAAGCAGTTCTTGCCCCCAAACGATGTGAAGTTGTTATATTGCAGCATGGAAACCCCACCAGATTGTTGTACTGTCTAAATGTAAATGATTTGCAAACATAAATAATGAAAGTGTCTCTGCTTTGTAAATTTATGGAATATGCTGACTCAGATTAAAATAGCACTATGGTAAAAGATGATAGATTGTTTCTTTCCTGAGAATGTAATCTTTTCCACTGCTTTAGAAAAAAATAAAAACAGAAGCCTGTGCATTTGTTCAAACTAGTTTATACTTAAGAGCTAAATATTAAAAAGAAGATACCAGAATGTAGTAATTCAATGAAGCAATTATCTTTCTTTACATACATCAAATGAAGCCTCTAGAGTGCTTTAAGATTGCAGTCCAGTTGAGAATTCAATGAGATTCAGCTGGAGAATGTGCTGGAGTATGAGACACAATTTTGCACCTAGGGGAGGCCTTAGAAGAGCAGATAATTTAAGATATCTCTCAACAAATCTATTTTTCACTTTTCACAGATGCTCAGCTGCTCACTAAATAGTGTGATTCCTTCAGCTACAGGACACTTCAATAAAATCAGTTTCATATTCTATCACCATGATGTGAGTGTAGCAAGCACAGAGGTTGGGGGGGAGGGTCAGAGCACCTCCTGCACTCAAACAGCCTGGATGATGCAGTGAACAAAAATTGGTATCTAGACTAGTAGGGTGATTCAAAGTGAATTGCCTGAGTGACCACTTAATTCTGCAGCACAATCCTTGGAGAGACTTTGGTTTCAGATTAATAATCTCCAACTTCAAGAACAGTACTTAAAGCCTGATTATAAGATCTACAGCAATGTGTTGTGTCACTTCCTTCCTCTACAGAGAGAAAAAAAGGCCACAAAACAGTTTGCCTCCTTTCACTGAAGCCTCAGTGTCAGGTCCTCTTCAAAAGCACATGCATGCACAGACAGGGAGCAGTGGAACAGCTTGTGAAAGAGCTCAAGGCTAACTGCACTCATCTGCTATGGATCGAATAAACCTGCAATCAAAAGAAATTCAAATCCCTGTTCAGCTGTTCTTCAAAGCCTGTTATACAAAGGTGGAAGGGACAGGAAAACTATCCTTCATCCTTCTCTCTAAGCCTAAGGGACACTGCAACCAAGAATGCAAGAGTCACAGCACAGAAGAAAAGCAAATAAGAAACTGTGGACACAACCTAGTAGGTAGGGCAATGAGCTAGAAAGGAGAGGATATGAACAATTTTAAGGAAGGCTTTATTGACTTTGTTTTACCTATGTACCTCCCAATAGAAGTTGTTGCAATAAAATTCCTAATTTATTGCCTCAAAGCCTGCATCACTTCTAATTAGGACGCCATGTCTTTCAATAGAGATTTGTTGGTGTAGCCTCTTTTATACATTTCACACTGAAGGATTACACTTGTTTCCTGCAAATGTGACTTATTATTGTGCAAAAGGGTGAACGAACAGATGGGGGAATAATACATGGAGAAGTAGAGAGGATTCCTTTAGAAACAAGAGATCTTGAGGGATTATTTGTGGAGTTAATTTATTTTCCACAATAAAGGGTGATGATTAAGCAGGATTGACAGATAATGAGAGTTAATGTATTAGAGATTTAGTTCACTTGAAATCAAGTGGAAATTAAATTTGAAACTGAATTTTTAATTACATTATGAGGTGAAAATTGAAAGAATATTTGGTACCATATCACCCAGTTCCTATTTTTCATCCATGCCAATTTAATATGAGTTGGGAAAAAAAACTTATAATTGACTGTATTACATAACTCTACATCTCACCTGGTATTGAGCTTAATTATTTCTTATATTTATTTTTTAAATATGTAAATATGCCAAATCCAAGTGAACACAAAAAGTGTATTGCACTGTTCAAAGAAAGCAAAAATGTGTTGTTTGTTCTAGATATGAAAGAAATTATTTATCTTTTGAGTGTACTTTTAAAGTATTCATAAGAAAAAATGCTTTAATATGGGATATTTGTATATATGCACGATCCTGAAGGCAAGGTAAAACAAAAAAAAATCTAATTTCAGTGTTTCTAATTCACCATAAAGGCATAAAATTGTAGGAAGCACTACAGTTGCTCCAAAGTACCATTGGGCCAATGATAGCAGCAATTGAATAGTAAATTGTATATAAACTGTTAAAAGGCGGACAAAGAAAATACTGTAGCAGGCAAGGTACTTAAAGTACTTAAAGTACTAAATGTACAGGTATGAAATGTGGAATACTTTTTATTTAGTGACTTCAAAAATATTTGCAACATTACCTGATAGTCCAATTTTAATTAAAAATAAATAAATACAGCAGTCAGTTTTCTGCAGTCAAATAAATCTAGTAATGTACAGAATCCTGCACAAGTACAGCATATACAGAGCTTTGGGAATTCACATATTATTTCATAGTTCTTCACTAACTTAATCTCAAAAAAAAAAAAATTGGCAAGTTTTATCCTCTAAGCTGAGTATTCTGTAAAACACATGAATGTGAAATAACAAGAAGAGAAATAAAATGGGAAGAGAATGGATTTTTCGGCTAAAAAACTATATTTATTTCTTTAAATCTCAAAAGTTTAATGAAATGATGGAAACTTTCAAAACTGAATATACAATATAGACAATCATGGTAGGGAAAGAACTGTACAGGAAAGGATATAGTAGTAGCCAAAATAATAGAAATAATAGAACATCTAGAAAAGTATCTTGCTCCTGGCACTGGGCAAGTAGCAGATGCTGAGGAGGATTACAACCCAGAAAGCACCACATGAGACTTCCTTGTACATTTTCTCATCATGCAGCAGACTGTAGCTCAAGAGCTGCCCAGTCCTCAGATACTTTACTCCTATTTAATGCCCTCTCCTCCATTTTTTCCTCTGTGTTTCATACACATGATTCAAACCTATATTTAGCTTTAAACTTCTGCACATCAAAGGGAAGTCTTGCAAAGAAGACATGTCTCTCAGAAGTATCTCTTTCTGCTTATTTTGAGCATTAAATTCTTTCTCGGCTATGTCATTCTTGCTGACGTGACCTCGTCCCCTTAGAGTTGGGCCAGGGTAAGACCCATCCTCACTTTTGATGCTCCATTTCCCCATTCCAGTTGTGCTGTGCTTCCTCTCAGAAGCAGGGATCATACCTGCCTCCCAAGGTAGGGGCACTGCAGAGTTACACATCACTGCTGGGACACTTTCTGACATGCTGTCTAATCCTTTCTATTAATTCATGGTTTCACTTGATTTTTGACTATTGTTGATTATTAAGATGATTTTTCTATGCAATGATGATTTTTGACTCAAAAATGTCATCTTGGACAGTAATAGTTAACTCAGAACTCATTCCTGCAAACATAATAACCAAAAAAAGTGCTTTTATTTTTCCTGTGTGACTTATCACATTTGACTTTTGTCAGCAATCTGTTGCCCACTGAATCAATATTGCAAATATTTACAGTTCTCCACCATTAACCATCAGTTTTGTTATCCCAATTAATCAAGTCTCATAAGCAAATTTTTTCACTTCATTGCTAATATTCATAAATATGTTGAACAGCATAGGTCAGACTAAAACCTCCATGAAGTCTGGGACATACTTCCCTGCACAGTAAACACTTTGGAAGCCTGTTAAAACTTGAGATTTTTCAGTTTATCATGATTTTTTGTACACACTGGTGAGAGATAATCTGGTTAACTGTCTAGTCTCAGAATCATCTTTGAGGGAACAATTTAGCTCCTTCAAAGAGAAGTACCTAAGTTGTCTCCAGTCATCTCTACAGATCCAAAGGAGCTGTCTGACCCTCTTTAATGACTTCAGAGCACCTGGATGTTTATCCTGGATCAGAAGTCACAGAAGTCATAACGCAAAAAAAAGCAATGAACTGCTTCTATCAGCAACACATACACAGTGATTTTAACTTCCAGAAAACAAGCAAGAATATTGCTATCACAAAGTAGGAAATTTGAAGAAACTTCTACAAAAAAATAAAATAAAAAAAAAAAATTAAAAAAAAATTCTCTTTCTACCAGGTATGGAGAACTGACAAAGTTGTTCGAGGGTTTTTTACTAATTACTCACAACTGAATGTGCACTGTGTACTTGAAAATTAAATTATTGCAGATATGAATAATGCAATATAGATTTCCAATGGCTTTATTGCTAACAAATACACTATTATAGCAAATATACTATTATAACAAATATATCATTACTATAGAGTTGTTTGGGAATAAAATGAGGAAAGAACACAGCCAATTCATTAAATATCCCAATGCAAACTAGAAAGTCTAATAGTTATTATATAATTATACTGTTTCTGTATATATTAGCCTACACCTGCACTTTTTCCTCAAGAAAGAAAGTATGGATTAAGTTTATATTAGGTGCAGATGTATCTGTATTTCAGATCCCTATTCCTGGTTATTTAGATAATGTCTGTCTGGATGAGGCAAAACCTTGCTTTGACACTTCATGCTGTTTATGAATCTTTATCAGATCACCAGAGCAAAATATAAAACAAAGTGCATGGAGCAGGAATCTCTTCTCAAGTGTCCAAATTCCCTCTCTGCATCTTGCTTCCCTGCTGGTCCTGCTGCTCATCCACCAGGGAGAAGTTTTGAATGCTTCAGACCCATTGTCATTTTGTTTCTCTTATCTGTCCCTGTATGTGAGTTCTTGGTAACTTTACCTCACATAACCCTCATTAAGGTGAAAGATTTTTTTGTTAAGCATTAATGTTTTCAGAGAAGAAATATGGGGAAAATATTTGTAAGCAGAAAAGCACAAGCTCCACAAAATATGAGAGCTTCTGCAGGAGCGAAACTGTGAAATTAGTGTGGTTTTCCTCCTACCTGCTCTTTTTAATTTTTTTTTTTTTGTACTTTCCATCACTTGCAACATCTGAGTATATATATTTCTTTTCAGATGTTAGCACTCTTCAGAGCTGCACTAGAACAGATCAACACTCAAAAATGTGTGGAGCCATGACCTTATGTTTTGAAAAGACTAGGAAGTCAACACTCATAAAGAAAGTTCTAAAGTTTGTTTGAAATTACTGGCTTTATGTCAGAATTTATTCCAAAAGTTGTCTTTGATTAACTGAATTTGGGGACTTATTTTGGATGGGAAGATCACTTTGAAGGAGAACTCACTGGCTGCATTGGTCTTTACTGTTCTGGCTGAACAAAATTTTGAGGTGAGTTGGAGTCTTTATAAAACCTGCTGACTCTTATTCCTGTATTTTTATTAAAAACAATCTCTTGCTGTTGAATATCAGTGAAAACTAAAATAAAAAAAGATGAAAACAAACCTATTAGGATGAGAGCACTTTAGTGCATTCTGCATAATTGTTAAACATTTGTGCAGTTAAGCCTTTCTGTTGGGAATGCATTAGCATTTAATAAATAAAGATGCAGCATTCTTTTTCATTTTGAAGAACCTTGAGCCATAAAAGTACATTGTGAAGCAGAGAGGTAATTACAGTACATCCAGCAGCAAAGCCACTATACATTTAATTTCCAGTTCATAATTGTCTATCTGAAATACAGTGAAGCTTTGACATGCCAAGAATTTTCCATTTCAATCACTTGAATTTTTGGTGGGATAATGCTGAAGACAGAGTATGCACATCTTCTTGTTGCTATGGTAACAAGAATACTGAATTTGAGCAAAACAACAGAGTTTGAAAACCTGAAATCAAAATGAAGTTAGAAATGAGTTCAGTTAGGCCACATAACTTGAGCTCAGAATATACATTAATGGATGACAGTAAAAAAACATAGAGCAAAATACACATAGCCATTGGTTAATTATTTTCTTACAAAATCTACTGGTAAGAAAATGACAAGACCACTAAGTTAGCAAAAGTATGCATTGAAATAAAGTGCAAAAATGGTAAAGATGATACACTTGACTTGTGTTTTGTGAACAGGATTAATTAAAAGCCTATTTAGGCTTTTCTTTTGTTTGTGATAGCATAAAATAATCTTAAAACTTATATATTTAGTATATACACCCAAGAAAAAAGTCTTTCTTTCGCTTTCATATTAAATATTGCTAGAATGCATATTGAATCACCTAAATATACTGTTTTTCTTGAAAAGGGGTTGCATGGACGTTTCTCTTCTTCTGTAGGTACAACCACACTGGAAATAAATGTATGTGCAAGAAAGACTTTTTTTTTTTTTTTGAGCTGCTGCCATTTTTACAGGAACTGAATTTACATGACCACTGTGCCAGACAGAGAAGAATATGGCAACATGATTTTAGCTGCCAGGAAGATATGCCCCAGCCCTTTCCCACTGCTGTTTGAAAATAGAAGGATAACAACTCTCCACTTCTTCCAACACGGAAAATTTTTCCTTTGCTAATCAATTATGCTTCTAAACTGTGTTTTTGTTCGAGAGGATGGGTGGCTTTGTTGTGGATTCTCAGTGTGGAGACTGCAAGGGCATCGTGCTGTCTCTATGACTATGACAAACTGCTTGACCCCAAGTTGATGCAATTCTGACAAATCTTTGTTGCCCATTGCTCTGATAGTCATCTCACCTAGATGTCCACACAGTGTCATCTCTTACAACCATATTTCTCTAGTCTTTTTATACCCTAAATAAAAGTGTAGGTGAAGAAAGTAAGATTTACATTGAGAAAAAGACTAAGATACTTAGTGGTCTATGTTTTTAAATCTCCAGTGCAATCAGCTGGAATTGAATACCTGTAGTCCAAGTGTCCAGAGGGACCAAACTTACTGCACATGAAAGCAGAATTCAGGTGTCTAAGGAAGAAATAATAAATAATCTCCTCCTAATAAAGGAGACTGTTGCCATTTGGCACATCCTAAAGAACCTAGAACATCTCCAGGGAGCTTAGAAAATTGGCCAAGAGGAGGTTCCAGCCAAAGTTAATATGCCAGGCACTTTTTTTTTTTAATATTTATTCTCAAAATTTTGATCTGGAACTGGTTTTACATTTACAATGAATCTACAGCCTATTGCTTACAGCCTAACCTATAGTTGCCTTAAAGGAGGAAGGATAGACCTCATAACTTGTGCAATATGCCACATTATCAAATGAAATCATTATTATTATTTAGCAGCTCAAAGTATGTCTATTTTTCCTTTGAACAGACTGGAGAAGTTCACTGGACCGGAAGGACCATGTATAATATAATACACAAGTATGAGTCAAGAGTTGTAGCTGCATGCTGAAAAGTGCTGATTTATCAAATATATCCCTTTGCTTTTGAGAAATCTGTGTTTTAACACTGTATGTGCATAACTTATAGGCACAACGTTGTGTCTCTGTGAACAGTAGAGGTTTATGTGTTTGGTACAGAACAGATCACTGAAAACATTTGTCACCCTAATAATTTTGCTTATATCATTTCACCTGAAAGATAGACACTCCATGTATTCAGTCTGTCATTCTCAATTAACATAAATGAAGAAAAAATTCCATGGACTGATGGAATTTAGGGGAAAAAACAAAACAAAAGAAAACAAAAAAAAACCCAACAAAACAAAACAAAAAACCCAAAATAATGTGTATGTATCCTGAGTATTTTACATACTTGTAAAGATATTGTTAAATTTTAGTACTTCAAAAAAGATTTTAAAATAATTTTTAGCCAAAATTGAAGTACACCAGGAGCATTTGGCATCCATACTCACTAGTAAACGTTAAGGTTGCTCTATTTCCATGTTCATATAATTATCTTTTCAGCTCTTCAAGAACTCCTGGTTTTAAAGTAACACCATTTGCAGCTTTGGCAAATGAAATAACTTCTTCCTAAATTTCATTTATTGAATAATGGTATTATTAAGACTACACACACTATATGGCAAGGCTTACTTAATACAACTGATGTGAAGCAGCAGACAAGTACTGTTATCTTAAATTTCAAATTTCTGAATAGATATAAATATTTTGCTTGATCATTATTTTACGTAAGGAAAGCTGGTAATTTCCATGTTCACATATATATATTGTCTTCTTATGATTGTGAATTCAGCAATCATTCATTTTGGAAATGTCAGTAGGAATTGTTGAAAAAAATTGTAATTTGGCTAATTTTTCACTGTTCAGAATGAATCTAATAACTCTCATACAGCAGTGCCAATGGAATAGAAATATCTGAATGTGTCCCTTAGTAATAATAATAATAACAATAATAATATGCACTACATAGTAACTAACAACATTAACAATGCATGAAGGTTTGCAGAGCTTGAACACTACCAGTACAAATATAAATTCTGAGTCATGCTTTTATCCATTCATGCATGCTCAGCAAAGGAAGGTTTACAGGACTGAGGAGAAAGCTGTAAGTTTCTCATTAGTGTTGATTCTTGCAGAACAATTTCTACTCTATGACAGAAAAAAAAGGCTGGATCATTGCAGGTTCATGGTACCAATATAAATAAAAATTATGTAAGAAATAAATAAAATAAATCATGAGCAAAAGAGTGTTCTGGCAAGCATTCACCCTGCAGAGGTTTGGGCAGGAAAATTAGCCACCTTCTCTCCTTAACCTCATCATACTCCCAGGACACCCATACATGGCAGTTCCATCTTCCAGTGCCATTGCAGAAACAGCTCTTGTGTATTTTTGACTGCCAAGCTCTGCATTTGGTACCTCTGGTCAGCAGACCTGAGCAGGTTGGGTAACTGCACAGCCTAAGGAAACCAAGTCATTTATTGGGTTGTTGATCAGCTGAATCATCTCCTAAATCCACTGATAGTACAGTTCTGGTTTCCTTTGGCAAAGTGTGTAGACACATATAATCTAATAAAGACAGCTACATACAGATATCAAAATGCAGGTAACAACATTCAGCTGAATTCTGTCGCTAAATTTAGGTGAGATAAATGCAATCATCAGAGAAAACCCTCTCCTTTTTTGAAAAGGTTGAGTTCAGTCTTTCGGATGCCTTCTAAATTCTGTGGTGGGGCTGTGCTGGGAAATTTAGGAACAGAAAATAATGTTTATAAAAAGAGTACTGATCATGACTATATGTCTTACATTACTTAACAGGTATGTCATTAGCTTCACATATGAGTATGACCCAGTTAAACAGTGAAATTACATGTTTCTCAGCAGGTACTGACTTATTTTAAATTTACATTTAACAAGGTACAACAAGTAAAGCATTCACAAACCCACTGGGAAGCACAGTCTTGTTAGTGTGGCTTTTAAAGAGTATTTTTTTCTTTCTTTTCTTTTTTTCACAAAAGGCTCCTTGACCCCTGGGAGAGTCTCACAAATTTCCAAGAAATATTACCCAGCTGATGTCAGTTTCCAGTTACAAGAATAAAATTCCCTCATGTTTATGTCTTTTTAGTGTGAAGACTTTTCTTGGAAAGGATCCTTTTATTAGCAAGGCACTCAAAATATGGCCAGCCTGGTCGAGACAGTTTTAAACTAAGAAGACTTTGGGAGAGATATGATGACCCAAAATCAAGTGAGGAAGTGAAGGCCAGGTTGGTAAGCACAGAACATAATGTGAGAGAGTGAAGACTTTGAAAACCATAAAGTAGGGTTGAAGAAAACCAGTCTTAGGAAATAAATGAAATAAATTGTCCTGGAAACCATTTCAAAATGTTTGAAGGACAGACAAAAAGGTGATTTGGAGTAGTCAGAATGGGTTTATGGAGGAGAAATCATTTTTGACCAACCTGATAGCCTTTTAAAACAAGATTAATGATTTGAGGGGTTAGTAGAGTGCAGTAGATATTGTATTATATTATAGGAGGACTTGACAAGAAGTATTCTAAAGGTACAGTTACAACTGAAGATTTTTAAGAAGAGCAAAAATTCTAGAGAGAATGCTCTAGAAAGGAGTAAAAGCTGAACTTCAGATATTGATCACCAGTGGAAAAGAACTGTGTGGAAGAGTCCATAGACTATATGGCCAGAAATTACTGAAGGTTTCCCTAAAGTTATGTTAGCTTACACAAAAAACTTGCAAGTAGATCCCGTGTGATAATATTTGAAAGCAAATAAGATAAAAATTTTAAAAGCAGAGCGATCCTGTTGTAGGAATATTTTGTTGGGGGATGAAAATGACAAGGTGTCCAAATTTACAAAAGGATTCTTAAAAAATATTTCAGGCCCTTTATTTATTACTTTTTTTTTTTTCATAGCTTTTCTAAAGTTTGAACTAACTTTGAATCTGTGCCTGGAATATCTGTTCAAAA
This sequence comes from Taeniopygia guttata, assembly GCF_048771995.1. Classification (NCBI taxonomy): domain Eukaryota; kingdom Metazoa; phylum Chordata; class Aves; order Passeriformes; family Estrildidae; genus Taeniopygia; species Taeniopygia guttata. The sequence continues at coordinate 13,346,719 of NC_133027.1, read as the reverse complement.
TTTCAGCATTGTAAATTTAATTCAAATTTAATTCAATTACACTTTGGGTTTATTTTGGCACTGATCCTAAAGTCATCAAAATGCCTAAATAGGATATTTATGCCTATCTAAGTAGAAGAAAGATCATCAAAGTCTTTCTGTATTAACACAGTTATATTTTCACTGAAGTGATGTTCTAAAACAATAGTTCATGATTATAAATCTCTGAAGATATCTAACTTGTCCAGGCCCTCTGTAGCCTATTTCCTAATGGGATTTTGTTTATGTATTTAACTTATCTGAATCTCTAATCACAACAATAGTGCTCTTCCAGCTCCTGCTCTTGGATAGCCAACTTTGTGGCTATTATGCATGCAATACATGGTGTCACATGCTGTGGGAGTGGGCCCAATGTCAAGGCTTGGCTCCGTTGGCTCTGTTGTGCTAATTAGATCACTGCTGGCTGCACAGAATCACAGGACGGGTGATGAGGCTGGAAGGTACCACTAAAAACCACCTTGTCCAGCCTCTCTGATAAGTAGGGTCCTCCTGAGCACCCTCAATACCCAGTTCATTGATCATATTTATAAAGAAATTGTTTTACTATATTTTAAATACCTTCTGCATTGTTTGTGCTCAGATTTCTTTTCTCTTCCAGTAAGTGTTGGTGTGATTAAAAATGCCAACAAGTACCATGGTCTGAGGTTATGAGGTTCTCTTCAGTTACCTCAAAAAAGGTTCAGCTGCGTCCTCTTCCTGACGCATCCTAACCTAGTTTTTAAACTCTCTCTGGAGTTTAATTTATTCTTCTTGCAATGGATATGTATGTTACTATGGCATGATAAATCACCTGGAGGTGCTTTTATTTCAACAGTGTCTCTCACTAGGGTCTACATATATAGGTTATCTTAGAGGCTTCTATTTCAAGTCAAGCAAATTTTAGCTTTGGTGAAGTTAAATGTGATGAATTTAACCACGAGCACAGCAGGATTATGGTACATTATGCTGTAAATGCACAGCTATTAATCATTTACAAGCTTTATTCTTTGTAATAATTTTCCTTTATATAATTAGAGAATTAGGATCAAAAAATACCTCCAAGACTAATTCCAAACTTTGATGGAAACCACAGAAAATATATATTATGTCACAGAAAAGGCTTCTATCTAGGTTAAAGATTGGATTGATACGGTTTATTTTCTATATATTGAAGAAAACTTAAAACAAAATTACACTTGAAGTGGGATTCATCCCAATTAGGTATTAAAAAATACATTTTAACTCCAAGATTTTAAGTCTGATTTAGCCACATTTTGATTCATTTGTAGTCACTGGAAAGAACAGGCACCTTCAGAATGCAGTTCATGTCACCACGACATATGTCAAGGACAGCTGAGATGAATTACTCTCCAGAGCCTCCAGCTCTTTCCATTGATGACAGGAGGAGCTAAGGGCTTAATGTAGATGTGTAATTTTTAGCTATCTTATCTTAAGATGAATCTCAACCTTCCAGCATTGTTTCTGCATGTTACCACAGATCTCTTTATCTGATGTCAGTTCTGCCATCCCTAAAGCAAATGTAAGGAGTTTTAATTTGAAGAGCAGTTGGGGTCTTTTGTATTCTAATGAGCATACTATAGTCTTGGTAGGGATGAAGAAAATCCTTTTCTTATGAAACAGCCTAGGTCCACAACTTGTTTCTTTACTGGGAGAGTCACCACATTCAAAGCATCCTTTAGTTGACAGAACCAGACACCATTGCTAAGCAGTTCCTCTGCTTATAACAGAAATCAACACGCGACATTGAATCTACTGGATCAGTTGGAAATGGCTTATTAGAGAAGTTTTAAAATTGTTAAGTGATCTTAGAAAGACTCTAATTAAAACTGAACTGCCTCATGGCAAACAGTAGCACAGATCTGAATGAAGAGCTGTGATCCTTCTACAGTCCTCCAGAATCACTTACAAGTGCCCATTTCTGTAGCTTTTTCCTACTGGTGCTATAGAATCTATGGCATCTATAACACAATTGAGGTAATGCTATAAGAAAATAGCATCAGCATTTTTACAATGCTTTTCATCAACTCTTTTTACCTTCATTTTTTGGATTCACTTTTGGATTCACACATTGTTCCGGACATTGGCCAACTGCACGAGGTTGTCTTCCTTGGAAATGAGGCTTCTAAGCATTTCAAAGCAGATGTACAGTTTCCTCAGAAAAATGGTTTAATAAAACTAAATTTTAGTTTCATAAAGCTGGAAAGCTAAATCACATGGGAAAACATTAGATTTCTAAATAATCTAATTAAATATTATTGTAGAGTTCAAACATTCAAAAAAATTGTTTTGTCACAGGTTTTAGAAATCATTCTTGTGGACAAGCTTCCACAACTCTTCCATATAATCTGAAATATTCAGTTCATAACTATAATTTTTTTAAATCCTGCTATTTCCCACACCATTTTTATTGGAAAATACATAATTACAATATTATGTCCCTTAAAATTTTAGTTGCTCTGGCAACTTGCTAAGGAGGTAAAATAAGTGTAGCAGCAAAATAATTTTTTACTTGACATGGCAAAGCAATGAAAGAAAAAAAAGCAACAGTATAAGGAACATTTCACTTCACTTTAGATTTTGGTACCATTGTGCCCATTTCTCATATGTTTATTTCCACTCTACACTTTCCCACAAAGCAGATTGATTCACTTAGAGGAGCACAGCCAAGATGTTACACAGAAAGTGTGTTAAGAGGAAAATCTTTCTAGCAAGGAGTTATTTTGCTTGGTTTTCTATGAATTGTCCTAAACTACCTCTGTTTTCTCAACTCTGCAAGGATAATTGAGTTTTGATGCCTTGAAGATGAAGTCTGGGCTCTTCTTACACTAAGAGAAACAGAAATAGTAATTATTGCTTCTGAGAACTTATTTACACCTGTGGCAGAGGTTATTGTGTCACCCACAGTTCCCTCTTGGCACAACAGCCCAGTTTCCTGGAACTTTCACACAGCAAGGACATCACCAAGACCAAGATGTTTTTTCTACCTTTTGTCACAGCAACCTGATTATTGTCTGCTTAGAGGACAGGGTTAGACAAAATTGTCCAGGAGACCTTCCTGCTGAGTCATGAGATTCATCTTTTCCAAGAGGGGCTTAGGTGTGGCTGGATCCAGACTTAGTCCTAGACATGGTTAACAGTTTATAGATGTAGGATTATGCGGGCACAACCAATCCTTTTTACCATCTTGCTAAGGTTTCAGTGTCCTAGTGTGCTGTTGGGCACTTTCCAAGAATCTGCCACAGCAAGGAGCTGCTCATCCTCAAGGAGCAACTGGAGAGGCCTCTCTGCCCAAGGGGAGATCCCAATGTGCAAAACACTGCCCTGCAGGGGAGCTCGAGGCCCTGTGCTGGCCACTGCTTATTGAGTAAGATAATTGACCTATTTTGGGTTGGCACAACCCAAAATAAGTCAACGAGCCCTTAGCTGCTGACCAAGACTTATGACCCTTAACTCTCATGTTGTTATCTGTGAGCCAGATACAGACATTGGTGGCTCTTGCTCAAGCAGAAAAGGGAGAGTGGGATCACACAGGCACAGTCCCTTCCAGCTGAAGTGGTCAGTACACACTTCTAGAAAACCTTGATCCAGGTGATACCAGGACAGCTAAACTCAGCTAAGCACGGTAATTTCTAAAAACCTGTTATGACTGCCAAAGGAAATGAGGGGAGTATGCATAGAATGTGTGTATTGACTGCCATGCTAGAGCAATATCCCTTTGGAAAATTAAGATAAAAAAAGAAAAACTTTATTAAATTAGTGGTGTTCATTTTACTTTGTGGATTGTGTAGTTTATAACATATACCCAAATGTACACTAAGGGCTGACAGATTTGTCAAGCTCCTTTTAAGAACCATAAAGTCTCTTAGGCTGAAAAAGATCCTAAAAATCACTGACTACGACCATTAACCCAGTAATGCCATGGTAGGCCAGCACTAAACTACAGTCCTAAGTACCACATCTACATATCTTCTAAACACCTGCCTGGTGGTTACTTAACCACCTCCCAAGGCATCCTGCTTCAATGCTTGGCAACCTTCTCAGTGAAGAATTTTTTTCCTAATATCCCATCTAAACTTCTCCTGGCACAACTTGAGGCTGTTTCCTCTCATTGTATCAGTTGTTACTTGGAAGGAAAGATTCAAATCTTGTTACCTGTCAGGTAGCTGTAGGGAGTGATAATGCCTCTCCTGAGCTTCCTTTCCCCCAGCCTACACAATCTCAGCTCTTTCAGCTGCTCCTCTTAAGTTCTGTTCTCTAGACCCTTTACTGCTTCATCACCCATTTTGGTGACATGCTTCAGCACTTTGTGTTCCCAAGAAATCCATGTGATTCTCATATGGGAGCTGGAGGCAGGGCAAATTACACTAGGTAACACAAAACCACCTGTAGACATGCTTAGTTAACTAGATCACATCCTTACTCAATGTAGTTGATCCACTTATCTACATATTAATGTCAACTGTTATTTGCTATTCACAGAGTTTTATAGGACTAAAAAGATCCTTTCACAGGTGGCAGATACAACACAGGTCACAGGTCTGGTACCTACCTGCAGAGTTCATAGAATGTTTTGGGTGGGAATGGACTTAAAGATTATCTCATTCCAATGGACTGGGACACCTTCCACTAGACCAGGTTCTTGAAGCCCCATCCAGCCTGGCCTTGAACGCTGCCAGAGATGGGACACCCAGCTTCACGTTGGCATTGTTCCACTGACTCCATTAAGTTACATTAAATAACAGTAGCCATTTCAAAGAGGTGGATAACTCAAAATATGGTTCAGCACTTTCAAAGGTAGACCTCTAGACCAGATGAGACAAAAATCTTCCCTGGGTACTGGCAAGATTATTTCTAATGTTGACATCTGCACATCTGTGAATAACACAAGATATCTGTCTAGCATTTAGCCCTGCCTTGTCATTACTGGCTAATTTCACTGCATCAAACTGGGGGCTTGTTCTCCTTTCAGTCTCTAGAAGTATCCCCTGAAATTACTTTTCATGCTTCAATGTATCAGAGTGATTTCACACCGCTGAACAGCACAGTCACTCCAAAACAATATCACCATTCCGACAAGGGGGATTATCCAAACAAGAGATTTGCCTAGAAAATATCCATATAAATTTTATCACTTTGCTGCATTCTTTAAAATTAAATTGATAATCGAGAAAAACAGTATAAAATAGAGTTCACTTTTCTTTTAAATAAGACAGTGTTATTTTGCTTAATTTTTATTTTTTAGAGAAGACAAAAGGACAACAATGCAGCCAAAAAGACAATGTTTTCATCTGTCCTACTTTTTTCCAACAAATTTGGTTGCTCTAGTGTTAAGCCAATCTAACATTTGAATGCAGAAATGCAGTACATATCACATTGAAAGTTCTCACAAACACAGAGGGGTTTTTTTTTGGAAGGAATTAGGTTAACATTTAAAAACTTGTTAATGAGTCTTGGCTTATTCTTTTCTTCTGACAGCATGATATCATTAATGTCAGGATTTGGTCTGCCAGTTCCAGCACATATGGAACTAGGATGTTGCACATTTTGAGATATTCAGAGTTGTAGGTAAATCTTCCATCACTTGTAGTTTGTGACTCAAAAGTTTACATAACTTCAAGAAAATATGTAGTCAAGACAAAACTGATTTAAATTGCATGAACTTGAATTCATCCACTAGGATCCAAATATAAAAATATAAATTTGGGTCAAATTATATTTTAGGAGAAAAGCCTACCAGCGAGGGAAGAATTGGATAATGGATGACCTTGGGAAAAAAACCAAAAACCTTCTATTAATTTCAGTTCTCAATACAGGGGAAGAAAAAAAGCATAAAATAAATAGGTAAATGGTTAAGTGAAAATATACTATATGGTTACTTTTTGACCTTAGTTGGACCAACTGGAATTTGTTACTGATGACTGGTGTGGGCACATCCCTGTTTTCCTATTGATGTTATCAACAAAGCTGCCAGCCAAACTTCATTTTGCAGGCTGGTAAGAGTTTATTAGGAGGAATAAAGTTCAAAACATTTCTTAGAAATATATAAGAAAAGCAGAACACATAATTTTAGATTATCAGCAATTTATATGAAGATTTTTTCCTAATGTATACATATAGGCCACACACAGAAAAATGTATCTGAAATGTAAGAGCTTTGTAAAATTCAGCTCATCCTTTACTGAGTGCTTCACAGAGATCTACAGGAGTTCATGTGACATTTTCATAAGGGATTAATCATTCATATTTATTCTAAACAGTGTAGATTCAGCCTTTAACTATTAAAAAAACTGAAAATGCACAGAACATCAATCATTTTTCCTGTGCCAAGATGCATTTCCTTTTCAGATGGTCTCATTTCTGAAGTGTGTTCCTGGTAGGACAGTGAAGGTATACTGGAAAACTTACATATTTCTATATCTGGAGGCTTCTTACTTGATAAATCACACAGTTTTTATGTTATAAGGTATTGCAATTAGGACTACTTTTTTTTTGTTTGGATTTTATTCAGGTTTATTTTTAAGTAACTGCTGGTTTCATCAAACTTTCACAATTGGTTTTTCTTCCATGCTTTCAAACCTTACCAGAATACACTTATTGGCTGACATATTCCCATGTCAGTGAAACTGGGTTTTTTTTTCAATTCATCAAAACTATAAGAAATATTTTTGTATTTGCATCTTTTTTTTATTTCCCCCCAGGTCTATCAAGTGATCTACTCGACACCCTCTTTGTTCAAACCTTCCCTCTCTTTTGGTCTTTGCCTACCACAGTCACACACAACAAGACAAGCAATACTTTGTCTGGAAGTATCAGAATATCAAAATAGTCCTCTTCAAGCAAGAGCTGCTGTGATCTCAATGGCAATAAACCAAATGGCTGCAGCCTTTTCTTCAGAAACTCACTGTGGTCCTGTAGAACACTCTTGAATATTTGTTTTAGAGGAAAAAAGAGGAAGAGCAGCTTTTGTAGGTATCTCCATCCTCAGTGATATTCAAAACTCAATTTCACTATTCCCTGGGCAATCTGATCTAGCTGTAAAGCTTGATCTAGCTGCAAATTTGGCACTGCTCTCATCAGAGGTTTGAACCAGAAAACCTTTAAAGGTTCTTTCCAAACTAACTTTCTCTTTGATAGTAAATATCAGCTGGATACTTTCTGTTCTATTTCTTAATTTTAAAAGGGAAAAGCATACAAAAAACAAAGTAGATATTCTTGTTTAAAATTATTTTTCACAATAACACAATCAAATCCCATTTTTCTAATGTTATCTAACCAGTCGCTATCTGCCTCTAGAGATATGTTTTTCTCTATCTCCATTATAATCTTTTCCTAATAAAATGAGAAATTGAAGATGTCTGAAGAGTCAGAGATATGTAAGAAAGACCAAATATTATTTAAGTCTGGGAGAACTGTAATAAAACCAAGACTTCCAAGGTTTCCTAGTCTCCAGAATAAATATAAAAATAATTCCAACACATTTAACTAATTTTTTTCTATTCAGCTGTTTGTTTCTCTCAGCTTAACTTTCTCACCTCATCCCTGAATACCAGAATAATAAAATTTATATTACTTTGTGGGAATGGTCAATGCTATCCCCACTGGCTTGAAGCATGTCTAGCAGCAGTTAAAATCTCATCAAGAACCATGCTGACAAACTTACAGCTCAGATAAACCTACCAATGCTCAAACCTGTGCAGTTGCCCTGTTTAATTTACCAATCTATTATAGTTTAGCAGCCCTGGGTATGATATTTAAAGCAAAACTAGACAAAAGCAAAACAAGGAGGAGTATATCTGAAAATACAATAACAGATAATCTTTGCTTATTCATTCATCTGAGTTCATCTTCCCTGCCATCAACACTAAATCCCAAAAGTGGAGGCAAGAGGGAAGGCTGGACATGGTCCCCCCGACATCCACTGCTTCCAAGCTGAGGAGTTAATGCCTGCAATTCTAATCAGCTAATTAGAACACAAATGAGTAGTCTGAAGAGATTAGGCTTGCATTCAAAGAAAATTAGCTACCCTTGTTAATAGCATATTTTATATATACATATAAAATTATCTGAGAAACTGAAATATTTTATATAAGAAGCAAGGGCAACACGTTTTTTCTAGATGAAAAAATTATTGAACTGTAAAATAAGTGGGTTTCCTTTCCTTTCTTCCTCTTCAAGGTGTAATTGTTCTGAACATCAATAATACTTATTTTTGTATTATAAATGTCGTATAGTCTTTTTTTGCTGTTAAGTCTACAAGAAGCAAGATTTCTAAAATTCCTGTATTCATGAACTTAAAAAAAAAATGCAAAACGGTACTTAGAGTACTTTATTTTAAAGTAATAAAAATTATTTTATTTTTGCTTTAAAATCTTTCTTAACGTGCTTAAAGAAAAAAAATAGACAATTCACAAAAACTGACCATGTAGGATTGCTATTTCTGTACCTGCTTTACATATTCACTTTAGAGGTTGCAGTCTAGTATGTGTATCCAATTAAGGTTGAGAAACACCTTTTTCAAGGTCATCTAAACAAGCACATTAATTTTCTCACTTTATATAAAATCTGTTTGAGAGGCAACACACAGTACACTGTCTATAATGACACTATTATTTCAGTGTCACTGTAGTCATGCATTTCCATATTTTTACAAGGCTTCGTGCCTTGTCTAAGTGTCTTGTGGTACTTCAGAACTTGGAATTTGTCGACAAGTGAAAATTTGTTTTAAGTATGGCTTTGATATCAAAAATGTCTGTACAAACCTGACATGTGTGAACTTGGACAACAGCTCGTCAGAATGCATGGAGACTGACACTTGCTACATCCAAGAATCCCACGGAAAAATACTCTTTATTCAAATACATTTGGTAAAATACAGCTACATTTTAAAAAATTATAGGATTTTACTTGATGAGAAATTCCTAACAAAGTCCTTTTTCAGTTAATGCAAATTTGTCTAGAGTGAGAAAATCTAGAATAATCACTGAAACATTTTATTTGCATTCTGTAGCAGCTTGCCCTTCAAGGGGTCCTGGTGGCAGTGACACTTAATGAACCAAGAGTTGCATTGTACCTTAGGGATCCTTTGGTGTAATGAGAAAAGGTAGTCTGTTTGGAAAAGGTAGTATCTCTTTGGAGTTCATTTTCTTCACTTTCAGACATCATCTATATCCCATTTTATTAGGAAAGGGTTGTAATGGAGATACAGAAAAACATGTCATCAGAAGCACATGGTGACTGGTTAGATAACTATAAAATTAATATAAAATTGTGATAGGTTAAGGCTCAAGGACTGTCAGTGACAGCATCTGAGTGTAAAAACATATCTAAAGCAACACATAGATAAACTGTAATCCTCAATAAAAGCATTTAGCACATAAAATTGGCTCATACCCAGTAGGTGTCCCTATGGGGGAGAAGACAGGTTCAGACCTTTGACTGATCCTAGCAGTAACAAATGGAGCCTTCCCCAAATTCTCCCCATTCTCTACTTTTATACTATTTCTTTGTGTTTAGGTGGAGCTTGTGTGACTCCAGGCATGCATGCCTTTGTTACTGATTGGTGTAGAATTCTCTTGCTTTGCTTTTAAAGACAGAGTAAATAAAATCTAGAGTACATGACCAGTGAGGACTGGCTGTGCCTTGGCAGTGGTACCTTTGGGTTGTAGGTGTATGTTAATGTTATACTTAGGTTGTAATGAACCAAGTCCATTTGAGGAGAGCAATTTCAGCACAGCTGTTGGCTCAGCAGCAGGACATCTCCTCCTCTCTCCCCTGGCTGACAGGTGCTGTGTGGTTTTTCAGCTGAAAGCAGCATTGAATTCCCCTCCGTGCAAGGATTTCAGCACAGCCTGGTCGTGGTGCCTCCACTCTGCTCCACCTCTGTTCCATCCCCTTTAGCAGGAGCTGTGGCTGCAGATTGTGGATGTAGGGAATCATCCTGGAATAGGTTTCCAGTGTGATGACCATATTCCCTCCAAGGAGTAAAACCAGTATGTTACCACATAATTTCTGTACCATTATAACTTCCATTATTATGTGAATATATCTTCTCAGTTTCCACTTATTCTACCCCCAGCCAGCCTTCTACATTCACAATTTAGAAATCATAAAACTCAAATCTTGAGGATAGAGATTTCCCACAAAATCTGTTAGGTTTCAAGTACTGTGTGCTGGTACTTCCAGTTGTCTTCTCTTTGAGATAGAAATTATCTTTTCAAACTGTATTTTAATACACTTCTATTAATGTAATGGAATGTATTAATTAATGTAATTTATTAATTGTAATGGAATGCTAGTCTGGTTTGCAAAATTGACTACTAGATATACAATGGGAGTATGTAAACCTAAATAAACAAGCATGTGGGTTTTGGTTGGTCCAATATTCAGAAGGCATTGTCCTAATAAATGAATAAATGAAAAACAATTTTTATGATAATTTAAATGGCATAGAAAACAGTGATTAGCTGAAATACAATAAGTTAAATGCCATAAAAAATGTGTGGACTCCATTTTTCTGACTTTCAACTCATACTCAGTTCAGCAGCAGCACCTCAAAAAGTTCTGTAGCACAAATGTCAGTACATTTATAATCATAAATGTACCATGGTTAATCACATTTGGCCTCCAAGATTAAACCTCTGTATCTCATAGGACTACTCTAAATATATGATAGGATAGGAATGAGACCGCTCTGTTACTGCTTTTTGGTACACAGAAATGCAGTTCAGCTCCCTGCTGGGGTAGACATCTTTAGAATTCACAACTGTTTGAATTCCAAACAGTTTTATTCACTTGCCTCTAAAATGTTGAAAACTGTTGATATAAAATAGAGCATTTAAAATATGACTTTGCCAAATATTTCTCTCTAATGTCATCAAGACAGAGAAAGGGAAAGTAATTTCTACTGTACTGGGGGAAATGTCCATTTTTTAAATTGATTATTTTAGTGAAATGTCATCAAAACACCTATCCCTTGAAATTTTCTAAGTCAGAAATTAATGGAGATTGATTTAATCAAACAGGGTCTCCCTTTTAACATATAGGATGCTTTTGTCAGTATATAAGAACTTCATCTACAAGCTTAAGAATAATGTAAAAAAGTAAAACCAAAAGGAATCTCACATTCAAAACTTCTAAATAGCATTATTAGCAAAAAAAATATCAGTTTGTAGTTCTAGCAGGTTTAGTAATAGCAGAATTTGAGTATGGTAGCTCAGGAGAATCTCCAGCTAATGAATAAATATTTTACAATGCTGAGCATTTAACAACCCCCCTTTCCATTTGTATTCTCTCACAATATATTCTGAACATCAACTGTTAAAAAATTCCAAAACAACTCAAAAATGTAATAAACTGTAAAGGGCAGAAAATATATGATAGTTTCATATTGTGGAGCCCCTGGCAATAATGATCAATGTTTTGAGTTCTAACTTCTGAACCAGAATCTGGCCCTGCATAAGAAACTTGTCTGACACTGACCCCAGACCTTAAAATTATTTCCCACAGACTAAACCTCACTGTTGCCTATGTTAAATGGAATTATACAATTCCAAATAATCCAACCCAAAGCAACATTTTTGTATTTCTAAAAAGTCATAGGTTAACAACAGAATCAGAAGAATAAAAACACATGAAAGAATGCCAGTTCCATTTCTCATAATGTGTAGGGAGTGGTCAAAGATCATGAGGATAGTAACATCTACTGTCTTTTCAAGCAACTCCTTCTGGAGTTCTGTGTCCAGGTCTGTGGCCCCCAACATAAGAAATAGGTGAACTTGTTGAAACAAGTTTGGTGGAGGTTGATGACGATCAGATCTGCTGGTGCAGAGGTCACATGAAGACAGGCTGAAAGGGCTGGGGTTGTTCAGCCTGTAGAAGAGAAGGCTCCAGGGACAACTTAGAACACCTTCTAGTACCTGAAGTATTACAAGAGAGCCAGAAAGGATCTTTTTATAAGGGCATGGAGTGATAGGGAGGAAGAAATTATTTACAGTCAGAATGGTGAGACAATGGAACAGATTTTCCAGAGAAACTGTGGCTACTCCATCCCTGGAACTGTTCAAAGCCAGGCTGGATGGGGCTCTGAGCAATCTGGTGTAGCCAGAGTTGTCCCCTGCCTATGGCAATTGGTTGGAATAGATGATCTTTAAGATCTCTTCCAATTCAAACTATTCTATGATTCTATGAGATTGAACCAAAAGACAGAAAAATAGAAAGAAAAAATACTTGTGGGAGAAAATATAAAAATACTGTAGGTTACTTGCTGAGTATGGCTAGGAAATCTTAAATCCATGGATCTGCTTTATTATTAAGAGTTTTCACAGTCATCAAGGACTTCATGCTCTGAAATATTATTTTGGCCTAAATCTGTCACTCATGTGAAGAACTTGCAATGTACTTTAGCACATCTTCAAATAGCTTTCAATAGTGTTTTCACTTTCTGTCAGAAGCCATGAATAACACAGTTATTTTGGAGGTTACTGTGGACATTATGCTGCCAGCCTTTTGGGTTAAATAGTGTGCCACAGCAGCCAGTTTTTCAGCATCAGCTGCTATTGGACAAAATAAGATAGTGACAGTTCTCTGGTGGTGAGGATTTCTGGCACAGCTTACATGGTACAGTCAGCCTTACAGACACAAAGCTCTGCATCCTGGAAAGGTGCCTGGGCCTGGACTAAGTCCTCTCAGACGAGTATCATCCATGTTATTTTTATTTCTCACAGTTCCTGAAGGGGTTTTTTAGAAGTGCTTGGAGTTAGGAAAGTGGCTCCTTAGGAGGCTGACTTTACTAGTCTTTTGCATGAAGCTATTAGGATGTGCAGAAATTCACATTGTATGAAAATGAAGGGTCACTGCCCAGAAGAAGACTGACCATATTGTGAATGGTGTCTGGAGAGCAAACGGTACTGAAAGGAAAAGAAGAAATGCTGGTACATTCAAGAAAAGGATATGCTAATTCACTTCTTTGAAAATGTGAAGAAACAGTTGAATTTGAATTTGCACTTCATTTCAAAACTCTAAATAATAAAGAGAAAAAAATCTTCCTTAAGTATTCAGTTGTTTTCCATTTATTTTTCTTAATTCAGGACATGGTGTAGAAATGATATTATAGACATTTGAATACTGGTTGTCTACAAGTGAATATGACAGTTATGAGGAAACAGCTTCCTTCTCTTATTTTTTTTCACTCTAAAGTTTATAAAGACAGAAAATAGAGAACACCACAAAAGGTCTTGTATTGAAATGGTTATAATATAAATTTTTCAGCTTGGTGGGATTTACTGAGTCCTTGATTATGGATTGTTATTGTTATGATTGTTAGCAATGAAAAAGTAACTGAGTCTAGAAAAACAGGAAGGAGCATGTAACAAAGGAATAAGGATAAGAGTGGCCCATTTAGACTGACAATGGCTTTTTCTTTTAACTAGAATTCTCCAGTCATATGTGAACCCAGATGTCTTCATAGAAATGTTCTAATGAAAACACAGAATATACAATTAAGAAACAAATAAAAAATTCAACAACCTCAACAGCAGATTTAGAACTTCTTTACCAGAAATATTAGCAAGTGATGCTCAAAAGAAAAAAACAACTGCCTGACAATGTGGATGTTATGAAATATCTGTAGATTTACAGCTAGGATTTTTAAGATGAAAAGTAAATAGATTAACTGTCACTTTGAAAGCAACAAATATCACAACTCAGTTTGATTCCTGGCATTGGAAAAAGCTGCAGGAACCCAGTGGATACAACACTTTGCAGGAGCCAGCATAACATACACAGCAGGGGTGGAGAGGATGGTAGCAGCATCTCTGGATTGGATGAGTTCCTTATGAAATCATTGGACAATATTTCAGGAAAAGATGAACAGAGCATCAGCATGAAGCAAACAGGATATTTAATTGTTCTTCAGTCAGGCAAAATTAGGTAAGCAAGTATGATATCTGAATTAGAAGTAATAAAAATGCAAGAAAAACAATAGAAAATCAAGACAAATCAAGGACCTGTAGCTTGCATTGGCTAACTCAAGGACTTTCCCTCTGGGCTGAAATACCTTTTGTTTTGTGGCTTATAACATATAAAAGGTGATTCAGAAAATCAGGCTGCTCATATTTATTCTTAATTGTGATTAATAAAAATATTCTTGATATTGTTTTCAATTTATAACTTATTTATTTCTCAATTACTTCCAAATATTAGAAAAAGAAAAAAGAAAGGAATCTATTTCAGCATAGCAATGCAGTGACTTTGACTGATCATCTGCCTTGCCAGAAACACTTTCTGATCAGTTTTCCACTGGTTGGATTTAACCCATACACCTTTGGAAGTGTAGTGTTATCAGTGCTATTTTTCACCCTCTTTTACAAGATTGTGCATTGTTTGCCAGAAGCTCCTGTTTCACAAATGCTTTTTCATGTTATTCCACAGGGACATTGAAAAACTAGCCAACAAATACTAAAAATTACTTACATTCAAACTGGAGACAAATAAAGTCATCTTTTATACTACTGTAGCTACTAGTACGCAATTTTTCTCTTATTGTTACCAGCATAAATTGTTTGTGGCTCTATTGAATTCAGTTTAATCCCTCTGGAATTACATCAATGCAACAGAAAACCTGTTATCCTCCACTTAATACATCCTGTACTTTGATTTCTGTGAAGCACAATATTTTTAACTCTCTCAGACATCTTAGGGGGTCCATTCATTTATGTACTTGCTGTTTGTGAAAAACTAAAGTCCTGAGCATCACAACTAGAGGTAACCAGTTAGTGCAGAGCTGCATCCTGCAGTAAGCTTAAGATCAAAGATCCCAAGGTCTTAAAACCCATTGCAGGATTCTTATAGATTGAGGAAAAGTAGGTCAGCCTTTAGAAAGCCATAACTTCCTTCTAAGCTACAATCACTTTTGCCCCACGATAATTATTAATTAGTCATCCTCATTTTATTGAAATATGAGCAGGCCAGTAGCTTCACACTAACTAATCTTACTTTCTTCTTGACCCTTTGCTTGAGTACTCAGACCCTCAGCTGGCACATGTTTACACAGATTGTGAGCATGTCAGGAGCCCTGCTGGAGAGGCAGTTTGTTTTCGACACCTGATGCTGCACAAACAGCTCTGCTCCTTACTCCTGACTGCAGCAGAGTGCTGAGCAGCACACACTCGAGAGACACCCGGGGCTGATTGTGAATCGGCCGTGGGCTGCTGCTCAGTCAATGCCTCTCTCGTCAGAAGGAAGAGAAATCAAGCAGCACTCAGGAAAGCAAGATCGTGCATTCTGCATTGATTTTTAAATGCCTAATGTTTTGTTTGGATGAGAGGATAACCACAGTTTGTACAGCCCAGTAATCAATAGTATCAGAGAAGGTGCTGACTTAAATACAAATCTGTATGTTTAAACTCTCAGAAGCCTTGGGAGACAGTCTCACCTTTGGCAGAGATACAGTAAGCTGTAACTCAAAGGCTGGTTATTTTCCATTCGCCCTTGATTTGATGAATTACAATGTCATTTAGCAGTATACAGATTTATGAATTTTTGCTTGACTCACCCATCTAATCCTATTAATTTGTATTGATAAGTGAAATGTTCATGTACCTCTCAGCCCTAGAACAGAGAACCTTGAAATGATAATGATACCTCAGGCTACATTTTCATTGAGAGCTGGAAATGTGGTGTCCATTGTTCTTTGTCTTTGGTGTAAATCCAGTGTAACTACAAGGCTGTCTTAGCAACCGCAGGTTGCTGTTCTTTGCTGACAGAAACATCCTGAGAAGTGAGACAGGCAGCAAAGCAGGAGACCTTAGAGCAGGCTGGAGGAGTAGTGCCCCATGACCCGTGCAAATTGATGCTGGCTCTGAAGTGCTTCTCAGCTCTAGGACAATTGTATGCTGATGCTGACCTCACAATTAGCTGATATCCCTTGTTTGCATTATTGTAAGTCTACAAATGCAGTGTAGACCTTTCTCTGAAACCCTTCCTTCCTTCCTTCCTTCCTTCCTTCCTTCCTTCCTTCCTTCCTTCCTTCCTTCCTTCCTTCCTTCCTTCCTTCCTTCCTTCCTTCCTTCCTTCCTTCCTTCCTTCCTTCCTTCCTTCCTTCCTTCCTTCCTTCCTTCCTTCCTTCCTTCCTTCCTTCCTTCCTTCCTTCCTTCCTTCCTTCCTTCCTTCCTTCCTTCCTTCCTTCCTTCCCTCCTTCCTTCCCTCCTTCCTTCCCTCCTTCCTTCCCTCCTTCCTTCCCTCCCTCCTTCCCTCCCTCCCTCCCTCCCTCCCTCCCCATCCCTCCCTCCCTCCCCATCCCTCCCTCCCTCCCTCCATTCCTCCCTCCCTCCCTCCCTCCCCATCCCTCCCTCCCTCCCCATCCCTCCATTCCTGGTTACCACTAATTGGAGCTCTTCTGAGGTTTTGTTTCCATCTGTACTGGCAGGCAGTGTCCTGCAGCCAGTACCTTTTCAGACATTTTTTTTCTTACAGCTTTTATTTTCATGTTGTTATCACTACCTCACCCTGCAAAAAAAAAACCCTGTTTTTCCAAGTTTCTCATTCCTTCAGAAGGTCCCCACTAGATACACACTGGCATGAACTGTTTTCTACTTAGAAATTTATTTTCCTAGTACTGAGAAAAAGTTCTGGAGTTAGATAACAAAGGATAAATGTACAATCTAATCCAGGTGACAGGTTCATGGATGGTGCCGAAACAAGAATCAGTGGAATGATCAAGCATCAGATACTGCGAGAACTTCTTATCCTGCCATTACCTGTGGTTTGGCAGGTACAGCTCAGAAAAAAAAATATTTTGCTTCTCAGAACCTATCACATTTTCCCATCTCACTTCTCTCAAAGAAAATATTGGTATAGAGAAAAGTAAGAGTATAAAGTGACAACACAGAGATCATAACCAATCATCGTTGGTTAATTCTCAAGGAACTAGTGTTAGTCTGCAAAACTATTTCTGCTTCTTTTGTGTGGTGATTCTTAACCCTGTGTTGTTTTATTCTGAGCATTTAAATGTACCAAAACTGTGTAAAAAATGGCTTTCCTATGCAGAGAAAATTTCTAGATGGATTTGCTATACATTTGTGACCTTTTCAGTTTCACATTCTGGAAAATTTAAGGGAAAAGTTAATGGGCACTTTTCGTATGAAATATAAAATGTTAGAGAATTTAAATGTTCAAAGTAATATTTGTCCCTGTAACTTAGTATTTACTATTATTATATGCAGAAACAAAAAACTATCTCTGATCTGGAAAAGCTAAGACTTGTGAGTTAGAATTCTCCAAATGCAAAGCATATCCCCAAGGATATTCTCACATCTAAAATAGTTGTTTCTTTTGGATCATGAAGAAAACCAGAAACACCAGAATTTCTCGGGGAAACTTATATTCCAGAAAAGTTTATTTGTATTAAAACACATTTATATGTATTAAAACACAAAACACAAATTTAACGTAATTTATTGAAATTTTATTTTAATATAGGACCAAAAGGTTTCGCCCCATTATTTTGTATCACAAATCTGTGTTTACATCATGTTAATATAGAACATGACATGATTAAATGTTTTATTTAGAATACTGAAGATACAACTAAACAATTCCTAGGTTTTTCATTATTATTTTTATTGAATTGCTGGAATTTTTTCACAGATAAAAATTCCTACATACAAACACAGAAAGACTTGCAATTTCACAAATGAGTAGCAATGTACACGTAAGTAGGATGCTTTTAACCATGAGGAAACACAAGACATCCTTGGAGTTTCCATTGGAGGAGGATGTGTTCAAGACTTCATTTGTTGTAGGGTACCCCAGATTTTGATTCCCATTCCACCAAGGTTTGCTGCAGAGTCTAACAGAATTAAGTGTGTTAGCTGTTAGTGTATGTGACACTATGCTGAGGACTGTTTACAGTGGTTTTATGGATATATTTCTGGGCTTCAGCTCTGTTTTTTAATATCAACATGGTTCTTTGTCTCTTTCTTTTTCCCCCTATAGTAATGGTATTTCTTTATCTTCTTTGGTGCAAACTAGTAAAGTTGAGAAATTAGTGCCTTTTCTTAGCTCTCCTGAAAGACTTGATTTTATTTCTCATCTGAACATGTTTGAAATCAAATTAAGAGTAATTGACCAACAAAGATGATAGGGACTGAACTGCATCTCAGAGAAAATCTACATTATTAATGTTTAAAAGAGAAAATCATAGCACCTGAAAGTTCTCTACACATAGAGGTTGCCTGATGTTCCCTTCTCTGTGCTGGTCCCAGCAAAGCTGTGGAAGATTGGCCAGATGCAGTCTGAGCTGCATAAATCTGTTGAAAATGGAAAAACTAGTCAGTAGATGAAGAAATAACTCCCGTGACTACTGGCGACACCACCAGGTGATACCTGTTGTGTGACACCCTGAATTTCCAGGATGTCCCTCATCCAGAAATTAGAGGAAAGAACTATTTAAATAATGCTGCCATTTTATTTCTTGGGCTCTACATATTCTGCTCAGAGACCTGCGTAGCAGGAGCTAAGGCTAGAGAAGAAAAAAGCCAGACATTTTTGTGACTGGTGAATGAATGCTGAATGAAGCAGCTTGAGTGTTACTTAGTGAAAGAAAAATCAAAATAATCCCATTTCCATACACATTATTCAGACTGGTTACCATTCATTTAATGTTTTGAGTTGTACTTTCTATGACATGAAATTATGAGAGTATCCTTCAGAGAAATTTACTGGTCAGTTTTGTTGTTTTAGATGTTATAAGGAAAGTTACTATTTTTAAGTAAAGTCTGAAATTATGTAAACAGGAAGGGTGGTGAAAAACAAAATATTTGGAATTTATGTAAACTTCCAATATTGCAGGTAAATTTGAAAAATTAAATATAACATACATATATAAAATGTGTCTAAAATATAAAAAATAAAAATAAAAACCAAATGAGAATAAATATATATTAATTTTAAAATATATATTAATTTTGTAATAGTTAAATTTTTACAAAAATTAAAAATTAAAATATAATATTAAATAGTATATATTATATAAATGTATATTTGGGCATATATATAATACATATATACATGTAACGTATTAGGCATGTGTGTTGGGAATTTATTAACAGAAAAAATATGTTCTGGTGCTCTTAGTAATATGATGCTAAAATAAATATAAGGCAGGAGAGCTAAGCATGTATAAGCATATTCATTCCAACCTATGAGCCCTGTGGCTACATAACCCTCTTGAAAGACAGACAAATTCCCAGCCTTCTCCACCACTCCCTAGAAGGTTTTCCTCCTAGTTTAAGCTATTTTTCAAGGCTTCTTCCACAGCCAGTGGAAACAGTGGCACATTCTGCATTCATGTCACCCACTCTAGGTGGCTGCCATAGATGGCAAAGTATCATGCAGTGCTGGGTTAATGGCTGAATTTGGTGATCTTAAAAGACTTTTCCAAATGAAATGATTCTATGATCCTATGCCCTTGAGGCATTGGTCTCAAGTGATTAAATAGATTAGCCATAGGACTAATTTAATTATAGACAGCTGTGTTTTATAGAGTGGGAGTTAGGTAAGATGCACATCAAGTGATCACTTGTTATTGTCTATCACGTGCATATGAGCACCCAAAGTACCAGTCAGGTTCTACATGGGGAATATGGAGGCTGGACTTCATTTGCTGTGCCCATTTCTGGGTCCTTCACTTCAAGAAGGAGACTGAGGGGCTGGAGTGTGTCCAGGAAGGACAGGGAGCTGGGGAAGGGTCTGGGGCACGAGTCTGATGGAGGCAGCTGAGGGAGCTGGGGGTGTTTGGCCTGGAGTGAAGAAGGCTCAGCAGGGACCTTGTCACTCTCTACAGATGCCTGAAAGGAGTTTGTGACCAGGTGAGAGTCAGTCTGTTCTCCCAAGGAACAGGCAACAGGGTGAGAGGAAATGGCCACAAGTTGGACCAGAAGTTTATGTTGGAAATAAATAACAATTCCTTCACTGAGAGAGTGGTTAAGCATGGGTATAGGCTACCCAGGAAAGTGGTGGAGTAGCCATTTCTGGAAATGCTCAAAAAATAAGTATATGTGTCAGTACACAATACAATTTACTGGGCATAGTGGTATTCATTCAAAGATTAGAATTTATGATCTTGGTGGCTTTTTCCCAACATTAACCATTCCATGATTCTATGACTATCCTATGCTTGCATAAATAGAAAAATAAAATCTGGAGTTTATATTCTCTGTATTGAACACAGACAAAGAGATAGCAGATGTAACTAGCTCTTAGGAAAAAAAAAAAAACTCAGACAAAGGCAAAAATATGGTTAATTCATATGCATATTGGGCTATAAGCATATTTAGCATATTCAACCTTGAAAAATAATACAAAGAGGTTTTGTAGAAGTCTTTTAATCACCACTGTGCTCAGCCAGACATGATGTGAGCAGTGTGTGCATTGCAACACTCCCTCTCTGGCACTGTGCTTTATCCAGGATATTGGGTGAAGGCAACTCCCAGATAATGTACAGTCCAGATAATCTTCCAGATAACAGGCTGCAAGCACATTAGCATTTGGTTTGGAATAACAGCCAGATCAGGAAGTGAAACACCTTTATTTCATACTAATTCAGTTAACATAGCAGTTTTGATATATTCAGACTCAGTTGATTTTGAAGGCTACAATACCACAGATTCTATTAAGGTCCAAATCCCAGAGAAAACATAAGGATTTGAACTAGTGATTGGTTATTTGAATTAGTTCTCATCCATATGCTTGTGAGTGTGTTTGGTTCCAATTAAATTTGTCCTGAATTAAATCCTGTATATTATATTTACTACAGGTGTCTCTTGCTGCCTCACTCTTCTGATATTCTCCAACTGTACCAAAGCAGTTCCTACTGTAGGCATAGCCAGAGATGATTCTGGGATCACTCAAAACATTCTCTAAGCCATTCTTTCTTTTAGAGTAGGACCAACTACATCTAAGTGATTTCTGGCAGAACACACTCAGTATATTCCTGACAAATCTACAGTTTTCCATGAGCTTGTCTTATTCCAGCTTTCTGCTATTGTCCCTATTTTTTTTACCTGTAAACCAAGTCACTTCCAAATTCAAATCCATCCTTTCCATCACACACATAGAAAACAAATTATCACCATTTCTTTTTTGGTAGTTTCTACATACTTGAAAGTTTTTGGCATGTCTGGTTCCCCAATAGATTTTGCCTTGTTACCTGCATAATACCAGTCAGTGTAATCTTCCTTAATGTAAAATTAAGAAGAAAGACACCAAGAGATGCAAGAGTTGACCCCATTTCTCTAAGGTCCAATGCTTTAATAACAAGCCTGTCCCTCCTCCTTGACTTGTTGACTGCCTTGTCATTGTGTTCAGATTACAAGCAACTTTAATTGTTTCTGTGAAAAATTTCTGAACCTTACCAGAAAGCATTTACAATCAAAAATATTGATTTGCAAGGTAATTCTTTAGTGTTGGTCGGGTTGGGTTTTCTATGGTCCAAAGCTAATCTGGAGAAGGATGTGGAGAGTAAGGCATATGAGCAGCAGTTGAGGGGGTTGAGGTTGGGGTTGTTTAGTTTGGAGAAAAGGAGGTTCAGAGGTGCCCTGATTACTCTCTACAACTACTTGAAAGGAGTTTTCAACAAGGTGGGATCAGACTCTTCTCCCAGGAAACAAAAAAACCAAACCAAACCAAAACAAAAAAACCCCCAAAAAGCCCTAAACAAACAAACAAAAGCCCCAAACCCATCAATCAACCAACCAACCAAAAACCCCAACCAAACAACCCAAAACATAATATTTGAACTGAAAAACTAAGAGGAAAACAATATCTTGTTAGTTAGATGACAAGGGATTCCGTTTTCAACTAGACAACACTTAAAATTTGCAAAAGTCTCAGTATTTCAGATTATTTTTTTTAAACAGAAAACCCTGGATTCTAATGTGGTTCTTCTAAATTGCATCTTGGCCAGCCATTCATATACCCTACTATTTGACAGTTCTCAAAGTTTGACTAGACATGAAGATGGTCAGACAGGATAGATCTTCCAAACTCTGAAATATGCAAGAGGAGTTACAATTGAGAAAATCAAAGTGCAGTACCTAGAGTTTGAATTCCAATTGTGAAAACCATTTAATAATTAAATTATGTTTCAATAGCTAAGTTAAACATATCTTGAATGAAATGAACATAGGGTATTCTAAATATAAAATATCCATTGCAATTGGGACAAGCACAGCAGGGCTAAATGTGATTGATGCCCAAAGACAACCAATCAGAATATTTGAAGAATTAAAATAAGGTAGAAGCACCTGTGCTTATGTAACTATGCATGTAACAGCCAACAATTTCTAAATTCTGCATTTTTTTTGTCTTCTGTTTTAATAAATGAAGGTTTAAATATACTAAGAAAAATGGACATGTATTAAGCTGTAGGCTGACTGGTTTTTTTTCAGTCCAGGAAAACAAAAAGTCCTTTTGTATGGAGTACATCCTCACAATTTGTCTGGTGATTCACATTTTCTGACTCAATCTCAGTGCTCAATAGTCAAGTCTGGATGGGGAGACCCCTTTATGAGCTGCATCCATTAAGTATTCTTTTTGAGCAAATGTCTCAAAGTGGAGCTGTATTTGAGTTGCTCTCCTGTTTTGCAATCCAAATCTCTCAGGGAGCATCAACAGGGACTGCTCAGGCACACATCACTGATCATACCATAACCAGTGGTCAGTGATCATACCAGGATCATATCATGAGTACACATGTCAATTCCAGCCTGCACTCTCTACCTGTGGAGCTGCTTTCTGTCATTGTCTGGCAGGATCTTTTCCTAGATCATAGCTGAAGATCCACAGTGTGTACCATTTCCATCAGCCCCAGGCCAGGCGAAAATCACTGAATCACAGAATTGTTAAGGTTGGAAAACACCTCTAGGGTGACTGAGCCCAGCCAGTGTCGCTAAGACACTGACCTGTGACTCATCAGGTCAGAAAAGCAGGGTTGTCTGATCTGTGAAAAGTGTCCTGTGCTTTATTTAGTTTTATGGTTTGGGATAATTCAGTGCTTTTGGGGTTGTTAGGTTGTGTGGCTTTGTGCTGACCCAGAAGTCGATCAGGAAGCAGACAGTGACTCAGACATTGTCTCATCAGCATCCTCCTGGGTCTGAGAACACTCCCTCCATTCCCAGCAGGACTGTTTCCTATGCAGAGGGGAAGATGTAGAGACAAGACCTGCAGAAATCATGTTTCCCCAATGCATATTGTAGGTAGTACATGAAATCCATGCAGGGGATATACTTCTGCATTTGCCTGTGCAAATCAAGCCCAAGTTATTTTCATTCCCTTTCTTCTGTTAGAATAGTCGGTAATTACTCTGGTGTTTGCCTTTTATGATGTCATCATTGGTGCTTCACACTTCTGTGGGACTAAAAGGTTTAAGAAACTCAAATCTCTGTTAAAATTATGGGATTTATTCCTTCTACTTGGCAGATCCATAAATTCATGTCTTTCCATCCATTCCTGGAATCTCTAACCCCAAATGAGTTAAATACAGCATTTAGAATTGGTTTAATTACTGCTAAATACAAGAGGAAAAGGGTGAGGGTAGAGCTCATGTTGAAATTTTTTTTCAGTGCATTTAGACTGAATTTTTATTCTATTTTTACTCAGCCTCTTTTTTCTGCTTCAGCTTCTTATAATTATAAGGCTTTTTGCTAGGCATAAATAAGTGCTCTTGATACACATGGGAACAGCTCTGTGTGAGAATAACTGACATTCAAAGGTTTCAACATTTTCTTTTTGCTACCAATTCAAAAGGATATTGCCATCCAGTTTAGCAAAATTAAACTCCAACACTAAGGTCTGACTGCAGTGGATTAACAAAACTGCTTGTAACCAGAACTCAGCCACAGCTTTATTCCATTTGTCCTGTGGACCCACACAGTCAAGCCTCATTTTTCAGCATTTTTGCTCACTTGACCAGAGAAATGAACTTTAGAAACTACACTAACAGAACACTGTCTAGCCAGGCCTGCTCCATTTTGTTCTTTCGTATTGAACCGAGCCTCAAAATTGACAGTTGCATAAGAATACGTGACTAGACTGTCACAGAGCCAAAGCCTGTTTGCTATGCATCTCACGTCTTCTCCAGGCTTTCTATCACTTAGTGCTGACCTTATGAATGGATACAGAGATTTACTGACTGACACTGCAAAGTTGCCATTGTCAAGAGATGCAGACACCCTAATGATGTGCAGCACTGCTGAACCTAAAAGGGAGAAAGGGGGAAGAACGAGAGGCATTGTTTCCATGGCTACAGAATACTATTTCTTCCACACCTCTTCTTCTCACGGCCTTGTCATCTGTGTCCATTCTGCAGATAGCAGTTATGTCTCATTAAAATATTTAATGACTCCCAAGTTGTTAGTTAGAGAAGGTTCAAATAGGATAGTGCCTTGCAGTAAATATTACCCATATAGCAGTCTTGAAAAATATTATATAAAGAAAATGGTACCTCTAGATGTCTAATTTATCTCCATGTATATCAAGACAACTTGGAGTCTACTGCAATACAATGTCTTGGTGGTGAGTTGCCTGCTCCATCCTTGCAGTGTGTGATGGCATTTGCAGAAGGGCACTTAATCACAGAGGTTCTTGGGCTGTATTTTTCATCATCTGGTAGTAATATTACTGACCTCTGAAATACAGAAATAACAAGATTAAAGTAATTATCTGATTAAGTCTCAGCTCTTGGAACAACTCATAATCTTCATTTCAAGGTATTACTTGGCACCCAATATCAATAGGTGCCACTGTCCATACTCATTCAATGGGAAAATGTAGGCAACTTCCAGAGATACAGATATCTGCTCTACAGGAGACCGTCGCCTTTCCTGTAGTTCTGAAATAATCTTCTAGAGCTCACTACGCACTCCTGAGTGGTAAGATTAAGTTGGTACACAAATTAGAAATGTACCCTCCAAAACTGTTCAGCAGTCTCTTTCTCACCACTCACAGCCACCACTGGATTCCCTGCAGTAATGTGAGCAGCGCCGGGACAACCAGGGCAGCTGCCCTCCTGCAGAATTGATACTACAAAATAGAGGATTAAAGCAGATGGACAGCTACAAACATGACAAGCAGAGATATCCAAATAAAGCATCTTCACATTTTGAAGGTGCAAGTGACTAATTCAGACTGCATTCTGTGAAGTTCTTTACTGAGAAGTCCTTTTACATGATTCAAAGGATTTGGGTATGTTTAGCAGTATCTTCTTCTCCATTATACTGTATTTGTTTAGTCACAGTCCACCAGAGGCAGCAACATTCATTCCTCTGCCTCAGTACGTTCAGAGAGGATATAAGTAATGGTTGTTAATAAAAAAGTATAGGGGGAGTTAAATTACTTGCAGTGTGTATAGACTCTCTTTCTTATTAAGCTGCTTTATACTAAATTACTTTATTGCTTCCAGAAATTTAAAGGCATAAGAAATTTTGTACACAAAAAATACAAAGCAGCTTTAAGCTGAAAACATCAAGATGTAAATAACTAAAGATTCTTGAAAAATATCTCCTAGAAATTACGCATACATGCACAGAACAATTTCCTTTAACGCCATAGGGAAATTCTCCTGTTATAAGAGCCAGAGACATGCAGTTTTGCTATAGGATATGATTAATCCTTAATGAAGGTATTTGTGGCACAAAAATACAAGTGTCCCAAGAGCTGCAGGCAGAAGACTCACTATTCATTTGTCTGCTGAGCACAATGAGTTTTTCAGGCCTGTGTCTGCAACTCTTACTTGGTACTGTGTAGGTCTTCAGCTCAAGTGAATCATCTCTGCATACTGTGAATCATCCTCTGTGAGAGCTGCAGAAGAGATTCTTAGTTGTTCACTCCCTATGTTGAGAAAGACATGACTAATTGCCAATAGATTTCCAAAAGACCATCATGTACCCTGGGCCTCCCCAAGGATTTCTTTGGAATTATACATTTTATTGGGTTTGCTTGGCCTGGCTTTGGCAGTGGGGAGGCTACAAGGGCAGTTTCTGTCAGGAGCTGCCAGAAAGTTTCTCCATGGCTGGGAAAGCCAATGCTAGCCAGCTCCAAAGACAGACATGCCCCTGGCCAGTTAGAAATCATGGTAATGTCTCTGTGATATACTGAAGACGAAGAAATTGCACTGTTGTAATTGCGGTCAGAGGAGAGTGGGTGAGAACGTGTGAGAGGAACAGCTCTGCAGACACCAAGGTCAGTGGAGAAGGAGGGCCAGGAGGTGATCTGGGTGCCAAAGCAGAGATTCCCTTGCTGCCTGTAGTGATCACCATCGGGAAGGAAACGGCCCAACAGGGTCCACAGGGGATGCAGAGATCCCCCCCAGCCTGTGATGAGACCCAAGCTGGAGCAGGTGGATGCCTGAGGGGAGGATGGGATCCTGTGGGAGAGCTGAGGAGAGAGGGGCCCTGCTGCCATGCTGGAGTAATGCGTCCTTGAAGGACACTATGCCATGGAAGAGTGACCCACGGTGCAGCAATTTGGTGAGGGCTGTTGCCCATGGGATGGACGGAGATTGGGGAAGTCCATGCAGAACTGTCTCCTGTGGGAGGGAACCCACAGCGCAGCAGGGGAGTGACTCCTCTCCCTGAGCAGCAGGAGAAACAGCGGGGGATGAACTGACCATAGCCTCCTTTCGGAATCCTTGCCCTCCTGGGATAGGACGAGGGAGGGATGGGAGGAAGGTCAGGTTTTTTTAAGGTGTTATTTTTTAAGGTTTTATTTTACTTCTCATTACCCTGCTCTGATTTTGTTAGCAATCAATTCAATTCATATTTCTAATTAGAGCTTGTTTTCCCCATGGCAGTATTTGAGTGATCTCTCCTATACTGAGTGTTCTGTCCCTGTCCTTATCTCAACCCATGAACCCATCATTCATTACATTTTCTCTTCCCTGTCCAGCTGTGGAGGAGAGTGATAGAGAGGCTTGGCATCCAGCCATGGTCACCCTGCTACAATATATTCAGCAAAATCTGTTTGAATTTCTGAGTTCAAAGATGGTGACACCCCAGGATAATCCTTGCCTCTTTTTAATTAACTGGACATATAAAAAGCACAGTATGCATTTGTCAGCAGGTGTAGAATTTATATATATGATTTGCAAATTGACATTCAGGTTTATGAAGACATACAGTATGGTACTTTGAGTTTTACTACACAAGTTTATGAGCAGTAATACCATAAGATTAACAGCAAGATTGGTCTCTGAGTGGAATCAGCTCCTTAGATAGGATAAGGCTCTGGAGGGAGGGAGGCTTAGCTTCTGAACTAAGAGACTATTTGCATTGTGTTTTTTAGTCCCCCTTGTCTAAGAAATATTATATGATTTTAAAAACCCCCAAACAATTCCACTCATTTCTCAGACCCCACTTAACACATTATAGCATACCTCAATCTTCCTAAACAGAATGAAAACCTTTTATTTTAACCTCAAGTGGATAGCCTCATTAGACAAACTACAAAATACAATGGAATACCTTAAAGCCTTTCATACTTTTTAGCAGAATTATTAAAAGTTCCTCAGAGAATAAGGAACCTTACAGTTAGGTTCACTTTATTTTGCTTTAACCACCTAAAAAATTAGGTGTCTGGTTTAAGCTAAGTTTCATCGCGCTGCTTTGGAAGACGGAACTTGCACATAGCAATTCATCCTACCTCTCTTGAAAATCCTAGTTCATGCTTTTAAAGTCCCTTCATCCTTTTATAGACAACAGGTCACAGAATTATAGAATGGCCTTGAGTGGAAGGGACCTTAAAGATCATCTATTTCCAACTTCCCTGCTGTGAACACCTTTCACTAAACCTGTCACTAGACATGCTCAGAGATCCATGAGTTCACAGATATCTATGAAACATAGGTAACAACTTTAGTCTAGGCATGCATTTTTAAGACAGAAAAAGTTAACTGAGATTAGATCATACATTCAGCTGCATTTACAGAAGATCTTATTCTTTATTCTATTCTATAATATCAGACACTACAGAGATGAGCTGCAAGTCCACAGAACCCAAACAGGCCCTAAGGCCTTTCTTAAAGACAAGCACAAGATGTGATATCCAAGACCATATCTATTTCTAGTATTATTTGTAGATTATTCAGGTGTGTGGCATAGTCAGAAGATTTGTTCCTCTTCAATATTCCATTTTAGTCCAGAGCATCTTTTACTTCCAGGAAAGTAGTCAATTCCTGAAAGAAAAATATCTAACAATTCAAGGTTTAACATGATTAGCAGAATTTAATGAAACTATACCTATATGGAAGTACATTCAACATATTCAACACATGCTTAAAGCTGCTGAAAATTATAGGCATTTGGGTAAGACACCCTAAAAGAAAACTGTATAGCCTGTGTTTGGGATACAAGGGTCAGAGAAAAATCTGATCTACATTTCCAGCCTGAAGAGTCTACATGTCTCTATGGTGAATCATAATGAGACAAAAGAGATATACATCAACCAATAAACAAATCTTCACTGTTCTTTGCTTCATATATACTTCAGAGGTATATTGAAAAAAAAAACAAACAAACAAACAAACAAACAAAAAAAAACCAACCAAAGCAAAGCAAACCAAATCCAACAACAAGAAAAAGCAAGGTATAAAAAAAATGCCCACCAAATAAAAAACCTTAGCTTGAATGACTGATTTTTACATATCTTGCTGATAGGGTTTGTTAAAATTGTTCCTAATTGGTGAGAAACTATTATTGAGTCCATTGCTGTCTGAATTTCTTCATTTCAGAACTGAAAACCAGCTGCTTTCTGATATCTTAAAATAGGCCCGTGAGCCTCAGTAACCCTGTTTCCAAGTAATATGTAAAATATACCACAAATAATAATTTCTTTGGAATCAAAATCTTTAAGAAAATAAGTGCACATTAGAAAGAATTGAAAGCAGTATCTCTTAAAGAGAAAGCTTTTTTATTCCCTATAGCATTTTCTCAGATGAAAGTTAGTTGCATATCTAATATAAGCCTATCTTCAACAGTCTGCCCTGTTAGCTTTGGAGAACTTGTCTCATTAATGTAAAATTAATTATGCAGTTCTCTTTACCATTTGTACATTCTGTGCTGAAAATCTCTTTTCCCTTG
This sequence comes from Taeniopygia guttata, assembly GCF_048771995.1. Lineage (NCBI taxonomy): Eukaryota > Metazoa > Chordata > Aves > Passeriformes > Estrildidae > Taeniopygia > Taeniopygia guttata. Next base: position 13,317,551 of record NC_133027.1, on the reverse strand, counting down.
ATTATGCCGTCAAAATTACCAATTTGTGAACCATCACAATCCCAATAACACAGCGATATCTGAACACTCTACAGTTATACTTACAGCATTAGTGCTGGAGGATCTAACAGCCTTTTCTCTTTGGCTGGTTGTTGGTTTTCCTTTTTTTTTTCTCAACAGCTGGCAAACTAAAACCAAAAGAACAAATGTTTAATAAACCCTTGGTTTTAGAGGGTTGCCTTTTAATTATATCTCAGAGCAATTTTTTTGCAAATGAAGTTTAACTGTGCTACTCTTACACACCATAGTTTGCTTAGTTTTATATTACATCCTAATATATTGGAATTCAAGAAAGTATGTATTCAGCTTGGGATTTCAAGTAATGAAGCTGGGAATGCTGAATACTCTGATCTGGATTTTGTACATAAAATATTCACAATGAAAGTAAACAAGCTCAAAGAGAATTAATATTGAACCACAGTACCCTTTCTACCTGTGTGTCTTTCAGCCTGTGTGTTGCTGAGTTTCCTTCAGGATCACCATTCATTATTTAGAATACAATTATTAGAATGGCCTTATTCAGACTAAAGGTCTATCCTGATTCCAAAAGTTCTGAGGCATACTCATGCTGACCATAGATATTAAGCAAGCACACAGGGTATTTTTCTCTGATATTTTCCCAATCTCTTCTTTCATAGTACAGGGATTTTAACAAAATGGAGGTGGTTTCTATGCATTTAATTATCACACTGAATTTCCTGGAACTCCAGGAAACTACTTCATCTTCTCTAGAACACATAAAAACTGTTGGATTCTATCCTTATTTATATTTTGAAAATCTGGATTTGCATTTTATATTTTCCCTGGTCCTTTGGGCAGAAATTTTGAAAACTACCAAGAAAAATAAGCAAAGAGTTTCAACCTCCTCTTCCAAGTCTGTGTTTATTGGAGATTTGGATACATTGAACCATGTCAACTATGAGATCAAACCAGATTTTTCCAGGTTTCATCCCAACTTCAAAAGTACTGCTGCCAAAACCTCTTTTGGCAACAACCTCAACCATTTGACAGTTCTCTGGGACAAAAAGTTTTCATTTTTTAGCTTTTCTTTAAAAGCATGAACTTTCCCTGCTACAAATTATGCCCATTGTTTGTCAATCTCCATCTGGTGGCTGGTTTGAAGGTGTATTATATTCTTTAGATCCGTGGCATAATATATTTTTTTCTTCTTCACTATTCAATGTTATTTAAGGGTTTGCTTGCTATAGACAGGATAATTTAAGAAAGTCAGTCCTAATTCTGTATTTCTGAATATTAAATATCTAGAAAACACTTACAGCTTTCTTCATTTTTTTTATTCTAGAAATTATTTCAAAAAACAGCAAACTGATTTTTGACTTTGGGTTTCAATTCCAGTTATAGACCATTTAAAAAGCTACAGGCATGGAAAACCAAAAATACTTGTTTCTTCCTAACTAGAACCTCTCAGCAAAATAAAATAATTATCTCCTCAGGAAATATTTTACTTTAACTTTTCATTCTTACTGTACAATGTGGTATTGAATAAATAAAGTTAAAAAAAAGAGATAGCATTTTGTTTGTGACATGCAAGATGGATAGTCCTTGTGATAGCTGCTCACTATGAAGATGGCGACAGAGCCAGCTCCAGACACACATGGAGTTAACAGTCACCTGGATCAGCAGGTTATGGGGTACACCAAAAAAAGATAGGGCTGCAGTGTGACTAGGATGAGGTTAACTGCTGCTGTTTAGAGCAGGGGTAAGAATTTGTGTCATCCTACTGAAATATTTCTTCTGTAACCTTCCAAAAGACAAAACTAAGTTTCTTCAGGACCTTCCTTCTTCTCTCAGCCTTATTCCTCCCCCAGTTATGTATCACTCTTCCTCTTTAGCCTGCATGGGAGGAGGGCTCAGCTCATTCCTGGATCCTCATGTCTGGAGCAACATAACCATTTTGTTTTCCAGTATTCAGCTTTGCTTGCAGTGCTGTCAGCAGCGAGCGCGCTCTGTATGTAGGTCGTGGCTCCTCCCTTGTTATATTTCTGATGCTGACCTCAAGGTAACCTGAAGAGGTTGTCTGGGTACGTAGAGGACTGATGTTTCTTTAAGTAAGAAAAGCAGATATAGAATACCTAATTAAAATGAAATATGTCACCTTGGAGTTCTAGACAAATCTGAAGCAGAAACTAAGATGACATTGCTTACTTCTGTAAGAGCTGCAGTCAAACTAAATTTCAGTCTGAGTTTAAAGATACAAACCCTCACATTTTAGAAGTGACTGTTTAAGGACTATTGTTCATCTTCTTTGACTGTTTTATATTTGGCTTTATTTCTTATCTATACCTTGCTATGTTATGACAGGTGCTTTAAATAATAAGGTTGTCCACTGGGTAGCCTATTAAGCAAAGGGATATAGTAAAAAGCATCAAATTTAATATCCTTCTTCATCAGCCTTGAAAACAAAACCAGAACAAACATAAATTGTCATAATTACTACAATCTTTTTCATGTAATGGAGGATTTATACGAGGGATATTTTAAAGTATAAATTTCCCTAGTCCTATGAATTGCAATCCACATGGCTTCTAGGATCAGGATATCACACAAGATGGAAAACAGCTATGGATTTGTACTGGATTTAGAACTGTAATGATTTGCAGATCCCCTTATAAAATCCTCTAGGGCGAACTATGCTTTTCAAGAGTATAAATAATCTCTTTGGTGCAGCTGAGTCTCTTTGCATTAGGAAGTCTTCTGAGTCTATGTAACCTACCGGTCTGCCTACAATTAGAATTTTTTATTAGAAGCTAGAACTGTCTAAATAAGAACATAAAACATATTGTAAATAAATAATCACAAATAAATAAATATGTATGTATGTATGTATGTATGTATGTATGTATGTATGTATGTCTATTATGGCCAGAGAAGTTGACAATAAAAAAAAAAAAAAATAAAAATCAGTAAATAATGGAGAGGACTGTGCTTTTAAACCAGAGTGGAACCCATCTCATCTAATTTTAATTATCTAAGAATTTACTGCATAGCTTCAGATAATTATTTTAGATTCTTAGCAATTAGAAAAAAAAGGAGAGAATGCTGTCATTATCCTTAAGCAAGCAGAATGAATCACTCTCTGGAGACACCTCTTCCTAAGAGAGGACTAAAGAAGGACAAGATATAATAAACCTAGATTAGGCTGGTGGGACAGGATTTGATTCAAGACATTTATATTTATATGTCAACATGAATTAATGTGCCAGACGAAATTCAGATTTTCCAAAAGCATAAAAGCTGTCTAAGCTCTCATTATTGTCAATGAAAATATAATCAACAGAGACATGATGTTCTAGAGCAATTGCAGCTGCCCAAGTGAAGACAGCAACAACAGCAGCATGAGAGAATATTTGTCTGGCTTCCAATAACTTCATTCACTAGATCTTTTTAAATGGTTAAGGCTGCTTAGGTTTTGTGTTTACCAATGGACACATAGAAGTCCAGTTTCAGACTTAAACTTTTAAAAGGGCTAAAACTAGGTGAGCTGGATCATATATCATGAGTTGTATGGTTTTGGGAAACACTTATTTGGACAAAATGAAATTTAAAGGCAATCAATAGAAAATTTAGATATCTGCTATGAACACCAGCTGTACACATTGCATGATCAGTATAGACACTTTCTTTGGCAGTTATAAAAATAGCTGAAATGTGAGTGCCAGCAGGCAGCATACAGTTGGGTGCCTGTGTGTAATGGGGTGAATGGCCAAACCCAAACTTTTGAACTATCTAACAAAGAGACTGAACTGCTGATTGATTATGAGACTGGTCAGACATTTCCTTATGCAAACTATTTTCTCTTTAAACTTGGGGACTTGGAGTCTGTAAGGAAGAGGTACTTAAGAGGCACCTGAAGAGAAGAGATGATCTTGGTAAGGTGAACTTTTCCCTTAGAAAGAAGGGAAAGTAGACAGCTGGAGGAAGAGTCGTGGAGAGGTATGGAGTTAAATGCTGGGGATGCCCAGGAATTTTAGCCAATGGCACCTCAAATGGGTAACTCTGAGCTGCTGAACAGCAGGAACCAATAAAATTTTCTGCCTGACCTTTCCGGACCAACAGCAATTCCGCTGCAAAGTCAATACCTATGAGTGTAGTGCTGTGGGAGGTAACAAGCGAAATAATTCATGAAATCATAGAATATCTCAAGTTGGAAAAGACCCCGTATGAAGGGGTCATCAAGTCCAACAGCCTTCTTCTTTCAGGACTACATAAAACATATGAAAAACTTTAATCTTGTTGATTTTTAAATGAATGCCAGCATTCAGGTCCACTTCAAGTTGTGGCTTTTGTTGTCTTATCTGTGTTGCACTTTGGAAAACAGCTACTAGGAACATGATTTTTATATTTAGTGTACAATTCAGAATGAGTCTGCACTGTACCTTTGTGATTCAAATATATAGTACAATCATTAAAAAAACAGTAGAAAACCAAATAAGGTCCAGGAGGTAATTTTTTCTCTTTTTATAACATTGATAAAAACAAAGTTAAGAAAGAATTCTGGAAGAAAAGTGTGAAAATTGTTGGGTGATAGAACAGACTGCCTCCTATTGTAACACTTAAAGAGCTCCATTTGCCACTGATGAATGCCTTTGTAATGCTAAAATATTCAAGTGCTGAAGAATATACTGCCTAATGCTAAAGTCTGAGTTTTTTTAAAAAACACATGCTGTTTTATGGGAAGGAATGCATCTATCTGTGCCTATGTATTTGCATATATACTTGCATATATATGTACACTATAGAAAGCTCCTGGGGGAAACACATTTGAAGCAACGACAGCTCTTCACCCCTCAATGTCTTCATAGCAAGATTATTTAACTCTTGGGCCAGTATAAATTTTTTTTTAATTTAGATTGTCAAATGTAGAGGCAGCAATAAAGTAAAACATAAGAACTTTCAATATTTGAGTTTCTCTGGACTTCTTGTTGCCCATTGTGAACCTGCACAGGAAAGATGGATTTCATACTCAGGAGAAGCATCCTTCAGTGTTTTTAGTTGGGCTTCAGACAGTGGGAGCTTCCAGTAACAGATAGATAATAGCAAGAAAATTAGTAACAACACCCCTGCATATGCTTGGGTGAGCAGGGAACATCCTGGGTACACATGAAGCACCCACATCTCCCATGGGAGGGAGGTGCAAGTTGGAACTGCCCAGAGAGGTATTAGTGCCCGAAACCCATACAGCCTGGGAGAGGATGTGTGAGTGATTTAAATGTTGGGTAATCAGTTACAGCAGGTATTTCAAAATCTGCAGCTTTTTGTCTAAGTCTTGTGTCTCATTTTGTGGATTATCTGGTTTAACATCAAGCAGATCCTGAAGGCATGGTTCATTAATTGCCAGTTAATTATGTTATTATTAAATCAACACATTTCCAATTCTGAAGTCCATCAGGCAAACATGTATTAGACATGACTCCTGTGTGTATCTGTGACTCATGCAGCTCTGTGGGTCCCATGGATATAACACGCAAATGTGTGTCCAGACATACACTGTGTGTCCAGACATACACTCTGTGTCTGCATGCATGCAGAAAAATCTACTTAGACCAGACACATATTTCACATAATCATAAAAATAAGGTTCTATATGGAAGCATGTATGTAGATCATAAAAATAACTAAAAAAGAAAAATCTGACTGAAGGGATTTTTAATGGGTATTTAACCATAAATAGAGGTACCTTGAAGGACTCTTAAGCGGTATTGTGGTACTGCAATATTCAGTGGCATTCAATTGTATGAAGGACAACTTTCTATAAGAAGTGTACTTGCTAATGTAGCATTAGTGCACTTCTCTTTTTGCTCAGTACAAAAATACTTTATTTGATTATCCTCCCACACTCCTTTTAAAATAAGACCATGAGTTATAAAGCTTCTAAATAGCTAGATTAGGTATTTTAAAAGGTCATAGTGACATCTGAAAATAGTTCCTTAACATTTTTTAATGTTACAGAGGCTTAAAATATTACATAGGAATAGAAAAATAACATAATTAGGACTATCAGGAGCTATACCTGCTAAATTAGCATAACCTTGCAGTCATTTGTATGGATTTTTAATGTAATTGGACAAATCATAAAATTAATATCAGGAAGTCAAAAGTCAATTTTACTAATCTAAAGTTTAAGTTTATAAACCTCTTATTGCAGGTTAATGACACTAAATTACAAAAAAAAAAAAAAGGAAAAAATAAAAAAGAAAAGGCAGGGGGGTTTGTTTTGGGTCTCTGTTAAGGACAGAAAGGAAAAATATGAAAAAACCCAACCCTACAGTATTCTTTCATGCAGCTTTCATGTATCCTTCTAAATCCTGAAACTCTTTAAACAAATAGTAGTAAACTCTAGATAGCCAGTAGTACATTTTCTGAGACACCAAAAAAGAAAGAATAAGAACCAATTCCAAGCAATTTGCAATGGTAAGAGGCATCTCTCATTAGCCTTCAGTCCATCAGCATATTGAAATATATTCTCAACTTCAAAACCAAAAAATGTGCCATTCCCTTGGTCTACCATACAACACTGTTTAGCTAAAACCTCCGTCTCTTAAAAAACAAAGGTGAGCTCTTAAAAATGAAGCTGATCCTCAGGGGCTGCCTTAGTTAAATATGTAATCACTTTTTTGTGCAGCAGAAGTGATGTGCAAGGGATACCTGGGGTTCTCTGGAGGTTTTAAGGTTTATCTGATATTGTAGGTGGTCTTCAGGTGAGTTTGGCTCCTGTTCAGGTGAGAGCTTGGCTCCTGTTGCACTGGGCAAGTTCCAGGTTTGTGTTTCAGCTGTGCTGTGTTAAAACTCTTGTCTTGCCTTTAGCCCAGACACTATCTGCAGCAGTGATGAGCTCAGGATCTGAAGGAGATAATTAATGCTTTGGAAATTTTTTTCCAGATTTCAGTAACTGCTGAAGTGTCTCAATAAAAAACATGTGTTCCTATATCCCAAAACAGAAAATAGCAAAAAAAAAGAATTCTCATGTTTAGAAAGAGAAGAAGGATGTAACTCTTCAGTGGTATTCTGTACACAATATGCTCTTTAAAAAATCAATTTTTTTTCAGATTGTTCCTAATATTTTAATCCTACATATTTTCATATGTACCATATTTAATTGTGAAACTGATAAAGAATGTTGCTCTTTTAAAGACAGAGACTAAATAAAATATTTTTCTCCCCTAGGCCAAGAAGATGGAGTCATTTTTATATTATTCTGGGACCAAAGCAAATAACCCTATGACAAATTAGACTTAATTTTTATATCATGAGTAGTACTATAAATTAAGTAGTACTACAAATTACTGTATATGATTACTATATGAATGGATTCAGTCCTAAGTTATTTTTAACCCTCATGCAGATATTAATTATTTATATCTGAAATGGCTAAAAGAGGATAGAGAAGTGAAAGAAACAGGCTCGTGGAATTTTTCAATTTGAGCATCTTCTAGTAACTGATAGCAAAGTTATCAGCTGAGTAGATATTTAAATCTGAAAGTGAAAACTAAATTCAACCATAGCCTATCTCCAAAATTTGAAAGCTACTTAAATTTGAAACATATGCATTTCTGGAGCTCTATGAATGTTATCAATTATTTTACATATTTATTTTCACTAAAAAATTGTGCCAATAGAGACATGGAGAAATGTATCATAAAAACCCAACTTCTTCCTTTCTAGATATTAAATGTGAACCTTCCTTCAAAATGAAACCATTAAAATGCATTTTAAATGCCTTTAACAGCTCATTTTCAAACTTTCTGCTTACCATAATCAGTATACAGCAGTCATGATTTCTTATGCCTGAAAGACTAGACAGTGGAAAAATGTATTTCATATTGCCTGGTCATTGCTTGCTCTGGGGTATATTAAGCTGCAAGGTTTTACATTAAGCTGTGAAAATTGTGGCTCCACCTGCCACCTGTGGAAAAGACACTTTTAGAAAAGCTTAATTATGTTTTTATACTCTTTATAAGAATTCATCAACAAACAAAAATGAAATTCTTGAATACAACATTCTTGAGAAATATTCTTTTATATAAATAGACTAGAGAAAAATTCTCAAGTCCCTGTGTGAACTACATCTGTTGGTACATGTTGGTGAATTCAGAGCACTTCAATCCAAGAACTTTCTAGTGCTGTGACAAGCTCTGATTCATGCAGTTCAATTCCTCCCAATAACAGCAGAAGGTCAAACCAAGAGTTCCTTCAACACTGAAATCAGACTCCAGGGGGTTTCAGATATTCCAAATATTTAGACTAGTCTTGCGTCTAGAGGATGTGATTCCCTTTACCATCAAATCTACCAAAATATAAAAAGCTTGAACAAAGTTTCAAAGCTGAGGAATTTTGATGTTGTAAAGTTGCTGATGGGCCTTTTTATCTAAGAGATTTTTGCAAAACCTTGGGGGCTATGTAGTTTGGGTGTTTCATCATTTGTTTGTTTTAAGTTGAACAACATCCAGAGATCTTTACTTATAAGGTATCATGCATATGTTATTGTGACTCTTTTCTTTAGCTGACTTTGAAAATTAGTTTATTTCATTTATGTCAAATTCTTTTCTCATGGAAATGTTTTATTGATTACAAGGACTAAGACAACCACATAGTGGTATGTAAACATCATTATTTGACTCATTCAAGTTCATTTACTTCATTCTTTACTTTCTCTTCTTGTTTTACACTCTGGGCATATTTGTTATGTTAGACATATTCTGTTACACAGCAAACAGCTATTGATTCCATCTGTGTGTTTGAAATCATGCATAGTCCAAATGTTAGTTAAAATCTGTTTGTTATCAACAAACTGGTTTAGTGAAGACCCAAGAGTAGCTTTTCTTTGTTAAAGAGATCAAATGATGTCTTGGAATGCATGAAACATGCAAGGATATTTATAAATACAACTAAAATAATAATGATAAAAGCAATCATGTCTAATACAGCTTTTTTAATACCAACTTAATCCATGTGGGTAAAGATCCTGTAGATAGACAACACCACAAAGTGAGGGAGACAGATAAAACAGATAAAAATAATTATGCAGAGGACCAAGAACTAACGACATTTTAGTGAATATTCTTACTATATAAACTCATACAGAGTCCAAAACAACCATAAAGCTTTTTATTTACCTACAGGGACTTTGATTATACTTATTAATGGCTTTTTTAAAGCTCAGGGAACTGGAGTGATTTTTAAATGGGAGAAAAGAACTCATTAAAGGTTACCTTGCCTTCTGTCTTCCAGCTGATTATTGTAAACTTTGCTAATATTGGCTCTTAAGGGATACCAAAAAATTGTCTTAGGGAGAGTGTGATTCTGTGTTTCTGCTGGTTTTGGATGGGACATAGTTAATTATTGAACTTGTGTGTAGAGAATGGTTTTCATCAAAATAATATAAGTCTGGGGATGGGGGGAATTGCCTTTATTAAAATAAAATTTATGTATATGAATTTTTTTTTCCCAGTTGAAATACTCAAATTAACTGAGAGATGGTTTAAATGAACCCAAGTTACTATTTTGTCAAAAAAAAGGTCTCAGCTGACAAATTTCACCCCTCCAAGTGATAATCAAACTTCAGTTATTACACCAATAAGAAGCAGAGCTACACATACATCATTACAGAAGGGATGCATTTTGCAAAGTGTGGTGTGAAAAGGTACAGGCTGGAAAGGAACAAGTCAGTGATGCTCAAATGGGACACACGGGGCACTACAAAGGGTAGAGCAGGCAAAGCTGAGGGCAGCACAGCAAGAGGTGAAGCTGCATCTGTGCTGAACCCCAGAACTGTGATGAACATCCTGCTGTGGTGTGGTGTTTAGCACTCAGCCATACATTAACCATGACCATTTTAATTGGGTTTATGTGGCAAGATTTTGGTATCAGGAAGGTTGTAGATGTGATTTATGTGAGAAGACACCAGAAATTCCTCCCGTGGTGGACAGAGACAATTTCAGACATCTCCAAGATGGATCTGCCACTGCACAAAGTCGATCAATCTTGGTAGCACCTCTGCGATAAGATATTTAAGGAAGCAGGAAATGTATTGCACAACATCTGGGAGCGAGGCGTGCGAATGTGAGACAAAGAGCTCTGCAGACCCAAGGTCAGTGTAGGAGGGGCAGGAGGTGCTCCAGGTACTGGAGCTGAGGTTCCCTTGCAGCCCGTGGTACAGCCCGTGGTGAGGCCACTGTGCCCCTGCAGCCCAGGGAGTCCATGTGGGAGCAGAGATTCACCTGCATGGAGGATCATCTACAGCAGAGCAGGATGAGATGTCCTGAAGGAGCTCGTGACTCTGTGGGAAGCTTGTGTTGGAGCAGGTTTCTGGCAGGACCCACGCTGGAGCACTGCTCCTGAAGGACTGGACCATGTGTAAATGTCTCATGCCAGGGTAGGGAACTTCTTGAAATGCTCTGGCCTGTGGGAGAGACCCCATGTAAGAGCAGAGGAACAGTGTGAGGAGGAAGGAGCAGAGATTAAATGTTATGAACCCCCATACCCTGTCCCCTTCACTGCTTAGGAACAAGAGGTAAAAGAGTCAGAGGAGAAGTTGAAGTTGAGCCTGGAAGGGGTAGGGCACTTAAAAATTACTTCTTGTTTTACACTGTCCTATGCTATTTAAATTGATGATAAATTAAATTAATTTCCTGAAGATGAGCTTGTTTTGCCCATGACTAGTAAGGAAACATCCTCTCCTTATCTTGACCCATGAGTTTTTATTGTATTTTCTTCCACTGTTCTCTTGGGGAGAGTGAGGGACAGGGTAATTTGGTGGGCAGTTGATGGCCAGCTAAGTCAAACCACAACATTGTTTTATGTACCTGCTAATTTGGAATATCCAGGTCGTGTGGTTATTCCTGTCCACAATGCTCTCATTCCCCTACCCAGTATATTGTCATACAAGATGAGTGGGTCCCATTAAGTCCAGCAAGAATCCTTGGATGTAGGGATCTGACTTGAGAAAGAAGAAAGAAGTAACCTCATTTGATGCTACAGGTGCAGCCATTCTTTCCAAAAGAACATATGAGAGGGAGAGGGTGAAGGCAAAGTCTCCTGTGGGTCATTACTAAATTGGCGCTTGGCAGCCAATGACAGATGGGAGATCAGCCTCCAAATTGCCTTTCTGCACAGGAGTCAACCTCTTCAAGGAAGGGTCCCAGACAGCCTCCCTGCTGCCTGAAGGCTGCATCTGATCTGGGTGGAGGTCAAAGACTGGTGTCCAAGGCTGTGAACCTCTACCCACACTTCAGGTGTGTTGCCCCACTTGTTCTCTAGGTTTAGCTAAAGAAAGTGACTTTTGTGCCAGTCATCTTGGAATAAAGCAATTTATAATCATCTCTGCTGGAAATGCAGCAGGGACTCAGTCTTTGGTCTTCAGAATTGAAGCAATTGAAACCACTGAAAATGTTCACAAAATAGTTAAAAATGTCTCTGTCTATGATAACAGAAATCTTCTTTTCTTTTTTTCCTTTTTTTTTATTGAAACCACAACTTTACTTAGCAAACACTGGTTTGGAGACAATTAAAACAGAACAGAGTTTGCCTTTGCAAAAAAATTGTATGCAGCTGCTGGGCTATATCTCTCTTGGCCTTCTCAGTGACTATCTAAATGTAAAAAACCCACTAAAATTTTACAATTCTACAAATAGAGCAGATACTATTTTCCTGGTTTATGATTTAGTGCTGTGCAAGGTGTTAATTTCCTGCATGGTGCAAATTCCTAGTTTATTTAGAGATGTTGAGAACAGACAGCTTTTTTTTACTTTTTTCAACTGAATATTTTTGTTCCAGAAACATGAAAAAATAGAATAATCTAAATATTATATGTAAAAAAAAAAAAGATCAATACAAGCAACAATTGAATGAAAACATCATGTCCCTCTAATATATGTGATCTTTCTGACAGATTCTCTCTCTCCTCGCTGAAAGACTGGAATATCAGAAAAATAGGCCTACAAGTAAGAGAGCTGGCTGGTTGCCTGCTTATCCAGTTCTTTGGGCAAAAACAGTGTGGGGGTCTAGTATTGTTTTTGGAATTGATTTTTGCTTTGTGCCTTTTAAACAAAAAACAAAAACATAAAAAGAATAATAAACCCCCAAAACAACAACAACAACAAAAGAAAAGAAAACAAAACAAACTACCAAGGAAACAAACAAATGCATTTCAGGTACTTCAGTGTTATCTGTAACACTGACTATGGAACTAAGTGCCAAATAAAAATAAATTAAGCATTCAATAAAAATTTTAAAATGCTGTGAGATTGTATGTATATAGAAGATAGTGTTACCAAGGGCAAGAGCTTTTAATCCTCATATGGATATTTTGACTATTTATAGTCATTTCAGTTATCCTAATGACAAGATCAAGGCACTTGCCTTTTAGCTTTTTTATTTTTCCTCACCATGTATTTATTTTGTGATCAGGATGGCTATATGGAGTGCAGTATAAGACCACTGATTTTTTAATTTTGGCTTATCACTAAATGCCAGTAACATCTTCTAATTTCCTTTTATTGCAGAGATTTCTGTGTTACTTCATCATAATATTTTTTGAATGTCTACCAGCCTGGAATAAACACCTCAGTCATACTGGGGTGAGAGAGAGAAATTACACTTTCAAAGGAACAAAGAAGAATCACAGCTATTTCTTTTGCTGACTCACTGGCCAGCAAAGAATCTCAAATGAGAATCGAGATGTTAACAGATTATTTCCTTGTGCTTTTTTCCCTTTGTACAATGATAAAAAAGGCTTAAAAGCAGTAACTTGGGTAATGCAAAACATGAAAGAAAATAAAAAGGGAAAAGAGATAAAAAATTGTAAGGTCATTCTATAATAGTTATAATTGTTCTGATTGAAGTTGAATAGAAAATGGCCACCTAAATATTGTCAGTTTGTTCGTTCTCCACTGATTTTGCTGGTAAGAGGTGATGACAATTTTTTCCCCAAGTAATGTAAAAACAACATATTAATGCGGTTGCTCATGAGTACATAAAGGAATCTTTTTTTCTGGAGAGGTCAGATTATGTCTAATCTTAGTATGCCTGAGGGGGGAAAGCAAACAAACAGACCTAAAGGGCCAAATGATCCTTAAAATAGATCTGGGGCAAACTTACAGACAAAGAATATTCTGTGTTGTTCTACTCAATTGTATTATTCTACCAAAGACAGAGCAACTATTTTCAGAGACAATAAAAGATATTCCTAGCTCTTCTCAGTCTGTCTCAAATCACCTCTACTCTTCTGCTTTGTTCACTGTTGTAGATGAAAATATTTCACTAGGACTGCTCAGAAGTGTTTTTTGAGGAAGTAAGAGAGATGGAAGATACATCACTTCTACAACAAAGCGTAAAACGTGTAGAGTAGGACAACGTAAAGCTGAAGGGGAGGGAGCTTATTCCCTAAGGTTTGCACCTCTGTACTCTGTTTAAATGTTCTGTTTGATCTCCCCAGCTAGAGAGAAATAAAACATAACAAATATCAGCTACTCAGAGCCCAAAATAAATAAAAATGTCACAGATTTCGAGGGGTGAATAACGATGACACAAGGAAAAGCTTGTACACATTAATAAGTAATTTATCAGCATCAAATAAATAAAAGTCAGCACCACTGACCTTTCTCATAAGTACCCAGAGCAAATTAAATCCAAAACTCTTCCCATAAAATTAGAAGATCAAAACAGATATGCAATCTAATGCAATTGTTAGCAGGTGGTCAATTTGATGGACTTTTGTAGGATTGTTCCTACACTTGTGAAAAAGAATGAATTCTAAATAAAGTGGAGGATGGCTGAATTCACTTTTCACTCATTGCTATAATTTGACTCCAAATTGGAAATAGTTAGGAGCAGAGCACTGCATCTGGCTTATAATTTCTATACTTTGAGCTCTTGAAGATTGTGATCTGAACTGCATTGCATAAGATCAAGTATTTTTTAGAGAACAAAAGTATTAAATTGTAAGTGGGAATATGTTAAAGGTAAGCAAAAGCAAGAGTCTTTTTCCCACTTGAAGTCAGTGAGTTTAAGCTTTGCCTCAGTGAGCTGTTTCAATCTATTCTCAAGCACAGAGACTTTAAAATCTTAACTGATATTAATGGAAGTTTGGCATGTGATTATGCATTTTGCTGAACTGAAACCTGTGATTGTGTATTTTCTTGAGTCTGAGGACATATCAAAACTAAAATCACTGTGAAGACTTCCATTTCCTTTTGCTAGGTTGTTTTGTAAGTGAAGGAGTATAAAATCTCTTCCTCTCACCAGGTAACATTTCTCTCTCACCCTATTGGAAATAATTGGTTGTCCAAGGTCAACTGTCTACTTGTTCTTCATCAAAGACTGGGTCTCTGAGAGCCAGTGGGGTAATTGAAATACTTCCATTTGAGGTTCAAGTAAGTTTTTAATCTGTATTTATTCATGTGTGTTTTGCTTCCATGCCATTGGTTGGCACCGAGTTTTGGAAAACTCAGAATATTTTTTGTCTTAGTGGCCCTTTTTTCTTCATATAAACTCTATGACTTGACTGCTACACTGCACCAAAAATAAATATGTTTTTATTGCCTTCTTCTAATCACATAGCTCCAGTATCCATATTAAAATATGACTTTCATCAGAGCTTGTGATGCTTGTATGAGACAGTTATTATCTCTAACGAAAAGCATTTTTCTGTCCTTTTGAGAAAGAAGAGAATTTCTGCAAAACCTTCCTGATACTCATGTTCTAGTGTCCTGCCTGAATCCCAGAGCTTGTAAGAGGTGACTTCTGGAAAAGGCAAACCGATGATAGTTTCCCTGTCATTGAAGAAGAGGAAAGAGAGGAAATATAGTTGTAAAAAGTCTCAACTGAAATTCCACTGAGCTAATATGATTTAAGTTTTCAGGCTGTAGAAAAGCAAGATGAGGGGAATCCTTAAAATTCATTCTGATGTTGTGTTACAGTGAGCTCCTGGACACCCTTTTGTCCCCCCTTTCCTAGGGCCTCTGTGGCTCTGATCATGATAACCCCTGGGTCCTCCTTCCTGCCCCAATGGGGTTGGCGGGGAGCCAGGAGTGCCCACCCTGTCCAAAACCTATATAGACCCCTGAAACTTCCTGCTCTTCCTCTTTTGCCCCACTCTCCATGGACACCACAGAATAAAGAGAGCTGTTCCAACACCCTGGGTAAGGAGTCTCTTCTGATTACCTTTCCCTCTCCTGCTACTTCCTCCCCTCACAGCCCCATATCTCTGAGCTAGTCGGATTCATTCGGGGGGCTGCGTGGAGGGGGGGAAAACCAATAGAAATAACAATGTTGAAAAGAAGTGTCAGTACTCAGGAAGGTGAAATGTATGTAAGTCAAATAAACACAAAACCAGAGTGTTTTCTGGTTATTAAAGCCTCCCTTCTCAAGCCAGAACTTCTATTTACTTTGGCAAATAGGATCTTACACCTGCTTTAAGGACTAAATCAGGACTATTTAGTAAACAAGTGCTTAGTATTTTTATTCTAGTTATTCTTTTGTGTATTCTGTAAAACTATAAATTGGAGGATAATTGTTCTTCATTTTTAATTTTTTTTTTTTTTTTGACAGCAAAGTCTTTTGGATAAATTAATGTGGGGACCACTGACTGATCAATACCTACATACATTGGGAGGCCGGAGAACAGGAGCTGAATATCTTTGTTATCTGACCTGCATACAGAGAATCACAGAACCACAGAATCTCTGCTGTCAGAGAAGAGCTCTTAGATCACTACCATGTTACTGTTAAACCATGCTCTCAAGTACCACATCCACAAGTTTTGAACACTTTCAGGGATGATGATTCTACCACTTCTGCAGGCAGCTTGTTCCAATGTCTGACAATTCTTTGCAGATATATGTTAGATCCTAGCTGAGATTCTTGGTCACTGATCATCTGAATCTACCTGACACCTTTGTTCCCATCTGGGAATCACATCCCTGTACAGGAGAGAGCACATGGCAGAAAGGCACTAGGTCATGCTTCCAAACTTCCTTTAGGTGGAAGTAGGATTTAAGTTGTGCTCATATATCCATCAAGTCAGACAGAATAATTAGATCATCTGGATCTAAACACTGGGAAGAAAGTGCAAGAACTTTGATGCCTAGCCTGAGGAATGCACCCCTGGAGAAAAAGAAATTTAAGAGAAAATTCACCTGATAATCATGAAAACCATGGTCATATCCCTAAAGCACACTCTTTTTCTATATGTGTTGTTTAGGAAGGGATGTGTTTTATGACTCTTCTGATAGCTGAGAAGTCATTTCCGTTTGCTATTATAATGATGTCACAAATTTCCCATTACTTATCCTGTCTCTTTGGCAGTAGAAGATTTTAAGCTGTTTTTTAGTCTCTTCAAGACAAAATAGTGTGACCAGAGTTCTGTTGTTGGATGGTTTTTTTAAATTTTTTTTTTTTTGGTTATGACTCCTTGTTCCATTTACAGTTATGTTTGTATTAACTCTGTCTTTGCAGGCATAAACTAGCCTTTCAGATTCCTGGATGGATGTCAAGTGCACTAATTAGCCTGTTTTAAAGAATTTTTGCAAAGATTCTCCTGGACTTTGGCATGTGTTTGATTATTGATTACTTACCACCAATGCACACTTGTAGAAGAAACATCGGCTTCATTGTGGTTGTTTCCAGGCTTGGGCTCATGACTTAAGGGGTTTAGAATAGAAATTCCATTATTCCTATCAGATAAAACAGGGTCTGAGTTCCAGTCACAGCATTCAAATTTCAGCTATTCAAATACTAAGGCAAATTAATTCAAGATCTTAGCACATGAAAATTTTACTCATACGTTCTTGGCATTTCCACTGAACTCCCTCTGACATCTCATTTTGAGATCTGGAAATGTGATGAATATCCTCTCCCTCCATGAGATTTTATTTTCACTGATACATTTAGATATAAAGCCTGGAGGATGCAGTAAGAAGTTGGCATGCAGAGAGCTGGTAACTTTTAGGAATTTCACGTGTGCTTCTGTGATTTACTGCTTTTCAACCTACTGAACGGAAGTAAAGGGATTTCAAAAATAGTATCAGAGGAAATGTGGCCAAAACTTACTCCTCACTGAAGTGTAGGATACTGAAGTGTTCTGGATAAACACATTTGTCAGTTGGCTTAAGTCAGAGGTTTAAGAATGCGGAATGCAAAAATGATTCTTTCACATTGTACAGCGTGATCTTGTATGAACTTTATCATCCTACCTGCCTTACCTGCCAAGGCCTTACCTTTACTGACTTCAGTAAAGCCTCTGATACTGTCTCCCCTAGAATTCTCTGGGAGGAGCTGTCAGCCCATGGTTTAGACTGGTGCACTCTTTACCAGGTTAAAAACGGTTTGGATGGCCAGGCCCAGAGGGTTGTGGTGGGTGGAGTTACCTCCAGCTGGATGTGGCTTTCCTGGGAGCAGTGTTGGGGCCACGCCTGTTTAATGTCTTTATCAGTGACCTAGATGAGGGGATCAAGTGCACTCTCAGTCAGTTCACAGACAACATCAAGCTGGGCAGGAGTGTTGACCTGCTGGAGGGCAGAAACTCTCTGCAGAGGGGTCTGGACAGGCTGGACTGATGCTGAAACCAATTTTATGTTGGCCAACATGGCCAAGTGCTCAGTCCTGCCCTTGGATCACAGCAACCCCTGCAGTGCTACAGGCTGGGGAAGAGTAGCTGGAAAGTGGCCAAGAGGAAAAGGACATGGGGATTTTGGTCAACAGCAGCTGAACATGAGCCAGAGTGTGCCCACATGGCCAGGAAGGCCAACATCATCCACACAGAAATTGTGCGGCCAGCAGGACCAGGGCAGTGATCGTTCTGTACACAGGTAAGACCACAACTCAAATCCTGTGTTAGTGCTATGATTTGATGAGTCTAGTGTCAGCCTCAAAGAGGTCATGTAAAAATTATTACGTTATTTTCATTAACTTTCCCATGAAGATAAAAGCCCTAAATTAAGCACTCAACTTCTCATTTTAAAGTAGCTGAGAAATCCACAAGTGTATTGACAAACCACAACTAGAATCCCATCTGGTCATATGCAGTGGAACTGCCATCAAAAATAATGCCTGAAATTGTTTGTAGGAAAAATGGGGAAACACACTTTTATTAAGTCTACTAAATTAACACTGCTGTGTATACTTCTACCTGAATTTCATTGTTATCAGAGCAGTGATACTGAGATAAACAAGGCTCATATTAACACCTGAAATTTTATTTTGAGCTCTTTCTTTTAATATGGGCAGTGCTTTACATTCCTATGTTTTATATACACCTAAGAAGAATAAATCCAGCACTAGAGCCACTAAAATTTTTCTCCATTTGTCAGTGGTACAGGTGCTGCACAGACAGAAGCAGGAACTCATCAATGTCAGAAAGATTTGAGCAGGCAGACCCAGATACGAGACACAAAGTTATCATTTTTCTACAGCAGTTCATTAACTCTTTGTCAAAAAAGAGATTGGGAACAACCATGCTGGCTGGTAGAAAAGCTAAAAGGTGCATAGGACTATCAGCTTTCCCCAAATGCTACTGGAGTTCATAACAGGAAAAGGATTCTAAGGGATGCCCAGTAAAAGTCACATTAAGATACTCTGACACATACTTTATTCAAGAGAAGAAAACATTAAAAATTGAATTTTTTGCTATAAAATGCATTATTTCTCCACTGTTAACAGTGTGCCTTGATATGTAATTTTCTGTCATTGGAATGAAGTTCGATGGTTCTGCTTAATGTTATTACTAGAATTGCTTTTCATGTGATGGAACTAATGCATATATACTTAATTTTCTTTTTATGGATCTCTATCTCACATGACTGCATATATTCACTTTTGGTTTTCAGACCTGTTTTTCAGCAGTTATTCAATAATTTTATGAAACTGTTCAGCATCTGCTAGGTTTTTGATATTTTGCCCTTCAACTGTACAATGGGAAATATTTTTTTCTCTTTCTCACATCTTATTCTCACAAAGAAATTATGAGACTTCTGTCAACACTGGAAGTTTAATGTAATTTTGGTTAAAGTGAAAAATATAAAACAATGTTTGCAAAGTTCCAAAGCAAGGAAAATTTTCCACTATTTTCTTAACAACCTACTTTCTTGAATTGCAAAAGACTCTTACCAAAACAAGACACAGAGCTTTGATTTTAGGGGAAATTATGAAAATTCAAAATATCTACCATGACCTCAACTCTGGGGTTACTTTCGAACCCATGAGAGCTGAATAAGAGAATTAGAAACTGGAAGTAGAAAGAGCTTCAGAAAGGCCGTTTGATCTTTCCTTCTTCAGTAAGGCAGTGGAAGTCTGGCCTTCCTCATAGAACTGAAAAAGAAGAAAATTTTTCAAGCTTCTTTATGTATAGTGTTTTATTCATTGCTGAATAAAGAACAAATTATGTTGTTGAATTCATCTTTAAACCCAAATTATTTCAGTAAGTGACACACTAATGTTTTGCTATGGAAGATATTTTAAATGCTGTGACTGAAAACAGATCTGCACAGGCATGAGAAATGTGCCAGGTCTTGATTTCATTCTACTGGCAAGACAGCAGCTCCCAAGATAGCAGCAAGAGAGGGAAGCACAAAGTGAAATCCATATAGAAGTTAAACAACCCCAAAGCAGGCAGCACCTTGTCAAGCACCTTGGCCTTCCCATTCAAGCATGGACACAGACCTGGCCACCACTTTTTGTCATCATCAGGGAAGACAGACCAACTGCCATAAGTTACACTTCCAAAATGTCACCCTGGAATACATGGGTGGTAGGTTGGCTTGGAATCAGTAGCAGCTGTCCAGGCCAGTATCCCTTGAGTGGGAGGTGGCTGATGGTCCCAGAAATTTCCCCCTCCTCTACCCAGTGCTGTTGTCAGGGTGCTTTTCCTCCCCTGAGGGAGCTACTAAGTACAGGACTCCAGCATACCTTTTCTAATACCTGTGGGCACCTATCTCTGGACATGCTCCTCAGACAGGGTGTATACAAGTCTGGAAGAAAAGTACAATTAGAGAAAACTTAAGGGAAACCTTCTAGGACTTGTTATTTCCCTCACCAGTTCACAGACATTAGTCTCCAGGTAGAGGTGGGGCAGGGTTCCACATCATCTTGTCATCCAGCCATCAACCTCTCATCATTAAAAGGCTACTAGTGTTTCATCTGAGATGTTCTCGTTCCAGTTCCATGCCATAAGCTCTTCATTTCTCAAACAGATTATTGAGCAGAAACCTCCTGAAGGCAGCTTTTCTCCTGGTGGTTGCCTGTTATTCATAAGCATTTGCATTAGTGATGCTGCATTTTGTTTCACAGGCAATTACATCTGATAGATTCTGACTTCTTCAGAGACTTTCCTTTCCCATTATTTACCTATACTGAATCCATCTTCCCCACCATTCCCAGTCTCAGGTTTCCTAGAAGTCTGTACCCTCCAATACAGGTATCAAAGCTAGATGCAAACCAAGGTTGCTGAAGACTTCAGATTTGAAGGAGCACTGAAATACCCTTTTATTTGCCTTGCGAGAAGTTGTTCCTATTCAGAGAGAATTTAAATGGTAGTTTGAAACATCTGGGGTTTATATTTAAAAATACAGCAATGCTGTGTACTTTTGAAAAGCTTTAGACATTTGTTGGCCTTGTGAGATAGGCTTATGTGCACAAACATTTATTAGTAGGGTGTTTAGATGGTGGCTCTCATCAATTCTATAAAGGTTGGTTGCAAGAAAAAATAGAAACTAAGCGAGATAGAAAGATAAAACCAAAACTCTCCCCAGTGACCATCTGGGAAGAGAAGTAATTATCCTTCTCAAAAAGCATCTTCCATTGGCTGCTCTCCAGCACACAGGCAAACCCATCCACCCTTTTCCATAGAACTCTATAATCTTCATCAGGATCCACTCAACCCTCCTACTGGTGTTTGTTTCTGTTGCTGTTACTGCTGTTACTTTCTCGTGGGGCTGCTGCTGCAGACTACATCAATGAAAAGGTATGTACTTGTTTATTATTGGGTCCCCATAGCATAACTCAAATGCTGCAACCAAAGGACAGGGAAAGGTCAGAGAAAATAATTATTTCATTCTGGGAGAAATTTGTTTCTCAAGAGAGCCGACCATAACAATGCTGTCAGGGTTGAGAGGAATAAGGCCTTGAGAATATTAACATGAGAATAACATCATGAGAGCAACAAGGGACAATCTCTGCCACAGAAGCTGGCTAAAACACTGCAGGGCTTCAAGGCAAAGGCAGGTAAAAGAACTGCAGCTATAAGTGCCCTGGAATTATAAAGGTGAAGGCATCTAAGGCACTGAGCAGCACTTCTGGGCTTGAAAGGTGGTATGTTGTTCATTCCCCTCTATGGCTTCACTCTTTACACTTGCTCTGATAAGTGACTTCAGTCTCTCTTCCTCACCTCCTCTGTCTGCTGTTCTCCCTCTCCTTCTGTTTCAATATTTCTGATGATTCTTTTAAGTGCACTGTCTCCCATGACTAGCATACATGCATGCCCTGCAGCCAAAATCCAAGTACTTCTGCTATGCATGGATGAGTACTTGCTGCCTTACCTTTACTGGACACTGTAATACAGAAATATTTCACCTCTGGTGACAAAAACCTCCTTTTTTGCCTTCCTCTGAGCAGCAAAATCTATTTTTCCAACCTATTAAATAAAACACATCTACCAGCTTTGAAGCCACCTGGCAGAACAGTCCCTGTTCTGTCTTAATGGCCTATTTAGTGATAATGAGATACTGAGATATCAAATGCCACAATACCCTGTCATTACCCATCATCGTGTTTATCCTTACAGTAACTGTGATATTTAATAAATTGTTTATGTAACATTAATATTCTGGTAATTTCCTAGAAGTTTTCTACTCTAGTGGTCTACATTAAGTTTCTTTATCATTAGAGATATTATAAAAATATGTACCTATGTTAGTTCCTTCTTCTATAGCATTTGACACTGTCCTGCATGAAATCCTTGTCTCTAAACTGGAGGGACAGGGATGTGATAAATTAACTACTTGGTGGGTAAAGAATTGTCTGGAACTGGATGTATTCAAAGACTGAGGTCAATGGCTTGATGTCCAATAGGACACCAATGACAAATGGGATTCCTCAGAGGTTGTTATTGGGACAGGTGCTGTTTAATATCTTTGTCAGCTACAGGGACAGTGGGATTCAGTGCAGCCTCAGCCAGTTTGCCAATGACACCGGGCTGTGTGGGGTGATCAGAACGCTGGAGGGAAGTGATGCCATCCAGAGGGGCCCTGACAGGCTTGAGAACAGGGCCCGTGCAAATGTTCTGGACTTCAACAAGGCCAATGCAAGGTTCTGCATCTGGTTTGAGGCAATCCCAAGCTCAGAGAAAGGTTAGGCAGAAAATGGACTGGGAGTAGGCCTGGGCAGAGGGACTTGAGCATGTTGGTGGATGAGCAGCTCAACATGACCCAGCCATGTGCCCTTGCAGCCCAGAAAGCCAAACGTGTCCGGGGCTGCATCCAAAGCTCTGTGGGCAGCAGGCGAGGGAGGGGATTCTACCCCTCTGCTCTGCCCCAGTGAGAGCCCATCTGCAGTGCTGCACCCAGCCCTGGGTCCCCAGCACAAGAAACCTATTGGATACAAGTCTAGAAGAGACCACAAAGATGATCAGAGGATGGAACGCCTCTGCTGTAGGGCTCCTCTCTCTGTAGAGAGTCTGAGAGTATTAGAAGTGTTCAGCCTGATGAAAAGAAGGTTCTGGGGAGCTCTTACCACACAGTCCAGTACTGAAAGGTGCTACAAGAGAGCCGGGGAGGGAGCTTTTACAAGGAATGTAGTGATAGGACAAGGGGGAATGGTTTTAAACTGAAAGAAAGCAGGTTTATATTGAAGAGGATATGTTTACATTGACTATTAGGAATGAATTCTTCACTATGAGAGTGTTCCAGACCTGAAGACCCAGGAAATAATATGTTCCTTTAGCATGTGGATTTTGGTGATAAGGGAGGCAGGAGTTCTCCAACATATAAATCTGAAACATCTTAGAAATAGGGTTCTGCAAAAAAACTTGAAATAGCTGTCTCAAGAAGCTGGAAGCAACAATTTTATTGCTAGCAGTTATTATGTACTATTTATGGTAAGCAGCTTTTTAAGGACTGAAGTGCAGATTGTGGTCTGTTTGCTATCCCTAATAAAGCCAAATATAGGAAAAGATAGTCCATAAGGACACAGATTTTAAAAACAAAATAAAAAGACCAACAACATATCAGGTGTGATGGAGAAAAAGAAATAACTCTGTAGTTAGTGCTTTAGCTTGTGAAAAATGTGCAAACAAATGCCAGGAGGAAGAAATTGGATAGCACAATAAAGAAGATTAAAGGTTCTGGGGGAAAAATCAAGTAAGTGGAGCATGAAAACACAATACTGGTAATTAATACAAGTAGGCACAGGTGAAAAAAAGCTTACAGGGGAAAAGAATACATAAGTCACTCAAGCTGTGCAGAGCCAGAGTGCAAATGAAAATTTCATAGCTAACACAAGGAAAGGAAAAATCAAACTGTGGCTGGAGGAACTCGAGAAGTGCATTGACAGCACAACTGCGAGTAGGCAGATCTAAAAGACGGATATATCTTCCTTTCTCTGGGAGGTCATGCAAGGACACTGCAAAGAAAATGGAAAACAACAAAATCTTTAAGAAAATATAGAAAGAAACACAAAACCACTGAGAACACAGCCTATTGATCATAAATTTCTAGAAACCATGGAGCCTATACAAAAAATCATATTGAAGATAAAATTGGACTGTTCTGAAAACAACCAGATTACATCTTACTAAAAAGCTCAGAATTTCCTTTTTTTTTTCACTCTCTCTTTTTTTTTTTTTTTTTCTGCAGGCAGAAGGCTCCTTCTCATCTAAACAGCAAATGAAGTCATTTTGCTCTTCCCACTTTTTAAAAAATGGTTGGGCAAGAAAGGCAAAACAGCATTACTCACAGGAGATATTATTTCTGCAATAATGTAGGGAAATCAGCTTTTTCTTATGAATCTAAGTCAACCAAGGAAAATGTCAAAATTTACCTGTGATTTTGGCAGGCATTTCTGAATACTAACTGTGTGGAATTGTTCTGTGTTTTCCCCTTTTGAAAAGGTCTTCTCTTCAGCATTTAACCAAATGAGGAGAGGAATCAGATTTATTTATGGAACTCCCAGTGGCTCCTATTTTTTTTTAATCATTATTACATCTTAAATAGCTGCTGTGTGTATTAGCCTCTATCTTTTTCTGTCTCTTAAGAAGCACTTTATTTACAATAAGGTAAGCCCAAGAATCACTTGATTTTAAAGAAAATGCTTAATATATTGTGATACTTATTGATGTAGGATATCCGTGTGTAAATACTTGTACATTAACTGAATCAATGTGGCTACAGGAAATGCCTCAAAGCATTTATTCAGTCTGTGCAGTGAAGCACATGAGGAAATGGAATTTTAATGACAAATTGTTTTAAACAGCAAATAGAGGAAACCCAAACTGTCATTTCAGTAGACCTTCATGTGAAAAAAATACTATAGTGATGCATGGGAAGGCTGCTGCACAATTCCCATCTGATACACATATTTGCTGAGATGCTGTTGACTTAATATGACACTTGGCAGAAAAACAGCAAAATATTTAAATGATCATCTAAGTACTTTCAAGGAATTTAGGTAGAAGAAAATAAATAGAATAAAGTATGTTCATAAACTGAATTGTATCACATAGTAATGTTGTGTGTATTTAATTTCAATCTACTGTTTTTGACACTGAAATTGATAATCAGATTTTGAAAATAAAATAGTGCCTTCATTGAATATATTAAGATCAATATTGCAGCCATTGTTAAGGTTTATTTTCAGGAGAAATGCAAAATAAGCATCTACTTGCCACCTGTGCAGTGCACCTACTCTGACATTTTGGTGTAAGAGTTTAATTTCTAATTACATGGGCTGTGCTCAGCTTGGATGAGAGCACAGCAGAACGAAGTAAGGTGACATCACAATCAATTTAAATTCTATAAGTTAATTAAAGCCTTGAGCTCCCATGTGCATGCCAGGCAAAGAACATGAGAGCAAAATTTGTGAGAGCTATGCTGGATCTCTGCTGCAGTCTGGGACACAACTGAAAAAGGTTTTTCAGATAGGAAAACACAGCAGACACATCACATCCTTGTACCTTTACAGGAACACTTAGAAAGGAGGTTCATTACACCAGAAAGGGGAGCTGTGAGATTTGGTTTATGTCATTATACTGCCATGATATAAACCAGCTGTGAGGGAGTCTGTTTGAAAGCAGTATTTAAGATCAGAAAAGCTGATTGGCGTGCATGCAGCACCGAACATGGAGACCACAGTGCATATCAGATGCTGTAGCAGAGCAGCAAGATGATTCTAGCTCAGTTTTATTGTTTTCAGATCTATAAGTTTCATTTCTAGACCAGCAAATTTTCTTTTTTGTAAACCACAGAATTTTCTTTTTAAGGTTTCTTAAGCTATTTCTTTCATCTGTAGCAAAGTATGCATTTTATTAATTTTGACATGTTTAATCAGTCACACAGCTCTGACTAACTACCCTTTGTTGAGTAATTTTTACATTACTAATCTCTCCATTAATTTTCCTGGGTGATTGGAAGGTGTAATGAAAAATTGTACAGAGGGCTGCCCTATTACTAGTTCAGCATGTTGCCGTATTCAAATCCTATAAAGCTAGGAAACACTTCTTCCAGAGCTTTAGAGAAGTGTCTATTTATATTCTAAGTATATAATATGTTCTATTTGAAGTTCTATTTATATTTTTGTATAACTCCTATCACTGGGGCATCTGACTACTTCTCAGGCCCCTATTATATGATACAGCTACCTTATTTTATTGGAATGCTCTTAGATAATTTTTCAGCTTGGAAGAAATGGAAGAATGTTATTTTGGGGTTATTTGAAACTGCCTGTGTTTATTTTTAGCTGGAGAGGTGCCTCTTGCACAGGGAAAATGATACTTTGAAGCAATTCTTCATTCCATCAAGAGCTTATTGTGTAACTAACTGCAGACCATTACAAAACTCAGGGCCTAAATAAATACCTGCTCTACAGACTGGGGCTGAGTTTTGCCATCTCCTGAAACCAATCCATTATGAAAGATTGAACTGTTCGTAGCTGTGGAGAAATATTAGGTCTTCACTGACAGAAGCCATGGGAATCTTGAGAGAAAATACATTACTAGTCATGTTCTAAAGAGGTCAGAAGTAAGAACTGTTAGTTGGAGACACAATAACAGATCATCTCTTTGAGAAAATGAAGGGAGATGTATTAATAGATACACTCTAAAAAGAAGGTGAAATATAATGTTTACATTATTCATTAGCAGTAAAAATATGAGAAAATTTGGCAAATTTTAGTTTTTTGTTTAAAAGCTATTCATAAAATAAATGTGCTTCTACATTTGTATTATCACATATCTGTTTTACTCAGAAATTTTATGGTGTTCTGTCTCAGAAATTTGACTGAGAATACTTTCATTTATGAAGTATTTATAAGCAACACCCCAAGGTTTAACACTGCATGGCTCTTTCCACACAGATGTCACTCTGGCTGATGCTTCTGTGGAGTTTACAATTCAATAGTTCTGTCTCTGTGTCTCTCTGCCAGACAAAAACTGCAAAAATTATGGAAATATGAGCTTTTATGATGCATTTCTAAATTAGTGAAGAAACAGCAGACTTACAGAAAATAATCATCAATAAAGAAAGTTTCCAGAAATAAAACTTATTTTGTTTATGTTAATTTATTTTGCCTTGAGCAAAACAGTTCCGCAAATCAATTTCACCACCAGTAACAGACACAATCATCAATAAGCTAAATACCAGAATTTGTAAGTATAAATGATCTGATCTGGAATAAGTGAAGAAATATGTCGATGTGTTCCAAGAATGCAATGATTCCTTGTAGAGTTGAAAAGGTACCAAAAACCCTCCCTGGCACTGCCGAATCTACTATTAGCATCCAAATCTTGAAAAGGAAGTGTTGGAAGACATTTTTAAACACTGTCCCTATCCCATATAGGCATTGTGTCAGAGTCATTTATAGCCATTGTCATAAAACATAAAAGCGAGTCACAGATGTTATTGAGCACCCTTTCCCAAATTCCAGGGCTGCCCTCTCTTCTGAACCAGCTGTTGAAGCCAGGCCAGCAGATGGGAACAGATCCATGAGGAGTGATGGCAGCACTGCCATTGCCAGGGTCAATCTGCTCAGAACAGGTCTTACTGACCCTGGTTGCTTTTGCCCGTTTGGTCAGGGAGGAGTTTTAAAAACTGAAATGATGCCCCCTAAGAATTACTAAAGTCACAAGTGAGATACAGTATTTTCCTCTTGTTCCACCCACTGCCCAAAGTAAAAGGAATGACATCCCCTCCCTGGTATGTGCCATGCACACCCACAGTTACATTTCATCACACCTTGAGCAGAAAGACTTCATCATACAGAAGTCAAGCACCAGTAGATTTTTAGTTTGCTTTGTCCCAGGGCTGCCACAAACCACAAGTTTTTTTGTAAAACCCTGCAACACACTTGTAAGTAGAAATACTGTCCTTCACTTGCAAACAGTCAGAGCTCTTGGTGGTCACTGCTCTGAGCTTGATATTTTTAGAGTCTCAAATGTCGTTGATACAGATGACTTTGAAAAAAACCTTCACCAAAACTATAGTTATGTTTCTACAATCCAGAAAACAGTTGCCAATAGTGTAATGCTCCATAAGACATAAGGCCAGGTGGATAAAAGCACTTCCTTCCTGTCCTCTCAAAGCAGAGCAGCAAAGGCAGATAGAGCTTGGAAAAGAGAAGCTGAAACAACAAAGGCAGTTCCAAGCACTCACAGCACTGATGGTCCCAGGAAGGCTTTCAGACAGATTTCCTTCAGGATCCCCGTGAAAATGGCCTGAAGGGTGCTGCTGCCTGAGCCTCTTCTCTGCTTTTCTACTCAGGGTCAGTCAGATGTTGAGAACAGTCTTTTCCTATATATAAGTGCAATTTGTTGCTGTAGTCCTAAACTGTAGATAGATGCACATTGAACATATACTATTCTGTAGCAAATACCATAAGCACTCCTGCCTCCTCTTGCCTGATGAATTCTGGCTCTTTAGAAAACAAATTATCTTTGAACTCTTCTGGAGACTGGAGAAAACGCTTGTGCTTGGAACAAAAGATACTTTCCCATCACAGCAAAGACACAAATAAATAACTGCAGCTTGGTTTTCCTCCCCCAGACACCAGCTTAGAAAAGAAGAGATCTGTTTTTCTTCAGCATAAAAAGCAAATCCATAAATAACCTATTGAAAGGGATATCTCTTCCTTTAATGTTGAAAAATGGTTCATAGGTATATATCAAATCTAGTTTTATTGTCTTTCTCCCATCTTCTTTTTTATCCTTGTTAAAGGGAGTTCACTTAAAAAGAGTGGAAAAAAGTAATAAAGTGAGTGGCAATTCCAGTGTTATTAGGAATCCTGTCAGTCCCAATCCAGAAGGAGGTGATAGAATTTGGGTCACTTCTTTTCTTTTTAAATTCTATTTAAAAAGTCAAAGCACATGAGTGCAAAGGCTTAACAGGGCATAAAGCTATAGCTTACAAAACCTTCCTAGAGATTTTCTTCTGATATTTGCTGTTAAACTGTTAAGTTACATAGTAACAATGTAAACTTTGTACTGTTTTTGCACGAGAAATGCCCAGGAGGAAAAGCCTTTTTGGCAGAGGTACTGCAACTAAACTTGTTCAGCCTAACATAGGTAGATTTGTCTTAGTTTTTATGCTGTAAGAAAACAATTTTGTCAAGTGGCCTATAAATATGTAGAAAGAATAAGTCCTGGAAGAAAAAGTACCACCACAAAAATTCCTAGTTTTAATTTCCTACCTAAAAGCCTGAAAGATCTGTGTTTTTCCATATTTTTCATTTTCTTTTATCACTTCTAACACATGGGATAAGTAGCAAGATCTCACTGTTCTTCCCAGAAGAGCAGTTCTATTGAGGGAAAAAAAAAAAAAAAAGTCTCATGAAAAAAGCTTTGGTCTTTGTTCACATTTTTATGCTTCACAGGGCTCCACAGTTTGCATGCTGTCAGCAGTGAATTCCTCTCACCCTCTTTGCTAGCAGCCTCATGGAATTCAGGGAATGACTGAAAGTTTTGAACTTGATGGGATGGAGAGAGCTGATAAGAACAGAGCCCTCAGTTCCTCCAGAACCACTGACCAAGCCTTTTTTTCTTCTCAAGCCTCTCTTCCACAAAGCTTTTGTCAATCTGTTTTTTAAATTTGTTTCAGAGCTCTGTTCGTGTCTGAAGTCCAGCTCTCAGACTGCAGGTCTGCAAGCAGGAGGGCTGCTCCTGTCTCTGTCCCTGGGCTGAGACCCCTGTCTCCAGGGAGATACAAGCAGTCCTGCTGGAACAATTCTTATGCCAGCTTTATCCCACGAGCTGTCAGAAACATAGTTTGACAGCTCCTGCAAGGAATTATGAACATGAGGGTGCTGCAGATGATTCACAATACTCCTCTCCAGCCTTCCTTTGCATGAGGGAGAACATGTTGCCCTTCTCACAGCAACTTTTGCAAATTTCACTTGTCCCAGAATGTCCCACCTGGGTTTTGGCACAATCCTTCTCCCACACTGTTCAGCCAAGATGGAAACCTCTTGGCAGAGGTTTTGTGTGTACAATGTGTTATACAACATTCACTTCACAGACCTCCTCTGGTTTTGAGTATGGCACCACTTTGCTTTCACCACCAGCCCTGGTTTGCTTCTTTACATCTCTAACAGAATTCAACATATTCCTGGTTCCTGGGAAATAAAGATTGCCTTTTGGATTTGGGTAGCCCGAACCTACCCAATATGTTTATAATAAATGGTGTTTCCAACTTTCTGAGAAAATAGAACTTAAAATTCCTTTCCATCTGCATAATCCTTCAGAGTTACAAAAATATTTATTGTTTTAGAAATTATAAAAATAATTTTAAATGGTAGGAATTAATGACAGAGCATTTTCAGGTAGTCTAGCTTCACTCTCCTATGTCTTACCTACCTTCTCCCAGTGTTTTATATACACATCTCCTTTTTTTAATGACAATATTACAGTTTGTTAAATAATTATGTTTAACTCAATTTGTTATACACATTAGTGTTATGTGTAATAGGAATTTCTTCATAGAATAGAAGATAATATATACCATTAAATGTGATAATGTTGTTACAGAATAGTGTAAAAAACTGTTGAGCAGATTAAATCCCACATCTATTAAAATTCCATAAGTTTGTGATCAGTGGATCCTTAATGTATCATTAGAGTATTTTATCTGTTTGTTACCAACACTTTTAATGCAGTTTGACTGCTCCTATTTTTTCCAGTATAAAACAAACCAAAACTTTTATAGCAATGTCTTTCTGAAATTGAGATGTCATACAATAGAAAACTTGTGGATCACCAGTGATGACAAATCCTTAGCTGAAACACACTGTCCCAGTTCAAGGGCATAAAAAGACTGAGTGTCCCAGTTTGCCTGGCTTTGCAGTGCAATCTGTTACTCCCTTTTCTGAGCACAGAAGTGCTTCCTGACCTTTCATACTTCCTGAATTGTCAGTAAAGTTTGAAGAAATGGCCTCTGCAATGAATGATAAATTTAGCTATTTTTTATCCAGCAGCCACCATTAAATCTGTCAGAAATTTGCTTGGTTCTGTAAAGGTTAGTTGCACTTTTTCAGCATAGTAGAATTGATTAGAAAAAGAATCTGTTCAATGTGGCTTTGGAAATTAATCATACTGAATCTACAAAAAATGGCATGTAGGTAATGCACCTAAATCACAGCTGAAGAACCACGATCATGCATCATGTATTTAACCTGGCACTCCAGGTCTAAGCAGGAGGTATGTAAAGGTAAATGTTCAGCCAGGTTCAGCATCTGCTGCAGAGCCAAGAAGAACATGGAGTTCTGGTAGTTCTCACTTTTTAGTCTCATTTCTCATTTGTTGTTTCTGAAATTGTAAGGCCAAGCTCATAAAATCTGATGCACTGTATTGCCAGACCTCTTTGTTAGAACAATGAAGTTGTCTTCGCTACCATAAGTGATAAAAAGTATATTTGTAAACCTCTGCCAAAAGAACTCAGATGAATCTATTTTCCATTTAACTGAGTGCAAATCTAGTAATCCACAAGCTAAAGTCTCATCCTGTGTCCCTTTTCGGTGTTTGTTTTGAGACAGGATTTTTTCCTCAAACATATGAGTTTAATTGGGACATATTTTATTAAATTCCTGCATAGCGATTGCATAGTCACGTATCTGCTGAAGATAATTTGTTACACAACATTATAGACATAAGAGTTTATATTATTAGAGCACATCAGGGATTTTTCAGGATCAAGTTCTAAGGTACAAAGATAATGAAATTAAAGACATTTTTAACATTTTCAACAAAACATGGAGAACTTCAAGATTTTCAAATATTGTCTTACAACGTTGTTCAGTTAAAAGCCTAAAAGTTTGTTTTTGCAGAAGGGAGAGGAAAGTCATTTCAAGACCAGTGGAGATTTACTATAAGATAATGGGGTTTGGTTTTTCTTCATTGGTTTTGGGTATTTTTTAAGAAGGGAAGCAAAAGAACATTCCTAAAATAGCAAGTCTCTTTTAGAGTATGGATTACTTTATCTTAGGAATGGTCAGTTTAGGGATCTCCATTTTTAGGAGAGATTTTAAGGGGCATTTACTGTATTTTCCACTTGGTTTGTTGAAAATAGAAGACCTTTCCAATGCACTTTCATATTTACTTGATTTATTGATTTGCTTCCCACCCTGGAATAATTGCATCATAAGATTTATTCTCTCTGTTGTTACTTTGTTTGATATAGTCCAATATCTCACTCATCCTCACATCAGAGAAAAGAGTCAAATATACTCTGTTATGAAAGGAGGAGATGAAGGTTTTCAGTTTATAATATCATAACTGGGCATCATTCCCAGTTCATGAGCTAACAGTATGGGCTCCCAAACAGACTTTAGGTGCTGTAAATATTCATTTTTATTTGGGAAGACACTAAATATCCCTTGAAATATGCATGAAATAAATATTTTCCTCATGTTTTTTTCATCTGTTCTCTGGATCCCAAAACCAGAAGTTTGTGTTTCGAGGGTGACTATCCAAAATCCTGTGTGCATACATTAACTAAAATTTTATATTTTTTCCTTAATGAATTAAAATCTGTAATTTTCAGATGTTTTGTGAACATAAATTCCTGATGTAAGAGCAAAGCTATTTCCCACTATAGTACTCTCAACCCAGTTTAAAGCTCTCATGGCTTAATCACACACAGAATCCTCCATAAACTTCCAGGACTTGAAAATAGTACTTTCAACATTTCTTAATTAGGAAATAAAGAAAGATGAAAAAGATTATGTCCCTGTGGTGTAAGAATATTAAAAGTGTCTAAAAAATGAGCTCAGAAAATGTTTATATATAAATATATATAAATTATATACATATATATATGTATAAATCCCACAAATTGTAGATTCTTTTCTTAGTTTTGAAAACAATTTGGAGTTTTTAATGCTGACAGTTCTCTATGAAAAAAATGAAAGAGTATCTAGCCACAGAGCACAGTACGCTCTGGAGAAACAATTCTCAAATACATACTAAATAAGATCCTGCCCTCAAAGAACCTATAACAGTTGAAGAGGAAAAGAAATAAAAGTAAGAATATGGTTTAGACTAGTTCAGATGCATAGTTTTTAGCTAGTATCAAACTACATATTTTCTAGTTATCCTTAAGGTAGTTCAGAAATCATTTTTTCCTCTGTGCCACCTTTTGTTCTGAGGTGCTCAAAGGGATTTGATAAAGCAGATAAAAACACAGGGCAGCCTTAATTTTTATCCTTCCTGTAGCCCTTCAAAATCTATTACTCAGAGTGACAAGAGATGTAAAGTTTGGGGCCACAAAGCAATACCACCATTTGGTTACCCAATTTCTGGATGGGCAGCCTCCGTGAAAAATCTTTTTTCTGCTCTCCTTGATTAAAGTTAATTCATGCAGCCCAGATGACTCTAGAGAGTTATCAAACAGTCTATTTGTAAGGATCTGCTAAAAGCTAACATGAAATTGTCAGGAACAAACCATGTCAAAACAACCTAATTTCTTTCTGTGACAGCCTAAGAGGCCCCATGAATGGAAGAAGAACAGAGGATGTCACATATCATGACTTTAATAAAGCTTTTGACACTGTCTGACATGACATTTGCATAAGAGAACAAAAGCACTGGAGTGTGGGTAAGACAACTTTAAGGTCAACATGCAGCTGGCTTGAAAATGCTACTTAACAAGAAGATATCATTTGTTTATTGACAACCTGGAAGAAGGAGGCAAGAGGGATGTAATGGTCCTAGATCTGGTGCTACATAGTATTTGACTTAATAAGCTTCCTGTTATTGAAGTTTTGAGTTTGGAGTAAGGGTCACCACTTTGGAAGGCAGGATTACATTTCAAAACCATCTTACTAAGATGAAAAATGTGAAATAAATATATGGTGTAACTCAAGGCAATTGAACAAAATAGCAGAATAATGATGAACAATGTGAATGTATTCTGGGGAAAAGAAAAAAAAAAAGAAAAATGAGAAGAAATCCTGAAATATTACAGTGCAAAAATCAAATGAAGAGGGAAGGAGGTGAAAGCTGCCCAGCAAAGTCATGGAGTTTCCTTCTCCAGAGATACTCAAAATCCAGCTGGACACAACACTGGGCAACCTGCCCTCAGTGAATCTGTCTTAGCAGGTGGATTGGACTAGATGATCTCCAAAGGTCCATTCCAACCCATTCTGAGATCCAAATATGTCAAATGTTTCTAGAATGGGGAAAATTATTAAATGTTCTTTATACCTTTTTGGATAGGATAGAAGTGCCCTTGTCTCTCGGTGAGTCAAATATATTAGAGTGCAGTTCACTGGGACAGAGGAAATGAGCAGGGCTGTCTGAGCCCCTCCCAGTCACTTTTTCTTTGATTTCTTTGAGATGCAGACACACTAGTGTAGATTCCAGTAAGAAACTGGCAATGAGAAATGGCAAATGTGCATATTGAGATTGATATAGATTGTGTGGAAACAGCCCACTGTAGCTTAAACACCCTGGATTGTGATGCTCCCAGACACTATGAAAGCAGTAACAATGACAGTATGATTTGT
Organism: Taeniopygia guttata; assembly: GCF_048771995.1. Classification (NCBI taxonomy): domain Eukaryota; kingdom Metazoa; phylum Chordata; class Aves; order Passeriformes; family Estrildidae; genus Taeniopygia; species Taeniopygia guttata. Next base: position 13,283,303 of record NC_133027.1, on the reverse strand, counting down.
GTGGTATAATTGCCTGTCTGAAAAATGGAAATCAAGATTAGAGTTCTCAGAAATCTCATATATATATCTCAAACATGTAAGACAACAGAGTAGCTTTAGTCAGTACCAAATAGGCTCTGTGTTCTTTTATTAAAATTTCACCTTAAAAAAATACAAATAAAAGTTTAAAATCCATCCTAGACCAGAGGCAGCATAACATTTCTCATTTAAAAATAACTGACAAATTTTTTTAATATCCCACTCAATGATCATTTCATGACAGATCAGTTTACAAGCAGTAAAAAGCTGAATTTCTAGGCTTAGAATGTCTTTGCAAGATTTTTCAGCCTCAAACACTTAACTTCAAAAGCATTTTAAGAGTAAAACAAAGCATTTCTTACCAACTCTCTTGTCTAACCAGACTTTCTGAACCATGTTACCTTAACTATTTTCTGCTTCAAGTATATTTTCTGCTGTCAAACTCAAGATGCAACTATCTTCTATATTTTAATGCATGTTTTATCCAAGAAAAAAAAATAACGGAATGTGATAAATACCACTCTAATAATATAAGAATCTCTCTGCAAAATAAGAAAAAACAATGTCCTTACTCAGTAGCATTTCTATTCTAAATATGCTCATGAAGTTCACATTGCCCTAATATGAATGTGTCTCACAGTTATTAAAGTACTTATCCCCATTGGTCACAGCACCTTTTAGAGGACTGTAACTACTCACATTTCCCAGGTGAATAAACAGGTATCTAAAAGAATCTGATTATTCAGCCATCTTTTGGAATCCCCATCCCTGGTTTAGGTAGGATGCTTCCCAGTACAAGGGGTAGCAAGGCTTGCTTTTACTGTCACTGGAGCATAACAAGTCATAAATATAGGGAAGACAAGATCTGACATAAATTTATACCAAACCCATTGATGTGTTTATTTTAAAACCCCACATTACCTCACAGTGAGAAACTGGGAGTATCTTAGTGTGACACTCACAAAGCGTATGGTTTCCTAGAGTGAGGAAAAGGGGTTGAGTTGCCCAATGTCATCCATCCCAAACTTGGGTTCCTGGGCTAACCCCATCCCTTTTTAGCTTGGAGGTGAAACTGGAGCTGTCAGAGATCAATCTGTCCCTCTGCAGATCCATCACAGAACACTCTCTCTCTGTTCCCTTCAGTTCTCATGATAAGCACATTACTTCCATACCAGCTGGGTGAAAGTGTGAAAACGCTTTAAATCTCTTTTTGTCATGTCCCACATGACTTTTCCTACCTTCAGACCATGAAATCTTATTGGTGATGAAGAGTAACTCCCTCAGTTTGCTATTGAAGCTGTTCTAGTTCCTGTAAATAATAAACCCATGACTATGAAGGCTAAAATCAACGTCTATTTACATCTCAGCTGAGTGCTGTAACCATCAGACTGAAGAATCTGTCTGCAGCTCACCATCTGGCTCAAAGATTATTTCAATATTCAGCAGTGTAGATCAGCTCTGAAGGCAGACGAAAAGTGAGTGCCTTTGGAATTTACGAATATAATTGCAGGCACCAAGAAAATCAAAGTAGTTCTGCAGTTGGACAGCAAGGGGATTTTGAAGACCAATATTCTGGATTTAAACAACAATAATTGGCAAAAAAATTATTTATGAACATAGCCTGAAATATCTTGCTCAAAGTCACAGTACGCTGAATTTTTTGCAGAAAAAGGAATTGCCTCTGGGTTGTCTTAGTCCCAAGACAGCATCTTCATCATCGGACTTTCATTGACTCTTGAGTTCCAGCTTCTCTTGTGATATGTTATCTTTTCGTCCCTGCACAAATACAAATACAAAGGAAAAAAAATAAAAAGAGATTAAAAAGCAACAATAAAAAGAAACTTTTCATTACAAATCCTACTGCTGTTACACCTTAGAATGAAAGAAATTATTACAATCTTACATAGCTAACCCATTTTATCATTTCCATTCAACCAATTTCCCTTTATCCTTTACTCTGAAATTAAAAATATTTTTATCATTTGCAATTTATAAGGCATATTAAAAAGCTTTTCTAATCATCTGTAACAAGAATTACATCAAAATGTTGTAACAACTCTTGTGAGAAAATTCAGTATATGAAAGCTCAGTTAAGACTGTCAAAAGCAAACATAAAACCAAGAAAGCTCTTCCCACTCTAGCAGAAAGCATCAAGATATTTATAAATACAAATTGATTGTTAGTGGCCTCAAGCTTCAAGTTGCCCCTTTGAAGAGGCAGATCCTTTCTTATCATGAGTAAACAATTAGAAATTATTTTTACTGCATCTTATTTATACATTTCTGTGCAAATTACTTTCATTTGGCTATTGAAAGCATTTGTTTGGCCATATCTTTGTGCTATTGCAAAAGTTTGCACATGATTTCAAGAGAGTAATATTTGGGGTTTTTAATATTTTTTGCCCATTTGTTCACACTGAAGTTCTTTTTGTGTCAACAGGGAAGCAAAGTCCAGAGCACATCAAAGGAATCATGCCAGGATATGATTGTTTCCAGAAAAGAAAGAATGTGTGTGTGTGACTACAAGTGCATGAGAAGCTTCTGTGCTCTGTGAGGAAACAAGAAATCTTGGTTGATGTGAGGGAGATATAAACAATAATCAGGCTGATTTCATGCTGGTATCTGATACCCACAGGTTTGACATTACCTTTAGCAGCCCCATCTGCTTCCTGGGGGATGTAGAGCCTCTTACCACCCAAAGGAGTGATGTGACATATAAACTTTACTTTATGTCCTTCAATTTAAAGCAAATATATTGTAGAAGTGTTGTGGTCTGAAAAAATAAACACTCATTTGGCTTCAGACTCCAGAGACAACACTTGGCTTAACTCCCACTCTGGTCTGCATTTTGGGCAGCTTTCCTTATAGTCTCATAAACCTCTATTACATAAAGGAATTTAATTATTTTTACATTTGGACTACTTGAAAGGCTAATATGCAACTTACTAACACCAAAGAGAATTTTATTTAGTCCCTACAAAAACACCAACATAGCTGCCAGTACAGTGTGTAGGCTGTATTTACAGATCAGGATTTAGATTAAATTCTTCATCAGCTGTGCAAAGCACAGCATGCTTTTAAAGAAATATAACTGCCACGTGAAAAGATAATTAAGTGGGCAGATTCCATCTTGTTCTCAACCTCCTTCCATGGGAGGGAGGGTTCAGACCTCAGCAGATATGTCCTCCAAAAGGGATAGAAAACCTTTAAAGCAATTGCATCAAGTGTTAACCTGTAAGAAATTGATATATAAAGTCACATGGACTAAGCTGTGCACAAAAAGAGGTTCATGGTATGTAAACTGAAAGTCATGTGGATAAATGCCACTTCCATTTCAAGCACACTATGCTCAACTTCCATTTAAGAAGCGTCAGCTCATTTTCTGTGTTTGGCAAAAAGGCGATTTAACCTGCAGGACTATGGACAAGGGTGGGTTTGTCCATCTGACTGACTGCCCTTGCTCTGCTGCCTTGGGCTGACAGGGGGGTCTCACCCAAAGGTGTACATTGGATTCACCCAGCAGTGCCCCTGTAGTGAGGGTCTGAGTGCAGCAGGGTGTAAATGGAGACTATTCCTGTTCATTCATGTGATTACTATGTAAATTGGGGAAGAAAAGGAGAGAGGCAGATTTCAGAACAGGCCACTTGCTATTGGAAAGAACAAGTTCATACAAGATATTAAACTTCCATCCTGAGAGCTAAAAACACAGATAGATTTCAAATAAGCAAGACACAGCAGCACTCACATCTAATCAGGTGTTTTGAGGATGTGGATTGGACACAGGACACTCTTTCCCCAGTGCTTCTGGGGGAAACAGGTGTCCTTGGAATGCCACCATGCAATGTTATGCTGAGATCTACAGAAGCAGAAAGGCTGGGAGATGAAGAAACACTCACTGCTGCTAAAATAATCACCAGGGACTCTAATGGCTCGGTTACTCCAAGCTTCGTTGTCTGGAGACCCCATTGGAGAAGCAACCTTGCCTTGTTTGACCCATAAACAGCAGGTCTTGGGGGAACATCTTGATCTTGTGGGGAGAGGTCCCTATCCTACAGCAGTAGGACAGTTCTTTTTATCCAAAAGAATATTTTCTGCATTTTGCTGCTGAGAAAAAAACAGAAAATCAGACAGAGCCAAGCCCCACTTTATGCCCCTGTCCTCTGGACCTCAACTGTTGCAAGTGTGAGGCAGAGATATTTCTCATTTAACTTATTTTTTGGTGGGTTTTCACTCCCCTGGTAATGCACATTTTGCCTCTGAGATCTGCATAAAACTCACTAAATCCCTCAATTTTAAAATGTCTGTATATTTGTCTGGAGTTCTTGTATGATAGCTACAATCTGCCTAATTTCCAGTGCTCTTATTCAAAGTGGAAAATACTGTTTACTTTTCAGCTATTAAAGTCATCTGATTATTTTAAGCAAATAACCTTAAAGCAGTTACAAATCATTATATTTTTAATTTATATGTCTGTTTTTCATACCTTCTGTATTCACCATAGCAATGTTAAATATCAGCATTGTGATATTCCACCAGCAGTGGATATTGCTGACTTCCTCAGTTGAAATACAACATGTCTACCGGGCTCTGTTTAAGTCTTGATAAGTGAAAAAGGGAATAAAGAACAAATAGGTTGCTTCTCTGTGTGTCTCTTGCTTCTTTTAATATTTTGCTAGGAGGCAAACAAAACTGAACCTTACTTATCCAGACCTCTGCCCTATTGTGTCTCTTTAAATTAGATTTGCTGCAATGCAGTATTTTGTTTACTCTCCTAGAAATGAAGGACAGCGTTAAGTTGCTACAGAACCAGAGACTGCAGCAAACAGTCCAAATGTTTGTGATAGCTTGTGGTTTTTTTAAGCTTCCCTCTACTTTGAAAAGCAGGTTTGGAAAGGTTTTGTGAAAAAATAGAACGGTTGGAGATGTAAAATAGAGTTTAAGCTTCACAAGGGAGAAAAGAAAAATTAGTCATTCTAATTCTTTTGTAAAAGAAAGGGACGGTAAAGGTAGGTGGCAACACCAATGCTAATAATAAAGTCATGGGGTTTACATAAAGAATAAAAGCTACTTATCAGTTATTTAAGTTGCTACTTTGAGGATTTTAGACTAATAACAGCAGCTGAGAAGGTTTTTGTGGCATTTTTTCACTGCACAAAAGTACCTCATTTTTTTAATGATTTAGTATATGGATGCTGTATGAAAAAGAAATTAATGCTTTAGTTAATGACTAGGCATACATTATCATGTGCACAAGGTGTTTATAATGTACACATATGCATAGGTGAATGTTAAGAAACAGAAGGTTTATATGTTATACCAGGTCCAACAAAGACACCCACAGAGGAAGATGGTTGCTGATAATGTTTTGTTATTTGCCAGCTTTGCTATCTACCAGCCCTATTTGGAGATATGATCCGCTGGTGGCCTGAAGTGTCAAGCAGATCTACTTTTCAGTGAAAAAGTCACCCATTTTATTTATAGAAGACAAATCTTGCTAAACATTTACAGAAAAACGTGCAAACATACGTCTGAAAGAGTTAAATACAAAACCAGTCTATAATGGTCAGCAGCCAAACACAGAGAAAAGGAAGAGGAAGATGACAAGGGGCGCCCAAAATGATGGGAAGCAGAGTATGTGCAAGCCCCAAAGGAGAGCAGGAACAGAAGCACTTTGCTTCCCCCTGTAGGGGGAAAAACCACTCTGACCAGGTCTGATTTGCATATATTATTTATATTATTATTCATACATCAGCGCACTCCATGAGACTGTTTTCTGCTGTGCTCTGTTTCACAAATTAGGAGACACAATATATGTAAACACATTTGCAAAAACAAAGAGTAAAGAAGCTGTGAGATGTAACAGCTAAAGAAAAGAGGTCACCCTTAATTACAGTTGTCTCCAGATGGGTAGGAATTTTATGGAGGCTTAGTGCCTATTTCTTTAATGTATTATACAGATATCAGTTGGTACAGTTCTGCTTCTAGCTTTTAAAGGGATATTACAAATTCAGCAAATTTTTGAGTGAAATCTCTTCCTTGTTTCCTTTCTTTTTCTTCTTAACTCTCCTTTTTTTCCTGCAGTTACTCCCAGACTCTTTGTTTGCCCATTGTAATATGTATGCTCTTATTCTCTTGGATTTTTTTCCCCATCTTCATATTTCTTTGTTCATTCGTAAAGGAAATAGAACTGAAGAAGACTGAGAATATTTTTAGTAGTAGATTTATGTAAGAAAATCATTATCTATCCTAACTTACACAAAAAAGAAAAAAATATGGACACTAGTTTAAGATAGCGCTTCATCTCATTTACTCCCATCAACATGAAAGCACAGACAGGAAAATGGAACTGAAATGAGGAATGGTTTCTTTCAAAACCTCACATATTTCACTTAGATTGAAGTCTGAGTTCAGTTACACACTCACAAAACCACACCCTGATTCCTTTAGCCTGTCACCCACAGCACAAATCAAAGCAATCAGGATAAGGAAATTTTTCTAATCTGACCAGAAAGTCAGCAATGACTCAGAGCACTAGAACATGCATGAATAATCTATGTATATGTTAATATTCCTTGGAATGTAAAAATTTTGTATTTTCATATGAAAGTGCAAATTTATTCTGATGTTTTCAAAAAGTTAGGGGTCACCCTCTGCTTTGGCTGGGATACATCTAATCAAACAATTTTATACCTGAGTTAGTTGTCCTTAGTTCCCCTAAAGGAAGAGGAAACACTCTCCAAAAAATATTTCATTCCATCTTGAAGATGTCTAAAATAGAGAATTACAGTGAAATATGCCATGAATAGGTGTATTTATTATTATTGACCATTAAGACAGCCTAGATACCACCAAAGGTATAGGCAGTTACATTACAAGAGTCTAAAATTAGACCAGACCAGTACAATATTTCATGTAATAAAAATCAGATCCTTGGAGTCTGCTCATTTTTTATAATCTCTTACTATTTAATCATAATTAGTAGGCTCCAGGTACAGTTACAAGACTTCCCAAATTTTTATCTCCCTCCTCTTCCCACTTGTCTCTTGAGGAGCAGATGCCACACAGTGCTGATGTTGCCTTACATGAGAATGACTGTCCAGTGTATGAAGCCACGGAAATATGTCTGGAATATAAAAAAAGGCAATAAAGTAACTTTATATTATACGCTGTGAAACACCTAAGTTTTAGTAGAAAATCCCACCTGGTTCTGCTCTCTTATCCTGTTCGCCTGATCACATGACTGACTTACCCAAGGTACGAAGAGATTAAAATCCTCAGTAAAATTATATTGCTTGTGGTTATAAAACCCCTTAATTCTGTGAGTTGAAGTAATTATTTATGGTGAGTTTCAGCATAAGGCTTTAGATTCTTAATTGTTACTCTTAGATAAACAGTAAACATTTAAAGATTAAATAAATATATTTCTTTGTGGAGTTGCCTTTTATACCTTCTAATTTCTTTTTTTAATTTGCAGGAATCTATATTTAGCCATGAATAAGCTTTCAAGAGCTATTTCTAGAGCTAACAAACAATAGGTTTGTTTTTTTTTAATGTCATTTGTTCTAACAATTTTTCATATTTTCTTTCCTCTTTACCATTTTCATGAATATAATTGCTTATTGTAGCATGGGATTTATTTGGTTACCAGAAATATTTTGACTCAAAAATTATTTTAAATTAATAAATTATTTTTTAAAATAATAATAATAAAAATTTAGTATATTTTTATCAATAAATTTTTTCCCTTCAGGGATTTTTTTTTCTCAATCAATTTATGGATCAAAACATTTACAGAAAGATTGATGCAAATTAAAAACTCAGAAAAAGTTATAGAGTGAATTTAAAAGTCATATACAAAAAAGAGACTTTACATTAAGATATAGCTTTTAAATATTAGAATTTTTTTCACTCAGAAAGAGGTATTCATCAAAACAAAACTGTTCATAAGAAAATGCTGGTTTCTATGAGCACATAGAACAATATTCTAAAACATGCTGAACACCAAACATTTTTAAAGTTTTAAACTCTCCAAACAACTTGAATATGCACTTTGAAAAGAAAAGGAAAAAAAAAAGAGGTTTTGCTATTAAATTGCTTATATATTTAAAATAGTGCCAAATAATGAAAAACTTAAAAAAAAATCTAAAAATAAAAATGGGATTGTTCAAAACAATCAAAAAATTGTTTTGACTGAGCAACACAAATTATTCTGTTTTCTCTCATGAGCATTTTGGAGGATTTTATCTTTTATCTCGCTTCAGCATAAAACACTTTCAATAACATCAAAAATTATAAGCGTTTTTATAAAAACTATGAGACAAAAATTTCAAAAAGAAAAAATAGTCAAAGAAATTGGCAGGTATTAACAACAGTAAAGTATCCTTGCATTTTCAGATAAATAAAGCTAATAGCAGTAAAAAAAACACATTTATGTGTATGTTGCCACCAAGTCATTCTGTGGTTAGTAAAAAGAAGCAAGAACTTGTATGCCTCCATGAGTTGCAACTTCTTCAGTTGCACTCAAAAAGTCTTTTCTTATTTAGAGGTCAGGTGTCTGGTTTAAATTCTGGTTTTGAGGAGAGAGAGAATCTCCATAGAGCAAGGCCTATTCCACCTTGCATTAGGCTAAATTGCCTTCATAGGAAACATACCTTTTTTTCTTTGGTTTATCAGAAAATCTTGACAATCAATTTTGCATAGCTAGATACCTAATTTTTATAAAGAGGAAATAATGTCACCTTCCTCTAAATGGGCCTTCATCTGTCCTTGCCTTTAAGTGTCTCTGGATTTTACTCTCCAGTGCTGGCGCAGTACAGAACTACTGGTGAACAGTATCCTGCTGATGGCTAATGAAATTGTTTTCCAAGGTGGATATGATAGATTATTTTAGCTTTCTGTGCAAAATCAGTGCTTCAGTTTGGGATCAGGCTGGGTCAAGACTCATCTAGGCATGGCAGGGAAGCAGCCAGTCATCTGATACTCTAATGAAAGTAACATCACAACAGACTGATAAATCCAGTTTTCCTCAAAGGAGATTTAGGTTAATGGCGGTTACAGGAGTGGGCCGGCAGTTAAGCAAAACTTATCATTTATGGTTTGTCTCCAGCCACGATTTCTTGATCTTGTTATTGCGGAAAGCAGGTGATCTCAGCTGTGACAAATACTTTGTTCAAAAAGTGAAGGTATCTGTGAAAATTCACAGACCCTTCTAGCACAAAACTCTACCTGGCAGTCTTGAGAAGCCAACACTTTCCCTCCATCAAAGCTGTGACTCTGACTTCTACACCACAGCTTCATAATGAGTGAGGAAGTAACATGTAAGGCCCTTTGAAGACAGAAGTTTGTCTATTCCAAGTCTGTTCATACAAACCAGAAGTTGCCAAGTGTTCTTTAAACATTTGACCTGTTGATTCCTCTTCCTCCCGTTGTGAAATGACATCAGTGTTTCATCACATGATGAGCAAGGGTGTGCACATCAGGTTATATTGGCAAAGTATCCATTCTTATTGCAAACATAATGTTTCTGTGGCACAAGGCTTATTCCATGGAATGTGTGGTTTGGAGTCATAGAATTATAGAATCATTAAAGTTGGAAAAGACTGTCAAGATCATCCAGTCCAACCTTTTACCAAACACTGCTATGCCACTAAGCCATGTCACAAAGTGCCATGTCTACTTGTTTCTTAAACATTTCCAGGAATGGTGACTCAACCACTTCTAGTAGGACTTTACCAAGTCCTACTAGGTAAACTGGACTTCAGAGTGGCTGTTCTTGGCTCTTGAGAAGCAATGCAGCTTCTGTTCCTTTTCAGGAGTCTTGTGGTACACAACTGCTTGATGAGCTGGACTGTTGTGATTGTACTGTGGGACCCCTGAGTGATGCCTCGAGAGGTTGATCTGGAACAGAAACTAGACAGAGTTAAAGAAATAAAGTAGGAATTTATCTTAAAAGGATACACCTTGGGCAGTACAAGACCCTGACTGGGGCTCTGCCCTAGATGAACCCAAGATGAACGACCATCTTGGGTTCATCTTGGGCAGAGTTTTCACACTTTTATAACTTTTGGTCCATTTACATATTGGGGCTAATTGCCCAATTACAGCTTCAGGTTAGAAGTCTTATCCTTCTGGTTTGCTCTCTTCAATTCTCCATTGTTTATGCTTTTTGGGCTTTAGGCTGTAAATAGTTGTCCTTGGTTCTCAGGCTGGAAAAGGATTGTTTTTGTGAAGAGAACTTACTAACACTTAATATGAAGTTTAGAGTTACACACCAAGGCAGTACAGAATCTGAAAAATATGAAAGCTAGAACTTAAGACATCATGAGGGACACAGAGATGATATGTGGGATATGCACTTTTGACCAGGAGGGTTGTCCTGGGCTCTGCAACAAAATAAAATATTTTTCCATTGACTGTTGGAGCATCACAGCTGTGGTGCAGGCCACAGAACCCTCATGTGCATCTTGTCATCACCTCTCATATTTTTATTGAATTTATTTATAGTAGCAAAAGCACCTTAAAAATTGGGAGGAGCAGGTGTGTGTACAGGGTATTGAGAGACCTAAGGCATGCAGAGAGCCCTTTGAAGCTGCCTTTTATTTCCAGATACAACTGACCAAATTCCCTATCTTGTTTTGGTGTGCTGGCTACAGATATTGCACAGGGAAAAGCAGGACAGTGACTTCACACAAGTACTTAATTAAACATAAAAATTGCAAGTGAGCAATAAAGAGTCATAGTCCTCTGGTGCAGTTGAAGGCTGATGTGTCTTCCCTTGCGGAAAACGGTATCTGCTGTATTCTGAAAACTTCAGTTTTTGCCGCATCCATAAATCAGATACACGATTAATTTTTCTCTCCTGGGACTCTGCTGTGAAAGAGACCTCATCTGAGATCCCTGGCTTCTATTTAGCTGCCATCTCTAGCTTCAGTAAAGAGTCACATGAGAACTCTTTTCAAGACAAAATATGTCTATTGCATATTTCCGTGAAATACTCAGTGAAAGGGATTAAACCATCTTTTCTGCCTAAGTCTTACACTCTTTTTACTTCAGATTCACCACTCTTTCCATGCTTACATAACAAGTTGTTAGCTTCTCAAAATGTTGCTTAGAGGATTTGTAGGTAGAAAGAAAATTCTTGGAATCTGTCCTTTCTTCTGTTTATCCATAGAGGGTGGCAGGGACTTCTTGCTTTTCACAGCTTCAGGCCAGAAGGTTTACAACCACCCTGGCTGAAGAGTGTCTGTGCTGTAATTCCTACATTGTACCAGGATATTTTTATTTTTTCGTCTTTGAAGAGTTCTTGCAGAAAATCACTTGGCAGAAAGTGCTTAAGGAGCAGATAAGCATTTATCTGGCATACTTCCCCTAAAAATGAAGGGGAACTTTGGTTCTTTTGAAAATGAAGGGAAACCCCTTGGGTCTTTTGAACAGAAGTGATATTTAGCTACAAATCTTCTCAGCAACAGCCTGCATAAACAACATAACAGGGCTTGGAGAACTTCCACCTGGACTTCATCCCTGCCTCATTGTAACAGGGACACAAGTACTGTGCAGGATCTGAGAACGGAAAGACTGGGATGTATCCAGAGACCTTGAAAACACACCATCAGAAGCCAGGAGAAGAAAAATGGCCAGGAGGTTTTGGATCCTTTCCTGATAGATGATAAAAAGATTTTATTTCAAATTTGACAGAGAATGACAGGATTTCTTCATTTCATAGACAGTGAGAAGAACAGCCACTCTGGGAAGGTTTTCTCTATACTGCTGGAAGAGAGTGGAGCCAGTGGCTTTCCATTGGCTAATGTCTATGCCCTCAGAGGGTTTGGGAAATCTATGTGTGACAGAAAACACTTTCATGAAATCATTAATTTATGCAGCTTTTATTTATTAGTAACATTCATTTATGCATAAATGCTGCAACAAAAGACTGTTGGCAGAACATATTCTGTTTATTTAATCTTTCTGTGTTAGAAGGATGGTGGAAGTCCTGATCCTTGCTTGTGCAGGTACCCTTTTCAATTTTTTAGTCAACAGTGCATCTGAATTTACCTCTGGAATTTTGGAGTCAAATAAGGAAATACAATAGACCAATAGCTACATCAGAATGATTAAATTGGTGTGCTCTTAAATTCCCAGGATGTACCAAGGGACAGAACCATCATCCACACCTCTCTTGCACAAAAGACTTTTCTTGAAAACACCTATTAAAATACATTCTTTGAATCCATCACCTAGTTCTTCCGTACTAAATATGCTTCAAGTCAGACAATCCATGTTATTCTGGAGCTCTCTCAGGACTGTTGTATAAGGCTGTAACAAGGTGGGTGCTGGCCGCTTCTCCCTAGCAACAGACAGGACAAGAGGACATGACCTCAAATTTTGCCAGGAATGGTTCAGGCTGGACACCAAGAAGAATTTCTTCACTGAAAGGATGGTCAAGCACTGGAAGGGCTGCCCAGGGAGGTGGTTGAGTCACTGCACCTGGAAGTGTTCAAGATATGATGGATATGTCACTTGGTTTAGTTGGGACAGTGGTGTTCAGCCAATGGTTGGACTCAATGCTCTTGGAGGTATTTTCCAATCTTAATTATTCTGTGATTCTATGTGTTGGGAAGAGCTATTGTATCTTTTTACACATTTCTCCGTCAGTCTGACTTCCTTCTACTCTACTTGCCATAGCTGGCATAAATGCTGGGGAAATTTGCAATCTCTTTCTGACTTTATCAATTCCTGGTAGAAAAGCTTCTTAATCCTTGGACTATTACTTTCAACAGTCAAAATTTAATCATAATTTTAGGGTAACTGGTACTGTCTTTCCAGTTTAAATTTATTGGGTCAAGTTTTCACAAAAAATAACCAAACAAGAAAACTCCCAGAAAATCACAAGTGAGAGATGTGTGACATAGATAATTTATTATCTATTGTGACCATGGAGAAAATGTAAATATTCACTACCCTTGGGTTCAAGATCCAAAAGGAGTAACCGTTATGTAATGAAGGCCTGATAGTTAATTTCTGATCACTATTGCTTGGCAGTCCTGTGCTGAGTCTGCCCTTCAACCAAGTTGCAATCTGTAAAATTTCCAATGTGCCCTGACTGATAACTGAGCCTCTTGGGAAAGAGTTGTTACTGGGAGCACTTTGTACCCAGGGTGAGGATAACTGAGCCCGGGGAAGTTCATGCCTTTTTATAGATGTCCATTGCACTGCAGTGAATATTAAACTACCATTATGTCTTCATATGAGGAAAAGGGGTTTTGGATTATATGACTTCAGAACTAGTCAAATGCTCATTCCAGTAAGCACAAAATTCTCTTATTCAGCCAATGAACTATTCATTATTGTCTCATTTTAAAATGGAAATAAAATACCCATTGAACAGAAGGTTTAAGTGCTGTGGGAAGTTCTTTGTAAGCTTTTGATTTGTGCTCTTGAAATGTTTTGCAGAGAGACAGTCAACGAAATAAAAGACAAGGACAACAAATCAACAAATTCACCTTGAATAAAGCCCTTGAAAGTGTAACAATAAAAAGTTAAGCAAAATATAAATGGACTATGAATTAAAATCAGTCAACTAGTGGATGGCTGTATGTGAAAAATAATAGCGCTATATAGTGATGTTATAGAATCATAGAAATATTCCACAATTTTGTTTTCTAGGACTGTTCTTTGATCATTCAGGAATTAAATTGTTAATTTAAGAGAAACACAGCACTTATTATGAAAAATATGTACTTAAAGTGTACTAAGGCTTCTTAGATCCATTTATATCTATATTGATACCTAGGGTGTCTTATAGAATCATAGAAACATATACACTTAGAAAAGTAGGAAATATGCCAAGAATTGAAATTATGTATTCTCCTTACAAGATGTTCATCTTTCTGAAATCAGTTCTTTCAAGGAATGTGAGTTCTAACAAGAATACACTTAACCAAGAGAGGGAATCAGTGCTTTGGTGTGAATTTGGAAAAAAAAACTGTAGGTGTCAGAAGCTAGAAATCCTTAATTTCTGTCATTAACCTAGAAAATGTAGATGTTAAAAGATAGAAATCCTGAAGTTCTGTCATTAACCTAGCCCTCCATCCTTTTGCAAGGAGTTGATAGTAAAACTACAGATATACTGCAAAAAATATTAATTAATAAAACGCCACAATTTTTTATGAACACACCTGATTTATACTTTTCATAAAACCTTTATTCCTTGATCAGTAGCAATAGGACCTGCTAAAAGTTTTTCTTCCATCATTATTATAGGCCTTTTTACATATTGAAAGGGTTCAATACGATCTCCCTGCAGCCTTTGATTCTCCAGGATGAACAACTCCAACTCATTCAACCTTTCCTCATGCCTTTTAGCGTAATCACAAAAGCAATGAAAAGGACAGAAATGAGGTCATACCGTGGATTCTTAGGAGGTCATATCAATGAAGGGAGCCACTGAAAATTCCCATTTTGACTAAAATAAACCACAGTTTGTAGCCTTTCTGGCATTAGATGCTACCTTTTGCAGACTCTAAAGACCCTTTGAATTTATTCACCTTTTGTTAGGTGCCAAAATAAAAATGATTAAAAGGTTCTGAGGAGGGGAGAGGACAGTTGTGTAAGAAATTAAGGTGATGAGGCAAGTCAGAGAAGGTCTATAAATGTTGTTTGTAATGCTTACAGTATTTATAATTCAAAAGCGACAAGCAGATGTAGATTTGGATGGACTGTTCTAATCAACACATTATAAAAAATACCTATATTTCTTAACTGGAACACAAGAAATGTAGAAGAGTCCCAATTCTTGAAGTCTTGAGAAAGTATCAGTATGAAAGTTTTCTGTCAATCATCCTGCACCCCTCATGTAGTGCCTTGGGTCATCTCTATAACAAATAAACAAAGCAAAGCAAAACAAAACAGGAAAAAAAGGCAGTGGTCTCCTGGAATGGGAGAGGGAAAGGAACTGTGTCATTTTTATGGTAATTGTCACTCTCCACCTATGTTCTCTAAAATTGCAGTCAGATACCGAAAAAAAAGGAAATATTTCTCAGCACCCTTCTGTACCTGTCAAATGTGTTGCTCAGAAAGCACAGTATCTATCTCTAAAAGGTGATATTTGTCCAACTTTGCCTAGTGTTTGTACTCACAGAATACATCATGGGACTGCATTTTCTGGAAAACAATTTTGGGGGAATTTTTTATTTTTCAGATATTTATGTCATAATTAGTCATTCTCACAGCTAGGTGTTTGCTCTGGGAGGAATTAACGCTCTTGTGTCCTTAGAACACCCTTTCACTTAAATGCCCTTATCTGCACCAGGGGCAGCATATTATGAATGCCCCCAGAAATGCTCCTGCACTCATGTGTCATTTTAGTTGGATTCAAAGAACCCTTTGGGGTAGGACATCAGGGAGTTTTTCTGAGGACTTGCATTGTTCATGACCCTGTCAGACATCATGACATTTTTGCATAGCCAGACCGTTTACATTGAACAACATGTTTAAGGAAACAATCAATGTGCTTTCTCCAATCTATACAGATCTTTGACACTGTTTATTTTCCAGATATTTATTATATCTAATTTGACAGCACTTCTTCCCTTTCTCTAGGCTGAAGCAAATAAACTTCTGATAACTATTCTTTATGATTCCTCAAAACATTGGAAGAATAGCCACAAGGGAAATAGGTGGTTTTGATCTGTCACTTACATTCTTCAATTCTTAGTTTTTGTTTGTTTTTTTTTCTTGTTTGTCTTACTTTACTTAATAATACTTGCTCTCTCTTCTAAACAATTCTTTTTCAAAGTCTGCAATTGTTTTTTCATATTCTTCATTTTCTAATAAATTCTTTAATTTCCCAGAAGACTATGGAACACTGCACATTGAACCTCAGACAAACACTGTAAAAAATTTTGAAACTTGATAGCATAAAAATGCTGATTTTCTATATATGCTGCTTATTTGCTTATGTTCAGAGCCTTATGTCTGCATTTTAAGATTACTTTGTGCAATGGCTGTGCTGAAAAAGGACTTTTTCTAAAGTTGAATTGATTTTCCATTTTTGGGCCATAGGGAATTACAGTCATCATTTAACATGACTATAGAAAAATATCATAGACCTCGGCTGTGCAATCTTTGAATTTGGTCTTCTGCTCCTAATTAAATTACAGAATTTCTTTATAGAGAGGTAATGAATTATAAAGACTTCCAATCAAATATATGTCTTATGAGAATATGTACAAATGGTTATTTACTCTCATTGTGAAATTACTATAATTGTTATAATGCATATCATATTTTCACTTAAAATTTTGATTTAATCCTAACTCCTCTCAAGAGAGCAATCTTAGCCAAGCGAAAAGAAAACTGGACCAACTGGAATACTCACTGAAACATTTTTATGTGAAGGGATCCAGTGGCAGGTTCAAGAGTTCACATGTTTTAAGCAAACTAGACTCAATGGATGCTGTGTGATCTGCCACTACCCAGAAGCAAGCACCCTTCAAGCTGGCTGATAATAGTTCCCTCCTTCACCTCATCTTCACCTGACTACACAGGGGCAGCTCCCCAAGCCTGGTAGGTCTAGACTTCACCTACCAGGTGAACCTCACATTCTGGACTCCTCCCTTTTTCTCTCAGTCACTCCTGAGCTGTGGTGACCAGAAAGTGGACATAGATTTCCATATATGTTTTCCTTTTGTTTAACAGAGTATCTTCTCTGGTTTATCTGTTTCAATCTTCCTACTAAACCCTATTATCTTGTTTGACTTGTTTTGTGGTGAAAGTGCACTTTTGGTTCAAGCTTAACTTCATTGTAACTCCACTGTAGCCTCCAGGTGCTTTTTGCCTGGATTCTACCTTCCCATCTCAGTTTTCAATGAGTTCAGCTTTTCCTCACACATTAAGGACTTCATATTCATCCCTCTTGAACTCATTCCTGAGGTTTCTCAAGCAATCTCCAATTTGAAGCTCTACGCTCTGGTGTGAAATTCACTCTCTGTCGTCTACTGAGGGATAGTCTGCCTCATCATACAGACTATTTATGAAGCTGTTGAACAACATCAACCTCAGTACAAACTATGGGATGCTGCTCTTGTCAGCAGCTTCCACAGAGGTGTCAAGTCATGGGTTAATATCTTTTGAGCCCAGTTGTTTAGACAATTTTTAACCCATCTATCAATCCAGCAAGTTCCTCAACAAGTGACCACAGCGGGGAAGGAGGGTGCCAAATGTCAAAACTAGAGCACGGTCTTCCTTTGTTCATGTCACAGCCCTTAAGGGGCTCCATCAGTCTAACAATTTGGGAGAGACCATAATCAAAGGTGGCTCACTCATGGCAGTGCTCTCTGCAGGTTTTGGGAAATCCCCCTACAACCTTGCAGATTTCAATGCAAACAGCTTCTCTAGGTGGTCCCTAAACTGCTCTTCTTCAGTTGTCTCTCCCTCACTTTTCCACCTTCTCCTGCTATGTATAGGGATCCAGAGAAGTAGGATTTTTCTGCCTGAAATTCATTTGATTGGAAAAGTTTTAATCAGCAATACCAAACACTATCATTTTTATCTCCTGGTTAAAGCAGTTTTCTCTTGTCAACCCGAAAGGTATAGAAAACAAGCAGTGATTGCACTTGCAGCTTGATAGTTTTGTAAACAATATAACTCAAGTAGATAATCCAAATTGTTATCTCTCTGTAGATTCAAATTAAAAAAAATTAATACAATTTGTCTTTTGCAGGATGATCTGGCTAGTTGATACACTATGATAAGTACTATAGTGTACCATACTTAAGGACTAGATGCCTCCTCTTTAGCTTCCCCAGGATGTTAGTGAGTACAGATGACATCTCTTGCCCTACAGATGTGTCAGATTAAGTATTCACAAACAACTTCAATAGGAGAAGAGTTTTCTAAAAGGGTCAAGGACACACTTTTAGATATACAACTTTGTGTTTCCTGGCAAAAATCCTGCATTTTAAAACAGCAATGAAAAAGAGTTAGGTCTTGTTTACCTAGCCTCGTGAGATGAAGAAAATCTGACACATTTTAAAATATAAAAATTGATATTAAATATATTACTGTATGACAATATTGCCTAAAGGAGAAATACAGCTTAACACTTTAGGTAACTGTGTCCTTTCCAGCTTGTGAAATAGTTCCTTGGATTAATGTTTTCTGAGTAGGCAGGGATATTTTTAAATATCTCTCTTTTATTATCGTTATTCTCATTCATTTGATTGGTGCATTAGGTTTCCATTATATGATTTTATTTTATATTGTATTTTAGCTCTCCATCAACTTAGTTATTCATAAACTCCTACACACAGAAGGAAGCAATGTTAGTAAATCATTCAGCAGTAATAATTGAATTTGTCAGATTTTGCTAAGCTATTCATGCCACCACAAAACCACGAACACTCCTTGTTTTGAAAGGGGGCATTCCCCCAAGTATTGATTAAAAAATAAATGTTTAAATTCTTCGGAAAGTAAGGAATAATAAAACTAATCTAGTTTGAACTATGACTGAGTGAAACAGATCTAACTTAGGTAAAATATGCTTTTTTTCTTTTTTGTTAGTATTTCTTTAGCTACATATTTAATTTAAACCAAAATATAGTTCTTACTTTTGGAGTTCAATCGTTTTTTAATGAAAGTTATTTCATCAAAAATAAGTAAACATAATGCTTGCATTGCTGTCTAACTGATCTGATATCTTGTGCAGGGCTGACAGACCCATTGCCAAAGCCATACAGAAAGGCTATTGTGCAAGGTAGATTTTTCTTTTGACCTTTATATCCTTCTATATGATCACTTCAGCCTTGCATTTACTGACAAACTTCACAGTATAATAAAAATAATTAGCTCAAGACACAAGATGACTGTAGGTTATTCCATAAAACTTTAATAACCTAATTTTTCAAGTTGGCTGAGATAATGATCACAATAAAAATTCACCATTTTTATTGGAAATGTCAAAAATTAATTATAGCAACACCTATAAGCAATATCTTACATTTTTTACACTGCTTTTAACTTACAGATATTTTTGACTTAATAGTTGCACTACACTAGGTGTTTGTGTATCTGACAGGATATTGGTGGATTTTATTAGCAACTAAATTGTTTTTCACCCTACATACAGAGTCTAATTTACTGTAATGAACATTTTCCTCATCAAATTTGTTTTGAATAAAAATCTTCTAATCAGTAATTTTGTTTACATTTTTAAATATAAATTTCAAGACTAAATAATATTGTGACTTAAACATTTTGCTTTGAGAAAGAGATTTTCTTCCTTTTCCCAAGAGGTATCAATAAGGACTGATTTTAAGAAATATTGTGTCAATTCTTTTTAGCATTACTTTTCATTCTTTAAAAAAACAACTCTTACATTCTCACCTTTTTTCTGTTGAAATATGACAATGGTAGCTGTTTGCCTTTTTTCTTCCTATTTAATTTTCTGAAATTGCCATTTCATTTGTGTTCCACAATCAGATTTCCTGCTGAAGTGCTGAGCTCTATCTATATGTAAATTGAATAATCTTTCAAAGACAGAAAAGGAACCACTATTTAATGTGAATCTTCATTTCTGTAAGGAATTAGGAACTATGATTTTCTATAATAATAAATTATGACTATAGAAATTGGTTAAGAAAGAGCATGAAAATATTTTTTGTCAATAATTCGTAGTTTTTTTGTATTTAATGGATTCATAAATATTGGAAAAAAATTGTCTTCATAATCTCCTTTGTTTATAGTGGGTTTTTTCAAGAAAATACCATGAAAAAATACCTTACCTCCTTTAATTTTCCCAGTGTAATCTCTTTTATCAACAATTGATTCACTTTATTGTAAACAATTTGAAATAGTAGACAGCTAATCTCAGAAGTTGTTAAGAAACACCCTCACTAAATCAAATATACTTATTATGTATACTCATTTTTATCTAGCAAAAGTGTCTGAAAATATTCAGAAAAAAAGAAATCACAGACAAGAGAAAAGCATAGATCCAGCATATCACAGAATACAAATATGAAAAGGTACACTCAAAAGGAAGTACACATTTATCTTTTAACATTGCAGGTTTCTGATACTCAAGTTTTCTGAAAAAAGTATGACCATAAACTGTCTTTCTAGTGCCTTATTGTGGAAAAAATATATTAGTATGCAGTTCTTTATCTGTGAAATAATCTAATTTTGGATATAGATTTGCTGTTATTTCCCCCTGTCAAAGAATATAGATGTCTAAAGGAAAAGCAGAGGCAACATGACAGGCAACGTCATGAGGCCATATGTTCTACACAAACTATGAAAGTCAAACTGAGATCTGTTCCAGTATTTTAGGCTAAAAACAAGCTATGTGCTAAGATTTCCAGCTATTTTCAAAAGTATATCACTTTTCAGCATATTGAATTATTTTATGAACAGAGTGATGAATCTGACTACGCTATGAAAATCCATGTAACTGTGCAGGAAATGATGTGCTTTCGGCTATTTTGGGCCAACTACATATATATTTACACACATGCAAAAATAAATGGCACTATTTCGAAAGTTCATTACTCAAAATTAATAGCTACACTGCAAAATATCAGAAAACTAAACCTGTATTTGAGAGAACATTTCTACAATCTGGGAGATAATTTCTAGTGGAGGCCCTAAAAATGATCTTGCGACATAAACTGTGAGTGGGATCATTTACAGAGGTTTAATAATGCTAACTTTTGGGGTATTTGCTCTGGCTGAATAGAAGGACAGAGCTAGCAAAACTTGTAATTGAGTAATTAGTGGGAAATTGTCAAAATATAAAAGGATCAAAATATCTGAAAAGAATAAGATGTCAAGAAAGAGAAAATGCAGTTAAAGTAGATGTGACATGCAATATTAATCAATTTACCCACAAATTAGTTGAGGGTGCAATTTATCTCACCAAATATAGACATCTACATTATAGCATCCATAGCAGATCTCAGCCACTAAGGTCTCTTAGGGTCCCTTAGAGAAATAAACAAATTCTGGTGCAAATATGTCTTGTCTTAAAGTAGACAGCCAAAATAGGTCAAAGGAATCGCTCCCTCAAAGGGTGGTTACATCAGATACAGACATCCATATTTTTGATATCTAATGTTAGACAAGATGAATCAAACCTTTCAGGATTGCTTTAAACCTTGCTTAACATCAAAAGGTTGGTTGAAGAGTGATATTTTCTTTCTAACTTCCAAGCAGATTTTATGCTATGACCTATTCTGTTGGGTCCTGGAGTGCTTTATCTGACAGTGAAGAGAATATTTGCACTTATGGACCTGGCGGGGGTTTTTTTGTTTTTTTTTTTAACTGGTCATTTTTTGTTTGATTTGGTTTGGGGTTGGGATTTTGTTTTATTTGGAATTGGGGGAGGGATTGAAAGGGAGGTTTACTTTTCATGGAAGGCTTCAAAAAAATAACAGTTTCCTAATGTGGAGCTATCAGTGTCACAATTAATCTGGACTGAACAGATGGGCATTCAAATTCACATTGAGGATGTTATGTGGATCAGTGCTCACATAATTATTTGTGTATCAGCGACAGGACATTAGGTCACTGGATAATTTTGCCCTCTGCCAAATCATTTGCCTGCATTCAGAATGAGCATCAATCAAAAAACATTCGTTCTGCTAAAAGGTGTAGAAAGGCTCTAGTAGTCATCAGCTAATCTTTGAGTTGCAAAAATAATACTCTTTTTTTTTTTGTCTCAAACGGTAGTAGCAAAGAAATGAGTTGTTAGCTCTGTGAGGTTTTAGATACTAATATATGGCTGGGACAGGAGACTCTCTTTATCAAGGACACCAGAGTGATGTTTTCACAAATACTAATTATAGGAACTGTGCTCTTCTCACTTCAGATGTCTGTCATCATCTTTTTTTTTTTACATATGTGGTAACTGTAAGAAAAAAATCAAAGAGAGTGGTGGTTTCCCCCAGTACCAAACATGGAGCTCTATGATAATACAGGAAAACACTCTTACAAAATTTCTTCTTTCCTCTCACAAGGTTCTTCTTTGCTTTCTGATCAGAAAAATCAATATGTTCCCCACAACCCCTTCTGGTCTCCCTTTCTCCATTAAAAAAGCTTCAATTTGAGTTAATATATCATGCAATGTGGGGGCCAGTTCTTGCTTAGAGGAAGGAATTTAGATGCCCTTAACTGTCTCTGGGAATAGCCCTTGGGAATATCATAGCCCTGGTCAGTAATATTCAGACGAGTTCACAAGCATTAGCAGCCTTTTCTAAATGGACATCCCAGGCCTCCAGCCTTATCCCAGAAGAAAGGAGTCAGACAGGGAGCAGGTAGAGGAATGTCAGGAGCTTTAAGCAAAAGAAGGTGACCTGGTGCAGGTCCTGGCAAGCAGCAGCTCTCTCGTGTGGATTGGCAGGAACTCTGCTCTTCTACAGCAGACAGCAAGAAACAAATGTGATGCTGTGGAAACCCAGCAGGTGATCAGGTATGCAAACACCAATGTTCATCCAAGATTACTTTTCTTCCTGTCTACCCTCTTTGCTGCATCAGTGGATAAATCCCTGCCTTCAGCCTTCACCCAGATTGGGCTAAATGTTGCCTGAAAAATCAATATAGCCCAGATAAATTTATGAATGGTCAAATTAAAAGATGGGCACTGATTTTCAATATGCTTAGAGTTTTTCTGTACTATGACTTTCAATAACTTAACTACTTAGGAGAGTGAGGATTCAAGCCCTTAAATATTTGTTTGAGTGTAGGTATTTGCAAGTATGTCATTAACACTGCAGTTTCAATATTGTAGATTGGATAAATCTTCACAAATAAAAATTAATTACAAAGACTAGGAGAAAGACCCTGGCTCTTTTCTCAGTGATTCTTAGGAAAATTTACTCAATATATAAATCTTTTCAGTGTGTTTCCTCTCACTTTGCTGGCTGTAGCTGTCTCATGCTGCCTTTTCTTCCAAAGATTGTCAAAGTTTGCAGTATCATGTTTAAAGGGGAATGTGTTCTTAGCAAACCTTCATCTGATTGCAGCGCTGGACTTTCAGTACCACTCTATTGTCCTCCAGGTTTGAAAGATCAGAGTAGCATCCAGGTTATAATATTAGTACCCAGAAGTAGCTCAAGTAGTGTACATCTATTTCAGAGGCTTCTCTCTTAGTTACTACTTGATCTTCATGCAAAGTGCTCCTCTTCACACTTATTAGAAGCAATATATCCTGTCAATACAGGGTACTTAACAAAATTCACATGTTCTCTTGCATTATGCACTAACAGCATGTCTGTTCTTATAGAACAATCCTTTGGAGATTATTTATATTTTTTATTCTGATAAAATGAAATAGAATATAATTTGACTTTTTATTCTTTTTGTTCAGTTTCTAGTGGCATCAAATTTGATGAGGTACTGTACTTCCTCCCCATACTTGCTATCACATTCTGAATAAAATTTCTATTTTAAATTAGGAAGTAAAACTTAAGCAGAGATAGGTGGAGATGGAAAGAATAGAAATGAACAACAAGGATGGACAAAGATCTGTTTTTCTTCTAGCTAAATGAAAATGGAAATAATTTGGGGTTTTGTTCTTTATTCAAAGGTGCAAATTCCACCTCAAAGTAAGCTTGTTTTTCTGAGATTCAGAGAGGAAAAAAAAGGAAGGTAAAATATTTTGTGGATTTGTCATCAGATGTGTGGCTACTTTCCTCTCCTGAGAAAGCTTTAGTATATCAGAATGAAACCTAATCCCTCTGCTGCTTTGCCTGCACAAGGAAACAACCATGCTGCTTACACCTGCAATTGTATTACCTGGATCTTTGTTCTGTCTCTGTTACATCTTGCCAGGAACAGACCCCTAAAGCAGCAAGCAAGGATAGGCTGGTCAAGAGCAATTTAGTACATTTGACTGGAATTGTTGTTTAGAGATTTTTCTGCTACACAAGTATAGCATTACCCCCTGAAAGCAAGAAGGAACTCACAGAAACTACTCTTACATATAATGTCACCTATTTTCTGAGTTATGCTTCCCAGGAGTATTCTTGAGGCTGTGTGATTTATGCTCACGGCTGTGCTCAAATTGTTCTGCAGAGGTATCTGCAGTGCAAAGCTCTCCTTACACTTGCCAGCTTATGCAGCTCTGTAAGTAATAACACCACGGTCCCTAAAGACATCTACACTCTCCACTTTATTACTTTTCAGGAGCTCTGCCTCAGACAGGGGTCTAAAGAATATCATAAACAGCTGACTGAGAGAATGAGTTGGTGGCAGTTTAAAAACTGCTGTGGGCAAAGAGGAAAGCTGCTGACCTTTTCAGATGTCTTGTCTGCGTGTCTTACATCGGTCAGGAAATCTTTGTCCCTTTAATCAAATTCTGTGCATGTTCCCATGTAATAGCTGTGGGTGCCTCCCGCACCTGGTATCATGAGGCTGAATTTTTCATCATTACCTGCAGACACACGGGAGAAACTGCAAACAAAGCAGAAAAGGCCACTGGGCTGTGAAGGCATTTTGCTTCAGCTTGGTTACTGGACGCTTTTCATCCATGAGTAAAGCAGGATAGAGTGTAAATATTTCCTCCCTTTCCCTAGCTGGGTATTCAATATAAAGTAGAAAAATAAAATCCATGGCTCTTTTAAGACCATCACCTGTAAAGAAGAAATTTCTTGGGCTGAGCCTCTGCTTTTCATGGCACAAAGCTGCCCATCAGCTTACTCTATGTCCCCCATGTCCCCCTCGTCCCCCTGGCATCCCTCTCATCCCCCTGGCATCTCCCCACACAGCTCCTACTCGTGCTGCCTGAGGGATTACTGCCAGGATGATGCCAACAGCTTTACTTTTATTTTTCCCCTGCTACATCTACTATAAGATGGGAGAGGAGGATAAAGTAAGCAGAAAACTCTTACACTCTTCACTCTCAACTAAAGAGGCTTCTCTGTTCACAAAAATACCCAACAGGTCCCATGATCATTGCACAGATAAATAAAAAAAAATCAATACGTTTAACTATCAGGGTTTGGGTTTGTTGTTTTTTTATTCCCGAATAACTGATTATTATTGACTTTCTGCTTCACCTACATGGAAAAGTTAACTGGAAAAGTTGGCGCCAGCTTTCCAGTGAGACTTCTGAGACTTTTCCTGGTGAAACCTAAGAAATTTCTCAAAATAACTTTGTGATTGTGCTGGTGACCAGAGGATACCTGTGCAGATGGGCTCCTGGAGCTGTGTGTACCACACATGATACCTGCCTCAGGGTATCCTGGGCAGGGTAGGGGGTTACCTGTCCCCTTTCCTCAGGCTGTGTCTCACCTGAACAAGCTCCAGCTTCACTCAGATGAAATGCTCCAAACTTGAAATACCATATAATGCTGAGATTATCAAAACATTATTTTAAAAAATAAAGAGGTGCTTTCAGTGGAGCCAATGCCTAAACTAATTGTTTTCTTAAATTTTGAAGAATACATGAACAAAACCATGATTTTTAGTGTCATATCACACTCCCTAAACTTGCTCAGACACTTCATGATCATTTGTTGTGCAATTTTGTCACTGTACTTGTGCTGTTAAAATAATGTTTTCAGAGGTGAATATTAGCCATAACACATATGTCAAGTGTGTGTTCTCATCACAGTGGCTAACTTTGCATGCAGAAAGGTCACCAACAGTAAAGGTGTGTAGTGCGAGTTGTTGACAGGTGACATTTCTGCTACCTTTCTTGCACTGGCATATTGTTACATGCCCTGTGTCAGAATCTTCTCTGTGCTGCAATTCATCATTCAAATAGGTCAGTGCAGCACCTGACATTTGGAGCTACCTTCCTTGTCCCATAGGTTCATTGATCTGTTAGCTCTCTTCTCAAAAAAACCATCTTTCCATCTTCTTTACATCTTCATTTCTCTCCCTTACATTGTGTTCCTCCTTTGATATTCAAATTCCATAATAAGTTTAGCAATTCCATAATAAGTTTACTTTTTACATAAAATACAAGAAAAAGCAAGAAGAAATAAATGCTTTTGTATTGATTCAATTTTTAATTTTTCACTAGACCAGAAGTTTTTTCCATTGATAGACATTCCATAGAATGCTGTTATGTTGTTTTGTGTGCAACCTGCACTACCTATTGTATGCTGTTTTAAAAACATAAGAATGGAATCTTTATTAGTTCTCACCTGGTTCATATCATCAGATCAGCATAAAGTCAGCACCTGAGACAAGGCAGGATTAGTTAGAGATGCAGTCAGTCAAACACTGTACGTAATGACACCAAAGAACAAGGACTTGCAAGGAACAGGATATAGTCTCTGAAAGACCAGAAACAGGTGGGCAATGAGATGGAGTTTCGGGAGTAATTTGTGTTAGCCTTACTTACATAATTCACAGAGATGTTGAATCACTAGTAACCTGCCATTAAGCACCTAAAAATACAGCAATTTAGTAAATCTGGTTGCTCAGAAGGCACTACAAAGATAGTACTGGAAATAATTCAGGCCTGATGTCATGAGGGTTTGTGCAAAGACAGTTGAAAATTTTCCACCAAATTACAGGTCTTTTCCAAATAATCTTTTCTAGAAGAGAAAAAGAACACCATTTTTTTTTTTTTTTTTTACAAATTAAAAATTAGATGAACAATGAATTAGGGTATTTCTGAAGTGATACCTCTGTGCAGTTTGGTTCAGGACCTGTCCAGTCAGGGATGGTGAAGCTGCCACCCTGTGCTCTTTCTGTACAGCACCAGGGCTGGTCATGGCATGAGTTACTTCACCTGGAATTAACTCCTGAAGAGGTCAACAGTGACAACTATGACCTTTCTGAAGCAGCATAGCAACACTTCTTAAAGTAAATATTTAATCTTTGAGGAAAAGAAAAGGAGATTCCCTCCCTGCGAAAGCCTTAATGAGAAACTGGGGCACAGGGAAAAAAATGAAGCATTTTATTAAACTGCTCTCACACAGATTGTCCTCGGCTTTCCCAAAAGATGGAATGAGCTCACTATTCAGCTCTCCTTGCAGGAACTGTGCCAAAGGCTGGTAGATATGAGGTCTTTGGCATTGTGATGGATTTCCAGCCTCTGCTCATACAGAGCTGTGCATCAGTTTGGGCATCATCCAGGCACAGTGAGTGAAAACTGCAACAAGTTATGAGTGTTTGCTATTTGACATCTTTTCTACCCAATTAACCACATATTGAAACACATGCTGTACCCACATTCAAATATTTTATAACCTACAGAAAAATACTCCTCTCAGTAACAGATAAACTCATCTTCACATTCACACTTTAAACCTATAATGTAGCTCTGTTATATGATCATAGTATGAGAAGTCAATATTTTAGTTGTCCCAAATCTTTTCCAACAAAGCAAATAAAATTTTTATCTTTAGATTCAGTAATAATGGAAGGAAAACTATATCTGACAAGTGCACTTTGCATTTTAATTTCTGTGAGCAGATTTTGAGAATTGATGTGGTATAACACAGAGTTCATTAAAAAAAAAAAACAAACTGCTATGTATATAATCCTCCATCCTTTTAATAACAAGCTGCTTAAGAGTTGTCCCAATATGTGGCACCAAGAGAAGTTCAAGATGCTAGCATAAAGAAACCTTCCAAGGAACAAACACATCAATGGGACAAGTGCCTTGCTCCAGCCCTGACCTCAAACAGGGAGCAGCAAGTCTCATGGACCCTCCCGTCCTTGGTACAGGCACAGTTAGCAGCCCAAAGGAAGAAGATGAAGAAATCAAAGTTGTATTAGATTTTTTTCCGTGCTGTAATAAGTGAAGTGGCTTTTGCTCTGTTTTAGAAAACAAAATGAATAAAACTATTTTACTGAATGAATTCAGAGTGAGGTGGCGAAGCCTCTCAAGAATTGGATAAAATGTGCTGAAATAATTTATGTGTTTGCTCACACAATTTAATCCCAAAGTCACTTCTGTATTGTCTTGGTCATTATGGGTGCATATGCTTTGGTCCTTCCTCAGCTCCTGCTTCATTTCAGAACGATGATATTGACAGAAGCAGAGAAGCTGTGACAGTTGGCTCTTCACAGGATGCTGCCATCGACTCTTGCAGACAGCGCTGGGATCCCCATGTCAGGTTACACGGGTGGCTACTGCAGAAATGACCAACAGATGCCTGATGTATAAGGACAGTCCTTAGCACCACTAGAATACAGCTGGCCTCTCCCAGCACTGGGGACACTTGCATCCCAGAGACAAAGGGCAAGGGTTCAAGTTTGGAGTTGAATGTAAGTATCTGTGACACACTGGTGCAGTCTGGAGATACAGTAAGGATTAAATTCATCTGCCACTGCAGGTGAATGAGAAGTTTATATGTGAAACAGTGACAGGACCCAAGGGAATGGGCTGAAGTTGTGTCAGGGGAGGTTTAGGTTGGATATTAGGAAAAGGTTCTTCCTCCAGAGGATGGTTGGGTGCTGGACCAGGGTCCCAGGGAAATGGACACAGCATCAGCCTGGCAGAGCTCAAGAAGCGTTTGGGCACACGGTGACTCTTGGGGAAGGTGCTGTGCAGGGCCGGGAGCTGTGCTCAATGATCTTTGTGAATCCCTTTCAACTTGACATATTATTTGGTTCTGTGTTTCTGTGGTCTCAACCCCTGCATTTAACTGTCTGAATCTGCATCTGAATATCACCCAAAGTGTTCTGCAAGCGTGTGGCAGGAAGACAACTTACACCTGTATAACCCGCTGTGGGTCACTGCTCTTTCAACCCCTCCACTTCCCTGGATAGTTTTCTCATTTCTTAGCTCCTTTTCCACCAGCAGCTCTCGTGAATCTGCAGAAAAGTAGCACAAGTCTTTCTTGTCCCTTCTGAATGTGAGAGGTTTCACCTCCCCTTCATGAACCCATTCTGTGTGGCTGCCTAAAATACAGAAGATCCTTGCTTGTTCTTGGTGACTGAGAGAACTTTTTGCTCTGCACACCGAAGATGTCACATCTAGGTCTATTTAGAACTGTGCAGATTGGCAAGATTATATGAGAGGGTGGCCAAATTTTCATCTCTACAAGAAGTTTTGTGTAAAGTGTCTCTTCTAAGTAAATATCTGGCAGAGCCTTCAAATGTTTTTTCTGTTGTGATACATTGTACATTAGTCATGTCCAATTAAGTGGATATGACAGATTTCATTCAAATAATTTTATGTTCCATCAGTTATCTAGAGATAACTGGGATCCTGGAGGTTTCTCAGATGGCTTTTTAGCAATTATGAAAGAACTAATAGCAGCAAAGAAAAACAAGTGCATGATCTTAATTAGTTGAAGTATTATTAAAACTTATTTATCCATTTTATTTGAGGCTGTTATTCCTGATGCTAAATGTAAATTTCTTTTTGTTCCAAGTACAAACTGCTGTAGCTCAAAGCAAAGGTCAAGATATAGGCATCAGGAATAATTCATTTCCATCGAAAATAATTAAGCCACCAATTAAGCCAATTTTGGTTACTACTACACTTGACCTATCAAGAAAACAGATTTTCATGCTATGAAAGCCATAGCTACTGGCATGAAATTCACAGAATCCCATAATGGTTGAGAATGGAAGAGAATTTCAAAGGCCAACCTCCCCACTGAAGGAGGGCCACCTATAGCCACTTGCTCAGATCTGTGTCTAGATGGCTTTCTCCTCTCTCTTCACACAGCTCATCACAGGGCAAAGACACTACATTAGCTCATGTGATGCTGCACAAGCTTCAGCAAAAGTGTCTTAAGATTCACAGGCTTATTGTTTTCCTGGTTCCCTCCTGCTGACTGCTGAAAGACTGTGGCTGCATTAGTGGGGAGCAAAACTCCCCACAAACATCAATCCTGCTGGGATGAGGGGTTTGTTAGCTCTAGCTCAGTGGAATACTGATGTTTCACTGACTCTGGCTGGCTCAAGGAATGAGCAAAGCAAGCTAACTTTGACCTGAAAAATACTGCTGAAGCCAAAGAAAATAAGCTGGGAAGAGCTGTCCTGAAGGCACGAATCTAACAAAATCTGGAGGAATGAAACTCAGAATTAGCCATTTCCATGAAGTCTTGTATACATAAAGAAAAATGCAGGAAGATAGGAAGAATATATGAAAGATAGGAAGGAATATGTGTAAATTGAAAAAAAAAAATCTATAGAAAAATCCTGGCAAATCCACATTCACATGCAGCCAGTAAATTCCAAATCAGTGGTATACGGAAATATTCCTGTTTCTCTGCTTCTTCACCATAGTCCTATTAAAGACATATACATATAATGGAAAGGTTTTGTAGCTGTAACACTAAATAAAGAATGTCAGCCTAACCTTTTCAAATATTATGAAACTTATTTATTTTATTTTATTTTTGCACAGTTTTACTTAGTTGAGATCTATTTAAAATATAAATTAATGAAAAATATATTTTCTTCTACTACCTAGAGAAAGGACTAAACCTTCCAAACAACCTTGCAGACAGAGAAGGTATACATATTGCTAGTATTAAAACATAAACCTAATGATTAACTTTAAAGATGAATGTTTCATGTTAAATGTTGCAAATTATAAGCCCATGTGTGGGCAAGGTTTGTGCACAATGCAAATTCTACTTTCAAAGTAAACGGAGAGGAAAAGATACAGGGATGGTACAGGGAAGATCTGATTGCTGCATACTTTAGAACAGCCCAGGAGATGAACACACACCACAGGATTTAATTGTCAGTCCTGAATGGAAAGCTTGCAGACAGTGGGGAACACGGACACCACCTCTGCAAGCACCTACCTTTGGTGCCCAGGTTCCCTCTACAGTCAGCAGAGAGAAGTGTGTGCTTCCACACAGGTATTAGGGCACCCAAATTAGAGACCTAACTACTGTCAAATTTAGGCAGCCTCATGTGCTTTCCAGAGACCTCTCTGGACCATGCAGGCAGCTTCAGCTTCCACCTTAATATTGTCTAAATGTAGGGATTTGGTCCTACATGTATCATTAATATAATGGTTGGATGTAAGGGTAAAAACAGAAGTTCAGCTGTTAAAAAAGAGTGTAAGACAAAGTTTGGTTACCTCTGTCCACAGTCATAATCCTGAAAACACTTGCTCAGTTCTTGAATAATTTAGAGAGGACTTAAATTCACCAGGTACAACCCAGTTGAACTTCAAATGCTCCTCAGTGTTGTTTCAGTTCTGGTCAAGTCTAGGGCTAATAAACCCAACAATAAAAAACTGAAGCAATCTGAAGACAGCAATGTGATACATGGAATAAACTCTGCTCACAATGCATAAGGATTTCCCAGAATGCTATTGTAGATTAATTTTTGTTAACAAGTCCATAGAAGGTACCTCTTCTTTACATGTAACATTGGGATATACATTAGACAACAGAGAAATAATGAAGCATTTATACTCAAACCCACCTCAAAGAAATGAGATTCACATACAGTCTCCAAGCAACTACCCTCATCACTAAGTTGCCACTTTATTATCTGCCATCCCTCCCTTTCTGCTATTTTTTCTTCCCTCTCAAGTTCCTTCAGAAAAGTATCATACACAGAAAGGCAGATAGTTACAAATACAAGAATATAGCAATAAAAAAAAATAGGATATTCAGTGTTCTGTTTTACAAAGACACTCATAGGTATGATGTGAAGGAATCTCATTGCGAATAATTGTGAGGAATTGATCTATTATTTGACTTATATTTAATAAATTTATAATGAATAGCAACCATAATTAATACAGGGAATTTAAATTCCAAGAAGACTGTCTTGTAATAATTTTTGGAGCTTTACTTGCATACCATCTTCCTCAGGGAAACGTTATTCTTCGAGACATGGCTCTGGATTGATGCACCTGCATTCCATGTGGGAAATTATTTTCTCTAGAAAAGACTGAATTTAACAATACGAGTTGACAATTAATTAGTTGGGTTTTTTCTGAAATGAGTATAGAGGCTTTCCAGATCTGATTAAACATGAGATCCTCAGGAAGAATGAGGGTCATAGAGGTAGATATATAGGAAAACCATGACTGCTAAGTTCAGTTAACATTCTCCATGTACCTAGAAGAAAAATATTTGATGCTTATATTTTCCAAGTCTATGCAGTTGCTTTCTGTAATGGATTAAGTAAAAAATTTTGCTACAAAAATATGATACCAAAATATCACCAGCTATTATTAAAGTTACTAGAAATGTGTCTTGGAAAATTAAATAAATATGCAAAATTTAATGTAATACTGTTGTCATTTGAAGAATGAGGTATAACATTTGTACAATATAAGTTCACAGGTGTCACTTAAGATAGTTTTCTAAATAATTAAAGTTTTGTTTGAGAGCAACATAAGCATTTTTTTGTCTTGACTGATTTTGCTTCTTTGAATTTAGTCACATTTGAAACCAAGTTTCAATTTCTATTTCTCCCTTCAAGGACTAAGAAGACACCTGAGGAAAAGGATTGCATAACAAGTTAAAATTAACCATAAGATAATGGTGGAAGGTTGCCTACCATAAGGGCAAAAGCAATTACAACCCAGCTCTGTTATGAATAAACAAATTGGATAAGTAGGCATGAATACACAAAAGAACATTTCACAGAGATGTTTATTCAATTGCAGTTGACAACAGCCAGTACCTGAAACCAAACCACTTAAAGAGATGCAATCAGTGTGGTCACACAGAGCCATATGCAGCTCTTCCTGAAAAAAAAAAAAAAAAAAAAAAAAAAAATAGGAGCAGCAGCAACCAGCCTGCTCAGACTGTGCTCCCATGACCTGTGCTAACAATCCAATACTGTCACAAAACCAGGTAACAAAAGCAACGTGCCAGTAGGAACCAGCTGCAGAACTGGATGCTCAGAATTGGTGTCGCTGCTCTGTACCCTCTTATCCTATTGAGACTCCTTTAACCTTAGCAAATGGATTTTGCCAAAACACCATCAGCAGTTCAGATTTCAGGACTGCTTCCTGCTTCCCTCCAGGTTTTCTGCAATAATTTTAAGGAGTTATTGAACTCTTATTGACATTTAAAATACCTGCAGCTTCCCTTGTGTCATGGTTTGACACTGGCACAATGCCAGCACCCCCATGAAAATGCAACCTCTCAATTGAATGCTGTGAAATGCGATCAAGAACAAAGCAAAGCAGGCCAAACTTAATAACAAGGGAAAAACTTTATTACACTACTGCTACTACTACTATAAAAGAAAAAAGGAAGGAAAAAAAAAAAAAACCATGCACAAAATTCAAAATGAAAACCTTTCAAAACATTCCTCCTCCCACCACCCAACTCCAACAAACCACAGCGAGACACATTTGGACCCTTAATCAAGTCTTCACCCTTCCACATAATCAATACTGAGTCCATCAGGGGAGGGAGGAGTCTCCCTTGCACCACAGACCCCCAGGAAACACAGCTGCCACCTCTTGTGTTTCCATGTCACACGTGGCACCGCCCAGACACACCGGCCAGTGTGACACTCTCCTCTCCATGTCACAGTGCTCTCACCACCGTGCATGGACAGAGACTGCTTATAGGGCCCCTTTAAGGATGCTTTGCCAAGGACCAACAGGAACAACAGTCCAGTGTCTCATTTTGGGACTACAGTCCCTCCCATTTTCCCGGGCCGAGGGTCCAAGAACAGAAATCGTCTTCTCTTCTTCTCTGAAGATTGAGGGCATCCTCACACCCTCCTCAGCTTTTCTCTGTTCATTCCTGAACTGGTAGTTACTGAAGGAGTCTCTTGGCTCACCAGTGCATCCCCCTAAAATGCAGTCTCTCTTGGAGGAAGGATTGGTTCAGTCTATGGCTGACAAGAAGAATCCAGCCAAAAGCCACTCCATCATCTCCCCCCAACCTTCTTTCCCTTACATCTGAGGTCCCAGGCTGTCTCTCATTTCTTCAAATTGAGGAGGAGTAATATTTCACAAAACCTTCATTTCCCAGGAAAGGGTTAAAATTCCCAGACTCCCCGGAGGGCTGAAATCTCAGCCCAGGACTCCGCTCCCATCTCCCACGCTGGGCATCTTCCCCCCCACTCCTCCGTCTCTCCTCCGCCGGCAAACTCCCAGGTGTCTGCTGGCTCTCTATCTCTTTCCCTCTAGCTTAGGGGAGGGGGAACAAAGACATCCCAGATGTTCTCCACCCTTCCGTCCACAGGAGCTGGCCCAGCTCAGTTCCGATCCTTCACCCCCTGGCCTACCTCTGCAGGCCGCATGGCTCCCCTCCCCCACCCAGCCCGGGCTGGGCAGGGGAGGTCTGCACCCTCCGATGACCGGAACCAAAGAGAGGAGTTCTCCTGGGAATTCCGTGTTTAACCCCCCTGTGTTCTCAGAGGCGTGTCCACCTTCAATTGGTCACCCCAAGTGTCAGTATCCAAACCCGACCCCTGACTAGATTGACCTCTTGCTTCCAAGAAAATTCTTTTTCCGTGTCAAATCACAACACCTTGTTAGCACCAGATTGGGTGGTTTCTATGTTCCTAGAAAGAGGAGATTAACCATGATAAACAGAAGGGAATGGTGGTGTAACAGTGCTTGGTTTGAAGTGGTGATTGCTAATCTTTACCACTTTGCCTGTGCCAAGACCTCTTTTGAAAAGCTATTCTTTGTGTTATAGGCAAAAATGATTCTTCAGTTTCAAAATACCTAAGGTCAAAGTTATTTATATTTTATAGGTGTTGAAGGTATGCATGAAAAAAAAATGGAGTTTTTATGATTCATAAGAAATTTTTCATAATGCCATATATGAATCTCAATTTTGCATGGTTTTCACCATAATCTCCTGAGGTAGGATTCTTCCTTTCATCTGGGAAATAATTTTCTTTCTCTTTTGTCCTGTTTACCACAATTTAATATGGAAGTTCTATTCCCAGTGAGAATTCTTTTTGCAAGTTCCACAGAGAAATACAGAAGAGATTCCCTCTGCCCCTACCAGGGTCAAATATTTCATTAAGAAACTCCTTAAAGACATTTTACCCTGGTAGTCCATGAAGACTACCCTGGTAGTCCATGTTCTTCAGTAATAGAGGAAATTCTCCTGCCTAAGTTTAGCTGCTCCTGAAGAGAGTTTCTCTAGCTACAAAAGAAAGTCAGGTACTTCAGATGGATTATTTTACCAAGCATATAAGAAATAGGAATAAATTAGGTGATTGAGTGAAGTTGTATAAAAGGAGTGTGACAGGTTTAACTCTTCCTTTCCTTAATCCTTAATCTTTGTATGAAATGCAGGTGTAACAGAAGTGTCTTACATTTCCCTTGTATAACAAATAAAGAGAAATTATAAAATAGTAGAAGTTAAAAAGCACTGGAGAGGCCAACATACATTTACCTCTAATGTCATCTGGGGATTTTGCCAATAAACTCCATAACCTAATAAACTCCATAAAATGTGCTATTTCCCCAGAAACACTGAAAGAAATTAGGATAGAGGTCAACTAATAGGTTCTAGGAAGTTCCATAGCAAAGCAGGGAAAGAATCTCCAAATATTTTACCATTTTCCCACAACTCCTTTTTCTGTATTAGAAGGCAACTACTTTCTACATTTCTTTTTCAGCCACTAGAAAGCTGGAGAACTAGTAATTCATTTATCTACCCTGTAGTACTGTGGATAATATATGGTGTACTGCAGGAGACATATTTCTGGTAAGGTACAAGTCAGCATTTGCAAAGCCATATATCTGCACCAAGACATGGCTTGGGTATTTTGCTAAGGAATTCCAACATTTTGAAATGTGTGTAAAGTCCTCACCCTGCAGTCCTGATCAATCCCTACTCACTGCTTGAACAGCCACCATGGGCTGTGCTTGCAGGAATAAGCCTGGCCCCACTGTGTCAGGTGGAAATGGACCTGTGGATTGGAACTGCTGCAAGTCAATTTTTTAAGCTTTCTGGAGTTCCCCAAGTTATACTGAAGAGGTAGATTGGGATCTAGGGTTGTTACAGTGCCAGAATGGAGACAGAGAGAGGCCTGCTCTTTCTCAAGCATTTACAAAAAGAGTTTTCAGGTAGATAAGAAGAGAGTTGGAGGGACAAAGACATGCCCAGTAATTGTAGGAAGGAAGAAATAGATATCTTACTTACTCCGATAAATTAATATCTAGTTCCTGAGATTTTTATTTCCTAGGAAGATAATGAATGGAGGCTAATGGCTTGTGCTGTATTCTGTGAGCTTTGCATAATTTCCATACAGATGGATACGCATAAATTCCCCTCTGGCCAAACTCCTTATTTCAGGAGATTCAGCAAAACTCTCAAGTTTATAGCCATAGGATCATATGCATAACCTTTCTCTTCAAAATTGCATTTCACTTCTGACAAATAGATGAGATTTTTTTTTAAATCTCAAGCAAAAAATCTCAAGCCTCAAGCAAAAATTTTCCTCTCAAGAGATATAAAGGATTTCCAGATGCTGTCTAAAAACTGCCAATGCCAGATTAAAAAAAAAAAAAAAAATTAAGATGCTTAAATGGACAGTTTTAAAAATTCTCACAGAAAATCATAATGAACCCTTTCCTCCTGGCTCTGTCCTGTTCTCATTTCTGACCAACACAACAGAGCTCCATCACTTAGGAGGACAGGGAAAAATTTTCCTCTGGAAAGGCTCTGTCATGCATTCACACAAATTGTCCATACTGCACCTTTGTCATTCTTTAATAGATGTGTATGCTAAAACCACTCTTTTCTCTTCAAATACCCTGGGAATAGAGGGGGTTCAGTGGGGGTGAGCAGAGTGGCAAAGCAAAAAATTCACCAGTTGTAGAGAAGATATTCAAGGCTGCCTTGAGGTTTGATATCGATAATTTATTTTCCATTCAAAATGTGGAAGCTATAAGACACTTAGATATCTTAGTCACTCTAGAAAGAGAGTAAAATGGACTCTGAAGTTAAAAGGGAGAGAAGTAAAACATAGGTTGTTGCTAACTAGGGAGTAATGTGTGAAGCTGCAAATTAGGATGGAAGGAAATAGTAGGTTATCTATCAGGAAACAAGCTAAGAAGTGTTAGACCAGAATATTCTACCCACAAACCAGGTTGAAAACCCAGGAAAACACACTGTACATAGTGCTACCATTCCCAAGACCCCAGTGCATGTGCACTCCTGTCCCTGTGTGTGCTGGGTTTCACTGAGAACCAGCTCCTGGATCCCTGTTGGGAGATCTCAGGCAACATCTGAGTGTTCATTTCCAAAACTGGCTTTAGGTAGCAGAGTATTGAGTGTTAATCAAAAAGTCTTGGACATGCAGAGCAAATTAAAGATCTCAACTCAAAAACAAGAAAACACAGATATTATTTTTAAATATATGATTTTATAAACACCATCTATAATAGTTGTGAGTGCTGAGAATGTCATGTCAGCAGTGCAGCGTGAGCAATCCTGCTGGGAGGACAGCCTCTAATAAGCTGGAAAAAATCCATCCCCTTTGTCACAGGGGCAGACTGCTCATGTTACTTTGCCTCCCTGGACAGAGGAAACCAAGTGAAGGAGATGATGCAGAATACTCAGCCCACAGCTTTCTTTATTCATTTTGGTAGAAGTAAAAAATTATACAGAATTGCTGATAGTTTGAAGAGTTAAGTGATTTGAATCATTGTATTTAAATACTAATAAATGCAAGTTAAACACAGAATTACCAGCAAGACAACAGATGGTTAGAGATGATTGAATTTTTTCAAAAATTGGTTTTAATAAAAATTTTCCTGGACATTTTAATCCAGATGAAGTTGTAGAAAAGAGATCTCCAATGCAGACAGGTTTCTTTGTTTATTTTCATTTCATCTCAGTTCTAATAGTCCTGTAAAATTGAGCTCACAGTAATTTGCTGCTGAAAAAAATGTATAAAACATCATACTTTTTACCTTTAAGATGTTTTAAAGCAGTGTGTCTTTCACTTTTCAGCTTCCTAAACAAATTTCAGGTTAATGGAGCTGCACTGTATTTTATGATATAAATAGGTCTGCACTGCACTGTTATAGACTCAGGCAGCTCATTAGTCTGAATGGAATAAAAGATTTTTTTCTATTTATCCAATACCCATTGTATCCAATAAGACCTCAGTCCTCAAATACAAGTAGATTGTTACCATGAACAAATGTTCTTTCCCTTTATTCAACAGGAAAGTCTGAATTCCACTCTTTATTTACTATAATGATAAGCATAATTAAGATGTAGAACAGATTATTGTGTCAAGTTATAGAATATTATCATGAGTAAATTTTAAGTAGAGTTTTGATAAATATTCAGTGAAAATATCCTCAGTATTCCTCCACCAGGAAGGCTGGACTGGAAGATCTCTTGAGGATCATTATAGGTCCTAAAGGGTAGAGCACCCTTAGCTGCAAGTTGTTACTTAAAAAAAACCAAACCTACAAAAACAAACAAAAAACCCTCACAATAATTGTTCTCTGTTTTTATGTTCTCTAATGCTCCATTCATAGAACTTCCTATATTCTCAAGGTCATTTATAACATTAAAAATTTCTTGTGATGTGTGAAGTCTTTTAACCAAGAAAAATGGAAAAATAGGTAGAGACACTTCTAAAATAAGAAATAAAATTTAAAATGTAAATACAAAAAACACCTGTAAGTTATTTTCAGGGACTAGAATTGTGCTTACTTAGTTTCACTATTGGCAAATTCTTAAAGTCACTGTTGACTTCACTTTGAATTTACCTACTACAATGTTTCAAAATGAAAGGCAAAATTTTCTAATTAATTATCTTGGGCTGATATTTGTCAATCCCACTTGCAGATAATGTGGGATTGAAGTGGATTTAGAGTGTGGGTTTTTATATCTGAAAAGATAACCCAAGGTTAATCATAATTTCCTATCTGAAAACAAATACTTTCTCAATAAGATCATCTCTAGTCATACAGTAAAGAAACACATTCTTTTCAAAATCAGAACTTTCTAGAATTCTATTATATGTTAAAAATTCCTGAAAATAAGGTACTTGTTCAAAGTCAAAAAGTGTTGTGTTTCTGGCTATTTAAAATGCCAATTTTACCTGAGGGATAGGAATTCAACCTTTAAATCTAGCTCTGGCAGAATCTACCAAGTGCTTCAAATATTTTATCATGCTCACATATTGTTCTTATATTTTTCAGCCTTATCTTCCTCAATCTCATGCTCAGTACACAGTGCAAGAGAATTCAGCTTTCACTGAGAGAACAGATTCATACAGTCCATATTCTTGGTTTTATATGAAATATAGCATATGCACCTATGTAAAAGGTTAGTTACAATTTGGGAGGTTGAGGAAACAGTTTTTATCCTAAACCTAGAAAGAAAAAAAGAATGATACAATAAAAATATTTTTTTAAATGTAAGAGAATAATATAAGTCATATTATGAACATGATAGAAGAAGTGAATATGTTGTATAGCTTAAAATGTGAAGTTTTTATGACCATTTGGCAGGCAAACCTAAAAAGCAGACTGGAATTTATTTCATAAACACCAAAATACTCAACCATCTAAAAACTGAAAGTATTCCTTTTTCTTCTTGAATCATTATGAAGTCTAAACTGGAATTAAGCTAATGTTGATATTTGCACACGTTCAGCATAATATTAGCTCCTAGTTGTATCTCACAGACAAAATCTTTAGATATACTATCACAAAAAAAAACTTTTCTTTTTTTTTAATTTTCTGGGTATTAAAATCATTTTCCTTTATGATATTTTTCTTTTATTTAATCTTCTTGAAAAATACTTTCAATTTTCATGTGTTCTTTCTCGCCTTTCCAGACTTTCCTCTGCTCTGACCTCTTGTTTTCAGACTCCTGACTCAGGAAATCAACTTTTCTCACTCTGCATAGGAAGCTGAGTAGCAGCAGGTCTGCCTGGGGTGCTGTGATGCATGTGTTAAACACTCAAATTGGCCACAGCCACTTGGGAGCTTTGGTGCTTTCAACACTCCCATTTTGCTACCTTTGTGAGGAACAATCTCCAGCAGTGCCCTGTGGGATTGAGGTGCAAAAGGAAAAAAACACTGCATGTGTTTTTAGTATCCATGGGTTTGGTGGTTTTGTGCAACATATTGCATTGATGTAAAAAATGTCAATATCATTTCTTTCTCATGTGCTTGTCTTCATCCTTAAATTAATTGCTAGCTGATAAACCACTTTTCAACGAATACTGCAAGTGAGACAAGGTCTAGTATATTATCTAAATGTAATTAGTGAATAAATCAGGACTCACTATCCCCTATCACTCATCATATGCATGGCTCAAGTGTGCCCCAGACTTGCTTCTTTATTTTAGCACTTGATAGTCACTGCATTGATGCCTGCTGTCCCACCAAAGGGAATCAGTCGTGAGAAATCACTCCTCATTTCTGTTCCATTCCCAGATGCCTTTAATCTTGCTATGTGGCAAGTTGTCCAGATGGCCAGGGACTAGACTCCTTCCAAAAAGCAGGTGGTTTCAAACCCATGGTCTTGGCAGAGATTTATAGGTATAAATAAAATACACCCTAGATGATGATAAAGATTCAAAACAACATATTACAAAGGTATCATGAAGTGTTTACCAATGTCTTGTACATGCAGACATGTGTCCTTACAGTTACTTTTTAAGATGTGTGTTAGGAACAATTATCCGTGCCTAAGGCTGAATAGATATCCCAGAAGTAGTGATTCTGCCTCACTATTATGGGAAGAGAAAACAGAAGAAAGTAGCAAGTTTGCAATTTCACTGTATCATGAGGAACAGCTGCCTGGCAGAGCTTTCTGGACTCAACAGATGAAGTGTGGATGTGCTTTCCTGGGGCTTTAAATCCCAGCCCTACCTGTGATACAGCTGTGACCCTGATGATGCTGTGAAGTCAGGGTTCAGGTCACACAGCCAGGCATCGCTGTGATGCTCACAGATGCATTCTCAGATGCAAGCTCTTCCAAAAAACTTTGTCCCAGAGTATGAATCGAGAAGGGAGTTCAATGTGCCAGCTTTGGAAATATTTTTAGACAGCAGTAGAAACCTCAGAGGTCAGGAGATGAAGAAAACCCAAGGGCAAGGGTTTGAGGTTTCTCTCTGCTGGTGATAGAACAGCAAGTACAGCTCAGAACAAGGGAGAGCTTCAAAGCCTTGGACTTTCAACCCAGGCATGGATGGGGATCAGACTCCCTGCTTATGTGAAAGTCAGGAAGGTG
Organism: Taeniopygia guttata; assembly: GCF_048771995.1. Taxonomy (NCBI): domain Eukaryota; kingdom Metazoa; phylum Chordata; class Aves; order Passeriformes; family Estrildidae; genus Taeniopygia; species Taeniopygia guttata. Next base: position 13,242,205 of record NC_133027.1, on the reverse strand, counting down.
AGCCACTTGAAATCTGTCTTTGGAGGTTACCTCTGGAGTCATCTGTATTATCATTAATGTTGAAGGACTTCATTAGATGCTCAGCAGAGAAGGGTAGCCCAGCAGGTTTCATTTATAGTCTCCCTTGCACAGTGTGAGAAATACAAAATGAATGCACTTTCAAAGGTCTCCTAAAGATATGTTGCCAAAAAGAACTCGTCTGGTTTTCCAGTGTATTTGCTAGGCTTTAATTTCTGTCAGGCAGGAATGGTTGGCTGAGGTGGAGTAGTTTAACCACTGATCTTCTCCTGGAGTTAACCTGAGTTAAACCAGACCCTTCTTATGAAAGTAGGAAGACAAGCACTCTAAAGCCAGGGCAGCAGCAGGAGCTTATAAAATAAAATTCAAGTCCAAGCTCAGAGATATAAAAATCATCTTCCCAAACCCAAAGCCTCATCCCTTAACCCTTCTAATTCCAGTATACACACACACAAAAAATCTCCAGTCTTATGTCAACCCGTTTGGCTGGCTGATTTGCCAGCTGGGGGCTGAAAATCCCTATTACACAGAGCCCTAGAGGTGGAGTCACAAAATACTCTGAGTTAGAAGGGACCCACGAGGATCACAAAGGCCAGTACTTGGTGATTGAACCCACAGGGATTGAGCCCACAACCTTGGCATTATTAACACCCTTCTCTGACAGCTGAGCTGATCTCAGGGACTGAGAGCAAATGACTTGATCTGAGAAACAGAGGAGGTTTTAGGTCAAATTCCACACGTTTTTTGACATTGACAAGAATAGGAAGAATAGTAACCCCACTGTAAATGTGTTTTAAAGACTACAGTAAGGTTTAAAAGTTCTGCACAGGTGTTTAAAGCAGAAGTTTGGGCTAAATAAGCAAAGGGACTTTTGTTCCTTTGAGGCCTTATTCCTTGTTTACAGCAAAGACTCCAAAAGCTGCAAATATTAAAGTTCAAAGACCATGGGTTTCCCATTTCCCTTTGAAAAAGTTTATTAATCTCTATGTACTCGTATAATTTAGGCAGGCTGCATCAATGAAAAATTGGGATAAATAATGTATTACACTTATCTGTCAATTAATGACTAATTTCCGTTCAGAATAAAGAAATAAGTTATGTTTCACCAATCTCAAACTAATGTTTCAATTTAATTATAAATAATTCAATACTTATGTAAATCACACCCTTTTTTTGGAAAGCTTCCAGCAAGAAAAGTCAGAAGGCAAAGCAACAGTATTTTCTGATTTCAAAAAGCCAAATATGTGCTTCCAGTGGACACACCTGTAAACTCTATTCTGCTCCTTTGCTCCTCTGTTCAGTGACAGTACAGAGATTGGTTGGATTCAGACAAAGGCATAACCCACTGTCATATACACTTAATGTGCACATCTGTTGAGTGTTCCCCAAAAAGCCAAGAAAATGAACAAGCTACACAAGCAGAGTGGATAATGTGAGCTTCCCCTTACAGCTGGAAAACTGAATCAGGGACAAAAATTAAAAGATTGTGCAGAAACCTGATGACAGAACTAGAAACTGGATCCATGTTTCTTGAATCCTACAACAGTATATATAATCATCCATAAGTGACAACTTTCTGTGCAACTGGGGGCAAACATACACAGTATTTTCTTTAAAATAGAAGTTTTAATAAATTATACACATACATACATATATACAAATACAAACAACAGTTTATTTATGCATGCTAGCATCCTTTATTATTTACATAAGGAATTAGACAAAAAAGATAAATTGTAAAAACGGAAAATGGATCTATGCTAAGTATATGTAATTATGATGCCTTACGTCGGGCCATGAAAGCATTTTGGCAAACATGAGCAAATGGTTCTGTGCTTATGGCTGTGCTTATAATGTTCAAATTAATATTCAATAATAGAATGAAATCAATTAAAAAGGCATCTTGAGAGGTAGAGTATGGTAGCCAAAACTGCACAAGAGCAACTCCAGCAACAGCTGAGTGGCTGCCAAGACATATGCCAGTGTGAAGTACAACAGAAATGTGTGAACAACAGATTTAGAAAAAAGGTAGGGAAAAAAGACACCTGTGATTATCATTCTAGCAAAAAGGTAACAGCTTCCGATACATGAAAAGTCCTTGTTTGGCCTATTTCACTAAGTATAGAACACAGTTTAAATGATATTCACAGACTGTGTATAACTATGAAAGATTTCCTCTCTGTTCAGAAAAAAAATAGCAAGTTTTAGAACTGAGAAATAAACAGGTATACTTTTACTGTCAAGTTTGGCAGAAAATCCTCTCCCTTTCACAGTGAACCAGCATGGATCTTTTTATGTCCCCATTGCAACTGGGACTAATAAAACACCTAACAGAAACCACATGAGAAATAATATTTATTTAGAAATCAAGGAGAAACTACCATGGAGGGGGTTTGCTTTACCCATATCCTGTGGGTTCAGCAGACTCCTAGCATATATCCCAATTTTAGCAGCTGTTGACTACAAGAGGCTTGAATCCCTCCAGAATCAACTTGATTGGGAGATCTTACTCTGTGAAGATCATATACTTTGAATGCTTAAAAAATAATGATTCCTCCCTTAGAACTGTTACTGGCTAGCACCAAGTGGGAAATGCATTTGAGTTATTTCTCATGGGAGCAGTCTTGCTGTGGGAGGCATTAAGCCACAGACTGGCCTCAGGAGAGCATCAAGCAGAGTTAAAATCGATACTGGTGTTTTAAGAGAATCTCTCTTGAGGATTTCAGTGCCATCTGCCAAGGATGGGAACACAGAAACAACCCCACTTGCTTTTAGGACTGCAGAACATTTTCACAGTGCTGGTGATGGCTCAGGTACAGGCAGTAGTGTAGCTCAGCACTTACCTGACTCACGGGATGGTATCTGAGTGAGCTGGGCTGAAACAAGGTCTAGCACAGCTTCATGGCAATGCACTAGCCAGGGATACAAACATCTGGCCTAGAACCTTCTGATGACACACCTGAAGGACAGGATACCATCCAGGAGGACCTGAAAAGCTCAAGAATTTGACCCATGGGAGTCTCATGAGGCTTAATAAAGCCAAGCACAAGGTGCTGAACCTATTGTGGAGCAGCCTTCAGTACCAGCACTGACTGGGGAACAAACAGATCCAGAGCAGTGCTCCTGAGAAGGACTAAAGGGTTCTGGTGGGTGAGAGGCTGGACATGACCCAGCCATGTGCTCTTGCAGCCCAGAAAGCCAAATATGTCCTGGACTGCATCCAAAGCACTGAGGGAAGGGATTCTGCTCCTCTGCTCTGCTCTGGTGAGACCCCACCTGCAGTGCTGCACCCAGCCCTGGGGTTCCCAGAAGAGGAAGGACATGTACCTGTTGGACCCAGGCCAAAGGAAGCCACCAAGATTATCAGAGGGATGGAACACCTCTTCTGTGAGGAAAGGCTGGGAGAATTGCTCAGCCTGGAAGAAAAAAGGCTTAGGGGTGACCTAAATGTGGCCCTCCAGCACCTGAAGGATGCCTACAAGAAACATGAAGAGGGACTTAATACAAGAACATGTAGTGATAGGATAAGAAGAAATGGCTTTAAACGGAAATAAGGCAAGTTTAGATTAGATATTAGGAAGAAATTTTATTCTGGAGGTGGTGAGATTGTTTACTCAGAGAAGTTGTGGATGCTTCATCCCTGCAAGTGTCCAAGACCAGGTCTTGAGCAAGGAGGTCTAGTGAAAGGTGTCCCTCTCCATGGCATGGGGCTGGAACAGGATGATCTTTAAAATTCCTTCCAGCCCAAGACATTATATGATTTTATTGCAAGTGATAACAACCACTACAGAAGCATTTGTCCAGCTCAACCCAAATGGTTGTTCATTTACACTGACTGTGGGTAACATGTAGAAGGGATTTGGTTATGACCATGAAACAGCTGGCATTCTTTCCTGTTACTTGGTAGTACAGACAATGGGAAACATCACAGACCCAGCAACGAGGAAAATGAAAAATGTGTATTAATGGCTCTTTAACTATTGAAACACACAAAAACCATACCTAGGAACTGAAAAGAGGGAAGGCACCAGTACAGTGTATTACAGTTCTTCTGAAAAATGTTATTATTGTTTATAGAAATTTGAGTTTAATTAAATACTTAAGTGAATTTCTTTTTCATAATTTTACAACTTCTTGCCCAGTTTCTCTTGGCTTAAACATAAGAGGTATCTAAGATCCCCAAATGAGTATGTGAAATGAAAACAGGGAAGAACTGAGGCAGTTGCTGGGCTGCCTAAGGTTAAATAATGTCTATGGAAAAGTTTATTGTCATGTAAATTCCACCCATTTTTGTCTACTTACAATCTCCCATTCAAAGCTCTGCAAAATCCATGGAATTCTTTTGCAAACTTCGCATATTGCCTTTGTAATTAATAACTCACACTTCAATCTGATCTGTTCAGAAGACAAGTTTTGCCATTCTACTAAAGATTTTTGCCCATATTGAATGAGTATGCTCTTATAGTCAGGAAATTGTTTTCCAGTATCTTGGTACTATTGATCTTCTTTCTGAATTAGGTGTTTAAATCATCCTTGATTTCTACTGAGTTTTGAGTACACACAGTCTTAGTTCTCTTTGATCCTTTGTCCCCAAGCACTTCATCTTCCATCTAGATCACCTTAGCAGATCCCACTATACTCCCACAGCTAAAACTCTCTGCTCTTTCTTCCAAATGGCTGTGAACTCAGACAACTTCCCACTGTGCTCTCTGTGCATCCTCCCAGCCCTTCAGTGTAAAGGCCCACATTCAACAGGACAGATAGTGAACATTCATATTTCATCTTAGCTTAGAGCCCTACAGCTTGGACCATTTATGACACTAGTTTTGTTTTCCTGAATAAAAATACATGAGTTTGAGTCCTTTGAATGAAGACTTAAAACTCAGTTTCTGTACTTCTTTTGGCTACTGCTTTAGCCCCTATGAACTGCAGAAGAGAAGAGCTTCCAGGAACACATCTCCCTTTTTTTATTTACAGTTTGTAGCTTAAATACCCTTGAACTGCAGTTCCGCACCCAGAAAAAACAGATAAATCTGGTTTCCATACATAGATTTCAGACATTTAACACAAATGTTTGAATTTCCTGTTTTCTTTCTATAACATTTGTTTAATCATGATGCTCCACTTAGCTGAACCTTTTCCAAGAGCAGCTGCTAACTGTGGCTATGTTTTGTACTGTATAATGTTGAGGGCATATGACAAATAAAATTTTCCTATGAAATTTCACAACAAGAATAATTGTTTTCCTTTTGGCTTTTCAGTACAGCAGATCAAGAGTTGTTATGAGGAAAAAACATCATAGTAATTGTGTCTCTGGATACTAGATGTGAATGCAAAATTCAGTAATGGAGAATATTGATCTTTTAGAGATTTTAAGTTTTTACAAATTCCCCATAAAAATTATCTTCAGGGGATATTTCATATACTTTTTATCCTGTCTTGAATGTTCTGGTTCAGGCCATAGATCTTAGTATCAGTAAATTAGCCATCCATACAAATATTTATCTTTGCTTCAAAGACAAAGAATTGATGTCTAATGTGAATAAGCATAAGTAAAGGTAATTAATAGCAACAGAAGTGCCACTAATTCACAGCAGGTCTATAAAAGCAGAAGCAGATAAAAACACCTGCTCTAATCTGCATCTTCCTCTAAAAGCTTCCTGTTGGTACAGTGTCAGAAATATGTATTCACTGTGACCCTGGGGAAATGCAGGAACCTCTGCTTTTGTGGTCCCAGCAGCTGTAAGGACATCTCAGCAGGATGAAGATGCAGCTGATGCAGGGGCTGTTTCTGCACACCCTGAAGCTGCACTGTGGCTGCTGCTGTCACACCATGGGTGTGCTGGGGGTGCTGGAGTGCTGGGGTCACTGGGGGTGTGATCCATCTGCAGCTGTTGAAATCCTCAAAAACTTGCAGAAAAGCAGGTATCTTGAGAAATATCCCATGGTTCAGAACCACTGGCATGTGGCTGAGAAAGAGGGCTACTGCACAGCATTGAACCCCCAAGCTGGAGGGTTTGTATCAATGGATCTCTCTCTTTCCATACTAGGATGTATGATTTGTGCTCAGTATCATCCACTTCTACTAACTGCACCAATTTTGTAGCAAACAGAAAAGATAAAGGAGAAATACTATGTTTGAGCCTACACATAAAAAATATGTTTAAGTTTCCCTTTAGAGTGAACAGAAATCTTTTCCACCTCTTTTTTAACAGCTTTTGGAAGATTCTGAGGTTAATCTTAATAGACTATTCTTTTCCCCAGTATTTTACAGCTCTGGTAACATTCACTGTTCTGTAAATATAAAGGCATTTAAGTGGACTGTCTGCTCTCAGCCCTTCTCTTTTCCTCTCTTCCTCTTTCCTCCAGCATCTTCATTTCCCTGCCTTGCTGCCCACAAGCTGCAAGCTCCCAGAGCCCATTTATTTCCATGTGTACTAAGGCCTGGCCCTTAGTTTCTTCCTTAAGTGTTTGCACTTATGCCAAATTTATCATGTTTGACATCTCAAATCCTTGTTTTCAACAACTGCCATGGGCTGTGGGGACTGGGGGAGAGAGCAAGAAAGAAGAGCAAGGGTTGGTCAATTCCTTTAAAACACTAGTAGGAAGCCTCTGGTTGCTATAGGGCTGAAGGACAATAAAAGACCCCAAAGCACAGACACCTTTACAGCAGGAGCAGCAGTGCTGTGAATTTCATTCTCCACGTTCAAGGCCAAGGAGCTCAGCTTACTCTACACCAGCCACAGGGTGCTCATTACTGGTGGTAATGGGGTGGCACACAAAAGTTTCTAAGAGAAGATTTGTGTTTTACTGAAACTACCTTAAATATTTTGAAGCTGGTTAAATCCTTGGGGTAAGCAGTGCGTATTAAAGTCTCTAGTTCCATAATATAATCTTAAATGCATTGTAATTTTAAAACAGTCCAGTATTAGCATATATAAATTATGTACTTTTATGAACTCTGGTAGATCATATAAATTTTAATTAGTTTTTTTTTCTGTAATGAAAGAGAAAACAATTTTTAAAGTATGTAACTTTTTACTAATTTTTTTTCTTCATTCTGATTTCTCAGCTAAATAATGAACTATATTAGCAAAATACTTTATTACATATTTGCCCAAGAGACCTGAATGGTTCAATAGGAACTGCTTGTTCTTTCTGAGAATAGCCAAGCCAAGCTAATTAAATTCCAGGTTAAACTAGCTCATTTAGTTCAACTCCATCTGAATCTCTTTTCTGAATTTCATTAATTCTACTGATTCATCAATAATTTCCCATAAGTATAATTATTTAACAAAATGACATGAGGCCGTTCCTTAAAATGCTGTGAAGAACATGAGGGCAGGTCCATCTGAGAGGTCCCACTACTAGACCTGGTCTAACCCAATTGTGAGATTGTGAGAAAAATCCTAGATGGCATCTCATCAGTTGTCTCCATGATACAAGTGGGCAGAGCAGAGAAAAGCCTCTGGGAGTCTGACAGGAAACAAGCAGTGAATCAAGGTCTCACCCTAGGTGAGAGCAACACCATTTAGCAAGAAATACTCTTCCACTGCTTTTGATTCCCTCCTAGGAAATAACGATTATTTCAATTCCTCAATACCCAGTTCCCAAAATATAATATTAAAGAATTAAGTTAAAAACACAAAATAAAATAGTCTAAGGAATTGTATACCAGCATGCAAACAGCTCCAAAATAGCTATGCCTAAAATCTGAGATATTTCCAGTCATGTCTGTGCTGGGTAACTCCTGTTTTCCAGCTCCTGTAACATCCTTTCCTTTCTCCTCCTCACACCAGAGATATATCCAGAGATATAATTACTATGATGTTTGTTCCTCATAACAACTCTTGCTGTGCTGTACTGAAAAACAAAAAGGAAAGCAATTATCATTCTTGTTGTGAAATTTAATAAGAAAATTATATTTGTCATATGTCCTCAACATTATATAGTAAAAAACATAGACACAGTTAGCAGCAGCTCTTGGAAAAGGTTCAGCTAAGTGGAGCATCATGATTAAGAGCACTCACAGTGTTTGCCAGAGGGAGTTCATCCAGGAGGGATCCAGTTGGCTGAGAGGAAGTCTGGGACTTCCAATAATACCATAATACAACCTCTTAGCACAGTGTAGCCAATTGTGTTTAAGCCAATGTTTAAAGCTGTTCTGAACAAGGCGTCTTAAATTTGTTAAGAAGTATTGCTAAAGGGCAAAATCATTCTCTGCCTTCAAACTAACTTACTAAAAGGCAAATTCACAAAAGCACAACTGGGCTGAGGTAATGAAGCATCCATTCCTGCAAGCTCTCACTTCATACAGCAATACTCAGAATGGCAATGAACTTTAAAAAGATAAAAATAGTAAACTTAATGATCAGGGTGACATCAGAGGTTTTGAAGAACGAGTATTATGAAAGGAACTTCAAAAACTCTGTCCCTTGCTTTATGACTTCTGATTTCTGAGCAATATAGTTGCATACTTCTGCATCATTAGTGTGATATAAATATCTCTTCAGCTGACCTGTGAGATTATCTGCTGTGAGGATATATCTTATTTTGCAAAGCAGCTGCAAGTGTGAATGTTTTGACCAGACTTAAGCAAAAAAGGAACAAGAAAAATCATCCTCAAAATGACACTTTGGATTTTGCCTTTACTATTTAAATTTGGGATCTGACACAATATTCTACATCAATGACAAAGTCCCAATTATCTTCTATCATGAAACATCAAAGTGCTAAATTGTAGCAATTGTGTTAAGAATAGGGTAGAAGTATCTCAATTTATTAAGGTATGGGTTATACAAGGCAAGACATTTCTCTAAGTCTGATGCTGCAGACCTTATATATTTTCAAAGTTTAAAATTTACAGTAACCAAGTTAAGCAATTTCTGGTTTAACCATTAATTTTGTAGACGATTCATTGTGCTCTGAAAAGACTTTCAAGAGACAAGTACAGCAGGAAAACACTAAAGATCTGTGTATGAAGACCAAATTTTTAGACCATATTTTTCGTCACCTGTCTAATCTGACACTACAACATGGAGTACCCTGGAGTCTTCATTAGCTAGTTTTTATAGATTTCACTAGATTTTTATCACTACTGTGTCCTGGTTTTTGTTGTCGCAAAGCAGAAAGTAAGCTGGACAGTTCTTGCTATCTGACAAATGTTGCTTTCGAGATCATAATTACATCATTAGGAGAAGAGTGCTGACCATAATTACATTTTCTAGTTTGAGTATATAAATATTTCTAGATAAAATCTTTACGTATTCCTATAGTGTTTAGAATCAAGTTAATAACCCTCTTTTTTTGTAACTGAAGTGCAATGAGATGAGAATTAATCATTGATTTATATACAGGCAGAAGGGAGAAGTGAGACTGGATGCAGTTACAGTTCAACATAAAACATTGCTTTTAAACTATTTGTTTTCCTAAATTCTTTGTCCTCAGACATCTACTAATGCATCCAGCTCTCAGAGAGTAAACAGATATTGACACATGTGGTGGGTTGACCCTGGCTGGATGGTACCAAAACCACTCTGTCACTGCCCATTCATTTGGGCAGGGGAAAGAAAATACAACAAAAGGCTCACAGGTCAAGAGCAGGGAGAGATCACTCCCCAGTGACTGTCGTGGCAAACTGGACTCAATGTCAGAAAATTAGTTTAATTTATAACCAATCAAATCAGAGTAAAGAGAAATAAAACCCAAATCGTAAAACAGCTTCCCTCCACCCCTCTCCTTTTCCCAGGTTTGACTTCACTCCAATTTCTCCTCTCCCCTCGTCCCCCTCAGCAGCACAGGGGGGCAGCAAATGGGGCTGTGGTCCATTCATTGTGTCTCTGCCACTCCTTCCTCTTCAGGGAGGACTCCTCACACTCTCCCACTGCCCTAATGTGATCCTCCCAAGGGATGCAATCCCTCAGGACAGGCTGCTCCAGCATGGGTCCCCCATGGGGTCACAAGTGCTGCCAGCAAACCTCCTCCAGTGTGGGCTTCCCTCTCCACAGGCCACAGGTCCTGCCAGGAGCCTGTTCCAGGGTGGGCTTCCCACAGGGTCACAGCCTCCTTCGGGCACCCACAGCTCTGCTCTGGGGTCCTGCATGGGCTGCAGGTGGATCTCTGCTCCCCCGTGGTCCTTCATGGGCTCTGGGAACACAGCTGCCTCACCAAGGGCTGCACCGGGGCTGCAGGACAATCTCTGCTCCAGCACCTGGAGCACCTCCTGCCCCTCCTTCTGCAGCGGCCTTGGGTCTGCAGGGTCTCTTCGTTTGCAGCTGCACAGGAGTTTTTTCCCACTTCTTAACTCTTTTATCCCAGAGCTGTTACCACCATGGCTGATGGGCTTGGCCTTGGCCAGCTACAGGTCCATCTTGGAGCCATCTGGCACTGCCTTTATTGGACATGGGGAGCTTCTGACAGATTCTCACAGAGGTTGCTGCCACCACTACCAAACCCTTGCCATGCAAATCCAATTTAAAATAGAAGAAATATAATATGTAATATATATATTATATATAATTATATAATATATAATTCTTATATAATATACAAAAAATTTAACAAACGGTCTAGACAAGGTGCATGGCCAATTAGAAAATTCTTTTCCCTCAGCCATGCAGTCTTGATTGTAAACTGCTGGAAAACTTCAGTGGTGATACCACTTTTAATTTCATAAATTACCAGATGCATTCTTAGCGAAACTTGCCGTCAGTCTTCTAATTCACTTGTATTGGTAAGCATTCATTTCATACATCCTCCTCCTGAGCACTGTTTTATTTTTGGCTTGTTCCAAGGTCCTGTGGATTTCTGGCTGAAGCTCTCACAGCAAAATTCAGCAACAAAGATAGCAGAGCCAGGATATCAGAATCCAGCCACAAAAAGAATAAAATTAGCAAAACTACGGATAAAAGCAACTACTCAGAAATTAAAATATTAGAGCTGTGGTCTCAGTCTGTAATGTCTCTACAGACAGTTGTAAAAAATTATTTCTACAACTTGGTAGCTTGATATGTTATGTCATAGGATGTGTGTTCACCATGTTCCTTGAAGGTACTTTTTTTAGAATCTGGTGGGACATGTTGTACAAGGACCACCCTGAGCAGCAAGAAATAGCTGGCAGCAGGTGAGACTCGTGCTTGAAAAAGCCATCTGTTCCTGTAACCTGCCTCAGCACTCCCCAAGCAGCATCCTCCCAACTCTGCAGGCAAAGGTATGTGTGGTCTAATCCTTCACCACAACACCTCCCCATGGAGAAGCTGCAAATGCCCTACCACCCACCTGATTATGATATCAGATTGCTCTTCCAAGGTCACCAGTGATTCGTTGTTCATTTAGTTCTCTGAAGGAAAAAAAATAGACTAAAATTGCTTTAGTTCAGTAAGGGAAAATCTGTTGGTAAAAACCCAGTTCAACTTCACTGAAATATATTCAGATACTAATAATTATATAAATTCTTAAAAAACAACTTTTATTGAGGGTTCTTTTCAAAAAGAAAGGCACAGGATACAAATTAGGTACTGAGAAAGGATAATGAACACTTGCACCATCTCTGACATCAGAATGATGCAAGACATCATGCCTAGATGTCATACTTTGGAAAATGTAATCTGGTGACTTGATTTCATCTATTATTCACCAGTAACAAAGATTGTATATGACAGTCACAAGCAACTTAATTGAAACTAATTACTGAAACTCAGGAATGTTTGAAGAATCCATGTTAGTCAATTATCAAGATTGCTGAAGATAAAAAGACTCCTGTACATGATTAATTTTTTAAGAAGGTATTTTTAACTAAATTTTATTCATGGACTAATTAGCAAACATACTTATATAATCTCTAAAATTCTATTCTGTTCAAACAATAAGAGCTGTAATTTGGAGGATGCTGCTACACTGTTTTTGCTTTTAAAAAATCAGAGCAACCCTGTATACAGAGAAGAAAAGTCACCATAATAGTAAACATCACAGACATTGTATAACGTTTGATCAGATGAATAGATGTCTGTTACCATCTGACAGCATTACAATTACTGGAACACAGCAAACTTGTCACTTCATATTGCTCGATCGTTCTGAAGCCCTGGAGCTGGTGTTGTTTTATCCATTCTTTGTCCTTATGGTTCTTTTTCCTGAGAAAACCACATGAAACCCCTATGGATGCATTGTATTCCTGTTTCTGAGCTGTATTACAAATGCCAAGCAGGAAAATTGAAGTTTATTAAGGACACTAGTCAAAGCCAAGATGTAAAAACTGGGTTGTCATACAGGCATGAACCACAGAAATCCATGTCATGTTGCTTTAGGGAATGCAACATCCACAACTCAGAAAGAGAGATCTTAGAGACATCAGTGTCAGGCCTCTGAATCTGTGCACATCTGAATCAGCAATAGCTGAAGTGGACAAAGCAGTGAGCAGTGTGAGGATGGCTATTCAAATGGACACAGATATTGAATAAAACTTTGGGATACCCAAATTTTTTTTATTAGGGTGTGAAGTTCTGATTATTTCCTTTTTTTTTTTTTCCCTCAATAAAGACAATGTGGACCTATAGAAACTAGAGAGAAAGGCATATAAAATGTTTAAGCAGCTGCCTTAGAAAGAGAGAAAAAATATTTTGAAACTTTAATTTGCCAATGGAAAGACTAGAGAATGATATGGTTGGGATTTGCAAAAATCATGAATAGTACAGTAAGTTAAAATGGAAGATTAACTATATGGTGACCTCTGGAGTTCATCTTCTGACCTCAGAAAGTCATCTGGTCCTACTTTCTGCTCAAAAAAGGACAACTTCAAATATGGAAGGTTGTGTAGATTTAGTATGGATCTGGCATTCACCAAGTCCAGCAATATAAGGAGCACTGAAACTGGTTGGTAATAAGTTAAAACACATAAAAGAAAGCCCTTTTTTTACATAGAGAGTAATGAGAATTTTTGTTATGGTAGGTTTTGTAGACTGATAATTTAACCATGTTCAAAAAGCAAGCTCATGGACAACAGATGCACAGGCAGATTACAAAGGTGTATGCAGGGATGGACCTGTAACATCCCTAATCCAATTCTGGGAAACAGCAAGGGCAGTGGCCTGTAGAGAGTGGGGTTGCTCATGCTCTCTTCCCAAAAAGCATCTCCAACAGTCACTCTTGGGAGCAGGAGAGATGGAGCACTGGACATCATAGCTAATTCCTTATGGTGCTGTTCTGTCTTGAACAGCTGAACAGTTCTGTTGAAAAGCTTCTGTGCAAAACAAACTGTTTTTTTGGTTTTGTTGGTTTGATTTGTTTTCTTTTTTTCCTGTCATGTCCTATATATGTCTGAATAAATATTTAGCCTGGAGCTTTAGGAACAGAACAGGCTTGCACGAGACTGTAGCATCACAGGTCCATGTCCTTTCCCTGCACTGTTCAGGGCACCAAAAGCCATGAGGCTGGGATGATGCAATGCTGTGTTCTCAGCTGCAGGATGTGCAATGTCTGCCTGTCTTATGTAACATAGAAAGGACAGTGGATTCATCCCAGCTTTGCTATTTCTGTAAAATGCTTAAGTACCTGGCAGATTCTAATCCCAAATCAAAAGCGAATGGCTCTCCTGCAAAGATTGTCATTTCCTGTTATTTTCAAAAGAATATCTTCAAAATTACTTTCCTGGAGGATTCGGTGACTGTTTCTATGGTACGAGATTTGTTTGTTTCAATTTACATACCTAAACCAGATCTGCTTCTTTTGGTACAGCCTAATCCAGACTTGGACTGTCTTTCAGATATGCATTGACTTGCATCTTGATCTATAAGATTAAAGTGTCTGTTTCTTACCTTCTTGCAAGAAAATGCTTTAAAAGCTGTGATAAATGTCCTGTGTTTTAGACTAAAAATGATACCTCTCCTACATGCAGATAAACAATTTCCTAGGCAACTCACAAAAAAAAATTACATACAGAGATATTGCTGAAGACTTTTAATCTTCTTAATATAGTCATACTTTCTTTTAAGTAGTCAAAACTTAATTTAATTACATATGGGGTAAGGAACCAATTAGAAGACAAATCTTGGAGAAATTCTCAATACTGACACGCAATTTTTAATGTAGTTTTTTTCCCAAATTGCTATGATGATGAGTTAAAGGTCATAGTATTTTTTAGGCATCAGAGATTACTGCTTAATATCATATGAATTGAATAATTAAAATAATCATATAATTACTAACAACTCTTTTAAGATGAGACGCTAAGCTCAGTTACTGACTAATGAAACACACTTTTATGCTGGCCAGGGGAATTTACAATGACTGTTCAGTGCTCTCTTGATACATGTCTTCAAAGAACACATATACTCCTCAGAACACAGAATATATGAGCATTCTCTGAACATTGGGATCTCTCCTTTCACTTTTCTTTCCTATCCTTGTTCCAGAGGAGAGGAGCTCTCCAGTGCTTACAGGAGTTTGCATTTGGGTTGCTGGTGACCTACTTGAAACAGATGGAGAGAGAACAGCCTATTCTTATCCTCATGGTTAGCGTGCTCCTCTCTGCAATAGGCGCTTTGAATTCAAATCCTGCAAGTTCTCTGCCTCAGACAAACCTCAAAAGTGGCCTCACATTCCAGTAAGTGCTTTCAATAGCAGGCTGCACAAGCCCCCGCTGGCTGTCACCTCCTTACAGGTACCTGTGGAAGTTCAAGCTGTGAGTGCCACGTTCTCCCCGGCCCCCACTGCCAGGCTGCCAGCCATGTCCGAGCCCAGCAGCCAGCAGGGTCCCTGGCCACAGACCTCAGTCCTGCAATGCCTGTCAGCTCCTTTAGCTTCAGCAGCTACCTCAGCAGTACAAATTCTGCTCCCAGAGCTCTTAGCTGTCGAGTCTGCAGACTTTGCTACAACAATGCCTACATCTCTGTTTGAATATAGCCCATGGGCTTTGCTGGCTTAAGTTTCCCTCTGGAACATCAGAATAACTTATCACTGAGATACAATAAAGACAGTGAGAAATGGAGCCACTCCAGTCCTGCCCTGCACAGTGGTGCACATCCTCAGGACAGCTAGCCTGCTGGTCCATTCAGGCTTTTTGTGCAGAAGCTAACATACCAAAAAAGCCCTCAGTCCACCTAAGTGAGGCATCATCAGGTGCCTCAATGAAAGAATAAGGAGCCCATTTTCTGCAGGAAAGCTTGTCACAGATTCAGCAGGAGGATGTGCTTTTCTCAGTCTGAAGTCAGCCAGCTCCTGTAGGTTTGTAAAAAGCCCTGTGCTGCTGAAGGCGCCCTCTGCAATTATGTCACGATTTAATCATATTTCACATGTTGCTCAGTGCTCATTTTTTGGGTCAGTGTAGTGCTGTGGGGTTGAGGATTTTTTCCCCTCTGTGATATCTGTATTTTGAGTCCTCTTACTCTTTTTGGCTCAGCCTTACAAAGCCACACTGTGCACTTTTACAGCTCTGCAGATGTTACATGATCCAATCTCCTCTTCTGCCTCCTACACTGCAGTGTCTACTCTGACCAGCTGTTCTTGTTAGTAATGTGTATCCTACAGCCCTATGAACAAAATCAAAGCAGGAACTCTCTGGGGTGTGGCTGTTCAATGAGTGATGCACCCGTGGTGCTGGTGTCCTGACCCTCTTTGCCATCTACCTAAGACTTGGGGAAGAATGATAAGACTTTTCATAACTTGATAAATCAGTGATCTGGAAACTGGTTGTTACTTTGTATTTTTAAGGTTCCGTTGGGAAAAGGTGACATACAGTGGCCAGTTCTGCTTGTGTTCCCCTTTGATTTTTGTTCTCCTTGATCTCTGTCCCAAAACAAAAGGTCACTCATAAAATATCAGAACAAGTGAAGCTTTTTATTCTCTCAAGATAAGAAGAAATATATGTATTTGGGGAGCCTGCATTTTTTTACCATATCACAGATGGCTTTTCACCTAGAAGCTTTGTTTGGACACGTGATATTTCTAGTCAGTAACTACTTATTTTGCAAAAATTTATTTGAATTAAGTGGAAACAATTCTGGAGTTTGGTACCATCTAATGAAAGGATAGAGAACACTGATCTCTGTTTTTAAGATGAGCTTTCAGGGAAAGTCTTGAGATGGCTTCCTGGACTGCCTGAAAGGAGCCAAGGAAGCTTTGCAGCAGAACTATTAATTTTCTTAGGTTTCATTCCGTTCATGTAACCCAGCCCATGTAAACTCTCCTGTGCACCCCGAGGTACCTGCTTGTCCCACTGAGCAGAGAGGCAGAGAAGATGACAGACTAGAACCTGAAGGACTTAGAGTCAAGAGAAGGGAAGCCATGCCTTAAATTTCAGAAATATATTTTAAAATATTTCTCAAACTTAATTTGCAATTTCAGGCTCCATTTTTTTGCAAGTGTACGACTGAAATTTACTTGGCACTAATTCTACATGAATGCCCAACATTTCATAACAGAGCCAAGGAAAGGAAAATGCTTCCTTCTATATCTCTAGGGGAAAAAAAAAAGAATTAACATCTTTTCAGGAGTTTTATAGAAAAGTCTTGGAAATATTAATATTTTGAAGCATGTTTGTTGCATTAGCCACAAAAAAAGTAATATTAGAAATCATTCTCAAAAGTTAGCCACAGAAGAGTAAATGAAAAGAAACAGGAGTAAAGAGCTAAGCAAGCCCAGTTGCTACTTGTATATTGATTCCTTACAGCCCAGGCATTAATTAATTCAAGATATGAAACAGTCTCTGCAAAGATATTAATGCAGAATTTTAAAATTAATAATAGCTTCTGCACTGGGGCAGACTGCAAATTCTGCCCATGGAAACTCCAGCTGATTTTAAAGTCTTTCTGATTATTCTGGTGTCCTCTCTCATGAGCAATACCATACGTTAAGGAGGTTGAAAACTGTCTATCCTGGTCTTTGCCACATTGAGCTCCTGCTGGCCTGGACAGGTGGATTGTCCTAAGGATGTCAATGTGTCCTCCAGCAGCACTTCAAACACACAGCAGCTGAATGGCTGCACTGAATTTCTGCAGGGCTCAAAGGAGGTGTAGAAACACTTTCACTCAGATTCATTTTCTGCAGGAGACAGAGACCCCGTGCTTCTGCCTGCTAAAAACTGAGGCAGGGGTAGGCAAGGAGAGGAAAAAAGGACAGGAAGGTGTTTCCTCAAACTGTCCCTTAGCTTTGCTGTAAAAGATTTCAAGAAAATTCATTGCTGTACAGCAACTGAATAACCAGAGTCTTATTCTTTGTTTAGTCGAGTGAAAATTAGGAGCCCAGAGGCAAATGAGAAAGATAGCATCTGTCTTCTTCAAAAGCTTCAATTTCTGTAACCAGGACAGAGCTCTTCACACCTCTTGCTGGGGGAGCCAGGACATTCAAACCAGCCAGGGCTCTGAAAGGTTTTGTTGCTCTCTTCAACTGAATACGGAGAATACAAAGAGAGCGATGAACTGCTAGTTCATGATTTATGACTTTCTAAAGAGAGAAAAAACAAAGTAGGAAAGAATAAAAGAAAATAAAAGTTTGAAAATAAAACTCTTCCGCTCTGCATCCTTGGAAGTTTTTTCTCCAGTATTGAATACAGCAAATTTTGGAGGCTTCCTGACCTGCAAAGTATTTGACACAGCCCATTCAGTAGCCTTTGGAAAATCCCTGCGGTCTATCTATGGTCACCCCCGATCTTCTCAGAAATTCCCTGGTCTCTGGGTCTCTGTGTCTCAGTCTGTTTCTTCCTGTGGGCCATTCCTCCCTCCCACCATGTGCTGAACATCAAAAAGTTATTTGTTCTTTCTGCAGAACAGAGATCCAAACCTTTGTTCAGCTGGGACAAGCCTGACATTATAAAAGCTGGCAATCTGTTCCCAGTTTTAGTCAGGCTATGCCTCTTCACCTCATGCTTTACAAGCTTTTCCATGTAGACGTCTAGGTATGCTTCACCTCATCGAAACACACATGCAGCAAAGAGATTTCTGAAGCACCAGATATTATGTGGTGTGAAATGCCATCTTGAAGTGACTTTTCCTTTACATTGACTATAGAGGGAGACACAGAAAACTACACTTCTGGCCCAAGTAATACATTGCTTTGTCTAAAATTAGAGGAGATTAATTTGTGCCATATTACTTAAATATTTCATAAAGACACCTCAGCATGAAAATTAGCTACGCTTTCTGCCATATCAGCTACCCATCCCTTAACCAGTCATTTTCAAATCTGGGGAGATCCTTCCAGATACATTTATTGTCTCAGAGGTTTAAGTACAGGTCTAGCATAACATATCTAGGAGGATTTTTTGCAGCATATGGCTTTGATTTGCACATCTTGCACATATCCTTGAGAAATCCTGCCTAAGCTTGAACACTGAGGTGTGAGGAATGTGGTAATTTGAGGGTACAAAACAAACTTGTGGCACCTGTCACTTCTCCTTTTGACCCATGCTACAAGGGTTGGTCCTCAGAACATGCAGAATGTGGAATGAGGGTTCACTACACAGGTATGGCACCATCAGCAGCACAGGTACTTATTTTGGTCTGATGGTTCCTCCCAGGGATAGAAATTGCATCTAATTTCTCATCAAGTAAATTCACGTTTTCTCAGGAGCAAGGTGTCTTTTAAACTTGAGTCTGATGTCATCAGAGTGTCAGATTATGCCCTTTTCTGAATGCTCTACAAATCTACAAATTCATTTCCCATACAGAAGATTGTCCAGACTTTTTAAAGTCAGTAGAATACACTTATAGAATAACCAGGATTAGTCTACAGAGGTTAAGTTCAACAGGAGTTTTAGTTTCTGGTATGGAAAAAAAGGTACTTCAAAATTTTCACCTCAGTGTAATCTTTCACTTGCAGCTTCCCCAAGTGTTGCTGCTGCCTATGTCTATGCTATAATCACAGACATAATTAATCCTCATTCTGGATTCTCCCTGTCCTCTTCTGCTGAGATACCAGCTCAATTGGATTAAACTCCAACTGAACACCTCAGATTAAACTTGTTGCAAAAAGTCATGATGACTGATCTTCCAGGACCACAGCTGTGTCCATTTTACCCAGGGGATAGACCTCTTACCTGGCAGGTAGGTTTTTATTCCTTTTCTTCCTGGGGGTTTCAAAACAGGGATTTGGCCACACACATCAAAACAGATTTCTGATTTTCCAAATTCTTGTTTTTCTGTGAAAATTACCCTGCATCTTCCATTTTTATATTATTTCAGTTAATTTCTTTACATGCTAAAAGATCCCGGGAGAAAAATTGATTTTTAGGTCTCTTAGTCCAAGTACTGTGAGATCTGAGAAAAAAAGAATAAAATTCAAGTTGCTGTTCCAGGGTTTACTGAAAAGCAGAGCCATTTCCATAGAGTGAGTGAGTGCTGTGCATCTCTGTGCTTACAGCACTTCAGAAAGTCAGCTCTTTTTTTCCAGCTCTTCAGAAAGTCCCTCCTTAATGTGCAGAGGCTTCTTCCCATCCCCCTTGAACTCCCTCACCACTAGCTGTGCACAAATTCTGCTTGAGGGAAGATTTGGGTTTGTGTTTTCTGTTGTTTTTGTTTTCCCTGCTTTGAACACTGAACTCCAGAAGAATCTTAAACAGCAGCATTAAGCAATTCTGGCAAATTTTCACTCATTTTATTGCTTTTATTTTGCCTAGATTTTTCTATGAGGTAGCAGGCATCAGAAGCTCATCAAGGTTTGCAGAGAGCGGAAATCTCAAGGGTTAAGCATTTCAGCACTGAGTTCTGTAGTACAAAAGATTTTGTAGATTTATCTTCAGGCAGAGTGAACTCGAGTTCCCTATAGCCTTTTCTAAAAGGCTGTAAAGGACATGCAGTTTGCAAGATTCTGATAAACAAGAAAAACTATGTACTAAAACCTGAGCCATGAAGAAATATGAATGGAATGGGAATACAGTTAAAAAATAAATCTAATACAAAATCAAACAGTTCTACAATGCTAAGATTATGTTCTTTCAACACAAATAAAACTTGATTTTCAAAACTCTGGATATATTTTTTTCTTGGTCATGGCCTTCTTTAAGAAACACCTGAGGAATAAATACCCAAAAAATGAGGTAGTCTCTGATGAGCTAGAATACAGAGATATTAGTCCCCAGTTCTAGATAATCATGTTGTTAAATACACCTGCTCAAATAATTCCTTAGAAATAAAAGTACAAACAATTTCCAGCAAGCTGTGTGATCAGCCAGGACAGATGGGGCTGCACAGAGACTTCAGCTGATGCACACAAAAGCACAGCTCCTGCTTCTCCTGAGCACAGAGCCCGGGCTGCTGCACAGCTTTGCTGCTTTGGCTTCCAGGTGGAAGCAAAGCAATGTTTCTTCCTCAGAAGAAACCCAGCCACCCTCATTTCAAAACAAAACACTCATTAGCAAGCAGCTGCAGAAAATATTTTTGCACTGTGTTTTGGTGACTTTCCAAAAGAAATTCCCAAAACTTTGATCATCACTATTTTTTGCCTACTCTGAACAAAAAAAAACCCATGCATTTTATTTTCAGATAGCACTGGACAGACAAAAAATGCACAGGTAAAAGACAAAATAATCTTTCAAAGCCCTTAGCTTCTGTGTTGCTACAGCTTGACACAGAGATCCCTCTGACCCCTCTCAATTTTATCAGCCCATGGGAACACACAGAGAAGAGGTAAAAAGAGGGGTCATGTCCTGGATGCTTCCCTCTGCCCTGCCTGTGTACCTCATCCCTCTGCAGAACTTTATTCCATCGATAATTTCTTCTATAGAAGAGATGAATCAAACTAAAGTCCTTCCAACTTGCCTCCTTCCTTCCCTTTTTTGTATCCCAGATTTTTTACATTTTTAAAGGACATCAGGAACAATCTTTCATCCAAGCTATACTTCAATTTTTAATGCTTTAAAACCTATGCTTCAGGACTTGAAAGAAAATATTTTGAATTTAAATTGAGAACTCAAAGTGAGTATTCCAGTACTTGCTTCTCCTCTCATTTCTTTTGATGTGATCCAGGAATACCTCAAGGGGAATGGAGGTACATTTTATTAAAGTTAGCATAAAAAAGGTCAGAGTCAGAAGGTCTGAAACAAATTTATTGGTGCCTAATGTATCTGGGAGAGACTGTCCAGTGGATTCAGTAGAAAGCCTTGTGATTGCTGTAGATTGTTTGTAATAGAGAATCTCTCAGAATTCTGCGCCATGGT
Organism: Taeniopygia guttata; assembly: GCF_048771995.1. Classification (NCBI taxonomy): domain Eukaryota; kingdom Metazoa; phylum Chordata; class Aves; order Passeriformes; family Estrildidae; genus Taeniopygia; species Taeniopygia guttata. The sequence continues at coordinate 13,221,042 of NC_133027.1, read as the reverse complement.
TTCAAAGTGTCAGTCTCCTCTTTAGCCTCTACTTGTGTTGCAGCTGCCTCTCCAATCACACAAGTGTCCTCCTCATCACAACACACTTGTTAGTCAAATAGATACCATTATGTACTACAAACTCTGGGGCAAACTCTGTGATGGAAATGGGATGTTTTTGTAATAACATTGGACATGAGAAAACCCAGCACAGCCAAAAGGCCAGAAGGGCCCTGTGGTTTCAATCCTTTCAGAGCAAAACAAACCATTTCATTTCCCTGAGCTCTTAACTGGGGACTTATTTCCACACATCTCCATTTTTTAAGTTGATTATATATTTTCTATAACAAAAGCCTATTTCTTCAGATTTTTACTGTTGTGCATATGTGAGATCAAAGGCAGAAGCTGACCTTTAGATGTTGATTGAGGTAATTGTAGGAATAGGCTGTGAAGAAATATTGATGAGCATCTTCATTATTTCTTCTGCTACAAAGGGTAGGGCAGGCATGCAGAATTTTTTCTACAAAATGTTGATTACTGGTGACACTGAGCAAGTTAATACACATCCAGGATGATTCTTGTATCCCAGGTGAAGCTTTTATTCACAGCTAGTCTCAAGACAGAATGAGTCTGAACTAAGAAGTGCCAGTTATCTATCCAGGATTGAATTCTTAATTACTTTTCACCTTGCTTGCAAGAAGTTTGAGATATCATACCTGCCTCGGGTCCCCTTACATAGACTGGGAGATTAAAGGCACCATAGAGTGAATATTAATCTAGTCTTTATTTTTTTAATCAGTGCATTCCTTCTCAGAGAAAAGACATATTTAAGACAACTCAGACACACTTTACTATGCCTGTCTCTCCAAATGTGCTCATTTTCCCCTTTTCCTCCAAAGTTCCTAAATGCACTGTGAATACCTGCTGCCTTTTTCTTCCTATTTCATCCCAGTGTCTCTCCAATCAATCTTATTCCAAGAACATTTAAATCAAATTATTGTTGTCAATAGAATCTACCTAAATATCTGTTTCTCGGGGGTGGTATGAGGTAGGTGTCTAAGTTCCCATTATACACAATGAATTAAATTGGTACAGTCAATGGAGCCTAGAGAGAAATTCAGCTGACAAGAAGCTTAATTCAGTAGACTAAAACATAGGTACTGAGTGCTATTTCAGGTGCCCTAAGGAACCTGAGACACATTGTCATTAGGCTGTCAGATATGACAAAGTACCTACAAGATACCCCTTTTATCCTTGAGCACAAGAGGGGAAGCAACCCATGTCGCCCTAGATTCCAACATCTAGGCAGCTGTATCCTGCCCTCAGTGTCTGTTTCACAGAGAAATGGGTTTTTAAGCCATGTGTACAATTGTGGTCCAGCTTTTCTCTTTTCTTTCAGAAAGAAAATATTTCAAGTATTCTAATTGAATTTCTATAATATAATTTGGTAAGGAGGAGTCCCTTTATATTAGTGAAGAATTGACTGAAGAAGGTGTGAAAAAAAATGTTTTGCCAGGATAAAAACTAGAGAAATCTATGTCACATCATTTATAGAGAAGAAGGAGAAAAGCTTAATGTTGGATCTTAAATACAAAATCTGGGTAGATTTTTTCCAACACAAGACAGTGAGGAAGGTGGGAAGAAAATGTTTTGCCAGGATAAAACCTAGAGAAATCTATCTCACATCATTTATTCAGAAGAAGGAGAAAAGCTTAATGTTGGATCTTAAATGCAAACCTTGGGCAGATTTATTCCAACACAGGACAGTGAGCAGAGAACCATTTACATATCTTCTGAAAAACAAAGTTGTGCTCTGGTTCTTTAGCTTATTGGTCCAGCATGATCATCCCAATACAGTATCTCACCATTTATACCAGGGTAACTGTCTCTAAAATACAGAGAATAATTACTGTGTTACTTTTCAAATGGTTCCTGAAACTGTGGGAAGTGCTGTCTGACTGTCAAACCAATCAGATACCAAATGGTTTAAATGTGGTCAAGTTCCTATGTTTAACTGACTAGTACTGATGTCTAAGGCATAAAAGGAGCACTCAGAGATGACAAAACCGTTTCAAAGGATCCCATCATTTTTGCCACAGAAAGAATTAGGTAGATCCCACCTGGGAAACGTGGAGGATGGAGGGACTTAGCAGTGAATTTCTGTGAGTCTGAAGGAGCAGAGGAAGTGAACATGGTATTAGTAGACCAAATGAATTAAAATAATTCAGCAAAACCACAGAGAATTCATTAAAGTATTTTAAAAGATCTAAAGAATGGAACAGCTGAACTACTGAGATCTGTGTGTTAACCCTTACCTAGTACCTCCTTGAAAACTGAAAATGGAGGTGAGCAAACAAGTGGCCAATCTTTTGAACTTTTGGAGAAGGCTGGGAAAGCTATGGATCTGTTAGATGAGAACTGAACACAGAACAGGAGAAGTAATAATAATAATAATTAATAAATAACAACAGATGTGAAAAACCTCTTGCTGTTCTTTGAATAAGTCAGCTGAGCTGGCACATGGATAAAGATGAATTATCTGAATTTCTTCAGTCTTTTTGACAAAGTCTCTCTATTGTAAATGCAGGTGAACCCAGTGGGATGAAATGATGATTTCTGACTCCAGAAGGCTGAATGATTTCTTTATTATAACTATACTACAATACATTAATATACTATTTAAAGGAGATACTAAAACTACATACCTACTTTTTCAAACTACCACGTCTAACTCACAACTCGTGACCTTTTCTCCAGATTCTAGACACAGGTGGATCAGATTGGCCATCAGGATCAAACAATCCTCACTAGAATCCAATCAAGCAATCACCCCAGATAAACAATTCTCCAAATACATTCCACATGAGAAAAACAAGGAGCAGAAATAGAAATTGTTTTCTCTTTCTTTCCTCTGTGCTCCTCTATGAAAAATCCTGAAAGAGAGAAGAATGTGCCTGCCACATCTCTCATCCAAAGCTCTTAGAGAAATTAAGTAGTCACATCAGAAGTGAACAGTTGGTAGGGGAAGAAAAAATGTGTCAGCTATTTAGAATGGTTAAATTAAATGGTTAAATTAATCTGTTAAAATATAAGAAACAATTAAGGTTTCTCAACAGTAGAGAGAGGTCAACAGAAATAGAAGAATGTGCTGTCCACTGGTTTTATTTTTAAAAATGGAAAAGCAAGTGAGCAGAGCCATGAACAAGTTTTGTGAAGCTGCAAAGTTATTCATGCTTGGTAGAACAGGATCTAATTGAGAAGAATTACATAGGCCTTGAAAAATTTGCAAATGAAATTCAGTGTACACATGCATAAAACTCTCAACACAGAGAAATAAAATCCTAGATTCTTAGAAAAAAAAAATAACAAGCTTTGAGCTGAGCATTACTGTTCAGGAGTGAGACCTTGGGATTAGAACAGATAGTTCCATTAAAATATCATCTCAGGACTTAGTGACAGTAAAAAAAAAAAACAACCCAGAACAAAAAAAAAATCCCTCCCCAAGTGTTAAGATTTATTATTATTAGAAAAATGAATAACAAGAGAACAAATACAACTATACCACTTTACAAATCCATTACTCACTCACTATGCGCATTTCTGTCATGTTAGTCTGAGAAAGGACATATTGAAAATCGAAAATTTTCAGAAAAGTTTAAAAAGGATGATCAGCAGTGTGAAAGAGCATTCATGTGTAGAATAATGGAGTAGTCTGGGGGTCTTCAAACCTGGAAAAGAGATTACCTAGAGGCATATGACACAGATGTACAAACCATACTTGTCATAGAAACAGGAGAGCTGAAATGTCTGTTTAATATCTCTTCATATAGGGATTAATCCCGAAAGGAACTCTGTCTTTTGGACTGCAAAATTATACAGTTTAGATCAGACAAGAGAGTTAATCATTGTAAAATGAGCCTAATATTCTTGATTTATTTCACCTTTTTAGGTCTCAATTTTGGAATACTAGAAGACGGCCATTTTATTTTTGTGGAGAGATAAAACTAATATAGAATCTTTTGCATATTTCTTTTATATAAAGTCAAATATTGCACACTAGGGATCAAAAAATATGCTACATCAAGTTCATATTGTGCAACTTCCTTTTGTGTGATGGAGCCCCACTGAATTATACAGGGAAATGGGAATGATGAAGCATTATTGCTAAAAGATAATAATATTTCCTCAATTTTTCATATTTCTGAAATAATTCTAAGTGTAGAAATAAGTCATAAATAAACTTTCTATTTGAGAAAGAAAAATATTGAAAAAACATGCAGTGCAAGAAATGAGGAGATAGCTGTTGGTGAGTGTGCACATCTGCCTGTGTGGGAAGCTACAGCTCTGGTGCAGCTGTGGTGGAGCTGAGCTGTGTCATAGAGGGGCTCTAGACAAAAGCATGCAGTGACAGCACAAGGGAAAACAGCTTTAAACAGAAAGAAGTTAGATTTAAATTAGCTTTTGGGGAGAGATTCTTTGCTGTGAGGGTGATGAGGCACTGGTATAAGTTGCCCAGAGAAGCTGTGGATGCCCCATTCTTGGAAGTGCCCAAGGCCAGGCTGGATGGGGCTTTGAGTAACCCAATCAGTGGAAGGTTGCAAGGGTAGCAAGAGGTTGCAACCAGATGATCTTTAAGGTCCCTTCCAACCCAAACCATTCTCTGATTCTCTTGCTGTACCAGTGATGATCCAGAATAAAATAATTATAGAGAGACCTAATAGATTTTATTAGACCAGGAGTTATGATCAGGAAAAGGCAGAAAATCTTTCAGGCACACAAGACCTATGGATGCAAAATAAGCAGACAGAAGTTGGCTTCCAATGCTTTAATAAGGCTTTGACTTTCTACAAGCTCTGCCTGCTAAAATCCAGACTGCAGCCAGACTTCTGGAGCTCAACAGATGTACACAAATGCTCTAGGGGACAGATGCTCAGTGTGGTTATTTCCAAAGCCATGAGAAAATATGAAGGTAAAAAACAATGATAATTTCATGGAATGGAAGGAGAATCAGACAAAAACATTTCCTCAAGACCTACCATCCTAAATTCATGTCTTCATACTCTTTTTTCCCAGCAGAAAGTATCTCTTGTTTTGCCATTAATCTCTCCAAGACTGTCTTGAAGGCTAGGGGCACCCACTCTCTGCTCTTTAAAATATGACTGTGCTAGAGAGGACACAAGAAAGCTGAATGTTCTTTAAACAAATTGCAGGGTGCTGTGGTTTAACTCCAGCCAGAAGCCAGGTACCATGCAGCCACTTGCTCACTCTCCCGGAAGCAGGACTGAGGAAAGAATCAAAAGAGTAAGAGCTGGAAAACTTGTGGAATGAGGTAAAACCAGTTTAATAGGGAAAGCAAAAGCCACACATGCAACTAAAGCAAAACAAGGAATTCTTTCATCAGTTCTCATGGTCAGGCAGATGTTCAGCCAGGACAGCAGGAACCCATCACACATAAGGGTGATTTGGGAGGACAAACACCATTAACCCAAATGTCCCCTCCTTCCTTCTTTACCCCCTCTCCCCACCATTTTATATAGTGATCATGATGCTCCATGATCTGGACTATCCCTTTGGTCAGTTTGGGTCGCCTGTCCTCGCTGTGTCACCTCCCACCCTCCCATGCATCTCCAATTTCCTCCTCAGCATGGCAGCATGAAAATCAGAAAAGGCCTTGGCTCTGTGTAAGCCCTGCTCAGCAATAACAAAAACATCTCTGTGTTATCAACCCTGTCTCCAGCACAAATCCAAAACACAGCCCCATACCAGCTACCATGAAGAAAATTAACTCTATTCTGGCCAAAACCAACACACAGGGGATACAAAAATACAGACAGGGGAAAAAGACAAAAAAAAAAAATCTATTTGTGCTCAAGAAAAGCTATACAACAGCTTGGGTTCTGTTACAAAAACAGTTGTAGATAAAGATTTTAAATCACAAATAGTTCACTAAATCTTTTCCAAAACAAACATCCCTTGGTGATTTTAATGTTCAATTTTATATATTTCTACCACAGAATTAGCTTTTATTACTACTAGAAGTAGTCATAATTTTCACATTTCTAAAGCTAATCCTTTGATTTAACATCAAATGTATGAATGCATAATACATACACGCATGGAACCTTATACAAAAAAATGTTTGTCAAATGCCCTGAGAAATAAACAAGAACATTGTCATTTTTATACGAATTTTCATCACAATTCTTTCTCATAAGGTTGTCAGGTGAGATGATGGTTATGTCACACTGATGGAAAGGGAAAAGCATCACCCCTGATCTGAGGAGCTCACTGTAGGCATCGCATTTTCACTGCAGATAAGTTGTTTCACTTTTCATGGCATTAAACTGTTTAAATTAATCTTTGAAATTTCTTTGCACACATTTGTTCATAAATTGTTTAATCTGCTACAGCTCAATGCTACAATGAAAGGCAGAGCTGTAAACACCATATTTACTGTCAGCATTTCCACTCCATCTAGTCCTGTAAGTTTTTGTTACCTTCCATCCATGCGAATAACAAAGATTTAGACCTTCCAAAATTACATTATTACATTTAACAAAAGCCACGTAATAACGCCCAGACAGCAACACTTATTGATTTTTGCCACTTTGATGCTTTCTTTTAAAGTACAAAATTTACATCATTCCAGATCAAGAAATTCTGGTGCCAAAATGCAAGAAGCCTGAGCAAATCCATTCTTCATGTTGTGTGCCAGCTTTTCTGACTCTGGCTCTCCAGCCAGATGGTGGAACAGGCTCCCCAGGAAAGTGATCACAGCACCAAGGCTTCCAGAGTCCAAAATTGCTTGGACAAGGCTCCCAGGCACATGGTGTGACTCCTGGGAGTCCTGCACGGGGCTGGGAGCTGGACCTGATGATCCCTGTGGGTTTCTTCCAGCTCAGGATGTTCTGATCCTTGGACTCTGTGGCTCATGTAGGTGGGACCTTTCCACGGTTATCACGTGTAAAGTGCAAATGAAGATGGACTTCAAAAGGAAGTCTGGAAAAGCAAGACTCTGCACACCGCTTTTGATATAAGTTGAAGCTCAACAGCTTTAAATAACTTGTCTGAGGTCAGAATGAGCTGAATTTGGAAATAAGGCTAGTGAAATGTCAACCCTAATTAGGGGCTGTCATTAAAATAACAGCGCCACAGATGAAAATTCATATTGAAAGAGTTCAGTGATAAATGTTAACCCAGCAAAACATATATGGATACTATGATGTTTTTATGATACTATTTAGAGATAAATCTTGAGGAACATATGTTTTCAGAATAATTGTCTTGAATATTAAGATTGCTTTATGTAAGTATCGCTAATGCCACAACAAAAGATAACACAGAAGATAAAGAATCTTCTTGCTATGAGCAATTTGCATACTCGGTACTAAAATTAATTTCTAAGTTTCCATTTTTTGATTATGAGTAAAACAAATACAGAAATAGGGAGCAAGGGCACTTCCATATTTGTCTAAATGCATTTTATTTTAACTTGCTTTTTGGAGCAGGCTAAGAAATTAAATCAACAAAACATTTTTAAAAAATCTCAAGTGGCATTTTGTATTGTTCTGTAAATATATGCTTTCATAGTTAATTCTGTTTTATGGGTATTTCAAAGAAGAACCATTGCTTAAATAATTGAATTACATGCTCTTGGATTCTATGACATGTTCTTATCCTGTTTTGTAATTGCTGATTTCTGTATATAGCTCAGGAACACTTTTCTGAAAACTGTACCTGAAATATCTAATTTGGTGTCCTGGATTAGCTGATAACCAAACTGTTTCCTCAAGCATCACATCTTCCTGAAAGCTTGTCATGCACTGACAGGTTCTTCCATTCATTTCAACATTAATCTTCTTTCTCAAGAAGAAGATTAAAGAGATGAACTGAGATGGTCTTGGCAGTCCTTTGAGCGCTGGCAATCTTGCTCATTTCTTACAAGGACAGGTAAGCCCTTGCTCACCAATGTCAGTAATACAAACACATCAACTTAGAGGCTTCCCCTGTAAAAAAACATTTATTTATTTATTTATTTATTTATTTATTTATTTATTTATTTAGATGCATTATTGGAGAATAAAGGTGTTAAGTATAAATAAATTTTGGCTCTGGAATGCATCAATATAATGTGTGAGAATAAAGTCAGAACAGAGGCTAACAGTCCAACTGAAATTTCATAGGAAGTTCCCATGAAGTTTGAACCTTATATGAAAAAATCTATTCTTCTGGTATTCAAGGATTTTATATTCAAGACTATCTCTTTCACCTCTAAATTAAATTAAGGGCATTCAAATCATAGTTAGATGATTTTTGATTGAATTTTCTTATCTCCATTTGAAAAGTGGAACTATACCTTTAGCTTTAGCTTATTTATTTGTTATTTACTTATTGAGGGGCACTTATGCCTATTAGTGTAAAATCCAGTGCTTACTTTTCATAATGATTACAAAATTGTTCCTTTAGAAATAGGAATTGCATCATTTCAGCAGCCTAATCTTAGCTACATTTCTAAATGAGTAGTATTGGAGAGGGGAGGAGAAAGAGCAAGAGAACAAGAACTGGTATAAAGAGAAATGTCTGAATGAATATCGTATTATTTCTTTCATAACCAAACTGGAGCCAGGTGTGCACACCTTTCCAATTAGTTATAACAAACTAAATCTGGAAGAAATCTGGTTTTCAAACTCAGTGAGAAAATTTGGTCACCCAGGCATCCTCAACCACATACTCTGAGACACAGCTACAAACTGTGAGGGCAGCTGGGTGTGAAAGGCAGTCACATCTCATTGGAGCCTGGGTCACTTTGGGATGTCACTCTCTAGCCCAGAGCTGGAGATTGGATTAGTGAGCACTGACAGTTGTTACTTAACAATGAAGATTTTATAATCTGCAGATGGGCACCAACAAATCAGCCACATGTTGGTGTTAGATTATGTAAATGAAACTCTTTAACCTCCAGTTGCTGTAACATATTCCTCTTCCACTTAATGCAATGGCTTTGCTAAAATGCTTTTAAGGATAAAATTATATAATATACAGACATGGGTTATCCTGTGCTGTCCTCCATTGTTTAATTTCCTAATTAATAAATGACACAGCCACAAGATCTCTTTCTCTCACCCTCTCCTACATCTTGCTAGTTGGAGGATTATTTTGCTTGAAATTTAATTGCCTCCCCCTCATTCAAAATCTCTTCTGAAATTGTCAAAATAAATCTTACCTGTATAGAACAGTCTTAAGACCTCAACTTCTCACACTGTAGTGAGTTTTCTTAAAACAGCAAAACAAGTATGAACCAGAATGCAAGGAAATGAACTCAATTGTTACTGTCATGAATGGTATTATCTGAGGCACTGAGCAAATTAATCAGATTATGGGTAAACCTTATGTAGGACAAGATAAATCTGATAATAGGTTATATTATTTGTATATTTAATTTGAATAAAATACACTATAACATCCATATGCATTGACATCATTAACAATAGATGTGCTATTAATAAGAGATGAGATTTTCATTAACATATTAAGTAATCCCTCCTACTTTTAATGATTTTTTTTCTTATTTGTTGTTTTCTGGATTTAGAAAATACAGCATATGGATAAATCAGCTACAAAACTATTTCAATATTCTGGAACTATTTAAAAGGCTGTACTAGGGAGTTTCATGGAATAAATATTTCAATGATTTCCAAAAGAGAAGAAGTAGGATTTAATTGATCTAAACTCCATTATGCTGTTAAATTGTTTAGAAAAAGACTTATATTGCTGGTGAAAGATAATGTATTACTTAGCAGATGGTTCTAGCTGTGATTTACAGATATCTCGGTTAAAATGCATTTACTTTTCCAAGTATAAATTTCTCCCCCTAAAATTTCAGTGACAAGAGTTTGTTTTGTTTATTTTGTGTATATTCCACACAATAAAATTAAAATATTTAAATAAATAGCAGAAAACATGATTATGCCTGTTTTGGTGCCTGAGGTGCAAATCCAGATACTAAAAATCCAGCTGTGTCAATTCCTCTTGACACAAAAAAAACTGCCTCTGCAACTGGGAGAGTTGAGCTGAACCTCTGTGAGGAGAGGAGAAACTGTTTTCATATCTATAAGAACTCATAGAATTATGGACTGGTTCGGGTTTGAGTTGGAAGTGACCTTAAAGTTCACCTTGTTCCAACATCCCAGCCATGGGCAGGGACACCTTCCACTGATCAGGCTGCTCAGACACATCCAACCTGGCTGCGAACACTTCCAGGGATGGGGAATCCACAATTTCCCTGGGCAACCCATGCCAGTACCTCACCACTATCCAAGCAAAGAACCCCTAATCTAAATCTCTCCTCTTGAAGTCTAAAACCATTCCCTCTTGTCCTATCCCCATCTACCATCTAAAAATGCCCTGGCATGCAGTCTCTATTCAGTGCAGAAACAGAGGTTTTCATTTTCTAGTGCCTGTCAAACTTCTGCAAACACAGACAATGCCTTTAAGGATAAAAACACTGAATTATTGAAATCTAAGAAACTGGTTACCAATTATGCACATTAGCAGCTCATCAGTAATAGTTTCACTTACATACATTATATTTAAGTGGATATCTGGCAGCTGCCTCCCCCACTGCCAACATTTCCATTAACTCTTGATGAAGTTTGCTCTGCAATTACTGATTTTCCAGCTGAGCTGGAGAGCAACAGGAAGCTCAACAGCTACTGTGCTATTTCTAAAGCATTCTCTTCTTTAATAATATCAGAAAACAAGCCACAAGACTAACAAGTTCTTAAAGCCAACCTTGGGGTTTTGCACCATCTTTTACTACAAATTAACAAATTTAATTTTAGGATGTAAAGATTGGAATTAGGGCATTGCTATTGGTTGCATTATCTGAAACAATATACCATAAATAGGAAAAAAATTTGATAGCCAGGTACAAATTTTCTCTAGTTTGTTTTTCTTTTTCTAAAAGTTCTAAAAGATAAAAAATATAGGTAAAGAGCTTTTCACGATGATCTATTTTAATTAAAAGTTTGCAAAAACTCATAGATTACTTATGGCAATTTTAAGCACATATTTTCTTTAAAAGGGAAATCTGTAGTTTCTCTTGCATTTCTATGCCACTCTTGCTCGGTAATATTTTTTGCAATTTCCATGAAGAGAAAAAAAAAAGAGGGAAAAATGATCAGAAAAAGCTGAGAGCTTCATAGCTTAGGGCAAACCAATTTCCAAGAAAAAATCAGAATTAGAGATAAAGCTGTTGGGTTAACCTAGTTCACCTTTTTCCTCTGCTACAGGGCAGGGTAAAGGAGAAGGGGCATGGGGGATGAGAGGGAATAGAAAGGAATGTTGCAAAAGCCAGGCAAAGGACTGTACATGCTGAGCACCAGGATCTCAGACATGGATGCAAATAGAAAATGTTGTGGGCCTCTTCTCTTCCTGAGAACTAGTTAACAAAATCTTAAAAGCCACCCAAAAAGAGTTTTGACATTCCCAGCGCTTTCCCTGATGTTAAACTGGAAGAGTTCTTTGAAGTGGTGTATTTGAGAGGCAGGACCAGAATTATCATCTTTTGGATTCACGCCACAGATAAGGAATGAACACGTGGCTTTGTTTTCTGCTTTTTAATATGCAATTATCAACACAACATTTCTACTTTAGTACAGGTGCAAATACATGATGAGAATAAACTGAGGTTTCAGGGAGGAAACTGCTACTTAAAGCAAAACTGAAGTGAGGGCATCATGTAATTCAAAATCTTCAAATTATATCTTTACAGAAATTAAGAATGGGTATAAAACACAACCTATATAAAATCTGCCTGGGTTCACATCTTTTCATGATGTTTAAGAAGCAGTAAATATTTACATATATCTTCACCAATCTGGATCCCAATATATAGATAACCAGATAATAATGTATTTATCTGAATCAGTCTTTCCTCTCACATCTCTCTTACCAGATCTCAAACCCTGAGGTGAGGGGCTGTGGTTCCAGATCCTCATTTACTTCTGCAAGACTGTAAGATAAGACGTCCACATAGACAATTCTACTACATTTCCCTTCGATTTTGTCTTTTCAGAACATCACCAAGGTTTTCATTTTCACTTGTGCTGGCTGTGCATTATTCTTACTTCCCTGGAGTTTGCTGAGTTCAGGATTGCAGTGGAGTTAGCCAAAAGCCAGGCCCATTAATTCCAATAAACTGTTTGAGGGAATCATTTCTCATACACTAAGACAGTTTCTTCCATTGTTTTAAGAAATTTTAAATGTCTCATGTAACATTTTTTTTTTGTGCAAAGTATGAATTTTTAGCAGATATACAGGATCTAATAAAAACCTGTTCTAATTTAGCTTAATTCACCAAAATCTCACTAAAAGTTAATTTACTTTTTATCTTCAAGTGATAGAACAGTTCATCACATGAACTCACATAATGTAAAAAAATATGTATTAAATTACATATGTTAATTACATGCTTAATCTTGCATTTTTACATACATTGAATCAAAAATGCTGTTTTTAAGATTTTGGTCTTGTTTTCCAGAAAATACTGATTTATTGGAAATGAATTTATTGGATTTTTTTTTTTTTTTTTTTTTTTTTTTTTTTGCTAGGTTTTATTTAGCTCTTTCTTTGGAATAATTTTCACAAACAAAAAAATGCATTGCACGGCTCATAACATAAAAACCTATGCAACACTTAAATTTTTATTTATTTAAACACATTTTAAAAATGTTAGAAAATCCTAGATTTCCTTAAAGCAGCTGATGTTATATCTATGAGAAAGAGGATTTTGGCATGGTGTCTCTTTTTTCCTTTTAACACAGAATGAAAATAACGTTGATTTAATCACAGTGTGGAATAGGGCTCTTTTTTGAAAGACCAATCTATTGCCAGACTATTTTCCACTGAGACCAATAAACAACATACAAGGTTTTAACGAGTAAATTAATAGCACTACAAAAACGCACCTATCAATGTGTGTAGTATGTTTATTGGGGGAGGATAAGTTTCTCATTCTCTTCACCCATGTCATGTATTTCTTGCCCATGGAGGATAGTGAGCTAACTGGGAACTCACCATTTTACTGACTAGAGATTTTTCCCTTTTAGTGAAAGTTTAAAATGTATCATGGGAACAAAAGCCTTAGAATTGGGAGTCTACATTTTACATATATTCACAGTAAAATGGAGAGCACTGTATATTTTCAGTTGAGACAGGCAAATACCGATCAGGTTTTCCCTGTATCTTTGAGTTAGAAAACATTTCCACCTGTACAAGGAAGCTACTTGCACTAGGAATGTAACGTCAGAATTTCAGTACACATGACACTGGTATAAATGTTTGCAGAACTTCAACCAAGATTTTTTATTTTCCATTTTCAGGTTTGTAAAATCCAAGCAATTACAGTACAGACAGCTGAATAATTATTTGACCAACTTTTTGTGCACCTGTGCTGCTTCACTATAGAAATTAAATGTATAGCTAAATCTAATGGCAACATGTTGTTTTAGTTTAGGTTGTTTTCATCCTAACAACACCAGCATGTATCTTTTCTGTGCATTTTATTTACTGAACTGGGCAAAGAATTACCATGTAATGGCTGCTGGGCCACACAGCCCCATATATACAGACCCACACACACCCTCCCAACACCAGACCCAGGTCACTGTTTGATTTGTCTGCACAGATGCAACTTCTGCATCCCAGTCATTCTCAGGATCTCTGTTAGTGGTGGAAGTAAAACCCCAGTGGATGACAGCTCCATGCCAATGAGTGTTCTTTAACAATCAGCACTGCTTTTGTTCAGAAAGATTCTACTCCAAAACTCTGTAGGGAAACAGGAGAGAAACCATTTTGAGCAGAAGCCAGGCGAGGGAGCAGACTTCTGCCACCTACACACACATTAACCTTGTTACAACTCTCTCCTGACTCACTGATAATTGGCATGTCTCATCTTACACTCTAGAATTCCTCTATTACATGGAAATGCATGTCAAAGAAGTTCTTGGAAACAGAGGTTCAGCAGAAGTGCTGCTTTTATGGGTCTGTCCCTCCAGGACCTCGCTCAGTGCCCACCTGATTACATTACACAGCACATTAGCATGGCAGGTACTTTCGGGTGAATTGGGATTTTTGCTGTTTACAAATAATTGCATAAAAACAAGTTGTGCTTAATTTCAAAAGTAAAAGAAAATCCTCTATCTACCTAGGATATTTACAACTACTTTGCTACCTCTTTAGAAATTTCTTGATTAAATCCCAGGGTATGATAGATACGCCTTTCACTTTTTCATCAAAGTGATGTTCATTCATCCCTTCACAATCTTCCAGCAGTCCCAAGAGTAAAGTACTAGAAAATGAAGGATTGCAGCATGAATCACAGTGAATGTAATCTGAAAAAGACAGCAGAGCGTGCTTAGGAATCTTTCTTTTGTTTCAATCATTCAAACTTCATTTCTCCAAAACACAAGATGATAGACTTGCTGCTTTATTTCAAGGTCTTTTCCAAGGACAAAGGCAAAAGTAAGGGCTTCTTCCTTAACAAAGGTGTTTGAAGTGATACCCCCACCTACTTCTGGTGACTTTTTTCAGGAAATTTAATTTTTAATACTGCTCATCTATGCCTTACATTTACTACCTGGGCTTTCTATTTCTTCTTTGCACTCTTCTAGGAAGAGTGAGTTGCCACATTACCATTTCTTTCATGATCAGTTGGAAGCTTTTCCTTTTCAATTTTAAATTCCCTTTCCAGAATATTATTTTAAAAATAAAAGTAGGTTTCTGTGCCTGAAACAAGGGCAATAAGAGCTTAGAACTTACTAATTTCTCAGAAGGAAAAATTATTATTTAAAAAATTATCTAGTCAAGCTTCTGGTTTTGAAGTAATTCTTTTAATACCCATGGTATTTTTTGGTACTAAATTCATGATAGAAATGTATGTTTAGATATCAAGGGTATCATGCAAAACAAGAGGGCTTAATTGTTGCAGCTTAGTGAAAGTGCATTATGTGAAAACACAAATTTCATTATTAAAGAGTGAATCACTTTTCATCTCAGACATTTCCCATCCCTAAAAATAATCCTTTGACATATTTGCTGTAATGCTCATCTCTAACTTCATATAGCATCCAGTTGTGTCCATTGCCTTTCTCTAGAGAAACTCTATGGCTCTTTTCTCTCAGACTCTTTGCTTTCTATCTAATGAGAAGATAAATAGCAAACAAAAATGGTAGGCTTTATTTTCTTGTTGCCTCTTCTGCCCCTTACTTCCACGCTGTGCTCTGTTCCTGGGAACAGTGATAAGTGGTATTGAGACAAGCTCTCGATTCAAACCCTGACAATAAGGTTTAGTTTATAGCAAAGCTTGCCAAACCCTAACTCATATAAATACCACATCATCAATTGCAAAGTTTTCAACTAAGCCCTATAACTCTTCTCCAAGAGCTTTTTTACTTCTTGATATAAGCAATGAATTTATACGTGTGCTCATGGTGTTATGTAACTCACTGCCACTGACTAAGAAATCCAAGTAACTGATAGCATGGATGAGTTAGACATTATATCCATCTCAGGCAGCTGGAGGTGCTTGCAGGGGTTTAGTCAGGAGTTTGGATGCCTTACATGTCTCCTGAAGTCAGCCAGGAAATCTAGGCATCACTGGAAGCAAATCAACTCTCCAGTTTGAACTGTCCTCTGGAAACACATTTCTGATTCAATGGCTAAATAAGGTAGGATGAATCTGGATTTGTGAGATTGTTTGACATCTTAATTGGCAAGTTTATTGGGAAAATAAATAAATGAAAGACTAGAGTCCCTCTCTCTCAGCTCTTGAATGAAATCACTTTTCCTGAACTGAATGAGCAAACCCTCCATGTCCTTGAGACTCAGAGACTCAATGGAAACCTCACTAACTAAGCAAGAGACAAAATTTTTTAAAAAGCAAAGACGAGTTAGCTGCTAATTCTTGTGAAAATCTGAAAGTACACAAAAACCGCAGAACTATTTATTTAAATTATAGAGATACATGATTTCACTACTGGATTGATGATTTCAAATACAGAAATAGTTTTTATGCCTAGAAAATTAATTGGGGGAATAATATATTGAACATATTTTTCATTCAAAATAAATTGTATCTAATTGAAATTTTTCACCTGAATTTGTCAACTGCAGCTTATCCCAAACTAAACACAAAATAGACTAGACATCCTCATTTTGTTAGTTATTTGCAGTTTGCACATAACAAGAACCACAGGAGTCTAAGCAAGTCCTGTTTCCCACCCAGGGTTGATTCAGAATTAGATTTGGTTTTGCTCTGCTGTAGTGCAGCAGACATGACTATGTCTTGTTTAGAGCACATTTAACACATCTGCTCAATATTTAGGGTCTCAAAAATGAATGCATGGCCACTTAGCAAACAAAATCAAAAAAAAAAAAGCTGGAGTCTGATATTTTTCATAAGTACTTCATTGTGTCTGGAGCACTCATGTAAGATAATCTCAGTTGCCACCTTATCCTAGAAATCAGAACCTTTCACTCAACTTGGACTTTGCTCATTTCTGGAGTCAAGAATGTGGCACTATGCAGAAGACCCTGGACCAAAAAAAGGGCTTGTAAGCATCCCAGCACTCAACACAGTGTGATTTGGCTCTGAGCCCAAATCAGGATACATTTCTCAAGTAAGCTCCTAATTTCACAGCTGGGAGAACTTTTTCTTTGTTATTATTCCTTCTCTGTTAAAGTGCAACTAGTTTAATTTAAAATCACAGTGGTTTCAGCAGACAAGCAGCAGCAGTACCTGTCATTCCCAACAGAGCTTGTTCTGAAAATATGTATTAGTTCTTGTGGTGGAAGTCAAATATGTTTCAGCTATAAAAAAGTGAAAAAGGAGAAACCCAGCTAGCAGGTCTCTCCTGAGAATCAGGAGGACTCTCAGGAGAGCCGACATCTCTGCTGCTGCTGCCAAGCTAAAAGTGTGCGGCAGCAGGAACACTTTTCTTCCTCGTCTCTATTTCAAGTTAAACAGATTAATATAAACCAGGTATACAAATCATAATGACATAACACTCAAACACAACATTGACTTGGTCTGTACCCAGTTACGGTTTCAATACCCCACCTACAAAAGGACACCATTTTACAAGCTTAGAATGCTATCTGTGCAAGGGTATGAAAAGTTTTGTCATCCTACTTGGACCTGGGTAAATTTATGGTGTAAGTGTCCCTGGGGTCTGTTGGCTGACTGTAAAGAGATAGAAGGTTGTGCTGTGTGCTCAAAAAATATAAATATGGTTTATATATTCATCAAGAGAAAGATAAATTGCCCTATTGTGATAAATAACACAAAACTCTGTGTTAATTCTATCCCAAGCACCACTGAGTGCTATAAAATCCAATGAGAGTGATGACCGAATTCAATTCAGATTCAAGAGTTTAATGGATGAAGTTGTGGTTTGGAACTGAAGGTTCCTTTATGTCACAGAGCTGAGGACACGTGAGAGCAATTAACTCTTCTGAGCCACCTTTATATCAGAAGGAACACATACCTTGGTATTTACTGTGCCAGCACCTAAGTGCGTCTCTCGTGGTGAGAGAACATTTACAGAAATCATAAAATGAAGTTTAATCACTACCAACACTTCCAAGTTGATTGGATCAGCTAAAAATAAAAAATTGTTCTTGTATTTTTATGAGCCAAGTATAATAAAGTAGGGGAGAGGGGAGGAATTCAGGGTCTTTCCTTGCTCCCACACCAAGGAAAAGAATGACCAGCAGCTTCTTTGCTCTCCTCACAGGTTCATTAATCCTCATTTGTAACTTTCTGCAGAGAAGGAAGATATGTTGTTTGGGTGATGGTAAGCTGCTGCCTTTACCATGTCCTTGAATATGAAGTATTGTACTGCAGCCCACAGAACAACCTTAATTAAAAGATTCCCTATTGGAACTGGTCAGGAGGAGGCCACAAAGTTGATTAGAAATCTAGAACATCTCTCCTGTAAAGATAGGTTGAGAGAGTTGGATGGTTCAGCATAAAAAGATGGCTGCAGGGAGATTTATTGCAGCCTTTTGCTTTACAAAGGAACTTACAAGAAAGACAGAGAGAGACTTTACTTTTTTCCAGAGCCTGTTGTGACAGGAGAAGGGGCAATATTTTTAAACTGAAAGAAGTTAGGTTGAGGTTGCACACAAGGAAGACACTTTTTTATTATGAGGTTGTTGAAGCACTGGAACAGGTTGCCCAGAGTTGTGGATGCCCCATCCCCAGAGGCGTTCAAGGCCAGATTGGATAGGGCCCTGAGCAATCCTCTCTAATAAAAGATGTCCCATGGCAAGGGTGTCGAACTGGATGATGTTTAAAGGTCCTTTTTTATCCAGTCCATTCTGTGACTCTGTGAAAAGTCATTGATGCTTGTGCAAGTTATACTTCTGGCTGTATTTCCACTCTGCATGGCCTGGAAAACTGCCCTCCTGCAGGGACAGGGGTGTGCAACACTCCCCACACACACAGGGAGAGCATCACAGCTAAAAGAGGGAAGGTGCACTTTAGGGATGGAGTTTGTTCTCTGCTCCTCATCCTAAAACCACACCTTGGAGAGGAAAGATAATGAACAAAGGCAGCAAACACTTCCATCAGATCCATGGACTTGGTGCTTCACTTCTATCCTGGAGAAACTTCTTCTAAGGCTATGAGCAGCATCCATTGAAACATTTTTGATGTTTGCAAAGGGACAAAGCCACTGTTACATGCCAAACAAGACAGTGGTTTGGGGTCCTTTTGCTACGAGTGTCTTCACTCTTCTGTTCAATTTATTTCTCTAATAAATTCCACCTATATCTGCTCCAGCCTTTCTCTGATGATTTATACCTGGTTGGAATTTGCCTGTGCTAACAGCTTCTTTTTGAACCAGGCAGTGAAATATGAAACTCTCTCAGCCACTGAGTAGCAAACCCTGCATGTACAGCCTGGCAATCTGTGCAACAGGGGTGCAATGAGCCCCTCCCAGACCCAGCATCCTGCCACTAAGTGAGAAGTGCAACAAGAAAGTACGAAGGACATCCTGTCTCCTTCAGAGAGCTTCTTTCGCATTTACCTGGATAAATACTCAAAATACAGGAGCAGCAGTCACTGTCTATACCATTTACTTTTTTTTTCATTTACAAAGGTATTTTGGTTACTTTACCTACATTAAAAAGTTTTCCAGCAGTCAGCTGAGGAAAGTGAAGCACTCCTGCTCTGATTCACTTTTCAGACCAGTAAAAAAAAAGGAGTAATGTAATTCCACTTATCTTTTTGGCACCAGAAGAGTAGTGATACAATGGCTGAGCCCAATGAAATCAGTAGTGATCCTAGAAACCATTTGGTCTATTGATTTTAAATGGGCTTAAAATATCATTTTCAAAAGGCCTTCTGGATCATTTACTAAGAAGAGCCAAATTGGAGAGGCCAGCCTCTGCTATTACTTGCAGCAGTCTTGAAGTCTAGTGCCAGGCATTTCAAGTCTAAAGGTTAAATAACATAATATGTGCCTGAAGTATGTCACTGAACTTTTACAGAATGCCAAATAATTTGTGATATTAAGCATTGCCACATTACTACACTACTAGTTTCTGCACTACTGTTGCTTTGGTACATGGTAGTACTTTCCATAAGTGTAGCTGAAACTCTGCAAAGCAATTAGTTCAATGAGAATAAAAAATGAAAAATCAATCTGAAGTGTAGCTGAGTAGACTTCCTGAATCTCTGAATTTATGGAAACAATTGCTTAGTAAAATAGGAATAGTTTCTTTTCTGACTTTCAACATTCAATTAACACCTGGGCAGAGGGATTTCTGTATACTTGTTGATGCTCATTAAATAGATTGGTCTGAATTGTCCTGTATTTCATAAAGGCATTTGATTTGTCCTTGACTTGGACTTGAAGTCAGAATCAAACTTCATCTAAATATCTTAACTCCTGGAAAGTTTTGAAATATTCAGTTAAATTTTTTGCACTAACAATTTTTGCTGCTGCACATTGGTCTTTTCTTCTTATTATCTTTGGGGTTGATCACAACCTGTAAGAATGGCAATAATTTAAGAGAACAAAGTCAAAATAATTCATGTGCAATCCTATAATCTAAATAAATATGAGAGATTCCAGCAAATGTGCAGTGAAAACACACAGTGACCAGGAATCTGTGGCTTAAGTATTTTGACATATAAAAAGATGTTTGCCTGGACTGAAGAGTGAGATTTCTGACTAGCTTTGAGGCAATGAAAAAAAAAAAAAATTATATACTTTAATCATACCAGAAATAAGGTTATATTTCTGAAGAATTTTTCTGAATCTAAGTAGCTTCTAGCTTAATCTACAGTTCTCCACTTGTAAGTGCTTAACAGAAATCCCCAAAATAAGAACATAAAAACTTTGCTCAGAAGAGATAGGAGGGATCACTCACATCTCACAATTAAGTACACAGTGGTGTGGGTCAAAAAGTCAGACTGAGATATTTGATTTTTATTTATTTTTCTTAAAACTTGTCAGTAGTGGCATCATGTGAATGATGATAAATAAGATTGTTTTATCTGCGTTCTATCATCTATGGGCAACTCTACCACTCCAGTGCAGCCTAAGTCTGATTTTCTTACCATGGTGTTAACTGGAACATGCCTTGGACCATGGTTCCAGTTCTGTGACAGAATTCCTGGGTATTTAATTCTTGTGGATTCCTAGGCACGAATTGGACACTTAATAAGGACATTAACAAGTGCTATATGAAAAGTATCTTACTTCAGCCTCTCTTCTTTCATGTCAGGAATAAAATGTTATAGTAAATCTGCAGATTCCACAAAGAGCAACTTAAATTCCATGCGTCGTAAACATATTTATGTTCTCCAAATATATTTAGGATGATTTAAGTAGTAACTACTTTGCAATCTTAAAATACTCAGAGGTTTCACTTTGAATTCTGAGATCAATAAAAATTAATGATGTTTGGTGCCACTATAACCCAGAAGCTTTTGAGACATAATGATCTTTAAAGAAGGAAGTCAGAAGTTTACTGAAGGAAGTTTATTAAAACTGCCATATCTTACTAACATAATTTTCTTATCAGCTTCTCACCACACTTTTAATTTTCTGGAACAAACAAATATATCAATTGCACAATTAATTTCATTTTGGTCATTTTAAATGGCAAGAGTAAAACCCAGGCACAAAGAAAAATCATTTGCAACTTTAAATACAGAGAGTGAATGTATCATTAGAGTGTCCTTTAGGCAAAACAGTCTGCCTTATATCAGCATGATGTATGGCACTAAATTATTGGATTTCAGTTCACAGAAGGTATTCCTCACTGCCATGATGGGCCCCAAGTCAAACAAGAGTTCAGTAGGTGTTTCATTTTTAATTCTCTCTAGTAAGAATGTGAAACAGATAAAATAAAACTCAATTATAACTGGTAGAGTGGGATCTTCTTTTTAAATTACCCCCTTACACATTAACTGGAGGAAAAACAAGATAACATGATGACTTCATTTAGAAGTACTTGTTGCTCTCCAAAACTAGTCTAATAGCTGCTAAATCTTATGTCACTGCTGTTCCTGACACTTGGTCACTGCTATCTGCTACATGCTGAGAATGCCTAGGCTCTGAGGACAGTTTTGGCCTATGTGGGCTTTATGTTTCGGGTTTTTTTTTTTCCTTTTGATATCTGTATCCAGGCATCAGTGTATAATTTTCTTTACCCCTGGTTGCTTTTAAATGCACATCCCCTGTATCCTCTGCATTGCAGATAATTGCTGTAGATCTTATTGATTTTAGCTGTTGCTGGTGGATTCGTTTTCCTTAGTTTCCAGTAAAAATTAGAGAAATGTCACCCACGCCCTACAAAATATTTGTCATAGCATCTCTACATACATAAATGCAAGAAAAACTTTTATATCAGCAGTAATACCAGAAAAAACATTATTCATCTTTTTTGTTGTTGCATCAGTTTTTGTTATCTGTCTTAGCCAGTTTCACATGAAAGAGTTTCTTAATATGATAAGCCATGCCTAGCATTGGAGAAGTCTGCATTTCAATTAGTCTGCTGTTTAAAATGTTAATGCTTTCAGCCTTTTGATCAGATTGGCCTTAGCTATTTTCTTGTGGGTCTGCTGCAACTGCTCATATCTTCAATTAGGAAAACCACTGATAACAGCTACAGCAAAGTATCTTTAAAAACTCAGCCAAATTATTCTCAAGGTAGAGGTACTATATATACTGGTACTGGACATCTGCCTTACCTTGAATTATACTCAAAAGAACAGTTTTATTTATTCACAGTCTTCATTTTAGATGTTGTTTATCCTTGAAAGAATGAGCAATGTGAAAAGTATGATATCTCTCAGCATGTGAGACCAAATCAGACTGATCAGCCTATTTCATTCTGTAAGAACAGACACATACATTTTAATTTTCTTTCCTAGCAGACCGTGCAAAATGCTTTTTTTTTTTTCAGATACCTCTAACTCTTAAGTGACCACAAAAATCTCTGCCATACTCAAGGTAACTACTACCTGACTCATGTCAGATATATGGGGCAGAATGCACTTTTCAAAATCCACTTTAACCAGCTGGCTAAATCTAATAATCTAATCTCTTTTCTTGTTTTTTCTTTTTTTTCTGTTCTTTTTTTTTTCTTTCTGTTTTTTTTTTTTCTTTTTAATTTCTCTCTAAGAGCTACAAAAAGTACCTCTGTGCATGTCAAGCCACCCTGCTGCGACTAAGTGTATATCAGCTCTCAAGTCTCAGAATGAACACAGATCTCTCTGAGGGGCCTCTGGGATTCTCAGACTGTATCAGATGCTGACAGAAGCAAACACCCTGCAGGACACATTTGTTGCAGTACTATCTACCTTTCACTCTGCCATTTCTGTTTCAAGTGGGATGAATTCTCTTTTCAGACTTAAAAAGTAAAATCTACATCTCCCAACCACAACAGGTAGCTCCTGAAGGCAGAATGAGGATGGAGGATGATATACTAGTCTTCCCCACTGAAACAAT
The DNA here is from genome assembly GCF_048771995.1 of Taeniopygia guttata. Classification (NCBI taxonomy): domain Eukaryota; kingdom Metazoa; phylum Chordata; class Aves; order Passeriformes; family Estrildidae; genus Taeniopygia; species Taeniopygia guttata. Next base: position 13,198,036 of record NC_133027.1, on the reverse strand, counting down.
CTCACTGTGAGAAACCCATTAAAATTGCTCTAGACAACATTGTTAATAACATTAAGTAAATTTATGTTTAGGGGATTCAGTTGAAAGAAGACACTTGTGTCTTGGTTAACTGCCTGGAAACTACATGTGTATTTTTAATTAAATATAAATAATTTCTAGGTACAAAAACTACAGCCAAAACCATCAATCCCTGTGAGTTGAGTGTATATTAGTCAAATTATTTTTAAAATAATAATAACGATTATAGACATTTTTGTTCTGGACGAGCGAGCTCTGAGAGGTGATGCCTCTCCTTTATGTGTAGGAAACTGTCTTCCTACATGTAAAAAGGAGCTTCTCAAGGCTGGAAAATCCTCAATGCTATAGTATTTTCAAGTGTGGTGAGAAAAACTGGTTTAAATCTGAGGCAAAAAAAAACAAATGAGAATGTTCTCATTAACTCAGTTCTGTATTTATGGAGGTGTATATATACAAAGTTATGTGGCACCAAGTTCCAACATGCACTTTTTGAGCTGGGAGGAAGGTAAGAGTTCTCTGAGATCCTGTCAATGTACCATGACAGTGGCTATGAGCTGTACCTTTCCTTCTTCAGCCCTGCTTTCTATTTTGTGTAGATAAAATATTTTCTGCATGGTTGATTCCAGAAAAAAAATTGTGACTGCTTCTTCCCAGGTAAGGAACAAAATGACAAGGGTGGTTTGTAAACCCATGTGAGACATCTGAAACCAAAAAAGAGGACCAAGACCTAAGAGGTGCCCTTGTTGTCAGCTTTTTCTCATCAGCTCTAAGTGGCTTTGGTTGGCATCTTAACAGTTTTGGGTTTGTTCTGATGTAACATTTGACAGGAATCTGGATTCATTCTCTTTTGGGAGGACCTCTTTTGGGAGGAGCTTTAACATTTTATCAGGGTATTTGGAAGCCCAGATAAAATAGTTTTGGCAGAAGAATGCAATGATTCTGTGTAACTGCTGAGTTGCAAAACCTTTTATCTACCTGTCTCAAATTTCTTTTATTATGGGAGAGAATTGGTTCAGTGGCACCCAGTGTCCCTGTGGCACAGTGACATTTCAGGAATCATTCCCGTTCAGCTGGAAGCTGCTGGCATTTGACCAGCTTGGTTAGCAATTCCACAGCACTTACAGAAAAAGGGTAAGTCTGAATAAGCTGATTTGTGAGCTTCAAGTCAGCCACCAAAGACACCAAGAAGTTCTGAATCTCAGACGTTGTTTGAGTTGAATGAAAATTACCACAAAATCACTTTTTAGATGCAGGACACAAGTCTGCTCAGTGAAACTGACTAAAATAATAGCAAATTTTTTCTCCTGATCTTTTCATCTTTTCTATCCTTGTTGTCAGTGTATTTGGCATGAAAAAACCCTGTGCAGTCTTAGGAAAGTCTCCCTGCCAGCACCTTGAAGCCTGATCATGTGCCTGCTCTACTAAGGAACCTCCCATCTTCTCCTCCTGTGGCAGAATTGTTCCCAGTGTGGTCTTTGCTCCTTCCTCCCTCACCTTCAGAAGCTTTTCCCATCCATGATCCCTCACTATCTCCCCAGGAAAGAGCAATCTCACCTGTCTACAGAGCTCCTCTTGAGGGTGAGAGCCACACAAAGGTGAGCTGGAGTCTCCCCTTGCTGACCAGACACTGCCAGAGCAGATTATAAATTATGCCTAGGACAAAACTCCGACAAAAAGTAAAATGCTATCCATTGCCCTTGGGTTGAAATAGTGATGATACACAAGCTTGAGTTAGCAATCCTTAATTGTCCCCTGCGGTTCAACTTGAACTTTTGAGACGAGCTTAAAAGCAGCTAGTTGTTTACAATAAATAACAATTTACTCTTATTTTGAGCCAGAGATAAAGCCACTCCTCATTATATAAATGCTGACATGCCCTTTATGTGCAGAGGTTTCACTTTTTGGCTGAAATGTGAAGTCTGCACAACTTTCTTCCCTAATGCTCTTCAATTCCTTGGCTCATCCTTTAATTCCTTAATGCTCAAGTGCTACTCCTTTAAAGGTAAGGGGTTTGCTGCAGTCTCCTGGCCAAGCACCAATTTGGCACTTGGAAAATTTTGCCCAACTCCACTGGAGTTTCTCAGTGACACAATGGGATTCCTTGCTGCCTCCAGCTGCTGCGTGGTGCTCCCCACTGCAGCTCACAGCGGGCTGCTCCCCAGGAGTGCTGGCAATTCCTCACAGCAATGTGATTTACAACACTCTGGTGGGAACGTGTCTGCAGAAGATACAACTTCTAAAAGGTTGTCTTGAAGTAAGAGAGATCTGACAGAGACAGTAAATCCTACTGCAAATTAGTTTTGCAGAAGTAGAAGAAAAAAAAAGGGCTTTAATGTGTACAGAAAGTTCCAAGGAAAGGTATTCAGTCCTGTCACAATTACCTTTTGGCTGACCTTTGCTAGATTTTGGAGAATGAATATTAATGACTCTTCAGCACAAAAGCAATTTAATGAGAAGAACTTACTTAACACTGTATTTTAGCAGCTGGAAAGCTACTTCCTAATTACCTAATAAATCTATTTGCTAAATTTTAGAGTAAGAGCACAAATGTATATTTAATGTTAACATTATAGTGGGGTCTTTGTTTCAGATCATGGCTAATTAGAAGCTTCAAATTGAAATAGACTTAAGAGAGATTAAAAATATTTCATTCAAACACCAATTATGTATTTGCATTAGGCTTATTTACAAATATTATACCCTGTGAGCTTTATACTTTCTAGTATTAGTGTCATTTTCTCACTCAAAAGAACAAAATCGTAGTATCCCCAAATAATTTTCCTCTCAAGGTATAATTAGGTGATATTTCTGTTTCAGTAGGAATTAGCATTCATAATTTATATCATGTTTTCATTATATAGTTATGTTTTAATTGCAAGAAGAATTTATAGTTTAATTGCAGCAAATGCTGATTTCACTTTGTTACAAAATCAGTGACAGTGAAGGGCAAGATGTCTAGAAAAGAGGCATCAGTTATTCTGATTAAACGTCAGGACTGATCTAAAGCACACAGATTAAATTAGTTGTGTCCTACTGACTTCAAGAGGCCTTGAGAAGCCAATCAATAACATCAATCAGAATTGAAAAGGAATAGCCAAATCAGCTGCTGAATCAACAAATAGCATTTAAAACATGCTTAAATGGTTACAGAAAAGTCAAACAATGCCAAAGAATTTGGTAGATTAATATTTTGATGAGCTGTGTTCCTGTGCTAGCAAAACACCTTTCTGGTTGTTAGATACTGCTGATTTTGGAAAAAAAAAATCTTTAAAATTTGAATAAATTTGCTTATGCTACATGGAGAAAGTGTAGGATTAAAAAACCGTTTTGCAAAGAAATGTGTTGGAACTACTGTGGGTTTCAAAACAGTGGATGCATTGTAACACTGCAGCCAAAATAATGATTTATACTGACTATACTGATAACATCCTTTTTCAAGGCATTTGCTTGTGTATCCTCATATCCTCTCAGAACAATTTCAGGTTCTCAACCTCCATATTACTTTGCAGGATCAAAACCAAATTTATTCTTATCAAGTAGATTGCATTAGAGTATTATAGCTAGAAACAAAAATAACGTTTTTAATCTACTGTAAAATAGCATGTAAGCCACTCATGAATCTATATCAAATTGGAAAAAAAAGAGATATTTTAAGAGAATACTTTATGACATGTCAGGTGAAAATTTTGGTAAAATAACCTGCTGGATCATACCAGCTACCTTCTTCTGCTCAATACTATTATTTTCTTATTTTAAACATGTGGTTTCATGTGGCTGACATCTGCAGATTGCAGTTCTGTGAAGAGTGCAGATCTCTGAACAGATAAATAATTGCAGAATATCAGAAGATTTCTCTGTTTTGCTGGGTTTCAGTGTTATGCAAAAAGTATTCCAAGCAACATAAGCAGCTTCACATCTGCTCTCAGTAGGGAAGCACAGCCTGACACTCAGGCAGCACAGCACACTGCTCTCTTTAGCCAAACAGTACACTCTCAGAAGGCACATATTTTTTTGAAGTTTGTGCTAAGATGTTCAGTCTTACTCTGCAGGAAAGATTAATAAGATTTTGAAATTGTATTTGTCTGATATTTATTTTGCCCCTATTCTTTTTTTTTTTTTTTAGACTGCTTGTATGATTCCCAGACCTATATTGAATAATTTTATAATTTTGTTACTCATAATTTTCATACAATGTCATTATTGATGGCAGCAATTCTTTAACTGATATGAGGAAACAGATAATAAATAATACAGCACCCTAAGAAATACAAGTGTGCTTATTCTGAAAGTTTGTCTTGGTGTGAATTCACAAGATAATGTTATGTAAATGTTACCACTATCATACTGTGTTGGGTTTATCCCCAAGGAAGGATGATTTTTATTCAGAACAGGGCCTTTGAGGGTGCCAGCACAGCCGGGGCAAAGTCCAGAATTATCCACCACAGCTTTAACGAGAGACTGAGGACATCAGTACACACAACCCCTGTCTATGACTGGGAGATGGTTAAATGGGCATCATGAATTCCTTGCCTTTATTGAAAAGAACACTTTCTACCAGAGTGTCTCAGATTCTTAGATTCAGGAAATTAGCACAAACCTATGCTCTACATGACAAAAAAATGAGAGGATGAATAAACCACTCCATCGCCCTCAGTTTCCAAGTAAGGGTCCAGACTATGAAAGTGCTTGTCAAGATGTTCCAGCATAGCTAGGAAGTGCTGCAGGAACTTCAATTGCTGCCTCTTTTACCTGAATAATTGCTGAACATTTTACCTGGCAAGTCTCTTAAAACTGCTTTACTAAACTGAGAAAATTTTAAACAGAGAAGTTTACAATGACTGTAGCAATTTTGACAATCAGATCACTTTAATCCCTCTCCATAACAAGAAGAATAATCTGAGACATGCCATTCAGATAATAAACAAATTGTAATTTCAGCAGTTTCCAAAAGAGTAGTTTAAATTCAGCACAGCTTTTAATTGTGGATACCAAAGCATTTGATACAGGCAAAAGAATAATAATAAAAAAAAAAGTTTAAAAATGTTTCCATAAAAGTGAAATGAAAAGATAACATCTTTCTGCACAAAAATGATAATGTGGAGTAAGAAATACAACAAAAGAAGAGAAGTTGAAGCCAATTTTCTAAATTAATTAAATATGAAGGCAGTGTGAGAGAGAAAGCTTCTAAGAGCCTCAGTATGATTTCATAGAGGGATATAATCTCAAATGCTGTGGTTTATCACCTGATATTGCTGGACTAAATATAAAAAAGAGGATCTTTACTCCTTTAGGCAGCTCAAAGAAGAGTTGCACTTCTGCTTCAAAATACTCATGACTAGAGGACTTACCTTTCAACATTAAATTTTTTTCCTTTCACTGAAAGGAAAAATAATGTTTCAAAATGGGATTTTTTCAACTTCATTACCTTAGTCTCATCATTTGAATGAGTGAGGCAGTGCTGGAAGAAAGCTGTGATTTGAGCAGAGAGAAAATGTTGCCTGTCAGACCCAGATTTATCCCACAGCTTGGGTTTTCAAAAGAAGTAATTTGGGAAAATAACCTTAAGCAGCAAATATTGGGGCATCATGACAGTGAACAGAAATAGCATGGTTTGGAACATCCCCAGTTTAGTTATAGCTAAGCATAAGAGTTTTTATTCATATTTGATCAGACTGAAACAAGGAGAAAGTTTTGGAGACCCTCTTTAGTTAAGAACATATTTCAAGCTTTTCAAAATGTTATATACCATTATGACACCAAAATCATAATTTTTCTAAGCAGGTATACTTGGATTTGACTTCTCTGTGGAGTGGATTCCAATGATACTGAAACCGAGTACTTAGTTTCAAATACTTTAACTTACAGTTATCTAAAAGCTGAAGTGATCAAACAATCAGTAAGGAGTAATTTTTTTATTCAGGAGCCACAACTCATTACTAATATCATCATCTCAGAAACTAATCCCACTTCAAGAACTGATGCCAACTCCTGAGATCAAGATGGAGAAAAATTCTCTTGGTACATACACAGCTCCTGCTCCAGGGGTCACTGTACTCTGCACAGTTTAGAACTCAGTGACACAGGAATATAAAAACTCGTTTATTGCAAACAAAAACATTTGGAATTATGTTCAACAAAGTCACAAGGAGATAACAGCAGTTTCACAGTGTGCACTTAAGAATAGGGATCTCAGAAACAGTATCTCAGAACACGGTATGAGACCACTGCAGTGGCTGTAATGCTTTCTCGAATAAGTGTTTCCAGTTTCTTCTTCTGAAGCTCTTTCATCTTGTGCAAATATCTTGGAGGAAAACGCATAAATTGAAAATTATGTAACAGGTTACACACACACTTCTCGAGAAGGTAGAACAAGCAGCTGTCAGTTTCTATTAAAATAGTTACACAAAGTAGAATGTCTGCAATCGAAGGACTGAGTAAATTTGCACCCATGCAATGTGACATCTAGAACATGCATCAGGCAGGCAGAAGGTTTCTTGAGGGAGGATTTAAATTCAAGCCCCCCACATTTTGTGAAAATATCCTGACTACTCACTGAGGGCATATTCACTCAGGGCAATATTCCTGGCCAGTTTTGCAACTGGTGCTTAACTTTTAGTGCCGTAATTATATTGTTTACTTTTGTTAGCACAATCTCCACTGGAAACAAAATGTTGTGCTTGATGTTGAATTAATTTTTCCTTGATCCACAATGACTATTTTCCAGTCCTCCATTGCTATGAGAAAAACTCTAAAAATAAATAAGCCTACTACTAAAAGAAAAAATTTAAAAACTAACCAAACAAAAAAACAACAACAAAACCCTCTTCAACTCAGGCAATACTTCTCAATTTTGGCTCAGCCACCAATCAAAAAACAGCTTATTGCACAGCTTTAAGAGAGATCACTTTTTCTATAAGGAAACAGTATGACATAAGCTGTCAGTAACTCACAGAACCACTGTGAGAGCTACAACAGTGCAACAGGGGGACAAGTGTGGGAGCAACAGACCCAGCATCCTGCCATGGGTCCAAAGCCAGTGCCACAACAGACAGCCTGGCAGTGGCAACAGGCAGTGGCAGGCACAGCTTGACCAGCAGCAGCAATGAGCACAGCAAGGACAGAGGAGTGAGCAGGAAACAGAAGAAAATAATAGCTTAAACTTTTAAAAATCCACTGTTTTTTCCAAAGGAAAGCCAGAAGACAGTGAACTGCTTACTAACATCGCAATCAAGGGAAGCCATCTCCCTGAAATGCTGATGTCTTCGTGCCAGTGAAACAATATCTAGTGTTTTCAAGTTGGGAAGAAGCCCAGTATCACACAGTTTGGTAGTTCAGAATAATTGATGATGACAGAAAACCTGACACCACAACTTTCCTGAAGAAGTTTTTAATATTTATGACAGATTTTTACACCTGTATTGTCCAAAAGTGTCCATCAGCTGTTACAGAGACATTCCTGAGCTCTTTGGAAGAGACTGCCACAGGCAAAGCCACTGCTGGCTCTGTCCAAATTCTAGTGAAAACATTGACAGGCTCCTACTGCTCCTGTTTGTGATTGCCCCAGATGCATCACATACCTCCCTGACATATAGACAAGTATCTCCAGGAACCCATAAGGACCTAGGAATCTCTAAGGGATCTCCTAAGGATCTCTAGGAGTCAGTCTGATTTATATTTTCTCCCAGTATTTTCTTTGCTTGAGAAAAGCAGCTTGATACAAAAAAATAGTACAAGATTTGACCCTAAAATCTCTCAATAGACAAACAACCTCACATTTGACTCCACAATTTAAGAAATTATATCAAAGAGGGACTATTTTCTCTCTCCTTCCCCTGTTTTCCTCCCCCTCTTTCCTTGGAAGCTTCAGAAAAATAGGAGCTTTAATAACATGAGTTGGACAGCATGAAATATTGCTGCACTTGGGTTTACTTTGTGCCCTTAATAACATAGTTCATGAAGGTAAAGATTCATCCTAGAGATAAAAGCAATTAAAATACAATTCTATGTTCAATATTATTACTTCAGCATTTTAGTAAATGTTAAGATTCCCATAATGAGTCCTAACATTGAACTATTTTTATTCCCTCCATAATCTAATTTCATTAACTTATCTGGAAAATGCAGGAAATACATTATGCTGCTGTTATTGAATGTGAAAATACATTCAGCAATGTGCAGCTGGAAACTTGTTTGCATATATTTCTGGGACAAAATGAAATGTAGGTGGAGAATGAATATAATGAAAGACCTGATACAAGCTTGGACTGCTGATTTCTTAAATGAAAATTTTTTAATAGAAGAGCACAAACATGTATTTTTAAAAGCTGGATGAACAAACAGGAATAGCTCTGGGCAGATCTAATCTGCATGGTTTGCGATTACAGTGTGCATTAAAGAATTGAAGATGACATTGACCTTGGTAGCACTTACAAAGGAAGAATTTTCACAAGGATGAACACGTCGTGAGCTGTGTCTTCAGTTTTGTGAACAGTCTTGAAATGTTTTTCAAATGTTCATTTCTCATGGCTCCAATCTTTGTACCCTGTAATTATTTTCAAGTAATAGCATACTAAATCTATGGGATAAAAGAGAGCAGTGTAGTGTGGCACGCAAGCATAATTCAAGCTTTTATCATCTTTTTAAAAAAATCCTCTTCTGAAAAATGTCAATAGAGATCCTGTTCTAAAAATATGTCAAAACATATTTTTCTACAATTTTCCCTTTTCACAAAAGTTTTTTTTACATATATATTGATAATAACAGGGATTTTTAAAACAAATAATAAAATATACATGTAAAACAGAAATATATATACATAAAAGGAAATAAGCACAGAAATACTCACAAACCCTTTTTAGGAAGCAAAAGCAGAGCTATATTTAATTCTCACAACACTGTCCTTATGATTATGGCTCCAAAATCAATATCTTGTTCAAGTTCCCTTGGCCATCACACTCCACATGTCCCTGGGAAATGAAGATTTCTAACACTACTGTTTTTTAGAACCATTCCTGCTCACCATCTCAAAGTTTGGTGAGTCAGCACCCCCCATGATAGCACAGGCTTACAGAAATGTGGTGAGGGAAGAACAGTGAGACCATTCCCCACACACACATGGCCAAAGAGCCCCTGTCACAGCGAAAATATTGGACAAGACCGGTAGTTCATGGCAGCTGCTCAGTTTTAGTGCACGTCTGTGTCACAAGCAAGGTAAGTTCAAAACTTTGGCAAGCACAGGCAGGTAAGCTTTGCTGGAACTAGGCTGAGTGTGGGAAAGTCTGACTCTATTTGCTTTCAACCATAATGGAAGAACCTCAGAAAATTCCAGCATAAAAGAAGTTAAGGAGAGGGAAGAAAGTGAGGTATGAAGAAGAACAAGTTGATATGTAGGATAAGGCACACAAAAGCTGGCCCAAATGGCACATAAAACATTATTCACTTTCTCAAGGACATGTTTTCTCCAAAAAGTGTGAGAATGCTTGGAATGGATGAGAAGAATTTAACTCAAACTCCATCTCCTGACTATTTATAGGACACTGTTTTTGCCAGGGACAGTTCCCTGCCCGTTGCATACATGTAATCCATCCCTTCACTCATGACGCCATCATCATCCTCCTCCAAATAAGCAGAGATATTTTAAAATTGAAACATTTCTTTATCTACCATAGAAATAAACCAAAGATTTCTCTCTTTAAAAACTTTTTTTTTTCCATTTTGCCTCCTTTAAATATCATAGGAACAAGCAATAACTAAAAGTAAATTTACAGACTGAAAAAATTACTTGCAAAACCTCTGGGACAGAAACCAAGTCATTGTTGCAATATTGTGCAGTAAACAGTGAGTTGTGAATCAAGATCCTGGATGCTGCTTGAATGCAGACCTAAGAATAACAGAATTTCAATGCTAGAGAGCACTTTAAACAGCTAATTCTTCCACCCTTAGGTCCAAGTAAGAGAGAAAAATATTTTTCAACTCTTGCACTCTATTGAGAACCCTGACTGTGGCAAAGCTTCCCCTAAGTCTCCCCACTGATCAATGGAGAAAGACAGTTCTGTCCTAAAGGCAATTCAGGTCACCTTAGGGCCTTCTTACTTTATTGATTGGGGTTTCCCAAGTCAATTCAATCCGCTTCTCATCTCTCCACTCGCAGCCATAACATCTGTTACAATTTCTGATATCTATCATTGCCAATATGTTGAGTTACAGGCTCCAAAATGCTATTGGTAATAGGAATATATATTTTGATAATACTTTAAATATGGTAGGTTATGCACATGCATATATATATAAAAATATATATATATATACACATATATATACATACATGCTGAAGCATTTATTTTTCACATTTTTTTGTGCAGTTTTGCATATTTCTGCATATTTAAGCTTTGACAGAAAGTGCTTGAACAGCAGATTATTCTATGCGTCTTTCTTAGTGCATACATTGAATATAATTTATATTGAATTTTCACTACAGTTCCTAGCTAAAAATATTTTCATAATTGAAGGGGCCTTGTAGTGGGAAAATTTCAAATAATGGAGGACACAATTCTATGATAGCATTGAATCAGATCAAATACCACATGGTAGCATATATTTTATAAAACAAACATCTCTTTACTTTTATTATTTTATCAGATCATGATAGACTATTTTTTCTCATAAAATTAAACATAGCTTGTTAAATTGCTGTAGTTCATAAAGACAACTATCAACCATTCATCTACCACATTGACTGTAAATGTTGAAATGAGTGCCCTTATTTACATTTTCACCTGAACCATTATTGACAAAAATAATTTTAAACAAAATTAACTTTTCATTTTCCCTGATATTTTTAAAATGTACTTCTAATTTACCTGACACTGTGTTTAGAAATGCTCTACCTCTGGCTCAGCTGGAACACAGCAGGTGAAGTGACCTCAGTGTCTTGGCTAGGGGAAAATAGCAGGTACATTCTCCAGCGGTGTATGGGAATAATGATGGGATGTCCATGCTGGGAGCAGAAAATTAAAATCCAAATTGAATGTGAATTTTAAGACCAAAAGTGGAACTCCTCCCTAACCACATGAAGCTTCTTGGTAAAGTGTATTCACAAAATGCCTTGGCACCATCTTCCTTAATGCAGAACCTTTTGATAGATACAGTTATTTGAACCCTTTCTGCAAAGGCTTCCTTGAAATTTATCATCTGTTTTGGTTTGGCAACTGTCTTCCAACAGTAGGAGGAGTCAGAGGACTTCATTACCTGTTTCAATTCAATGCCCTGATAGAGAAAACAACCACATTTCTATATGCAGGTGTTGCTATTAAACTGAATTTTAATAATCTTGCTTATATTCACTTATGAATCACCCACATTTATCCAAAATATACTGGGAAGAGCAGTTTTATCTTTGCATCCAGTCATTCAAAAGGCAGACAAAAAATACATTCAATTACTATTTATTAAAAAATCACATGTATTGGTAGATATAATGAAATTCAAGGTTTTCAGTAGGCTATAATTGAATCCTTTTGTATTAAACAAGCCCAAGCTATATCTATTGTTCTAGCAGCTGATACAAAATTATTCAGAAATTATATTTAAGCTTTCCTGCATAATTATTAAAGTATAATGACACTTAACAACTGCATTTGTGTTACAGACAGCATTAGCAAGTTTAGCTAACTCAAAAACATCACCAGATACAGTTTCTGCAACAGGAAAATTCAAAATCTATACGTATTGCTTCAATCAGATATGCAAAGACATATGGTGGGATCTTGGCTTGGCATTTTCCCGTGCAATTCCCAAAGTCCCTGGAATGGCACCAGCTTCCATCGCTGCACAGTCGAGAGCTCTTGTGCTGCTCCCCAGCAGGACGAGGTACCTGAACTATTCCCGCCGACGGTGGCTGGGGAAGCTGGAGCTGGCAGAAGGCCAGGCAGCATTCCCAGTGCCAACCCTTCCTCTGTTATTTAAGATGAGGGCATGTTGTTAGCAGCTCTCTCCAGCTGAATGAGCAGTCAGACATAAGGTTTACATAATATCTCAGCTGGACTATTCTACTTCTCTGCGTGGTCCAATTTTTGTTGTTTCGTTTGACTTATTGTCTGGGTTTTTGGTTTTGGGTATTTTCCAGAATTTTTTCCAGGATATTTGGGGACATTCTTGCACAAGCTGCACCATCAACCACAAGGGAGTTTGCCACTGAGTATAAATTCAGTGAATTAAGACTTTATCTCTTGAAAAAGTAGCCTGTGTACCTCTGTCTTCTGCAGACAATAGCATTATAGTATTTTCTTATATAAGCATCAGACAAACAGACATATTTAAAAAAAAACAGGTGAGTTCATTGATTTAATAATAGGCAAAAATGTTCCTCAGTGGAAAGATGATTAGCTGTATAAACAATGCTGAGGTAATTTCATAGAATCTTTCTATAATATTAATTGCTGCAGATTTTAGACTAATATGAGTTTCCAGGCATCCGAAATTTTACTATAAGGCAGAAAAAAATGCCTAAATATTTCAAGGAACAGGTTATCCTTCAGTTTCAGAACTATCTATTTGAATGTTCATTACAAGTACGCTTTAGTGGGGTCACATCATCTCCATACATGAGTTTGTATTGAAGTTACTGATTTCAGAATGACAAAGGCCATCTTCTTGGGTCTGTTGGACACAGCGGGTTGTAAATGCAGAAGTATATCTCCCAAATCTTAAGAAATCCTTCTACTTTAAACATCAACCGTTAGAAATATGACCTAAATGAGCTATTGATAAGACACTGTGCCTGGCAACCAGTTCATATCTAGCAGCACTCAAAAACTGTTTGCCCATGTGTGAAGACAAAACTCCAGGGGGACATTCCAATGCCTATAGACCAGCTCCCCTTGCTCTGTGCCAGCACACAATAAACACCACTCACCTAAAGATTTATGATCAGCTTCTTCTTGCTGGGATCCAGGGAAACTTAAGTTGATACTTCTTGCAAAGCACTGAGAAACCAGAATGCCTCTACCAACCCTCAGCTGATATTTAGAGTTTGCTATCCACCATAGGCCCTCAAGCAGCTCCACAGTGTCACCCTGCCAAGTTACCCTCTCTGAGACAGAGATGTCTGCTGCTGATGGTGAAGGTGAAAAAGTCATCCATCCATCCATCCATCCATCCATCCATCCATCCATCCATCCATCCATCCATCCATTCCTGTCCAGTTGCTGCCTCATTTGCATACTCCCAAGGGAGTTGTCTAATGCCCCTGCCCTTCTAGGAGCTGCTTCTGAACATGTGTCCCATTTGTCCATTTGTTTAGCCCTTTTAAACTTTTCCATAAATTAGTTACACTGATGAAGGATAATGTATTGTCCAGAACTATGCTTTCAATTAGTATGTACAGTTTTACTTTTGCATCACCAAATTTTTAGCGGGAAAGTTAGCAACTTTTGTTGTTTAAAATTACATTAAAATTTAAATAAAAATTTAAACCAGGTGCACACCATTTACTGTACGTTTTGGACAATCTGTGGTTAACAGATTAGTTTAAAACTCTTATTTTAGAACCAGCTGTTCCTAGAAACAAATTTTCATCTGAGATTCTTACTATTTCATACAAAAGGAACTATGAACCAAATTATAACTCTTTTTCTAGATTTTATTGGTTCATTGATTTCTCTCAATATTGTGGACTGAACTTTTTTTCTTACGGAGATCCTTAGAATATAAACATACTGATATGCTTACTGTTACGTATGATATAGTCTGAATGTTGCTGCTAAAGAAATTAAAATTTAAAGTTACTTAGTCTTTGCACTGGTGATAGAGATTCTATAAAAATTCTATAAAAAATTTTATTTGCAGATAAATTCCCTATCAATTCAGCTTGCTCAGTTTCCTTGTGTCAGCTGCAACCACGTATTATTATTTTTGTTGGGGTTTATCATCATTCCATCACTGTTCTGTAACACTTTTTATCCTGGAATACTCTCTTATCCACTGCAGGGTGAAATATTCTCTGTCTAAAAAACTCTGTGCAATCACAGATGGCCTAAAGCTATTTTCTGAATGCCTGTTATTAGATTACTCTTGTTCTGACACTTCAGGAATTTTTTTCAGACTTCACTCAGGTTTGTTTCTTTTTGTGCTTTTATTCAGTTGAAACTGCCTCTATTCTTTATTAAAAAAAAAATCAGTATAATAACAATTAGATGTCCCTAACCAAAATCTGCATGCTTCAGAGAATTCCAAGTGTCCCCATTTTTCAAGATATATAACCTCCAGAATTTATGCGCTATTATTTTTTCTCCATCATATATGCAATGGAATCAGTACCCTCAGAATGAGACAGTATGTCTGTAGCATTTATAGATTTATTCCAATTTTTGTCTAATGGGACAAGTACATGGAACTGGAAGTACCTCGGAGGAAACTGTCACTGAAGCCTAAAACATAATCTTCCTTTTAGCAATCTAAACTTAACTTCCTGAAATGCTCTTCTACATCACTCTAAACATTTGTAACAAATCTCTTTAAAAACACGGAGTTTTTAAAACTACATAAACACACCGAGGATTCTAAGGATGTGTGGATGTGACAGAAAATTTCAACTGTATATTTTAATAGATGAAAAATACATGACAGATTTTATTAATATTACATAAACTTTAAAAGGAATTCGCCCTTCCATTAAAACTTCTACTGGTAAACATTCATTATAAATCCCTTTGCTATCAAGTATACACAGGAGTATTCCTAAATAAATTACTAGCAAATACTGAAATATTAATATCTAAAACCCCCTTAAACCACAAAGATCAAAGTACCAAAAAATTAACGTTAAAACATTTCAACAGTTTTCAAGCAGAGTGATCCCAGATGTGATGTTTGGTAAAAGAATCTAGGAAGTCACTTCAGATAAGGATGAAGCTTCTTTGGCCGAGCCTTTCTTGACAGCCCAATCCTGATGGGGCCCTTGCATGTTTTAAGAGGCTGTACTCTTATGACATCATGAGACAAAAAGTATCCTATTTTGAAAAGAAAGAATAAAAAATGAAAGCAGGCCTAGAATTCTGTATGATATAGACAAGAATGACATCCTGACAATATATAAAATTAGACCAATATTAATTAAGCAATCCTTTATTTCATCCTATCCCACCTCCGCTCTGCTGCAGAGCATCAAACCGATTCTTTTGGGCTGAGAAGGAAATGCTTGCGTCTGGGTCATGTGCAGATTCCTTCTGATTAGAATAATCCTCAACCCAACATTACATAACTTTCCTAACAGACTGCAAAGGCTCACAATTTGATACAAATTAACATTTCGGGACAGAGTGGACAAGCTGAGGTGGATACACTTTAATACTCACAATTAGTCTGATGTCTTGCCCTGTGCCTTTCATTTTACATAAAGCAGGATAGGAGGATGCCTATTTTCTGTTCCACATTGTATTAGGTAAGGTATGCACCATGTAGTTATCTCTAGCACTGATCACTGTAGTATCAGTCGTCCTTTAGAAGTTCAGTTTTGCATAAAATAATACTGGGGCAGAATAGAATACCCATGACCTTGTTAACTAGAGATTAGCACAATGATTCATCTGGAAGAAGATGGGGTCAAATTTCTCAAGATCTTTTCCAGTTCTGTTCTTCATCATTCTATAAAATGATGAAGCACTGAGCAGTTAGCTAGAACATCAAATTGTGTGTAGAAGAGTTTTAGGTATTCAGCTGGTATCCTAGTAAAGGGAGAGAAAAGTTTTCCTAAGCCTTTTACAAGAATTTTTAATGGTGGGATGAGAAAAAAATCCCAAAGTTCCATTCTTAAGTCAAAGATAAGGCAGCAGTGCTGCTATGTCTTTTCTAAGAGTTTTAAGAGCCAGCTAGAAGAGGAAAGGCATGCACTGAAAGTTGGTCAAGTGTTGTGGGTTCATAAGTAGCCAGGAAAGCATGGCTGATAGTCACAGTAAACTGTAAAGCTCCTGGGGTATGAATCTTCTTGTCCCACCTAGGTATCTCCTTTCCAAAGCAGTCACAGGTTCTGTGACAAGATGTGATGGCTCAGAATCCTACTGAAAAACAGAGGGAGACAGTCACACATCAGCATAGCTTCTGACTTTAACTCCTATCAGTACAGTAAGTATAGTATTTCCCCTGACAAAACCCAATTTCAGAATAACCTCCAAGGCAACTTTCAGTGTAAATGGAAGAGAACTGTCTGCCAATGTAACTCCTCAAGTAAAGACGATACTCAACAGTTTCCAATTTGCCATCAACTGAGAAGGATGATGAGGGGAACATTCAATTTTTTCAGGTTCTTCTACTGGAAGAATTCTAGATTCCTGTTGATTCTGACAAAACACTGAAAAAAAAGGTATAAAATGCCCTAGAAATATGCCACTGCCCTTAACAACTTGCACAATTTGTCAGCAACCATGGATGAAAAAAGGAAATACTCATTGCTAAGGTGTCTTCCCAAACATTTCTGGGAAAGCTCAGATGGGACTTTAGAGAACACAATGAAGCAATATAAAGGAAATAGACATAACAGCAATGGAGAAAACATCCAATTTCCTTTGTCCTTAACCCTGCAGCACAAAATAGCAGGGAAAGGAGAAAAGGAAAAAACATCCAGGTTCAGTCATGGGGGGAACAATGTTTCACTTAGCAAGCCTCAATCTCATCTAAACAAGACTTCCAAGAAGATATTCATATCAACCCCCTTGGTGTGTTATGTACAATACAGCATTCTGGAACCTGAATTTCCCTAAGCCATAACAATACCTATTATGTAAGTCAGAAACTAGAATCCACATCACAAAAAATATAAAATCTTAGAGAGTAGTGACAAAGAGCAAAGAAGTAAAGCAGAATTTTCTGTAACATTTTGCATCAGGTATGTGAAATATTTTCACAAGATGACATAACTTCAATAAAATATAGGTGAAAAGAACACCAGAGTTCATCTGTCAATGTTTTTCAGTCTCTTTACTTTCCATAATGTCCTGAGTAAAGGAAAAAGGTTCTAAATTCTCAAACCAGAAAGCTGTTCAACAGTTTTAAGAGATGCAATGGGGGATAAAAGTCAAAATAGCAGTAGATGATTTCACTAAGTAAAGCAGAAGTTTATTTATAGCCTTTCCTTGACAAAGTTTTAGAATTTCATTTCAGAATAAACCAAATGTTTCCATATGTTGGAAAACTGCCAAAACATGCTTTGTGAAATCCTAAAAGATCACTTTACAATATCCTTCTGGATTTCCTTCCACGATGGGCACAAAATTGCAGATCTTAAAAAAAAATATAATGAATCATGTAGTATAACTTGGCTACATTACAATAATTGAAGGCCCAAAGATGTTTGTTCCAAATGGCTCCAAAATAAGCAGCAAAGGAAACCCCATGTTGTTAAAATTCTTTTCTTCTCTCCAATGAACAAAAATACTCATCAGTATGGCTTGTTCTGTGAACCAAGCTGAACACAGGACACTTTTCTAGTAACCTACAACTAAACCAAATGTGATTTCTATAGATAGAGATAGAAATAAAAAGGGAAGAAAAAAATACAAATGTTTGAGAAGTAAGTCTATTAGCACTGGGATTTGTGGTATAAATTGCAGAATAATGTAACTATTACCTCCTTCTTTCTGTAAATTATAGCTTTGTTCCTTAAATAGTGTGCCAGGTAAAAAAGCTGGATTCCATGTGTATGGATTTCTATAGGCTGCACCTAAATAGTGTTAAAACAAAAACAAAAACAAAAAAAATTGCGTTTTTTTATTTGATTATTAAAAACAAATTATTTCTTTTGTTTCATCTAGTGATTATTTTGTGGTTCTGTTGATTTGATTAAAACATGTATGTGCACACTATCGGTAATGTAAACAAAGCCACAAAGTCATTCTCAGAGGCTTGCAAAAAGTTGCTTCTACACCTCATGAAGTTCCACTTGGATCTTCTTATTCCAGGCTTAGGCAAAGTGATCACTTGCTGAGCCATTTTCCCAGTATCTGTTAAGTTTTCATGCTCTGCAAGGCATTCAGGTGTAACTTGCAGCACATTATGTTGTTAAAGCTCTACTGAACAGAATTCCTTCTGTGGTTTTTCTGTGACACTTTAACAATTTCTTCCCAGACACTACTTACTTTCATAATCCCTCTGAAATGTTCACTTTTTAAATGTAGATCCAAACCACTGAGAAATTTAGCTCTGATGACAATTTTGAGATAGTTGCACTTTCATCAGGTAATTTACCAAATATGACCAAAGCATAAACCTCAGCAACTTTGTTTGCAGCTGTGAGAACTCATCACTTCTGCAAACTGAATTTCAGGTCCAAAATCTGACAAATACACAGTTTGAAGAGGTTTTTGTTTTTTTTTTTTTTTTTAATAATTTACTTATCACTTTTGAGATATTTATACAAGAAGATAGAGCATTCACCGGGTTTTCTTCCCAGTGTCCTGCCTCAACTCATTAAATACCTCTTGATTATCTAGCAAAAGGGGTAGGAGTATTAGAGTTTTATGACTCTAAGAAATCTTATGAATCATATTTCCCCACATCCTATTTGTAACAGGGATTGATCTTCTCTGGGTAAAAAAAATTGAAAGTGATAAAACCAGCAGCATCTAAATTTTGAACAAAGATAACTATATTTATATAAGTTGTACGAGTTATATAGTTATATTCAGGATCAGGTTGGACAGGGCTCTGAGCTATCTGATCTACTGCAGATGACCCTGTTTGTTGCAGGGGGTTGAACCTGACGACCTACAAATATGCCTTCCAACCCAAACTATTCCATGAGTGAGTCCATGTTAGCAGTGAAAGGAAACAGTTTTCTCCTTTGGAAACATTGTATCATGTTTTAGTTGAGACTTTTTCTCTCTTTGAGTGCGCATCTCAATGTGGTATTTGACTCTTTTAGGGAATTTAGGACTCATTGTGATGAAATCAGACAAAATGAATGATCTGAAACAGAATGTGCATTAATGGAGGTTTCAGCAAGCCTGGAGCTGACCAGCTGGATTCTGAGCTGCACCTGTTACAGCACAGTGTGCAGTACTGTTGGAGTTTTTGGTTTTGGCTATTCATAAGCAAGTACATTTATCCACCAAATTCTGAATGCCATGAAAACATGAAATTATTTGAGTTGAGAAAGATACCTTTAAAGCAAATCAAATATTGCCTAAAATTTAAATTTCCTTAATTACATAAAAAAGTAATTCCATGTGCTTACCTTCTGCAGGAGAGTGCAGCAATTCTTCGCTTGACATTCTTGAAATAGAATATTCCTTAGATACTTGCTGGTCTTCGTTTTCATTCAATATCCTTTCATGCAATAAACTCTCATTAATGTCAGTCATGTGTTTTTCTTTTGTGGTACCACAGATTGAAGAAGAAATATGTATTTTCCTTTGAGAATTCCTTGCCATGTTTTCATCTATTCCCTCAGCATTACTTAATTCGCAGGAAGTGTTGAGCAAGTTTGTTTCCAAACTAGATAAAGTGTTTACATTTTCTTTGCTAATTTCATGAAACATATGTAGCTCTTCTAGCACTAAATCAAATTTTCTCTTCAGTTCAAATTCGTATGTGATTTTATTTTCTAGGGGTAAATACTTATCTTTTACATCTTCAAGACATCCATTGTTCATTATGGATAAAGGCATTTTTAATTCCTCTTCTGCAGCAATGAATGTTTTAGATTTATCTTCTGAATATGACATAATCAAGTAATTCATTACAGTCTCACATTGACTTTCATTAGTTACATGCATTTGTTCATAAGTCCTCTCTTCCTGTCCTTTTACATATTCAAGATGTTGTTTCAAAGTTGCTGGCTCTGAACTGCCTGTCTTATTCATCTCTTCGTGGCCTTGTAAAGCAAACGGAGCCGTTTCTTTAGCCGCTAGTTGCAAGTGTGTATCTGTCACGGCAGGACTGCCCGTGGATAGATACTGTACCATGGCAGGAATTGTTTCACTTGCCTTTTGTTTGTCTGCACTTGAGGAATTCCTGCAGGGCCCATCTTCACTTATTTCTCTTTTGACAAATGAGCTGCTATCCAGTGGCAAAGTGACAGACTGATAAACATTTGAGGTACTAGGAAATAAATTTTCAGAAAATAAATAAGTATTTTGGTCGTCTACTTTTTTATTTGCTGGATGTGGGCTACAAGTACTTAAGTCTTTGCAATTCTCATGTTTGTTTATTTGTCTATCTAGCAACAGGAGATATGTATATTCTTCTGTGGTTGCTTTTAGCTGCTCAGATAGAATTAAGACATTGTTTGATTCAACAGGCAAACACTGAATTTCTTTTGAACCAGTGACTGCACTTTCTTCACAAAACTTTTTTTGCATAGAACTGTCTTGCTTTACAAGTGGGATCTGGTCAAAGTCTTCAGAATCAGTGGCTAGGGGAATTTTTTCATATGTGTCAAAAATAGAAAAAGATTTTTTATAAAGAAAATCGTGACAATTCATTTGCAACTCTTTTGGATTAACACATTCTTTTTCATCAGCATTTCTATAACTAGAGTTACCCAAATATTTTTTCATGGTATATGCTATTTCATTAGTGACTTCATTTGTAGAAATTATGTCATTTCTATATCCAGTTGTTTTGTGTTTCTTATTTTCATATAAAACAAAAGGGATAGTTTTAAATAATTCTACATTAAAAGAACTATTAAGCTTTATGCTTGGTTTTTTCTTCTCCTGCTTTAGGGTATTTACTGATATTTCCTGATCTGTACTTTTCTTATGTAATTTTTCAAATTTCGGCTGTGAATGAGCAGCAAAGTAACTCTGGTATCTAAGATTGGCTCCTATCAGATACTGTACTTTTATGATATTGCAGCAATAGATCCTGTGTAGTGAAGAACTATTAGAAGAGCTCTGCAGCAAGATAAGGTATTTAGCAGGTAAAATTTGCTTTTTCATACAGTTTTTGTGACTGACTGACCTCAAATCAGTGGTAAATCCTTCAGTCTCTCTGGATAAGAGGTGGTGTTTCCTGACATGTTTTCCCTTACATAATCTGCTTTTTTGGTTATGAAAGGAGGCACCTCTTTGAAGGAAAGTGTACTCTTCTTCACGTGAAGTTCCATAAAAGCATCTTCTCTGCCATCCATTATGCAACTCAAAATCAATGCTTTCCACAACCTTAGAACTGAAAAATCCTGGATAAGTTTCATTTTCATTAAGAAATCCCGTGGATTGCCTCCAAGAATTATCTGTGCATGAGTTTAACTGATTTTGCTTTCTGCCACATAAGGACTGTTTCTCTCCTCGCATAGACTTCCCCTCAGTTGTCAATATAGTATTTGTGCTACTGACAAAGGAAGCAAGCATTTTCTTTAGTACCTCCACCTTCAGAGGCTTTGAAACAACAGCCAGCAAACACATGAATATTTTATCATTGTGGTTCCTATTTATAGTGCTTTTTACTGGCTCTTGAGCATCACACTGCTTTTTTAATGTGTCACAGCAATGAGACCAAGGTTTAACACTGTCATCCTGACACGTGGGCATATCTTCATGGAAAGACTCCGTCCACATCCTGACCCATCCAAACATGTTTTGAAATGAAAACTTTAATTTTAGCATTTCCTTCCCTGTCAATGCGTTGCAACTTGCTCTCTTATCTGGAAAATCCTGCACAATAATGCAAGGACAATTACTTTTAAATGTAATATTTTTTGTTACATAACTTTGGAAATCAAGTATTTCCTTTGTGGAGAGTTTTGATTCTGCTTTGTACAAGCAAATAGCCCTGTTGGAATCATGCACACCACAGTGTAAGTTTAACTTATTTTTCTCAAATGCTTCTGTTGTTACTGGAATACTCATCTGCATATGAAACATTCCTGCATTCTCATTAGTGCTCTTCCTCCTCCTTCTCTGCAAAAGATCATTAGAGCTGACACATTTCTTATTCTGAACATTTTTAGGACTAATGTAAATGTGAATCTTTGACTTCTGGTCATCATCACTCTCTGAATTCTCCATTATTTTATCTTTGAAGAAATTTTCAGCAAATATTTTATTATATTCAGCATCAGTGCTGTTGCATCTGAAATAAATTCCAGATACTTCTTCTTCTGCCAAAGTGCTGTGCTCCTCTTTGTTAATTGATGGGCAATTATTTTCTTTAAATTCAAAACCAACAGTTGAAGCTTTTACACTGCTTTTATCATTGTGGATTTTTTCTTTCCTTATCTCTGATAGTTTTTGCACACAGTCTATCTGTTTAGAGTCCATTAAAGATGGTTCACCTTCAAAATTCTTCCAGTCTGTTTCCTTAAAGTTAGTCGATGATTGTTTACAATTTATTTTATTTGAAATCCTAGGAAATTGAAAATTAGGGATTTCCAGTGGTTGTATACTCTTAAGAGGTTTCAATGTTCGAATTACAGACATTGAATTATTTCTCTCTTTATTAGCCTCTTCTGCAGTAGCTTCCTTATCACAATTGGAATAATTTTTATCTTCTGAAGAACATATATTTTTCAGAAATTTACTTTTTTTATTTTCTATGCATGAAAACAAAGAACTTGTTCCACTCAAAAATGGAATTTGAAAAAGCTGGTACTGCTGCCACTTTTTATTTGAGACAGACTTTTGACTTAACAATTCTGTCTGAAATATGTGTCTGTTTAATGATGTAACTGAAGAGTTTTGTTTGAGCTCGTTATCCTCATTTCTTTTATTGTTTTGTTCTATACTGTTGTTCTGCTGCACTTGGGGTGGGTTTAGTACCGGTAGATTTTGACATGTGTCAGCAGTGCTCAACACATTGAGCAGCTCCGTTTCAAAGGGCTGTCCACCTACATTCATGGAAATGTCATCTTCTATAGGACTTTGGTCTTCATTTTCAGGACTCCATTTTTTGGTGAACACTTCATTTGCTGATACTTTACATGCTGATTCATTACAACAAGCCTTAGAACTGAAAAACTCTCTCATACAAGTTTTTCTTGCTATATCACAACTCTGTTTTTCTAATGCCCAGTTGTTTTGTCTTTCTGACAAATAGAGGAGTTCATGTGGTGATATTTGGTCCTTGCTCCCACAATGTCTGCTTTGTTCTAGCTTTTGTTGATCCTCTTTCTCTCTGATTTCTTGATCACTTTCTGCTTTGTTTCTCTTTGCATAAAGGTAACATTCAGTTTCATTTGGTGATGCAGATAAAGATCTTTTGGAATATGTACTTTTCATGCTCACAGAAATAAGTACTATACTTGCAGAGACAGTCCTGAAAGCTAAAAATATTAAAGTTTTAGGCATAAATTGTACCTTAATGACTTCCATACTCTGTAAGAAAAAAAAAAATCAGTAATTATATAATCTATAGAATCTATTGCAACATTTATATTTGCTATATATACATTACAGACCTGAGATAAAGGCAGGATCACTGAATAACATTTAAAGCCATGTTCTAGAACGTTTTTTTAAAAATGGTTTGTTAAAGTTGTGGATTTTTGCAAAAATAGAATGAATATTTTGGTATTATGACAAGTTAAGGAGATGAATTGCCTTTTCTAATGCATTTGTTGCACAGTATTTTTGTCAAAAAATATCCTGGATACTAAAAACAAATACAAAGAAAGTAATAACCACTGATGAAATCCTCTAAATCTGAGAGTAGACCTTTTCAAACTCTTAAAATTTTAATTGCTAAAAGAAATGTCCCCTCTTGTCTTCATTGTGTGCCAAGTTGTAAAGTGCAACTGTAGGAAAGTTTACCAAAAGCTCTTGGGTATTCCAAAACACTGTATCAGGTTTATTCTCATATGCAAAGAGGTGCTGCTGTTGCAGGCACAAGTCTGGGTTGTTAAATGTCCTGGTACTGGTGATGTTTAGCACATGTTTCTTCAAGGTAAATGTAGTCATCAACTTAATTTAAAAAGCGATCTGCCTTGTGTGAAGAACATAATTTGAATTATATTCTCTGTAGTTATTGAGAGGATTTATCACACTTGTATCAGCCTGCCTCGTCAATGTCTCTGAAGAACCCAGTCACAGCGCAAAGCTGACACCTGAGAGACGACAGGAACACGTTCAAAACCTTTCATTAACTACATAATTAAGATAACTAATTTTCTTAACCAGGACTGCAAGTTTCGGTAATCATGTACTGTTCCTAACTTGATAGATTTACTTTTTTTTAATGGCACAGGAAAATCTACTTTGGCAGGGAGCACGGTGGCTGAGGGGTATACCTGTAAAATGAATCCTCGCGTTCGGGGCTTTTCCGCCTCCCTTCAGGCTGCTCTGACTCTCCCTGAGGGGTTCCCTCGCTCCCTCCCTCCTGTCCCGTCGCCGAGGTGGTTTACCTCTTGGCAGTCACCCACCTCCTCCCTCCCCTGGGAATTACGTGTGAAGGCAGCCGTCTCTCCCTCTCGGTGTGTATAACCGCTTGTAAGCTTTCCTTTTCAGCCTTCGCAGTGTTTATCCGAGAGCCCCGCTCCCGCCGAGAGGCACTCGCCGGCAGAGCATCCCTCAGGGGCGAGGGGTTCCCCGCAGCCAAGCTGCCTCCCCCGCCTCTTCCCGGGGCTCGGAGTGCCCGGCTCCCCTGCCCTCAGAGCTCGGGGCAAGGACTGGAGGGACTGCCCGCCTGAAAACCGGGAGGCGCGGGCCAGGCTCCTCCCGCCGCCCTCAGGGCGCTCCGCCGCAGCCGCCGCGCCAGGGCGGGAATGGCCTCAGGAGGGACAGCCGCGGCCGCCGCCCGCCGTGAGGGCCGGCCCAGCCCCGCGTCCCGTCCCGGGAAAGGCTGGCGGCTTCTCCTCGCCCGGGCACCGAGCGGCCGCTTGGGGCTCATGCGCCAAACGCTGCGGGTCCAGGCACCCGGCGGCCGAGGGGCTGCGGCTGGGCTGGAAAATCCTGTGTTTGTTACCTAAGCAAGGCGTGCCACGGAGCAGAGCGCAGCATCCCGACGCCGATTATCCCCGCAAGCGAGATGCGTTTCGCCAAATTCCCTGATTCCAAAAGTATGAGAGCTGAGCAAGAGGTTATTTCCACGTTCCTTTCCAGAGCAGGCATTGCATCCCTGATCTTTCTTCTCACCGTATCGAGCACTGATCCACCAAGGACTTTATTCCCAAAATAAGCAGTATCCATATAGCTCCGGGCTTCTGAAACAGACATTTCCTCTGCAAACACTGGAATGTCCAAAGAGTTATTTTTCAAAGTTTTCACTAACCTAGCAGGTCACTGTAATACAGTGACATTACAGACGGGCAATAAAAATTGAAACATCCTGAGGGCCTGTTGCTGCAAATATGTTTTCTTAAGGTTTGTCATCCAAACTACAGTGAACAAATCCACTGAAGCCAAACAGATCCATTGTTCCTGGTAGTGAACAGTAATCACAGGAATTATATAGAACTGAGCCTTAAAATAGCTTTCTCTTTAACAGTGATGCTTTTATAAGCAAAGCCAGTCAAATATCTGCTTCTAATACTTAAACATAGAATTAATTAATCGATATTTAACAAGATAGAGAAATCCTATTAAATCAAGATTACGTACAAATCTTAAAATATTTAAAATACCATATGGAATGAAGTTCATCATACAAACCAGAAACAAGATTTTAAGGTGTGTAAGAGAGATTCACCATGCTGCTTATGTTTTCTACTCCTGTGTGTTGGAATAGCATCTACTTTCTGGAAGCAAAATATTGTATTTCTCTGAACAGGAATGCTGGAGGTTTCACCAGTCTTTCTAACATATTCTGAACAGAATATTACCCTCCTCTCCCACCTGCCTACAGTCCCTTATTGTGTTTGGCGAGTTGCAAGTAAATAGGAGCCAGTTTAAAATTATACAGGTGTTTGGTGTTTGGCCAGTTAAACCAACCAGAATTACATGAAAAATTAAAGAAAATTGCTTGCTTTTCTTTCTACTTTTTTTTTTTCTTTTTATCTACATAGCTATAAATCAAAATTGTTTATGAAATTCCATCCAGCTCTTCCACATCCATGGCTCACTCTGCTGCATATAACTTGGATAACCAGCATAAACTGACAGACTTACAGTGGAGCATATCTTGCATGCTCTGCACTTTACAATTTGCAACTCATGAAGAAGAATTTATTTGTAATGCTTGTTTACTTCTAGTACAAATTTGGTATAGCATATTTTCTGTAATGGAGTAGAAAAAAAGACATAATTGCTCTCCCCATTACTTGGCTCAATAGCATTTTAGTGGGATGTAAACACCATGCTTTCACTGTAGAATTTTGCTATTTTCCAACTGTTACTTTCTTTCAACTCTTATACTGTGTTTGCAAGTTTCTATAGTGGGTTGTAGAGCAGTCTCTTGACAAAGTTATCAAAGAAGTTTTGGGTACTGATGCAGCAGCAAACTCCTTCCCTTCAAACCATTATTTAAAATTCTTACAAAAGGTTTTGCAGCTCTAATTCTCTTTTATTTTTTTTTTCTTTTCATTGAAAACTAGCAAAGAAAAGCATTGCAAAATATTTAAAAGAAAGGTCAGTAAAAAATTTTTTAAAATTAAGTTAAATATCCACAAAGACAGTGCCAAAACCAATTATGCTGTTCAATGTGATCTGTAAGACACTAAATTCTGACAATCTTGATTTGTCAAGTGAAACAGTGCAATTTGGCTCAAGTCCTTTGTCTCAATTTAGCTGTGCTGGCTTAATAGCTGCAGCCTTGTGCTTAGAATTAATTGTGAGCAAACTGCCTTTTCAGAACCTGAAATTTCAAGGCTGAAGGATAGTTGTAATCCATCATGTTTGTATCATGCACTGTAATGCTAATATTTCCACCCTGAAAGTACTTCACCTTGTAACACTGATTCATCAAAGGTCATAATTAATATTCCAATGGGAATTTCTTGTTTGACTAGGAAAAGGTTCAATTTCATACTAGTTTTATGAACAGGATATTGGTCATCTACCATATGAAGTTGCATTTTATAAATTAATTTTTGGTCATCTTACTGACAGTTTACACAACCACCATTATTATTAATTAATTATTAAAAATATTCATTAAAAAACTGGGGTGTGAAAATACTTCCAGCCTTTTCTATCACAACTGCTTTATCTGCACCCTTAATGCACCCATGTATCCTATGTATCCATGTAATTTTGAAATAGGTTAAATAAAATTTTGAAATAGCTTAAATAAAAATTTTAGTCCTTTCTTTTGTGCCAGAGTATTTCATATTGTCCCCAATAACTAATACTGACACACTTTTTTATTGGTAATAAACCTTTTATTTGCTATAATAGAGGTAGAACCTCATCTTTATCCAAGGTACTTTAAATCATAAGGAAGCTAATGTTTTTTTTCTGTAGGCATTGCAGGTATTAATTCCATACTCCTAACAGAGTATCCATATTGATTAAGAAAGAAAAAACATCATGTGGAAGATACTTGGTGTTATGATCAGCTTCCATGTCTATGCAAGAAACAGTCCTGCAGTGATTCAGTGATATGTTAAGTCTTCCAAGCTGGGTCTGGAATAAAACTGCACTGAAAATCACAGACTCCCTGGAAAGATATTTAGTACAAGTTTACTGGTACTAAAGTAAATAGCTCAGTAACATTTCTGGAGATGCTATTATTTTAATATTTCCTCCCATTTTCATTTTTTTTCTGTCTTTATAAACCCTTTTATGACCAACACAAAAATAGCTTTCATAAAAGAAGGAAGATGTTCCATAAATCTTTTTTTTTTCTTGTAGCTCCATACAAAGCTAAATTGAAAGAAAAATATGCTGTCAAGCAAAGGCGTTTTAAAATTTTGTAAAATATGAGATTAAAGGTGAAGATTTTCCCCTGTGTGGCATTTTACATTATTCCAGTTGATTTTCAACTCCCAGTTTATTACCCCATCTCACAAGGTCTTTCTAAAATTATTCATATGTAGTCCTCATTTTTACTCCTCTAAGTCCATATCATCAGGAAACTTTTTTACTTTGCTAAGCATTCCCCTTTCCAAAGAATTTGTGGATGTGTAGAATTCCTTTCTGGACTAGAACTGGGACATATAAGAAAAAGCACTGTTCCAGAAGCTTGGCACAACCCAAGTACAGTACTTTTGTTATATATAATTGGATTATGAAACAAAGGGTGTGATGAGATTCAGAAGGCATTGTGTCTAAAGCCGAAAGTAACAGGGAATTACAAGACAAAGCCCCTCTTTAACTTTTGGGAAAAGGGCCCACACCACCTTTTCCCTGCACTGGCCTTCACTATTGCCTGACTACCACAATGACCAGCTCTGATTTCCAGTGGGAATAGGCTTTAGTGTTGCTTTCAAAGGGAGTTCTTTTATATCTTGAGGGAAATGAAATGAACACGCTAAAAGGTGTTTAGGAACTTGAACCAGTTCTATTGAACTGGAGGGTGAATCACGCCCATCCATGACCTCTTTATTTTGTCCACTGCAATGAAGTTGCTGCTTGACTGCCTCATCCTACTCATTTGACAGCTGTCAAGTTGAATAAAAACTGCTGTTTATTTGACTTGATATTTTGGACACATTATCTTTCACCTGATACACTGCTTGATCATACTGCTCCATTGCTGTCACCATATCATTCTCTCTTATATGAGACCCTGCACATCTCAAAGATGTTTTCATTTTCCAGCTGAAATACCTTGTTTGTAGTTTAATTTCAAAGCAGAAAAAAAAGGCCCTTTGTATACAGAACACTAAACACAGAGATACTAAAGTTCTGCATCAAATTTTATTTGTTACTATCCATCTTCTTCATAAAGGGCAGTGAAAATAGTTCTGCCTGCCAGACAGTTCAAAACCTGTTTGTTCAAAGTCTGCAGGGCTGCTGAATTCAGGTCACACACATCTAGAGGCACTGAGATGCAGTGTTCTTTCTTTCATGCTAGTGGGACAATTAACTCAGTCTATGTGATCCCTCATCCTATTTTACTTTTGCTCTAGATACTGCATAGAATGTACAGGCTAGTTCATAGAGCCACAGAAAATTTCATTTGGAAGGGATCTCTGGGGGTCATCTGGACCACTCTGCTCAGAGCATAGCCAGATTTCAAGTTGCATATAACTTCAGTCCTTTATCATCAGGCTCCTTGGGGCTTTTCTAGTGAAAATCTGACTATTGCTAGGGTTAGAGATTCCCTAATGCCTTTGGAGTGCTTGCTACTAAAAGCTGGTTATAGTGCTAAATTTTAAGCAATCCATATTCTCTTTTCTACTGTTGTTCTCTTCTTTTGCTCTATGCTGATCACATATGGATTAACTAAACCATGTGTAAGACATGAGTAATACACATAGTTCTTCTCTCAGCCTTATAAAATTAAATATTTCTGATCAAAAGTTTTATAAGGATACCAGATTAACTTTAAAAAGCAACTCTTTTTCTTTAAACATGTCATGAAGTTGTAAAATATCTGGACTTCTTATTTTGCTCTTGAATACTCTTAACAGCTAATATGTTACGTTTCAGAATCAAATAGTAATGTTTAGTATTAGCCATAACTGCTTGTCAGTAGTTCTCTATCCCCTTGGAAATGAGCCTGGTTAACAACAAACATGGTGCCATTTCTGCCATTACTAGGCAGCTCTACTGTAGAAGTTGGAGAGCTTAGCTGCTCAAGCAGCTTCTCCGACATGTGGAGCCATTCAGAAGGTGACAAAATAATGCAGAAACTCTTGGGAAGTACAGTTTATGTTGGGAGGTCTGCAGTGTAAAAGTTAAGTTTGATCTGTGCCCACAAAATGCTTCTCCAAGGCGTATAATCACAGTGCAAAGCATCCGTGGGGTAGTGGAAGAGTTTCACAAGATGCTTTCCCTACATCCATTGAACCTCAGTTCCTGTATAAAAAAATGGACAACTAACATAGATGCTCTACTGCCTTAAGGCAATAAAAACGTTGCAGGTTAATGACTTGGGTCCCTGAACTCTCACACAAAGGTATTTGGCCAAAGTGTATTATGCATTGTTTCATGATAGTTTGGGGCTGTATCAGAAAAAGGAAAATAATAAACTCTTCTAGTTCTCTTATCAGGGGAATTCTGAAGTCTTGTTCTGCCACTTCCCATCTAACTTCTTTATATTATCCAGATTATAATATCTGCTTTGTTGGCAAGAACAGATGAAAATTAAGTGTGCAAGATGAAAGTGCCTTTTGAAGGAGAATATAAAAAACTGAAGTGCACTCTTGAGGAGTGCATATTTAGTTTATCTTTGAGCATCAAACTTCATATGAAAACAAACTGATGAGCCTGACAAAGCCTTTATTTGTTCTCTTTTTATTTCTGAAAAATCTGTGCTGAAGACTATGCTGTTTGACATACTCATAAATTACTTACTATGTAAGAAAGACCACAGGTATTGAAGGTGCTCAAACATATAGGTGGTTGGAAAGAATCCTCCAATACTAAACAACAGCAAAATAAAAAGGTAGATTAATTTCATTATTGATAAATGAGAGTTAATATATAAAAGAAATATAACTGTCTTTACAGGTACATTTAGTATATATTTATTAGATACTTTCTACGCTGAAAAAAAGATATATGTCATTCTACAGAAAATTTCTGAAAACCGTAATTCAACATTCACAAGCAGTCAAAAAAAAAAAAAAAGAGAAAAAGTAAGAAATTTTTGGGAAAATTATATTTCTGAAATCCACAGTATGTTCAAATCTTTAACAGTGAATTTCACTCCAGTCATCCCACCTTTAAAAAACCCAAATGAATTGAATTGGAAAAGGTAAAAAAAGTAACAGTGATAATCAGTGTAAAAGAAGTTTCCTATGGAAAAAAGAATATATACTTTAACTGAATATATACATTTTAACTGAAGAAGAGAGATCATTAGTAGTGATCCAAGATATGGGTCCATAAAATCTTTGATAGTATAAAAAAGGGAACAAGAAAAGGAGTATTCATAGAACTGAAGAGAGGCCATATTGAACAATAGTCAGGTCAGCCCAGCATCCTGACAGCAACAAAAAACTCAGGCTCATTTAGACAGGCTAAGACTGGGTTCAGCATGTACATCTTCTAGGAGGCCTCAGTCTGCAACCATTTCTAGTTTAGTTACTGCCTACATAATCAGGATTTCCATGTATTTCTTTTCTATATTCAATAGAGAGATATAGAAAGTTGTGGTTATTCAGCCTGGAGGAAAGAAGGGTCTGGGCTGACCATATTGTGGCATTTCAGTACCTGAAGAGAGCCTAGAAGAGAGCTGGAGAGGTCTTTCCACAAGGACATGTAGTGACAGGAGAAGGGGCAATGACTTCAAGCTGGAAGAGAGTAGGTTTGAGTTAGATATTAGGAAGAAAATTTTTACTGTGAGGATGGTAAGGTACAGGAACCTTATACCTAAGGTATAGGAACAGGTTGTCCACATAAATTGTGGATGCTCCATTCCTGAAAGTGTTGAAGGTCCAGGTTGGATGGAGCTTTGAGCAACCTGGTCTAGTGGAAGGTGTCCCTGCCTTTGGCAGGTTGGGTGGATCTAGATGATCTTTACTATTTTTCTATTATTTCTTTCCAATTTCACTTTAATTCCACATAAACTTTTAGTACCCACAACATTTAGGATCAAAGAACTGCTCTTCCAGGTTAACCTCAACAATTTTACAAAAAGTTCCTTTTCTATTCATGTGGAACCAGCGCTCTGCTTTACCATCTTGCTGTCTTGCATTAGAAGTACACAGTGAACACTCAGTCCCTACAAAACCCTGACATGCCATTCATGTTTCTTAGACCTCTATCACATCATGATGAGGAATCTATTTACAGATTGAAGTAGAGTCTTATTTGGTTGATCCCACTACAAGAGAAATTCCGCACCCTTGATAATCCTTGGTGCCCTTCTCTGAGCCCTTTAAAATTCAACCATATTGTCTGTAAGATGAGGGATCAGAAGTATAGATAATGACAAAATTGCAGGTGCTTCACGTATTTAAGCATCTGCATATTAATATTATTTCATTTTGAAGTTTATTCTTTTCCCAATAATTTTTAACTTTTAACTTGATTTCTTGACTGTTGATGATCACAGGCATTTTAATTGAACCATCTATCATAACTTGAAGAGCTGGCTCCTCTGCCATAAGGGTCATTTCAGAGCCCATCATTTTAAATAGGAAGCTGAATTTTTTCCTCTCTGCTGCATTTCTCATTACTTCAAAAAAAATTTCAACTCCCGATTTCTTGCCCCACCTCACAAGGTTTTTCTTCAGTTCTTCACTTGTGGTTCTTCTTTTTGCTATTCTAAACTGGTCAATATCATCAGCAAACTTGATCAGCTTTCTATGCATTCCCCTTTCCAGATAATTTCTGGATTAATCAAATAAGGTATTCCTTGCAGGAAAAGAACTGGGACATATCACAAAAATTACTGCTTCAGAAGCTTAGTACAAACAAAATATAATACTTTTCATATATAATTAAATTGTGGAACTCATGGTAGCATGCAGTTATGAGGATCAAAGATATGAAAGGTTTAAAAAACAATTAAAATAAATTCAGGAAAGAGACCTTCATAATATATAAAGCACAATGACTTGACTGCAAACTGAGATTAAAAAAATTGCAAAATGTTGATCATAAGAAGCTACAAGGTACTAAGTGAAGGATTACTTTACATTTGGATCATTTCTTTACACTTCCTCTAAACACTAGCTTCTGGTCAGTGTGGGAGACAATATACTGTGCCATTTGTAACCAGGGCAAAGACAAACAACTGATCCACTATGGCCATTTTTACTTTTTCTTTTAATTAGATACATATTTCAGATTGTTATCTATGTTTAAAAATTGTACTGTATTTTTACATTTTCTGAAGATACTGTATGACGAAATGTGCTACTAATGAAAATTAATGAAGCCTAAATATTTATGAAATAATAAATGACTGAACTTAAAAACTCAATGCCCATTATGCAGGTTGAATATCCATCCCTTTTAAACTCTGTTCAATATTTTTGAATGAGTGCTTCCTTTTTTTTTTTTTTATCATTCCTGTTTGAAATTTCCTGAAAAATGTACCTCTTTAGTGACAAAAAGAAGATGTGTTGATCTTTCAGCAGACAGAACAGCATAATAGTACATTTTGTTCTCATGATAGACAGTTTTGACTTTGAGAACAATTGACTGGAATTTGAAGAGCACACTACTCCACGGCAAATGTTTCAGAGGGAGCTTTCACACATATTACCATCCCATAAGTTCTTAAAAATTAAAATCTCTTATTTGAACTTCAGAAACTGTTTCCTGTAATGGGATTGCAATTGAATAAATCTATTTTTTACCAAAATATCTACTCCAAATTATTCACATGTGCAATCCATGGCTAAAGTTCTCCTCCAAACACATGTTCCTCTGTTCCTATATATTAGCAATGATAAATATTTTCTGAATTCTTTAATTCAGTGCTTACACTGTAAGGGAGCAGGCATATTTTAAACAATAGATGCATTATTTTTCTTTTTTATTCTCCCTCACCTTCCTGATCTAACACAGAGTATTAGTTGTGAGCTGAGCATAAAATGTGAACATAAAACACATTCAGTAACATACCTTTAACCTTTTCATTAATTTAATATGAAAACACTGGAAGGATATTGTGGCTTACTGTGAATACAAAAACTTCTATATTTAAAAATATGACTAAAAGATGAATGATGCAGATGAGATTGGCAAAGTTGAAACTCCCTTAACTTCCTTAAACAGGAACATTGTTGACAGTATTTGAGGAAACCATAGGTTATAATGATGAAGTATTCTAAATGGCTTATAATTAAAATCTAAATATTTTTCCCTGTGAAAACACAATTCAAAATAATCTGTGCAGTATTAGTAAGATGAAACCAAATGAGTTTAAAATGTTTTGTCCAGATGAGTTTTAAACATAGTGGATGTCTCTTAGCATCTTTTAAAGTTAACTTCATATGAATAAGATAGTCTAATTATAATAACACATATAAAACACTTTAGATCAAAATGGATGTTTTAATTTTTTATTGTGAAAGACTGAAAAGTCTAAAAATAACTAATAATGTGATACATTAAGGAATGGGAATCATGATAAAAATTGCTATGTGTCCATATGAGCAATCCTTCACCTGTCAAAAACAAATACAAAAAAAAAATCAAAAGAAATAAAATCTATATCCATTTTTAGGACATGAACAGTGTAAAATACTGGTTATACAACATTAAAAAAGTACATGAATCTGTGGTTTTAGTTCTTTTAAGGAATCTTTTCAATAGCCAGACAATAAGTGATTATATATATATTTATTTATATATATATATATATATATATATAAAATCACTGCCTTTGTCTCATTATCTTGAAAAAATAGCATCTCTTTGTTCATGTACTTTCATGTAGTAGACGATGCTCTCTGGTATATACCATGAAATCACAGTGTAGCTACAGTGTTAATTTAAACATATTTATTTAAACATATTTATTTACAAAAATCTTCTCCATAGGCACAGAAAACCCCTGTAAGACAAGAAAAGTTGCTGAAGTAGACAAACACAGAGGTAAAATGCCCATCATCACCACTCAGTTCTGCTCATCTCTTGAGTAGGCTGGATGGGAGGGCAGTTTGCAGTGGGAGCATGTTTTCCTGTGATCCCAGGCACTCCTGGCACTGCTGTAAAGCGCTGAGCGTTGTGCCCGTGCTCAGCCAGCCCCGGCAATCCGGCAGAGCACACAGCCAGGCTGCCTGCTCCTCTCCACTCTTCCACAGCAGGCACTGACTTGATACAGCTGAAGGTCAACACTAGAAATGAGACATCCTAGCAACTGGTAAATGGTTTCCACGCTGACTGCCTGCTAAAACAACTCATAGACTACTTTGATTTAATAAGCAGTTCACTTTTAAATTCAGCAATTATTCTTTCTAATCTATTTTAGTCTATTCAGGTGCTGCTAGTTTGAAAGAGACACAGAATTTCATTAATACTCATGGTATGAATAGGGATCAGTTAATTATTTAAAACAGAATCACCCTTTCAAAGGTTTTACACATTTAGGTATTAGGAAAAATATTGGTGAAAGAAATACAGAAAGAACTTAATGTCCTTTTATCAAGAATATGAATCAGAAATTTGTGTTGAATCAAAGCCTTAGGGGTAAAATTCCTTAAGAACATGGAACATTTTATTGGGGTTCATGCGGAACTACTGCAAAATAAGATAGTTTTTGACTCCTGCTTGGCTCACTCTTAAACATGGTCAACTACCAACAAGAGAAAGTCTGTAGGCATTTATTCTAAAACATCTTGTAAAATGATCATCTGGTCTCACATAAAAGATTGACTAATTATACGTATGCTGGCTTTATACCTGTATGAAATCATCATAGATATTTTTTTATATCACAGTTATGTAAATTTATTCGATTTTTTGTGAGGCATTCTTATGTGTAAACACATATATACATTAAAAATTACACTCCAGTAAGTCTTTACAAAACTCCGATGTTCAACCCCTGTTTCAGCTGTGGATAGAAATTAATAGACTCAACATGAGGAAAGAAATCTGATTAAATAGCTATGAAACAGCTCCTGTAAATATCTGATATTTTATTAAACATCAACAAATTGGTAAAAGAGATCAATCCATAGGAAAGATAATTCCTATAGGAAGGCCTGTTTCAAATAACTCAGCTGCCTATAGAACAAGTAAGAGGGAGGTAAGTAATCAATTAAAAATTTCTAAACAAATCTTGTAAAGAAGATAATAAATCATTTAACACATGAAATTTGGCAGTAAATAATACAGCTTTAACTCTGTGTGTATGTGTGTGTGTGTGTGTGTGTATGTACTTGCATATACACACACAAAACATGTATATACACTAACCACATTTAAACAGCCTGGCATATTTTGTGATTTGGTGATTCTCTGAACTCATGTGGACCATGAGATAAATTTCTCAAGAGAAGCAACAGAATCTCAGTTACACTACTGCTCATATCAAATTATTTGGGACAAAACACTTACTTGAACTTTCAGTAGTTTGAGATGGCATCAGAGTTAAGGAAGATGAATGCATCTCTTTTGTAAAGACAAATAATCTAGAACACCATATGACATTAAAAACTAACCACTGCTTTCATATAACACTGCCTCTGAAAGGAATCATTCTGGTAAGAATGATCTAGATTAAAATTAAATTCATCCAACTCAATATTGCTTTCAATTCCTTTCTGTTCCTGCTGTGATAGTGTTGTGCTACAATGCACTGCCCAGTTAGCAGCAGCCTGCAGTCATATAATAAAGAACTAGGGGCAATCTTATTTTCACAGTGAGTTGATTTTAAACTAATGCAGCTAACTCCATGATTATTGGTTCACCTCCCAAATTGCAGATACTGATGGCTTCATTATTGAACTAAACAGCATCTGAGAATGACTTGAAATATGCTGACCAGAACATTACACATCACATAAAAAATAATTATGGGGATAAAAATCATGATCATATGAAAGTGGTCTGAAAATTGGAGGAAAATTATTAATGCAGTACAGCGCTGTAAAACATGAAATAAACTACCAAATATATATTAAAAAAAAAGTAAATAGCCAGGTCGAAAATTAAAAAAAAATATGCACACAGAAAACTTTTATTATTTCTATATTATTCCTAAATTGGATAAGCTGGCAAGTATGTGAATATTTTTCAATAGTCTCTAAAGACATAGATATCTCAGGCAGCCACAGACCAATAAATATAACTAGAGAAGTTTAGAATGCTTATTTGAGACAACAGTTTTGCAAAGTACCTGCTGCATTTGTTGTAAGTGTTCTGGCTTGCTACATATTTGTTTACAACAGCCACAATGTTCTCTCTTAAGCTTTGCTTACTTTTCCATCAATGTTGAAAAATTTGCAAGAGCAAGTGAAAATATTAAAATTCTCCTTTTCTTGCATCTCAAGATACATGCATAAGATAATAAACTATATCTGAAATTTAAAATATAATAAATACACAGTCACCCTTTCTCACTTTTTGATAGGACCATCCTTTGGGAGGAAGCATCTGTTCTGGAAGAGGGAATGGAAAGTGGTAGCTCAGTGCAGCAGAGAGCACAGGATGTTCCAGCAATGAAGGAATAAACAGCGATGAGGATGGTCAGACAGGGACTTGAGGCAAAAGTCACAATGAATGGAAATTTATCAAAAAGAGGTACCCATAGGGCTTCAAAATGTAGTGGAAGGTATTCAGGGAGGCCCAGGGAAGAAGAAATACTTCAAAACAAAGTCTGATTGGCTAAACCACCTAGGATGGTTCTCACAGATAAATGATTTTCAAGTGGATAGTGTTTTAGGAGGTGGGTTATGAGAATACCGACCCTCCTCATCTTCCCACATCAAACAAATAAATCAGTCCCCAGGAGCTCCTTGAGGCCTGACTGGGGAAAGGCTCATGAATTTTGTATCAAGTACACATGGTGACAGGATATGCTACAGAACACTTGTTTTGAAGCTTAATTTTTTTAAAAATCAGATAAAAAAGAATCAGTATAGTTAGTTCAGTATTAATATATTAGTTTTATATTATTTATTTTATTAAATATTTATAAATTAGCATTTTCGGCATTACTTCAAATTAATATGCTGATATTGCACAGCTGTTTTTCAGCGTGGCAGTACATTTTTCACCACTGAATGTGAAAAATGGGTTCTAGATTAATCGTAAGGGTAAATATTTTTTCCCCAAATCTAAAACTTAGTTAAATGTAAAACTCATTGCAACAGGAAGTTACAGAAATCACAGACATAAATTCCTTAATAATGACAAACTCATTACTAAGTAGTTTATAGTTACCTCTTAAGGTGTCTGATCAGAAAGTGTGTTCCTAAACTCGAAACTACTACAAAGAGAGGGGTTCTTGTAAAAGAAACATTGTTTAACTGCTTTGCTTTTGATATGACTTTCTCAAGCTATCTCTCTGATATCAGGCACAAGACCAGATGCTGTCTGATGTATTTTGGGGAGAGAAGCAGTAGCAGGATTTTGACAAATAGGGATGTTGGCAATTAGAAACGTGTGGGCAGATGACTGCATTTATGTTAGGGGTTAACAGATGAAGGAAAAGATGACTTAGCATTAGAAAATGAGCGATTTCATTGCAAATGGAATTATGAAATAAGTTTTCAATGTTTTGTTTAATATCTCTCTTCTTTGATGTTTCTTTTCTGTTGGTTCTGATTTTATGTCCAGTGGCCCACTTTCTGAGATGCATCTCTGCTCTAAGCAGTACATCCTGCTCTAGTGATTACGGTCCAAGAGTGCTGATTCACTGCTGTTCTCTCAAACCAAATCATATTAAAAAGTATTACCTCTCAAATAAAGACTATTATATGAAGTCATCATGTTTCATAGTGCAGTTTAAGTACACAAAGGTAACTACATATATGTATCCACCAAGTTGTGAGTACATTTTGCCCAAAAGCAAGTAAACAGTCTTCTTATTCTCTATCTACCCCTCCCACCATTTTTAGTAGAAAATGCACTCATGTCACAGCATTGAAGTGTGTTATTAATCATACAAATCTGTATTACAAAAATGAATAATACAAATAATGACAGAAGTGAAAAGCTGAGTAAGATAATCTGGTGTCAAAAAAGGTTAGGTAGAATCTTGTTTGCTTTGATGTGTGGTGGTTAAAGTAAGAATTCCATTAGTAATAAATCTTCTAAACTAGCTGCAATTTGTGGCCTTTTCCTCTATTTTTAATCTCATTATTTGCTATTACATCTACAGCTGAGTTCCAATTTTTCCATGTCATCATTATAATATTTTAGCTAAGAACAATCATAGATCAAATAAGCAAAGTCCTGTTGGAACATCTCAAGGCCATGTGACCAGCGTGACTTCACAGGAATTATTCTGTGTATGTAAAAGTTCTGCCTTGAGCTAAATGGCAGAGGAAAGCTATCTTTAGGACATTTGTAGAAAATGAAATGTGTCTCAGTTTTGTCATTCCTATCCTTATAAACACCCATTATTTACTTGAAGCTTACATTTCTCAGGTCCAGAATGTCAACCTTTTATTTCTGCTTGAGCAAATGCCTCACTTAAGAAGAACAACTGGAACAGCTTCTGTGGGAAGCAGCCTACTGGAGTGAAACCTGGACTCATGCCATTTAGCTTTAGACATTTCATTTAGGTGCCTGAACTTAAATATTTCTTTTCTTGCCTCTTGCTAGCCAGGTTCCCAGCCTGAATCACCTTATTACAGTTTCTCTGTATTTTCATTGACATGAAAGAAAATGCAAGCAAACAGATAAGTATTTAGCCTATCAAATGTAGGCTCTAAAGTTAGGCATTGCACACACTCCCCAGTTGTGATTGTATTATACAACATCAGAGATTATGTTACATAAATGGTATTTTCTTTGCATTTCATTCCGTGAACCTAAGAAATTGAAGACTAATAACTGGTCTCATTAATAAAAAGACTGAATTGTAATTTATTTCATTTGACACAAACAAAGGTGATCTGCACACAAGAAATAACTACATTTCATAAAGAAGAAAAATTGCATTTATTAGTAAAGTAAGTTCATTTTGTTTTATCAATATTGTTAGGGAT
The DNA here is from genome assembly GCF_048771995.1 of Taeniopygia guttata. Classification (NCBI taxonomy): domain Eukaryota; kingdom Metazoa; phylum Chordata; class Aves; order Passeriformes; family Estrildidae; genus Taeniopygia; species Taeniopygia guttata. The sequence continues at coordinate 13,158,426 of NC_133027.1, read as the reverse complement.
ATTATAAATGTATTTTAAAATGAGAGATAAAAATGAAAGATAATACGCAGACAAAAATGTCATTTTCATGTAATGATATATATAGCACATTAAAGAAGCAAGACAATCTACAGTCACTTTGAAAGTGATAAAATCAGCCATGCTCATTGTTTGCTGCTGAGCACCAAGAATCTCACCCTTTTCCAACTGCAGAGTGTTGCAGCAGCTTCGCTTAATCACAGAGCCTTGCAGCAGCTCCCTTCTGCCAATCCTTGCAGCCGCATTGCTGCTTTCAGCTCTCCATCTAACAGACAAGTACATCTCAGCGTGCAAAAACTGCACCAAGGGAACACAGAAAGAAGAAAGAAAATCATTCCTTCAAAAGGCCTGGCAGAACATAAAGCATACAGCTAGAGATGTAGATACAGACTCAAATTCCTTCTAATTATATTTTTTCTGCTGTTGATTCTTGTAAAATATATATGCAAATATATTCTTAGCAAGTATTGAGCATAAAAGAGAAAGGGGAAAATGCAAACCCCAAAATGGTATTATGCATTTAAATTGATATCTGCAAAATGGGAGATCATGCTAAATTAAAAAAAAAAAAAAAAGTCTCATTACCAGTAAGCCACCTGCTGAGACAGTGAGTCCTCTCAGAGACTACTGTGACTTATAATATTGAATTGTCTACTCTGGTGTGCAGAGGAGGGAGAGAAAAAAGGAGAGGCGGATCCTCGATCTCATTAGGTTTTGAATTTCCCTCTGAAGGTGCATATCTATCTCCCTTGACAAGATCAGAGACTTAGGGCCTCGCTTGGCTTCTTTCAAAGGTATAAGCAGCAAGTTCAGGAGATTGAAAGCCTAAAGAAGACCCATGTAAGGCATGGAAGACTGTAAAAGAGCAGGTACCCACGTTGCTATTCCTTCATAAGCTAAGAATCCTTATATTTACACTGTTCATACTGAGGGTAAAATAAAAAATATACACTTTCAATAGAAAACTTTAGGTCAGACTGTGACTTCTTTTAAATTGCTGTAGCTCCATTATGAGCATCATGTTATTTAGGTTAAAAAATCATCTGAAGCTGCAACAATTAGTTGGCAATGATAAGTTGCATTTGCAAGATCCAAAGAACTGTACAGCCAGAAAATATAAAATTCTACTATTATCTATCTGGAGAAGCAAGTGTAGTGAATGTAATTCTCCACAGCCTAAAACACAATCTTATTTGCACAAATAAAAAAATGAATGCTAAGTGGCTGAAAATGGCAATGATCTGAACTGGTAAACTTTTACAGACAACTTACAAAAGCCTTCAGGAGCTGCATGCAGTGTAGGACAGCGCCATGTAAGAGGTGTCATAATAGCACACACTGGTAATGTCATTATTACCTTTCTAATTATAATGCCTTGAATAGAATAGAAGTAACTTATTAAATTGTTGATCTACACCAAAATGAAACTTTTTCATGAGAATTTTTGACTAAGCACTAATAATGCAAGTGGAGAGGTTTTATACTTTTCAGTGCAGCGTTGTTTTGTATTGCATTGTGTCTGTGATGTAGTACATGTAAAAATAAGCCAGTTTTCTAGAATAATACTGTTGAGTACCTCTTTTTTTGGATGAGAATCTTGTTTTCAAATGCATTTGAAAATGCAGTCTAAGTAAACTGATTTTATACGGAATTACCTAAATATAGACAGGGAAAGTTAATATGAAAACACACTACATCGTATCATCTGCTTAATCTACACCTTTTTTGTAGCTGAATTCTGACACTGAATTAGATTTTAAAAATACTACGATGTAACAAACGTCATATTTAAATGTGTTTTATCAACTTTTTTTTTTTTCAAATTCAACCTATTATTTCTGCTTTTTGAGGGTAAGCAAATGTTCAGGCATTTGCAAAGGATGACCCAAATGATGGGGAAAGGGGCATCATCTCTAAGTCCCAGTCACACAGCAGACAATCAAGCCTACGGCAGCTTTCTACCAGCTGCCTGAAATACTGCTACCTTGGCAGTTGTGGAAGAACACAGCAAAACCCAGCTAAGACACCACGTAAATACCTGAGTTTAGAGCCATCCCAGAGCTCTGCACTTCCATAGCTACGCTGCTGCCACTAGAAAAGTTACGAAGATGAGACGAAGTTTTGCAGTAACTGCAATATGGCCAAAATCAAAATAGGTCACACAGAATAAATGTTGCACTGTGGTGGTACAAGACAAACTTATAAAGAACGGAGCAAGAGACAGAAAATACGAGGGAACGATGTGGTTAAAACTTAGAAGCAGATGTTACAGCACTCTAACATTCATTATGCTAGAGATGATTATTAATGATCTGCCAGGCCAAGAAAGCAATGAGGTAGCACAATATGAAGATGACAGAAAATAATTTAAATTAATCTGAACAAATAAAACATGAGTTTCAGAGATACCCAGTCAAGTGTATAAAATCCTGTTTCTTTCTGCAAAGCCTGGAATGGAACTAAATTTTTAGCATTTTCAGGGAGTATTTTTACACATCTAGAAAACCAAAACATGAACTGAAGTGAGTGGTGCACTGGAAAGTTAAAAAAAAAAAAGAAAAGCATAAAATCATAAAATTGCTGCCTTCCACAAAAAAAAGTAATTCTGGGAGAAAAAGTGGTGACTTTTGCCAACCACAAAAAGATAACCTATGAATTCAATTGTCTACATTCGCAAATTGAACATACTGTCACTTCCTGTACATTTGTACACATCAGCTTGTGTTACAATTTAATTCTTCAAGAATTTCAACAGTAAATGAAAAATTATTTCCTCCTTCGCTTACGACACAATCTTCATGCTCTTCTCTTTCTGAAATAATGAGCAGATAGTTGAAAACAGGCTTGGTGTAATTCACTCTTTTCTATACGTCATTATTTTGCCTCCCTTTCACCTCCTTGATGTATCCATCTGCTTTCTGCACTGTTGTGTTTAGGACATGCTAAATATGCTTAATTTATGTAAACAGTCAGTGACAGAGCTTGTCATGCATGAAAGCAAACACTGATGTATGTCTCTGCCTTAAAAAGGGCCTAGAGTTAGTTACACGCTGTGCAGTGTCTTGTGAAGGAGCCCTGATCTTTTACTCCTACCACAAAAGCAGCTGCTACAGTGACGGTGACAAAAGCGAGGGCAGGGCAGCCTCAGCTGGGTTTTATATTGAAGCGCAAGACCAGTTGAATTTCACGTTTCAGGGGTTGAATGATGTTTTAAAGCTAAGCTATATAACATCACCTTCCATGATAGTGTAAGAAGAGCCAAGGTGTAAGGGTGCAATGGAAGATGACGCCTACACACACACCTGTGACAGCTCCAGGCGGCTCCGTGCGCGGGTCACCGCTGCCCTCGCCTCGCACACGAAAGGAACCCGATGGGGACCGGCCTCTTCTCCCAGGCAACTGGCTGTATGAGGGCACAGTGCTGAGCTGTGCCAGGGGATGTTTAGGTTGGACATCAGGAAGAAAATCTTCACAGAAAAGGTTATTACATAACAGAATGGCCTGCCCAAGGAGATGGTGGAGTCGCCATCCCTGGAGGTGTTAAAACACAGGACGTGCCACTCGTTGCCACGGTCTGGTTGACAAGGTGGTCACAGGTTGGACTGGATGATCTCAGAAGTCTTTTCCGACCTAATTGATTCTGTGATTCTGTGATCACCGCGCGCTGGCGGCGCTGTCCCCGCACGCCGGGCGCAGCACGGCTGCACGCGTGGAGCGAAGGAGCCGCCGAGCGAAGCGGGCAGGGCACGGACGACGCCGGGCACAGGGAGCGGGCACCCGGGGGCGGCTGAGGCCGAGGCCGCCCGGCCGAGCCCCGCCGGGCTCTGCCCCTCGGCCCCCGCCCGCCCCGGGGCTTCCCCCGCGCCCGCCCGCCCGGCCCCGCGCGCATGCTCGGAGCGCGGGGCGGCGCGCGGGGCGGCGGTCCTGCAGTGCGGGGCGGCGGCGGGCGGCGCGCGGGGCGGAGCGGGGGCGCGCACAGGAGCTGCGGCGCGAGCGGCGGCGGGCGCGCACCGAGGCGGCGCCGCGTGTCCCTCCGGCCCCAGCACCGCGCGGGACCCCGGGCCCTGCGCCCTCCTCCGCACCGCGGACAGACCCCCGCCCGCAGTAAGTGCGGGGAGGCACCGCCGGGGGAAGGGGGGGGGATCCGGGCTCCGCACCCGCGAGGTGCGGGCGAGAACCGGCTGCCGGGCTGCCCCGCGCGGGGCTTTTCCTCCCGGGAAGGCGGCGGGGCTGAGGCGGGGGCTGCGGGGCCTCGGCGCTCAGCGGTCGGATCATCCTCACCGGGAAAGTTGGTGTGCGCGGTCGGTGTGCGGGAGTTGTTCCACTGGAGAGATGGAGGGAATCGTACCCGCGGCGATTTGCCGTTAACTGTGGAGAGATGGGACCGAAACCCCCACCGATCCGGATATGAGCACCGACAGCATCCAAAGGAAGAGCTGAGCTGTCGCGTAACAATTTGCGCTTGGAAACGCTTTGGTGGAAGAGGGAGTCTGGCGCTCGTGTTCGTTTGAAAAGGGATAGCGAAAAGGGCGTGATTTTTTTTTCCAGTAGGGAAAGGAAAAAAAGAAAAAAAGGAAGGAAAAAAAAAAAAAGACCGTGCGAAAGCAGGCGCCAGAGCAGCCCTCACAAGGTCATCACACCACGAGGGAGGCAAAAGTGATCCCGATCCATGCGATCGCTCTATCGCTTGCCTATTACACTGCCTGTAAGGAATGTTTTTATCATTAATTTATTTAACAGGCGACGTGCTTGCAGGTGGTAGTGGGGTAGGTGCGGGGCGGAGGTGCCGCGCTCCTGCTATTTACTAGGGCATCAATCGGAGTGAAGATGGAGGTGGGAGGAGATAACAAAAGCTGGTGTGCGATCCTGGGCATCTCCCACACGAAGGCGTGAGAAGGAGGAGGGAAAGGAGACGGCAGAAGAGAGAATTTCATTTCCAAAGATCAAAACAAAAGGTGGAGCAGGTTGAGGCAGATCGTGAGCAGCCGGGCGGAAAGCGAGGGAGGCGATTTCCGCGCCGACCCGAGCGGAGCGGAGCGCGGGGGCTCTGCGGGGGCCGGGATGTGCGCGGCTGCGGAGGGAAGGAGGGAGGGAGCGCGGGCGGGGGCTGACCTACCGGCGCAACTTTGCGCGCCAGTATCGCCTGGAAATAGGCGGCTCGCACCCGGAGGGACGTGCTGCGTCTGTGGGGCGAGGGGAGGAACGCCTGCCGCTACCCCGAGGGCTTCTTCGCCCTCCTGTTCCATCCCCCGCCGGGAAGGAGCGGGTCCTGGCCGCGGGGTGCGGGGGGAGCGCGGTGCTCAGCGCCGCGGCGGGGGCGCGCCGGGACACGGGGGCTCAGCCCGTGCGGGCGCTGCCAGAAGGGACCCCAGCACCGCCGCCCTCCGCACAGCTCGGTCCCCGGGCACGGCGAGCTGCTCGGCCCCCGTCGCTCGCTGCCCCTGCCGCCGGCTCCCCCGGTGCGAGGCTTTTCCCGCCTGCCCAGAGGTGTCCCCACCCCCCGGAGTCCCCCGCTCTCCCCACTGCCCCCACAAGGGAACGCCTCCCTCCTCCCACCCCAGCCCGACGATCCCCTTCCTGCATGAAGCCACTTGCAAGGTTCCCCCCAGCCCAACTTCGCATCCCGTCCCCAGTGCCAGGAGCCTTTCCTCGGCTGGGTGTTCCTCCCTGCTTGCCCCGTCCCGGGCTGGCTCCTCCGGCTTCTGGCGTGCGGAGAAACCGTCGGGGATTGGGAGGGAAAGGGGAAGGGGGGTTGATGTTACGCAATTGCAGACCCTCCATTTCCCCGGCCCTGGAGGAGCCCGTTCGGGGGCTTTGGGAGGTGGGACGGGGCTCTCCGCCTTCCTCGGGCGAGGGGCAGCTGGAGCCGGAGCGGGCGGAGCTCCCGCTGCCGCGCAAGTACCGCGCTCCCGAATCCCGCACTTCCCGGAGCAGTGCAGCAAGGCGGGGAGGGGGTTCACCTGCACCGCCAGCCTTTTCGGCTGACGAGCAAACCTGCGGATTACAGCGTGGTGAAAACACCCGCCCTTTTCATTAAAATTGAAGGGTGATTGCTTGGGCATTAAACACATAGCCAATCATCAAAAGGCCAAATACATGAATAAATTCCGTGTTCTCGTACAGAAGATGGTTAATGTAACAGATGGGTTTAAGAGATACAGGTACTTCTCCCAACAGTTCTGGTGGTGATATATTTTTAGCAATGTTTTGTTGTTAGTGTGCCTTTGTGCATTTTCTTCCTTTATATATTGGAAAGTTCAGATCTCAGAGGTATTCTTTATGAAGAATAAAAAGATGGACATATTTTATAACCAGAATATGATATGCAACAGATTAATCACACAGAAAAATAAGTGTATGTGGAAGCTCAGCCTCTGTAGACTACATAATCACTGTCCCTTTCAGAACGTGTGCTTCCTTGTAGTTGTTTCTGTCACACATTTTCAGAGTCAGTAGTTTTCACTAGTAGCCTATTACTTGAGAGAATGCCTTTCCTTTTTAAAGAACATAGTTCATTTAAGAACATGAGTTTCCTTGAAAGATCTTTTACAATTTTTTTACAGTGTTCATACAGCACAATCCATTTCAGGTTTGTGGACCACAATCAATTCTAATTAAAACTTTAATTATGTTTTTTCTTCATTCAAACAAAGCATGAAGTAGTCTGAGCTGATGTTGCTGTCAAGGAAAAGTAAGGAAACATGTTCTTCATCTTGGTTATGTGTTATCCCTGCCTTTTAATTAAGGACTGAATCTTTAATCTAATTATTTATCCACAAACTTTTATGACATCGGGCTGCAATATTTAACCAGGTTTTAGGTTGTCTTCTTGACTGATACAAAACTATACCTGCACACCACTGATTTTTCAACGTGCTTCTTGTTCTGGAACATCCAGCTATTGCCAACAGATCAGTTGTGTCATCAAGTGGCATCTACTCCGGAGTACCACAGCGTTATGTAACTCTCAGCACAGAGCAAATGCCAGAGATGTCTCCGCCGCTGTCGGTCTGGTTGTGCAGTTCCCTGTGTGCCTTCCCCTGCTGTATTGTACCAGAAGAGTCAGAGCTGATACCACCCCACAGCACAGCCAGAAAGGAAACTGCTCTGGCCAGAATGATGAGGCCAAATCTACCTGGGATGTGATGGGGCAGGGCAGGCTGGGGCAGAGCAGTGCAGAGGAAATGAGGCTGGCTGTGCAGGTTGTGAGCAGTGCAATGCCTCTGGCTTTGGTGCTGTTTGGAAAAGGCTCCACATGTGACATCCTGCTGACTGCAGCATGTCTGGGATCTGGGGGGATCCAACATTCCTTCCAGCAGGGTCCTCCTAGAGAACTGCAGCACCATTGTGCTGCTACGGGCCTCTTGACTTTGCTTTCTGTCTATACATTAAGTATAGCTGCAGGAAGGATCTAAATCTAAGGATACAGGGTCCCTTAACAAACACACGAACGTGGTGAACTTTGTTGTGGGTGATTCCATAATTGTTTACATTTCAAGCTGTTGTCCTGGTTCTGTTTTTTGCTTTTGGGATTGTAATGTTATGTCTACGTGCGCAATGGATTCCTAAGCTTTTTTGTATTGTATCTGTGCCTCACGCTCCCATTTTAGGTATTCAGTTCTGTCGACCATTGCAGCTTCCCATAGATTTCCAGAAATTTGTGTCACTTGGCCAAAAAGTGCTGGCTCATCCTGTAATTGTGAATCAAACAGCAATGTACACTAATTGAAGATTGAGTTAGAAAATTTAAAGTATGGTAGACAGATTTGGTTGCAAAGTCCTAAGAAGTGAAGCACACAGCACTTACCCTGAGCAGCTGTGCTCTCGTCTGTGATGTTAAACATTGTCAGCACCGGTCTTTATCCTTTTGTTTTTAATAGGTGTTGTTTTAGCAGTATGCACTGGGGCTAAATACCCTTTGGCTTTTGAGTGGTCTGTAAAGAAGCTTGTTTCCAGGTGGGTTTGATTGCCCACCTGGGCAATCAAATTGCTTTCTTTATCAATTGCTTTAATTTTGTCTTAGATTAACAGAGAAAAGCACTGTGTGATCTTCCTGCATTATTTCTCATGCCTAATTTTGATTCAGACTACTCTATAATGAACCTAGACCATTTCATCTGTCCCCATTTTCTTTTGGGTCATTATTACTTGCAATTGCACAGCTTTTGCCATTTTCTACATCCTTGGGCTTTTTCTTTCTTCCTTCGGTGTGTAATTTTGTTCCTTCTTTTTGTGCATGTTCATTGCATCTTTGGATCACTTTCCACCTTACCAATTATTTTCTTTGCTGTTTATTTCTTTCTTGGGGAAGACCAAGGCTTTACCCCATGGCTTCTCTGCATAGCATTGCTGAAAGCTCTGTGTGGTACAGGAATGCAGCACCTATAGGGAAGGCTGTGAGCATTTGCTGTGCTGCAGGATGTAAGGATCCAGATGGGCTCCCATCACAGGGAGGCGCTTTCTTACCTCAGCTCCAACTACTTGTCTTTATTCATAGAGAAAGAATCTTATATTTTGACTTTTATGCTATTGGTCTGAGAGTAATAGCTATAAACCTTTTCAAGGAAAATTAAACAGATGATAAAAAGGATATTTGCTCACAGAATGCAAAATCTTGGAGTAGTGCTACAAATTTTTATTGCTTCTTAAGTTATAAAGTGCTAAAATATATATGTATTTTTTCTTTTTTAAACTATGTCGATGTTATCCACAGGGTCTCTGCTTTCAAGAGCTTTTCCACATTTGGATGTGAATGTGACTGAAAGGACAATAATACACTTGTAGGAAATCAAGGCAGATTATTAGAGATGGTCTCATTGATGAAAGTTGAAAAAAAGCAAGTAGTTTCAAGGAGAGAGTTGAGGAGAAAAAGATAAAAGCCACTTGATAGTCAAAATCGCTGATTTGTTTATAAAAATATCAAGCTGTTTTTCTTTGTGATTATTCCCCTGAGGAAAGTAAGGAATAGAATGTGTTTAGTAAAATAACTTGTAAAACCACAGCTAATTGAAATAAATTGTGCTCCTTGGGAGTGAAAGGACAACTGCATCTTTTTTTGAACTAAGCATGATGTGTTCTGAAATTATGATATCAAGGACAAAGGAGTACACATTACAGATACTTTTGAAGATTTTCTCCCTGAAATAAACCCTAAAAAGTCATATATATAATCCCAGACTGTAAAAATTAGTGGAATATATTACAACTTTCTCAGTTTCACTGTTGAAAAATCAGGAGTTTGCTACAATTTTGAGTTTGTCAAGAACCTACAAGCTTTGAAATAATGAGAAGTGATAATTTGAGATTACCAAGTAGATCTTTTAAGATAATTATAATAAAATAATTTCTTAATAGGAAGATAAAAAAATTTTAAATAACTTTACCATCACAAAGCCTTTTGTGGAAGATTATCTACACAGTCTGTATTAAAAGAGTCTGAATTGATGTGCAGGAAAAAAGATGTAATGGTGATTCCTATAGTTTTTACACCAATATAAATATGAGATACTAAACTTTTTGGTTAAAATGACATTTTATCATTTTTGGCTTAAAGCAGATTTAATCTTAAATAATTGATGATTTCAGAGAAGCATCATACAGCACTATTAAATAACAGAAAATAGCCATTTTACTTATTTCTTGTTTACTAACTTAGACTTTCTCAAAGTTCATTTATGAGAAGGTCTAAAAATGGAGAGCCATAATGATAAGACAAGTGGTGTTGAAATTTTTTTTTGGTCCTGTCAAGGTATTTTCATACAGTAGTTAGGCATAAAAAAGTAGTATCTTTTGTTTTAACTTCTAATGAGTTGAATCAACCAATATAATATCAACCAATGGGATTACTATGGTCACTCAAGCTTCGTACAAGTCAAACTTTATACTCAAAAAGAAAACAAGTTGTGACAGTAATTTACAGAGTTTTTAGACTAATAAATATAAGGCCCCAAAACTTTTGATGAAAATTACTTTTATTAGTTTTAACTTCTAGCTAAATAGGAAGTTGTATGTTAGAAAAGAAAGCTCTTAGGTTCATAAATGTTTGAATCTACAAGGGAGATTAATGAACATTTTAACCATGCCTAGCAGAGGCCATAGCATTTGACTCAGTGATGCCTTTACTCTCCTTTTACATGCAAATTTGGGGGAGGGGAAAAAATCATTCTTGGTTTAAAGATCATAGAGAATGGAAAATGTATCTCTGTTCTCACTAAGCTTTTTTAGTAATTAATTATCCTAAGTGTTAAAATGTGATAATTCTGGACTTAATTACAAGTTCTTGAATACTCAATCCCCAAAGCAGTTAAAAAAAATCTTAACTAGATCAACTGTTGAGCCTGGTGTGCGTAGGGTACCTATGACTTGATTTTAATAGCTGAAAATAATTTCACAATGGTTATATATTACTGAAATTTTATTTTTTTAAATGAAAGTTTAGTGTTCCACTTTATAGAAAACATTTTTACTCAAAAGTAGATATTAAGTCATTCACTGTAAGATGGAATCAAATAGCAGTGAGGAGACATGAATATGATCCGTTTTGTGAACTGCATTTGAGAATATATGTGGTTTAATTAGACTTTATTCAGAATGGAGTAGTCTAAAATTAGAAACTATTTATAAAAGATCTTCCAATACAGCATATTTCTCTGTACTCTTATCTGCTATATTTAGAAATACAAAGTAACTGAAGACTCTTAGAGAATGAAATATGAGATATTAGTTAGTAGTTAGAATTAAAATGCTTTTTTTTTTTAGTAGAAGTTGTTTTATATAGAGGAAAAAGTTAAGATTTTCTAAAGTTAGTGAAAGTGAACATTTAAAAAAGTTTTTAGCACTGAAAATAAAATCAGCTTATATAATGGAAATGCTGCAAAAAGTTATTTGTGCAGTTATTGTTAACATCCAGCACATATCCAGTCAATTTTATTACAATGATCTTACATTACACCAGAACATATACTATTTTTAAGCAGCAATTTTTCCTTTTAAATATACATTTTTAAAAGCATACAAATGAGTAACAATCTGTGAATGTTCTTGAAATTTGTGTTTTAAATGGCATAAAAGACTTTTAATTTGGAAAATTGATAGCCTGAAAAGTGGTTTTAGTTTGATTCATGAAACATCTGATGATACTGATGATTTTTGCCAACCAGACTGACTTGTACAGAAGGACTGCATCTTCAAATGTCTAACAAAGTTTCATCTGCTTTTTTGGTGTTGTTTTTTGTTGATTTTTAAAAATATTGTTGTTTAGTTGAGGTCTTTTTATTTGTTTGTTTTTTTTAATCTGGCTTGGATATGTCGCATCAATCACATTGTAAGGTTGAACAATGCTCAACAAAGAGCTCCAGTTGACTCGGAATCTGGTCCCTGCCATCTGTGTGATGAGAAAATTTAGAATATTAGTATGAAATCAATATGTTACATGTTTAACCTTGTTAAAACTTTATATCATGTATCCTTAAATAAAGAGAGTCAAATAATCACAAACAGGTTTTTCCATATGCATAAATATTCTTGCCTCCTTCTGTCAGTGAAATCCTAACAATACAGCACTATTGCTGAATTGCCAAAGTGTTTAACCAGAAGTAGCTTCTAAGACTCCTTTTCCTCCTCAGGTGTGGTAAGAAAACCACAAAGTAGCCTTGATCATTCGTCATAAATAGGTTTTGATTGCACGAGTTGTCCTCCACACGGGGTGAGTTCTTAGCTATTTAGTTAAATGGCTATTGTTTATTCATTTTAATTCCTCTTTGGGAAAATAGGAGGGTTAGAAGGGGCTGTGATGTTTTTACATTTTTCTCACGTGTCTGCCACAAAGAGGTGCTACTGGAACACAGATCAGTAAGTAACACTTGTTTCTACATGGTTTAAGAGGAGAACATAACTCAGTCAGGCTTCCCACTCTGTTGTATGAGAATGTAATCATGAAGTGTCAACAGGTTCTAACTGCCTCATGTCTTATCTTATCCTTAGCTTTTACTGATCCCTTTTTTCCTCTCTCTCTGGCTCTGCTTCCTGTCTTTGATTCTGCTCCAAAATCTCCTGTTGCCTAAGAGCCTCCCTCTCCTTGATGATGCTGGCTGTGCTTGTTTAAGCATGGTGGATGCCTCCTTTTTCTTGCATTTTAGCTATGGTTTTGGGTTTGTTTTTTAAACAATGGGCTTTATAAAACAAGAATCTGGCTGTTGCATATGTTCTAGAAAGTGCAGCTGTATGTAGAGTGCCATAAGGGTAAATACTTGTATTAAAATTCTAACATAAAAGATACATACTGTGCCTATGACCTGTGCAGAAAGATAGGGTGCGTGTGCAGAGATTGAATGGAGTGACTGAGCCAATCCATGCCTGGTAGCAGCGACTGGCTTTGCCTCCTGCAGGGCTGATTAGGTACAATCACACTCGTTCTGCTTCCCCCCATGGGGCTGGTCACAGTGGCAAAGCCAGAGTGGAAAGCTGAGGCACACTCTGTTCTCCAGCTCTTGGGCTGCCCTGTAGATATACCCTGAATATGTCCTAAACAGCTGGGTTTGTATATAGATATCTCTAGATATGGACAAGGTATCTGGCACTTCCAAAGAGAAGTCTGTAAGAAGTCACAGTACAATGTAAACAGATGTTGAGTACAGCTGTGTTCTTTCTGTGTGTCTCTGCTTTTTCTGCTCTCTTCAGTGCCTTAACTCTACCGCAGTGCAAGACCCAAGATGTTCTTGTAAATCCACAGCCTATGTACTTCTCTTTCTGGTTTTTTTTTCCTGTGATGTGGAATTTTGGGGTAAGACGATTCAGTAGAGACTGAAAATGTTACAGTAATTTATCATAACATTCCCTGTGGTTTTTATTCCTGCATAATGCTATAAATAGTTCTATTATATGTACCTATCATCTAACACAGTTGTTGTCAATTTGCTTAACAAAACTTACCACTTCAAGTCCTTCAGTTTCAGTTACAAAGCAGTTTGCTTTCTTTAGATGAAAATGAGCTAGAGAACTGTTGGCTAGTTACTTCTATTGTTTGTGAGTTACATTATTTTAGATTATTACCTTCTTCAAATATTTGTAACCAACTGTAGATTTTTTCATAATGTGCAACCAGTAAATAAATGAAAACAGTGTAAGATCTGAATTGTTGCTTGAGAAATCCATGGTATATATAAAATACAAGAGTAATTTTTATTTCAGTATCAAATGGTCCTATCATTACTTTGTGTTGCTTTTTTAATGTTGGTGAATTAAAGCTAGTTAATTTAAAATTAAAAATAACACTGCAACTTCTGTGCTACAAATACATGAAAAATAACTGTCTGACTATGACTTGAGTTTTAGTGGGTGTCTTGCATTGCACAGTCAGCTGAGGAGGAGACGGATATTTTTTAAATTGCACTTTCTTTCCATATAGATTGCAAGGTCTTGCAGTATGTGACTCATTTCAGCTACTAGCATCTCTGTTGCCAACAGGAGTGTATTAGTGAAGACCAATAACAATATATCAATGTCAGCTCATCTCCAGATAAAAGAAAGAGTTCATGAAATGTTCAAGGTTGTTCTGGTGTTGTATGTAACAGAGATAGCTGGAGATTGTAGGTTTTGTATTGCCCAGTAAACCCATCCATTTACTGTTGACAGTATTGATATATTCAGGTCTTCAACATCTGAAGCTGTGTGAGGCACCTAACACATTTCCTTGTTTTTCCAACTCTGCATTTTATCACTTTAACTTACGAGATTCTCAAGTCTACGAAGACCTACACAGCAGCTTGCAGCCACTTCAGTCCTGTGCTTCTGATTTCCTTTGAAAATACCCTCAAGAAGTTTGAAGAAATTAGCATTTTTGGTTTGTTCTGAATGGGCAAAGTTGTGGTATCACTCTGGGCACTTGACTAATGAGGTACTTTTGCATAAACATTTAGTCTGGGAGAAAGAAACAAACAAACTAGAAAGGTAGCAAATTCACACAAGTTATAAAAGCAAAGTCACCTTCTCACAACTGTGCTATGCTACTTTGCCATGCTTTAAAAATTCAAATTACAGTAAAAGTGAGTTACGTGTGGTTGTACAATGAAAAGAAATGTGTGCCATCAGTGGGCAGTGGCATTAGCAGCACTACTGACAAATGCTGACATCAGGAAATCCTTAGGAACACATGAAAAGACGGCTTGATGGTCATTATAAAAAATTACCGTAGAGTTAAATGTGAAATGGAGATTTCTGGATTAATCCCTTCCTGAAGTAACTGGACCAAAGTCCAAGGCCATACTAATGTAAGGACTCATTCTCTGAGCTGATCTGTCTGATCCCTACTGAAAAACATTTGATCAAGGAATGGATTTGAATACTGCAGAGTACATGCTAAACCACCACAATGTCTGTGAGTGACTAGATTTAAATACATGGGAGAATCTGTTGCTTTGAACACACAGAGCTGACTGGAAAGGTAGGTGTAAGTGTTCAGCAAGCTCTTAGCCTAAAGATGAGACTCAGGGAAAAGGAGAAGGTGTGATCATGAATCATGTCAGAGATGTAGGCAGGATCAGATCTGTGAGGATTTCAGTGCTGTGGAGATTCATTTTAAATGAATCAAAAAGGAGGAGGGGAGCGAGGAAAAGGAGCAGGAAAACATTTGAAGATAGCAGAAGGCAAAGGTGTCAACATCTAGGAAACACTGAATGGAGTCTCTCACAAAAAGGGTGATTAATATGAAAAGTACTAACAGATGCACCACTTTTTGTGATTTTTTAGGTGTTGTGAGAAATCTCCACAGGGAAAATTTGAATTTGCAGGAAATATTGAATTTAATGATAAATCCATCTGATTCTGGCCGCTTTTCTCTGAACTGCTTCTGATGTAATGACAGACAAGCTGTGTCAGAACTGTGCTAGGGCAGAAGCACCTGAGTTAGGTGCCCAGAGGAAACTCCTACTGAAATGCCAATGACTACCTGAGCTGTGACGATTTCTCGTATGCTGTGTGTCAGATGAGTGATAGGTGCAGCTGTTGGAGAAAAGGAAGGAGAATTGAGATGGTTTTCAGTCACATATAATTCCTAAAAATGACCACAGAAACACCCCCAGTGCAGGCTCTCTCCGGCAGTGAGCTGTGTGTGGGTGTGGGGGAATTTGCTCATCTAAAGGCATTTGGGACGTGAAACTAAGTGGGGAGAAGGATTGGAAAATAAAATGTGAAGTATTTGCATAAGACATTATATGTTTTCTCATATGATTCATTGATCTTATGACTGAACAGCTGCTCTTAAAAATTCTTCTTTTCTGAAGTAAAAACCTGTTTGGAGAGCTGATTTTGAAGAATTTATGTGATAAGTTGCTCATTGTTTTGCATTTGTATTTATGTGCCATGTAATTTTTGACTGCTGATGTCAGATTTGAATGGGATATGGCAACTACAGTATTGGCAAATTTGTAAAATTTAACATGATTTCATTCACTTAATATTACATGATGATGATGCAGAAGGCAGAAACATTCCTTGTCCAAGAGCTTTTGGAGAATTGATGGCAAAGCAGAGGACAGGATCCCAAACCTTTATTCTCAAAAAACTGTAGAACCTATTTCACACAGGTGCTTGACCACAGTGCTATAACTGAAATTCCTGTCATGGGAGGGGCTCAGCACTGATAAATTTCAAGAGGCTGTACGAAGCCTCAAACATTTCCTAGTTGTTACTAGTCAAGGTGGAAAAGCATTTGGCAACTTGTGTAAATTTTTCACCTCTAAGTATATCAAAGGCATACATCAGTAAAGGCCAGTCTGCCTCAAAAGCGTTGTTCCCACAGTTCTGATGTCATTCCCATATCCATGATTGTCTTCTGTCAGAGACAAGTAGTACAAGATTTGCAGGGGGAGTGACCACATCTGGGGGTTTAAAAGAAGGAAGGTGCAGGAGTAGAAATTTGGATGAAAGCAGTGTTCTGTTGGGCTCCTGGTGTGACACTGGTGTGCCCCAGGCTGTCTGGGCTGTGTCTGATTGCCCCAGCCCAGTGGTCTGTTCTGGAAGCAGGAGGGGGAACATGGCACCATGGCACCAGCTTGAGCTGAGCTCTCCTTCCAGCCCAACCCAGCCTTTCCTGGCAGGGCTTTATGGCCTATTTTTTTGTGGTTTATCTCACCCAAATGACCCTTTTTTCCCTTTTCTGTGTAAAAAATCATGACCAGTTTTTTCTTACCTAGCTTGCACATGACCACAGAAATCCTGGGATATACACAAGACATTGGGTAAGGAGTTCTTTCCAAAAGTGAATATGGTTCTTTGAAGAGTATAAACCCTTTTTGGCAGGAGAACTGGATTGTGTCAGATTGAAATTGGTGTGTAATCATCCCATGGTGCAATGGGAGCAATGCAGAGCTGTGATCTGCTTCTGACCTATTCCTGGGGCTTGTCTTTCCTCTTGGCTCTCTGAGGTATTTGGTAGGAAGCTGAACATTGCAGTTTAGTAATATTGGAAGACCTTATAAATTGTTACAGGAGCTTGTGTGTAGTTGATGAACTAAAGATTTAACAAAATTATTAAATAATAATAGTAAGTAACAAGTAATAAAAATAATAAATATTGTGTACCTTACATTTCAATCATTAGTATCAGCAGCAGTCTAATTTTGGAATGTTTATGAAGTGGAAACAAGGAGGTATTTACACGTCTCCCAGTTTCCTGTGCTTTTGCTGGTGAGATCTGTTGGGTGGTGTTGTGATAATGATGATCCACTTGGACTAAATCTGATGAGGAGTGAACTGCAGAGCATAGACTGAGCTCTTTAAGTAGATAGTGAGGAGGTGCACCTCTCTGTTATCTCTGGTTTTTAATTACACTGGATTAATGACATCATTATATTGCATTTACATGCAATTCTTATGTCAGTTTTAATTATTAGTTAAGCCATAATACTTGACATATTTTTCCGTTTTAGGCTTTTGCATAAAATACAGGTGTCAACATGCTCACTGCATATGCATGCAATGTTGTCAAAGTATTATGAAAAAATAAGGTCAGACCAGTTTCTCATTTGCATTTGAAGTTATCCTTTAGAAAGAAGCATGAGTCTGACCCCTGTGCTTTTTACCATACAGCTAAATTGTAAAGCTCTATAATCTACAGACAAATTCCATTTTAGACAGGCTTTGTAGCTTTCCGCCTTGGACATTAGCATTAGCTGGAACTCAGTTTGACTGTGAATGAAGAGAAATGTGAGGATTTCTCAGAACAATGCAGAGAACAGGAATAACCAGTTACATTCTGCCAATCCACAGGTTGTGCCTGAGATTTGTCACTGCAGTAAACCTTGGCAGGAGTGGCTATTATCCACTATTCCTTATTTCAGAGGGGCATGGGTGTGACAATGTAAAGTCCAATACCTGATAAAAGTAGTGTTTTTAAAAGTACTAGAGCAGAAGAACATGAAAAGTATGTATTTTATGTGGAATGGTTCATAAGTTGTGTTCTTTCTGGTTTTCCTTTTAAAAATCCCTTGCTTCTTTGGCCAGCCATGGGTGATCATTACTTCCCATTTATTATTATGGCAAAGTATTTTTAAAAATGGAGTAATTTGAGCACCAGTCATGCTGGATATAAGCCAATTCAACTCCATCAGGCTCCATCAAGTTGTTATTAAGTGCTCTCCAAGTCCACATTATGGAAGACAAAAGATTTGCCATGTGTAAGAGTTGGTTATACATTTTTTTTTCAGCACATCCTGACTCAGGAGCTCTGACAGCAAACTTTCCAGCTTAGGTGTGTATTCTAAAAGTAGAACTACACAGTCTGGTTATTTTTTTAACAAACAAACTTGCCAGTTTTACTCTGCTCCTGCAGTAGACTATTGAATGGGACTTCTTATCACTCTGAAAAATTTAAATGTATGCTTCAGCTGCAGTGGGACTTTGCTAACAGCTCTGCATCCCATGGCTCGCTGAAAGGGCTCAGTCACTTGAAACTTCACTTATTTTTTCTGCCAGAAGCACTTTGACAGCACATGCCCTAATGTGTCGCTGCAGTATAACTTGTTCCCAGGGGAATAGATGAACAAGCAGGGAGGAAATGATCATCCTGCCTCTCTTCCTGGGCAGCTTGCATCAATTAGGAGGCAAGGTTGCTCCCTGCACTCTGGCATTCCTGCAAGGACTTTCCATATCTGTCTTCCACTCAGCTAAAATCAAAACAGCTGCTAGTAGTGGAAAAGCAGAATAGGCTGGTGGGAAGTGGCAAGCAGCTCTTCCTGTGGTGAGCAGATGAAGTAGCTTTTAAAAAGATTATGATAGAAATGTAGTCACTAGCTTACTCAACCTGTCTCAATTTTTTATCCTAAATTTATCAGATTATTTCTTTGAGTTTTGTGTCAGAAATAATCTCCTGTGCATCTGTATTGCATATATTACCTTATGTCTAGACTGCTTTTGACTGGAATACATATTTTCTTGGCTGGGAAGTAGGTGGTGTGGAGTGAAGCACAGAGGATGCTGCTGAGGTCCTGTTTCTGCATCTGGTGTGGGCACAGCCAGCCAGCAGCGGGAGTGTGCCTTGGGCAGGCTGGGGAGAGCTGTGCTGGAGACAAGCCCAGGAGCTGGGGCAGTTCTGAGATCCAGTGCAGGTCACCGCTGCACCCCCAGTTAGTGACGGCTGGCACCTCCCATGAAGCACCTCCAAGACAGTGCAAACCTGAAGACTGCACAGACAGCCTGAATAATGACCCGTTCTTCCCTAAGATATAAACATCCCACATCAGTTATGCCCAGGTCACAAGTTTAACATTGCATTTTCCTGAGGTCTGTGTGAATCTTGGGGAAAAAGCTTTGTGCTTGTCTGGGTCACACACAAGACTCAGGATATTGTGCCATTACCTCTGCTCTGTAAGAAGGCTCTGGGAGAACCTAAATTACATTTACCTACACTATTCATGGAGGAATTTGCAAATCTACCATATGGTATAGTATAGAGTACATAAATTTATAAAATATTCAGCACCAGTCTGCATAGCTTGTGTAGGGACTTAGGGATCTGTGGGGATTCTTTTAAAGTAGATTTAATTTAATTTAATTTAAATATTTAAAAAAGGATTCTATAGCTCAGTGCAGAATCTTTAACTCTTTTGATTATTTTTATGTGGTAATTTTCCTGCCAGTGTGGAATGGTTTGGAGTGGAACAAACCTTTCTATTAGACCAGGTTTCTCAAAACCCCATACAGCCTGGTCTTGAACTCTTCTAGGGATTGGACATCCACAACTTCTCTGAGCAACCTGTCTCAGTTGTGCACCACCCTCACCGTAAAGAATCCTGCTATTGATAATCCATTATAACAATTAATAAATAATATGAAATTTATTACTGTTGGAATTTAGGTCTGTGTATTTTATACCTTCTGTAAGGGAGGCTTTATAGCAGCCTTCCAGTACCAGAAGGGGTAAAGCTGCAGAAGGAGTTTTTACAAGGGCATGGGTCATAGGACAAGGGGTAATGGCTTTAAACTGAAAGAGGACAGGTTTAGATTAGATGTTAGCAAGAAATTTTCCACTAGTTTTTCGCACCTCATGCTGGCTGGCTGTGCCCACACCAGATTTTTCACCATGAGCATGGTGAGACAATATAATAATTTGGCCAGAGAAGTTGTAGGTGCCACAGCCCAGGAAATGTTCAAGGCCAGACTGGATGGGGCTTTCAGCAGCCTGATCTAGTGAAAGTTGTCCCTGGCCATTGCAGGGGTGGTGGAACTGGATGATCTTTCAGGTCTCTTCCAAGCCAAATTATGTGGTTCTATGAAAAATGAGAGCCCACATATTTTTAGTAAAGTGAATAGCAAAGAGAAGTTCTCCTGTTCCAGATGTTCTTTGGGAAATGCTATTCCAAGATGGTTCCATGTATAAGTACTCTTACTGTAGGGGATTATTATTCATTGGAAACATAACTGTATTAAAAAGATGTTTTTCTGAAGAATAAGGAAGGAATGAGACTTGTCACGTTGAATTTCTCAGAAATGCCTTGTGTATTTCATATCCACTACCAATTTTAATTTGAACTATTGTTCAAGTATAGGCATGTTCATGATGATTAAATCATTATAAATGTTTGAAGGAATTACAGAAACTTGAAAAATGCCAGTTACCAAGCGAATAAAATTAGTTCTGTATATGTGAGAATAGAAAGCTAAGCCTGAGACTAAAGCCACAGCTCCATAAATGGTTTTGCTGCACATCATGTTCCTACCCACAAAATCCAGGATGCAATTACCTGGCTTTATTAGGCACAAAAGAAGGGTTGTCCCAGGAAGAAATTACCTCATCTTGAGGTTGGACCTAAGACAAAACTCCCTGCTCCTGAGAAAGGTGTATTTACCTTTCTCAGGGTTTCCTTGCTGCTCCTGAGGCAATTGGTGGTTAATTGGAGGTTAACATCTCCATTTTGTCTCAGTGCCACAATCAGCCTCCGCTCTTTTTCCAAAAGCTCAGCTTTGTCTGAGATGCCACCATGTGACCCGTGGAGCTCGCTGCTGGTAAGCAAAGCTTGATGGACAGCCTACACTGTTTCCAGGGTGTAGGAAACATTGGGAAATACTGACAAGATCAGTGTGATGAAGTAAATAGTATTCTCCAGCTGCTCTTTGTCTTACTTTGAAAACATTACTTTTTATGGCCACAGATTTTCCAATGGGAAACACTGAATACAGTTCAGGACCAGCTTTATCTAGGCTTCCACTGGTCCTAACTCCAAGAAACTATTTGGCTCCTTGTGCTGTAACAGTGTTAGAATTAATTCTGGTTTCTGACAGAAAATCACCCTGGAGTTAGTGCCTAAGGCTGCTAATGTTAGTGCTGCATTTTAGCATCAGCATTTTTGATGCATAAATAACTGTTGCATTATGTCTCTATCTAATATCCTTTCTCAAGTATAGCATTTGGGGCACATTTAATGGTATTTGGTTATTTAAAAAGTGCTCTGTCAGAGCATACCACAGGTATCTAGGTGGTGGATGTAGTGTTGCTATTTATATCATAGTGCTCTACAAATATTAATAACACTCTGCTTCAGAGTGAGCTATAGCCATAAACCTGTAAAACAACTCCCCACAGTTCATCTTGATAGTCTGTTGAAATTGGACTGCTCTGACTATACCCCCCTCAGGCTCACCGCCAGTCTCATATTTTATCCTGAAATTCCACAAGGAGACACTCAAAATAAACACTGCACTAGCAATTGCTTGAATTATACTTAAGGCAGTAGAGAGCATTGGTTTCACTTTAGCCTCTCTGTGGCTTTCTTGAAAATCCACAAAGTTTGACCTTCTGAATACACTTTGCTCTTATTTGTCTCCCCTGTTGACTGCAGTGGGAACTGAATGAGTGCAGCTGAGAAGGGAATGGGTATATCATAGATGCTAACCTGTTATGACTAAATTATCCCTGTTATGACTAAATTATCCCTGTAAGTCCCACGTTCCCCAGCCCCAGGAACTTTATACAGTGCATATCTCCTCACTAGCTTGCTTTCAGCAAAAATACAGCTATTAGATTCACTTTTGAGTTTTCTTAGGAGGAAAAAAAAAAAAAAACCCAAAAACCGAGCAGTATTATTCCAGCCACCATTTCAGAGATGTTCAGCTTTTTGTTCTCCAAGTGCTTTTTCTTTGCTTCTTTTGAAAATAGCTGATCTTGTAATTCACTATTAAGGTCTAAAGGTGATCAAACTGGCCCATCACCAAGGTCAGTATACCCTTGAATTAGACGGGTTTGCTAATTTTAAACTTCAGTGTTTTACAGAAAGTAGTGTGTTTAGCAAGAATAAAGAGGTAGAATGTGGGATTGGGACAATATGAATGTTCACACATCGCTGCCAATGAAAGCAAAGCTTGCAGGTCTAATTTTAGGCTTTTCAGCCTTGGTATTGTTCCTTACAGCACAGTTATTTTCCATATGATACAAAGCACCCCTTTTCTTTTCAAGTTTTATAAACTGCTTTAGAGAACAAAAGCAAGGACAAAGTGAGTATGTGTCATGGTTGAAAGCAAATCAAAGAAGCTTAAGTAAGGCTGAAGTTAGTGATGGTTGCATGCCTCTGTATTCAGAGGACAATTCTTTAAGAAAAACAAGAATCTTGAGAAACATGTTACAAAACCTGGAAGTAGAGGTACCTGGTGTCTGAGCTGGCACCCTTGGCTGTGACTGGATGTGCTTCAACACATTTAGTTAATTTACACTGTGCTCAGATGCCTAGTAAGTTAGTCCTTTTTTAAAATGTCAAAATGACCTGTGCTGTTTGGAAAAGTAGGATTTTCAGGATACTTATCTAACTCTTGGTGCTCCAAACTAAGCATTGTAAATGCAGTGAGGATGTCACAACTAATTCTTTATGTAACACCAGATAGATGCTGTTTTCTGAAGTTAACTGTTACTGATGCATTAATAAAAATATTTTATAGAATTATAGAAACATAATACTGTAAAATGGTTATATTGTTTCCTGTAGATTAATTACCAAGGACTGGAACCAGTTGATACTAAGTCATTCCCCATGGAAGTGTCAGCAATGTTATTAACCTGTCAAAAACACCTTTAAAAATCATTAAGTTAATGTAGTCCCCATTTGTCATTAAAGAGAAGCTTATTATCTGCAGGAATATATGACATGGTTCAGAAAAATCAGAGAACATCAATCTGTGTGATTTTTTTAGTACTTCTGCTGTTTGAAGCTGGTTAGTAACTGGCTGTATTGGCAGAAAGAGTTTCTTGGGAAGAGTCTGTGCAGGGGCTGCGGTAATGTTTGTGGTAAGCACATTTCATTCTCTCTCAGGATTCCTCATAGAGGTGCACAGAGAGAAAGAGAGAAAACAATTTCTATTTCTGCTCCTTGTTTTTCTCATGTGGAATGTGCTTGGAGAATTGTTTACCTGGGGTGATTACTTGGTTGGATTCTGGTGAGGATCGTTTGAGCCTGATGGCCAATCCAATCCACCTGTGTGTGAACTCTTGAGAACAGGGTCACGAGTTGTGAGTGCGTTAGATATGGTAGTTAGAAAAGTAGGTAGGTGGTTGTAGTATCTTCCTTTATATAGTATATTAAAGTATTATAGCATAGTTATAATAAAGAAATCATTCAGCCTTCTGAACTGGAGTTGGACATCATTTCTTCCCACTGGGTTTGCCTGCATTTACAATCATGTTGAGCTGGTATTTTGTCCCACAGGCTCAGCAAAGGGTCACTGCCTTCACTGGGCTTCACCACCAGGCAGTGCCAAGGTTTGGGGCACAAGGTGTGAAGCACAGTTTGGCTGAAGGCTCTGCAGTTGTCCCCAAACTGGGAGAGTTATCTCAGTCTGAGCTCAGGGAGTAGAATATTTTTTCATGCCTTTCTAGCTGTCCTGGAGTTAAATGTTTAGTCTAAACTAATTGTGTAGACAAGAGTAAGTATTTCCAGAGAGCAATTAATGCCAGTCACCTTTTATATATACTTTCAGTATGGAATTAATTGCTTCTTGCTGAAATGAGTGCCTGTTTCTCTCCATTGCACACTGGAGCCTTGATGACTAGTTTAGATTAGATACCCAACTTCTAATGGCTACCACCCAGGTAGAAATAACCTGGATTAATCAAGTTCTGTGCTACTGACTATAATAACTTCCCTGTTCTTATTCTGTGTATGATTTATGTGTTATGAGACTCTATTCCTGTGTTAGAGGAGTAGAGTCTTCTCTTGTTTTTCAGTAATTTCAAATGGTTTGTCATTAATAGTACAGTTGCTCAATTCTCTGTTGTTCCCGATCATATGAAAGTTTTAAAATTTGTATTATTTTTGTTATTGACTGTAATCATTAATAATATTTTAAAAAACACTAACTCATTTCATGATGGAACAGATTAAGTTAAAGGCTGGTTGTTGGATGTCTTTCTGGATTCTGGCCAGCTTCTTGGAGCATAAATCAGTGTGATTATTTTCAAGTTAAAGAAAAAAAATGTTTCTAATAAAGTTTGGAGCACAGATACTGAAATAGGGTGGGAACATGACATTAGTGAAGAATAAGCTGACTGTCAAATGGCTTTATTTGGAGGCAGGCATTAAACTTCAATATAGTAATTATTTGGGTATTCTAGAGATTGTAGCTCCTCAGGGCTTTCCCATGCATGTCAGAGCTAAGATTTTTTTCCCCCTTTTTTTTTTTTTTTTGAAACAGACCTATATGGCAAGCAGAGCAGAGGAGTAAATGGAATGCTCCTCTTAACCCTAACAAAGATTTTTTTTCTGAGATGTTCTGAAATGGTTTTTTTTGGATTTTTTTTTGAGAAGTATAGTTAATTTTTAAAAGAGAAAGTACAAATGCTAGTGACATGACATCTATAGCTTCATTGCCTTTTCCATTTTCATTATATCCTTTGATCAGAGGCAGGCTGGCCCTGATAGTAAGGTTCATAGTAAGGTTCATTTCTGCATTGTTTTGGGGAAAACAAACACAACCAGTTTAAGCCTCTACTGAGAAATCTCAGCTCTCTTCTTCAGTGTTTTCTCCTCTGACCAGTCTGTGGTGTTTTAGGGAACTTGGAGATTGTTTGCCCAGATGTGAGGAAAACATTTGCTATCAGTCTCATCCTCCCAGCTTCATCTGCACTCTCATCCCCAGCCTGTAAGCCATGGTGTTTCTTTCATGGCTGGCTTGGGTTTCTTAGGCTTTACACAACATAAATCACGAAGCTTTACAATCTATTTTTTAACATAAAATTATCTCCAATATTTTAGAGTTTTCAGCATCCTTTAGGCATGCTGCATCCTGCTGCCATGCCTCCCATTCAGCCTCTGCCTCTCTGAATGATGCTGACAGCCCTGCTGGCAGCCTGGGCATGCCTCATGGATCCCTCTCTGCTCTTTGGGAGTGGTTGTGTTATCTTTGTGCCTGAAGATGCCAAGACTGTTTAAATGTCAACAAAATGTTGCCCAGATGAATTTCACTGTAGCTTAAACAAGCATACTTGGGTTTTTGCCCTTGTGCATCCATCTTGAATGCTACGAACATCGCTGCTCTCACTGCTTTTGCTGATGGAAAGTCAGGGAAGGAAAAGACAAAAAGTGCAGATAAAACACCAGGGGTGATGAGATTTGGCGTTGGGTAGGAAGTAAGAACCAGATAGGAAGGAAGGAGGGAAGGAAAGTAGGAGAGTCAGAATGAGCTGGTACAGATTTAGTGGGACTGGCTTGGCAAGTCAGGGAGCCAAAAGTACAGGGTAAAGATTGGACAAGGAAGAAGAAGAGGGACAACCTGAGTTTTACAATCAATTTGCTCTTACCATGTGTCTTGTCTCACAGCAGAGCCATGGTAATGCTGTGCAGGCATCCTTAATGCTAAGCACATCTCTATAATAAAACCAGCTTAGCCTATATTTATTGTGTGTATACATCTCTAAATGTGTTGTTGTTTTTCAGCAACACTTATAGCCTGTCCTTTCACCAGGCTTCTCAGGCACGTGCTGTACCACACTCTGTTACTGTGCACTCACAGCTTAGCACTCACAGCTACCCAGGACTAACACTGATAAAATACAGGATTATTCACAAGCCTGGCTATTTTCATGAAGGATCAAATGCCAACCTGAATTTTCACAGCTTTGCAGTGGCAGTGTGTGAGAAACTGGGACCTTCAGAATGTTAAGAAGTAGTACCAGGTGAGGTACCAAGGCATAGGTTCACAGCCTTGTAAAGTTCAGTGTCTGGCCTGCTTTGTATGCTGGTGTTGTATTCTTAGAAAGTAAAGGTGACAGAGTTTAAGTTGCATTTTGAGCAGGGAATGCAGCAACTAAATACTTGAGATGAGATTTGCATAGCTATTTAGGTACCTGGTGAGATTTCTGAAGAGCACTCAAGCTGCCAGAGGGATGCTTGATAGATCTGTACTGAACACCACCTTGATTTACTTGAATAGAAATGAACCAATGCAATTAGACAACAGTATGTACATTAGCCAGTAGTCCATACCCACAGAAGCACTCACATGTTTTTTGTAAAGCTGGCCTTATATCACTTGTCTGGAAGTCTGCATTTTTCCTTTCCAAGATATGCACATTTCCCACAAAAAAATACAGATTTTTATAAGCAAGAAAAGATATTTTTGATACAGATTTTTATAAGCAAGAAAAGAGATTTTTGATCCTTTTTCTTGAATCTATTTCTTGACACACACTCGCTCCCCTCTTTTCTTGCTTGGTCATAGTATCTTTCCTGATACTATGGGCTACTCTGATCAGGAAAGATAAAGGGATTGTTTTTCACTAGGAAAAAGAAGGTTTCCTGAATACCATTTGTTCTATACTCACTTTTGTCTTGGAGATCAAAAAAATCTCACTACCAGAAGCCCATCATTTGGAGCCTTGTTCATTTCCAGAGGCCATTTTGTAACAGGTTCTTTTTATACTGAATCTTTTGGGAGTAGTTGCGGGAAATTAAAAAAAAAAAATAAAATTAAAAAAAAAGGAAAGGAAAGGAAAAGATCCCCGAACCCATCTGAAGGTATAACTAGCTCAAACCGTTCTGCTTCTGGCAGGGAACTCTTCTTATATTATGTCCTCTGATTTGATTTAGTATGTGTTCCAAACTCCTGGAAAGTGCCACTTTTTTTTACATAACACAGTTTTTTACATTACTGTGTTTTGTGATGCTGGATTCTGGTTATTTGGGGATTTTTTTTTTTTTTGTTACTATTATATTCTATTCCACTGTTTATCTTATTGCTAAACTGCAGAACTGCAGCCTTAATTTATTTTAACTTTTCTTCTGTGTTGTCACACCAGAGAGAATTAACATTTCTACCAGCACAGCACTGAATGTAAGCAGGGCCTGATCCAGCTGCAGACCTGTAGATTATCTGTTGCTTTCAAACTTTGAATCAAGACCAGGTGTCTATCCAAAAATTCTTGTTCAATGACAAATATTGGAGATGAACCAAGAATTTGGGCGTGAAATCATACTTTTTCAGCCCTAAGTGATTGCAGCACTTCTTCCTAGGTTGTTAAAATACAGGACTCAATGAGATATTTTATCAAGTTTTTAGCCTTTAATGTAACAATATGTTTAAGGCATTTTCTATCTAGTTTTAGATTTTCCAAGTTTTCTGTAGTATTTATATACACATAATATGGTAAAAAGTAGTAGACATAAAAACTTTTATCACACATTTTTGCAATTTATGGAGAATGGGAGAAAAAATGAAAAGTATTCATAAATGACTTGTGGAATTGACTAGTGAAGTGAGAAATTTTGTGTATGATCTGAGATTACTTATAAAAATTGGATTTAAATCTGACTATAAATTGCTGCAACATGATTATAAAATACTGAATATCAGGTGGATTTATTGGTAATAAGAGGAAGGCAATGCCTGTGGGAAAAAAAAATTAATGGCGATACCAAGTAGAAATTGAGAGAAGAAATGGAAATCAATGCAGATAGATTTCTGAAATTTCCAATTCATATCAAATAGCAGCTAAAATATCTAGGAACTAGTATGACAGTAGAAATGTATTCTATTTTATAAGCAGGTGGAGCATTTAATCTATAATTATAGTCACTTTTATGATAAAGAATTAGCAAATTTGTAAAAAGCCTAGAAAAAGGGAGTGAAGTCATTTAGAAATGTGGCACATAGGCTGGACAGAGTCTGGCTGTTTCATGTCTGAAAAGGAGCAGGTGAGTAAGAAATAGTCACTCTTTCTCACAGTGCCAGAAAGAGGGTCACCAATGAAATTATTGTATAACGTTTAATTAAATTACAAAACTGATTTCCACAGGATGTTGTGGAGACCAAGATATAAATGTGGCCAAAAAGGGATCAGACAAATTCAGGAAAGCTAATTTAATCAGTGATTATTAGACATGATAGTCTGGAGAATCAATGGAGAGGACAGCACCTCCAACGTATGACTCATCCCATCCTAGGAGAAGTGTCTCACATCAACTTGCTGAGTCTCCACCTGGAAATGACTGTGTCTCTGTTAGGCTAAATTACTAACTTCGTACAGACACCAAAATTTGAGAGCATTAAAGCAAGCTGATTTAAATCCCACCATAGATGATATTTTCCTATACTAAAGATGTGGGGCATTTTTGCAGTTAAAAAAGCTGTGGGTGCAATTCAGTGGTGAAGAGGGTGTTTTATTATAAAGAAAAGATATTTTCCTATTTGTCAATCAGGATATGTTTTTTCTTTCTTGCAATCAGTTTAAATTGTATGCTTTATAGCAGAAGTATATATATATATATATGAAAGAGATTATCTCATCCCCAAAGAGATTATATCATTCCCAGCCTCTGGAATCATTACAGAGAGCAGCAACCATTTTGATATTAAACCTTTTTGCCTCCACATTCTCTAGTGATGAGTGAAGTAAACATGAGGTAATGCCAAGGAAGGCACTGTTTGATATTTCTAGCTTTCCAGATTCTACAGACTTAAATAGTCCAGGGTAGCTGCCAGTGCAGTTCCTGCTTAGCATCATGGTTGGGAATAAAAATATTTCACCCGCTGCTTTCTCCTGTCACCTGGGAGTAGCAGTTGCTGTGAAAGGCACAGCCATGCAAAGGCTCTCCAGGCTCTTTGTCCTTGCCTGTTACCTCTAACAATTGCCCCTCAATTTGGAGAGATCCTCCTTGATCAGCTTTGGCAAAAGCCTCGAGGTTGTCTCTGCAAATGCAGGTCTGCTAGAAAATAAAAATGTCTTTTTATGGTTACTTTTCCTTTTTTTATCCAGCACCTTTGTAGTTCGGTTCCACAGACCTCAACTATTCCCATGGACAATTCAGTGACAGCCCTAAATTAGGAAAAAACATCCTTCTCCTTAAGAATTAGAGTTATATATCATGCTTTCCAGGATTCATAGCCTAAAATAATGTCTTTTTCTTGCTTGTTTTTCTAAAATAGTTTCCTCAGTGGGTCCTTATCTACCAAAGGTGGACAGTGAATCAGAACAAAATTATATTTTCCTAGGCAAATTAATAAAACTGTAGGCTGCTATTTTAGTTTTGAAATTTTGAGACCTTTGTAAAGATTTCTGAGTCAGCTTGTCTGTGCTTAGCAACCTCCATCAATTGCTTTATCCTGGTGGCTGTTAAACTGAAGGAATTCAGACAACAGTTTTTGTGAATTTCATAATAATTTAAGTGTTTATATAGCTTTTATTAGTTTTCCTCCATATTTTTATCTGCCTCACCATTGCTTTTTTCTGTTTTGTTGAGCCTGTCCCAGAGGTGTTCCTTTGTAGCAGCTTTCCACATACTTTGCTGAAGCAGTTCTGCATGCACTGGTATCTGCCCCAATCAAAAATGTTGCTTACCTTTTTATGTCATCACCAAAAATATAATTCCTGAACTCTGTGTCCTAGAAAAACAAGCATTTTAAAAAGTGATCTGAAAAGTAGGCATCTCTTTTAAACTAAAAAAGCCCAAAACACAACAAACTGGTTGTCCTTTGCAGGATGAGTCAGAGAAGTTGGATGAAGATGGATGATATGGTATTGCAAATGTGTAGTGTATTGTATTGGTCTGTTCTGTCTTCTCTTTCTTTGGTATAGATTTTATTATTCTTGCCATGGTAAATGCTACTGGAATTTAGACTGTATCTCTCTCTGTTTTTTCTTTTTGTATACCTTTTCTTATTTCACCCCCAAAAAAAGCATGTTTGCACAGACATGGATTCAGCTGAGCAATTTATCTTTTTTGTTAGCACAGCAATAGTAGCCAGTTTTTATAAAAATTTATTCCAATAGAGCTCTCATTGAAAAATAGTTGGAAGAAATAGTTCTAATTACTTTTAACGTATGAAGTGATGAAGCTGTGCTGTCCTTTAGCACAAGAGGATTTCTCTCTCCCTCCCTGTCTCCCTCTGGCATCTTTAACAGAGAGACCATATGCTGTGCTTCATATTTGGGACCCATGGAATGTTGTATGTTTTACCATGTTGTCTTGCAGAACTATTGTACTGTATAAATTAAGTCAAAACTAGAAGAAATAGCTAACAGCTTTCAAATGCTTCATGGCTGAGATTTACTGGGTTGTATTTGTAATTAGTCTTTAGTTATGAAGGACATACACGAGGCTCAGGGTCTTGCCATTAAGGTTATTAAATAATAATGAGGTTCCTGTACTGGGGACGAAGAGTCTCCTCTGAGACAGCCAGCATTCCTTTTGCTTTGTCCTTTTTGCTCATTTTGCATTTTCTATCAATATTAATGTCAGAGTGAATACTTTTTTCCCCTCTCAATATATAACCTTGCTAGTAGCTCTATCATCTGTAAAAATACTTACATTTTTCCAGGAAGAAGAGTTTATGAGGCTCATCTATGTTATCTATGAGTGATTTCAAAGAGTTACTAACATGTGTTAATTAATGAGGAAACACCAACTAATAGTTATATGCATTATTGCTTTTTGATGCTGGGTTTTCTGATGTAATAGAGTCAGTCTGCATTAAAGCCATATTATAATTTGAATCAGTTTTGTGCTTTATGGCAGAAATTGGATTGGCAACTCTGGAAAGAGAATGTCCTAGAGGAGGAAGCACAGTTGACAGTGAATACTTCTAAATTCAGTCCTGGTGGGACTAGTTCAGTTTCACACATTCCCAGCTTTGACCTTTTTGCTCCAGTAAGGATAGTAGTCAAGGTTGAAAAATGAGATCAACAGTGATTTGGACCTCTTGTGCATTATTCTAGGAAGTAGCAGAGGGGATTTGGTGGTGCTGGGTTAATGGTTGGACTCGGTGTTCCTGAAGATCTTTTCCAGCCTGAACGATTCCATGGTTCTGTGGTTGGCTCTATGCAGGCACAGAGAGCAGGTGAGTTGGCAGCTCTGCTTTGGGCACTGCTGACACAGCACTGGCTGCACGTTCCCTCTTTGCTGGTCAGGTGTGTGCTTGCTGGAGTGGGCAGGAAGGCTCACAGCCTGATGTCCAGCGCAGCACTGCACAGTGGAGTCAGTGTGTTAAGCAACATCAGAAACATCTTATTTTCCTCCCAGCTTTCAGATGCTGCCTGCATAGCATAAATGGGGATTAAGGGAATGCAGGCATTTTTCATGGACTCCAGAGGGAGAGCCTTTAGATATAATCTTGATTAATGAATTTCAGTGAGCAAGGTTTGTCTGCAATGACTTTTCTCTGCTATAGAAACAGAGCATTGCGCCATTAGGTTCAAGCGGGTGGTGGGGTCAGTCTCTTTGCTCAGGTAACAAGTGACAGGGTGAGAGAAATGGCCTCAAGTTGCATTAGGAGAGGTTTAGATTGGATATGAAGAAATATTTATTCACTCGGGGGTGGTCAGACATTGGAATAGGCTGCCCAGGGAAACAGGGGTGTCACCATTCCTGTTAGTGTTCTAGAGGGACATGGATGTGTCACTTGGGAATATGG
The DNA here is from genome assembly GCF_048771995.1 of Taeniopygia guttata. Taxonomy (NCBI): domain Eukaryota; kingdom Metazoa; phylum Chordata; class Aves; order Passeriformes; family Estrildidae; genus Taeniopygia; species Taeniopygia guttata. The sequence continues at coordinate 13,127,025 of NC_133027.1, read as the reverse complement.
TATAGTGGTGAACAAAGTGCTGCTGGGGTAATGGTTGGAATTGATCTTAGATATTTTTTTCCAAGCGAAAGAGTCTATGTCTCTAAGTTAGCTGTCTAAGTCTGGAGGGGAAGATCTCATTTGGCTAATTCATTTGTTTAAGTAGAGGTGTCTAGTGCCACCTGAAAGGACCTAAGGTGTCTGAGACATCCACGTGGGACACCCTGTGTCTCAGCAGCTGAGATGACTTAAGTCATCTGAGTGGCTTAAGTCATACCAGTGGGTACTTGTTAGGGCATCTCATCCTTGTTAACCACCTGTCAGTTTAGAGCTAGATTGAAGCTACTAAAATGTTACTTCAAATGAGCTATCATATAAGTAAAATTTTTACATTTATTCCAAACCATAATATCAGAAGTGATGAAAAAAACACGCCTGTCATAGTAGTGGAAAGAAAGAATAAGAATTTTTATTTGAAAGTTCTACCTTAGGGAAAGCATTTTCAGTTTTTCTTCTGGCTTTCTGTCATAGTCAAGGCTACTTCTGATCGAATTTTAGATACCTTTTTCCTGTCCAAGCTGTGTACGTGATTCATCTGTTCACTCATTTGTATGAGTAACATGTTTGATCAACCCTGTGTCCAACTCAAAGGTGTAAAGCCATTGATTTCATTCTGCAGAATTATGATTCATCTCCTCAGTAATATATTTCCTCTGCATTTAATCAGGCTCCATCTGAAGCAGTCACAAGGGATAGTTCTGGCAATTCATTTATAATGAATTTGGGGTGAGCGTTGCGTCAATGGATCACTAGCCACAATGATACAAACATTTTATTTTTAATTTGAAAGGTTTTTAGTAAAATAAAAAGCTGTAATCTGCTTTCCTGCTAACCACTCCTGTTAACATTGGCTGTAACACGGCCATGTGGCTTTTAGTGTCACATGCATAGGTCAGAATGATCTGTTGAAATCAGCTCATGCACAGCAGTCACGGGTGTGCAAAAGCAGCTAACACCAGGGTCTGGGGTACTCCTTTTCATGGAGAAATGGAATGGAAATGAAGGTTTGAAGTGTGTCTGTATGTGTTAGCTTATATTTATTTCAGTTATCACAACACTATTTATAGACCATGTGCTGATACCACTGCTCAGTTTTACTCCACCCTTTGCAAATCACAGTTGTCATCACAGGACACAGGAGCATGAACTAGATGAAAAAGAGATCGTCTCACTACTGTGTGAGTTGGGAACAGAGAGAAACCAGTCTGAGCACAGATCTGTTATTCCCAGCAGACTGGAGGAGGATCACACAGTGCTCACCATGCCTCTTCTCCCTGAGAATGCAGAGCAGTGAGACAGGGCCTAGCACCACTGGACATGGCTGCTAAAGGGACTCTGTTGGGTAAAAAGGGAGGTGGATATTAGAGATGAGTTGGAGAAATTACTATAGCATTTAGATGGCCAGAGTGAAATTTGTTGCAAAAATTGTATTTAATAATAATAAGAAAGATTTTTATTAGAGGCCAGTACTTTACTTGGTTAAGAACTGTATTGAGGAAAAAGCAGGAAATGACAAGGGCATAATGAAACAATCCTGAACAATTTGATCTCTGCAGTTCAGCTATTTGTAACTATTTTGGTTTGTGGGGGCCTGGAAAAGAGCGGAAGAGAGTTTTTTCCCTGCTATGATGGACGTAAATAGCATTGTGGGAAGGATTGCATTTGGTACACCAGCATGTTGCATTGTAATGACATTAATCACACCTGAGTAAGTGTTGTGATGCATAGAAATAACAATCGACTTTGGCAAATGTATGTTTTTCCTGGGGATATCAGGAACAGCATTAGGTTATCCACTGCCAATGAGCAAGGGGGGATTTTTCTTGCGTCACTTTAAGCATTTAGAAATCCAGTTTCAGATCCAAGAAGGTTTAGAAGGCTGTCTCTACAAGTGGCAGAAAGAGATGTTTGCTGATTCATTCTGTCTTAAAATACACATGCATATATTTATCCTGCCTCTTTTCAGAAGTCTCTCTGCACGGGGTGAATCACTGAAATTTATGGCCCTCTCCATTGACTGCAAAAGGACCAAAGACAAATGACATTTTAAACAGCAAAGATTTGATTACTCCACCTTTGCAGAAGGCAGGGCAGTTATTGTGATGAGGAATATGGATATAAGTGAAGACTGAAGTGTGTATTATTAAGTAAAGGCAATGACTTACGAGTCAGAGGTGCAGTCCTAAAAAGGCACCTGATGGAGTCAAACTCAAAATGAGGCTGGAAGGTGAACAGTAAAAGTATTTCTTGATAAGCATATCACCTTAGGGAATTTGGCTTTGCACATATCAAACAGAAGAGTAAAATAACAAATAAGACATCCTGTAATTTAACTGGAAAGAAAGCACACGTTAACTTTTTTATAGGATGATTTTACTTTTTTTATGGCATTGTGACAAAATAGATTAATATTTATTTACAAACAAATGAAAACTAAGGAAAAAAATTGTGCATATATATAAATTAAGGCAGTGGCTACAGTCTAAAAAACCTTATCCCCAAACATGAACCTTCAATAATCTTTATCTCAAAGAAAAGCAGCATTTTAATTGATGCTAGAATTGACACTAATCTCTAAAAAAAAAAAAAAATCTGTGCCTCAGGCAGAGGAAATGTTGACACACTTTGGCATAACAAAACAAAATAAGTGTTTAGAGTCTACACAAATGTAGACTGGTTCCAGAACACTGGAACATGCTCAGGGAAGCTATAATGTTCAGTCATGCCCTGTCAATCTTCCCCCAAAAAAAGAGATGTTTACAGCAACTATCCCAGAAAATGTTCGGTACTGAATATTGGACAGATCTCTGATGTATCTAAAATTGTATAAACCACTCTTGAAATGCAAGGCTCAGAAAGTGACCTTTATGTAATGCTGCTGTGTAATTTTCTCCAGTGGCCTCTTTGAAGTTGTAATGTCCAGGAGGTCACAGATTTCTCATCTCATGAGGGAAAGACTATTGGAAACCATATTCTAGAATAAAACCTCAGAATCAAAAACTCTTATATTTCATATAAGGTACAAAACAAATTTGTCACAGCAAGGCTCTGATGCTGGAGCACTGTGAATAATTAGGTGACTGCAATGCTGCATGTTCATCATACGAAGTATTAGAGAAAGGTAAATGTTCTGCAGGCATTTTAAGATTATTATTTACAAGGACGGAATTTACTGGACAACAATCCAGTGAAGAAAATTCTCATTCCATTGCTGAAAAGTCAGTCTTCCTCCCAAATCACAGATCTTTTTTAACTACTATCACCACTGTCTACAGACACTGGACCAATAGCAAAATGAAACTATGGCAACAGATTTACTAATGTATGTTTCTGACACTCAGCATTAACAAAGCTGATTGTTCTCATCAGAAATTAATCACTAAATTCTGTAGAACATATAAATCACTAAATTTTATTGAAGTATTGGAGAAAAGGGGACTTGGAAGAAAATAAACCACAAACAAACAAGTCTGAGCTATGATGTATCAAAGCCAAATAATGGAGGTAAGGGGGAAGCAAAAATTTTCTGAAAGAGAACTGAGCATTCAAACCCTAAGCTTTCTCCAGAAATGTGGGCACTCCTCCACGTGGTCTAAAAGAGTCCAAGAGAAAGAACAAGTAAAAGGATTTTGTTCCTGTCTTTCCAAATCTAAAATTTACTGGTAGAGCCTGGAAACTCTTCTGAACACTTGTGTCTTGTTAGACAACAGAAGTAATTTACACTTTGTCCTGTCATCTATGTCCACTTGTAAAGGAGGAAAGCCAGCTATGGCTTTTTGTAAGCAATTTCCCAATCCAAATGAGAAAGGGGGCAGAAATGAGACCCTGCCACGTTGTTCAGACCGTGTGTCTGCAGGTTTGTTTCTACCCAAGCCGCTGGCTTCAGCCTTGGGCTTTGAATAGAGCCCTGCTGGGACTCACAGGGCTGCATCAGCAGTGGAGCTACTGGTGGGTCTGGAATGGCCCTCGGTTCTCATGTTGAAAATGTAGAGAATGCCCTTTTGCTTTCTTCCAGAATTAACAGAAAACAAATACATACTTTTAATGAAATAAGTTCAATGTTAGCTTTCTAGTCACCTAGAGAGAAAAACCCTACATATCAGTCATTGTTATGGTAGAGTATCGCCCTGAACATGTTTTACCCTTTCAAATGCTTTCTTTATTGCTTGAATCTAATTGAATATCCATCTCATTTCAAATAAAATTTAAAAATATATCTCTCTTTGTTTGCTTAGACCTCTTTTCTGCTTTTATTATTCAATTTGGTTGGATAATTGCATTCCTTAATGCCATTACTCTCTATTTTCCCCCATTTCTTTTACAGAGAGAGCTTACAGGCCTGAATCTGATATTTGGTAAAGCCAGTAAAGTAATCTGAAATCACTGGATTTATTCCAGTTTTTTCTGTAGTGCCACATAAATCAGAACTTAACCTATTTTTTCATGCATAGCTTGAAGTTTATGTTATCAGCAGTAAATCATGACTGCTTCTAATTTCACTATGGTGTTACACAAACACAGAATTACAGAATGGGTCAAGTTGGAAGGGACTGCAGTGGATCATCTGGTCCTGCTCAAGCAGGGTCATCCCAGAGCTCATGGCACAGGATTGTGTCCAGATGGCTCTTGAATATCTCCAGTGAGGGAGACTCCACAACCTCTGGGCAGTCTGTTCCACTGCTTGGTCATATGCACAATAAAGAATTTAATTCTCATACACACATGTCAATTCTTATTTTTTGGTCATGGCAGTAAAATATAGCCCTAAGTTTTGTATGAAGGAAAGAGCTGGTAGTTCAGGGTCAGTTTTGTTTCTGGGTAAAGGGGAAAATGTGGTCCTGAGGTCACTACAGGCAATATAACAATATGAAAGTATATATATCTACCTATACCTGATAATCAATTTTCTCCCACAACAGCTACTGAAAGGATGTCTGCAGTTCTGGAATCTTAGAACTGTGGAGGTTGGCAGGGACTTCTGAAGACTGTGTGGTGCTCAGCCCCACTCAGCAGGGTGAGCTGGAGCAGGGCCACGGTGCTTGGCATTGCCCAGCCCCGTTTGCTGTCACTGTGGTGGGTACCTTCTGCCCCGGTACCTCTGCCAGTGCCTGGAGTGCTGCTCCTTGCCTGCCTTTTCTGTCCTGGCAGCAAACACCTGGAGCTGGATTGCTTTCCTCTTCCACTCCTACAGGAGTGTTGTTGCAGCCCTTCTTTCTCGTGGGCAAAGTGCAGGTGTGGAGCTGCTCTGTGTTTGGATCCAGGGGTTCTGAGAAAAGAGCAGGAAGACAGGACTGAGCTGAGTGAGGCAGGTCTTGTCCTGTAGGAGTTTGGAGAACTGCAGATGCCATGACATCATGAAGTAAAAGCCACTTCAAGGAGAGACAGTGAAAGGAGAAAGTCTGACTGACCCCTTGTTCAGAAGGTTTAATCATAGCATAGGACTTATGTCAGAATATTAAGAGCTGGTATCATGCCACAGTGCCAGAGCCTCCTCTAAAATATCTTCATCTTTTGCATGTATTGGGAGAAAAAAGGGCTTTCCTGAGTGGTTCTACTATGCGGGGTATAGGACAGGGCTCAGCATCATCCCTGTCACATGCAACCTGACTTTAAAATTTTGTTGACGACTTATGTGAAGAGGTGCTTCACTAATTGCTTAGGGAAAATATAATTGTATAAAAATTTGGGATGGAAGGGAACTTAAAGATCATCTAGTTCCAGCCCCCCAGCCACGGGCAAGGAACCTTCTCTAGAACAGGTTGCCTATAGCCCCATCCAACCTGGCTTTGAACACTTTCAGGGATGGGACATCCAGAACTTCTCTGAACAACCTGTTCCAGTGCCTCACCACCCTTACTGTAAAATATGTCTTCCTTATATGCAGGGTAAATCTACCTTCTTTCAGCTGAAAACCAGTGTCCCTTGTCTTGTCATTACAGATCCTAGTAAAGAATCTCTCTCCATGGGGATGGCAAAATTCCTCTTATTTTCCGAATATATAGTTCCTTGGATATTTATTTCCATGGGACTTTGGGTATGAGGCTGTTGTTTGTTTTGTGTGTGAAAGACAGACTTTAGCTCCAAATTTCTTCTGTGAAATAATAAATGTATTTGAAGGAATGAGGCATCTGTGTGGCTTGAGCCTTTCTATCTATCCTTCATGCTGGCATTAGTAGAGAAAAGGCAGTATCTGACACAGCCTGAAGAGAAAGGAACAATGCTGCGAGTTGCTAGGAGTAATCAGCACAATGCTGGAAATTTGATAAACAGTCTGCTTAAAAATCATGTGAAAATGATTCTGCTACTGTAGGTTATAGACATAGGTCTTTGCTTTCCCCAGCATGAATTGTTTGGGAGTTTGTTACCCCTCTATATGTGTGTATGTTGGAGTCTATACACTGATGTGCTGTTTATAGGTTTGCATTGGGTGAAAGACTGTAAAGACACCCAGCACTCTTGCTTGCTCAGTGCCTGGATTTCACATGTCATGCCCAGGAGTCAGCACGTTCCTGTGGGAGCTTGTGGGCTGGGAGTGGGCAGAGGGGTGGGGATGAACCACAGTTTTCCTTCCAGCCTAATGAGTGCCTGCCAGCACAGCTGAGCTGGCAAAGTGAGTGTTGTCATTTGCCTCTGGCATAGTCCACACGACTCATTCCCACTTCCCAAAGCCAGGGAAGAGCAAGAAAAACATGCACCATGCAAGGGAATTCATTTAATGCACAGACCTCAGGAGGCTGCAGAGGTATTGGTTGACTACCAGCTACCTCAGCTCCTGTGGAATTACTGGGAAAGTGAGCCTGTGAACATGGGCAGGTGTCAAAGCAGCCAGAGTACATGGGAATGAGTTGGGATGTCCTAAATCACTTTGGTGTTTTTGCCCAGGGTTATGAGGTGAATCTTTCTGCATTGCTGGAATCAGTGGAGGGGGAAAAAGTGGCTTGAGTGACCAGTACCTCTTCTCCAAAGGTTGCCTTGGAAGAGCACTTTTTGTCTCAGCTGCCCATGTGGAAATTTAGTGAAATTGGGCAGTTACTGTGGATATCAGAAATAGGTGGTGTGACTGACCCATTTATGTGTGAAACACATTTCCCTGTGTTTCACAGAATGACAGACTCACTAGGATTGGAGGGGGCTTCCAGAGATGCTCAAGTCCAAGCCGCTGCTCAAGCATGGTGAACTATAGAGGATTGCTCAGAGTTGTGTTCAGTTGGGTTTTAAATATCCTCTAGAACAGAGATTCCACAACCTTTCTGGATGTGTTGGATGACCTGCTCAGTGAAGAAATGTTCTCTTACATCAAGAGAGAATTTCCTGAATTTGAATTTGTGCCCATTGCCTCTTGTCTCACTGTGCACCTCTGAGAGGAGGCTGACTGCTGTCTTTGTTCCCCTCGTTGGGTATTTAGACCCACACTGATAAGACCCACTGAGCCTTCTCTCCTGCAGGCTGAACAGCCCCAGCCCTCTCAGACTTTCTTTCTGTAACCAGTGCTCATCACCTCTGTGGCCTTTGCTGGGCTCCAGTAAGTCCATGTCTGTCCAGTATAGGGAATCCAGCCAGCACTGGACACAGTGACCTGGGGAATGGTGAGAAATGTCTCATCAGAGCTGGGCAGAGGGGAAGAATCACCTCCTTCAAACTGCTGTCAACACTTTTCCTAAAGCAACTTGGAAAGAGAATGGGTTTATGTAAATACATCTAAGGAAAGCAAGCAAAACAACACAGAGCTGGGTTATAGGCACATTGTTGAACATTGTTGGTGCTGTCTTCTCAGTAGAATTTGAGTCCTTTTTCAGCACAAATAGGATTCGTTTGGCAGCACTCAGTTTACTTTTCCTTAGGAACACACAGAATTCAATTTGTTTGCTCTTGGTCCCTTTGAACACTGAGCACATGCCAAGGAGGCTGAGGGGAATGAGAGGAGGGGAAAGAAGCAACAGTTGAGGGGGTCTTTTGAGATCATTAAAGAGCAAAAAAGATTATGTAAGTCATGTTTTGCTATTCAAATTAAATTTTTTATTTCTTAGGTGAGTATTTTAAATTTTGTTTTGTGAAACTACTCACACAGTAGACAGTAGACAGTTTACTGCTGGCAAGCCAAATGGGAGAGGCAGACCTGAAAAACCTTGCAGGACTTGCTATGAAATATTCTAGGGAAAAAGCCTTGCCATTGGCCAGGAGGTTTGGATGGTGATCAAGTGAAGAGCTTTTGAAACAACATGAGCATGTGTGGGACATGATAGCATTGCAGGAAATATATCAAACAAACAATATCAGACCTTAAAGCCGGAGGATCTGTCTGGTGTGGGCCCCCTGAGGTCCAGCACTGCAAAGAGCAGGCAAATCCATCCTCGAAGTGCCCCACCTGCTGCTGGCACAGCCTGGACTGCCTTAGGTTGGGGATTGGCTGTTCAATAACATTCCATCTTTACAATCTGAATTTTCTATGGACCTGTAAAAGCAGCAATTAAGGTGTTAATGAAACACTGGAGTAGCTTACTAAGTATTTCTGAAAAGCAATTTTCTCTGGATGGTTGATGGCCTTTTCAAGTGTTTCAGAAAAGTGATATGGTTTTAAACTCAGCCTTCATTGCTCTTGCTACTTGTTGCACAACAGTAGGTTTCAATATTTTTCTTGCTCTCTGATTTTGATTGTGCTGCCCTTGCTAGTGTTAAGCGCTCTCCTGCCAGAGCAATCTCACTGGAAACAGACCTGACATGGTATCAGTGCTATGTGGCACCCACCTACCTGGCTCCTTGGTTATCAGGAATCTCTCCTCCACATTAAGCCTTGTTTTTTTTCCTTTAATTATTTTTTTGCCAGAAAACACAACTGATTATGAATAGCTTGTATTGTCACATTGCATGATTGGAAATGTGGCACTTAAAAACAAATTTATAGTTGAAATTTATAAAATTTACTAAACAAAAAAATGCTTGCAGAGTGATCTTTCCTCCTCTTGAAATCTTAGTGATTGTGCAGCTGTTCTCTCCTGTCTTTTCCTAAGGCATATTTGTAGGTTTTCACAAGGAAAAACTTGTTTGGGAAATTGTGATTGTAAGTTAATTAAAAACAGTTTTCATTTTAGAAAACTAAATGTGTTGGCAATAGCATACTCACTGCTAATGGGTGATTGTACTTTTTCAATAATAATAAGAGATTCAATGAAGCTCTAGAAGATGTTAGGATATGATTAACTAGATAATCTATGTATTTGAGTTTTATTCCCAAATAAGATGGATCTCACAGAGCCAGAAGTCTGAGTTTATATTTGATAATTATATGAGACTCTTGAGCTTTCTTGCAGATTGTAATTCAATTACTCTAAGAAAAGAGCTTTAAAACATGAAGAAAGAATGAGTGCTTCTAGTTCCAGGAGTGCATCGTGACCAGCTTGGTCAGTTTGCTTACTCTGTCCCAAACAGAGCACAGCAGATTATGCACCATGCTGTGCTGGAGCAGCAAATAAGAGTACAGAGCCCAGAAATCATAAATTATACCTTTCTCAAATACTGGTTTGGTTCTGTGGAAAAAATAGTTTCTGAGACTGTTTATTAAAATGTCAGCTGTGATTTCCTTTACTGGACATATTCCATGGTGAGGTACATCAGAAATGGCTGAAAGGTGTTTGGCACTTACTGGACAACCTGTGACAGACAGGCGGCTGCCCAAAACTAGGGACCCGGATCACAGAGGCAAAAAGCTGGTGACTTGTTTCTCTGACTCTGATGATGGGTTCTATGTGGATATGTGTGTCTTTACTCAAGTATTCTTCCGCACATGCAGAGCCACTCCATGCTCTGTGATGTTCTACAGTGGATTATGTTCCCATCACTGAGAAAGGCAAAGGCAACTTTGGCAGATGTGGCTGAGATTCACCACATCTGTTCTGTTCCACCTCTCTAGAGTGCCAGGTCCAAGGGCTGTAAAGCTTACATGGATGAAGATAAAAAAGCTGCTATAACAGAAAAGTGGTCAGTCAAAACCACTTGATTTTTGCCCATTGAGGATGCTTTTTTTCTAAATAGTGTTAAGTTAAATAGTTCTGGGGATGTGAATCCAGGTGAAGAGTCAAGCAAAAGCACAATTGGCTAAATTAAGAGAGGAAAAAAAATGCTTTTTGAATCTCCCTAGGATAGTTACTATAGCTACTGAATATCTTTAGGGGTTTTCTGGATCCTAAGCAAAGCACCTTATGAATTCAAAAGGTAACAGAGTGTAAATAAAAAAGAAAAAGAGAAAGTAAACATGCCCCATAAAGAATTAAACAAACTTTAGAACGTCATTGTTTCTTGTAAAACCTGAGTGGGAGCTAGAGAAATAACTGCATTATTATTCTTTAGTCTCCATGGGATTTAAATTCAGAATGTGCCAAACTGGGTCATGTCATACATGAGAAGGTGGGGACTTCCAAGATAAGGCTGGGGCAGTTGCTGTAAGTACTGTAAATTGCCAACCCATCATTTAGTCAAAACAGCTGATTTCTGGACATCTGCATGTACAGTTTTACCTGTGGCAATTAACTGGAAGATTGAACGCCCACATATTTGTGCTAAGTTTGCCAAAACCCGTGAACAGGAGAACCTCCAAGTAAGTTGAGAGCATGGAGCAAGTTTAGACCAGGGAGGACCATGGCCAGAAGGGAGAGGGGCCATGAGGTCTTTCAGGAACAGAGTTGGTGCTGCTATGGCACCAGGGGATATGTTCAACACACACACAGACCAGGAAGAATTATTAACTTTGCTCTTGTTCAAGGAATGTTCCCATAAAGGAAATTATATAAATATATTGATTTGTTGGAACAGAAAAATATATGTCCTTCTGAGGAGAAAGAAACTTCTGCTTTGAAATAGGGGAAGATGCCAAAAGCGATAGATTAAAATTGGGAATGGGTGGTGATATGGACTAGAAATCAATGCATTCAGTGTGGTGCAGTCATTAGACACAGATGCTGAACTGGAGATAAAAATGGAAATGCAAAGCTGGGCTCTGGAAAGAAATTTTTCATTGCTTTGCAGTTCTCTACAGGACAAGTGCTGTCTGTCATCTGATTAAAAAGTAACAGAGATATCTGTCATGAAAGAAACTGTAGCAAAATAGGAAAATGTTAGATGAGATTTTCTCTAAAGTTCTCTCAAAGGACATCTTTGGTCAAATGTCAAAGCACCTGAAAGTATCTCAAAGGGCCAACATGAGTAGTACTGAAATTACTGTATTTATCTATACACACATGCAAATTTAATATTTCTGTTTAATATTTTAAGTGTATACAAAATGTATTTAACAAATGCAGTGAATATCTTCAGAGTTAATGGTGATGAAATGTAAACAGTGATGAAATTTAAACCATCTAATGTTTATCAATTATGCATGAAATATATAAATATATGTCTAGTTATACATATGTGTATGTACAAATGCATAAGAATTAAATTTATTTTTCCAGTTTGGTTTCATAATTTTTTGAGATGAAGTTTGTGGACTCTTGCATTGCTTCCTCCCAGTGGAATACCTAATGCTGTATGTTGCAAGTCTGTCTGTCCACAGCCTTGGACATGTGAGGAGTAGCTGCTAATGTAGCAGTCATATCAGAAGATATTTTCAAGACAAAGAGGAATTCTGTCGACATCCCTGAATCTGTGAAATATTTTTTGTTACATTCAAGGAAAAAAATAAGTAATCTTTTTCAATCTTACTGTAAAGAAAAGCTGTAAAATGCCTAATTTTAAGGCAAATGAGAGTAGTCTGTCTCCAGGCCTTAAGATTCCTAAATGAAAGAATAATGTTGCCTTTTTCACTATTTTCAGCCTCCAACAATCAAGCATAACATAGATTCATCAGCAAAATCATCATCATCATAGCAAATCAGTGAAGTTGCATTTGATCGAAAGCAGCAGTGAATACAAAGCAATTGTTCAAGTTATGTGGCTAATTCCAATTTAAAATGTTCACATTTGGCTAATTGTACTCATTTATTTCTTCCTAAGGCAAAATGGGGAAACAAAATAGTAAGCTGGCCCCTGAGGTGATGGAGGATCTGGTGAAGAGCACGGAGTTCAATGAACACGAGCTAAAACAGTGGTACAAAGGATTTCTAAAGGACTGTCCAAGTGGTAGACTGAACCTTGAGGAGTTTCAGCAGCTCTACGTAAAAGTAAGTGATTTACTAAGTTGTTTGTTAACTTAAAAGTAAGTTATTTGACTGTAAAAAAAAATTTATAAAATAATGTAAAGCAAACATATGGTCCAGAGCTGCTGGTCATTTAGAATGAGGAGAAGCAATGGTGAAGATGAGGCAATGAGTGGGAAGTGTTACCCTCTTCACACCAGTGATTTGTGTAACTATAGTGACAAGAACCAAAAATTTAGGAAAAAAGCTGTGATTTATTCACAGGAAATGTAATACATTCTCTGTGCTCTGAAATTCATGACGTGAATTTCAAATTTTAAAGGCGATGTCATTCATAAGGATTAAAGGATAGCCATGGTCCTGTTCAATATAAACCATGTGATTGCTGGACATATTTATATAAAAGTGGTAAAGTTTCATGACAGTAAGACCTGCAGATAAATTATGCACTGTGCACAAAGCATTTCTTCCATAAATTTTAGGTGTTGCCTTTATTTTTTTCCCTGCTATCACTTTTCTCATTTTATTGGGAAGGGAAAGCAGGCTGATCTGTTTATTTTCTTCTTATTTTTCATCACTTTGTCATGTTCAATGCAGTCTTTCCCTTAAATTTATTATGTAGTTATTCTGTAACAAGAAAAACATGGGGGAAGCATAAAAAGTGTATTCATGTTACAAAGATAATTATATTTTAATTCAGAATTGAATGCTGACCTAAAGGTCAGACACTTCAAAGTAATGTTAATTAGGACAAATATTGAATGACAGTGATGAACTGTGGGATCAGAACATCTCATAAATACAAAGTGAGGCTGAATAAAAATAAAGCAGCCTTTCAAATGTAATTAATACGTAGTTAAGACTGAGCACACTGGCAATTTTTGCAGACAAGCAGGACTGTTATTTTCCTCAAATGCACGGTGCAGTTCTTTCCTAAATTTCTTCAGCATTGAACCAGATCCCTCTGCAAAGTATTACCTAGACCCTTTTTCTTTCTAATGAATGGTTCTAGCATAAACTTCCAATTCACCTTACACAAATAAGCTTCTGTCTTCATATTTTATTATTCATGGCTGAAAAAGATGTTGCCTCACAATCCTATTCTTAAGAATAGGAGTTTGTAATGAATGAGTTTGTAATGAATTACATTTTCAGATGATAGAATCTGTACAGCCTCAGGTGTTGTGCTTGTTACTGACTGATAATTTGTAAGTTCCACTTTAAACAGTAATCACTGCACATCCAAGAGGAGCAGACATCCAGGCATTTCTCATCCATGTTTCTGGGAAAAGTAAACAGTTTTTAAAAAAATTCTTAATAAAGTATGTCTACTCTTCAGAAATTATTTTTTCATTTTGGAAAATCACAGTAAAGGTGTTTCTGGGGTATTTATTTTGTTTTGTTGGTTTTTTCTTTTTGTTGTTGTTTGTTTGGGGCTTTTTTTGGCTTTGTTGTTGATGTGGGTTTGTTTTTGGGGTTTCTTTAGGTTTTTTTGTTTTGGTGGGGTGGTGGTTTGGGTTTTTTTTATGATTTTGTATGCTGTGAGGAAAAACATCTGTAAATAACTCAGAACTCCCAGGACTTTCTTCCTTCAAAGAGGTGTTTGAAGCATTCATAGATATTTCACAAGATCCTTGTGAAAACACATCAGAGAGCAAATTCAATATCATGTTTGCAGTGATGGTAGTGCAAAAAATTACATGAAGAGCACAAGCAGTATTTTGCTCTTGAATTTGAAGACAGCTTTGGAATCTTACTAAGCTGCAATTCCAGCTTTTAGTTTTATGGCTTCATGTATCTTTAGACATGGGCATCAAATGTGATTGTCTTCCTTGCTTTGGTAGTTGTGGGGTTTGATTTTTGGCTATCTAGTGATACTGCCATATATCTAGTCCAGTTATTGTCATCCTCTATTTAATGTCTATATGAGCAAAATACTAATCTTGTGAGGAGAAATACGATTAGCTGTAGTAAATCCAGAGCTTTACTTCTCTCTGTGTCACAGAAATGCTTGTCAAATAATGTTTCTGAGGAGTTCATAGTCACGAGTGCTGGCTGTGGTGGCAACTTCTTCTGTGTAGGACAGTCTGTATACCCCAGAATGTCTTATCTTCTGGCTGCAGATAAACCCCTAGATGTCAAATTTTATCTTTCCAGGAGGAGCCACCAGCAGGAGACCTGAATCATTATGATTACATTTATAGCATCTGAAATCACTTAAAATATATTCAGGGTAAAAACACGTGAAGCATGTATTGATTTGTAATTCCTCTTCTAGTTGGGAGGTATGACATTTATCTGTTTGTCTGAACTGGATTTTATTGAGGAAGATTTCCATTGTTCAATATATTTTGAAAAGCAATACAAGACTTTCCTCCCCTTCCAATTCATGTTGACTTAAGGTGACATTGTTTCTTCATTTGTGAGAGCTGTGGGGTGCATTTTCATGTGTGTTGATAAAAAGATGTTGATCATCTAACTTAGGTGCAAAGCAAACTCCTTTTCTTTTTACTCATGCTCAATAGAAAATATCCTCAGCTTAAATAGACAAAACATTTTATATTAGCAATACTTTGAAATAAATTTCCTGATTGTCTGCACTTCTCTTCCATCAGAATTACGAAGTGGGGTGCACAATATTACGGCATAGAAACTGTTTGGGGTTTTGTTTTTTTCCATGAAACATAATTAGGTGCGTTCTGGAATCACAGCTAATGTGTTACTGTATGTAATTGCTGCTAATAAGCTCGAGTTGGTCTGAAAGGGAACCTCCAGAACAGGTGTGATGTGGATGGCAGTTCCTCAACATGAACCCTTCAAACTCTACATATTTGCATCAAGTGTACTGTGCTGTTTACTGATGCAGATGACGACTGTATTGACTAAAGGGGGAAATTACTCTAGTTTGGCTTAGGAACATTTGCTATTGAAGTTTCCATTATGAATACAAATCATCCAGTGCTTAAAATAAATAGCAGTTACACCAATGGACTCTACAGAAAAAATATTTGCAGCACTTTTAATGGAAGTGTCTATAAAAATACTTAGTCAAGAATACCTCTTTTAAATAAACAGCTAATAGGCGGAAATATACTTCATATTGTTGCATATTGAACATTTTCTGCAATATAACAGGTTCATTGATAAGATTAGTCCATTTTTGGGTAGATAGATTCTTCTTGGGATACAAAATCTGTGGCAAACTGTTAGGGCTCATGTTTCCCTCCATGGCGCTGAATGAAGTGAAGGCTTCTGCAGTTTTTTAAGTAGTTTATTGAATAGTTGGTTATATACTGCAAGCCCAGAGCCACAAAGAGTCCTAAATACTGAAACACTGAGATATCTGTCCTGACAGTCTGCACAGAGCATGGGAGGGGGAGAAATCTGTGGATAGCATTCTGAGGAAGCTAAAACTCAAGCCAACAATTTGTAAAGAAACATGCAAAACCACAAGGCATTGCTCAGGACAGGAGCTGGTGCTAAATTCTAAGTTTCTTCAGGGTATGGGAGTTACATCTTCCTACTGCAGAGAACTATCTAGAACAGGAGAAAAAGCAAAATCAACTGAATGTAGTCCTTTTGCTTTCTCTCTTAAATGACAAAAATAATATAATTGCCTTACCTTTATCACAGTGGTTATGAACTACTTAAGCTGTAGAAAACTGAGTCAATTAGAGGAACAGCATTGCCAGCAGATCAAGGGAGGTCATCCTGCTCCTCTACTCAGCCCTGGTGAGATGCATCTGGAGAGCTGTGTCCATTTCTGGGCTCCTCAGAGCAAGAGATGGAGCTCCTGAAGCCAGTCCAGCAGAGGGTGACAAAAATAATGAAGGGACTGGAGCATCTATGCTATGAAAAAAAGTTGAGGGAGCTGAGCCTATTCAAGAAGAAATAATTGAGAGGGGATCTCATAAATGTTTATTAGCATTTGAGGGGAAGGTGTCAAGAGGATGGACCAGGCTTGGCCCTGTGGTACCCAGAAATAGGTCAAGAGGCAGAAAGGGATGCACAGGAAGTTTCTCCCAAATACGAGGAAGAAATTCCTTACTCTGCAGTGACCACACACTGGAACAGGGTGCCCAGAGAGGCTGGGGAGTCTCCCTCACCAAAGATATTCCAGAACCCTCTGGATGCAGTCCTGTGCCACGTGCTCTGGGACAACTCTGCTTGAGTAGAGAGGTTGGACCAGATGATCTGCTGTGGTGTCTTCCAACTTTACTCATTTATCAGAGACAATTATCTCTGTTTCAATCTGCACTTCTTGGCCTCTCATTTATCTACCTGTGATGAGATGTGACCTTCTGGGCTGCTGGCAATATCCCAATTAACCTCTTTTCTGTAGGAAATAGCATCAGACAAGCTGAAACCTAAAATTTCCTTCTTCAAAAAAATACCCTAACTGTTAAGCTTAATCCTTACTAGCTGCCTTGATTTTCCCTTTTCTCTCTTAAAAAGCCCTTAATTCTTTTATCTTGCATAAAACTTCATTATCATTGCAGGCAGAGAGTTAAGAAATTAATATACAAAACTGTCATTAAAATAAAAGCTACCAATAAAAACTCTTGAGTGTTCCTATCATTCTTTAGGGTTTCTTGCTGTCTAGAGGGCCAAATACATTTTCCTTCAGATCTTTTGAATTCACTGGGTTTAGATGAATATGCCCTAGAGTGTGTAAGTCTGCATAATCACTGCTAATATTCACAGGAATTATGCATGTTTATTAAGTGGAAAATAGGCTTCTATATTGTGATACTTCTTGGAACTGGGTCACTGAACATGAGAAGCATATCTCTGCTCTAAGAGAAACAAGCACAATGGTCCTTTAGTGGAAAGAGTAGAGTTAGGAATGATCACGATATAATGCTAACACTAATAAAGTAATTTACTTTGTGAATTTAGTGCCCCTATATTAGTTAGATATGTTTTGGAGTTTTATAGATAACTTTTAAATGAAAGGGGGGAAAAAGAAAAAAAGAATGCTATTTTGTTAATTGGAATCAAATAGTTTGTCATATTTTTGGCTTCTATCTCACATTTCCAGCCTTGAAGGGAATTGATCTTTAGTCCTTCATTTTAATATGCGTAGAACAAAAGAATCTCAAAAATCTATTGAAATTTAAGTGGGTGTATTTGCAGCCTCTTTCAAGACAGACTAACATCTTTCTAAAGATGGCACAGAGCTCCTCAAAATATCAGGTTAGAGCTGGATTTCAGGCTTTCAGTGGCTGTAAAAAAGTAGGATTCCAGAATGGCACAGCTGTGTTTACAGATGTCCCAAACATAGATGCAATTGTACTGGCAGAAATTGATGTTTCCTGGGATCATCTCTTAACTGGTAGAGCTGTGCTGGTTTTATGAGTGTGCTTGGGCACTTAAGCTCTCCCTATAATAGGAATACTTTTAAGGTATATTATACTAATGTTAAGTATATTATACCAAATATAATTGATATATTTAGCATATTATACCAATCCTGTGTTGCTGTAGAACTGCAGCATGTCTTGAAATAATGTAGATTATAACAAAATATTGATTTATTTACCCACACAATGATTTTAGCCTTGTTGCTACCTTCCAGAAGATTACATCTTGTGTGCCAGCAGTATTCCTGGACAGTATGACAGGATATTTGCTTGCATGAATCACCTAAATTTAACTGCAACACAGAAAACATCACATGTATTTATAAAGATTACTCAAAAAAACTCTTTAAACTTATTAATATTACTGCTGTGTTTCTGAATCTTTCAAACTGATATGGAATAATAAAACTAATGCTGTTATTTTAGAAATCTGTGATGCAAACAAATAGAGCAACAAATAGCACTGGTTTAGGGACATCACAGTATGGCTCTATAAGGAGGAGTGCATATTTAGATGGAGAGATAAAGTCTGGAAAGGCATGACAGTAACATTATTTGCTTCAGTAGAAGCTTTGCTTGTGGCTTGTGGGGAGTAGTAAAACTGTTGATGAGGTAGAGATTCTTAATGCATTCCTTAAGCACTTAATACAAATCTGCACATCTGAGACAATTACTATAAATCATTAGGGGAAAAAAAAAATCTCTTTTTCACCAGAGGTTCAGTGAAGTTGCTATGAAAAGAAAATTAATATAGCAGAATCTAAATGCAGTGTGCTGAAAAGCAACTGGGCTTGTGGCCCAGCACTATCACTGGGGAGTGCTTTTCAGGATGAGCAATCTTCTTGGTGCTCCAAAACTGTATTAAAACTGGGTTCTGATAACTTTAAAACCAAAAGTGATTGCAACTGCTTTTCAAACAGCACTTGGCCAAAAAAAAAAAAAAAAAAAAAAAAGACAGGGTATTGTTGCTTGGATGTTCTCCATACAAAACTGCTTTTGCCATTATTCTTTTTCTTCTCCTTATAGACATGAATAAGCATGTCCTGTGCCAAAATGCAGGTCTACTTCTAAACCACATAAAAGGCTTATTTTATATTTCAAACAGAAGCTGAGATTGTGCTCCATGCATTTTAAAACAAAGGGCCGGAATGCGTCTTACTTATAAAACCGAAATCAAACTAAGCCCGAAGGCAGTGTTAACTTTGAAGCTGACTTTGAGCAATTCAGGGAAGGGGAGGATACTGGTAACGTGCCTTTCTGATGCATTTCTGTCTCTGTGCTTATCCCAGGAAAAAGAATGTCTGGGCTTAATATCATTTTGTGGAACAGATTTTAAAATCTATCTTTAGTAAAGAGAGCTTTAAAGATCAGCAAACCTGTTGAAAAACAAAACACAGTTAAAAACCACGGATTCTCTTTTAAGCTGCAAAGCAAATTGAAAACAGTAATTTGCAGAAGAGGACCAGCATGCTGAGTAGCAAACAGTTCTGAAATATGGCTGTAAATCACAACACTGGATACTAAGAGCCTTTAACAATATGGAATGCAGTCAGTTTAGATTGAAACACTAATCTCTGTGAAACTAATAGGAATTTTCATTCCTGATCCTTACTTAAGCGCTTAGCACTGCACTGAGCTCCCAAAATTGTTTATCTTTGTGAGACCCAAGTGCTGTGAAGTCTGCTGCAAGCTCCATTAACCATTAGTGTCCAGACCTGCAAGCTGGATCTAGAGTGTGGAGAGTGCCTCTCGTCACATGGGAAGATGTGCACACTGGGAGCTGTCATTTAAAGGCAGCAACAGCTTAAAACCTAAATCTGGGAGGAAAGGGATGAAAGTAAGGGTCCTAAAACTGGTAAAAAAGTTTCATAGGCAAAAAAGGACAAGTTCTTTTCTATTGCTTATGGCTAGTGGCTAATTTTAAAGGCTAAAATTCTTTTTTTTTTTTTAATTTTTATTTTTTGTTTCTGTTGCAGAGCATCTAATGGTTCATATCCTCTAGACAATCTCCTCTGGAGACTCTAAATCTGGGAAATGAGGAAGTCAGACAATTCTGAGATGAAATCTAAACAGCTAAATCTTAATTTCTTTGAACAGTAGCTTGTGGAGTATACAGGCTAGTGTAATGAATCTTCCTAATGCTTGAACAAATCAGTAACATATGTTGACACTCTGTCTGGAAGAGGCAGGAATCATGGTCGCATGAATCCAAAAAGCAGTCCAACTGTCCAAAGGCATCTTCAGGGCTTGCAGAGTCAGCAGAAGCATGGGAATGCAAAGATTTAGTCCAAACCTCTGATTATTACCAAGTATTGAATACATCTGTAATTCTGTGGCTATATGTGGTTCTTGGAGGCATTTAAAACTGCCTCCCAATGCCTTTGAAGAGAGTACATTGAGACAGGAGAAGATGATCCAGCCTGGAATGCTTAAAAATATCACCAGTTATTTACATGCATGCCCCAGTTTCCATCGTAGCCTGATAAAAGAATGTGGGCTGGGTAAATTTTCCAACAATAACATGCAAATTACTTTCATTTTGTCTTTTATTTTGAAGGAAGTTCACCAGTTCCCAAAACCGTCATGCATTTTTATAAGAGACCTTCTTCCTTAGCAGCTCACCTTTGATCTATGTTTTATTCCTCTGAGAAATCAAAACAATGAATTTGGGATACTGTGATTATTTCTGAAGCAAAATACTGAATTCATTAATAAGGCTATCTGAAGGGTAATAAAGGAGCACTGCAGCTTGGATAGAAAAAGCCATTGCCAACACTAAGAATGAGAGAGCTCAAAGAAAAAAACCCAGTGAACTGTCAGCATCATATCCCATAGCTGTTATCATGTTCAGATCTACTAGTTGCTGTAGCAATGCTTATTTTACCATTGTTGCATAGTTCTCACAACAGCTAACAAGATTGATCAGTGGTTCACAACCTCGGCACAATCTGTTGCAAAAGCCAAGTGTTTCAGACTTTTGTCATCCTGAAACTTCTGTTTTCTACCTCCCTTCATCCCACCTCAGTGCTTTCCTTGTCATCACAAGGAAGAGTATTCACAAAACCAGTGAAAATCCTTGAGTGTGTGCAGGAGAGAGAAAGAGAGAGAGGTAATATTGAATGTACTTCTTCAGAGATCTTCCCTTCTCTTGCAATCAAATAAAAGTATCATAAATGAAGTACATAAAATCTCTATATTATGTATGAACAGTTGAAATACTAAAATGTTAAACCATTTGCTTGATGTCTTTAGCGAAGTCAGGGTTGCAATTACTTCACGGTTCAAAATATAAATGTCCTTTACTTCATTTCTTTGGACTGAGGGGTTTTTTTCCTACAGAATGGCTTAGTAATGCCAATATCTTTCTTGTGCACAAAGCCTGGAGCTGAAAACAGCATTCTTATTTCAAAAGGTATGGACAGGAACTTGGTACTCTGAACCTCTCTGACTCCCTTCCTCACCTCCTCCTCCCTCTCTCCTCCCAGGAAACTCATCAGTCCTGCAGAAAGTTAATTTACCATACTAATACATACTTGATGGAGTGAGTCACTGTAGCTGGGTGTGAAAACCTCAAAACTTAAAGGGGACTCGTTGAGTGAACAATGGCACTCAGAGCCAGGCATTGCCTGTGTCAGCCCGCTCCATCTGCCTGTGGTGTGCTGAGATGGCAAATCACTGCTACCACTGCAACACCTGCTGCTGTGGGAAGCTACAGACATGCAGGCAATGAAACAAGTGATTTTTCAGAGTACTGTGGAATGGAAAAGCTTTTGGGAGCTTGGTTAGTTATCAAGTCAAACACAGTTTTTATTATCATGTAGATATTAGTTGATATTCCAGTCAGATTTCTACTACTCATAGTTTGAACACTTCTAGTACCATGGGATATCAACTTCTTGTTCTTCAATGAGAGTAAATTTCCATCTTTTCATGTTTAATTAAGGCTCATAGGAATAGACTATTTGCACTGACAAAGCTAATGATTGCCAAATTGAGATGACTGACTGCTACCTGGCATGAGAATTAGGTAACTATCTTAATTTTATATTCAATCACAAACAAAACAAAATGTGAAAAACATACACTTTGGAAGATAAAGTAATCAACAGAAGGAAAATTAGAAGGGGATTTTGCCATTTTACTAAAATACATATGAAACATCCTCAGGGAAACATGGTGTGAAATCCACTAGGTTAAGATGTGAAGGCTGGCTCTCCAATTGCATGAATGGCTCAGAATTGAACATGCAGCTTTAAATAAAATCCTCCTGTAGTCCAGAGAAAGAGCAGTATATACAAAAGTGTAAATCAATACTGCAGTTCACCTCAAAGTGAATATCAATTGGGAATTATTTCTGTGTTAACAAAAAAAGAAATAAAAAATTCCTACGTCATTAATTGAAATAAAATTGTATGTAGACCTTGTCAGCAGCTTTCAGAAGAAGTATATTCAATTATGAAGTTATTTCTAGGTGCCTCTAGAGGTTCTCTTTAATTTGGTAGAATATACCCTAGGATTGCTGTAGTCCCTTATTAGGATATTACACACCTCTAAGCATACTTATGACTCTACAGCTTTCTTTGGCAGTATCCTCAAATTTGCTCCTCCCTGTCAAACCCATCAGGGTAGGAGATGCATGAAGCCCTATTCCTAGACACATGAATTTCGGTAATGTGGTTCCTATCCCTGGTGCTAATACCAGATACACAGGGATTGATCCAAAGGAACAGTCCTTGAATTTGCTTTTGTGTTCGCCGGCTCCAGCTTGTACTGCTAATTTCCATGTTGGCTGTACCTGTGTCCCTCTTCTAAATACCTTTTTGGTTCTGAAAAACTTCATTTGTGTTGGTGTTTATTAATGTAGCAATTATTGTGTCCTGATTTTATGTTTTGGTGATATAATTATACCTTAAAACATTTAACTGAAATGATAGAGTTGTTTAAGAATGGATCTACTAAACCAAGAAATTGTGTTGTGAAAGCCTCACAGGACATCAGAGGCATGCAGATGAATTTAGGTGATGTACTTCCTCCTAGCATGGATCTGTTTCCACCAGAATAAACTCCATGCAGCTGCTTTTCATCCAGCTGCTAAATGCTGCTCTCTGGAAGGTGATGCTCTTTGGATGTTGTCCTGGTGAAATGCAGATATCCTTAGCTTCCTTCCTGAGCCTTTCTATCCTCACATATATGCCCCAGCCCCGGCAGGAAAGGATGGAGTTGTGAAATCACTGCTTCCCACCTACCTTCTGCTTCCCACTTACCCTCTCACCCACACCTTGGCAGGTCAGGTGCTGTCCCCTGTGCTCAATTAACAATGCTAATTTCATTTAGAAGGAAAATACATCTCCTTTCCTCGGGGTCCAATTTCTACATTTCCATACAAAGCATCTTCAGCACACTGAGTCATATATCACATGTGCATTGGTACACTCAGTACAAACATTATAGACACACATTAAGCTTCTTGATTAGGACAAATGATTTAGGTGGCAATCACTTCTGAGCTCACAGTTGCTTAATGATGACCCAATCCCACAGTTTTCTTGCAGGGAGACAGTTGTAGTACATCTAGAGCTATAGAAGGATGCAGCTGAGCATCATTAGTTTTTATCTCATGCACAATTGTTTTTCATCTCATCTCTTCTGTTGCACATTTGTACAGAACAAGGGATATCGTAACACTCTATTTATTCTCTTAGAAGTCAAATTTCCTGATATTTTATATTTAAATATTTTAGATATTTATTTATTTTAAAATATAATTTCCATACATTATGTTTGTTTGCTTCATTGTGTTTTTTAAAAATGAAGTAATACTTCAGATAACACCTAGGCTGAGAAAGATACACTTTCTGAGTTCTATATTGTGATTTTTAAATGCTCAGCAAGAAAACTGTGGCTAAAGTCTAGAAAACAATGCTGAAAATTGTAGTTTATAATAGTAATAATCATGGTTAATTATAAAGGTGCTATATGAGTCCTGGCTTGAAGAAGCAGTGTTTTATCTGTTGATTAGCTCTTGCCACAATTAAATACACAGTGTATGACAAAGGAAACCCAAAAAATTAGTGACCTTGTGTTAGAATTGCTTGCTCAGTGCCACAAATTAGCCCCTGTGGTGTGTTAGTCCAGCCACTCATTTATTTTTAAGATTCTTTTCCCCGGGAGCTTTTCTGTATAGCACAAAAATGGTGTTTAATGGACCTGAGGTTATTTTCACAGAGACATAAGTTCTGGGGTTATTCTAATGTACAGCCAAGGATTGTAGGAATAAGGATATTTCTGCTTCCTGTATCTACTACCCTGGGGTATCTTTGAAACACGAAAAATCATGAGAAAGAGCACATGCTCTGGAACAAGCTGAAAGGAAAGCATATTTTCATTCTCAGAAAATTTAGTTTCTCATACAGAAAATCACCAGCAGGTCGACAGCAATAAAATTGAGTAAAAAAATACTGCTAACAAAAGGTAAATGCTGGTCTTTGTACCCAGCAGTTTTCTTTGAAGTGATGTACCTCTTTGTTACTTCTCTGTAAGAATAATGGCATTTTGCCAAAGAAACAAAATCTGTTTCCAAAGAATGAATTGAACACATTCGGTATAAAAATTACATTAACTTGTAGCCAAATTTATTAAAAATACAAGATTCAAAATTATTAGTTTGGCACACAAGCTTCTAATAATTCTATAGAAGTGGACTAGCTGTGGGAAATTAGCTCTTGAGCTCTATCCAGAAGGCAATTGTCAGTGGGAGAGGAAAAAACCCTGTATTCTGGCTGTCCAAGGCTGGAAATTTTTTCTGCACAGGCACAATAAATAGTTTTTGATAGAAATAAAGAGACTGCCAAATCAACCTATCTGAATAAAAAGTGCCTTGTGCTTTACACATGGGAAAAGTGCTCCAGAACAGTTAATCCCACAAAAACATTATCCCTGGATTATCACCAGTAGTACTTGCCTTCAGGCAGTTTTCAGTTATTTATTTCCATTTTCTATACACGTACCCAGTGTTTTTATTTGCACGTGACTGTTCATCTCAATCATTTTCTTTGCTCTCATCTATTCTGGGCTCATGCGTGTGCATCTTACATGCTGCCAGAGTACTTTGGGCTGTATTTATGTTTCCAGATCCATAGAAATATCGTTCTACATATAATGCTGTGAAAGGCGGTACATAGTCCTGAAAGGACCACTGATTTCTGTGGAGTGGCCCATGTCACTGCAAAGTACATCAGTGGGCCAGAGTACCTTGTACCTTCTCTCCTTCCTTTTCGTGCAGACACGACATAAAGATCCCGTGCTAGCCCCGTGTCTGGGTGGTGTGAGAGGCTGAAGAAGCCTCACGGGTTTTATTGCCAGCACATTGGTGCAAAAGCTGGGTCAAGGGACAGCTGAAGTCGTGTTGCTATGCAGACAGGATGTCTTGGAGCCAAAAGAAAAACAAAGGGAGAAAGAAACTCTGTACAAGAAATGCAGTCCCTAGTTACTGTCTAGATCACTTCCCGTATAACCAAAGGGAGTGGTAAGAGTGCAACTCACATAATGGAAGCATTATGGTGGAGGGTAAGAGCTCGCCCAAAGTGAGGATAGTTCCATTAATTTAATCCATGGTGGATTAAAAATGTGCTCTTTTAAATTGCCAGAATTCATTTATTGCATTAAGGCCTCAATTCTTGCTATTTTGCTATCCTAAATTTACAAAATGCAATATAATGAAAAAATAAATGTTTTCCTCCTAAAGGAACAAAGTACCCTCCTTCTTCTTGGAGTGCACCAGAAGATGCAGCCTTGGCATCTACAAACTCCTGTACAGTTCTGGCTATCAGGCATGTGGAATCTTTAGATACATCCCCAGCTTCTTCTTAACTGTAATGTGCACTTCTTTTCTTCCCAGCCAGCTCATATCCTTCTTCCCTAGGGCAGTAGCTAGATGAGTGGTGAAGCCTGATGGGATGTCGGTTCCTCTTCCTTTTCTTCTCCAGCTTTTGAATTTTTACAAACTCAGCTTTGTGACTTCAGCACAAAGAGAAGGTTGTTGTTAGTCGTGCTCATACAGCCTATGACTGCGGCTTGGTGGTTTTATTTTCATTTGTCTCTCTCCTTACCTCAAGACAAGGGCAGTCCAATATCAGAAAGCCAGCCCAATCCTCTATGCAAAGAAGAACCTTATATCTGGAAACTTCTCTGAAACAAAAGTCTACAAGCTCTGTCTGGCAAGATGCTGCATAGCAAAGCATGATGAATGGGCATAATTAAGTGTTTGTTATTCATTGTTAACGATGCTGAGAAACACTTGAGAAAAGCAACTATCCAGATACTATTATCTGAACTAAAATGAAATGCATCCAGAAAAAATTTTGAAATGCCTTCCTTTTAGTCTTTAAACATATACATTTCTAATTAATAAAACCAGAGATTGGATGGGAGTCATTCTTTGTAATTTTAATTTTTTTTTAACTTATTTGGCAGTAATGAAAGTTATATACATGGTGGTATCAAATGATACAGTCTTGAGAAATGAAAGTAAATTTAAAAGAGAAGAAATTGAGGCTGGGTAAGTGTAAACTTGATGTAGACTTTGGAAGATTTAAAATTACATTTATTTTTATAAACCTAAGGGGTTTAAAAATTAAGACAGATGATGAAGATTATGTTGACAGGGGAACATTACCTAGACAAGCCATTCCCTATTTATTGTTGTACATGTATAATAAAACATGGTTGTGAGAAGACTTGCACTTGCAGGCTTTAGATAAGGTTGTAAATAAACAAATGTAAATAAACAGAATCGTAGCCAATGGTGCTGTTCAAATCCATGGGAGATTTGACACCTTCTGAAGGACCAAGTTTTAGCTTGCATTTTTTAGGCTTCTTGTTTTATAACATATGAAACACTGCAAAAGAATGACAGATGGCCCTATGGCTATTTTTTTTTTTTTTTGTGATGACTATATGGTCACTTTTTGTCTCTTGTATGGAAATTCCTTCTCTCTTGGTAACTCCTACAAGCAAATATGCCATTGCCAAGCTTTCCTGAAGTGATAAATATCTGGAAGCACAGAGAAGGTGCTGGATTGGGCACTCCTGGAAACTCCCAGTCAAGCCATTGTGGGTTTTTTTCAGTTCATTGGCCAAACAAATCAGATTACCACATCTGTTTAGCCAGATGGCCTTTCTAGTGTCATGAGAAAAGTGCAGTCAAAATACTATCTATAACTAGCACAAGGATTGTATTGGAAACTTGATGCAGAAAACGACTTAAATTACAGAAAACCCCTCTTAATGGTATTTGATGACATTTTCCTTTTCTAACAGTCAAATGAGCTGAGCACCATCTCCAGCCATGGTGTGGGTAGGTGGAAGCCATCATGCTGAGTAGAGCTACTATTAGATTGCAGGATGGAAACACTAATTAATCTAATTAATATAATATTAATATATTAGAATCATAGAATCATAGCACTGGTTGGGTTGGAAGGAATCTTAAAGAACATCGAGTTCCAACCTTCCTGCCATGGGCAGGGATGTCATTCACTACATCAGCTTGCTCAAAGCCTCATCCAACCTGGCTTTGAACAGTTCCAGGGATGAGACGTCCACAGCTTCTCTGGGCAACCTGTGCCGGTGCCAGTGCCTGGTAAAGAGTTTCTTCCTAACATCTAATCTAAATCTGTCCTTTTTCAGTTTAAAACCATTGCCCCTGTCCTGTTACAATTCTTGCCCATATAAAATGTCCTTCTCCCTCCTTTTTATAAGCCTCCTTTAAGGTGCTAAAAGGCTGCTGTAAGGTCTCCTCGGCTCCTCTTCTGCAGGCTGAACAACTCCAATTCTCTCTGCCTGTCTCCACCAGAGATATGCTCCAGCACCTTTGATGCTTCCAACACCTTGCACTTGACCTTAAGGAACATCATGAGGTTCTTTTGGGCCCATTTCTCAAGTTTGTCCAGGTCCCTCTGGATGTTATCCCATCCTTCTGTCTTCTATGTCTCAGCCTGATCTGCTTGATATATTAGCAGATCTTGATTTGTTGGTTTGGGTTTTTTTTCCTAGTACTTATCAACAAAAGAGTATTGTGTGTATTTTGGGATTTTTAGACTTCTCTTTCTTCTCTTCTGCTCAATCCACTCTACAGACATTACTATTATTATTAGGTGTCTCCTACATAATTAAAAAAGAAGAAGGAAATTATCTTTCCAACTATACAGAAATTATTTGAGATCCTTTTCCAAATTATCATTTGGTTCATTATGGCCTTATAAAGAAGATTATCCCAGAGGATAATCAAGCTGTGGTTGACTTCTAAGAATTTGCAGTGACTAGCTATTTGTGATGGAGCCAACTGAACATTTAAATATTGTATGACAATTTAATATAGCTAATAATGTGGATTTTGTCCTTATAGACCTTGAAAATTCCAGTATTATAGGAGAAATGCATGGGACTTGGCTACCAGTGGAGAACAAAGGCATTTCAGCGGGAAATTATCTCATTGCAGGATAGATATATGAGG
Organism: Taeniopygia guttata; assembly: GCF_048771995.1. Taxonomy (NCBI): domain Eukaryota; kingdom Metazoa; phylum Chordata; class Aves; order Passeriformes; family Estrildidae; genus Taeniopygia; species Taeniopygia guttata. Next base: position 13,098,979 of record NC_133027.1, on the reverse strand, counting down.
GGCATGGCAGAAATCATTCTTGAAAAGAACCTAACTACCTGTATCTAAAGGATGCCAGTGAGCTTCCCAGTTAGATGTCTAGAACTGGGAAGAGGAACCCAGACCTTTGTAAAAGGTATTTGAGAGAAAAGCAATTTTACATAATAACAATAATAATTAAAATTTTTCCCAATTTGCAAACTATAATATAGATTTTATAATGTTGTTTAGAACATACAAGCATGTTTTATATCAAGATCTCATAATACTTTCTTAGCAAATGGTAAAAATCCCAGAGATAATTCTACTTCACACATTCTTTATATATTTGTTGTTGTAAAATTCAAGTATCCACTGTGGTCATTGGAAAGAATTTCTTCCCCTTTGGTGGAAACAAAATCAAATTCTGTGGACTCAGATGGACAAAGGGAAAGCAAAAGCTGAGGTTCATGGAAAAAGTTGTGCTTTTAGGTATTTGTAAACTATTTATTTGCTTAGCTTAGAGCATATTCATGCTGGGCAAAAAAGATTGTTTCTGACTTTTTATTAGTTTTGTGATAATTACAATAATTACTTTAAAAGTCAAAACCCAGGAAATTCTAAATGAGACAGTATAATTATAATATATAGCCATAATAATGCTTCCTTCCATTCCTCACTTGGGTATTGTGAGGCTTAATTAGTTAATGTTTGTACAGCAGTAAAATGCAAAACACCGTAAAAGTATTAAGCATTTTTCCTGTTTCAGTTCTTCAGTATAACCAATTATCTTTCATAAGGTTTTTAAAGGAGATCATTTAAAAAGATCTATGTAAACCAAACTGTATTTTATATCTGTCTTGCTGGGAGATGGAGTGGCAAATCAGTGTTTAATTGCATCAGTATTTCACATGAGCCTGCTGACACTGTGACAATGGATTTGGCCTAGAAATATTTGTTGATTATCATATTTCTGGGCCATGCAACAAAATTAAAGTGTTCTCATGGGAGCCAGAGACACAGCTGATGAAAATAAATAGAAAATGAGTGTCACAAGCTGAAAAACCATCATATTTAGAAGGGGGGAAAATAATTAATAAATAGCATTTTGTTGAAATAAATAAAATCTTTTGTCAAATATTTAGAGTAGGAAAATCTGTTATTTCATCCTTTCCCTGTACAGACTTCAGTGAAGAAAAACAATATTGTGCCATATATAAATATGCAATGTATAGACAACAAATGGAGCTAGAGCTCAGGGAATATGGCACTGTAGAGGAAAATATGAAGTTTTTCATTGTCTTTAGGTCTAAGAAGTCCTGAACAAGATCTGTGTATCAAAATAGCTGCTTTACACACTGTAAGAATCAGTCTGGGTTGGAGGTGGAAGTAGACATATATTAATTTTCAGGCGATTTCTTTAATCTCTGGGAATGGTATGCAGAGTCTGTAATTTAAAATCCAGGGCATTCTGCAGTAGATCATTGGTAATTTAGTCACCTTCATCTCTACTATTGAGCTTCAGCACAGAATCAAGGTTTGGGATTAATTTTGCCATCTGAAGGTTAGTTTGCTATTTTGAGGTGCACTAGAGTCAATGGACAGACAGACGTAGTTCCAAGGGATTATTCATTTTGTCTGCTTTATGCAGAACCACCTTTGTTTCTTTAATAGCTGCTGGACCAAAGGAGAGTTCTCAAAGGAATTAATCTGATCATAAACCTTTATTTTTGAAAGAAATTAATGATGGTATGGAAGCAGCATTCTCCTTTCACTATAGAGGGATTTTCATGTTTCGTATCTGTCTTTTAGACTTAGACACCGTGGATGCAAATTAGATAAATTGCATGAGGACTGTGGGCTCACCCCTAAACACGTTACATACCAGCAATGCAGAAAATACTGACGTAGGTGTAGAAAGGGACAGTTCTCATCATTGATAGGAGTCATTCTCAAGTTAATTTCTTTCAGTTTGGAGACCATTTTAGGTTCCCTTCTGCTGTTGGTACTGTAGAATTAAGAAGTTTAGGTTGTAATCTGCATGTTTCTGTGAGCACATGGATCTGTCAAATGCAGATGAAAACAGGTATTTTTTTAAACAAAGAGGGAATGCTAAGCACTTGGCTTTGGATCCACATTAACACTTGGATCAATGCTTTTTAAAACAAGACTTAATGAAAACAGATTTAGAAAATAGGAAATCCCAGTTCTATAAAGGTGGTGAAAGTTTTGCAGTTGACTTTTGAGAATCTATTATTTCACCCATTAAATGAAATGAAGAGTGGCCTGTTTTACTGGTAATCATATGATGGTTAAAATGCTGAAATAATCAATATGTAAAAGCAATCATAATTAAATATTGACTCTTACTTTTTTAGCTTTAGTCTCTATTACTTGTGTCAGGCCAGTTGGATATGTATTCAAAATTGTGCTTTGCTGGAAAGAAATGGAGCCACTTACTCCACTCCCAGACAATTTATAAACATCTGCTTTTAGCAGGCAAAGGCTTTCCACTTTTGAAACCATGAGAATTTCCATTATTGCATTTACATGTGCCTCAGCTGCTGCTAAGCAACAGGGCTGTTACCTGCCAAAGCCTGTAGTTAAATCCCAGATCTGTAAAGAGGATGGATAGAAACACAGATGTATAATATACTTAAAATAACAAGTGAGGAATGTGGTTTTGGAAATATGTAGAAATATGGAGGCATAAGAAGAATACAATTCCATTCTAGAAACATGTGAATAAGGGTTATATAATGTGTTAGAGAAAGTTAAGAAAATAAATTTGCTCTTGAAAACACGCTTTAGTCAGTTTGGTTTTGCTTTGCCAAACCTTACCAAGAAACGTCAGGTGTATATGCAGTGTTGGATAATGGGAAGTAAGGAATAGGGAGAACATCAGCAAGAAAATTTAATTTAATTTAATGCGTATAGTATTGCTAAATCGTAAAATCATATAATAGCCTGGGTTGGAAGGGATCTTAAAGATCATCTAGTTCCAACCAAGTTTGATTCATAGTATTTTGAATAGTGATTTTGCATTTTAGAGACAAATGTATCTATATTTGGATAAGAAATGAGTCAGTATCAAGTACTTTTCAAAGGCTTGATGGTCTTTCTTTTCCATCAGTCCTTTTGGTGTCAGCTTTGGCTCAGCTGGGTGGGACTGTTTCTGAGAAATGGTTTGGATGTTAGAAATGCTGTTGCAGTTAATGGCATTAGCATCTATGTCTAAAGGTGCGTGATCAATAGTGCTGTACCAACACAAGGCATAACGATGGTCTTTACCCTGCACTGGGGAGGAGGAGGCAGTGCAGAGAGGGGAACGGAGCATGAGAATAAATGTGAAGAGTGAAACAACACCAAGAGCCCCCGAAGTCACAACCCAAATGCCAGCTGCCTGCTTGTCAAGCCCTGGGTAACAAACAGACAGACTTCAGGGAGACCTTTGAAAAGGAGGAGCCATCCTGCAGTGGAAATGCCGCTCGCTACGCAGCTGTAATTGGTAACAGGCAGCATCCACTGCTTGAAGTGAGGACCCAGCCTGCATTTGTGCCTCAGCAGAGTGAAGAAAGAGGAACCATGAAGGCTGCAGTTCAACTGACAGGACAGCTAAACAAATCCTGCAGCAGTGTTGGCGTGGTGATAACAGCCGGAAGACAAATTTTGTAGGACAGAGAAAATTTTCAGTGATAAAGTTCAAACTGCTTGGACAGCAAAAGTGACAGATTTTCATTATGTTCAACAGAAGCACAAGTTCTTTATTCTCCTCTAAAATTTGTTCATATGTTTCCCTAGTTTTGAAGGCATTTTATAATTCCTTAAGGCATTCCCTCCTCTAGAATAACACTATATGCCATTTAACTTTTTAAATATTATTTATCTTTATTAAAGCATTTAAGGGAAGTTTCCTAAAAAATGCTTACACTTTCCTGCACTTCAAGACAGAGTCTGATGACAATATGACATCATAAAATGTCATTTTAACCAGACATTTATGCAATAAATTCCTTATTCTTTAATTCCCTTGGTTGTCTAGAAACCAATTTATATGCATGCAATCCCTTAGGAATACTGTTGTAAGAGACAAAGAATTTTCCCATGTATTGTTAGTACTTTGGTACACACTGCTTTACTAACAAAACTATTGAAATGAGGCGAAAAAACTGTTGTGACATATGGGGCAAAATGTTTCAATGTGAAAAACATTGAAACAAAATTCTATGCAGAAATAAAAAAAGATACACATCTATAGCTGTGCACAATAAGAACAGAACAACTGGATTTTTAACATAATTCCAAAAAATTAAGATTATTTTATCTTTTTATAATAAAACCACATTGTATTTTTAGGGGAAAATGGCAAATGGCATGGAAAATTGCCATACAAAAATTGAGATTATAGCAATAGTTCAGTCTGACTGAATAAATTTTTTTTCTTTAGCACTCAGGTAACTCTGTCCAATTTAGCTATACTTCCCCTGTCTAGTATCACTAGTATGAAGTCTGAAATGTATCTATTGCTATTTATGTATTTACAGTGTGCTGGGAAAGAGTCAACACTGGGTATTCTCTCCTTACCTCTTAGAGGTGTCTGATGGAGCAAGCGAACAGCTATGTAAAGATAATCTGGTTAATACCATTTCCTTGATTTTCCAAAGAATCTCTCAAAGACCTCCACGAAACTGAAATTAGTGGCTCTTCGATTTCTTATAGAAAAGTTATTGAAAAGAGATAAAAATTCTCCCTAGAATCACCAAGAAGAAGAATATTTCTACTGAATGCACAGGAACTTTGATAAACAAGTACACCTCAGATAACCTCACACTTTCAACTGCTCACTTTAACATCCATACGGGGTCTTTGACTGGATTTTCTGGGTTTCTGTACCTCACAATACTTTTTTTTTTTTTTTTACTATATTATGTTAATGCTGTTTTGAAAGGCAATGTATTCTTAGCCTTAATTTTTTTTTTTCCCCCCCTAAGGATATGTTTAAAGCTTTAGGAGAGGCAATGGCTATCCCATTTGAAAATCTTACTGCTGTTCTCAGAGCAGTAATTGCTATCTCATAGAGCATGGCTACCTTTTTATTTTCTCATATATATTATGATTCATAGAGGAGGATCATATTACTTCTTGAATGCCAGCACCTGAGGGTGCCAACCTGAAGGGCTTGGAATAAAGAGATTGTGTCATCAGCATGAGTGGAGAAAAACCATGGGAAAAAAAAATAAACCTCTAAGTATTTTGATTATTCCTCATGCTAGCATTTCCAATGAATGCTCTCACCTGCACTCACATGTTTAAACTTAACTGAAGGAATCTGAGCTAATGTACCCAGGGAGAAGTTGAAATACAAGTTGAAATAGGATCATGGGCCATAAAAAAATACTTGTAAGCAAATTAAATTTAAAATAAACCACCAAAACAAAAGAACCAAAAAAGGTCATGTAGACATGGTGCTTCGAGAAGTGACTTAGTCATGGTCTTGTGAAGTTAATAGTTGGACTTGACGATCTTAAGGGTTTCTCCCAACCTAAATGATTCTATGATTCCCTAAGAAACACATCTGGATGACATCAATCAAGGCAACAATTAATCATTCTTTCCAGTAGTACTGTTGGAATGAAGGAACTGTGTCCTTAGGTTAACTATCCAAGAGAATTAATCCATTAATCCCCCTGATTCTGGATGAGAGCAGAGCCTTTATTGCACCTGTTCTGACAGTGGGAAGTTGTGTTTGCCACTGGCTGTGCTGGCCATCACCCCTATCTGGGACTCCTCGGGGCACAGGGTTTGTGTTTTCTCTCTGAACCAGCAGCTTTTGAAGCTGGGACCATGGGGCAGATCCAGAAAGGGCAGGTAGCCTTTATTCCTATCCTCTTCAAGCTGATAGACAAAAGTGTCCTTGCAAATTACTCTTCTGTGTTGAAGGAGTGATGAACAATGCTGTGAATCTGGCAATGCTATTTCACCTACAGAGAAAATAGTCCACTGGTGAAATGGGAGCCACCTACAACTACAAGGAGAAGTCAGAGTTCTGGTAACAGACAGGTTTGAGGAAAGAGTCCAAAAGCTGAGGTGGTTTCAGCTGCCAAAACAGTCTTGAATTCCTCTGGAGAACCAACCATCACTAAATTAAGAAGAAATAAATGATTGTCTGGTCTTGTGAGACAGTTTTTTTAACTCTTAAAGGATATCCTCTTCTCATTGGCTTAGTCTTTAAAAGATATCTTCCTCTTGCATATAAGAGAATCTTTCTGGCAAGAAGGCTTACTGATGTCGGTGAGCTATCCCTCCATGTGCAACCACGAACATGTACTTGTTATTTTCCCTTCCACTGCTAGTGGTGGGCTCAACACACTGTGTGTAATCAATAAATTGTGTGAGCAGTGGTTATTTTGCATGGTAAGCCTTATTTTTTACAAATCAGAGTCCAGTTTATTACAGCATATGTGACTGGGTTTGATCTTTTTCTCTCTGTGCCAGCATGAGAGAAGATCATTCTTTGTCTGCCTTGGCCAAGATAAAGGGACCCAGGGTGGATGATAAGATAAGAAGGTCTATGAGTTAAGCATCCCTCTGTTATACTCAGAATTCAGAAGTGAAATCCAGGTGCTGACAGTCTGTCTCAAAGGAATGAAGCACTTCCACAGCAAGAGCTGTGAATTGCTCTAGTGGGCTCATTTGGGAAAAGGGGCATAAACAGCCTGTATAGATGAAGAGCACTTTCAGGAAAAATTTGTGCAAACAGCATGTCCACAGAAGATCCTGGGTGTACCAGCATAATGGAGATGTTAAAGAAATAAAAACTGTACAATTAACCTAACTGGACAAATTCAAGGGAAATATATTTTCAATTTTCTTCACACAAAGTGTGTTTCTAGCTGCCTGCTCAATGAGACAGGGTCAGCTTAGTCACCTGAGCCAATATTTTCAGGAAGGAGCTGATCTTCCAATGAAAAATGTGCGGGGAGCAGGGGGGTTACATCTAAAAGTGCTCCCAGGAATCATGGCATCCCATGACCTGTGCTGAAGATGGCTGTGCTTTCAGTTTTTGATTCTTAGGGTGGAGAGCTCTTCCTGGAGTTAGGGCACCACAGCAAAATGAAACCCTTCCACAAAAGGGGTGTGTAGTGCCTTGAAGCATCCTGGGGGCTGCGATGCAGTCTTAGCACCACTGGAAATAATTGCTTCAACGTGGTTTTCTAAGCTCCCATTAAGGTCCCCTTGACACTTGGTATTAATGTGGTTTTGGCCCTCGGCCTCTTCTCTGTTATGCTGGGCAAAGGCAGCCGTGCTGGGCCGTGCTAGGTCAGAGCTGCTGGCCAAGTGTTGGGCCTGGAGTTGGTCTGTCATATCAGTCTGGGCCATATTTGCTGTCTCCTTTCTTAAGAAAATGAAGACGATGTGACTGAGCTGTGAGTGCATGCTTGCAACCTTCTGATGTATCAGATAATTCACATGGGCACTCAGTTGTGAGATGCAATGATGAGTTTCTCTGAGCCTGATGCTCAAGAGGTTATCTTTCCCCTGTTAGCAAGCTTAATAACTTGTTCAATATCGTATTTAATAAGGAAACTAAATTATTAATGATTTCAATAAAGAATTTGATATTAACCAATTAAGATTATGAATCTTACGGAAGCAATCAAGTACTTGTTTCTCTCCCATTCTATTAATAATTTAAAACAAGATAAAATGTATTACATTATTTTTGTCTTATCATTATGATTTAAAATTTATTGCTTAAACCATAATAGGTTATGGTTAGTAGCCTTACATACAGATCTTGCTAAACCTTCATGTCTATTATAAGTTTGTAATTCAAGGCTTCAGGTGTGCCCTGCATACTATTTTCATGGCTTTTCAGTTGTGACATATCCTGTAACTCCACAGTGCTGTGATACAGTGATTATGTCTGAAAGAGGTCTTCCTTAATAAAGGCAGTAGCTCTTTGAATGTAAATGCTTTTGCTCAAATGTCTGCACGTTTTGTAAGCATTGTTAGATTGACATTTTCTTGGGATTCATGTCTGATATCTGAGGAATGACCAATTCAGTGCCTCAGACAGCATCATGCATGTTCATTGCTTCCAGTCATGAAGCAACAGATGAAGTCCAGTGACTTCTCTCCCCATGTTCTCCATTGTTGATATCCTGAGCAGCATCACTCAGTTCACTACTTGATGAACTGTATAGCTTGTATTAGAAAATAACTGCTTATAAAAGATGTACAATTAGGGCATAAATAGAGATAATATTGGTCAGTAATGTCAATAATCACTAGAAACCATGAGCTTGCTAAATGACTTTTGCTGTGTGACAGCTGAGTTTAATAGGTTCACTAAAACCTCAGTTTTTATTAGCAGAGAATAATCTTTATTCTTTGCACTGACAGACCAACTCTGTTAGTATCCATGTAAGTTCAAGTGGTTGAAAGACTGTGATGAAGGAGACTGGACTGTTTACTGCATCACTTGTCCGTTACTGTCACATTATTTGTCCATTACATCACAAGTGTATTTGCCTCTTTGTCAAACTACCCAAATGATCTTTTCTCAGGTTAGATCACTGAAATAATCTTCTTTGTTTCTAATCTGGGATGATAAGCTTTAAATGAGGTTTGGGGGGTAGAGCTTTCCATTTGCCTTCTGTTACCAGCTACTGGCAATTGTATTGGAATTAAAAGTCTCTAGAGTTAAGCTGTTAATACCATAAATTATTGATTTTTTATCACTCTTTGGAAATGAGTTTATCATGGGAGGGAGCTGAAATCTCTCTTTTGTAGAGCAAAGGGGACAGGTTCTCAGTTAAAAAAAAAAAAAAAAAAAAAAAAAACCCAAAACAAAACAACAAAAAAACCAACAACAAAAACGAACCAAAATAAAAACCCCAACCTAAAATAAAGCCTAGAGATGAAGGAGGAATAATACCAAGTCTTGGTGCAGGCAGCAGATCAGCTCTCGGTGAGGAATGACGGCTGCTGCTCAGAGCAGTGGCACAGGAGCAGAGGTCTCAGCTGCTCCCTCTGGGAAGGTTTTCCTCCCTCCCTGTTCCCTCAGTATTCCTCTGGTTGCCTGTGCAGGACTGATTTTAATATTCCCATTAACATCTAAAATGTCGTATTGCTGTTTCAGATCAGGTTGGAGAGAGGATTTTTGAGGAAGATAAGTTGTTTTGAGAAAAAAAACCTCTTCAACATGGAGGAGCTCTTGACAGCACAGCCTCCCTCCCTCTGCTCAGGGACTGGATGCTGTGGGGACATGGTTTGCAGGATGAGCTGTGTAATCTGGGTCCATGTCAGCAACAGAGGTCAGAACTGCCTGCCAGTTGTAGCACCTTTTAAAATGAAGAGCTTTTAAAATGCAAAATGCAAGAAATTTATGTACAGGAGACTCTAGATTAAAGTGTACTTGAAGAAGTAGCTCTACTTAATGCTGAAAAAGCCTTTGGGATACAATCCCATTTCATCCAACCTGTTTGCAAATTAATTATGCTAAGTAGGCTTTTTAATTACATTGCTTGAAGGAAGAGCAGCAGAACATGTAAATTCCATAAGAGAGGAAGCAAAAAGGTTTCCACTGCCAATTATGGAGCTAAATTTGATGAAGGCAGCTGACCCATGATGGGGCAGAGTGTGATTATTTAAAATGAAATCTAGAGAAACTCCCAAATTCCTCATTTTTGTTTTTGTCAATGGCCTGTAGTGCTTTGTTGTTTCACACTGGGTATGACATTTTTCCAAAGTTTTTACTTTCCATTATGGGCTTTTGACAGTGATACAACAGCCTGTAGCAAGTTAAAGCACTTGGTTCTTGCTTGGAGTGGGATCCAGGATAATGTTTGACTTAGAGCACAGTGGAGGTTTCCACAGTGTGCCCAAGTGTTTCTTGTGAGAAAACCAACCAAGAAGTGTCAGGTGCCCTGTGTGTGGCATCCACCACCACCATCTAGTGGTGGCTACCTTCCAGCCTGATGGGTAGCACTATGGAGAGTACTGTGTAGAATTATCCTGGAAACTGGGAAAACTCTCACCTGGAGCTATTCTACCTCAATACATTTTTGCATAATTTATTTGTTTACTTATTGAAATCATTCAGAGGAAAAAAAAAAAACATCTGTTGGGAAGTCTGTCCCTGTATAACAGCTGGAGAGGCCATGTGAATGATCAGTATAGAATGAAAAATGTGATATGAAAAATCATTGGTATTTATAAGATCATGCTGAATGCAAAATACTTACAAATGTGACTCTTGAATGTCATGTACACAGTTTCAAAAGAAGTGGGGAGTTTTAAAAGGAAAATACTTTTAAAAAATCCAAATAAAAAACCCATGACTCCCTTTTTGGCACGTTTCTTATTCTGAGCAGTTTAAACAACACTGGTAGTTGAGAAGAATAAGTATTTAAACCCATCATTTTTAACACTATACTATCTTCTTTAGACACATATAAAATTTTTCATTTTCACAAACAAAAAACCTTCAGACAATCTATGACACATAAAAGTACTGTGCTTTATATAATAGCATCAAGTGCACACTGGTCAAGACCGGACGCAAAATCCCCTTGCAAAATGTCCATAAAATGCTTCAAGAGTCACTCCAGGTTACAAAAGATTGTGTTCAACTTGCTTAACTTTGTCACATTGGAGTCCAGACCAGGTATACATTGGGAACCACCAGTGACCACCGCCTGAAAGAATGATTCATCCTACTTATACCAAACATACTCCTAGTTTAAGAAGAACAATCTTCTGTTGGAGGTGACTGCTTCTCTTCATTCACTGTTGAGGGAAGCTTGATAAGTAATCAAGATGGAATACCTGGGTTTGGAACAGATAAAGTGAGATAAATTCTGTCCAAAAAATAAATGCACAGTTCTTAGAGAAAAAGAAAAGAAAAAATCACCATTGATCTTATGAATCAAAACTAAATTTTTAAACCTGGCCTTTATAAAAAAAAAAGAAAAAACAAACCAAAAAAAACCCCACCTTAATAATATATTTTTTTTTTTTTTAGTTAAGCATAGAAATCAGAGCTTTCTGTTCTGATATGCAATTGGGAGGATTTTTCTTGCAAGCTGTGAAATAATCTCTTCTGTCATTTCCTGAGGTGAATGTCAGATATTTCATATGGGCTTTGGAAATCCAGACCTTCCTCTTATTGTAAAGAAAAGGCTTCAAAAAGGCAGCAGTAAGGAATTCTGTTTACTCATCATTTATGTGTGGACCCTTTATTCTAATCATGTGAATTCCAGCTTTAACCTCTCCCCACACTGTACTTCTCAATTGGCAAGTTGCTGAGAGCCTGGTGAGGGACCCTGGGCTGAAGGTGGGTCAGTGATATGTGGCCAGGATGTTTCTGCAGCCCTGGTGCCCTCTGCGACCCCCTGTGAGACAGAGGGGGACCAGCAGTGCACAGCTGAAATTCTTACTGCACCAAGATGTGAAAACCAGCTCCATGTGGGGAAAGATCCATGCTAAGGTCATCTTCTGCACTGTCATCCTCTAGTCTTGTTCAGAGCACCTTTTTCCTTCTCAGTCTCGTTTTTGAGGCCATGATCTGCTCTCTGCCTTCCCCATCCCGGCTCCATGTGCCTGCCCTGGGCCAGTGTGGACTGATGTTGTGGTGGCACTTCAGTGGAACCACCAGCTGGGGAGCTGGCCCCTGGTCTGAGTTCAAGGCAGAAGAATTATCACAGCTCTCTTTGAACTGTTTTTTGCTCTCTTTATCTTCTGTTCACCCACAAAGATTTATTACCCTTGAGATATATCAGGTTGACACTAATCGGAAGTGAAGCTTTTTGGTAAGAGGTAGAGATCCTCTGTCAAATCCCAGTCAGTCCTTGACCTTCCTGCTTAGACTTTTTACAGCATTGCAGATATGGTATATTTTGCAGATACCACTAGCAATTCAACAAAGACCACCATCTCATCCCATGTGGCTGCCAGGCAGCAGTCAGATATTAATGACTGGAGTTTGCTATGAGCAGAGCTGGATTAAAACGGGTGACCTACATCTGAAAGACTTTGTATCTCATTTCCTCAAGCTATTCACCCCTAGACTTCTTTGAAATGTAATGCTGTTTCCTGGCTTGCTCTTATTAATCACATTTACTGGTGTCTGCCTGCTTTAGTCAGTGAAATGTCTGGGATTGCTATTTCATGGTCCTCTTTCTTGGATCACACAGTTTCTACCCATCCTAATTTTTATTCATTCTGGTTGGCCTTAAGAGATCCAGAAACTGGATAATAAAGCAGGAGTAAGAAGATCAAAGCTTTCTACATCTAGGTCACTTCTAATAATCCAGTGGTGTCATTAGAGCATATGCTTAGCGGCCGATGTAAATTCTTTCAATCCCTTTCCTTGTGGTCACAAAATAAAATGTGTCTTAGTTTGATTGGCACTTTAGTTGAATTCAGAGGGAGTTTGGCTAATTAAGAACAAATCTATGAGCAAGGCATCTATTCAGGATTTGACCCTGGTTTAGTAAGCTGCTTGACTGCTATTGTTTTTGTGAGATGGGAACCAAATAAAGAATCCACTGCTGAAAAATTGAAATGCTGCAGGCTGTCAGTACAGTTTAGACCTGCCTTGCCATGTGCTTCCATTCAGGGGAAAGATTGCTGGTGTGGGGGTCCTGCAGCAAGCCTGCAGCTGCTACATGTTTCCAGAGAGCGCTGAAGAAATAAAGGTTCTAGGCAGAGATCCAAAGCAGGGATGTTGCCAGGGTTCAGCCTGCGTTTCAATCCTCTAGCACACAAATTTTCCAGACAGACTGGTTGAGCAGTTGAGGTGGTTCCAGCCCCGCTCCTGGACAAAGCGTGTAGCACATGATGCACACACGTGTGAGAGGCAGCCCTCTGTGCTGCATCGCTGCTGCCAGACACCAGACGCCTGAAGGAGCACAGAAATGCTTTGAATTTTGTCATGCGTGCTTTTGGAAGGAGAGTGATGTTATTAGCAGCAAGATTGTCTCCTGAAATGGAAATACATAATTCAGTTTGTGGTTCAGTTAGTTCTATTAAAACTTTGTCTTTATTTCTGCTGTCAAAATATATTTAGAACAAAACCTTCAAGCTGAAGGCAGGAAAGATTAAATTGCTTTTATCTTTTCAAGTTAAACTGAAAAGAGATGATGGTGGCAGGGGCTTTTGAAGGTACAGCAGTGCTGTAGCCTCCTTGCATCCGCCTTCAGGCGGGGAAGGACATGCTCACAGGATTTTGATGCGAGAAACATCATGGGGCCACCTTCCTTCCAGTGTCATAAATGTTTCCAGTGAAAATGGTCGCTATTTGCAGGGCCCCAGAGCTCTGCCAATTCCCTGAAGCTTCTTGGGATGCTGCCTGTCTTTTAGCAGCCCAGAAGTGTTGAGCAGCATCACATGCTGAGACAGTATGAAACTGACTCCCCACTGTGGGAGCTCCTGGAAGGTCCTTCACACTTCATACTCTCCCTCACCTTCAGACAATCTTTAAGTAAGGCTGAAAACCTGGCATCAATCAGTGCAATGGAAAGCAATGCATGGCACAGTATTCAAATGTAAATGACTAAGTAAGTGGTTGAGACTTGTTCAGAAACATAACACAGACATAAATGCCTCATCTTAGCTCATCAGTTGGCCTTGGCATTTGTTATGCCTAAAAGCAAAAACCAACCTTTCCATTGAGAATTTGGAAGAAGATCAGATTCATGATCCAAAGTATTTGGAAACCAAGATCTCACCTGCTTTACATGGAAACTGTAATTCCTGGGCTTTTTAGAGCAGCCAGAAATTTGCCTTCCCTCTCAGTAGAGTGCTATTTGCTTTTGTGGCTTGAGAGCTCTAGGTGATTCAGATGTGATAATTGTTTCCAATATCCAAATTCAAAAAATGCTGTTTCTCGTAGTTTTGTCTGGACTCCTCAGTAATCGTCCTGGGGAGAGTTACGTGCTTCCACAGCACGCAGTGTGAATAGCAGGTGGCTCCTCCCAATGTCTGTAAGTTGTGTAACTGATGTCTGAATGTTGTGTAACTGATTTGCACTGAAACAAGGAGCTTTGCACCTTCTGGCATCAGTCCTGGGCATATTGTTCATGTGCTGTTTGACTGCAGTGCAAGGGCAGCCCCCCTGGTGCTCCTGGTACATGTTATACAGGCTGTGCCTCGCTGGGGACTCAGTCTGCAACTGCAGGATGAGCCTTTATCTGGGAATTTGAGTTTTCATAAAGCCTGCTTAAATTCCATGCTGCTTTCACCTGACAGTCCAAGCAGATGGATCCAAAAAATAGTAAAGCGACAGGTCAGGTATAAAAGCGGTAGATGGCTTATTTATGTGCGATTCCCATGAGCTCATTTGTTTTGTTGCTTGGCTTTGCAGGTTCTCTGGTGTCCACCCATGTGCATATGTAGTGGGATTAGATTGATGCCAGCAAAGCACTTTGGGATCACTCAGAGTTCTGTAGGTGTGAAAACAGCTCTTTTTTTAAATTGAAAACCTGTTATTAAGTACACATTTACAAATTGGTATAGCTGGCTACATCTACAGATTGTTGTCTCTCCGGAGACAATGGGAATGTTGACATCTGTCAGGGGAAAAGCACAAACTGGTTTGCTGTGACTAGAAAATGTACATTGCCCTCTTGTGAAAATACAGCTCTGCTGCAAGAGAAACAGCCAAGGATACATTTCAGTTGAAAAGTCAACATATTCTGCCACTCTATAATTATAGCTCAGGTTAGTTGTTGCTTTAGATTGACATCTCAGTGTGCTCACAGGACAACACAACCAGATCCTTCCTATTTATGTACACAGAGTAGGAAAAAAAAGCAGCTTTTTTCTGCCCTTGACTCTGCAGTCATCCTGGATTTTATTCTCTTCATGAGCATGCTGAACTGTGCTGTCATTGTATCACTGTGACAGCTTCACTTGTATTTCAGCTTCTTGACAGGTCTCAAACACACGATGCTGTGGCCTCAAATTTACATTGTGCTCAAGCTTCAGCACCACACCATCCCTTTCTCTCCCTGCAATCTCAGATCAGCACATGAAATAGCTGGTTGTCGATTGCTGATATTTATGCATGTTACTGGATGTGCAACAGAACTGTCTTGTTCATTACTAAATCTGGAAGAACTATAGGTGTATCATCAGTTTAGGACAGAATGAGGAAAGACCACTTTGTATTTCAGTTGGGAATTAAAATCTTACTCTTCACTGATATTCATGTGTTAAGCCTGTGGTCATGCAAATCTTCATAACCCTAAGAAATCACAAAGTTCTTACCTGGAATAGGATCTGGGTCATGCCTACATTGGGCTTTATAACCCACCTTGGGATTTGTCACCCCACTAAGAGGCAGCATCTTTCTCCATTGAGCAATGAGCATTGAACTGGTGTTTGTTGGGCTAAATGGGCCAACAAACCATCTAAACACATCAGCTCACAAAAATATTTTTTTGGTGAGCAGTGCTACTTGAAGAAAAGAGGGGATATTCCCAGATGAGATGTGTAGGTCCTGTGGCACCAGTTGGATACCAGGACTTTTCCACAGCTGAGCGGGTGTCCAAAATGTACTGAATGAGAAGCCAGATATAAACATTTTTTAGGGTAGGACTGGATAAAGTATTGATGCTGACTGCAGGTAGAAGTGATTAAATTTGAGATGTTCTCTCTCTGCCATCGGGGCTTTATTTAGATTGAATTTAGACAATTTTCTTCATTAATAATCTGGACAGCTGTGAAAAAGCTACCTTTTTCAGTGCTTGCTTTGAGTATATGCTCACTGTTTCCCAAATGATGAGAGCCAAAACCTTGACACAAGGATTCTCCAGCTGGCAGACTTCTGTGAAAATATTCAGCTCTGGGAGCTTCCAAAGAGCTGGCAGTGTGCTGACATTCTAACAGGAGAGACTGAGCTTTTGGAGGTGCTGCAGGCTCCTGTATGAAAGGAAGAGCAGAACTACCTCAGAAAGCAGTCTCTGACATTCATAGATTTCATAGAATTAAAATACTGTTCCTAACTGCTAATGGTGTCTTCTTGGGTGAGTGCTTGAAATGTTGAATTTGAGAGCTCTGGAGCTGTGGTTTAGGATTTTGCCTTTTTTCTCATGCAGTGTCTGTTCCCAGGGTCATAGCAGATGATGCTGCTAAATCTGTCCTGCCAGATTTAGGTATTCTCTGGGCTCCATCCCAGGTGCAGCAAGAAATGACAGGGTTGTGATTTCTAGCTGGACCCTAGACCCCAGCCTGAAACATTAGTCTGTTTTTTGACAGCACTGAAAAGAATTGTCACCCATTATCTTGGTAGGCTATTTTTTTCTTTAGATGTGTCCTGTCCATATTTTGAATTTCTTCTCTCCTATTTTTTAACAGGAACTAGACTAAATTTTCCTATGTTTCTTATTCAGACAGTATTTGTTACTTCCTCAGAGACTGGCTGCTTTGTAGAACGTCATTTCCTGGGCATATTTCACCCTTAGGTGTTTGGATGTCACTGAGGAAAGATGCAAATAATTTTGAGATTTCTTTTTGAGGAAATCTGATTGTAACTTTAGTTATAAAGATGTTGCCATCTCTTCATAAAGATCTCATGCTATAAGAAGGAGGAGGTTGCCCAGGTTTTGTAAGAACATGAACTCTAAAGCAGTTCAAGTACCGGCTCTGTCATATATTTTTAAATAAGATGTCTTATGGTGTCTCTGTGAAACTCATTGCAATCTAGAGACAGCTGCCATAAGAGAGTGGTTGTTCATTGAATGCCTCTTACAAATGGGTTATTAAATGTTTAGAGTCTTTGACCTCTAAAATCCTTTGATCATCAAGAAGAGTCTAAGATAGGAATGTGTTGAGAAAATGCAGTAGAGGAGGAAATTTTGTCCCTGCTGGACAAAAGGCCTACCTTTTACCTCTGTGAAACAGCACCACAACAGCAAACAATTGTGAGAATGTTTTTAATTCTCATCTTCTTGTGACTTTAGTTTTGATATTTTTCATTTGTTTGAGAATTTAACACCTTTCTAGAAAAAACTCATTATATTTTATCCTTAATTGCATCTGGTATGAAATGGGAGTCCGTAAGTAAGTGTAAAATAGACATTGTTACTGTGCCTCTAGAAACAATTTGTCTCTAGAGAGCACCATTTGCAGTCAGCTCACAGAGGAGATACGAAAGAGCTTGTGGATGTCAGGAGCTGGGCTGTATCCCCCAGCTGTGGACTTCAAAAGGATGCTTTGGGAACTGGCTTCACCAGGAACAGTGTTCCTGGGAGGCTCCCTCTGGCAAGCATAAACTAGAATCCTTTTGGTAGCATAATAGGTTGGCCGTGATTACACTGTTTATTGTTCAACCATTAATGTCTATACAGCTTTTTAGTCATCTTCATTGACTCTGGAGTACGAGAATATTAAGGATATTACAATGTGCTGCCCTCACAAGATAGGAGAGTGAACTTCTCTGAAGGCACATATGACTAATCAAACTTCCTTTGAGTTCTCACCCCCATACCAAACTCTTTTTATTGCCATTATTGTTGTTATTGTGTTCTTGTGTGCTTGCTAAGGACTGAGTAGCTGTTGTTGTGTATTCATGAAATGCTAAAATCTGATTTATTTAATATGTTTACCAGAATAGTTGGAGGGGGCGGAGGAGCACAAATCTATTACTCATAGTCATTAATCAGCATGGAAAAGTAAAAGTTGTTCCCCAGTGTGAGATAGTTACTATAATTATAGTGCTGGGCAGTTCAAATTGCATCATTCTACATTTTTGAGCATTTTTGAGGTAATGTTTGTTAATGGGAAACATTGATTATGATACATCCTCTAGTTATGCTTTGCCATGTTTATAAATAGATCTTGTATTTTGCTACTTGCAATTTTATTTAGTTGGACTTCCAGGTTTTTAGATATTTTTTGTGAAAAGGATGGAGAAAATTCATATAGATCTAATTTTGAAAAGAAATTTCATTCATCACTCCAGTGAAGATGCTGGTTTTACATTTGTCAGGCTTAGAATTTTATGCACAACTGAAGTGATGCAGGAACCTTCAGCTGGTCTGGTGCACAGCAGGAAGCTAAATCCAAAGGAAAACTCATAGCTACACTAAGCTTCTGTGATAAATAAAGCAGCAAAGAATCAACATTGGGGAAGTGTATTGCTTAAGTGCTTTTTGTTGTGTTTTCCTTACAGATGACTCCCAATTATGTTATTGAAACTTTGGGCACTGTAATGATGTCAAATAGTGCATGCAATGAGATATCCTGGTTTTGGAAGAATGGATAGTAGCTTTCTTTTAAGCAAGCATATTGATGCCTTTTTTGTGAGTATAGTCCTTCTCACTTTTTAGAAAAGGATAATTTTCAATTAAAGGTAAATCATTCTCTGCAGATTTTAGAATTTGTCTTACACTATCCCTTTTTGTGGTCTTACTGCATTCTAGTGCTCATTTTTTGTAGACTAAGTGTATAAATAAGATCTTGACGGAACCAAGTGGCAGGTAGCTGGTTGACTTTTCTATAATAGAGGAGGTTACTCTATTCATATATTTTTTTTTTGCATCAGTTGTAATTTAATAATGGGAAAAAGGAACTGAAATTCAAAGTTACCATGCACTGAAGGATTTAAGGTTACATCAGCAGGCAAATGCAGGAGAGGAGGCAATCTTGCCTCTCATTTGCCATGCTCTAAGTCAACAAGCATCATGTTCCAGTTCATAGTAATAGGTTTATGGATTTCCCCAAAATAAGCCCCTGTGAACATGTCTGATACCTGGAAGAGTACATAAACCCATAGAAACCCATTGGAAGCTGATAATACAAAGTTACCCTGGTATAAAGTTACTGAGGAAACAGAATCTGTGGGTAATTTTCCCTCTCTGAAGATCCAGTTCATGGAATATCACAAAAATCTGCAACCCCCAAGTGCTGATTGGAGTTGATTGGGATGAAATCTGGGAGGAACTCTACTGTGGCATGACACTGTCTTCTTTAGCTAGATTGTTCCCTAAAAAGGAGACACTTTTGGGAATCATCTAGTACTGAGTATCACTGGTATCCATACCTACCTGTTGCCTCCATTGGCTGAGCACAGCCCGTACCTGCACAGCAACAGCATGTTCAGGGAGGTGGCATCTCTATGTGAAAGTAGTTATCTGTATGGCCCACAGGGAGGTTTTCTACATCTCTTTGTACAGAAAGAAAAGAACACATATGATAGAAAAAATAAACTGTATATTATGAAGATTTTCTCTTCTTGTGCCATTTTAGACAAGGAAAAAAGACTGTGATTCCTGACATCCTCTGAAAGTCTTTGTTCAAAACATCTTCCCCTCAGGGGAGCTGGTCTGGGAGGCTAAAGCCAAGTGTACCTGAGAGCTGTCATTGCTTGAATACCTGTGGTTTATTCTAGGCCTGCCCGTGCAGCTTCTTAATTACCAGGAGGTTACACAGTGGGCTCTGCCGTTCCTGTCTTCTCTCCCACCCTTGTGACAATCCTTTCAAGTCACAAATAAATGTCTTCCAGCCTCCTTGCACTGTATTTTCCTCTTTCTTGCATGTTGAGCTTTAGATGTTATCCAAATGCTGCTCAACCAAGATTCCTAGATACTGTGACTGTCAATAACAGCAATAATAACAGTTATCCCTGTGGAACTGCAAATGTGCACAGCACTTCATGCAAATAAAAGTGGGTTTTCTTAAACATCAGTGAGTTCAACAGTATTGTCCCATTTCTAAACAAGAACTGATTTAGTCCATCCCCCTGATGTATGTCTCTATAGATATACACATATAGATTCTCTAGGTGTATATATAGGTACAGATGCATGATCCCTTGTTCAAGGTTTTTATATCCTGTTGGGCTTATAAGTCTTGGCCTTGACCTTTGAAAGTGTTTATGCTATTTGAGAAGGATAGATACGGACAAAAATACATTATCTTGGAAAGTTGTCTTAAACTTAAAACTGCACTGTGGTAAAAGAGTCTTTTTTTATTATTAGTCTTCATAAGAACAGAATTGGAAGGGTTACAGAAGGATGAATCTCATAGGTCATGTTGTACAGAAATTTTGCAAGGCTACCTGAAAACCTATCTGCTCTCAGCTTCATTGCAGAAGAAAAGCTTTGAAACAGACCTTGCAGTAGTTAAAAATGCAGGCCTGATTTTAAATGATTCAAAACTTCATTTCAGTACAGCTCCTCTGTGAATTGCTGGATGGCTTTCAAACTCCATACTGAAAATAAAAGTCAATAAGATGTGCTTAGGCACAACAGGGAAAAAAATAATCACACCAAGTTGTTGCCTGCCTTTCTCTTCTGTATTATGTCAACTATTGCTGCTTTTGCTGCCATCCAACTCTTCCCTTTTGGGGTCCATTCCATTCCCTTACCTCTTCTCCCTTTTGGGAAGTATCTGTTCTCTGATAGGCCCAGCTACAACCATTTTCCTTCTCTCTCTGCAGTTTCCTTTCTGCAATACCAGGCTATAACAATTCCATGTGTAGAGGAATTTTAGGAGGACACATTACATAAGTATATGAGACAGTCAGATATTTCAGGCACACGTATTTTTTTCTGTAGTTCCATCTGTATATTCATGAGATGGTTGTCTCAGACTTTAGTGACTCGTGTTTCAAATCCCTTTTTGGCTGGAAATGGCACTTGTGCTTCTATAGCCCTGTTCTTTTGGGAAATTTGCACTAAGGACTTCACAACACAGGAGGCATAGCATTCAAGTTAATACTCTGAACCTTGGGAACTAAAATTACCTGGGGAAAAAAAAGTCTCTTTTGGAAATGAAAAGAAGTCAGATGATCTTTACTGGGGGAAAAAAAAAGGAGAGAAAAAAAAAGGCTATGTCTCAGTGTATCCTCCATTTGGTATGTTCCCAGATTCCTGGAGAGATAAAAGGGTTTCAAGAAAACTGAAGCTGTAATTAGGCCAGGAGAGAGCCACAATACAGCAGGATCCTGATAACCCTGTTCTGTCTCTGACCTTGGGGTAGTGTGCCAAACTTAAAATAAATAGCTTTTCAGTGCTGCTGCTCAGTTAAGGAAGATCAAAGAGAAATAACATTTAATCAGTGGTAGTTGTGGTGTTAAGCACTAGCAATACTAATTGTTTTGATGAGAATTCTCCCTGAAGATTTTTTTTTATTAGCACTGAGTAATAGCTGAGCTGCTAGTGTATTGACCTATAGCACTACCACAGCTCAATTAAGTTTCTTATTGTCCAAATCTAATCAGAGAAAAGTTGGGATTGAAAATCGATTCATTTCCTGCTAGTTAATGACTAATTCCCCACAAATGTGAATATAAAGATTAACTTTTCATGTTTAATGTTTTTATAGAGGTAGACCCTGCCAGATGAGTGTTTGTGAAGAAGAAGCATGGCTCCTCTTTTCCCATCCATCTTCCTCCGGTCTCTTGCTATATTCTAGCTATTTAGAGTCTTATCTTAGCCTGTGGTTTGTGCTTATTCTCTGGTCTCTTAACTCATGTCTTACACAACTGAAAGGAACTGCTATTGATAATTCATGGTCAGCTCCTAAATTCTCAAATATTACTTCTCTGTATTCTTCAAATGAGCATTTCTGTGGTGGTTAAAAGACCTGCAAGACAGAGCAGCTTATTCCTTAGCCATAATGCAAGGGCTAGACACAATCTTTGAGGTCTAGGTGAGACACAAACTCTTTGCTGATCCCACTTCATCCTGCACAAGTTGAGAATTTTGCAGGTGAACCAACAGAAAAAGTTACATGTTTTGTCTCTAAATACTAATACTATCTAATACTAATGCTAAGAAGTAGCTAAATACTTCTTCCTTATGTAAAGAACTAGCAGCTGTTTACAAACCTCCCCATGTGTCTCTGCATGCACACGTGCTCACAGCACTAAAGCTACTGAGCAGAGACAGGAGCAAACATCCATGAGCTTTGGCAGCTCTCCCCAGTTCTTGCCAGCTCTGTGACTTCCATTGCTGCAGCATCTGAAATCAGCACAAATCTTTTTTTGTATTTATCCTCCCAGTGCACCTCTGAGGTGGGGACAGCTCACAGATTTCACGTGGAGAACTGAGTCCTGGATCTAAAGAGACATTCAGATTTAGATTTAGATTCTTTGGTGGTCCACAAGATTATCTTCTCCAGAGGCTCAGTGCCGTGGTTTAGCTGCTGCTAGAACTACAGACCCACAGCTGTGGATGGTCCCTTCTCTTTGGGATCCTCTGGCAGGCTGAAGCCAGATGTCTGGGATATTTCTGCTTTACACTACAGATGTGCTGGAGGGTGCAGCAGTCAGATCTCTTCCAGAACAAGGACAGATGTGTGGCTATGTCTTTTTGTGCTGGCCTAGTTCTGCCCTTGTTACATCAGTTTTCATTTTACAAAGAGGTGATGGCGGGGACAGGCTGCAGTCCTGCAGGTCACCCTGATACCAGCGTGGCACAGCCTTCCCAACAGGTCCTGGCAGTCACAGCCTGGATACCTCTTCCCCTTCTGGTGTCTTAACACAAGTGCAACAGAACGGTGCACTGTAGTAAATTTCAATTTTTTATTTTTCCTAAAGGAGACAGCTAAAGCGTAATCTTTTTTTTCTTATCAACTCCCGTGTTGTGCTGCTGGCAGGAATCCAGAACTTCATCTTCTTGGAAAATTACTGAGGAGAAACCTGCTCCCCATCATGACAGGCATCCTCCCCAATGACCTCTGTTCTGAGGATCTGTCAGACCAGGCTAGACCAGCAGCTATCAGCATCTGGGTTCAACTTTAAGAGGTTTGCTATTAAAAAACACCTGTCCAAGCTTCCAAAAGCAGCCGAACTTTCTGATTCTCAAAGTGCTCATGTTCTTCACTTACAAAGTTAACATGGATACCTAGCAGACTTACAAAATAAAACACTAATAAAGTAGATAAGAAGGGTAGGTTTCTCCTTCCTACACCATCCAATATTTAAGGTTTTTCCCATGAGAGCAAACAGCTTCACTTGTTTTTATATACTGGCCCTTGACAATGCTTCTTCTGCTCCTGGCACTGGCTGTGCCCCCTCATTCCCCTTCTCTACTTCAGCTCTCAGCAGAGAGCTGAGATCTGCCCCATGATGAGCCCCATCTCCTCTGACAGGGGAATCAGCAGCTGCTTCTTCCATCCTCTCCAAGCCTGGGATACAGCAGCTCTGTGCCATGTCCTGCTTTCCCACCTCCTGTTCTGTGCTCCAGCTCCCACCAGCTCTGGAAGCTGTGACCTTACATCAGTGACAGAGCTGTCACCAGGGCATGTGTAGGCAGAGTGCTCTGCTTTCTGTACACTCCTGTAATTCTAGTTTTCTCTATATTATAGCAGAATTTCCCTTTTAAAAGAAATGCATCCCAATATCCCATGATAAAACATCATGTGGAAAATAAAGCACTACTCAGGCCAGTCGACAGATTCACTCTACTCTAGGATGGAGAGATTTTTTTTTCCTAACCCCTCCCTGTAACTGGGAAATTTGGAGAAGTAGATTTTGGGTTTTTTGTTTTTTTTTTTTCTTTAGCCATGCTAAAATTTTGTTTTAGCCACATGCTAAAATTTTAGTCATATGCTTTAGCATATGCTTCATGCTTTTGCAATAATTCCCTCACAAAGATGATCTGAATAATTGATCACTGGGTTACCTGTGAACAGCATCACTTCAAAGAGGCTAAAGCAGCTGCGGCCAAGCAGATAAATATTTTCTTGTATTTGATCAGATTCCCCAAGAGTTATCCCCAAGAGTTAGGTACAATTTGTAGGTGTTATTCACTAGATATTCTGATTTCAGGACTGATTGAATGTCCCTACACACTGAAAGGCGTCTAGAAACACAGTGGGAGCTAAGAATCTGCAAGAAAATCCTCATACAAAATTCCAAGCAGATTAAGGGAAATTTTTTTATTTTCCTTTTACTTTTCTTAATTGGCAGTTGAGTCTAGAGATAACACTTTGTTCACACCCCAGCATGTTGATCTAACTGGTTAAAAAGTACACAGATGAAGCAAGAGATGAATCCTGGAATGGTTTGGGTTGAAAGATCATCTAGTTCCAACCTCCTGGGATGGGCAGGAACATCTTTCTCTAGAGGAGGGAGGCATTTCGCTAGATGAGTCTAGAGAAGTAGAAACAAAGGATTGAACAGTGTTGGGTCACCCGTGGAACTGGGTGGTAGAGTTTGTCTTATTTTTGGACGAAAAGGGTAAATCAGGAGACAATGCTGGTGCATGGAGTGCCCTTTTCTGTGGCAAGTTGCAGTAGAAGAGAACTTGTTGCTTTCATGTGTAGATTGATCGCCTGGTCAAGGCTTTGCATGGAACACTGAAAGCTGAAGCTGTATCTGAAAATCCCAGTTGTGTTTCTTTACTTTTGTTCTGAAGTATTCACTGAGCTCATGTGAGAGGCAGACTAAACCACCCTCCTCATATTCCCTCTGACAAAAAATTGGTGTTTGTCTTTCAGAGATCCTTGTCTCCCATTGCCACTTGGCTTAGGCTGCTCTGAGAGTAGTTAAAGCCTGTGCCTTTGTACTTTGCTAAAGGCCCCACTGTATTTTAATAGTAAAAAAAAAAAAATGTTTTACCAGAGCTGGCATCTTTTGCTCTGTAATTGTTTTAGTTTTCTTTACTTCATGTCTTATTTATGAATAGTTTCAAAACAGACCAATGGAAATCTTCAAGTAGGTTTTTAAACAAGTTTTGACAATGTTTTTGGGTTGAGCTGAAAATAATACAAACCAGCAGGTACAGACTGGAGAAAAGTGCCTTAAGTCCCTAAAGGACATTTTACTGCATTTACTCCCTACAAGAAGATAAATAGGAAAACAAATTTTAAAAAAGTAACAGTTCCATATGATGCTGTAAAGGCCAAGACTTAGCTGAGCAGTGCCACTGTCTTCTTCACCTCAAAAAAGAAAAAAAGCATGGTCTTGTCTGTGATAAAAAATTAGAAGGATATTTTTCTAACTGCTACATGAGGCTAATGGTTTGACCAGCAAAGAGGTAGGCACAGCTTCCTGATGCTTCTCCAGTGAAGACTGAAAAATATGTTCCAGAACAACTTAAAAATGGTTTTCAGGATCTCCAGCCACTGACCCAACCTAATTCCCCTCTTTGTTCTTGGATCTTACATGGTTTAGGGTGTCTGACAGTTCTTCACCTTTTGTGTAGGCATGCTTTTTCATTGTGCTTTCGTTCATTGGTCTCACCAGTATGTTTGCATCATTTCTGTATTTTGGTTTTCTGGGCAGTGACAAGAACAGTCTCAGTTCCCTCCAGGTATTTACCTTTCTTTTACTGAGACTGTAGAGTGACAGTCACAGGAACAGAGATTAGGCAGCATCCTCAGCTGCAGTCAGCTCAGAGCAAAAATACTTAGAAAGACTGTAAAATTTTGAAGTATTTTGTTCTGTATATGTCGCAGGATACTCATCAGCACAGATTTAAAAAGCAAAAGATTTGTCCTTCCAGCTTTGAACAGCCAGCAGACACTCAAAAAAAGATGGGGGACATGGAATGCATGGTGGAATACAGGCCATGAGAGCCATTTCTTAACCTCTCAGCAGGGGACTGGAGAAGAAGTGCACATTCTACACATACACATAAAATTAAATGTCACCTATGTTAACATCCAGAGCTGGAACAGGAATTGGAGGGGAGCTGGGTCATGGATGAGAGGAAGCAGTGAGGAACCTGAAAATAACATTCAGGTTTTGGGTAACATTTGCAAATTTTGTTTTGACCCTGAATGCCAGGCTGTGAGCCCAAGGAGCCTTCCCATGGAGGGAGCTCTCCTTGCTTTGACACAAGGTTGAGGTTGTCACTAGAAGAGCAATTGAGCCAAGTCTGGTAACTGCAGCCACTGAAACCCTGAGTTGTATCAGAGAACCCAAATATCTTTGTATCTGTTGATGAGCCCAATCTTGATAATTTTTAATGGCCAGAAAGCAGAAAGTACAGAAGGATCTGCAGCAGCACCTTGACCCCTCCATCAGTTTGATTATCAAAACAGAAATAGGGCTTGGGTTGAGTACAGGCAGTTTTTCAGGGGGAGACAATACCAAATGATCTTTCAGGGAAAATAGAAAGTTGAAAGGAAACTTTCAGGTTGGGACCCATGTGGCAACACAGCAGTGGCTCCTGACATGATCCACATGGCCACATAGTGCAAGCAGCTGGCTGAGCTCTGAGTTTTGCATTTTTAAGGCAAGACATAGCTCTGGATGGGGAAATGGAAAATTGTAAAATGCAATTCCACTTCAGCTGCCGCTGAAGACTTTCCTTCAAGCTTACATTATAAATGCAGTACTTAATAATAACTGGAATTTTAAAAATAAGAAAATAAGATGGCTCTCATATGGGGAGTAATGCATGTTTATATTTTAGGAGCAGGAACACCTCCATTAAATTGTGCTGGGAATATAATAACAAGCATTGTTTTTGTATGGTCTGTGCACTGCAATAGGACTTCAGCACTGGTTTAAAACTCCCTTTCTTTAGTGGTGTGTTTTCTTGAGTTGGGCTCACAGAAGGAACAACTACCTGCTCAAATGTCTTAAACCAGACACTTCCTGAGGGGCAAATATATCGGCTGAAACCTTACATGTTATGGTAATTTAAAATACTCTGTTAAGCTACAGTCAATTACAGTGTTCACTGAAGTATATTAGGATCTTAAACATAAAAAGCATTGCACTGTATTGTTTAACTGAATCTGTTTTCATCTGGTGTACTTGAATGCTGGTTTGCAGAAAGGAACATATGTTCATGTGGGTTTTTTATGTTACATGTGGATTTTTTTTTTAAATATATGAAGTTATATAACAACAATCCCACACATATACTTGGTTGCAACATGTCAAGGGCTGGTTAAAATTCTCTTAGAATGCACCCTGGCTTCTTTATTTCATAGTCAGAGAATATTATACAAACCTGCTATTTACAGTCAACTTCATTTTAAGATTCATCTAGTTAATTTAGCTTTAAAGTAGCATTATATATATTTGTATTTAGCTTGTGGAAACCTGCGTGATTTTTGTAGATATAAGCTTTTAATAATCATTCCAGTGTAACTGTTAGGGAACCTTACACTGCAGATCCTCAGTTTCCCACAAAGCTCACCAGCCTCTCTTCATAAATGCCTCACTTTGATGTTTTGCAGTCACGTATACAGCTCTCTCCTTTATGTTAACACAGGTCTATATATTATTTTATTTTGCAGTTCTTTCCATATGGAGATGCTTCTAAGTTTGCCCAGCATGCCTTCCGAACCTTTGATAAAAACGGAGATGGGACCAT
This sequence comes from Taeniopygia guttata, assembly GCF_048771995.1. Classification (NCBI taxonomy): domain Eukaryota; kingdom Metazoa; phylum Chordata; class Aves; order Passeriformes; family Estrildidae; genus Taeniopygia; species Taeniopygia guttata. The sequence goes on along the minus strand of NC_133027.1, from coordinate 13,071,731 downwards.
CGACTTCAGAGAGTTCATTTGTGCCCTGTCCATCACCTCACGAGGCAGTTTTGAGCAAAAGCTGAACTGGGCCTTCAACATGTACGACTTGGATGGTGATGGTAAAATTACAAGAGTGGAAATGCTGGAAATTATAGAGGTGAGATCAATATGATACTCAAAAACATCACAGCATTAATAAAATTTGATTCCCCGTTCACACAGACTTTAGATTTTAGGCTCGCCAGAGGCTGTATGGTACATTAAATGCACATTACACACATTAATCCTGCACTGACTGGTGCCCAAGTGGTACAAGCACACTAACATGTTTGTTAATAGATGTAATCTTGGAGAATTACAGAGAGTACATATGTGCATATAAGCTTTTAAATATCCTGAGATTTTACTTCCCTGATGAATGGATTAATCACAAGAACAGCACAGGATTTACAAAGCTCATCTCAGTCACTTGACACCCATGAAATTACTGAACTGTAGCTCAAGTAGCTGAAGCCTGACTGTAGATTAACTTCAGATGATTGCAGAAATTTACAGGGATAACAACACGCTATTTTAAGTGAGCTCTCACAGATGGGCTCTAAGATGGCCACAACTTTTAAGAGGAAGGATAAAGTTTACCACCTTCGTCATCTGCTGGCAAGTTGCCACAGCAGTTAGTACCAGATTGTGCCCACATGTACATACAAAAACCTATTTAAGGGTGCTGACTTCCAAAACTAATTATTCAGAATTTATGTGAAATATTTCAACTAAACGATTGATTCAGAGAGTCAGTTACAAGAATTTTACATTGTGAAACAGGAAGCTAAAGAAATTCATTCTGGGATGCAAAATGTAACCATCAAAATAAATCTACATCTAAAGAAAGTAAAATATATTCTCCCCTGTTTTAAGTTTCTGGACTTTGGATCCTAAGAAAGAAAAGCAAAAAAAAAAAACCCCTAAAAACAATCTTTAGAGAAACTTGCAATCATTTTATTGTTAGAACATATATCCAGAATTTGATGACATCAAAAAATTAGATTGAATTTCATGTTGAATTTTCCATTTGGTTTCTTTCCAAAGGCCATCTACAAAATGGTGGGCACTGTGATAATGATGAAAATGAATGAGGATGGTCTGACGCCTGAGCAACGGGTAGACAAGATCTTCAGTAAGATGGATAAGAACAAAGACGATCAGATCACACTGGATGAGTTCAAAGAAGCTGCAAAGAGTGATCCGTCCATTGTATTACTCCTGCAGTGTGACATTCAAAAATGAGCTTGTGTACGATGCGTCATAGACTGCACAGAAGTTTAATGTTCCATTCAGTTTGCAGCTATTTCCACACACACAAAAATTTGCTTGGACTACCTATAAATGGACTTGCTTCTTGTGTTTGAAACACTTGTGTGCATGAGAATGTCATTTGCTAAAGAATTTTAAAAGTATATATTATAAAAATAAACTGCCACAACGTGATGCGTGCAATGTCATTTCATAACAACCCTCTTCCTCTGAATCCTGTGCAGCAGGCCTGTGCTGCAGTGAATTATATTATTTATTGTTCATGTTTTACTGATGCTAGCTCTGTGTCTCCTAGACTGAGTAATGTTAGTGACACTGAATTCCCATGGTAATGTTAACTGTTTATTATAAATCATGTCACCATTCTGCTGTAAAGTAGTACTGGACAGACAGAAGGGAAGAGCTTCTTGGCTCCCAAGTCTGATCCACACGTGCTTGTATTGTCAGTGGATATAAATGTACTTCATTTGCATGCCTTTTAGGTTTGCCTTAATTCTTACCTCATTTGCATCCCTTAAATCTGGAAAGAGCTATGTCAGAGGAATGCAGTATATTAAAAAAAAAAAAAAAGAAAATCCTGCTAAAATTAACCCTTTAATTAAGAATATATATAAATATATATATATAATGTTTAAAATATTGTTTTATTGCAAGTTTAAAGGTTTTATTGGAAGTGTATTGATCTTTGCCAGAATTTTCAAAAGCTTCCACAGAGGTTGCAATATATATGTCCCAAAATAAATTTATAACATTTGACCTTTTCCCCTAATTCTTATTTAATGTCTTCAGCATGGTAATAAAAAAAGAAAAAGTTCAATCTCTTTAATTATCCGTCACTGCACACTGGGAAATATGTATTTCATTACTGAAGCATGAAGAAAAACTACTTTACACTCACTTGCTAGAAGAGTCATATTATACAAAACCAAAAGTTGCAGTTCTTGTATTTAAGGCTGAATCAGCTTTTGGTACTCTAAGATGCTACTGCTAATTTTACCAGCACAGATACTAAACCTGTGCTGATTTTTAAGCTGTGTAAGTGAAATACAGTTTATTTGCTTGGCCTAAACCTGGTTCTTAATGTTTTTTCCCTCCTGAAGTAAGAGATTTCCCTCTTACCATCTGACACTAAACTATTCTGTGTTTAATATAAGCAGACATGATGTTAAAAATCACTACTGATAAATTAACTATGAAGTATGATGATAAAGGAGGGATAGTGACGAGAACCAACTTCCTCTTCAATTCTATGTGCACAAATCAAGTTTTTCCCTATCCTGTTACAAATTCTGCACAGCCTTGGAAAAGAATGAAGAACTATCAGACTGCAGAAACTGCAGATGAAAAACTTTCCTATGCCCCATTTCCCTGATGCTTTAAACAGTCGATTGCTTGCTGGATTAAAAGGAAAAAAAAAAAAAAAAGCAATCTGAACACCTTACAATTGCATGTTTGATATTTCTTCCTTACCTTATGAAAAAACAAGACCGTACTTTTAATAGCTAAAAATCAAACAATAAAACATGACATAAATCAAATAATTCTCTGTATTTTCAAATTTAAAAAGCAAAGCTCATCTTAAAATTAATGGGAAAAAAAAACCAACAAGCAACAAAAAGCAGTTTTACACAGCTTGCTAAGAATTGTGTGGAGGGGAATCACAGAATCCCTTGCTGCCAGAACCACAGCCATACTATCATTTTTTGGTTGCTTTCTATTCCAAACAGCAAAATCAGAAATGTCAACCATATTTTCTACATCGGAATTTTAATTACACTACACATATAATAGCCTTAGCAAATGAGGGAGAAGTATGCTTCATGTGTTTGGCTGTAACTTAAAATGCACATTCTAGAAATTACATACTTCTGAGAATGATATGCCCACATTGAATACTTCTCAGATTTTATGCCTCTGGTTTACATATATGAGAAGCAATTTCTCATTCTGTGTTTCCCTGCAGCTTGAATTTATGTAGCTAGACAGGTTCCATTTACTTTAATGCAGCATTACGCAATGCACTGCAATCCAAAATGGCCAGCAACTCAAGCAGTCAAACTCAAAAATGTAACATCAGCACTGCAATCTTCTCTACAGGTAGCCACTACAGTAAACTGTATTTAAAGAACAAAGAATATGATAGTTTTGAGACCTTAGTAGGATCACTGCAAAAATAAGTGCATCCATGCAAGGGCTTCGGTAATTGTTTATTCAGAATTAACTCTCCACCATGCTAATATGCTTATAATAATGATACAGTCAGGAACACATCTTCATTGTACTTGATGAAGATAGATTAAGGGTAGATTAGTGGTAGATTAGAATAAATACAAAGTACTGATTTGAACGAAAGACCGGAATTGTTGCCATCTCCTCCAATATTTCAAGTGAGTCTATAAAAGCTTGGGAGAAAGCTAAAGTGTTAAACTCAGTAGGAATGCATTAATTTTCCTTAATCTCTTTTCTCCACACAACTCATTATAGAAGACTAATGAAGATAAATGCTTTACTCTTTCCTGCCTCTGCAATCTTGCCTTTTTTTTTTTTTTGGATACCGAAGAGAATCAGGAGGAAATAATGCAATGCCATTTTACCTCATACTGTAAAAAGGCCTAAAACCTACTTCGATTTCATCATAAAATAGAGTCAAGCTCGGCATGTGGCTCATGATCATGTCCTAGAGAATCAAAGAATGGTTTGGGTTGAAAGGGACTTTAAAGATGATTCAGTTCCAACCCCCTGCAGGCATATCTTGCATTAAAACAGGTTGCCCAGGGCCCCATCCAGCCTGATCTTGAGCACTTCCAAAGATGGGCTGTCCACAACTTCTTTGGGCAACCTGTTCCTTATCACCCTCAAAATAAATAATTTATTCCTAATATCTAATCTAAATCTACTATTTGTCAGTTTAAATCCACTCTCCCTTGTCCTGTCACTGCAGGCCCTTGTAAAAAGTCCCTCTCCAGTTCTCTTGTAGCCCCATTAAGTACTGGACGGTGTCACGAGGTCTTTCTGGAGCCTTCTCTGGACTCAGCAGACACAACTCTCAGTCTGTCTCCATAGCAGAGGCTCTCCAGCCCTCTGAGCATCTTTGTGGCCTCCTCTGATCCTGCTCCAACAGGTCCATGCTCTTCCAATGCTGAGGGCCCCAGACCTGGGGGCAGTACTCCAGGCAGGATGTCACAACAGCAGAGTAGAGCAGTGGAATCACCTCCCTCAACCTGCTGGCTCCAGACAAGTTTTGCCAAGCATGAACTTTGTAAGGTGCCCCTCAGTATCTTCACATAATCCTAAATGTGTAAAGTATCTTGAATTATGGAATTATAGAACTGTTCAGATGGGCGAGGACCTTCACAGATCTCTTTCCCAGCTCCCTGCTCGAAGGAGATGCAGGAGTCTATTCAGTAGACTCCAGAAACTTCCAAGGACAGAGATTTTACAGCCTTTTTGTATAACATGCTCAAATACCTCTTACCTTCATCATGAACAATCCCTCCTGGTTTACTCAGCCAGAACCTCCCCACTTCAATCAATGACCACTGTCTTGTCTCTTGCAGCATGCACATTAACAAAAAGCCTGGTCCTCTTTGTCAGCAGCCTCCTCACACGCGCTGGGAGTCTGCCCATTACCCTGGGCTGTCCGAGGTCTGCCAGTAGAGGCAAGCAGCCTCCATGCCTGGTGAAGGAGAGCACAAAAAGATCCCTTCAGCCCCAGCTCTATCTGTGTACAGTGGAAGCTTCCCCAGTTATGGATGACATGGCGTAGAGCTCACTCCCCTGCAGCTGCTGGATCACTGAACCGACTGTGCCAGAGGCCTCTGGACAGTGCTGAGGGCAGAGGCAGCTGTGCAGGTCACAGAGTGCCTGATGCCTCCCTGCAAGGCAGTTCTTTTGCTGGTGTGCTGTGGTTGAGGAGCTGTTGCCAGGTGAATGGGCTTCAGGAGGAAGTGAACAGGCTATGTGGTATTGAAGTGAACAAGCACAAGACAGGTTATTTACAGAGATGCCACAGTATCAAGACTCTCAGGAGTCTCACACCTCCACTGTAGTGTCAAGGGTCTTTTAGTCAAGGGTCTGCTCAAGATGAAGGCTGGAAGTAGGCCACTCCACATACTGGGAGGAGGTTCCTCCTCCTCCTTCTGAAAACAAGTAAGACTGGAACCTTCTACAACAGGTATGAGGTGCTGGAACAAGGTCAGACAATGAGGTGGGAGAAGGTCCGACTGGGACAGAGGGGCCTCCTAAAGCAACACCTCCTGTACCCCACATGAAGACCTCCTCTGTTAACAGGAAAAGAAGGTTAGCAGTAATAGAAGACTCCCTCTAAGGGGAGGAAGATGAGGGAGGCCTTGATATGCAGACCAGACCCAACTCATGGGGCATTCTGCTGGCTCCCAGGGGCATGGATAAGAAAAATTACTGGAAAACTCTCCAATCTAGTAAGGGCCTCTGATTACTATCCACTATTGGTTGTTCAAGCCAACAGTGACGAAAAACCAATGAGAATTCTGAGGACAATCTAAAGGGACTGCAGGTCCTTGGGTTGAAGGCTGAAGGATCAGAAGCAGACAGCGATTTCCATAATCCTTTTGGTAACAAGGAGTAATATTGACAGGAATAGGCAGATCCACCAGGCCAACACATGGCTCCAAGGCTGGTGTAAGCAAGAAAATGTCAGTTTTTTTACCATGAGATGATCTATTGAACACCTGCTCTATTGACACCTGATGAGATGCATCTATCTCAGAGGGGGAAAAGAGCTCTAGCACAGGAGCCAGCAGGGCTCATTGACAGAAATTTAAACTAGCTTGGAAGGAGGAAAGGGACAAAACCAGGCTTGCCAGTGAGGAGTGATGGCATGGTGTGCAAGGACTTGAGAAAATGAATGGGATCCCTCCATCTCTTTCAGGTTGGTTGGCTGCAAAGCACCACGGCTGAAATGTTTCTATACTAAGGCACATAGCATGAGGAACAAGACTGTCACAAGCCTTTGGCCCAATCCCAGAGATTTGGTATCACTGGTGTAAGTGAAACTATGGGTTTAGCCCTGTGATTGGAGTGCCCTGCTGGATGGTTACCGGCTGTTCAGGAGGGATGGGCAGGGCAGAAGCGGGCGAGGTGGCATTGTAAGTCATGGCAGGGACGTAATGCATGGAGCCCACAGCTGGCAATGGCACAGTTGCAAGCCTCTAAGAATCAACATACAAATAATGCAAGGTCATCTTGGCAATCTACTACAGACCTCCCAGCCAGGATGATGACACTGAGCAACTAAGGGACTCTGCCAGCTCAACTGCCCTTCTCCTTATGCGGGACTTCCACTTGCCAGAAGTCAACTAGGAACATAACACAGCTGATGGGTCCCTTCCAACTCAGCATTTTTTATGGTCCCATGATTATATAAGGTGTATTTCCTTCAAGTCTTACCTAGCTTCAGTATTTTAAAGAAACCTACAAGTTTAACACCATGCTGCGACTGAAAACAAATTACGCTACAAAGTCAAGTTAAAACTTACACTGTAGCAAGTTTTTATTGACAAACTGCTATTAAGTAAAAAAGTGAAAACTGCTGAATGTTGTTCTCTGAGCAGTCTCAATGGCTCTTGTAGCCACATATCATCAAACAACAACAGAAAAGAAATGTAGCTGAACTCTAAAAAAATTTTTTTTTCTGAAGAGCTGCCAAAAATTTCAAGTTCCTGGAGAAAAAAAAGAACATAAGAAGAACAGAAGGTTAATTTAAGTGCGTTTGAAAAATCTGTTTCTTCTTCCTCCCTCTTGTCCCCAGTAAATGCTTGCAATATCGAAACAAATCAAGTTCAAGTGCTCTAGTCCCACGGAAACATGGGAGGGGAGAGAGGGCAGGGAGACCAAATAAAACACATGTCTACAATGCCGTAGAAACGTTAATATATTATTTCCTAAAGTTCTAATTCTACTTCATTCCTATATATTGTAAAGATTTGTGTCTCTTTAGGTTATGATAATAAAATTAATATTTAGATACTTATTCTGTACCTGGAAACTCAAGAATGTGTAAGAACCAGTTCACCGGAATTAAGAATCTAGGTTTATAAAGACACAGCTTGTTAGGTTTTGTAAGCTTATGTCCAAAGACACTCAAACTCATTAGGAAAGGAAAGAAAGAAGTATTTTCCTGCCAAGATAATATACTACATATAAATGTATCCCTTTTCTAATTATGAAAGTATAAGTTCTAATAGTTTCTCATGTTCAGCTACTGTGGTTTCACCGGAAAACAACAGAAACATATTTTACTGCATGTATTGATTACCACATATTTAAGAAATAAAGTATAGCTAGGAAGAAAACAGTATTTGTAACTTAATGCTAATTTCAAGTGTGTAGAGACACTAAAACATTACCACAAGTATCAGTTCAAACGGTTTATTAAAATATTATTTCATAGTTATACAAAATATATTTCAAATTTTTCAGAAGAAAAATCAGAACAACAGATAAAAAAATTCTAGAATTGGTAGCTAAAAATATCAACAGAACATTCAACGTTTTCTCCTCATCCAAACTGTGCTTATTCTTCTGTGCACACACAGTAATCCTTTAAAAAATAATTAATAATAATACAGAAATATCTTCCTGAGAGTATCTAACAATTAATTATCTTTTTCAGTATCAGGAAGCAATAATTTTACATATATTATTACACATTTGTCTTCAATATAATACCATATTCATACAGAGATACTTATTGATCTTCATCTCCGTCATTCCTATTTTGGAAATTCAGTGTTCTTTGGTCTTTTGGAGGGTCTGGCATGCGGAGGATTCGAATATGGGGACTCGTAGGCAGAGAACTAAAAATAAAGGATGCATCATTTAAACAGTGTTTCTTCTCCAAGAATTTTAGTACTTCCATTTGATTCATTACATTATATATTTTCCTTTAAATAACTCCCCCTTTTTTCTTTGACAGTTTTAAAAAAACAGTAGCATGAGGTGAAGTTTGGGCTTCACAGGCCTGATTTGAATAAAAGCTTGAAGTAAAGACAAGCGCTCATTTCAATCATGTGATTTCTAACAATTAGACTGCCTTAACTACAGAAAAGGTTATTTTACAAAAACCTCCAAATGAACGAATGATGGAATACAAGTAAGGATTTGCCTTACAGATACTGAAGTACCACACACTATACACATATGTAATCAAGCACAACATACTAAGAATGAGCAAAATTACTGAACATAAATTTACACAGGCTTCTCCAATGGATTTTTCCTGAAGTTGCCCCCATATTTTTCTTAAATCTAATGTCCGCTGAAACATGGAACATTATAACAAATGGAACAAATATAACAAATTCAATCTGAACTTGAAATACTAATTTTTTACCAGTAACCATACAAAAAAATCCTGTGTGTTTACTAGATTCAGAAAATCTCCACAAAAGTATTTCCACTGAAATAGCAACAGATACCACTACTTTACTTGTTATATACTTTAGTGAGGGAAGTCAATTAGGAATAAATCAACTTCTTTTTGAAGACTGCTTGAATAACCCTCTCAGGCTTTACTAGTTACACTGGGTTAATAGAGAGGAGTTGGTTGCACAAGGTTAAAGACATGACCGTCCCCTTAAACTGGGCATGTCTCTACCAGAATTTTATATAAAGGTTTTGAAATAATTTTGAACCACTAGATGACAAATTTAAAACATGGTGTAAGCTATGAGTCTCTAGAGCAGCAACATTACAACTCAGAAAATAAAATCAAATGACAAACCCCTTGAGAGTAGTACAGAAAAAAATCGCACGTCTTTTGTTATTTTTGGGAGAGGAGAGTGACATACAAAGCTAAGAAGAGCCTGCTTGACAAATGAAACATTTCCAGAAATTGTTTTATGTCAGATAAACTTATTCAAGTCCCACTGAATTACCATTATGTAAGGAAAAGTAAAAAAAACTTATTAAAAAGCCCCTTTAAATTCACAGAAGTGCTTCATTTTTTATGTTTTACTGTGACAAACACCAAAATTTCTTTCTCCTCACATTCAACTTTTTCATCTTACAATTCTTGCAAGAGAACTCCCTTGCAATTCTTGTCCTGAACTAAACCACAGCAGTATTACCTCATGCTCAGGGGGGTGAACAAAATGAACTGTCGATGCCGCTGAAAATCAGCCCTCTCCAGAATCATGTCAACGGCAATTCTTCTGTTAACCATATCCTAAAGACAAAATATTTGTCAGGAAGTGGTACTGACAGTAATAAATACATTAGAAAGCATGATTCTAGAAAACCTATCAGAATTAACTGCTATACAGTCAAGGCTGGCTAAAGAAAATATCTAAATAAGACTAATAAAAACTATGAAAACCTGGAGAAACATTAGGGTAAAAATCTAAAAGCTACAAATTATAGCCTGGGAAATTCTTAGACTCTACTTTTCAGCATACATAGGCAATGGAATGCTTCTGTCAGAAAAATCACACATTAATCTACTTATAGTGTTTTTCTATCATCTTTGATGTGCATATAATACTTCTTACTTCATTGGCATGCTGAGATGAACTGAACTTTAGCAGAATAATATTTCCTGTAAAATCCTTCCTGAAAGATCACCTGAAAGGATTTAAGGGCTCCATGAAACCTATATTATGGAGCTTGTTTTCATTATTATTATTATTGTTAATATCATTATTAATATTTGGAATGGAACCTTACGCATTAGGCTCACTGAAAAGGATGTGCAGTAGGAAGCTGTTACCAGGAGGGACCAACAAAGCTCTACTGCTGTGCACTGATCCTCAGGAAAGCAGAGATCTCCCACAAGAACACACCATGGAGTCCTCATGTGGTGGGGCCCTGTGATTCACCAAGACTAACTACAGAACGTGTGGACAGTAAGGTGCATTGCTGGCACGGCGGTGGAAAGACAAATTGTGTGGAATAATTTACGGAACAGATGACATGCAAGGTCTTTGCAAGGCCTCCACTTCTGAATAGCCATCTTTTTCCAGAAAGATGGATAAACTTCTGCATAACTAACTTTTAAAAGAGGATCTAAGATTTGAAAGTTAGCTGTAAAACAACTGCTTCACTACCTTAGATGCATACTGTTCTTCAAATTCTTTAATAGAAACTATATTATCTTTGTTCTCTCTAAGTGATTTCTAGTAAATAAATTATTGATGAGAAAGGGACACTGAGGCAAAATAAAATAAACCAGCATCCAATCTTTATCTCACAGAACTAAATATTTTCTCAAACTCATACCACCCTGTATATCTAATAAGTAGGAAACAAATCTTAAAAAAAAAGAAAATAAATTTCAAAATGGCTTAGTGGCCTGTCCAGGGAAGCTGTACACAAAAATATGATTTATCAGTTTTAGCTAACATTAGTATCTATTGTTCATTATTCTGCATTCCAACATCTTGGAAACATGTTCTTAGCTGAAGTATGAGTTTCTATAAAATGAGTAGCAACAGTGAACCCAATTGCTACATTTGCTCCGAAAAAACCCCACACTGATCCCAAAATTGGAATAAATCAAAGCACATGCCAAGTCCAGAATGTTCCAGCAATATCAAGAGTCAACCTCTGACAAATACAGAGCCAGCTGATTTATTATTTTGTGCTGAAGAATGGTTTGAACACATAAATTAACAGAAAGGCTCATGTTACTGGACACCCACCTCAGAAACACATTAAGCTTCAAAAGTCACCAAACAAAGTGAACAAGATCACTAACAAATTTTGCTTTGGGGGGTTTTGATTTTGGTTTGGGGGCTTTTTATAATTTACAGTTAACCATAGTGGTTTTAAATCTAATAATATACAGTATACAATCTAATCAAATAAGTAACAACCCAACTATTTCGGTAATTTATACAAATCAGAATGGGAGATATAGTTTAAGTTTAAACTATACCATGTAGACATCAAATTCATCCATGCATCTGAAAGGAGATTCAGAAATGTTCCACAGAGAAAGAATGAAACAAACTGTGGAGAAGGAACGTTCACCTCCTGATAAGGATTTCAGATCACTACGGGCACTTTTTTCATCCTCTCGAGGCTGAATCTTGAAATAAAAATATTGGAGAATTTTTAAATCTGAAATGAAGATATACTAATAGAATCATAATTTTAACATCAAACACATTATACATGAACAGATCACTTGAAAACACTTCTCTGCATTTCACTGCAACTGCCATTCTGGAATGGGATGGCTCCTAACCATTTAGTAACACATTTCTAGGATCACTGCAATTTCTTCTATCAGTCATACACACTGAACAGACTGAATGACTCTGCTAGAGTTTTATTATTCAAATGTCTATTTCTATAGCTGTTACACAGGGTTTAATAAATGTCAACATAAATGTTTACATGACAGTAAAATCCCATGGTTACCAGCCACAATAGAAAAGCAGGTAATTGATTTACAGAAGAATTTTAAATGAGGAAGGGGTTCTTCACATGGAATACATGAAACATTGTGAACAGCCATTTGGTTACATTGATTATGACGACATCTTGTGGCACTCCTGTAAGATGAAACTCGGGCATTTTCTTGCCCTGCTAATTGCACTGCCTTTAACGAGTTAAGTAGGCAAATAAGGATTATATTGAAGTAGAATCTTTTTTTTTCAGGAAATTGTTTTCTTTTTGCAACTTAAATTCCTTGACTAAATACATATCCCTTTTGTGAGATATGTGAGACATCAGCTATTAAAAATATATATTCTGATAAAGCCAAGTAATAACTTGATATTCTATGGACTGAGTTTTGTTCTTCAGATACACTTGCTTCACCTGTCTATTTAGGACTGTGACATGTATTTATGTTACTACTTACTGCACATTTTTCCCCTTAATTCCTAAAACTGAAGTCTGCCACAGAAACAAAAGTAAGTAAATCCATGATAAAACTTTTTAGGATGTATGTTAAAACAATACACAGAAAAAACCTACCAAAGCTTTCCTGCATTAAATTGTTTAAATAACAACTAGAGCCATTATAGAATCACACAAATACTGCTGAACTTCCTATCAATGATTCAGGAATAAGTTATTTTGAAAGACTGGATGACCAATTCACATTTACTCCTTGTAATCCAGCAACCATTTAAAATGGCAATGTTTTCTGTCCTTGCTTGTTTTCAACAACATCCTACTGTCACCAAATGGGACAAAAGAAACTTATCCAACACTCTGGATAAGTGTTGGATAAGTTTGATGTGATTAAGCAGACACTTTTTCACTGAGGCTTTTGGAAACTCTTCCAATGTGTCCTGCTCAAAATCTAGCCATTTTTACGTATTTTTGCTGCTGAATCATTGTTACATAAGTTCTTTTACATACTATGCATACATAATATGCTCACTCTTAAATTTAACCCATGCAATGACTGGTTTTGCTAGTTATAGAACTCCATCAGTATTCTTATCCTAAAACAATCATTGCTCATCTCTGCTGAGATCTACTGATTGGAATAATTGATATTAAAACGAATAGTTGATATTAAAACCAAGCAGCATCACTGGTGGGCATGACAGTCTTCATAGTTCCTTAACCAAAACACAGAAGTCCAGCAATTTCTTGGTGAGGTTCTTATGGCTGCATATTTCAAGCATAACACTCCTACCATTTCTATACCTTATACTTCACAATTTTCTACTTGTAATCATAAATAACTCTTTCATATGATTAAATTGATTACCTGATCAGAATATTTATAATACTACAACTTAGTGTATCACATTTTGAAGAAGGAAAAACAATTTATTCTATCATTTGCAATGTATTTCTAGTATCTGAGACTAAAACAGATAATAATTCATTATGTATTATAGTAATCGAAGTAATATAAAATAACTTACTGTTATGGAAATTGTCTCATTCTTGTGGTCAAACATTATATGTCCAGAGTAACCTCGAAGACGTAATAACTGCTCAAAGTGGAGTTTGCATTGCATAGAAAGTTTCCTTAAATCAAGCAAACAAACATTAGGGGAGCAAGTTTTTAAATACATGAAAAAGTGACAACAGATTTTCATCAACAGTTCCACATCATTAAGTATTAAGCCCTCCTCCAATAACAACATTCTCCCAAAATCAACTGCATTCTCAAGTGGACAACATTACACATACTGGAGAGAATCCTTTTGAATGAAGGCAACAACAAAATCTTCATGGATAGGTATAAGATATTAAGGGACTGAAGCAAGAAAGAAGGGATGTACACAGTAATGGAGAAGAATCTGTTAAATTATAGACTCTGAATCAGCACCTTAAAATTTTTCAGCACACAGCAGGGGAGAATTGTTTGGCCTAAAATGAAATTATAGGAGCTCAGCACCACTGATTATAATCAATAAAAATGAGTGACAGCCCAGATTATTTCAAATCCTCATATGTTGCTGACATTTTACTGACCAACACCAGAATTCAAACAGAACTGCCTTGGATGAAGTCAACACAGTTGAGATCTTTGGGATGAAGCAAAATACAGGCTCCACCATCTCACTGCTTTTCCAGCTATCAATCCAGGCTGCCTCCAAACTCACAGGAATGATAAGATTGAAACTGAGAGCAAGCTAAGGTTAAAAAGATTGTTGTGAACTGTCTTAAACTCACCTTAGGAACTGCCGATACACTTTGAGCCTCTCTGTCATTACTTCGTCCAGCACTGCAATAAATCTCCTTAAGTTCTTCACTTTATTGCTTGCATCCTCGTATCTTTCCTTTGCATAATGAAATTGCCTGTTTTAATTGACAGAAAGGTTAGGAGTAATATGCACTGTATTAAAACTGAGCTATTGCTGTAAATGCTGAAAATAATTTTGATAACCAAAATATTCAAATGAAAACTTTCTTGAAAGTCAAAGCTAAAAGCATTTGATAAGTAAGACACTGTTCACAATGAAATGCAGACAAAAATTAAGACTTAATTCTATTTTTAATTCTTTTGAAAATAAACTCTTTCCCCAAGAAGAATGAATAATTGGTTTCTCCATGCTCAAGAATATCTGAGGGGAGTGCTTCCCTGAAATACACTCAAGGAGCTTCCAGGTTGTGCCTTAGTTACTCAGACTAGAATTATGTTTAATCCTCAATGCATCACAGAACAATGGTCAGTTAAATTTGCGTTGTTGTAACTGGGATACTTCAAAACACTAAGAGCATATCTGATTTTTGGTAACATCATATATATAGCACAGATGTTGCTTAAAATCACTGGAAGGTATTTCAGGACTCTTACGCCTGTTCAGTACTGGGAGAATCAGTACAAAACATTTCTACAGCTTCATAGATAGCTTAAGTAGTAAAAACACACATAAACACACAGTGAGTCAGTAAGAAAACTTCTTTCCCCTCTCTTTTCCATCCTACCTGAAGTGTTTTAGACAGTAAAGATGACTTACTGTATTATTTCTTCTCTGTTTCCACGGTGACTGCTTTCTAAATTTATCTTCTCTCTCAAGCGATTCATTTCTGCATCAAGACTTTTAACAGTTCTGCTGACCTTGATGGGCTCTGGGAAGATTTGCCTTGCTTTTGACATTTTTTCCTAAAGGAATGTTTGAAACTCAAATAATTGCCACATTTTTCAAAAATCTGTTTAGTCTTCACAAAAAGTATTATGTGCTACAAACTCCAAGCAAGAACAATATTTTTCTGTTCTTTCTGTTTTCATTACAGCAAACCCAGTTAATTTTATTGACAACATTTATACATGGGTTGTTATTTCAGTGCCAAGAATTGTATCCAAGATTTTTAGTGCAGTCACAGTTATTTAGTTAATGCAGATAAATAAGGATTCAAAATCACCATATTTAAATAGGGTAGAAGACCAGATATGGGGCCTCTACAAGGAAAGCCCTACCATCCAAGAAACCAAAACAATATTATTCAATTTAACTTAAGCCACAAATTTTAAGTCATTTTAATCTTCTCATTGCAAAAGACAGAAGAAATGGTCCTAGATGGATGAACCCTAATTTATCTGTCAAGAGAGAACTGGTGTCCTATCAAAAAAAGAGGCCTCAATTCACTTACACAAAATTACTTTACTTGCTTTACACAGTCAGTGTAGGACATAGCTGAGAGAACATTCAGTGCAGCTGAGTATATGAATATGGTCTGTATGTTATACAAGTGGAATGATTTATTATTAAATATTAGAAGAATCATGACCATCTGACTTCAATGGCTAAAAAAACCTCACCACACATACCTCTAATTCCTTTTCTTTGGAAACAAGTAAATCTTTGTGCTTATTTATGCAAGCCACGTGTTCTCTCTGTTTGTCTTCATAGTGCTGCAAATGGCGTTTACTGTTTTCCACTTCTGACTCAGCCTGGTTTAATTCAGCCTGTTTGGGACAAATCATGAGGTGAGCTGTTTGGGGTAGATTCCTGTGAATCTCTCTAGAGTTTACTGACTTCTCACTGGTTGTTCTACCTTATTTTGCTTTCAGGAACACTACTTCTAGAGTCTGGGAGCTTTAACAGCAGCTTATGAGGAAGTCTATGCTTAATTCCAAAAAGGAACAAATACATGCAATGATTTTAGCAATTGTATCTTGAGGCGATGTTTTAATCTTTAAAAAAAGCTATAATTTATCCTAAAGTTCAAAAAACTGCATTTATTTTTTACACTACATTCTATCTGGAACTTCTGATGCCTGTGTGGCATCAGCCAGAACTGCACTTCTGTGTGAAAATTCAGTGTCCTGCTATACCTGTAATATAAAATCATAGAATCATAGCATAGTCAAGGTTGGAATAAACCTTTAATAACATTAAGCACAACCAACAACCCAAAACCACCACCATACACACCACTAAATCACATCCTCCAGTACAACAGCCATACATTTTTGAATGCTTCCAGAGACAGTGATTCCACCACTTGCCTGGGCAGCTTGATTCAATGGTTTACAACCCTTCCCATGAAAATTTTTCTCCTCATATCTAAACTAAACCTCTCCTGGTACAATTTGAAGCCATTTCCTCTCCTTCTGTCACTTGTTACCCAGGGAAATAAACTGAGCCCCACCCCACTACAGCCTCCTTTCAGGTGGTTGTAGAGACTGGTAAGGTCCCCCTCGAGTCTCATTTTCTCCAGGCTAAACAGCCACAGCTCCCTCAGCTGCTCCTCACAGGCATTGTGCTCCAGACCCTTCACCAGCAACCTCTAGTCAGTATTGATACTGTTGAAGTGGTATATCTTTCTAGAGAAGCAAAGAGGCATAAAGAATTACATAAATTAGGGCTATTTTCTTCTTCATCCCAGTCAACTAGATGGCTTGTCTTAACAAAAATAAAAAAACACCAAACCAAACAGAAAAATACCAAGAAACAACTCAAAAACCCCAGAACAACAAACACAAAAACCAACCATCACCAACAGTAACATATGCTCTTACTTTTTTCCAATCCTATCTTAAAACCACAACGTGCTATATGTCAAGAGTTAATTAAACAACTGTAGGACACTTAACAACACATCCGATTTAAAATCTCTTCAGGAATTTCAGTGCTTCCCTCACCTGTGTTCAGTACTCTAAATAACAATAGCAATAATGTTTTCATATTCTGAATAAATCTCTTACCATACAGAGTGATTCTTTTAAAATAGATCATGTTTTTAGAACTTCCATATTAGATACATTAGAACTAACACATTTATCTGTTGCTTTGCTGCCCTGTTTCCTTTCTCTTTTTGTTTGCTCTTTTAATTTGGGCTGACTACGCAGCAATTTACAGTTTAAGTGAGACGTGTAAAAGATTCCCATAGTGATCTTTTAAGTTTTCATTATTTCAGTCTTCTACAAGTTTAAAGTACTAGAAATGTCCTGAACTCTTATTTCTGTTTTCTGTTTTCAAACTGTAAGTTCTTCTTGCCAAAGTGAGATTGTCTTCTATTTGCTAATATCAAATTTTGCATGTCACCATTCTGCTATTTATCTTAAGTCTTGCTATTTCTTTGCCATTTCCAGGTGCCTTCTGTAGTCTTGAATAATTAAAACTATATGCTGGTACCTTCTGTGATTATGTAACTTCATAAAATAACAACCAATTCATCTAGAATTTCAAATTATATTTAGAGAAATGAACAGTTACAAACACTCTTAGCCAAGGTTTCTTAGAAACAAACAAGTAAAAACAACAAATGTGATGCATGAGAAAGGAAAGTCAAGGAAACCGTTTTTCTTGCCTTTTCACTCCACGACTAAAGATACCTCAAAATGAACTCTCTTTAAACATAAAACACTACAGTGAGTACTTGTAACAATCAACATCACCTTCAAAATATTGCCAAGCATATTTTCCAACATGTTCTAGATGGAATGCTCCATTTCCATTCTCTAGGTAAACATTAAGTATATCAGGCAACAAGAAGTTCTCTTCTCCTGACTCACCTCTTCTTAACCGCATTCACCTTGACACACAAATGGAACAAATCGAAAATACAATATAAAATTACTGTTACCTTAATTGGGCCAGCAAT
Source organism: Taeniopygia guttata (assembly GCF_048771995.1). NCBI lineage: Eukaryota > Metazoa > Chordata > Aves > Passeriformes > Estrildidae > Taeniopygia > Taeniopygia guttata. The sequence continues at coordinate 13,053,932 of NC_133027.1, read as the reverse complement.
TTCTTCTACTTGATGAATTTTTTCTTTCACTTCCTCTAATTTTTTTTCAGCTGCTTGGAGAGTATTTTTCAGTTCTTCCACTTTTCTGCTTTGTAGCTGCATGTCTTGTTTTACAGATTCCATCCTACCCTTATTTTCTTCAGCTTCTTCTTGCTGTCAAAAGGTATTAAAGTTAAGAATAATAAAAGGAGACACATTTGTAAACTACTACAGATTTTTTTACTATCAGTATTAGGGTACAGTATTACTTGAAGTACTCTATAACTCTAGTATAGGAGCAGTTCAATGTAATTGTCACTAAAGTCCAAAGGAAGAGACTGATGGCTCTTGTAGGAGACCACTAAATCAAACTGCAAAGTAAAAGTGGAACTTCATACTTATGTGACTGAAAATTAAGAGGATTTTATTTCGGAGTTGTGATGAAAGACTGAAAAGAACAAGGCAACTTCCCTCTGGATCTGTGGCCAATATACATCCAATATACAATGCAATGCAGGAAGAGTAAGTGGATTGTTGTTGTCTCCTAGAAAATAACATCATTCCTAATGAATTATCATCATAAATACTTTCTGATTCAAAAAGACAAATATTGCAAAACCTGGGGAAAAAAATTTAAATCGCCAAAAATAAATAAAATCACTCAATTTACAGATGTGTTTAGAATTATGGCACGTGTTCAATTCTTCACTATCCATCTTTGCTTGTTTCAAAACATTGCCATCATTAAAAGATATTATCCATACACAGGTTAGACATAATTGCATAATCTATTCTTACTAATATATGGATGTCCGCTGACTGGTGCTCTTCCACATTTTCAAGATCTGCTATCTCTGCATTTGCTGTTCTTACTTTTACCTGGGAAGAAAAAGAAAATACATGTTCTGAAGCTTACCTAAGGAGAAAAGTTCACATTTGTTCATTTAAGTCATCACAGGAAAGATACTTGTATTTTTCAGCTTCATTAGTGACTAACAAGAGACACAACTCTTCACACCCACCTGTGGAATTCATTTTCATGAGATATAACTTGTTCTAAAAGTCGTGTGCTTTAATTCATTAAGTTATCATATCTCCATTCAATATGACAATTTAACAAAATACACTTTATTTTTTCTCCAAGTATTTATCTTCAGCATTTCAGACTACATGCTAGGGGGTTTTTTTCTGCTTCTTACTTATTATTTACTGAATATAATCTTTTATAGAATCGTAAGAGACAGTCCAAAGTTTCCCTCATCTGCCTCACAATCGTTGCAAGGACAGAGACTAAGACTCTGAAGACCCTGACTGGAGCTCTGACCTGATTGAGGTGGACACTTGCCAAGTGACTGTTTGCAGATGTGCTTGCTGTGCTGCCACGCTACACTGCTTTGAGTAGGGACTGGCAATTAGCAGCTTGCTCTGTACACTTGCACCTGCATCACGATCCTTGCTCATCACAATAGCCCATGAATTTCCCCACCTCTTGGCCAGATGATCCTCCATGGAAGATCCCTCATCTGCCTCACAACTACCATCAAGGATGGAGACTAAAGCCCCTCACCAAGGACTGAGACTGAGACCCTTAAAATTCTAACACAGGGGCTCTTGCCTGACTGAAGTGGGATGTCTGCCAAGTGTGGCCTGCAGGTGTGTTTGCTGGACCAAGAAACAATGGGTCCTGCTCACTGCTGGGACTGGTTTGTCCTTTTTGGAACTGGACGGCATGTCCACTGTCCTGTACCTGTTCTCTCTCTGGAACCGTCCTGTTCCCTCCCCCACCTCAAGGCTATAAAGACCTCAGAGTCAACCAAAGACTTTGAGACTCTCCCCGACGTGACAAGATGGATCTATTGGCTGGACCATGAGGATTTCATCTCTCTGTTGGTAGCTATTTCCCTTCCCCTCTTTCTCTTTCTCTCGCTATCCCTTATCTCCTTTCTAATCCTTCTCTCACATTTGCTGTGGACACTCAGTAAAAGGTGCATTTGCTTTAATTAATATTAAAAATCCCCTCTGTGTTGTTTTTGCACTCAGAGATCAGTAAAATGAACCATCACAACTCCCGCTTGCACTAGCAGATCGTGACAAGTGTGTATTAGCTTACACTGCCTACCTAGAGCACCGCTGGCCACCACAAATATATATCCTACCCAGAAGTACCATAGACCACAGAAAGGAAGCTAACAGCTGTAAAATGGTTTATAAACAAATTAAAATTAAGAGAACTTAAAGAAGAAATATTCAGTGTATCAAGATCAGTTAAAAAGCAGTAGAAATATGTAAGATTTAGCACAAGGTGGGGAAAGATACCGAACAGAAATAACAGCATATGTAAGGATTGATTTGGCCTCTATAATTTTGTCCTTAATTATAAGAGCCTACTACAAAAAAAACAAAACAAAACAAAACAAAACAAACAAAAAAACCCCAAAACAAAACATGAAAGCAAACAACAAAAGTAAGGATAAAAATTAACAACTATTAGGCACTCCAGATAGATTGCAGAAGTCAAAATAAAATAGGGAAAGACTGAGGAGTTTCTAAAAACTAACACTGTACCTATTTTTACCTGTAGTTGTTTTTGGTGTCGCCGATGACTATAGAGATGATCTTCATTCTGCCTAATCTCATTTTCAATGGAACGTAAGCGGTGCTGAGAGGCTGTCAACTGTGCCCTTTTGTTTTCAATTTCGTTATCCAAGTGACTTTATAAACAAAGGGATATCGAGATGTTACATACTACACATATATTATTTGTGACAAACACATGCAGAAATACACAAAAAAAATTACATGCATGACAAGACAAAGGGTAAAAATGCATTCCTTTTTAACTAGCCTACATCATTCCCCCACAGCAAAATTGGTACTGGAATGCCTGTAACACTTTGAAAGTTAAAATAATCTTTGAGTGAAATTTATTATATACTGATATGAACAAACTACAATTAACTTACACATTTAAAACTTTTGAGTTTCTAGAAGTAAATTTTAACATTCAATTCAGTTCATACTATCAACTATTAATACTAAAATTGCCTAATATGTCTCTAATATAATCTGAGCCTCAAAATGAAATTATTCTATTATCACAAATTTCCTTGGTGACAGCTCAAGTTTGTAATCTTTGAAGTACATTTTGCTTTTTCAACTACCATTTTGAAAGCAATGAGAGAAAAAAACCCCTAAAATCATAAAAAGTGATGGAATTCTCAAAGCCACCCACCATGAATGAAGTCAAAAGCCTGAGGAAACACAGATGCAAAGTTTGAAACCAACAGGAGGATGTGTGCTAACAACTTTGGCTGAACATCACTGTTCAAGTATCATATTTTTAAAGAAACAGCCTTGACTCCATACACTTTTTAACCAAGCATAAAAAAGAAGGTAGCTAGATTTCCTGGAGTACTGAGCACAGAAAATCCCTGCTTGGTGGGTAAGATATACATGCCACAAGCTGAAAGATAACTAAATACAACACAAGGTTTTTCCTATCAGAAAAAGGCACTGAAATTAAAAGGTTTTCTAGAATTCTCAGAAAGGAAGTGTAAATCTCAGAAAGAAAATGAAGAGGCTATAGAGTAGTGTATGTGCAAATAGACAAATATATTCCACTATTCATGCCAACAAGCACACTTTTTACAAACACGATGCTAACCTGATTTCTGCTTCAACATCTTGACTTAGGAGCTGGGGTCTGGAAGAATTGCAAGAGTAATAGCGTCGTTCAAATACTTGATCACCTGCAGCAGTGAAAGCTTCTCTACAGTTTCTTGGGGGCCGATTGTGCTGCATTACCTCACGAGCCCTCCGGTTATTCTGAAAAACAAAAGGGCCTTATAATACCAGCAGAAATGCAACCCTAATTTAAGGTGAGAATTTAAAAGCTGTCTAGATGTTTTCACCCAGGAATAATTTCAATTCCTAATGAAAAGAAAAATGTGAAAATTACCTGTAATGTCAAGGATCTACTTTTCTTAGCTGAGTAGGACATTTATGTTCTCAAGAACCCACTAAGTTTAACTGGTCATTCTGTAGTCTAATCAGTCCCTTAGAATTTGCCTTGGAGAAAAAAAATCACTAACCAGAAGGTTACTATGCACAGATATATTCAACTGTCAAAAGCAAAATAAACATAGAGGAAACAAGCTTCCAAAGCAAGGTATGAAAGATATCAAACAATATTAAACTAAAGTTCAGGGAAACATGTTGGCAAAAAAACCCAACATTGACAGTGCCAGACTAAGTGGTCACAAGTGCCATTGTCCAAGGCAATTGTATTATATATTCCAATGTATCAATTTTTCCACAGAATACTTTGAGATTTAGTTGAAATTGTTCAGTTAGGGCTCAAAGATAATAATGTTATGAAAATCACTGGTTAGTTCAGGCAGAAGAAGAACAATCCCAACATTCCTGCCATAAGAAAAGCCTACAAAGTTCAGCTGTCATGTAACCCACTCAATGGCAGCCATGCTTGATAAACAGTTAGCTCTTCTTTAGACAAAACACAAACTGCCTCTTTCAAGTAAGAATGTCAGAGGATAAACTGGGACAAGAGATTTTGGAGAAAAGTAAAATTCACAAAAAGTAAGGATCATTAGTTCTGCTTATTTAGAGAACACCTTGCCTTCTCTAAATAAAAACATATACAACATTTTACCTGTAATCTTATCTGCAGGAGCTGGTATCTCCAGTACTAACAGAAAATCAAAAATCAATTAAGAGCAGAAATCAGATAGTGTCAGAAAATTTAGCTACCAGCTGCTAGGCACAACTGGTAGGGGTAGTTGGAAATTTTGGTAACTCCTGGACTACCTAAAAGCAGCACATCCTGAACCCACCAATTAACAGAGACATGAGACTGCAGTTAGGAGGCTCTGTCTCCTAACATGGACTATTTAGACTGGGAAACTACACCACTTAGAGGTCCAGAAAGGTAGTGGCAACCCAGAAACAAACAGGGAAGGTCCTGAAACACATGGGGCAGAAAGGAGAGCAAAACTTCCTCTACCTCTTTTATCCATTACAGACATTACTAGTGAAGACATCATAAATGCTCTACGCATTACTTAGACAACAGGAAGCATAAAGCCTTACTTTAATTAGCAGGACTCTTTCTATACCCCTCATATCAATCAAACAATTGGCAACCACTGGATTGTCTATTTCCAATGCTGTCAGAACTGATGGGAATTCTGGATGATAAACACCTCTGAAAAAAAGAAAAAAACAACCATTAATAAAACTCACATGAGATTCTTAAAAAAAAAATTACAAATAGTCATTTTAAACCATCAAGGCTAAGCAACAAAATTGAAAACATACTTACCTCTGACTAGTATCATAAACTCTATTCTGAAATTTATTTACAATTATTTGAGGTCTATGTCCACGTTTATAATATTTTGACATCAGTAACTGGAGAGTTCTTTCATCGCTATGATTATCACAGCAAAATGCCTGAAGGAGGCCTTTTAAACAGGATTCGATGGCCAAGATCAGTTCAGGATCTTTTGGATGAATCAAAGCACCTAAATAAACATACGAAGCAAGGCTTTAGGTGCTGTGTTCCATAACAAAACATTCAGTAGAGCATTTTTACCACTCAAGGTTCTTGTTTCGTTGTATTGCAGGCTTTTTTAAGAGCCTAAAAGAAACCCTTCTCATAGGTACAAAAAAAAATTAAGAGGTTGACTAAAAATTAAAAGACTCTACAACAGACCTGAGAACACAAACCTATAATTTCTCTGCCTAGAGACCTACACATAGTTGCAGGTCTGTATTTTCTTCCATTAGGGTACCAATTTTGTGGCAGCTTAGCAGAAATGTATCAAGGCAAAGATAGCTTGTCAACAATGTAATGCTTTAAGGATGCAGGCTGTGGAACAACTATACTGAAAATTAAACAAACATGAAGATTTCCATTATATCAACTGTCTACAGTAGCACATATTTTTACCCTGCGGTATATGCCATGCACATTACTTCCAGAATATGCTGAAACCTTTCCTTCCATTCACAAACTGAAAATAATAGCCATTGTCAGAGCTGGACAGAAGACAACTAGCAGCCAGATTCCCAGCAAAATCTCAGTTGGGTCTGTCTGACCAGTTCCACGTAAAACATCTCAAGTTTGAAAAACCCACAAGTCAGCCACTGGGCATTTTGAACAAAATCTGTCCAAGACCTGGACAGTGCTAACCACTGAGGAACAAGCAGTCAAAGCACAGTTCTCTGATGCCTTGAGGATGTGGGGGAGTTGGAGGGATGGACCAAAAGTTTACCATTGTAAAATACCTCAACAAAAACAGCTGGAAAATGAGGAAAGCCAGTAGCTGTTAGTGAGTGTATAACAGAAGCAAAATATAACCTACCCGGGTAAAACCTTTAGTCCAGGAAGTACAGAAGAAAAAGATATATCTGAAGTTCCTCAAAGAACAAAGTTTTCTAAAAGGCCACTATTTATTTACATTAGCAGTACAAAAATATCCCATGAAAAAATATGTTTTAGAACTTATTCTTACCTAAAGGTCCAAGAGGTTTCTTTCTAAATTGTCCTTGTCTATGGGCTACTTCAACTGCTTCAAGAAATGCTGGTACATGTGGTCCAAATCTTTTCAAAGTGTTTGTTTTACTATCTTTCAGGTCTCTCAGCTGTTTCTGCTGGGCATCCAGTGCTTGTTGCACTTCACTGCTTTCTCTCCTAAGATAACAGATTTTTTTTCTGTATTTACGGAGCCTAAAGTGCACTAAAATAATTATAAAGCCCTGTTTTGCAATTACTAATAGCATTGTGTATCAAGATATCAGTAGTTCAATGTAAAGCTAGGTGCACACATGCAATAATAATTTTATAGTTTGAAGAAACATGAGAAAAAAAAAGCAAGAGAGAAAATTACTACTTTGCAACAGTTCTACAAGACGTTTTTATTTCTAACAAATTATAATAAATTTATTTTATTTCTAATTATATGTTTCAATTTCACTGTCTTCAAAGATCTTCAACAAAACATACAGTATGCACTGGTTACAATAATTGATAAGAGGCATTTAAATTAATACACCAGGTGCAATAAGGAACAATTCTCAAATCCTTTAATACAACAACTGACATTGCCATAATCCCCTTCAGTAATCATTGTTCAAATTCAGGTTTCCAAATCAAAGCCAGAGTGCTTTGTTTTTCCTATCTTGGGTATGCCCTAAATTAGTATTTGAACCACTTTGCCTCAAAGCCTCTGTGAATCTGCTGCCTTAACTATACAAGCAGTAATTACTCCTAAGTGTATCTATTCTCTTATAATGTGAAAAAGAAACTGGAGCCTAACACCTCAGGGATCACAAGTACATTAGAAGGGATACTGAAAAGAAAGGATTCTCTCTAACTTGAAACAGAGGTAAACAATTACAAAAAAAGCATAACTTACCTGAGTCTAGAATGTTCTTCCTTACACTTAGATACAGCCTGCTGAAATTGATCCATCTGCTGACCAATCATTATTTCTTCATTGTGGAATGCCTTTAACTGTTCCCTTAAGTATGCAATTCTCCTTTGTCTTTCCAATTTCTCAGGCTCTGAATCCTGATTAGCACTAGAAAAAGAACATACATCCATATCTTAAAACCATAATGATTATTTACATGACATGAATTTCATTACTTGTAGCATACAGAAGATTTACTCATTCAGTTACATTTAAGATTCTGTTAAGTTGCAAGATCTACATAGCAATAATGAATTTTTTTTTAATTTCTAATCACATGTAACTCCTCCCAGTTATATTCCTATTGCATTTAGTTTAAGACATATTTGTTTTGCACCATCATGGAAGCTAGAGAATATCTATTATCACCAAAAACAAAATAAAACAAAACAACCCAAAAAACAAACAAAAAAAACCCCATTTTTGTTACCCAATTGCCTCTTCTTTTGACATTCTAGGTAAAATCTTGGTATGTAAAGAAGCAGGATCAGAAATATTCAGGTATTTAACTGGACCCTGCTAAAGATTAAATAAATATTTTTTATCACTGCAGTTTTTCTCATTAATCAGAAAAGCTCACTTCTTTTCCACCTAGATCTTAATAAACATATACCATAATCACTGTATCTGTATTTACCAGCTTTTCAGTTCTTCAATTCGTTTATGTAGCTGTTCACTGTCTTTTTCCAGACGTTTTAACTCCGTTTTGGAACGATTATAAACGATCTATCAAGGCAATAGGATACAGTAGTTTAAGAAACAGAAGAAATGATTTCTGAAAGAACTACAGTTTTGAGTAAATACTGAACTGCACCAAACCAGACAAACATAACTTGATTTTCAAAAATTACATCTATTTATCTATTTTGACCTAAGCTTAACACTGTTTAGTAACTATGTAAAGGTATAAACACCAGGGCTCCTGAACAGACACTACTTGCCAGTCAGGCAGGAAATTGAACCTTTTCTGAACTCAGCATGGAGTCAGGAAGCCAACACAGGTGTAGAATTCCAGATGGGTAGAGCACGGACAAGTTTATAGCTTTAAATTGGTATGAACTTTGAAAGGGGTTTTTTTGCCTACCTCAGTTTCATTGACTGTTTTTCTTTTTGCCTGCACTTCAGACTTCAAAGAAATACACTGAGGATGAAGGGCTTGTGCTTCTTCACTTACTGTTATCAATTTATCTTGTATTGCTTTGTACTTTTTTTCTGCTTCATTCACTTTTACCTTTGGTGAAAAAAACAACAAAACAAGTAGTAATGGAACAAAATTTTCTTCAAAACCTCTTAATGTTACAAGACAAATATCTCTCAAAGGAATCCATCAGACACATTTCAATTTTTAACAATTGAATGTATTCTGTTGGGTTTAAAAAAAAAAAGAGTAAGACATTGTCACTATGGATATACTAAGATGAAAACTCATAAATGTTCATTCTTGGGAAATCAACAGAGTACCAAATCTGTGATGTAGACAGCAACCTTTTTTTCTATCTCAAGGTTTATTCAAACACAGGACTTTTAATCCAATAAGGTGAAGAACCATGACATCAAAAGAAATGAAACCAGCATCTAGACAATTTTCCCTCATCGCTACATAGACACACTGACCATAAAGAAAAAATGCCTCAATTGCGAAACAAATACTTTTTAAAAGAAAGAAAAAAACCCATAAAAACATTTTAAAAAAAAGGAAAATAAGGGCTAACAAAGAAAGTTTTGAGGAGTTTTAATAGACTAAAAAGTTTTGGGGCTGTTCAGCCTGAAGAAGTGGAGACCTCATAGCAGCCTTTGGGTAGCTGAAGGGGAGCGAAGGAAGCTGGAGAGGGGATTCTTCATTATCTGTATTGATATGACAAGGAATAATGAGTTTAAACTGAAAGAGGGGAAATTTAGGTTAGATATAGGGAATGAAGTTTTTACTGTGGGGGTGGTGAGGCAATGGCACAGGCTTCCCAGAGAAGCTGTGGATGTCCCATACCTGGAAGTGTTCAGTGCCAGGTGGGATGGCGTTTTGAGCAGCCTGATGCAGTGGAAGGTGTTCATGTTCGTGGCAGGGGGGCTGGAACTGGATGATCTTTAAGGTCCCTTCCCACCCAAACTATTCTCTGATTCTAGATTCAAAATAATGATGCCTGTTTTTCTGCACAAAATGTGTTTCATATGCAAATCAGAATGTATGACAAAATTATTCTTTCTTGCTACCTACAGAAGTCTTAAGAACCATCCCAAAACTCCCATAAGTCTCCTGAAATCATTGCTCTTTTCTAAAGGCAATGATACCCAAGAAAACCTTCACAACATATCTCTGACTTGGGGGGTGACTACAGCTAGAGTAATATATGGTTTAGACCATATACATACCTGGCATTCTTCTACCTTCTGAAGGAGTTCTGTATTTCCTTCTTCAGCTTTGATGCCTTCTTTGAGCAGCTCTATTTCTTTTTCCATCTCACTCACCTAAAGAAGCCTGTATTAGTATGTGCACAGCAGACTGGGAATGAAGCACATTTCATATGTACAAACATATTTTAGGAAGACATTTACCACTGCCCATGCCATTTGATGTTTCAGATCTTTGAGACGATTTTGCATGTCATTCACAAATGCGATGCTTTTGAAAATTTCCTTCTTCTCCAAATAAAGCTGCTTAAGTTCTTCAAGACGCTTGAAAAAGAAAACAGGGGTTAAAAAAAGGGTTCAAAAACAGGGGTTCAAAAAACAGGGGTTCAAAAACAGGGGTAGCAAAAAGCTGTGATATAATATAAAATTTTGGAAAGATTTGAGGTTTGTGAAATTTAATGTCACTGAGATCTAATAAAATCAAAACTATGCACTTTTATTCCCGTACTTCCTTCACTGCTCAGATCTGTCCTAATAATTTCTTTAACTTTTACATACCTCTTCCCCTTGTTCTATCTGAACACGGGTATTTGTTTTTGTTTTTCCAATAAATGAATAATCTTCTTTCATTTGTTCCAGCTGAGTTGCCTTCAAAAAAAACTAAAAAGGAATAAACAGAAGTAGATGCGAGATCAGCACCTTACTTAAGTGGACCTTCAATAATTATGACAGAATGACCATTCATCCCAACATCCTGCATGTTGAATGATATCCAAAGTGAAAAAAATGGTCAGGTTGTGGTGGTACAACTTCCACTCCCTCCTCGGGCCACAGTGTGATATTTGAAATGTTTGGTAGCCCCAGCCTTGATGAACAGAAGCTGGGTTCAGCTCCTCTTCAGTTTATCAGAAACACTCTCTATTCCTAGGAACTTACACTGACTGACAAACTCCTCTTTCTAAATGAAGAGCCTTTAAAATTTCTTTTTCTTGCCTGATTAACAACCCAAATGGAGCATCATTTTTGTTACTGAATTTTCAAAGAAAGTTACTGACTTGAATTGTGGTCAGGACTAAAGTCCACCCTCTTGTGACCTATGAATAATGGTACCAAGTGAGACCCACTGAGTTCTCCTGGACCACAGTGGGCTGTGACAGCATCCCCCTCTGAGTGAGACACCACTGTGAGCCAGAGAACTCTCAAGTTTACTTGGAGGACTGCTGCCAGGAGGTGACAGAGCCTGGGCTATTACCCCCGACTCCTCAGGGATCACCCTTCACCCGCTCAGAAGATTCAAAGGCATTTGATATGAGTACTTCTCTGAGCTGCAGGGAATTTTTTACAGGTACACAACTTGTACATACTCTTAAGGTCTACTTACATACAAGTGTGTACATAGCATAGCAACTGTAGTATGAATGTTTCTTAAGATTCTTAGGTACTTAGATTAGTAAGAAAATTAGGCCTACAAGTGAGTTACCATTGTGCTATTGTAAACTCTCTAAGAATCATCAGTCAAATTGTTGAAAGCAGGCTACTAATTAAATACTGTTAAATTAATGTACTGTCAAAACCTTCAGGCCTAAACTGTGGTCAAGTCCACAGCTCAGTTTGGCAAGTAGGTCCATTAATGGGACTTAATGAGAAGGTCTCCCTTACTCCTTTTCATCCTCACCTTTTTCCCATTCTAATCCGCACATAGATCATTTTAGGCTGATTTTGGTTTTAGATTAATTTCAGGTTTTAGTCCAGTTTTCCTCTTGTGCATCTGCATAAGTTGGAGAGTGAACCTTGCCAACGAATTTAGCCACGATTTCACTTTAGTATTAAACCTGCTTTAGCTGATACCAGTGCCAGTGGTTCCTTGGGCGACTTAAAACACTCATTTCTGATAGGGGTATTTCTGAATAATGAACTAACTCAGCAGAGCCCTAAAATTTAAATTTATCCATCTCTTTAGAGAGAAGAATCTTCAAAAATATTGTTTGTGCAAGTGGATGATTGGTGCAATCAGAGAGTGCACTGGCTCTGGTTGGGATGGAGTTAAATTTCTTTACAGCAACTGTTACAGTTTTTTATTTTAGAGTGTGATCAAAAAAATACTGACTATACACTCCTATTTTAGCTGTTGCACTGAGGCCTCCTGTTTCTCACTCTGTGTCCTCTCAGTAAATTGACCAGCTGGGTGTGCAAAAAGCTGGGGAGGTATACAACCAGGCAGATGATCCCAAGCAGCCAAAGAGATATGCCACCTCAGAAAATGTTATTGTGATGGTTTAGCCCCAGCCACTTACTCACTTTCCCCTGGGGTGTGATAGGGAAGAGAATCAGAAAAGTAAAGGCAAGAAAATACAGGAGTTGAGATAAAAATAGTATAATACAGCAGAAACTGCACACACAAGCCAAGCAAAACAAGGAATTCATTCATCATTTCCCAGGGCAGGCAGGTGTTCAGCCATCTCCAGGAAAGCGGGGCTCCATCATGCCTAACAGTGACTTGGGAAGACAAATGCATCATTCAAAACATCCCCCAATTCCCTCTTCTTCCCCCAGCTCTATATGCTGAGCATGATGCCATATGGTCTGGGATATCCCTTTAGTCAGCTGGGGTCATCTGTCCTGGATGTGACCCCTCCCAAAGCCTTGTGCACCCCCAACTTCCTTGCTGGTGGGGTGGAAAAAGAAGAAAAAGCCTTGACTCTGTGTGAGCCCTACTCAGCAGTTACAAAAACAGCAATAAGGAAAACATCTCCCCATTATCAACAGTGTTTTCAGCACAAATCTACAAAGTAGCCCTATACAAACTGCCATGAAGAAAATTAACTCTAACCCAGCCCAAACCAGCAAAGTCAAGCTCAGCAATAAAAAGAGGTAAGAGAGGGTTTAGGGGGATTAGTCATCTTTTGCTTGGGCACTGGTTGGGCCTCAGACTACCAGTAGGAGGCGGTGAGTGATTCTTTTTGCATCTCTTATTTTTTTCACTTTCTTTCTCTCTCCTTCCAGCTTTCACTTCAGTTATTACACAAATTATATCTCATCTCTCTAATTTTTTTTTTTTACTTTTACTCTCCATTTCCCATTCCCCCATTCCAAGCTTGTGGGCAGCACAGAATGGAAATGAGCAAGTGGTTGTGTGGTATTTAGCTACTTACCTGAGTTAGCCCAAAAAAGGGAATTAAAATTAAGGAATTTGAATTTTTTTTTCCCAAATGCTCTAAAAATTTGCAATCAGCATTTTAAAGTTTTATGACTATGCTAATTATTTTCCTTACCTTGTACTTGTCCCCTTCATTTTTAGTCTGTAAAAACTGTTTACTCATCTCTTGGGTTAAAACAGACACAGGATTATCTACCTGCAAAAATAAATAATTTTTTTTTATTTTAATTGCAAGTTACCATGTAACTGCCCATGAAAGTGAGCACACTGTTTCAGTCTTGCAACTTATTACTGAGCTAATGTTGTGAAATGAAGCTTGCTAATCCTCTCACATCTTCAAAAACACCAAAACATAACAAACAAAGCCAATAATAAACAGAAAATTTAAAAATTCAGCTATTATCAAATACAAAATAGAACTATAGCAAGGACAACTAAGGAACTGCTTCCAAGAGGATACGTGACTTCTATAAAAACAATACCTGTAAGTTCCATTTATTTAACAAAATCAGCATTAGAAATTCTTGTTGTGTCAATGTATTGCAATAAAGGCAATTAATTGACTCATTGGCACAAAATAAAATCAATACATACTAACTGAAATTTCTATTACTTGAAATTCTAAGTTAAGTTGAGTATTTTAAAATTCATAAGCACTACCTCATCTTTTATTATTCAATTAGCAGAAAAATCATATTCAAATTTCTGAAACAGCAAGAACTGAAATAATCAGCAGAAAAAACTCTCCAGATACAAAAGAAACCTACATATGTCCAGACTTTTATCAATAGGACACATGACTCAACAGCTCACAGATGACAGCAAATACTTATCTGTCTGGGACAGGATCCTACTCTGCATTGCATGAGTTATATATTTCAATTTTCTTTTTGCTGATTAATTTGATCTTTAAATGATATGGAAGAGGTACAACTCTCTCCTTTAAGGAATTGTACATTTCTTTTTAATGGAAGAATTATAATATCACATACCAATGTCTTCTTAAATTGCACAGAATTTAAACACTACAACAACTACCTGTATATTAAAATGATCCAGCATTCCTATGAGTTCTTCCTTCTTTGAAGAAATTATGGTCCCTAGTGATTAAAAAAAACAAATGAAAAATTAAACAGGTACAATGTCCCAGAGTATTTTCTTAATTGCAGAAAATGTAAAAAATGAAATCCATATTTTTGTAACACAGACTTAGACCTAAACTAGAAACATTGGTTAGGGGGTTGTTTTAATTATATTTTTTTTCAATATATTTTCATTTGCACAGAAAGACTTCAAATAATTGAAGTCCTTCTTTGCCTCATAAACCCTCTGTGACAAAATTTAGATAAATCAGCAAACTCAATAAAACCTCAAAAAATACTAAAAACTATGTTCAGCCTCATCATGCAAGCAGACTTTTGTAAAAACAAATACATAATGTAACAGCTGACATACTAAATAATACATATCAAAAAATACATAATTGCTTTCGACATACTTCGTTTGGGATAAAAACAAAAAAACGGACATTTGCACCATCCTTAAGTGATTATATGAAAAGAGAAACTTCATCTTTTACTAACATCAAGGCATTCAAAGCCATGAACAAGTTTAGAGAACTTCTGACACCGAGAACAAAGCAAACTACCACCGACCAGATTTGCTTTTCAGTTTGCAAGTTCTGCTTCCATCCTGATTAATGTGCTGATTCACAGTAATAGAGGTACCATACAATTCTGGTTTAAATGCATCTCTTCCTTGGTTTCGCAAAGTTATTGAAATATCTGCAGAACTAAAAAAACATAAAATACAATAAATAAAAAATCCCCTGAAATTAATTTCAAATCTAAAAATAACAAAAAAAACCCCAGAGCATTTCAATTTTCTGTATAAATTGTCTTGTGTCCTACAAATCACAGCTGCAAGTCACAGTACAAATCAGAAAAACATGTATTTATTTGGTTTGAGCCATAACAGGATTAGATGCATTGCTGGTTTAAAACCCAGCAGGAAAAGTAAACCCACTCAAGCTGCCCCCTTTCCTCCACCCCCTTCCCACAGTGGAGGAAACAACAGTAGAGATAAAAAAATGGAATCACAATTTACTGCAAAATCTCAAAACCACAATATTAGTAGGAGTGTACAAAACAGAGTGTTTTACCCACAGAAGGGTATTCACCACTAAACAAAAATACTTCCCCAAGACAGCTTCTGGCATGGTTTCTCAAAGTCAAAATGCAACTGGCCTCGTGCTGGGCCATGTAGTGCATGAGAAACCAAAGGCACCGTGTCAGGGATGCTCGTGGCTTAACTTTCCTCTTCCCCAGCCCGAAAACAACGGGAAAACAGGGACAAGGCAGAGCCTGGTGGGACCTGACAGGGCCCTGAATCAGGTCAGGGACCCTTTTCCTGGGCCTGACTGCACACGAGGGGACGGGAGCGCTCGGCGGCTCTGGCAGCGGCGGTGCTGCACGGCTGCTGCAGCGGCGGTGCTGCACGGCTGCTGGCAGCGGCGGTGCTGCACGGCTGCTGCAGTGGCTGCACTGTGGCTGTGGCTCCGCACGGCTCGGCCGGGCTCTGCTCCGCCCGCTGCTGTTCCCTCCCTTTTCTCCTTCTCTCAGCGGCACCTTGCGCCCGCCGGAGCTGTCTTTCAGCACCAACCCGAAAAGCCGTGGCTCGGAGGAGGGGAAAGGGGCCGTGTCTTGGGGTGATTTCATGATGACGCTCTATTGCTGATTGCCTGCTTTATGGCCGGAAATGGCTGCTGTGGCTTTAAGGTGGGCCCTGGGGGCCCCTGTGTGCACTTGGTGTTCAAGGCTCACTCCTCAGCATGCCGGGTGCTGTGCAGAGCAGCAGTTGCTTTGTTGCTCAGCTAACTCGACTTTTAGTAGCTTAAGCAAGAAGTTTCCTTTTTCCCCTCCACCACACCTTTCTACTGGACTGCAGGGTATTTTGGTGGTGGTTTTTTTTTTTTTTTTTTTTTTGGTTGGTTTTTTTTGGGTTATTTTGTTTTTCTTGAATTGTTTCAGCTTGGTTTTGGTCCAAGATCAGATAACCACTAAGAGTGGCAGCAGTGGTCACTCCAGCCAGTCCAAAACCTCGTGCAAAGCTGAATCAACAAGAAAAAGGACACCAAAATTCACCAGCTTCATCTGCAGTGAGGAGGGGACCAACACCAGCAGGTTCCCATCTGTTTTGCCCAAGCCACTGCATTAATTTTTTCCTCTTCCCTGAGACAAAAGCCAGCCACCATTCTGTCCTGCCATTGTCATGCAGCCAGCCTGTTTATTTCTCCCCCTAGCATCCTGAGGTTTTTTTGTTGCAGTGGGGGGGAGGGGGGGAGTAAGGTTCTGAAAGTTCAATATCTAGCATTTATTCATTTTTTTTCATGCCATGCAAGCACTTAGTTAGTTAATAAACAGGGTTTTTTTAGTTTCACCCACTGGTATTCATTTTCTCATTGGCAAAAGGGATTACTGAAGCCATTCCCTTCAGAGGAGACACTCATTCCAGAGTGTTTTCTCCTAAATCTGTCTCTAAACCAAGACAGACAGCCAGTGGCAGAGACAGGCAAAGTCTGCTGGGCTGACCCTGACACCTACACACTCCTCCCCTTGAACCTGGGAAAAGCAAAAGCTGATTTTGGCCGCAGCTTCCTCATGCTGACACCACAGCCCTGCCATGATGTGGGTGGTATGGAATCAAATACTGCCAGAAACTCCAGCCCGCTTCTCCATAACCATGACAGACACACTGCTGCCATACACTGACTGCTTGCACCTCCTATGCTTCACCTAAATAATGAGCCAAAATCAAATATTTGTGAGAGAAGATTTCATCCATCTTCTTTTCTCATCAGAATCAAGCTGCTTTTTGGTAGTTCTTTTTTCAAATTGGCTTCTGTATACAGTTGTCTGGCTTCTACAGCTTAACCAAAATATTCTATAGCAGAATGCTTAAGCCATTCTTCTAGAAAAGATGAGATGCGATTTCAGCTCCAAATTCCTATTTCTTGTTTCTCCAGTGAGTGCTGAAACATTAACTTCATATTCATAAGGCAAGTACTACAACAATTTTACTCTTATGCATCTCTGAAAGTAAAAGACTGGGACTCAGAATAACAGCTTCATGTAGATATAAACTCACAAACCTCCTATCTTTTTAATGGTTTCCCTAAACATGTTATCTCCACCCTCAGAGCAGACATGAATCTGCATTTTGAATGTTCAAATATCCAGCTGTAAGTCAAGGTCTTTATATTCATCCACATCACCAGAAAGATTGAAAAATAATTAACCTCACTGCTTGTAAAACAATGATAACTAGTCACCTATGAATTTTTCTAGTGGACTTCATTTTTCTGTAGGATATTCAACTGCAGAGTGGAAGTAATACACAAGAGCAGGGAATATAGAGAACCTACGGCTATGTTAACTAGTTCAGTGCCTAAGTTTCAGGTAGGACAGAGCTTATTTTCTTGCCATTACTGTGAGGGGCAGAACCCAGAGCCATTTGAGTGTTGTTACTCTGTGCCCCACGCATCATCCATGGGGCCACAGCTTCAGCTGGAGAGAAGGAGAGCATGAAGTGGAACTGCCACCATTTTGTTACTTTATTCCAGGGAAAGTGGATGGCAAGTGAAACAGTGGGATGGCTCCAGTCCTACGCTGGGGTTGGTGTGTCATTGTTTTTCTTGTCTTGGGCTTGGGGAGGGAATGTGGGTGCGGATGATTTGTGCACCGCTGTTCCTTTTTTTTCACCACAGGGGCATAAACACTTCCATTTGCCATTTTCTTTGTCTCAGAAGATGTCTGACTCGGGCTGTGGTGCAGTCGCCTTGAGTCAGACTCAGTGAGCATTTCTGCTTGCAAACACCCTGTTTTATACACTGTTGTTATTAGTATTGTTGCTGTTAGCATTTGTTTTCCTTATCTCATTGATGGCTTTTTTCAGCACATTTTTATTTCAATGCATAATCTCCACCTTTATCTCTCTCTCACTGAAGGGGACAGAGACCAGCTGTCTGGAGCTTAATTTCCAGTTGGTTTCAAAATACAACATTCAGAAATAATGATAAACTAGTGGTAAAACTTCTGAAGTTTTTTGTTTTCAGGGTTTGCGGGTTTTTTGCGAGGGGAGAGTGTTGTTTAAATATGGTCTCTTCAGCGTTATGCTTTTCATTCAAGGCTGGTGGATTTCATAAGAAGATGCAGAAAATTAGTGTAAACAGAAAATCATAAGCTAACCTCAATGACATCCATCACAACTACAAATGCAACTTTTAGATTAAAGTTTAACTTACGTCTCTCCTTTCTGAATAAACATTTTTAATGAGGAACCTCTGTTAGTCGCAGTGGCTTTTCCACCAAGTCCAACAATTAGTGCTGTTAATACAGAACTTTTTCCACCTGTAATTGAAGCATTGAACTTGTTTTAAAGAGAAGATATTGTAATTTCTACTCCAGCCATATTACAGTTTTTAACTTGCTATATATTCATGCATTAGAAGTCCAAATTCTGCCCTTATTGAACATATAAAATAACAATAATGCTAGTAAAGTATCTGCCATTTTCAAGGTTCTCCCTAAAAAAACCCAACATGCTGAGCCAACTTCTTACTTCTATTTAGCAAAAAATGTTGTATCAGAAGGAAGGAATCTCCCCTTTCTTAAAAGCAGACTGAAAACATGTATACAACAAAAGAAATCAAACACACATTACAATTTATCTAATTATCTGAAAGGTTTTGAGCTCTCTTTCAAAATTGATGTTTATTTTTTAAATTCTTTCTCCAGAAGAAACAAGATGGTATAAATAGGTATCACTTCCTTTTCCTATACTAGTTTCTATGCCCTGGTTTAGCTGGGATAGAGGTCCTTTTCTACCTAGTAGCTTGTGCTGTGTTTTGGGTTCAGCATGACAATAATGCTGATAACATGCTCATGCTTTGGTTGTTGCTAAGCAGTAAAGTTGAGGACCCTTCAGTGTCTCATACTCTGCCACTGAGGAGGTGCACAAGAGGCAGGAGGGAGCCTGGCCCGGAGAACTGACCCGAATTGGCCAAAGGGGTATTCCATGTAATAGAACGTCATGCCCAGCGCATAAACTGGGGGATGCTGTGCAGGAGCCATTGATTGCTGCTCACGGATGGGCTGGTTGTGAGCAACTGCATTATGTATAACTTGGTTTTCTTGCATTTTATTCCTCTCTTTCTTTCTGATTTTCATTACAGTAATTATTATATTTTATTTTATTTCAATTATTAAGCTGTTCTTACTCCAAACCACAGGTTTTACTTTTTTAAATTATCCTTCCTATCCCACTGGGGGACATGGGGAAGTGAGTGAGTGGCTGTATGATATTTATTTGCCAAAAGGGATTAAATGACAACAGTCCTTTCAAGCACCCAATGGGGGGCTCAATGGATTGATATAACTGACCAGAGTATGTTAAAACAAATTTGCTCTAAGGATTCATGATATTAGCTTAATAGTTGCTGATCACAGTGCTGATTTATTTTCTCTCAGAGCTGTTGTGCTGGTTCTCAGAGCTGAATCATGTACCACCTTCCTCATAGCATTCGCTCCCTACTTTGGTGTTTATCACCTTTGGGGCCTGGGCTAAGGCTGTAATTTTGAAGTACTCTGCAATGCTGGCTGATAAGATATGATACGATAAATGACATGATATGACATGACGGATCTGCTGGCACGCGGCACCACCATCATCCCTGGGCTGCGGGAGCCATCTAGCAGCAACTGTTCACAATTACACCTTTCACCCTTCCCAGAGCCAACTGAGAGAGGACACACCTTCCCCTCCTTCTCCAGGGTAACTACAACAGCTTCTCAAAATTTTGGATGTCCTCAGGAAGCTCAAACCATCAGGAAGCAGGATGTTGCTGAATGTGCTTCAGATCTAGTTTAGCATTATGCAACTATCAGCAATACTTCAACCCCCCACTACAATCACTGTGGCTTCTCCAAACTCATTGATGGGCACTGCAGGCACTTGGACAATTATAGTGCATTTAATAATAAACATGTAAGTACATTCAATTCAAATAAAAATTTATCCATTATTTAGCAATTAAAATATTTATATTCACATTATCTTTTGCAAAAATCCCCAATTTTAAGACCTAGCTCACCAGCCTTTAAGTACTGGGATAGACCAGTGTAGTACTTCATTTAAAAAGTGAATCCTTGTCCACACCTAAAAGATGGCCAGTAATTCTTTTTTAAATAAAAAACTACATCTTCTACATTATTAACAGAAGCGTTCTTTGACAAAGATGCTATGCAATTAATACTTACTTCCATTGGTTCCAATAACAAAATTGAGATTTGATCCAAACTGAAAAGGCCCCAGATTTGAATGGCACATGAAGTTCTTCAGCTGGATACTTTCAATTATCCCAACCTCGCCATCAGGCTAAAGAATGAACAATTAAACTCAAGTTATATATGCATTTGAATGAGATTAAGTTTATATACTTTAAACATAATAAGAAGTGTAAGACTGTATGATACAAAACCTTGGTTGTTGCAAGCCACAAGGAAACAGAAGGGTTTCACAGCACTGCATAAAGTCGCTGCTATAGAACAGTTATTTAGCAAAATAAAAAGTTACCAAAGCTGATCCCTTACACACAGCAACTTTCAGTTCTCCCTATTAGTAACTTACTATCAATACAACGTGAAATATTAAGACAATAGATCCACACAGTCCGCTGACCAAGTTAAAGCATGTTATTAAGGGCATTGTCCAAATGTCTTGTAAATACTGACAGGCTTGGGGTACCAACCACCTCTCTAGGAAGCTGTACTGGCTTTGGGTTGTGGTAGCAGGGGCAGGAAACTACAGGGGTGGTTCCCGTGAGAACCTGCCAGAACCTTTCCCATGTCTGACAGAGCCATTTCCATTCCCCAGGCACCCCCTAGGCAGACCCACTGCCAGCCAAGGCTGAGCCCATCAGCAACAGCAGTAGTGTCTCCAGGCTAAGAGCCAGGAAAGGGAAATTGCAATTGCAGCAACTGCAGCCAGAGAAGAGAGGAGTGAGAATATGTGAGAGAAGCAGCTCTGCAGACACCAAGGAGGGGCAGGAGGTCCTCCAGGCATCAGAGCAGAGATCCACCTGCAGCCCATGGAGAGCTCTGTGCTGGAGCAGGTGGATTCCCGAAGGAGGCTGTGACTCTATGGAAAGTCTACACTGGAGCAGTTTGCTGGGAGGACTTGTGAGCCCATCGGGGACCCACACTGGAACAGGCTGCTCCTGAGGGACTGCTACCTCTGGAAGGTATCCACACTGGAGCACAGAACGAATGTGCCTCCTCCCTCTGAAGAGGAATGAGTGCCAGAGACAACATACCTGACTGAAGCCCCCACTCCCCGTGCCTTGGGTTGGGGGGAGAAGAAAATTGGGAGTGAAGAGGAGCCAAGGACAGGTGGAGGGAAGGTGTTTTAAGATTTGGGTTCTCATTATCTCTCAAATATTGATTTGATTGTAAATAAATTCAGTTAATTTCCCCAGGCTGAGTCTGTTTTGCCCATAGAAGTCACTGGGGAGTGATCTCTCCCTGCCCTTATCTCAACCACAAGCATTTTGTTGTATTTTCTCTCCCCTGTCTAGGAAAGTAGGCCAGTGACAGAGTGGTTTTGGTGCACACCTGGCACCCAGAGAGGTTCAACCCCTCAGAGAAGCCTGGTCCAATGTCTTACCACTGGTAAAGAAATGCTTCCTAATGTCCAATCTAAATACACAGGACAGTATTTGCAATCTCAAAAATAATTTTTAAGGTCTTTTATCAAACTAAAATCCAACTACTAAAAGAAAAGCAGACAAAATAATATTCCTGTTTTCAAGTTTCTTTTCCATCAAAATTTGCATTTCAAACACTAGATGTTTTTTCAGATATCTGAAAGTGTCAGCAATGCAAAATAAACAATTATTTGGCACTTCTTTTAGTAAATAAAATAGTTTTCCAAATATTTTGTCTGCCTTTACTACAACCATAACTGAAATATACCACAGCTCTATCAAAATCCATTTCCTTCATTTACTTTGCATCTTCAGTAGTATTCCTTCTATTAAATCAGAATATTGTTATATTATGATTAATTGTCATCTATTATAACTATAGATGACCCAAAAAAAAAAGAATAACCTCATGCAGAAGTCCTTACCACAGACAGTATCCCTAGTTTCTTTTACTTTCTTCTACTGATGCCTACATCCAAGACATTTATTTCAATAGGCACAGAACTTTTCTTGTATCTTCATCTCTATGACATTTTATACTTACCAGCTGTGAAGGGGCACTACTATTAGCTGAGAATTCTAAAGTTTCTTCTTCATTAGACACATCATTATGTACATCTGTGTGTTCTTTTCTCTGCCTTTTCTGGGACCCAGGAGTTAAAACACTTCCTTCCTTTCTCTTACCCATGAGTACTGAAAAATGAAAATAATGAAATATTACAGGTTTCAGTTATCTAGGTGACAACACATCCACAGGTGATGCACAGAAATACCAAATTATTTACTTTGGTAAAACAAATATTAAACTCATAGCAAACATTGCAACAAATGCTTTCCCAGCTCTTAAATCTCAGTAACTTAAGGCTACGGTTACTATGAAGGAGTTGAATCAAAACAAAGGAAACACAGCTTCATTATTCTAATCAAGCTGAATAACTAAAATCAACCTTGATTCTGTTTTCCATGGTACATTAGACTTTGGAATACTTGCTAGAATTGTTTTTTAGTTAGAAATGGAGTCGAAGATTAGTGGTAAGAAGTACATAACTAACATAGTATAATCAGCAGCATCAATACAGGTTTGATTAAAGTCAGCTGTATGGCCAAAACTGAAGTGCATTAATTATTTGTGGTTGATAAAAGCTGAGAAAATTAATATGCGGAACACATAAAACTAGAATAAAGGAAAATTTAGATTCATACCTCTGTTCCTGAGCTGTTTCTTACACTACAAATTAGTAAAAAATTATCACGGTAAACAAAATGCTCCTAATAAAGGATAACTATTCTCTTTATATAGAGGACACATGTATAAATTTTCTCTACAAATCAATAAATAAAGCACAGTCTTCCAGCACTAATAGGACTGGTCTGAAATGAATCTTGCAAAAGTAACAAGCTTTACTAAAAAATACAAAAATCTTGTATTTTCTGTAATCATAAGCATATGGTATGGGTTTTAATTCCCTCAAAAGTACATATTACATTCTTCATACCTACAGACTCAAAGACCTACACAAAATACAGAAGTTGGCATGCTTGCCCTCAGTAGAAGCAAGGTGCTATTTACACAAATGCCATACACAATCCTTTTATTTGTCAGCAGTTAAAGCAGCTACTGCTAAATATCTAAAACAGGCTAAAACTATTATCAGTTGCATAGTTTTCTGATATCAAAACTTTTCTGAAATGGATTAGGTTTGCCTACTCAGCTTCATCTACAGCTCCCCTGTAAGAAAGATGACAACCAACTTTAATGCACAGCACCAGTTCAAGGAAAATTCAGAGGCAATAAATGTACTTTAACATTCACTCCTATAGAAAGACCACTGAATGACACATGGCCTAAGAATAGGCTGCTTATTTATTAAAAAAAAAATAAAAATGTGTAGGGTGCAGGAAAGAATGACCAGCATTAAAGACATAGCATGCCCAAAGTTTGTAACACATGTCTAAACATACTGGGGGCTTGGAGGCCAGAAGACTCCTAGTCATGGATACAGGTGATGACAACAAGCAAACACTTCCTTGTCCCTTGGGACAGATGGGACAATGCAGGAGAGAAGTCATACAGGTCAGCCTAACAGCTCCTGACGTGATCTCCTGGAGGGAGGTGACACGTTCTGTGAGAAATCCAGGCAGGTCAGCACAGCGGGTCCAGCTGTGCAGTGCACAGCCTCAGGACCCCAGGGGCTCCCTTGGCAAAGCCCTCCCAGAGCTTCTCAGTGGGTCTTGCTCCACATTCTCTCTGTTTTATGATTAGTTACTTTGAGAATCTACAGAGAACTCAATGAAATAAAGACTGCTGAAGCACAACTTCAGTCGCAAGAACTTGTGCTGCAATGGAGAGGAGCAGACTTTTTTCTCTCTTCTCATTCTGTCTCATCCCTCATCCCGTGTAAAAAGCAAGCAGCTTTTTACACAACAAAATAATAAATCACCTCAAGTCTTTGATTCTATGAAAAAGTAATGCAGGAAAGAACTTTTTTTTAACGTTAGTTAGGCGAGCTCCTAAACACTTCACCATACAGATCTGTATGCATGGGTCACTGCGGAGAAAGAGATGCTTTTCTGAGCAGTTTCCTTTTGTCAGCCTAATGCTCTGGTAAAACTATTGCCTGAATTCAACTGACAAGAGGCCAGACAGCTTAAACTACCAAGTATCACAGAGAACAGCATTTATTATAAGAGACACACGAGACATCAAAATTTCCTACCTCATTACAAAGAATATCTAATTTCTAGTCTATATGTTGTTGACTGCTTTATAAACAGTGTCTTATAATCCCCTTATTAATTTTCCATGGCATAGCATCTAAAAGATAAAGAAAAAACAGTATTAATCCCTTTCCATCATGTGGAATGTACAAAATTCAAAGAAAATGCAGAAATGCAATAAACTTGCCACCTGACACTCCAGCAACAACTTTGTATGGTAGGGATTTCTTTATCAAATATTACAGAAGGAAAAGAAAAAGGATGATTATATTTATTATTGATCATTATTATTACTATTATTATTATAATGATGATTCTTATTAAGTATTTACAGTAAAGCTACCATATCCACTTTATGTTATGTAGTTTAATACAACACACAAGGAACTCAAGGAGCAAATAAAACTTCATGATTCGGCTTACATATCTTTTGCTATGCTACTCTGGGTTTACTACAAAAACATGGCTTCATGCTCAAATTACTCAGACCAGGAAACAGTGACTTGCAAACTCTTTGCATCCATCACCCAAATATGAAGACAAGTATTCATGGAATCTGCTGTTCCATTAAAATCTTCCTCTAAAAAGAAGGGGAAACATAAGCTTTAAATGTTGTAATTAATAAGAGCCAAACTAAAGATGAGGGCTATGAGTTCCGTTGCTATACAATTTGAACATTTAAGGAAAAGAGAGTGTAAGAGAGGAAAACAGAACAAAATAATCTCATGTAATCTAATTATGAGGAAGGCAAAAAACAGAACTGTCAGCACCTCAAAACTGTTAAAGAGCTAGTACTGAAAACAAAACTTAACTGGAACTACAAGGAAACTCAGCCTCAGAAATTATGACAAATATCAGTGGATGCAGAACCTTCCCTGAGTACAAAAAACCCAAAAGGAGCAAGAAACCGACCACAACCACAAGGAACGCATTACTGAGATTTTACAAGACACAAGGTTTTAAAAGGCAGAGGAAGAAATAACCAACATTTTAAAAAATAAATACACAGAAAATGACATGTTTGAATTTTATCTTCATGTCATCTTGATATTTTTGACAGGAAAAGATTTTTTTTACATTAATAGCTCCCAAAACTCTTGCACCAAAGCACCCCTGATTTTCTACATTAAGTTTTTAATTGAAAAAACTATTGCTTTCAGTCTCAGCACTACTTACCCTAACTTTAACAACAGTTTGGGAATTACTATTCAAGGCAAAGGAAAAGCAGCTGATCCAAGCTATCTGAAGGTTATTAAAGTATGCAATTAAACTGGCAAAAAAATACATCAGTACACTTAAAAATATATAATAGACTACTGAGAAGCCAACAAAGGGCATTATTGACAAATGTTAACAAAAGGATTTTTTAACGGATCAGGTATCATTCCTAAAATCTGAAGTATAAAATATACTTTAGTATATTACAACATAAAGTAAGAATATGTTAATGGAAATTTGTGATGACAAAGTCAAGTTAATAATTCAAACAAGAACCCAACAGTCATTCAGGAAGAGAAATCAAGAGTACTGATTTAGTAAAACTTAAACTTCACTATCATGGAACATTAAGAGTATACAGTTAGGAATAAAAACTGGATCTATAATTGGGAGCAGGCAAGACATATTCAATTATAAAAACAATCAACAGATCACTTCAAATTACAACAAGCAATTGTTATGCATATAATGAGAGCATAAAAGAAAAATCCAAGTCCCAAATGTCCTGTATAAAACAATATGTTAGGAAAGTACTTACCCTGCACACATCAAAGGATAGGAAGGCAGAGGCTGCATCCACTGATATTCACCCATGTTCCAACTCAATCAATTACCTGTCTTTCCACAGTGTTCACTGCTATGGAGTTCCACAACTGTTTCCCTTTCCCCTGCCTGGCTGGTCACAGCTTGGCTCATACAGGGCTGACACAACCAACCCGCTGTCACCAAGGCTACACCACGGGCTTTCTAGCAGCCCCCGCTGGCCTGGTATCCACATAAGGTAGAAAGGTATCCCATCTGTCTTGTGGGACATCTACTTTAAACACTCTGGACGCAGCTCAGCTATAACCCTGCCTTTCACCCAGCTGGCAAAACAGAGGTAAAGCAAAGACATCTGAGCAGACCTATGGCAGGATGAACACAAGGTATGGTAAGGAGAGGAAGAAAATACTTGAGGTCTTTAGCTGATGTATAGTGCACTACATTTAACAGTCACAAAAACAGCAATAAAATTCCAAATTAACACTAACAGTTAATAATAATGAAGGAAGTACAACAAGTAGTGTTGTAAAAGGAGGTATTATTTCAGAGGGCTGAAGTCAGAAGCCCAGTCTTCAAGACACAGCAGTGGAGTGCTTTACATTTTTGGGACTATCTGAGGCAATGTTCCATGTTAGACTGTATGTCTGATGTTAACAACTCCTCCCCTAATACATTTGCAGCCAGTGCATAAGAAGCCTATACCATCCCATCAAACACTGCAGAAGCACTGCCTGACCCACAGAATCACAGAATGGGTAAGGCTGAAGGGACATAATGGGTCATCTGGTCCAACCTCCCTGCCTAAGCAGGGTCATCCTGGAGCACATAGCACAGGATTGCGTCCAGGCAGTTTGTGAGTATCTCCAGTAAGGGAGACTCCACAGACTCTCTGGGCGATCAGTTCCAGTTGGTGATCACCTGCACAGTAAAGATATTCCTTCTCATGTTCGGGTGGCACATCCTGCACATCAGTTTCTGCCCATTGCCTCCAGTTTTATTGCTCGGTACTCCCAAGGAGAGCCTGGTCCATCCTCTTGACACCCTCCCTTTAGACATTTATAGATTGAGGTCCCCTCTCAGCAATCTTTTCTCGAAGTTGAACAGGCCCAACTCTGTCAGCCTTCTCCTCATAAGAGAGATGCTTCCGTCCATTAATCATCTTTCACAGCCCTCCACTGGACCTCAATCTCTCTCTTGTACTGAGAAGCCCAGAACTGCACTGCGGCACCGAGGGCAGCTCTGCCTCTTCTAGAGACAGGGAAAATGAAAGTGGGGCAGAAATCCCCTCAAGTCCACCACTACCTGTTGCTCTTCCCAACACCGACCGGCCCGGAAGGCTCGTTCACCCCCTAGCAATGAGACACGGGTCCCTTGGCGGCTGGAACGCCCGTGCGGCCGCCGTCCGAGACGGGCACCCGAGGGAGCGCTCACACCCACGGGGCAGCGGGTGACAAACGCCAGCTCCGGCCGCTAACTGCCCCGCAGAGCCACCTGCGACAGAACCGCGGCGCCAGGCCGGGGCAGCGGGGCACGGGAGGAGCGGGGGCACGGGGGCACGGGGGCAGCGGGTGGAGCGGGGGAGCGGGGGCACAGGAGGAGCGGGGGCAGCGGGAGGAACGGGGGCACGGGGGGCAGCGGGTGGAGCGGGGGAGCGGGGGCACAGGAGGAGCGGGGGCACGGGACGAGCGGGAGGAGCGGGTGCAGCCGTTGTCCCGCCCTGCGGCCGCCAGGCCGCCCTCCCCTCCCTCCCTCCCAGTTGTCCAGAGAGCGCGGCGCGCCCGGACAGCGCCCGCCAGGATCTTATCCCGGCACGGGACGCCCGTCCCTTGTCTCCCCTCCCTTCGCCCCTCGCCCGCTCCGCGCCCCGTTACCTGGGACAGCTCCCGATCCCGGCGCGGCGCGGCGGACGCGGGGGGACGGGCCGGAGCGGGCGGAAGAGCGGCCGCCGCGAGTGCGGCGCCTGCGCGCTCCGCGTCCCGCGGGGCCCGTTTCCGTGCGCGCGCCATTTTCGGGTGTGGGGGCGGGGCGCTCGGCCGGGCGGAGCGGGAGCGGCGGGGCTCCCGCGGGCCCTCACCGGCCGGGCGCTCCCGCTGCTCCCCGCGGGGGCGGGCCCGCTCCCGCGCCGAGCCGAGCGGCCCAGGCAGCTCGGGCACGCCCGTTCCTGTGGGCGCGGTGCGCGGGGAGCGCCGGCGCAGCGGGGCGGGAGATTTAAACGCTGCGTGCGCGGAGCCCGCGCTCCCGGGCGGCTCGGGCTGCGCGCATCCCCCGGGAAGATCCGTGGGCGCTTGAGGAGGAATCTGCAGATGCTGGAGCGCCGCTGCTGTCCTTCGGGTGCGCAGGTTTATTGGCAAAGCTGTGCTCGGGTAACGCAGAGAGAGGGGAGAGTTGTTAAAAACATCAGGGCTTTCGTGTTTTCTCTGCCGTGTTTTTCTTCCCTTTTAAAGGCCCCTGGGTGAGACATAAAATATATGCTTAGCTGTCTTTGCAAGTTACCTTGGTCATATGTGAAACTATCTCTGTATGAATTTAATTTCAGCGTTAAATGCTTTCCGTGGTTATTTTTAAGTAATTGGCATATTTAGCAGTGTAAAAAAACTTAGTAGAGTAGAATGTAGTCTTAAAGCACTAAATAAGACATAAAAGCTTTATAGGTTTAGCACATTCTGGCCTAAAGAGACATTGAGAAGGTTTTGTTGCGGATGGTTATGTTTACTGTTAACGATCTTCAGTGATTTCTAAGTATATGAAAATATATCAAGTTTAGTCTTGCTTCTTTGGAAGTTGCTATCTCTTTAGGGTTGGAGGCTTGTGATGAACGAAGCTCTTAAATAAAACCCGAGTAGACAGATCATTCATTTTAAGAGTAGTTGAGCTATTTGTACATTGAATTCAAATTTAAATATTTTGTGAAATACACTCAAAGAAACCAAAGACTCCTACCAGTCTTGCAGGCTTTCATAACTCACCATTAGATATATATTCAATGTGATGTGAAAAACATAAGTCCTCAAATAGCTATATTTTATTAAAGTGGAAAAGTCGTCCCTTTTTCTTCTTTTTAGTTTTCAATTTTTATGCTTTTTTATTACTACTTGTAATCTAACCAGTTGTAGGGTGTTTGTAGTGTATTTGTCTTTCCCATTAATTACTATGTGACATTCCCTAACAATGTTTAGAAACTGACTGACAGTTGTTTTTTCAAGAAATTATATCGATGCAAACTAGCAGAAACCGAATTATAACATCAGAAAGACATCTCCCTTCTTTGTTAGGTGCTCTCTCACTGAAGATAAATTATTATGTTTGTCTTTTGGGAAGGTTTGGATGTTGCCCCTGTGCAACATCCAGAAGAAAGAAACTGATTATCCTGGACTTCAAGAAACTGTACTATGTAGTTGTATGCTTGATGTGTATTTTTAACTAATTTTTATGTGCTTGACACTGTCAATACTCTGTCTGCATACACCTAAAATGAGGTTGACTCATTGTAGTAGTTAAAGAAATGGATTAGAAACCTAATTTCTGTGGAAAGTTAATCTTAACATGAGAACTTGGTTTAAAAACCTGGAATTTTAAAGCCTTGCTTTAAAAACAGAATTAGAGTATAAAAGAATGCATCCTCCAAAGGCAGGCTTGGTGTTCTGACAGACTCTGGTGTTAAATGTGAGAGACCACACGGTGGCTTAGCTCCTCACATGTCTTAAGCAGATATCTGAACACTGGTAGGTCATCTAGTCTGATTTATTGTTCAGCTTATTAAAAATACAATTGTTCTGTTCAAAGAAGGTATTTGGTTTATTTTATTATAAACCATCTGTGAACTAGAGTCACTACGCTTAGAAGACTTGGTTGTAAGTGTTCTTGCCTCATAAAAGTAGAACTTACAGTGACAGAACTGTAAGTTCTTACAGTGACAGAACTTATCTTCTGAACCTCACAGTCATAATGCTTCACTTCATGTCACATGCTGAAACTGTTTTATTTTGTTTGGTCTTCACAGTTAAAATCTACCTTCTGATAACAAGGAAGTGAAAACAATGGGAGTGACTTACCTGTGGCAAATCCTTGAGCCTGTGAGACAACCTGTCAACATGAGTAGTCTCAGAGGGAAAACACTTGCTGTTGATTTGAGTTTGTGGGTTTGTGAAGCACAGACTGTTAAAAAGATGGTTGGAGTAGTTACCAAGCCACATCTCAGGTATCCATATCAATTATTCGAGCCAAACGTCTTGGAGCTGTATAATTTAAATATGTTACTTATTCAATAGACTTCTAAGAGTAGCTCTGAAATTCATATGACTGGTGTTTTGATTCAGTTATCACTTATGCTACATATGTAAAGGGTTTGAAGTTAGTTCTAAGTAGACCCCCATGTTGCATTAATTATGTTTAAATCATTCTTCAGGTATTTGAACAAACTTGAGGAATATGTATATATTTTTAATTTAATTGACTTATCTAAGGAATGAGAATTTCTAAGCATCTATAAGTTCAAAGCACTGTTCTCTGCAAACAGTGCTAACAATAATGAAAACATACACAAATTATCATCAGTGATTGTTGTTACCAGTTTTTAGTTACCAGTGTAGAATACTGAGTTACTACACGGTGTTACACACTCCTGTGACTTCTGTTGAGTTCAGCACAATCAGCATGATAAAAAATCTCAGCACGTTCTGAGAATAATGTCTTAAAATGTTTTATGCTTACAAACCCAAATGGATAATTAACTGTAAAACTGGCAGCATTACCGAAGTCATTACATCAGTCTGGTAGGATATCTGTGTGCAGTGGAATGGAAGCATCAGTCCAGACCTCCAAAGGAAGACAATGGGTTGAACAGATTTCTGAACATTTAAAAAAAATGTTTTCAGACAGCTGAAAATTGTTTTTAATATAATTTGTATTTTCAAGTAAGTTATTGTATGGATTGATTTTTTTACATCATTTGTGAAAATAGAACTAACCTCCAAAGACCAGCTTACTGTTTTTTGCTAGTAGTAACTGTACAAAATTAAATCTAGCGTAATGGTCTCTCCATGTCTGTCAAAGAGGTATATGTGTTTGATCTACTCCTTTTGAAACATTGATACTGGAATTACTGGTAAAGGCATATGTTGTTTGATATGACTGCTGTTAATTTTACTGTTGTAGTCCAAATATTTATTACTGCAGCCTTGTAAAACTCCACCCCTCAGTGGTGCTGGTTTGCATATGAAATAAATTGGCATAGTAATGGTATCTAAAAGTCTCTCCAATACTACAGCATTCAGTCACCTGATATGTACCTATATTGATAGATTTGGGGTTAATATTTGATATAAAAGAATCAATGTAATTATGTGTTTGGAGGCAGATTTTGGATATTGAATATATTTTTATTAAGCCTTTTAAGTTCACCTACATCTTTACACCCAAAAAAGATATTTTCTGTCCTTATGTGGTATTTTCTTGGGAATTTTGTAAAGCTGCTACAATTTCATAGTATGACAATTTCAACCAAAGACAGGAATATAGCTCAGAGATTGGTTTAGCTTGGGGGTGAGAGAATCACTGGAGGTAAAGACAATGCTAGGATCTTTCCAGTGGCAGGGTCACGAAAACATAAGGGATATACGGAAAAGGTCTGAAGAAATCAGTCTTACAAATAGTTCAGCTTATGAAACACTTTGCTTTATTGCAGAAACCTGTTTTTTCGGTTCTCTTTCTTTACATCAATGGGAATTAAACTAGTGTTTGTCATGGAGGGAGAGGCCCCCAGGCTGAAAGCAGACACCATGAGCAAGAGGAATGAGATGCGCTATGGGCCGTCAAAGAAAGCTGGAGCTGTAAGAACAGGGAGATCTTTATTTAAAGCCATGTTAAAAGAGGTGAGTAACTGAGTATTAAAGTATTTTTAATGTGATAGAAAGAAATCTTAAATACAGGAACTTGAAATAATTTGTAGCTTTTGCTACAACCACTCCTACTGCCAGGTAACAGGTTCTTTTTAAGAGATTCCTTTGGGGCACATTAGGGTGGAATGACACTGAATGACTCGTTTGTACATCTTTTACACTTGAGCCAGTTCTGTAAAGGAGGAAATTGGCAAGATAAAAAAAGCATTATCCCACCTCACAGGATCTGATTATTGTTAGCCTCACCCAGCTCAAAAAACAGCTTGTTGCTAAACAAAGGCTGTTTTTTGTTGGCATCCTCCCATGGTGGGTATCTATCTCCTGTGTCATACTGGATCAGAGGTTTCCCCAACACACACCTCCTCCTCTTTGGCTGGGGGTGCAGACCTGGCCTCAGCAAAGCACCTGCTGCTTTTTCAAGTGGCCAGTTGTTTGAGTCATTAACCGCTAACACTTCAGTGTCTCAAAGCTTTATGCACAACAAATGTAAGCAATTTTTTGAGGTTTGAAGGAATGTGCACATTCGAAGTCAGGCCTTACAGCACCTGTTAAGTGTTTATAGAAGAGAAACAATGTCAGAAAAATTTTCTCATTGATATGTTCCTGTGCATGTTGTGCTGTTTTGATTGACAAACATAACTGAGCATTAATTGCAAACTTTAACTTTGCTGTTCTTTTATGGTGTTAATATCTATACATCTTCATATCCTCCCACCCCCATTAGCCATTTTTGTCTACTCAAAATTTTATGAAGTAGAATTTATGGGCACTCAGGGCTTCACTAGACTTTACATACCAATTCATCCTTTGCCGCTGTGCTAATCTGAAGCTCCCTGCTTCCCCTGCCCGGCAGAGGCACAGTCAGCTGCGGGGATCACTCCCCTGGATCAGGGGAGTCGGGGAGCAGCTGAGGCAGAAAGTCACACTGCCTGTCTTGTTTGGGGGAGCGCCGGCGTCCGAGGAGGTAATGAGGGAGCCGACTCAAGGCTGGGAAAACAGTTTCAGTTTTAATGCAGGCTCCGGAGTGCTGTGTCCTCACCCCAAATCCTTGTCCCAAATTCCTCAGCCCCGGCTAGCTCTTTGATGGGGCGAGTAGGGCAGCAGGAAGCACCCCCCGCTGGACCCAGATGGGCTTTAGGGAGTGCCTCTGTGGGTTCTGAGGATGCTGCAGATCCCAACGACGGCGAAGTAAAGGAGAGACTCTTGCTGGGGGCTAAACCCCTAAGCTTTATAGTGACCCAGAGGGGCCCAACAGCAAGCGGACACAGCCAACCAACAAGAGCAGCGGAGAGGTGCCTGCAACAGTTTATATACTGGGAGGGAGGGGAACCGACTGTCCAAAAGGAAGACATTAAGGAGTGGCTCTTGCGGGGACCGACCTACGAGGGATCCAATGAGGGAGGAGCAGGGGAGGGACCCCAGATCCTCATCCAATCACCCGGTGCCCTGGATGGAAGCTTCCAGATGTAAGGGAAGGGACACCGAGTGATGGACAAGGCACCTGGGAGGGGACGGGGGAATGACTAAACAGTTTTATGGGTGACTGACACAGGAGGGAAGGCGGGAAAACTCAGGGAGAAACCAAATAGCATGCAAGGGTACATAAGAGCAAACCATTACAGAATGCAAATATAATAAAATCTAAAAACACAACTCCACACCGAGGAGCTCTGAATTACAGTGTCCAGCAGCCAAAAGTGGCCTTAAGGCTTTTGCAACATCTTAAATACCGGGGCGCTAACAAGGAGAAGGGAACGCCCATTGACCAATGGGGGGATTTGGGGGAGTGGAAGGTGAAAGGATAGATAGATACAAAAACCAATGGGGAAAACCTAAGGGCAGGACCCCGGCCCTCATTCAATCCCTTGACACCCAGGGTAGAAGATTCTGGAAGAATGGGATGGGGAGCCGGGTGATGGACAAGGTACCAGGGAAGAGAGAGGAGAGTGACTAAGCATTGACAGGGACATTGACATTGAGGGAACTGCAGGAAAACTCGGGGTGGAACCATTGGGTGGAGGGGCAAACCATTACAGAACTATTACAGAAATATAAAAATACAATACAACAATCCTTTATTCTAAAATTCTATAAGGAAGTATTTTCTCTGAAATTTGTAAGTATATATTGGTGTGTCTTGTACAGTGGTCCAGTTTTGGTAGGATGACAGCATTGTACTTTTCTGCTTGATACTCTTGGAGTTTGGCACCTGTTGGAGGATGTCTGTTCTGGCTCAGCATTACTGCTTGAGTAGACAGCATTACTTCTCAAAGATAATTCTCCTTTGTTACTACTCTTCTAAACACATCCTAAATATCTATTTAAAGTATAAAGATTTTTGTAAAGGAGTTTAGCCATTAATCATGCTGTGTTTAAGTCCTGTAATTAATACTTAGCTTTTCATGGATATCTACTTTTCACTGTTACAGGAAATTATTTTTTGCTTAAGTAGTGCTTTCATTAATGAGGTGTTATATAGACAGAACAACAGTAGCAGTTTTTAAATGCACTTGTGTCTGAAAAAATGCATGCTAATAAGTGAATTTAATAGCTCAGCATTCAACCTCTTCCCTTTGTGTTCCTTCTTCTAGTGTCTTGAAATGCTGGAGTGTTTAGGTGTCCCTTGGGTTCAAGCGGCTGGAGAAGCAGAGGCAATGTGTGCCTACCTAAATGCAAAAGGACTTGTTGATGGCTGCCTTACCAATGATGGAGATGTTTTCTTGTATGGAGCTCAAACAGTTTATAGGAACTTTGCTATGAATGCTAAGGTAATGTACCTCACCCTGTTCCCACTCTTTCTATAGGCTCTTTACAGAAATGTAAATAGAAAGAAGGGACTTGAAAAAAAATACTTACATGTTATTAAACTTACCTTGTAGTTAGATTTGTTTGAAATAGTATGTTTAAGACAGAAACATTTTATTTGATTCACTGGTAATTCTTGTGTTGGCTGTGAGAGGAAAACTACTGAGAACAGGTTAATATTACCTGTGTTTGTAGTACCCTGTGGTGTCTCATATAAAGCTAAATAGCAATTTTTTTTCCTATTTCCTCTTTTATTGTGGAGAAGTTGAATGAAGTAATTGCTTCCTATAAATTGTCCCCTTAGGTCATACGAGAGTGATCAGCCTCCTGGGGCTAATAAGTGTTCACATACTTATGTCTTACAGGTTCATTTTATTATGAATATACTTGCAATTAATGCTGTTCTTCCCAATCGATTATGAATAGTGTAGGGATTGTACATCTTTATCACAATCAGTTTTTGTGATCATTCAAAAAAACAAATAATTTATGGCCTTAAACTGAAGTGTTCGTTTGTTAAGAATACAATTTTCCAGAAATGGTGAAAGGCTACCCCAAATTTCTGTAATTTATACTGTCCATCTGAAAGTCTTGTTGAAAAAATACATTGGAGATAAAAAAAAATCAATAGAACAAAAGAAGTGCACTATAAATAATTAACTCTAAAAAATAATTAGGATTGATAGACAGTTATTTGCTTTGGTGACACCATGTTTGAGTTCTTCCTTGGCCTGGTTCTTTCATTCAGCTTCCTTGTCATTTATCATCAACAGTGAAGGCAAGCTTAATCTTTCAGGTGTACTTATATACATATATAGGTCAGCATAAAAAATAATTTGTGAGTGTGCAGGGGGCACTCTGTCAGGGGCAGCTGTTCTAGCAA
Organism: Taeniopygia guttata; assembly: GCF_048771995.1. Classification (NCBI taxonomy): domain Eukaryota; kingdom Metazoa; phylum Chordata; class Aves; order Passeriformes; family Estrildidae; genus Taeniopygia; species Taeniopygia guttata. The sequence goes on along the minus strand of NC_133027.1, from coordinate 13,018,132 downwards.
AATGGATCACTTTAGTTTGTTGGCTTGTGGGGGGATTTTTTTTGTCATGATTGAGGAAGAAGGCAGTGGCCTATATTTTAATTAATGTTAATCTTGATTCCATTTTGTATTTGAGTCCCTTTACCTTTCAAATATTCCTGTATCTTATGCCTAATATGTTAGGTAACATTTTTATTCTTTTTCATTTTACTTAAGTAGTGCATTGAAATGTTTACATGCATTTTAAAAACTTCACTTCCTGAAATGACTTGGCACAGCCACTAGGATTTGATAATGTTCATTTTGCCACACTTTTTTCTACAGGTAGTAAACAATAAAAACACCTAGAGTCATAGAATATACTGACTTGGAAGTGACCCATCAGGATCATTGAGTCCAACTCCTGGCCCTGCACAGGACATCCCCAGGGTCACCATGTACCTGAGAGCTTTGTCCAAACACTTTTTGAAGTGTGTCAGGTGTGTCTTGGTGCTGTGACCACTTCCCTGGGGAGCCTGTTCCAGTAACCAACCACCTTTTGGGTGAAACACATTTTCCTGATACTCAACCCAAACCCCCCCAACACAGTTTCATGCTGCTTCCTCAAGTCCTGTCACTGGTCACCAGAGTGAAAAGATCAGAGATCAGTGTCTGCCCCTCTCATTCCACTTGTGAGGATGTTGAAAGCTGCAGTGAGGTCTCTGCTCAGTCTCCTCCAGGCTGAAGAGACGAAAAAACTTCAGCCACTCCTCGTACAGCTTCCTCTCAAGGCGTTTCACCATCTTTGTTACCTCCTTTGGATGCTCTGTAATGACTTAATGAATTTTTAATATTGTGGCACCCCAAAATTGCCCCAGCACTGGAGGTGAGGTTGCCCCAGTGCAGAGCAGAGCAGGACAATCCCTCCCTTGCCTGGCTGGCGATGCTGTCCCTGATGTCCCCAGGACAGGGATGGCCCTCCTGGCTGCCAGGGCATTGCTGGTTCATGTTCAACTTGCCATCCACCAGGACCCCCAAGTCCCTTTCCATGGCACTGCTCTCCAGCCTCTCATTGCCCAGTCTGTGCACACAGCCAGGGTTACCCCGTGCCAGGTGCAGAATCCAGCACTTCCCCTTGTGAAACATCATGTGCTTGGTGACTCATCGCTCTAGTTTCTCTCACTGCCTTTCAGGGAGCCAACAACTCCTCCCAATTTAGTGTTGTTGGTAAACTTACTTAGTGTTCCTTCCAGTCCTGAAATTGAATTTGGTATCAAATTCGGGGTAATAATGAAGATGTTGAGCAGTAGGCTGAGGATAGGAGCCCTGTGGAACTCCTCTTGTGAGAGGCTGCCAGCTTGATTTAACCCTATCCACTGTGACTCTTTGTGCGTGAGCCAGTTGCTCACCTGTTGTGTAACGTGGTTATCCAGCTGTGTGCTGGACCTCTTGTCTTATTTTAGTTTTTTTCAACAGTTGATGCCCATACTTGAAGTTCCAGTACTGTAGTTGTTCATGTGGTGTCCATGCATTACATTATAAATTTTAATGGCAATTTTTTTTTTTTTTCTGTTAGACCCCTCTTATGGGGTAGACCTCTTTCCTGTGGGTGTGGGTGAATAGAGGTGAGTAACCAGTCCAAATGGAACATGACTCAGGGCAGTTCCTTCCCTGTAACAGAAATAATATGTAATAAATTTCTCTTGCAGGATCCACATCTTGACAGTTACACGATGTCCTCTATTAAAGAGAAACTCGGTTGTGACAGAGAGTCTTTGATTGGGCTAGCAGTTCTTCTGGGCTGTGATTATCTTCCAAAGGTAAGCAATATAATTATTTTTATTTGACACTTACACTGTCTTGAAAAACAACAAAGTGTTTCGAGAGAGAATGTGCATGCTGGGAAAGCTTATGCAATGTGTGATTACTGAGATCCAGTAGATGTATAGGAAGTCACTGTAAATTCTGTTTGTAAAAGGTTAAAGATATTCAGAATGGTTCATGAACATCAGTCTTTCTAAGACTCTTTTGTGTTGTTCCAAACCTTTTCTATAATGGAGGTGAAGGTAAAAGTTTAGATGCTGATTGCATTGAGCCAAGGTGTGAGAACTCGATTGTTTATGAGGATGCTTTGTAACAAGTCACATACAAGTGCATCCCTGGCAGAGGAGCTGTGCAAAACAGGAAAAAATGGCTTTGTCTGTGCTCTTTGGAAGACTTAGTAGTGGTGGTTTTGAGCTGTAGTTATTAGTAAAGGCAGTTCTGGATGCAGTTTGGATGTATTGCTGTTCCATTGCTTGTAAATATATAATTTACGAAGAATTAGAAGTGATACATTTGGAAGTTCACCTAATTAATTGTGAGGAATCTCACTCATTACTACTTCACTTCTTTATTTTTTTCTTTCCTGTAAACTCTTGATTTCTTTTTTGATAATTTGAACAGAAGCTGTTGCAATGGCTATTTGAAAGGGGAGGGATGAAACTTGATTTCCATACAGTTCATGTAGGCAATGATTGCTCTCATTCAGGCGTGCAGCAGATACCTCGTTATTCTTAAATAATTATGTGTCAGATTAAACTGTCCTTTGAACAACTGATACTGTAAACCTTTCATTATTTTTGGGGGGGATTTGTTTTTTTTTTGTTTGTTTGTTTGTTTTAATTTTGCTTCTGTTATAGGAATCTGTAAATAGTTTGTTACCACTGTAAAGAGAGGGAGTAAAAAAACCAGTGGATAATCAGTAGTTATTGTACCACAATAACTTCTGGAATGCCAAGTTCTTACATAGTGTTAAAATGTCACAATTATGTGATGGCAGATAGATCCTTTGAGTTATTGCAGCTCGGCAAAGTAGATTAAGACAGAAACTTGTAAAGAAAGCTGAATTATGGGAGTCCATTGGGAATGGAGATTGGCAGAACAGATAAATGAGAGTACCACGCTATAATTGTACTTGTTTTGTTGAAAACACATCAAAATAATGCTTTCCTTGCAGAAGCTGAATATCTGACTTTACTTGAATGTCTGACTCTAGTCCAATGAGAACTTGGTTTGAAATGCAGATTTATTTTATATGGTTCTATGTATTCAATTGTGCCATTACAACTGAATAAATTTAGATTTATTTGTTATGATGCTGTAGAAAGTGCACTCAATACAATCTTCTTAGTCAGGTGTATTGATTCTTGGCAAAATAGGGTGAAGATGTAAAGAACTGGAAAGCAATATGTGTGTGTTCTAAATCGTAGTCTGATACAGTAGTCTGGATCAGAAGGAACCCCTGAAGTTCACTTCGTCCAACCCCCTGAAGTGAGGGATATCTTCAATTAAATCAGGTCACTCAGAGCCCGATTCCAGCCTTACCTTGTATATTTCCAGAACGGAGCATCTATCACCTGCCTGGGCAACTGTGCCAGTGTTTCGTACTTCATTGTAACTTCTCTATTCTGAATCAAACTTTTTAGTTTATTATTGCTTCCTGCTTCCTTCTTTGCCTTGTTTTATCTCAGGTGCTGTTTAGCATAAGAACAACTTATGTATTACACTAGCACTGCAGCTGTAATCTATCACCTTCTCTTGGCCCTTAAACTTGGTCAAAAATATTTTTCTCAGTTTATTCTCAACATCTGGAATAACTTTTTGTCATCACTCTCTGCTATGTAATAAAGATGTTTTTGTGAGAATATGAATATTTTGTTTCTAATTAAATAATATTTCATATTTTTCTACAGGGGGTTCCAGGAGTTGGGAAGGAGCAAGCTTTAAAGTTAATTGAGACTCTGCAAGGTGAAAACTTATTGCAAAGGTAAAATGGAATTTATTGCTTTTTTATTCAAAGACTTAATAGTATGTACTTCAACTCCAGGACAACATTTGTAATTGTTTTAAGTTAGGGAGGATATTACCACATTCCTTATCTTGTGTTTGCTAAAGGAATTGGGTGTTTTGCTAGGCAAATCTCTTACTTGTTTTAAACATTAGCTGGCTCCTAACTCTTGAGCTAGTAGGTATCAGTTGTTATATTGGAGTGAAAGTTGTGGGCACTGATGAGACGTGCTCGTTTTTAGATTAGGAGTTGCAATACCAAGTGCTTTCTATGTTTGTTATCATCATGTGTGTGAATTCTAGAAATCTGACATGATGTACTGCAAAAGAACCCTGTTTCATAAGTTGGAAAACTGTTTCTTGGATAAATGCTTGACAAGTATAAAGAAATTATTTTTCAGTGGTTTAAGTGTGAAAGCTAAAAATATTTCTTGATCCTTTTAACATCATCCTTTTAGGTTTGAGCAGTGGAAGGATCAATTTCACTATGATGATAATCCACTTTTGGTTGTTAAAAGGGTAATTCACTGTTCAGAGTGCCATCATCCAGGTCAGTGTGAAAAGTGCTGAGCCGTACTTTTAGCCTAATTGTTTACTTTTTATTATGGGGTGATGGGTTTTGTTTTATTGGATTATGGGGTTTTTTCTACTAGCGTTATAATGCTTTTCAGCTTCCATCTTCATGTTTTCAATATTGTGTATATGTACCCTTATATAAACATTTCTAAGGCTTGGGACTGATTTTCTTCAAATGTGTAACTAGTTGACAGCAGATGGAATGTTATCGTAATGCTGTTGTGGGATCCCAGATATTTGCCTTTTTAACATGATCAATAAAGACAGCATGTTATACTCTATACATCCTGGCAACTATTTATTTAGTTGCTTGAACTGGTCCTGCATCAAAGGACTGAATCTCATCATTGATGAGGTATGCGGCAGTGTTTTTTCAAGAAGAAATTAATCCCAAGTATGATGCCTGATTTTGGTATCATCTTTGATTAGTGAACTCATTCAAATACATCATTTGGTGAAGGAAAAGCCTGATTCAAATATATTACTTATATGTGCTTTTCCAGGTTATCACACATTACTTCTGTAGTTTTCTGATAAAAAGCTTCCAGCTTAAGATCTGAAACTGTTGAGGGAAAAGTCTTCAGAAAAATGAAAGCCTGCATGTCTTTTTCAGTTTTTACTATAGATTCATAAATGCAACTAATGCACTCAGATCTGCTTACAGCTGCCATTTACATCACAGTCATACATGTTCTGAGCTTTGTATTTGCAATATTGCCTTTATAGCTTTGGAGATTTTGGGAATCCCTTTTCTCCTCACTTTATGTGTCTGTTGCTATAGGATCTTACAAGGACCACGAGCACAACGGATGTAAATTCTGTGAAAGTGTGAGATGCTGCAAACCCCATGACTCCAAACTCTGCTGCCCATGTGAATGGCATCGGTGGGAGCGAGTGAAACAAGCAAACTCAGTGGAGGACAGTATCAGAAAGTAGGAATGGCCTGAGAATTTAACTGCTTTTCCCTGCATTCATATGCAGGGTGAGCATTTAGGTGCTGCATTTTCCCCATTTGTCCTCAGTTCCTAACACATTTGTTTTTACCTCCAGAAAAGCCATGAGTTGTGAGGGCTTTCCATTTTCTGAGGTAACAAACAAGACTACTTAATATAAATTGTTATAATCAATTAGTTTCAATTTCAGCTTTTTATCCTCTCTTAAACTGTTTCTTTTTTGTTTTATCTCGAGGTTACCCAAGAGTTTCTTGTAAACAAGAATAAATTGACCAACATAAAAGAATGTCAAAGGCCAAATTTATTGTCCTTTCAGGTATGTAACAAAATTATGAATATTCAGCTTTGTACTCTTTTATTTATTACTAAGGAAGGCATCTGTGATAATGATGATCTTTGTTGGTAATTTTGTTTGAAATAAGAACTAAAGAATCTTGCTACAACATCTTAATATACCTCACTGTTTTGAAAGCCTAAAATTGAACTTTGGAAAAAATCAGTTGCTGTAAATAGGTAGATAGAAAAGTGGAAGAAAGAGAAAGCTCGCTTGTCATTGTTTTGTTTTTCATTGCTAGATGGGGGTGAGAGTGTTAATATATGCCCATTAGCATTGTTTTCTAGGAAGGCTTTTTACTTGTTTTTTATTGGCATAATCTTTTACAATGTTTCATTTTTTGGGTTTGATGACAGTGTAAGAATTACAGATAGTAAAATAGATCATAGTCAAACAATGTGGCTTTAATGAAAATCCATGTTCATTGTCTCACATGTGAAATCTGTAACTTTCACAGCTCCTAGTAGAGATGATGTGAACCTGACAAGGTGTTTAACAGCTGCCTTATCTCTGCTGCTGCCACCACACAGCTGATCCGTAGTCACTGACAGCTGAGGAATGTGCCCTGCTAGGGATGGCCATTCCCTCCCTTGGCAGTCAGGTGTTGTTGGGCATTACACCAATGTATAAATGCACTCTAGAGATTTTAAGTATTTAGCCCAGTGTCCCAACTACATAACTATCTAACAGAATAAATAATGTTTTAAAGTATGGAATTTTCTTTTATACAAACAGCTGTTTGCTTCAGAGAAGATGGAATGGCCCAAACATTATGCTTGTAAGAAGCTGTTTGCACTTTTGACACGTTATGATATGATCCAGAGAAAATCTGGATACACTGACTCAAAACAACTGCAGGCAATACGGTAATGTAGCTTGATTCCTTGCACTTAATATGTTTACTTCTGCTGGCAGATAAAAACCACAAGGTTTTTCGGAAAAAAAAGAAATACAGTTTTCTTCTATCTTTGTTTCAAGTTTTGTGCTTGTTTTGAATAGAGGTAAAAATTCAGATCAGTGCACTAATTCTACTACTGCTGCACAAAGTAATACATAGAGCAGTTTCATTCTAAATGGCAGTGCTTGGGTTCTCCTGTGGTTGCTTTTTGCTCCTTGTCCTTGGACCTGCCTTGGTCCTATGCTCAGGTTCTTAGCAGATATTTAATTGAATTCTGTGTCTCAAAGTAAGAGTTCAGGCTTAGAAATTAGCAACTGCAAATTCAGTCATAATCTCTGATTGCTTATCAGACCTATCAGCTGTCATTGTACTATGTGTCAACACTACTTTTCATTCAGGACTGCTACATTTAGGAATGTAAAAATGGCCAGGTATACTGTTATTAAAATGGACATGCAGGGAAGAAAAAGCAAGATAAGCATGTAATTACTTTCACCCAGAATAATTTCCCACCATCCAGATTTCTATTACTTAGGAATTTACTGAGTCAGAATTAGCATTTTCTTATTCTGTCAGCCTTCAGTGTAATTTTTTTAATGATCTAATCTTTTCGTAAACTTAAGTCAACTTCCAGAATCTACAGCGTCTGTTGGCAAATCTGAACTTCACTTTGTGAAGGGAATTGTGACTTATTTTATCTGATGATTTTGTTTCCCAAATGAAACCCAAATTCTCCCTGCCTCCCTAATTCTTTTATTGGTTAGTAATTTTTCCATGCTAGTCAAGGTTTTTAGACATTAATTTTGGGGCACAGCAGCACAGTCAAGAGCAGTGTGATAGTATCACTTCTGGGTCGATGTGTCATATCTTGAATTAGTATCATATATGTGTCACCATAGATGTGTCATATCTTGATCTATTCAGTGTTGGCTTTCAAAAGATTGGGGAGACTGGTTGGAGAATGCTTTTTAAATAGATTGGCAAGATAAATTACCAGCATTTACCTTGATGAATGAATTAATTGACATTCTCTGTTTATAGCACTTTCTGATATTTCAGGAGTTTAAAAGAGAGATGGTGCATGCTCTGGAAGATTTTTTTTGTTAACAAGTGTTTAAAAGTGCAGTAATGGTCAGCAGGATCAGCATGATCCTACTCTTCATGCATAGGATGCTATTAAACTGGGGTGTAGATAGTCTTTTTAGAAAAATCTCAGTGACTGACTGGCCCTGCTCAGTTCAAGTTGTGTCTCTCCTCATGGTCTCATGCAAAAGATAAAAATGACCCTATCTAGTCATTCAGAAAATTACTGTCCAGGACAACAGCTTTCTCTGGATTTGGTATCTTAAAATCATAGAATCATTTAGTTTGGAGAAGTCCAGCCATTAACCTGACACTGACAAGTCCACCACTAAACCATGTACCTCAGTTCCATATCTACACATCTTTTAAATTAAATATCTCCAGAGATGGTGGCTCAACCACTTCTCCGGGCAGTTTGTTCCAATGCTTGACAACCCTTTCCATGAAGAAGTTGTTTCTAATATCCAGTCTAGTCCTCCCCTGGTACAGCTTGAGGCGTTTCCTTTTCTTTCTTATCACTTGTTACTTAAGAGAAGAGACTGACCCCCACCTGGCTGCAGCCTCCTTTCAGGCTGTTGCAGAGGGCCATGAGGCCTGCCCTGGACTAAACACCCCCAGCTTCCTCAACTACTCCTTTCACACTTGTGCTCCAGCTCCTTCATCAACTGCACTGCCCTGGTCTGGACGTGCTCCAGCACATCCAGTACCACCCCTTGTGGTGAGGGGCCCAGAAATAGACACAGGATTTGAGGTGTGGCCGCACCAGTGCTGAGTGCAGGTGGACAATCACTGCCCTGGTCTTGCTGGCCGCTCTATTGCTGATCCAGTCCAGGATGCCACTGGCCTTCTTGACCACCTGGGCACACTCTGGCTCATGTTCAGCTGCTGTTGACCATCACCTCCAGATCCTTTTGCTCTTGGCCACTTCCCAGCTACTCCTCCCCAGCCTGTAGTGCTGCAGGGGCTGTTGTGACCCAAGGGCAGCACTTGGCCTTGTTGAACCTCATACAATTGGCCTCAGCATCAGTCCGGCCTGTCCAGACCCCTCTGCAGAGCCTTCCTGACCTCCAGCAGGTCAACACTCCTGCCCAACTTGGTGTTGTCTGTGAACTGACTGAACTGACTGAACTGCTTTTGATCCTCTCCTGTAGGTCACTGATAAATACATTAAACAGGAGTGGCCCCAGTAGTGAGCCCTGGGGAGCCACATCAGTCACTGACATCCTGCTGGATTTAACTTCACTCACCACGCCCTCTGGGCTTGACCATACAAACCATTTTTTACCCACTGCACCTATCCCAGATATGAGCAGCCAGTTTCCCCAGGAGAAAGCTGTGGGAGATGGCATCAAAGGTTTTACTGAAGTCTAAGGCAGACAATATCCACAGCTATCCCCTTATGCCCCTGAGTGGGTCACCCTGTCAAAGAAGGAGATCGGGTTGGTCAAGCAGGACCTGCCTTTCGGGCAGGTCAGCTGAAGATACCAAACTGATGTTTGTAGGAGATTGCATTAGATTTGTGTCTTACAGAAGGGCTTTTTTATTTTGTGTGAATGTTCTTCTGAGTGTCAAATAAAAATGTTTCAGTGGTCAAATCTGTACTCCAAATCTTACTGTAGAGAGAGTAGTGTATTTTTTAAAACATGTAGTAATTTCAATTTTATGAGAAGTTTTGGTTGGTTTTTTTTCTCTTAATCATTCCAAATTAGAATATTGAAATATTTTTAGATTTAATCTAGATTTAAATCATTTAATGGACTTCCTCTTCTTACAGGATTGTTAAGACACGTGTTAAAAATGGAATTCCTTGTTTTGAAATTGAATGGCAAAAACCAGGTGGGTCTGGTTTCCATGTACATTATGGAACAAAACAGTCATAGAAAAAGATAAAATCAAGCTTTAAAGAGGACAAGAGTTTGGCAACACTCTAAGACAATGGAATCTGGGCAAGATTGGAGACTGTTCTGTGGAAATAACAGGAAATGTGCATCAAATTTCACATACCCTGAAAGAAAAAGCAATGCTTTAAAGAAAACAAATTTACCTAGAAAGCAAGGGACTCAGTCTTCAGCTACTTTTTCTGGTACTTGTAAATAAGACCTGAACTGTGTATTTCATACCTTATTTCACTATGTACCTGAAGCTGTCACTGTTTACTAGCTAGAAAATTTTCTGTGCTGCCAGACTCCTCCCTGTAGTATGTCCGTTTATGCCGGGAGACTGGCAGCAAAAAAAAGACTTCACTTGTAGATAAATCTCAAATATCATACTCTTGAATTTTTATGTACCTTCTTTGTATTCAGGTCTTTGCTGTTTGGTTTTCCATTCCATACTTTGACATTCATATCAAAAGTACATTCATTACTTTTTCAGAACATTATGTTGATCCAGAAGATGAGCCTGTGGAGTTGTTTGTAGTAACAGTAGAAGAAGAGACTTTGTTTCAGGCTGCTTATCCTGATGTTGTTGCCCTCTATGAAGTGGAAAAGTCAAACATTCTTCAGAAGAAACAGAAAAGTGAGTCCAGAAGCTTATTTCTTGTGAATTTATGTGTCTTGCCAGAATGCAAAAAAGAAAAAAAACATTTCTCCCTCTTTTGAACAATATAATGCCAAAGCAAGATGAGGTCATGATACCTCACAGGGACTGTGCTTTAATCTTACAATTCTGTACTTTTGCACTAAAAAATATGAACTGTGATTTATATGCTATTCAAAGTGCACTTTTTATTATTTTTCTTTTCAGAAAAGAAAGACAGATCAGAAGAAAAGGTGTTACCAAATTCTTGTGATGAAATTACCAGTCTTCTGTCTCAAATTAATATAAAGCCTACACACAGAATTCTTCCTGTGCAACACTCCATGTCAGATACAAAAGCTCCCCCAGAAGGTCAGACTCAGCAGAGAAGTACTGAATCAAAAGACGTAGCATTACCTTCATCTTCCTGCATAGCACCAGTTCATGTGTCAGCATCAGCAGCTGCTCTTGCTGATTCATCTGTGCCCTCACAATGCACTAAGTATTCAGGGATATCATCCTCTTCCTTTGTACCAGCTGGTCTGCAACTGAGCAGTACTGATGGGAAAGAAACCTCCTACAGCACTTCATCAGCCCATAGAGGTGATGACCATGATTCAGCAGCTGACTTAACCACATGCATAAAATACTCACATCCACTAAATCACAAAACAGTAAGAAATAGCTCAGAGTATTCTGATGTTACACAGTCTGATATGCATTCTGATAGTGAAGATGATTTGTTCTCAAATGATGCTGTGGGACAACTTCAGGAGTGGTCTTTAAGGGAGCGAATACTTAAGAAGGCTCCCATTTCATCACAGCCTTTTTCTGAAAATGCAGTGCAACTGGAGTCTTTGAATTGTTTTAAACAAACAAAAGAAACATTGAATCCTGATAGAAATCATGTCTCTTCCTCATGTCAGTTAAATAACATTGTGCAGAAAAATAAAAATGTTCTATCAGAAAACTCTGTGAGTGAAGGCAGTGTACATATCTATCAGGATGCATACGAAAAAGCTGACATCCTGGCTGAAATGGTGCAAAAACACCCTTATAGAAGTGTTTCAGCATCTCTAGCTTTCGATGGGCAAACAACAGAGACACTTCATCCTGGGTGTGAAATGCTTCCAGAGTCTCAAACGCCAGCAGATGCAACTGGCTGTCACATTAAAGAAGCTTGTATTGAAACTACTTGGAAGGCTTCTTTTAAAAAGAGTGTCTGTCAGAACAGATACTCTTCTAGCGACAGTGATGATGGGCACATGGATAAAATCCTTGTTTATGAGCAGCAGAAAAGGCAACTGAACCCTGGCCAATTTAAAAAATGTTTTACAAAGAAAAAGAGTAGCACTGTTTCTAGCAAAAGGACAAAGAGTGACTCAGCCCTTACAATTGAAGGGAAGACGAAAATGACCAATTTAAAGAAAGCTGTTAACAGTTTCTCAGTGCAAGTAGCTCCAAAATCATCCTCTCTAGAAGTCAATTGTTCCCAAAGTCCAGAGCAACCAATTGAAAGGTTGGGTTCTGATCCCACACAGGAAGAGAAAAGTGCTGTTCTGACTTATGCGTGGGCAGACAGTCCCCTTCCCCTGACTGAAAGACTGAAAGGAAGAATCAAAATCAATTAGGCTCTCCATAAAATAGATTATGATAGCAATTAATTATCAGTTAACTTGCGTTCATGAAGAGTTCTTTCTCAAAGTTTCTGCAGTATGCTCTATCAATCTTAAATGGACACAGTTTTAACGACTAGGAATTTTTGGCATTGGAGCTGAAGTTTGAAACTAAAATGATAACAACAGTACCAAACAGTTGATTGTAGGCAAGTACCAGTCATTCTGCGTATGTTTACATTCTAAACATGATACATAAGCATCAGAATACAATGTGCAAGGATAAGGGAGATTTATTTAAGAAAAAGGGTTTTTTTCCCAATCAATTGTGCAGATTTTGTGTACAGCTATTAGTCTTGCTTACAAAAACACTTACTAGAACAGCACCTAGACAACATGATGCAGCATTTTTAAACTGAAATCCTCCTCCACTAATTTAATTTTGCAAGTTTTGAAATGGGTTTTGAAATTTTGTGTTTCTGGTTGTGTTGACCATCTCTGAAGGACCAGATAGAGACACACAGCAGATGTACCTCACAGGGTAGATAAATTTCTATCTGCCATGCCCCATAATAAGCTGTACTTTGGGGGTGTGCCTCTTCCAAAGAGTGGAATAAGCCATGTAAAGATACTCTGGTGTTGTAGCTGTCATATCTAATATTTAAGGAAATTTGATGACTGATTTAATTAAATTTAATTAGGGCATTTTTGTTAAAGAAAGTTGAAATCCCATCTAAAATTCACTTCAATTCATAATAGAGTGAATGTTAAATTACAGAAAATCTAATTATCATATTGCGAGTTTTTTGAATAATATAATGTTTGGGTTTTTTTAAAAAGGGAAACGAGTACAATTACAGTTTGTTTTGAAGTGCTCGTCCTACCTCTTTATTGCAGAAGCAATCTCTGTTCATTCACCAAAAAAGTTGTCCTCAACAGTTGCCTATTGAAGGAATGCCTTGTCTGTATTAAGTGTTTGTAACTTTTTCTGTGCACCAGGTAGAAGGAAGACAATTCTTGCCAAGACATATTGTTAACAGGAGAAATTTAGTGTATCTGTGCCATAGTGAAAATATCAGTTCTTCATCATGGTCAAGGACCAAGTTTGGAAGCTGAATTCCAGATGTGTTTAAGGAAGACATAGGTAGCCTGTAGCTAATACAGTCTGTAATTAGACAAAATGGTAATTTCTTAGTTTACTCTAATAAACTAAGTGGGAAGATGGAAGCATTTTATTTATAATTCATATTCCAAATGAGAGATGTATTCTGGAAATGAAAAAAAAAAATATTGGAAACTTATTAACTTATTTTCAGTTTTGAAGATGATCTTTGTCTTCTGGAGCCTCTTAAGCACCCAGCTGATGTGAGAAGGTAGCTGGAAGAATAGTGTTGTGAAGGAGAATAAGAGTCACCTGGGAATTTTAAAGAGAGAGATTCATAGCCTGACAGAATGGTTTGGGTTGGAGGGGACCTTAAAAACATCTAGTTCCAACCCCTGTGTGCTATAGGCAGGGAACCATTCCTTATGCAGTGGTCAGTAATGGATGTGAGTGGGATTTTTTTTGTGGAAAAACATTGGTTGTGGTTATGTATGATTTTTTTTCCTTGCTGATGATTTTGAATACTGAAAGTTGAAATCAAGTGTTTAAATTTTCATTAATAAAAATGGCAACATCATGTGAACACACTCACTTTTGTTCCCTCCCAGAGTGTGGGAATGTGCTCTTTTGTTGGGTGGGTCATTCAGTTTCACCCACACTATGTGGATTTCTGTGATTTAGAGCTTTCTTTAGAATCAAGGGGCCGGAGTGGATTTTGGAGGGAATTTTCTCTGTTTTCCAAATCTGTTTGAGATGGCTGCTATAATGGTTGAGTAGATGAAAATACTGTCAGGATTTTGTGAATGATGAAAAGTGAGAAATTAGATATATTAAGAACTGCAGAGGAAAAAAATATTATGTTGCTGATTTTTCCTGCTAATTAATTTGGTTTCACAAGTACAATTCAAACATGAAAAGCAGAAAATTCTCCATTTTTTTCATATATAATGCATCTAAAAGTTGTGCCAATTTTCTGCCACTACTTTAGAAGCAGCAATAGATGGGGGGAGGGGGTGGGGGGAGCCCAACTGTGTAGAATGCTCCCTCCTATTTAGGCTGTAGCCGCTCATTGCAATAAATAAAAACATTTATCATTGAGGGTGACTGCTTGAATTAAACTTGTGATTCAGTAAATAAAAACATTTATCATTGAGGGTGACTGCTTGAATTAAACCTGTGATTCATTACAGAAGGGTAATTACAGTTTTTTAATTGTTTTGGTTTCTCGTCTTTATGTAATTTACTCAGTCTAAAGATTAGGGATGGTTTTTCTTTGGAGCTTTTTACTGTGCTGACTGCTTTGCAACCTCTCACACTTGTGAGAATGATGTTTAAGTAAATTGAGGGGGTGTAACATAACTTTCTTCTGCAGAGAATGTTTCTCCACGATTATGTTAAACTGCCTGTAAGAATAAATCAGTTGATGCATCAGCCTCATGAGCCTGAATAGATTTTCATTTATCATCTGTCCTGATCCGTCTGAATAGGCCCTACCAGGGTGCTTCATACAAAGTAATAAAAATGTAGCTACTTTAAAGGTGGGGCAGGTTAGGGGCTCATAGTTTTTCAAGTCATTTTCTGAAAGGTTTTCTGCACAACTGCTGTCCCAACCCGAGTACTTCACCTGATCTGTCACTCTTGCTGGCATCCCTCTATCTTGAATGATGCTCACAGAGATATAAAGCAGTCATAGGTTCTGTCTTAGAAGGGTAAATATTATTTCCACTTATAAACAGTATTAAACATTAAATGTAGCTCATTTTTCAGCGTAGCTTGACAAAGGGAAACATTTACTTGGCATTCCTTAGGATTGTAACTCACTATTTCAGGTCCACAAAAAAACAAGAAAGGAAGATAAATGCTGTTCACATGGAATGTATACATAGAGTGCTAGAAAAAAATACAATTTAAAAGATCACCTTTCAATGTCTCTGTATCCCATTGTCATCTTTCCATTGGTAGAGATTACTGAAATACTTATCCATGTGTGAACCTGCCTAACACAAAAATTTGATGTACATAATAAATCCATTGTTAGTTAACCAAGAAATTTCCTAATATGAGAAGAGATTTATTTAACTTGAAACCTGCACAGCCTTTGCTCTGTGCTGTTGTGTCAAGGGAGATGCTTGGAAATGGAGTGGCAAAAGAGACTAATGGCAGCTGTTACTTGAGACAAGATAGTCTTTTCATGTCTAAAAAGGTGTCAGGCCCTGCCATATTATAAGAGCAGATAAAAGGAAACTACAGTTAGAATATTACTGGGAGTTGTTGTAAACCCAAGTGCTACTGACGAAACCGTAAACTCGGTGCTAGATTTAGCGCTTTTTCCTTCAGGAAACAAAACACTTTAACTGTTTCAAGAAAACAAAATTACAACGGGTGACAGAACCACTCTGCACAGTTCTCCTGCTCATGTATCCTGCATTATAGCTACCATCAGTACTGAATTTAATCTAATCACACAGGAAACTTTAAAAGTTCTTTAAGCCCAAGCTTTGTCTCCAACCCTGCCCCAATTTCCCTTGACCAAGTTGTAGAGGTTTTGCTGTGTCAGAGACTGAACACAATGGGAGAAAGGGCTATACCTTTCAAATTCTTGTTCATTAAAAACAGCTAGCCCTACTAAAATTCCTGATGGATATTTAATTTTCATCAGCTGCCTGAATAAAAATCAATTAAGGAAAAGAAGTTAATCAGGAATATTTTAAATACCAATATTGTGTAGAAGTAGCTCTGCATTAGTATTTGTTATTTTAATATTTTAAAATGCAATTTGCTCTGCTAGAGCACCTCTGCAGTCAAGCTTGAAGCCCAACTAGTTGCCTCACCAAATATTTCTCACAAATGTTGTATCTGTGGTTGTTTTTGGATATTCTTTGGCACGTGGTAGAAGGAACTGTGAATGTCATCTGTTTTGGATAATTTCAGGGGCTAATAGATGAGCGCTTGCATGCTATCTTTGTCCTCCATCCCAAAATCCCAGAGTTGCCCTGGCAGTGACAACACAACAACAGATAGACGAGATAGGGCCAACCCTCGAAAAGGTCCAAGTCTAAACTGCCTCAAAACCATGAAATTTGTGGTCCCCTTTGAGGCTGAATTCAGACTGTCTTTCAGTCCAACATGAATGCAACATCCCAGAGCACACTTAGCCTTTAAGCCTCTCTGTCTCTCAGCCCACTGCAGTGTGTTGTAAACATTTTCTTTGAACCTTTTGCACTGGAGAGTTAAATTCATTGCTTCATCTACAGCTGGGTGGGAAAGAGCCCTGAACTTGGTCTCAGAATCCCCAAAACGTGGAGTTTAATGGAACAAAGGGCTTCAAGAGTGACAGCCACATGCATATCTAATGTACAGGGGCTTCATAGGACTTTTATCTCCAGACTAATGTGTTGCTAGTTTTTCTAATTATTGAATGGCTTCTTTACCAAATCAGACCTGCCAGTTTGAAATGTGGAACAGTCTAATTTCTGCTAATTAGGGCCAGCCATGCCTTCCAGATGGAAAGAAATCAGCAGTGGTTCTGCTGACAGTCTGCTGGGCATCCAGCTCACATGTGCTGCCCTAAGCTGTGATGTGGTCTGTCTCTGTCGGTCAGTCACATCAAAGAATACCAGGGTGCAGGAGGGGTACATGAGGATGTAAAGGCTTTGCCTTGAGGAGTTACCAAAAAACTCAGAAAGGTGATGCTGATATTACAGAGCAGTTCAGGAAATAGAACAGAAGAGCAGGAAATAGTACAGGGCGGTGGCATAGGGCATATATGAATCCTGAATACCCAAGCACTTGTGTTGGCAGATTTGGTATAGCCTCCTGGGAAAGCCCAAGGCATGCAGATCAGCAGCTCTGCCTTGGTACAAACCCAGCCAAACTGTTGTCCTCCCTGTCTATGGCTCCTACAATGATTTTTAGTGAGTCATGCACAGCCTAACATCTACTCCTACTTTTCTATTACCTTTTAACCTGAAAAATACAAGCTTTTACAGCATGGTTTCAGATAGTGATTTGTGTTCGCTGTGTTTATTATTTATCATGAGATGTGTAGGATTTGTAGATGTTCTTCCTATCAGTCACGTCCAAGGGAAGGTGATGAGTTTGTGCTCATGCATCTCCAAGCAGAAATACACCATTGTTCTGGCATCTACTGAAATGCCATCATCAAAGAAGATGTCACCTTGTTTCCCCTTCTAAAAATCCCTTTTCTTCTTGCAGATTTCTTAAAATTTGCAGGAAAGATGTTTGGGAAAAGTTGTAGCCTCATGATTTTTGTTTGTTATTTCTAAAGAAATACTGTTTTCAGTTGATGGCACTTTGTTGTTTTTCTGACTATTGAAGTCATTTGCTGACTGCTATGGTTTTTAGTATGTTAATGGTAAAAACTCATAGAATATGTTATTCTTCTGTTCTGGTTTAAGAATATTTCTTTTAGCAATACCAGAAGAAAAATAATCTAAAATAATCATATTCATAAAGGCATTCTGAGATGTAATAATGAAAGCAAGCAGGATGAACAGTGATATTTTCTGTTTGGGGCTGGGGTGGCTTTCTCTGCTTCAAAGGCCAGGTTTCTATTTACCAAACAAACCTTTATCCTGAACCTTCTAATCCAGCACCTTCCACATTGTAATCTCTGGTACTAGTGGTTCAGAAAGTGGGCTAAAAAATATCCTGTATTAATCTGTTGATTTCTATATAACAACCTAGCGTATTTAATAAAAAAAATTTAAAAGGCCAGTAATTCTTTGCTTGTTCTGTTCTCAACAGCTCGCCAATGAGGTGTAACAGAGAGAATATTTCTCTCCCCATACTGATAAGCTGAAGAATAACTGTATTAAATGGATATGTGGCTCTGGCATTGAAAATGTTTGAATTTTTACAGAGAACTGAACAAATCCACCAAGATTATATTCCTTACAATAATAGTGGGTGTTATCTTGCAAAAACTTCTTTGTGATAGTATATTTACCTTGTAAGATATCAGTAATTTAAGTGTGAGGTTTTTTTTTTCCTTTTCTGCTACGAAAGCAAACTGTGTGAGGAAGCCATAAGCTACAGATTCAGGAAAAATCGCTATTAACAATCATTGTTGGTGACTTCCAGTGGCCAGGGCACTCTCACCACAGAAGCCAAAGACTTGGAGCTGCTCTGACATGACAGTGAGCAGGGAGATTTCAAAACTGTGGGGTCCTCATCTATGTGGGTATCCACATGATCTGGTATGACTCTCTTGTATGGAAATCTTACAACCTTGCTACTCGTGCCTGGGGAAAAGACCCGAGTTTGAATATTGTGATTAACTGGTGATATAACTTGGAATACAACCCAAGCAAGTGACTGTGGCAGGATGAATGTTTCAGAGAGGGAATATATTAAAAATCTGACCAACAGAAGAGCCACTGAGGTACAAAGTGTCCATGGTGGAGACAGAAGTTACCAGCAAAGATATTCTGGGAAGTCCCACCAGACCCAGCCAAGGACACCTTGTGAAGGTCAGGGTCCCCAGCCAACTCCTCCCAGACTTTGTCTTGTCCAGCCCAACCAAGAGCTTTCTTACTGCAGTCTATCCTCTTTCAAGTTCCAAATAAAGTTCACCTAACAAAACCTCTCTGCAGTTTTTCATTTAACAAAACACAGTGCTAGGATTTCCCCTTATAAATAAAGTACAGTGCAATTGTGGGGGTTATAACTCTTGCTCTTCTAGTCAATTTAATTGATCAAGTATTCTATTACATCACTAAAACTATTCATAAAAAACTCCAGCACATGGTACCTCTTAGGAAAGTAATTATGTCTGCAGAATGACAGCCAATAGTAAAAATGGGTACAGCATCTTTCTGGAGAACACACAATATAGGAAGTGCACATTAAAAAATTGCTCTAAATGTGATTCAAGCTAAGAAGCCAGTTTTTGATTGCTATTATATCAATCACAATAGCTCATAGTTTGGCAATGAAAAGGAGTGGCTTATTTTAAGTGCTCTTTTATTAATTTATTGTCACAGATCTCACTTTAATAGCAACATTATGTGATCACATATTTTATTTATGGATTATTTGAAGAATCGGTTTTGCAGATATTCGGATTAGTGGGCTATCAAACCATTAGCCAAATAAATCTAAAGGTAATAAAACTCACAGGAAGATAGATGGCTTTCTTTTTCTTGTTCTTTTCAGCTAATTCAGGCTAATTTAAGCCTTTCACAGAATGGTGATAATGAAGGATTTGTTCTCAGCAGCGTTATGGCAGGTGATTTGCATTTGAAAGTTTGACACATTTATAGGCCTTTGATCTTTTCCCCTCAGTGCTTGTGCCCCTGGCCAGACACCTACCTGCATGTTTTACCAGGTGGAAGATCTAGGAGCAAAAGTAGCTCTGAGAGTCACCCTGAAGATGTACACTAGAAAAAAATAATTAAACTATTTGTGTCCAGAAAACATTTTATTGCAGAATTTGAGTGGCCTTTATATAACACTAGAAATAAAAGACATTGAGACTTCTATTATTAGAGTTTATTTTAAATTAGAGAAAGTCCTCATGGAAAATTTTAAAGAATACAGTCTGGTGGTCCACTAGCCATAAAGATTAGCTTCTTATATAAGTCTGAATTTACTATTGAAAAGAACTTCTTGCTTCAGAACACTTGAAGAATTTTGACACTAAGTAAGAAAAGACTGTGGCAGCCATGGAGCCACTTCTTAAATATTATTTAATTTTTTGCTTTGCTAAAAAAAAAAAAGAAAACAAAAAATTAACTCTCTGGGCAAGAGAGTTATCTTTGGGCTAGAAGAGGAAGCCTTGATAAAAAAATCAGGGTGTTCCTGACGCCATGAGCATGTGTGAGTATAATCAAACACACAACCCTAGGATATATAAAAGATGTTCTGAGTATTTACTATCTGACCCCAATGTAAGTAGGAAGTCTCAGGATTCAGTAGGAACATAGCTTAGTATTTGAAACAGGAGCATTGTATCCCTCATGATTTTTAAAAAATTTCACAAAACTAGCTGATTCCTTTGCTGGATCGTAATGATGAATTCCAGGTATGTGAGCCAGTGCCCCATTTCATTCTCATCTCAGATTTGATTCCTAATGTATTCTTTTCACTAATTAAAAATTTCCCTGGATGAAATTCCTTCCTGTTCCATTAGCAAATGATATTTCTATAAATTGAGCTTTTCCTCTGAAAGAATACAAGGCTTGGTAGGTTCCTTGGAGGAGAACAGGCAGTCTGATCTCAGGAAAGCTCCAAGGATGGAGGTGTGTGGCCAAATAGCCTCAGGCTCTAGGCTTTATTTGGGAAGATGCAGGTCACCACCCCAGAATACTTGGCCTTTTTAAAGCTGTGTAATGAGTACTGATTAGCCATTGTCTGGAGTACACTGAAGGTAGCAGGGACTATGTAAATGTTAGCTTACTTTGGATGCACATCAAGAGTGAAATACCAATAAGCCCTTCTGAATTCCTGATTGGTTTGGTTTTTTTTTTTTAACTGCCTCCATCTCCTTTAAAAGATGCTCCTTCAACTTAAGAGTTAACGTCACGTTGAATGTACTTGAAAATTCAGTTCTGGGTACATTTTGTTCTTCAAAAGGGAACGCCATCCATCTGTGTTACTTTGCTTTCAAGTGATCACAGAATGTCAGATACCAGATAAGAGCGAGACACTGATGAACGCGCATCCCAGCCTGACAGGGCAGGTCAATGTCAGGGAAATCAACGTTTTCCTATTTTTTTTCTTTGTTTTTATTTTTACTACAACCCGTTTGCCAATATTTACTGTAGAAAATCACTTCTCTGGAAGCTCAAGTGGCTAAAAGCAGTATCACCCGGAGAATTTAGATTTAATTGATTTCTATTTCCGTCTCCATTTTATACAGTCTTTTAAGCTGTGGTGGGCATTTTAGAGATCCCTGCAGAGAGGTAATTCCTCCCCTGGCACAGCCTCTGTGCAAGGAAGCGAGAGATTTGGGGAGCAAGAGCAGAAAACGGGGCCTTTTTGTGATCATGCGGGTGGGTGGCAGGGCGGGGAAGGGACACTGGTGACCTGATTTCCCGTGCTGACTGTGACCCCACTGTGCCGCCCCCACGGACCCGGCTGCGCTGCTTGCCCGGCACTGCGGCAAAGGGGATGCTAAGGTGTGGGAATCCAGGGCTTCCCTCTGGCTGCCCTGGCAGGTCTGGGACCCTGGCAGGGGTCAGGAACCCCCCTGGACAGAGCCCCGAGAGACAGTCTGTGATCTCTGTCCATGGAGAGGAGTTTTCAATCTTACAGGATGAATTACAAGCTTTGAGTGTTTGATAAGAGTAATAATCAAGTGTGGCACGGGTGCAAAAGTAAAATTTTAGATTTCTAGATTAGGGGTTCAGAGGGGACAAGATGGAGGAATTGGGTGTGTCTTGTCCTTTTCCTCCTTCTTCATGCCCTCCATGTTTCACTGTAGTGTTGGCATTTTTCTATTGGTTTAGGCTGGGGACACACTGTTCAACGTAGATGATAGATATTGGCACATTATTGTAAATATAGCACACGTAGTTTCTGGTATATAATGTTTGTAACATCCCACTGGGGGCAGAGCCCCGCACACTGCCCTGCAGGACAGACCTGCGGCAGGGCAGCAGAATATGTTAGAGATAAGCAAGAATAAACAACCTTGAAAACAGCACAGACGAATTATGGCTTCTTTTTTGGCAACGGGGCAGAAAGACAGAGACTTTCTACAATCTCGGAATCACCAATACCCACAGATTCCGACACTAAGGGAGCGGAGTGGTAGCCAGGACCAGCTGCCTCCTGGATTTGCATACCTGTTGTTGTGAGATCTACCTGCTTATTCATGCATGCACCACTTTTACACATCCCAATTACCATTAAGCAAGCAGGAACTCAGGCAGGGTGCAAACCAGATGTCTGTGTCTCTTCAGAGTGATGGGACAGCAGCACACAGCTAAATGGGCTCGCAGAATGAAGGCAAGCTGAGGGTTTGATTGGTAATCCTTTTTTCCCTCTAGTTCTACATTTTACCTTCTCGTTGTTTGACCTGATGATAGAGTCATAAGTTTGACTTATTGGTCTATACTTAAGTATTCTCGGTTGGAGTTTAGGCTTTTTACTCTTTTCTGTGTTTAAAAACAGAAATAAAAAAATAGTTTTCTAAACAGCAGGGACCTAAAGTAATTTTTTTTTCAACTTTACAACCTTAACTGAGTCCCTATCTGTAACTATATACTAAAACAATATATTTGATAGGCTGTGCTTAGGACTGCCTAAAAAACTTGTTTCAAGTGGATAATTAAATGTTTCCTGCTTCTAAGTTGACTTTATCCACGCAACTGAGTAGATAAAGAGAGATGTATGACTGTATGAGCAGGAGATGTCAAGAAATGGCATAATTTTCTACTGTCAGTACCAAGAAGAACTCTGAGTAAACGCAAAAAAAAAAAAAATCCAGAAATAAGCATCTCATTCAGATTCATCAATAGCCTGAAGGCCAGACTTGGGGGTTTTTGGTGGGATTGAATGTGATTAAAATTAAGATTTAGCCACTTGCCAAGAAATCTATGATTGCAGTTTGAAATCAATGGTCCTTACCCAAGGCTAACCACATGTACTGAAAGGTGCTCAGACACACAGCATTTTATTTCAGAATGTGAAATATGTAAGTGCTAAATAAAATCTGTAATCTGACACTTGCATGTTGTCTCTTATCCAGACTATTGATCCATTTCATAATTATTTAACTGCTCTGAGACTTTGCCCAGAGCATAACTTCATTTAGCATGTAGATGAAACATGGTTTCTGTTAGCAGCACACAGCACACTGATGAAGAGGTTCAGTAGACATAAAGGAACAGCCTGAGCTGAAATGTAACCACAGAAATTGAAAAATAGCTCCCTTCCTAAACACACAGCTTCAGCTCTGCATTCAACTACAGTCACAACTGAGCTTCCAAAGCAATTTTCCTGGCTATTGGAATTTCTTGTAATATTTACCTCATTTTGGAAAAATTCATCCTGTTGCAAAATGAATGCATGAAAGCCCATTTTAATAGCAGGAAAGCAGGAGTACAAACCCTTAGGTGCTATTCCAGCACCTATATTTTTATTAAGGCCTGTGAAACCACTGTTACACATGGCAATCATCCCACTGTTCATGGGACAGTAGAAGAAACACTTGGGGACAAAATATATTGTACTTCACAATTTATTAAATATTAATGTATTTTTTTGGGTAGGAAAAGAGGTACAGCTGATCTTGAAATACTTGCAACAGGTCACCCTCCACCTCTCCCATGAAAAACAGAGATATATCCACTCCATTACAGCAGACAACAGTTTTTAAAACTAAACGTGAAAGCTGACATAATTAGCTGCACTAAGTGCTAACAGAGTTTTCTTGCAGAAACAGCTTCTATTATTTTGATAATATCTGTTACTTCTCATTTCTGATCAAAATGAACCTTATTAGGCTCTCCTTCCTCCCCCAGCTTCTGGCTGAAGTAGCCAGTGGACATTAAAGACCAACCACATAGTCAAACCTCCTTTCAACTTCTGTTAACAGGGGTATTAAAAAGACATTCCTAAATATCAGCTGAAAACCACTAGGTAATAAACTCTCTACTTAAAAGGTGGGTAGGTGTAAATTCCACACGTAGGGCTTTTCATCTGGGAAGCCAGTTGCTTGGAGATCAGATGTTTTAAATGAATTGCGGAGCTGATGTCACTTGTCAGTCGATGGGGACTGACACTATTTGGAGGATCAAATACTTACATTTGAGGATGTAAAGCAAATAGATAAGTCCTGATCCTGCCAGCCCAACACCAGAGAAATGCTTGTTCCCTGTGTAAAGCCCTGGAGAAATCAGTGATACTCACTTGACTGTTTCTTCTCCATGAGCAGGGTTCAGTTTGGATATTTTGGAGTTGCACCCTTGAGAACATTAAAAATTCTACACGTTTATGGCAGGATTTTTTAAACATCATTAGAACTAGACTATTTCTCATTTTACTACAAATTAATAACAACAGTTTCTTTTGTGCTAGCCACAGATTTGCTTGACCAAAGATGGTCTAGTTGTCTAATAACAATTAGACATCTATTTTACATGTTATTTTCATTGACTATAGTAAGGGTTTTGGCCTCCCTCTTATAGGCCTGGATTAAGAATTGGTCCTTGCTCTCTTACTGCCTTTTTTCTCTCTAGGAACTGTAAGTGACTATGCATCTGCATTCTTCAGCATACTGACCTCAAAAAAACCCCAAATATATGGATGTGTTGACCAGCTTGCTTTTTCAGAAGCCTTATTTGTTTCAGTTGAGGTTGGACCCAGATTAAACCTTCTTCTACAAGTAGGAAGGAAGCTTCAAGGTCTAAAAGTTCTAAAAAAAAAAAAAAAACCTATCCAAACTGAGGCAAAGTCTTAAAAAGGAGAGAAGCGTTGTCTGGTGGCTAATATGAGTCTGGATAACAAATGTGGTGAATCTTTTCCTTCCTTTATTGCCAGCTTGGATGTAAACAGAGGTGTTCAACACTGTTTTTCAGAAGTGTTGAACACCTGCTGCGTCTGCTGAACTTAGTAAGACCTGCAGCTGCTTGCCCCACATTTTATATGTGGTGATTGACTCCTTGTGCAGGAAGGCCACAGACACATCCACAGCGAGCCGAGGTGTTGCAGCCAATACTTAGGGAACTGTTTGTAAAAGAGGAGGTGAAGTGACTTTAAAAGCTTTTGGGAGATGTATTTTTTTTTTATTACCTCACAAACTCCAAGATAAGACTGTATCATCTATGTGCTCTACAATGACATTAGTATGATCTGCTTCTGTTGAAAAATAAGCCTAGACTTCTGTCCTGATTGTAAAGGAGGCTCACTGTGATGAGATGAGTGTTATTTAAACACATTTATCCATGTTTATTCAGTTTCAGCCTGCATTCTTCCTAGCCACTATACCAGTGGGTATAGTAGCTGGTTTGATACGAGTGAGTTTTTTACTCACTGTCTGTTTCTCCTACCAAAATTACAGCATGGTGGAAATGCATTCTAATATAGAAAAAAAAAAAAATCAGTTGTAAATTGCTGTACACAAAAATGCATTTTTTTAATACCATACATAATCATGCCATATTATCTGGACTTCTTATTTTAAATGTAAAACCTGAAGCTCTAGAAATTTTCTATACTGTGGGTGGTTTGGGTTTTTTAAATAGAAAATTTTTTGCTCCTTCCATGCACCCATATTCTTGTGATGAATTCAAAAATATGAGCAAGGAACGTTTCATTTTAAAGGAGATGAAGATTGAGATGTTAGCCTTTGTACTGTAGAACAGATTATTGAAATGAAAACTACCAGTCAAGAAGAAAATGCCTTATAATTTTTTTGTCAATTCATATTTCATTGGTGTTGTCAGCCTAGTATCTCACTTTCCTTCAATGTTTTGACATTAATGGACAAAAAGGAAATTCTTAAAATTTGGAGGAGGCAGAATAAAATAAAGATTGCAAAACTTTTGTTTTCCTTTTTCTGTGTATTTACTGTCTAGGAAGGGGCCACCTGAAATACTAGACTTTCTTAGTACTTCAATGAGACCATCCAGTTGCCATAGGGTTTAGAAAAATAAATCAGGTATCCAGCCTGTAGACTTACCTTCCTCTGTATGATACTTTTTAAAGCGTTATAAATAACACTGAGAACTGTTCTACCATTCCTATTGATTTTTGCATGTTATAATTTTCTTAAATATTTTGCAAGATAATCTCCTAAGTGAGAATTCTCATTCTTGTGGGTGCAAATGTAGCATTGTCCAAAATGAATTAATCCAAGAGCAGCAACATGCCACGAGACTCTGCTGACTTATGCAGGCTGTGGGTCACACCAGGATCACGGAGAGGTGTTACAAAGCTTCCCAATTCAGCCAAAACTGAGGCACGCTTCATTTGAGTCTTTTTCGGGAAGCTGGGGGCTGTGGCCAGATATGGGTGGCTAGTTTTCCAAACAGAACCCCTGTCTGCATCTCCACCAGCAGGGCAAACAGGGCACAGCCCCTTCTTTGGCTCTGAAGATGTGCTGAGGCAACACTTGCTTTAGTCTGGGGAAACCCTTTGCTCACCCCTGTGCCCTTGGGGGCCTCTGCTGGACCACAGCCAGGCAGCCTTTGGGACATAAACAGGCATGCCCAAGCTAAAACAGTGTCAGGGAGCACAATGGTCATAAAAAGGATGCACTACAACTGCAAGGCATTAGCCTCATAATATCTATTAATATAGAAAAGCCTGTACAGTTTTCTTGCTTGTGTTAACAGTTCACAAAAGCATAAGCTTACAAGATCCAGTGATTTTCATGCAACCACATGCAACATCTCCATACTCTCATACCCTGCCTTGGTTGCTCTAGACATTTACTCATAAAATATAAGAAAATATATAGTTATTGCTACACTTTGCATTCCTCTTCCCTGCCTAATCTCCTCTGAATCCCAATATATAAGAACACAGAGATGAAATCAGACTGTGTTAATCTCTCATTCACAGCAAAAATCTGTACAAAATCTTGTATGTGCACAAATCCTTTCCCCCCTTGGTGTCTGAGCAACACTTTCTGCGATTTACCCATAAATTAACTGGTGAGGTACAATATTTGCAGTCAGCAAACAAGTGACTTGTTGAAGTTTTTGCTTCTAAATTTGACTGCATTAAATTGCTATTTGGTTCCAAAATGAAACTGCTGTACAGAACAGTATATATATATGCTCACTATGTGTATTTTTAATATATTTATATATTCCATATGTATATATTATGTACATGTAGACATGTATACATACATATATTGGGAAGCTTCTTTTCCTTTTCACATCCTGACAAAAGTACCTCCTTTTCCACCTCCCCCTCCTTATATTTCTGTATTTGTAGTCTTTTAATTGCTGTGTTTAGAGGAAAAAAAAAAGACATTAAAAAAGAGCAGGGGCCCTATCAAATGGAAAAGACACTATAAACACAAACACAGGGAGGAAAAAGGAAAAAGAGAGGGATAGTACAAGTTCCCTATTTATGCAAAATTAGACCTTGTGTCTAACTTGTGACATTGTGACCATTGTCCGGGTACTTAATGAAACCATTCAGATCACTGAAGTCACAAAAAATACATGTCATCTTGTCTTAATTTTAGTTTTTAGCAGTTTTAGCACCTCTGTGCTTCCTAGGACTGTTTAATCTCATTTTCCTTAAAGAAAGACCAGAGAACAGCTCAGAATACGATCAGGTAACCATAAAACACAAAGCAATCCTGTCTGTAGGAGCAGTGCTCTGCACTCTTGTGTGGGGTAGACGTCATGATAGTCAAACTTTCTCAGCCTTGGTTGAAATGCAAAAGTCCTTCATTTTTGGTACTTTCTTATTCATCTCAGGATAAACCCAGTAAGTCTTAAACCATAAAATGCCCCCTAATGTTTTGATACATCACAAAAACTCAAAAAAGCCTTCCCAGTGACTACGCTGAGTATTGGATTGGGTTTTTTCTGTGTGGTTGTAGTGAGAATTTCACAGAAAGAAGTGGCATGTTCCAGAAAACCTCAGCATACTTTGGCTGTGTACAATTCTGAGGCATTCCCTGCCTTTGTTTGGAGTGGATTATGGAGCACACAGAGATCATTACACAGAAGGAAACTCTAAAATAAATCCTACTTTTATTTTTCCTCCAGGCTGATGCTATTTCTCCCGTTCTTTTCATTATATCTTACGTTTTGCTTCCATTATGTGCCAACACAAAGTCATGGCTGGCAGCCAAACTGCTCAACAGCTGCAGAGCTCAGGAGTTTTGGACAGTTTTCCTGGCTCTCCTAATGCTTTGCTGTGTGATTTAGGGAAAGTTCCTCCTTGCCTCCACTTATCCATTTCCCCAGAGTAATAGAGAACATTAATCATCACTGTAAGCATTACTGAAGCCTAGAGATGAAAAGTGCTTGTTATTAATGATATTAATTTATAAGTTATACATTTTCACTTGAACTTTGTAACATATAACCACTGTTGCATTGAACTGGGGCTGGAAAAGGGCTTTTTTTGCCAGAAGAACAAATTCCTAGAGGTAGAAAATTTTACAGAAGTAGCTTCTACTCTTCTTTAACACATATATAACCTGTATATTACTTTGAATTAAATTTCCATAGAAAATATTTGTCTGGACCCAAAGTTTATACACGGTATATTTTGCTTCCTAGACCTTTCTTTTTAATTACATTTTCCTATTTTTAATGGGACTTTGACCTTGTTTAGAATTACAGATTTCCTTTTTGATTTCCCAGTCATGTATTAAAATAGCACATAAAGCTACAAACTGCAGGGGCATGTATTGCAATTCTTTCCTCCTTTCTGATATTGAAAACCGAAGTGATTGGTTTCTCGTGAGTTGCAATCTCATGAGAGGAAAAATCCACAGAGAGCCGTAACACACAAAAATCCAAACAAATCATCTTTGACTTTCACAATTGACATGCAGAAAAGAGACTAGCCCAGCAGCAGCCAGCACGGGCCACATCTTCACTGCTGTAGTGCCATCACCTTCAGTTACCCAGAAATCAGGGCTCGATGGCTTAAATATAGGGTCTGTGTTAGCAACCAATAAATTGTAGATCTGTAAATTGTTTTGTAAGATGGTTAATTTTCTTTTTCCTCTCCCAGCACTTTTCCCCCTAGCACAATGCTCAGGTAGATGCGCAGCCTTAATCGGTTTAGTTGCGAGAAGATAATCTTTTTTTCTCTCTTTCTTGCTGTTGCCTGTTAGCTTAAAGGCTTTTTAGCTGAAGGTTGATAATTATCACTGAGAAGAAACTAGCACATCAGGAGTTCATTTTCTATCTTAGCACTTCTGGCGATCCTTTGAACTCCTCGCACCGGGCCCGTGTTCCCACTCCGTCACTTTCCTCCCTCCATCATAAAAAGGCCTCGGCAGCCGGCGGCTCCAGCCTTTGCTGCTGGGCAGAGGGCACCGCTCCTCCCGAGCGCTCCTCCCGCATGGACAAGCTGCACGAGACGCTGATACACATGGAAGATGCCCTGGCTTCGGAACACGCCGCCTGCTTGGCACCCTGGGACTGGAAAAGCTCCGCTGGGCCTTTCGAGCTGCACCCCGTCTCGCCCGCGCACAGCTTATCCCCGACGCCCTCCTTCGAATCCTACTCGTCGTCGCCGTGCCCGGCGGCGGCCGAGGCGCCCTACGGCGGCGGGCTGGCGGGGCTGGGGCTGGGGCTGGCGGAGCTGCCCGCGGCCCGCGGGCCCGGCGCGGCCCGGCTGCCCAAGGCGCGGATGTCGGCGCAGCGCCGCAGGAAGGCCAGCGAGCGGGAGAAGCTCCGCATGAGGACCCTGGCGGACGCGCTGCACACGCTGCGCGATTACCTGCCCCCCGTCTACAGCCAGCGCGGCCAGCCCCTCACCAAAATACAGACCCTCAAGTACACCATCAAGTACATCAGCGAGCTGACCGAGCTCCTCGACAGCGGCAAGCGGGCGTAGGGCCCCGGCAGCGCCTGCCCGGCTCGCTCAGGGTCTGTGCGAACAAAAAACATCCAAGTTTCTTCCTCGTCAGAGGACCGGGGGCCCGGTGTGAGAGGAGGGCGGCGCGGGGGCAGGGGAGCCGCCGCTGTACCGGGAAGGCAGTGCTGGAAGGTGATGTGGGACTGCCTGAAAACCTGAGCTGCAGCTTGCTGAGACTGAAGTCTTGCTATTTACCTTTCTTTTTCCTTTTTAATTTTTGTTTTGTTTTAATAAGCTTTTGAGAAATATTAAATCTAGTCTGATACAAAAGTAAAACAAAAATAATCCAGCTGATCTTCCTAGGATTTACATACCGAGCTTGTTTTATAAGGACAATAGTAAATCCATAGGTGTTAAACTGAATTTTTAAAAATGACAACAGCTTCGTAAGAATACTAAGTGTATTATTGATTTGTAGGCACTTTAATTGTAGGATGAGGAAGAACATGTATTTAGTTCATGTATTGTCTATTTATCCACCTGTCCACTGTACCTAAAAATCAAGTAACTAAGTAATAGTGAGAACATCTTTGCATGTAAACAAATCAATGTGCCATAGTCTGTATCCTGTATTATAAATCTGGGTGATAGATAAGTAAAATCCAGTGATGACTGCTAAATATTGAAAATTAAATATAAGCAAACGGACATTTTGTATAGATAAACCGCTAAGTCCTCACTTCTTTATTAATATATACAGAAGTATATAATTTTTCTGTATTTAATGTGTAAAAAATCCTTTATTCAATGCCAATAAAAGATGGAAGACTTTTACATCAAATTCCTTAAAGAAATAAAATTAGATTGAGATATCTTACTCTCTGACATAAATAAATTGCTTCAGGATTCACAAAGATGTGAAGTTCTATTCTCAAGGTGTACTGAGAGCTAGGAGGGCTCTGGTAGTCATGTCATTTTATTAAAAGCTGATAAAAGATCAGCTGTTTTCTACAGCCAGCCACAATCCTGTAACACATACACACAAAAGAGGAAAAATAAAACAAAAACAAACTGGGGATGTAGTTTTAATCTTTAATGACTTAGACTTTCAACTGATGGGCACCACAGCCCTGAAAGTATGTGCTGCTCTGTAAATATCCTTGCCTGACTGAGTTATAAGACTTGGCCTATGAAACAAGCCAGAGAGGGGCAAAGCCCAGTTGTGGGGGGCTGATTAAGTCATATTAACTTTTTCTGCTGGGGGAGATGTAAAACATAGAGAGCAGAGCAGCTGGAAGGTAACAGGTTTGTCTCTCCACAGATCAGCATGTCTCTGTGGAGCAGATGGTTTAGATTTGTGAATAAATCCTGTAGCAGAGAACCAGAAAGCTAAAACTTAATTCCATTTTTTTTTCTTTCCCTCAGTTTGTTCAGAAGGAATTACAATTATCTTTGTACATTTTTTCCTCCAAGGATCAGCCTAAGCTGATTCAGTGCTCTTCTCACATAGCATGCAGCACTATCACAAAAAAGCAACTACCCTCAAATTTATGCAGGTACTACTGCCACTCAGATATCCCATATGCCTCAGTTTGTAACTAACCCATGTTAGATTTGTTACAGGCTTTAAGGTTTCAGCAAGAGTATAAGTAATTTTTTTAAAGCCCTATAAAATTGTCAAATTAGAAATATGAGGTGGCAACACTGATGTCAGGAGAGCATTCCTCAGTATAAATCCATGCAGCTTATCCAGATTTCAACAGATTTGCCACATAGGGAAAGTCAATCTGAGTATTTTGCAAAGGATTGAAACTGCAGATTGAAACTGCATTATACCCATGGGACCTTGCACAGAGCCCTAACTGAAAGCTTGATTGCACATTCTTTCTCAAAGACCTATTTGTGGGAAGACTTCTAACCTTGTCCTTTAAATGTTCTACACCTGAAACTACACATAGAGACTATGTTCTCCAGCTATGGCAGCCTATAGGATCACAGTTAAAGCAGAGAAACAAGGACTTAAAAGGGTCTGCTTTTAATGGTTATTTTATTCATGACCTTGGCTGGTCATCCAGCATTGCTGCCTCAGTTTACCCATCTGCAAACAAAGACTAACTAATGGCCTCAGGAAGCTGCTGCTCACAAAGTGGGCGATGCTGTATGGAGAAAGGCCCAGGAGGAGGTACCTTGCACTTTGGAGAAGTGGCTCAGTCAGCATTTCCCACCACCCCAGTGAAATGGGGAGGTAAATGCCTGAAGTAGCTGAACTGTAACCTTTTATATGCCCAAGGAGTTCCTCTCCTTGCAAGTCCAAGGTGGAACGACAGCTCTAGGTAACCCATGAGGCAAGGCTATGAGTCTCAGAAGAACATGGTACTGCCTTTGTATCAGTGAGCCAGACCTTGGCTGTGTCTACTCCCACTGGCCTAGGCTCCAGCAGGACAGGGCTGCATCTAAGCTGACCTTGGGGAGGAGCTGCCCTAAATCATTCCCTGTGCCACAGTGGGACCAAAGCCCACATCCACAATGCAGATAGTTTATTGGAATAGGTTCTGTTCATGCACAATTTAATTTGTTTGACCCCTCTCCTTTCACCTGTGGGGATGGTGGGACCAACTTAGGTGTGGAATAGAAGGAAGAAGTAGGTTTAGTGTCTGCCCACAGCTGAGGTTTCCCAGGATATGTCAGATTTGTTCCTCCGCTTCAGAAAGAAATAAATTCTTGCTCTGCCTAACATGAAACCTCTCTATAAGCCCCATCTTTTCTAATTCTTCCCCTTGACACACAAATTTCACTGATCCAGAGAAAATAATCACAGTACAATATGGCAGAAGGCCTGCTGCTGTTAAATGTTGGATTTTACTTAAAGTTTAGCCTCAATAAAATTGAATACAGTTCAGGTTCATCTTTTTCCTTTAGGCTGAGGAGTTTAGGATATCCAAGTGACATGAAAGAGATCAAGAGATTCCCCACTTATGGTTATGAGTTATAACTTTCAGAACTGTCAGGTCCATAAAACTGTGTTTAAATCTAACATAACACCACAATCTGTAGAAAAGAGGCAAAAATTTGAACCTCAGCCTGAAAAAGTTGCACAAGTCACAGAAGTAGAGAATGTCTCTCACATACAAGCACCTTCTCTCAACATTGTACGTTAAAAAATATACACAGAAATAAAGCTAAAATAGCTGAAAAGCCATGACTGAAAAAGTTAATTATACTCTGATAGATTTCAGCATGCTGAAAACATACAGGTGAGGGAACTGGGGTTAGTCCTATACAATTAAATTAACTCTTCTGTCCCCAAGAGCTCACCCTTTTGCAGGTTAGCAGGTCATTGAAAGTCCTTACTAACTTGGAGAGCAGAATGTGGATCCTAAAGAAGAAACCATCACCACTAAAATATAATTTTCTACTGTATTCAATCTTCTCAGGTGCATGAAATCATACTTCTTAAGTGATATTAGCCATAAAAAAAATGAAAGGACAGCAGAACAGTCCTCAAATGCTAAAGAGAGAACAGGTAAAGTACATTAGAAGATCATCTACAGAAATTAATTAGTTGAAATGGATTTTAGAACCTCAGGAGAAGCCTTGAGATACAGAAGGCCTTGCAATTTGGTTGAACTATCAGTCAGTCATTCACTCTGTTTACTGATGAGGTGATTACCATCAAATTATCACAGATTACCACATAAATATATTTTTCTGCATTTTAAACAAGTATTTCCAAAGACACACTTTTCACTGAGCCAGAGGCAAACAGTGCAGAAGCAGGCTGAGGACAAGAGAAATGAGCAAGAGGCACCAAGTCAGGTGAGACCACTGGAGCCCAGCAGCTGTGTCCTGAGCTGTTCTTCATGCTGAGAGTTGTGCCCCTGCCTCCTCTCTGGGTGAATTGCTGAGGAGGGACCAGGTGTAACCACAGAGTGCTAAAAGTTTCAGAAGCCAGGGAAAAGAGCCCCACATCCATCCCAAACCTTTTATCAGGCAAGAAACAGGCAGGGCAGAACAGGCAGTTACATAGAATGGATTTTATACCAGTTAACTCCTTTGGTGCAGCTGGAGGGAGCAGTTGCTGGTACCAAGGATATGACAATAGACTCTGGGTTCATTTTCTACCTCAGGGACCAGGGGCTGTTCTGGGGCACCTGGAAGGATAAGAGAACTGCTCTATTTAGCAGGAGGAACAGCAATGCAAAGGAGGAGGCCTTGCAGGCAGGGCATTAGCTGAGGATTCAGGAGGCTTGTACAGCCTCCCTCAGCAGGACAGGCTTTCCACCTGAATCCAGGAGCACAGGAGCTTCTCCGCCTCCTCTGTACCAGGGATGCAGCAGTGTTGTCTGCCAGCAGCAGCAATACCTAGACATAGACCCTGAGGGGGGCAAGGAGGTCAAATCATGTCTTGAGGACAAGAATAAGTACCTTGGAGAGAATATTCCCCAGTGGTTAAGGACTCACATGTGGAAGAAGCTCCCTAGGCAAGCCCCGGCTCCATAATCCACAGAACTCACCCCCCACCCCCCAAAGCAGAGGCGAGCCTGGGGCCGCCCGCACACACACAGGGCTTTGAAATTCTATGCTGAGGAGCACCATGTAGGTGCCAAGAGGTTTTATGGTGACACATTTGGGCTGCACATAGGTGTGCTTGGGACAAAGAAAACCTCCTGCAAATGGGCTTCAGCCAGTTCCTTGGGAGAGCTGGTTCTCTGGGAACTGCCATATCCCCTCCAACTAGGGAAGCCAGGAGCTACCCTTCTAGCTCTGCCTAGCAGTAGCTAAAAGTACTCCACAAAAACATAAATACACCCCTAGCTTCTAAGGGCCCAGTGACTCACTTTTGTTCCCAACTTATCTGGCATGCAACTACAAATCATCTTACTGCCTTGAACAGGCAGGAAACTGGAAAGATAATTCACAGATCCCAATAAAGCTGTTTCTGATGAGCTATAGAAGCTGGATTCTTCTGAGCCCCTTCCCTGACTTTTTGGTTCTTTATAGATCAACACCAGCCTAGGCTTACACTCTTACAATACTTGATGTCATGATGAGGAGAAAGACTCACCTTATTTATGCTTTAAAGCATTTCTCTCCAAGAACATTCCCTTCCAGCATTCTAGTTAATACTGTGTTTAGGTGTTTCTAGGCTCACAGGCACAAATAAAAGAAGAAATGATATAGAAGTGGCTAAAAACTCAAATAGATTTGTGGCAGAAGCCAAGAGTTGGACTTTCTTAAGCTTTCCAAATCATTAGAGCATTGTCAGAACAGGTTTTCCTCTGGATAGAGGTGTATAGCATTTACTGAAAAGATTGGCATGTAAAAGAAAAAGCAAAGGAGTATGCCAGGGAGAGAAAATTAACTGTGCCAAAAAGTAGATGTCAGTTTTCTTAGTTTTTCAATATTAATAATTTTTGCTACTTTAAGTCACCAAAACAGTAAAGTTTTAAAATGCTGGCTGTCATTGAATACAGACTATAGAAAATATGAGATTTCTGCCTAACAGTGGCCAGATATGAGGTTACTTATTAGCAGTAGAAGATGATTTATCAACATTGACTTGAAATGGAAATAGCTATCTGCAGTACATTTCTGTTATTGTTCCTATTTTCCTATAAAAACAAATCACACCAGACTTCTCTTTTCCCTTACACTTTTGTCATTCACCTGTTGAAATTGCAGAAGACGTTAAGCATAAACAAAGAAGATTGATCTGCTTTCAACTTGTGTTAATGGGGATATAAAATAACATCCCAAATACCAGGGGAAAAGCATGTGGTCATAAAATATCCACTTAAAAGGCAAAGAGGTGTTGATAAAACACTTGAAGATTTTTTTTTTCTTTTTTATATATATTACCAGGAAGGCAGCTCCTGAATTTTAGTATAAACAGACACCTCTGAGGTAGAGAGTACTAGTGTCATGTCTTTAAATGATCTTACTGATATTCAAATGGATTTTGTGTGTCTCACAAGGCTGTTGGAACATCTGACAAGAAGATTTATATAAATCCTTGCCCAACCATGGAGGGAAATGTCCTTGAATTTTCCCACATATCAGAAAGGTTAATAGAGAAGATGATTCTTTACATAACTCATCCTTCAAAATGGCACTAAACAATGCTTTTAGAAGAGCTGAAGAGTAGCACCACAGTGTACCTGGGCATAAGACTGCTTTCCTACAACTCTTAAAAACTCATCAACAGATAAAGCATATCAAGGTGTTGGCTAAGCTTATGGAAATAAATGAACGTGTCTTAGACAAGATTTTAATTACTAGATTTCTATGCCTGATGATGTCCTTGAGTCTTGTTTTGAAGAACAAAACCTGAAAACCCAGGAAGCCACAAACAAGACAGAGTTAACAGTACTGAAATGGGCTGCCCAAGTGCAGGCTTTGTTCTCTTCTCTCTCAGTCTCTAAATGTTACACTCTTCCTCTGCACAAATATAAGAAAGAAGGTGGCTCAGGCTCCTCAAGGCAGCCTGTGCTGTGCTGGTGAAGGCAGATGAAGATTGTCACTCAGCTGGAGAAAATACTGCTTAACAGTCTCACGTCTTGGGGAGACCATCAGCACCATATAAGACACAGGGGAAGTCACCACACCACTTAAAGCTCCCGTGGCTGTGTTCTCTTAGGTGCAAAATCCTGGCAGATTTCTTGATGGATTTTGCCTGCAGATTGAGCATTACTAAGTCCTCAGACCAGTGGGCTAACACAGGGAAAAGCACTGGGCACCAAGTCACTGACTCATCAAATCTGCTGTCAGGCTTATCTGTTCTGCATTTTCCTGCTATTCCCATGTTGATATTCCTCCATATCACAGCCCCATGGCTTTAGTCTTCACCTACAACAAGGGTAGCAAAATGAATCCATCACAATAGCCATAGCCTTCTCTACTGGAAAACAATCTTGATATGTTTCTCATCATGAAGCCCACACAGATTTTTCCAGAAATGACAGTAAGATATCTACTACAGATGTGCTTAGCAGGCAACTAGAAGACAAACAAGACTTACATGAGCTGCAATTACAGCACAAACTCTTTAGTGGGGTCTCTGTACAGGTAGCAACAGAGATACTTTTTTTCTACTCCATGCTGTCCCACAAAGTGCTAAGAGTCAGAAGACATGTTATTACTCAAGTTAGCTTTCCCAGAAATTTCTATTGTATAATTATCTTTAATCTAAAGTTAAAAAGCAGACACCCATTATTGTGTATTTACCCCTAAGTGGTCAAGATTCATGCTAAGCAGTAGCTTTCATTGGAACAGGAAAATACAGTATCGAATCCAAACTCTTTTCACACCACTGTTCAGATGCAAAGAAGAAACCAAGAAATTTTTTACTCATTAAAAAAATCAGAACAAAACACACAAAGGAAAATCTGACAGGAGCCCCTAAGCATCACATTCTCTAGTAAGGAAAAATCCTTAACACTTTGCAGATAGAGCCATGTACTGTCATTATTACTATCACAAGTCTTTGCTAAATTTTTTTTCCTCAGCTAATCCTTAGTGAGGATACTCAGCTAAGCAGTCACTGATGTTACCTGTGAGTGATTTGACCCACCTAGGGAAGGCAACTTGACATTGCAGAGCCACAACCTCCTGCAAGAATCACAGTTTACAGCCTTCCTGACAACAGCCACTACACGATCAAGGATATTCATCCCATCTTACTCCAAAAAACCCCACATTCTTTCACTGACATTAAGCTCTCTGCAGTCCTTTGTTCATACAGGAGCTTAAAAAAAGAGCTTGAAGTGATTTACAATTAAGTTCATACTTGTTGTCATCTTCCTTCCCTACTCCAAAACAGATGCTTCCAACTGCAAAGCAACACAAGTTTCAGACATGTTAGCTGAGCAGACCAGGTCAGATGAACACACAAAAGACTAAGAGTTTAATGCTGTAGAGGAACATAGACTCTGATAATTGATTTTCCCAGTAGATACCACAGAAACAATTTTACTTGTGAATCTGGACAGCAGGCTGTGCTTACTTAGGCCACCTAACTGCAACTTCATAAAATGAAGTAGTTCTTGTTTAGTCTGTCAGAAGTTGGTGCATTCACCTGCAGGGAGAAGAGACGTACACACAAATCTGTTACCTTGCAGCAGCAGCAGCACACTTGGTGTTCCAGTAGTGTAATTTAAGACTGACACCAACCTCTACTTATTGTTTTTCTTCCTAAAAAGCACTGGTCCAGATGACACTTGCCCATGTGGATGTGCACTGTCGGCTGCAAGACATTTCAGCTTTTAATTCCCTTTACAGCATAATCTAGGACTAGAAGTCTGCAACCTGGCATGATTAGTGAGAGCACATGCCAAACTGCTGAGCAAAAACATGGGAGAGACTTGAGCCGTGCCTGTTTTCTTACCAAATCTGTGTTTCCCAGGATTGCATCTCCTTGGACAAAAGGCATCTAAAGGGTGTTGCTTAGTGTTGCAGATCACCACACTGCAGTGGAAATACAACTACAAGACAAGAATATTTACAGAAGTCTTATTTGGAATCCAATATATACCAATCCCAAAGGATGGGAAGGTATCGAGGTGGGGGGTGGCCTCCTCTCCCAGGCAGCTAGTGACAGGACAAGGGGAAAATGACCTCAAATTGCACTAGGAGCAGTTCAGTTGGGTATTAAGTAAGATTTTTTCACTGAAATGACAAAGCATTGTAACAGCCTCCCAAGGAAAGTGATGGAGTCACTATACCTGGAAGTGCTCAAAAAATGAATAGATGTGGCACTTCACGATATTATTTAGTGGGCATGATGGTCATCAAAGACTGGACTTGAGAATCTTGGGGGTCTGTTCCAACCTGAATGAGACTAATTTTGTTCTGTGAACTGAACAAAAGTGGGTGGTCTTTATTCACTCCTCCCAGGGCGTTATGCCTTCAAGGAGGTGTCCAGTATCCCCAGGCAGCACTGGCCAGCTGAGCCTGTACACAGCACTGGCCGCATGCAGCACCCTGGGCTCACCTGTTGGCACTGACAACAGCTCAGGACAGAACAGAGACATCTGACCTGCTCTTGTAACAGAGATGTGCCCTGGACAAAGGTGAACATCCTCACTTCAAATCTCTTGAGGTGCTGAGGAAATTTTACTCTGAGGCTGTAATTAACTTTGTGGAAGACAGTTCTGTAGGAATCTTTGTTGTTTTCACACCTGTTCGGGAAAGTGAGAGAAAATATATTTGATCTAAACCTTCAACCAGATCTTCAAACACAGCGAAGAGATGAAATGCAGCAGAGCTTCCCTTTCCATTTTCCTTGGGCCATAGGGGAATGAATAGGATCTCCCCATTAATGATCTCCGCTTTTGGCCACATTCAGAGTTGTTTCTTGCTCTTTCTTTCCAGACAGAACTGTGGGCTAGAAGCATTTCTGGCCACTCACATGACCTGCTGCCCACAGAAGGCACAGCCACTGTGCTGACACCAACAGATGCCCCACAGATTAGCAGCAATTGCCTCCAAGGTGATCTCTGCCGCTTCACCTCTGCCTCTTTCCCTTTCCTCCCGCCTGAGGTACAGCACTTTGTGCTGAGCAGTTACCAAACAGAGGAGGGAAGCCTTCCTCACCCGTGTACAAGGATGTGCCATTGGGGGAGGCTGTCATGACTTTGGGAGTTGGTAGCCCAACAGTCATCCAAGTTTAGGTCCAGTCTTGCATCTTTAGGCTGGAGCAGTTCAACTTCAAAATACAGAGCCTCTCTCAGATGTTTTACCACAGGATAGTCTGATTCCTGGTAGGGCTCTGAATAGGATTTCTCTGCAAGAGAGTATTGATATTAGGAGCTTCTTTTTCATGGAGTAAGTATTCACAAACTTTCTGCTTCACACTTTTATCTACTCTTTTACCTTTTTCTCTGGAGCAATAATACTGAAACTTGGGACAGCATACAAATGTCAAGAATCGATAGAATGGAAAGAAAGCAAGATCAGCAATGAAAGCAAAAATCTCAAACATATTCCCTGGCTCTGAGGATCCAGAAATGAAACACTCCTTCTGTAACAAGCCATTAAGATTTTTATTCAAAATTGTCTCAAAAGGTAGTGAGAAGGGAAAATCAATTAAAAAATCATCATAATAGCCATTCCAGTCATCGTGGGTGTTTGGTTCAGACTTCAGTTAACCCTTTCTGCTGGCATAGGTACCACTTTAAAGCAGTATTGCATATTTGACACCGGTTACAACCATTGCAATGAATTGCTGAACCTGTTTAGCAACACTTCATGAGTTCACAGGAGAGAGAAGCTGGCATCACATTTCTTATACAAAACTTACATCGTCCCCAGATAAAGAAGGAAAACCATACATGTGTCAGCGACACTAAGTCTGTTACACTACAGATATTTGACCGTTTATGTTGCATTTTGGAAGACAAAACTCCTGTTAGAGGCCTTAAAAATTTTCCACTTCATCCTTTGATACATTTAAAAGTCATCTAAAGATGGTGCTGGGGAACATTTTCTAAACTGCACTGCTTGAGCAGAGTGGATGAGTAAGATCAATATCAGGTCCCTTGTGGCCTCAGCCATTCAGTGATTTTACAGAGTCTAATCCTAGATATTACCTTTGAAAAGCTTCAATGAAAGAGCGAGACAGCCAGACCCTGGCTGAATACTGGGTGGTGGATTCTTCTTAGATTCATATCGAACATCAGCAGTCTGCTCTATTGCATAAAAGCAGAGAAATTTCAGCCTGAGAGAAAAGGTTTAGAATTAGATTTTTTACAGCCAAAATAACACATATAACCTTTCATTAGGGAATGACACTTACTGGTATATGGGTATATCGTTGCCAGGTCTGAGATAGAGTACCTCATTCTCATATGCCACAGTTGTGCTGTTGAACTGAAAGATGCACATCATTACAAACAGGACAGTCACATTAGAGTCTGATTTGTGTCTGGCACAGTATCTGCACCCCTCTGCTTGACTGCCAGATTGCACTGAGCAGAGTATACTTAGAAATAGGCAGAAATTACCAGCCAACAGCCCAATGCACACTGAACTAAAGCTGACCATAGGTGACAGCTATGCCATAGTGAAGAAGAAAGCTTATTAGCTTGAATATGACAGAACACCCTAGAAAGGAAGTGCATGGTCCCGAGAAAAAGAACAGCTGTATTTATTTACTGAATCAGTGAGTAGAATGAAATGCAAGAATGCAGAAACAAGCTACATTTATGATGGTCTGAATTTAGGCATGTTCTGATTATTTGTTATTTTGTTTGTTTTCTATTTGT
The DNA here is from genome assembly GCF_048771995.1 of Taeniopygia guttata. NCBI lineage: Eukaryota > Metazoa > Chordata > Aves > Passeriformes > Estrildidae > Taeniopygia > Taeniopygia guttata. The sequence goes on along the minus strand of NC_133027.1, from coordinate 12,977,533 downwards.
ACAGTATTTGGTGGTAGGAATAGCAGCCACTCTAGTCTTTGGCCATGTAGTCATTAGCAATACCCAAAGAGCTTCTGCAAGGTGTACAAGTATTTCTGACCAGCATAAACTCCCATTCAAGCCCACCATGAAACAATTCAGAGGTATTAAACTGAAGACAAGTTTCAGAAGGCACCTCTGATCTTGAAAAAGCACTTTTACTCAATAAGAAATTCTGCTCAACTGAATTAAGTAAGCTTAGAAAGTGTATAGATGTACTACTGTGCTGGTTTCAGCTGTGATGTACACGCAGTTTGAGATCACTGCTAAACTTTTGCCAGGTCTGGCAATAAATAACCCTACCCCAATGCAGAGTAAACTTGATGTGACTGAGTTCTTACCTTCCTACTTGTTCCACAAGTGTTCACATTGAACTTGAAGGTTGCAGTCATCTCTGTCACTAGACTGGGTTTGCACTGTCTGTCCCTCAAGACAAGCAGAGCAGTGTCCAGGTCTTCACCACCTACCAGTTTGATTGCAGTAATAATCATGGTGCCATTGGGCAGGCACTCTGAAAGAGAAATATACATTTTCACACAAATCAGGATTCAACCTCCTTTTGTAGCCTAACAAAGATATTCCGAATGGATTTGCTGACAAGTTCTTTTAGCAGCTTGCAAGGAGCTCTCACACACTTCAAAAAGGATTTTTCTAGCCAAGATATTCAATACATTTAATACTGATGAGTTGTTAAAACTCTTAGTATCTAGGGTTCTAGCACCTTTAGAATGCTGATTCACCCCACATTCCACCAAAATGCACCACCTCATTCAACTCTCAAAACAACCACAAAAACCCTTTAAAAAAGCTTATTGATTTTGGAGGTATCTGGGGAAGTGGACTTTCCCACTTCTGTCCCCTGTTCCTGTACTAGTTAGGACAGCCACTCCAATGTTTAATTTGACTTGCCTTGTGACATATTAACTGGTAGGAAGTCTGACAAGCAAACAGTTCCACACAAGTCTAAAACCTAGAAACATTTCAGACTGCATGGCTTAGTTTTGCAACTCAAATAGCATTAACAGCTAATCCCCAACATGCTATTACGTATTAGCTCTGAAGGTGAAAATATGCAGGAAACTGAGAAATCTCTCCTCTGAGCCAAGGTGATGTCATCCTTCAAGGTTAAGTAGAATGTAGCCTTTATTTCAGAGGTATGAAAGCCCTGGAGATGACAACCACAGATTAAACAAGAGAATAAAGATACACTGTTCAACTAAAGCATTCAAAAACTAAAGGGGCAGGTTATCACAAGCCAAAGATAATGGTACTTGAGCAAAGTCAAATCCACAGGATGTGCTTAAACAGGATGTTTTTAATCCAGAAGCTCATACAGTAAGCTTTTTCAGCTGTTTTGCAAAATAATGCAATAGAAATTCCATTGCATGTATAGTTATCCTTAAAGATGCTCAGCATAAAGTAAATGCAGAATGTGTTTCTTTTTTTCCCCTTGCCTATTTCTGCCAACATTAACTAAGAATTAAAGTTTTCTTACAAGGGCAGAAAATAATCCTCCATTACACCTTTGAAGACTGTCTCAAATAGAAGTTCTATTTTGCATTCAAGAATATACAGCATCTCATAGCTAGAACATGTCTTTCAATTGCTACATGTTGGCAGCCTTACCTCATAGCTCACATGGGGAGAAAGGAAAGGGACAGAGATTGTCAGGTGAGTGCCATTGTCCCTCAGAATGTAGTTGTACTTCTGTGCAGCCTCTGGGGTCAGGTGCCAGTCTGAGACGAAAGGCAGCCAGTTTTGGTCCACATTCCCACGAGTGATAATGAGATGAAGGTTCCTCCCGTCACAAACCCCTCTCGCACTGGGCAGGACTGCAAAACAGCCAAGAGTCAGCCAGCTGATATCAGTTTAGTGCAGCTCCCTGGGACTGGCAGTATCCCTGGCTGAACAGCTCCCTGGGATTACTGGCAGGATCCCTGGCTGAAATCAGCCCAGCTCACAGCCAGGTTGGTGCCGTTTCACTCAGGTTCCACAAAGTTTACCTGCATCTTTCACAGCCGACAGTGCAATTACTGGGACAACAAAGGTCTCACTTGATGGATAGGTGATGAATGTGAGTGTGACATTCAGGGTGTATGCTCTCATGTCTTCTCTCATGTACTAGGAAAATCATATTTAGACATGAAAAATCACCAAGTGACATCATAATTTCTATACCATGGGATGCTGCAGTGTCTTAGTACACACCTCTTTTTTAACACTTGTTGCATCAAGTGGAACTTGAATTACATATGCTTTGCTTCCATTAGCATATCTGGTCCTGTGTATTAAGTAGCCATGCTGAACAGCTTCGGGTACAGCCACAACAACCCCTTCAATAGTTAAGTTCACAAGCTCAGCATCTGGGAGGAATGTTCCCACTGTAACATTCATTAGCCCGGCACTCAGATTTAAATCTGAAAAGGAACAAATAGCATTAAGCTCTTAACAGTACCAAAACCTTTGGTAAATTCAATATTCAGCTACTTACTACTGGTTGTAGCAACTTCCACTTGTTCAAATGGTGTTTCTATTTCCTTGATGATAATATGTTTGGTTAGTCCCCATTTGTTGTCTTCCCACTGGTGTTCCAAGATCAGGTTGATGATGTATTTCATCCCAAGCTGTCCATTGCTCACAGAAGTCTAGAATTCAAATCAGTACCCTCTAGTGTGGCTTGATTTTGCATTAAAGTTGTATTGGAGCATCTCAAGGTCAGTTAAACCTACAGCCCAACCAATTGCCTTTTTTGTTCAGGAATCCTGAACTCTTGTATCCCTGTTTAGATTATCTCAGAATATTCAGAAGACTTCCTTTGGAAAGTGACCTCCCACCAGCCACGATTCAAAGCAGCAGGGGACTGTTTCACAGTGAATAGGGTTGCTTATGCAACCTCACCAGAAGTTCAGTTGCTAGATTTTTCCAGGACTCAGTTCACCCCAAGCAGTTAGATTTAGATGTGTAGTCCCAACATCCCAAGAGCACATGGTCTGCTGGACTAATAGGTTATTCCCATTCTCTTAAGTGGTCTGTGTAAAATACAACAGAACCCATGCATGCTTTACAAGCCACTTAGAACCATCTCTGAGGAGTATAAGATGAGGACTAATAGGTGAAAGCTCTGTGTTAACCTGAGTAAATCATGAATCAATAGTTCTGTGTAGGATTCTGTCTACCCGCACTTGCAAGAAAAGAAATTCTTCATAAAGTGGTGATTACAAATGCTATCTTTGGTCAGGGCTTCTGGAGGTTTTAACAAATCCTTTGTTCTCCCTCACTCCCACACTCCTATCTTTCATTTAAAAGGCACAAGATTAAGAATTATTCCTGATCAGAAAACAAACAAACATCCCAGAATATTGCTTGCATGGCACCTAACATAAGTCACCAACCTTGTAATAACCACCTTCTGCACCTATTGGAATCTTCATTGTAATTGCTTTTAACTCATTCAATAACACATATTTCCTGGAAGCCATTTCCTCGGCAGAGAGTTTGTGTAGATCCACACCAGCTTCCACAAGCACATCCTTAAAGCCAGTCATTCCAGCAGAGAGTGGTGGAATATACTTTGGAACAGTCCAGGTGATTGTTTTGTTCGTGTAGTCCACACCATCTTGGGGACAAGACATGAGAGCTGTCAGCTCACTAGTTGTGAGTCTGTCCCTGTACATTTTGGCATTAGATCATGGTACCACACTCCTTACCTACAGGACATGCCACAGCAGTATCCACCATCAGGATCACCCATTGGTATTTGTAAAATACGCTTGATCTCAGCACAGAAAAGGTAATCCCCTGATCCTGTAAGGAAGGCATCTGGTTAGACCAGCACAGCCTGGCAGCTTGTTGGGCCAGCAGGAGCACACCAACCTCAACCAGCTGAACTTGGGCAACAGTGTATGGCACTCGCAGCAGAACCCTGGAGCCTGTGGTGTTGAGTCCATAGCCTGCACTCCAAGCATTGCTCACAAGCAGAGCCCTTTTTTCTTCTGGCTGATGAAATGCTATTTGCCATATTGAGGCTTCTTCTGCCTTTGCCTACCCAGAGAAATTCATCAATAGTTAAAACATGATGTACAAAGTAACAGGCTTATTGCATTGAATGATTTACTGTATTGAGTTGCCCAGCAGTTTTGTTGTCTTTGAATTTTACTAGTGGGAAATCCCTCCAGCTTCCTACACCTCATGCATAGAGAAAACTTTCCATATTAAGGGCAACAGATAATAACTAATGGCACTAACTGCACTGTTGCAGACTCTGCACATACAAAGTCCAAGAAAAAAAGCCTCCTCACAGCTTTTTTCTGGGCCATGGTGTTTTAGAGAATTTTTTTGTTTACTTGTTTTTTGCAAAATCTCTTGCCCGGGGGAGACTTGATTTCTTCCTTGGAGACACAGCCTACAGCTGTCTGTACTTCTAATGTATAAAAATATGCTAAAACCACTTGATACAGAAGTTCTGTTATTGCTGCTTAAGTACTTTATGAAAGTATTGCATGGTTAAAGAAAAGAAGGATGGTTGTGCCAGAGGTAGCACTAGCTTTTGCTAGAAAGAAAACCTGTAGTTTTACTTCTGGAAATGCAAGACTCCAGTCCTGAGGTTCATCTTGAAGAAAGTCTTTTATAGTCTGTGGAACCTCCCTCCTGACAGAAACCTGAGGGGAAAAACCATCTGTAAGAGGTTTGCTGATAGCACTTATATCCTTATCTTCAACACCCTACAAGCCTTTTGCAAGGGAACCCAGCATTTCCCACATGGAGATGCCACCATGCCTGGTGATTCACCTATAGTCTGCTTGATGTCAGTTTCTTTTTATTTTCCACCTATCCTCTACTTTCTATTTCCACTTAAGACGAGAGATTGTTAATGACTCCAACATCCTCTTCCAAGAGGAGTCCATTTCCCCTTCTGCATTCTTCCCCAGCAGAGAAACTTCCTTCAGGCAGTATGCATTCCCTGTTGTCTCAAATAAGATTTATTGGGACAACAATCAGTGAGTTCAAGCTACAAGCTTAGCCTTTTAAATATGATTTTACAGCTTTATTAGCTATTAATGCTAACATGAGTTATACAATCATAATATAAATGTATCACTTAAGATGCATACTGCATACTCACTAACAAGCTGCTCATTATGAGGCAGTCTGAAGCTGACAAAATTCTAGGAATAGGAATTGGAAACACAATCTAAGAGAGCACCTTGCAGTACCTACCGTTTTACTTCTAGCACTTTCTGTAAATACTTACCTCCATGTAGTTATTTTCACATATTATCTCTCTGGGACTCCATGGACCGTAGTGGCAACTTGCACTTTCCAGATGAGTTGTAGCATTGCTCATATCAGGAGCATGAGATGCTTTGATTTGTATAGTTATTGTGAACACATCTTTCTACATGGGCAAACAGAATATTTGCCTGTTAGACTGCTTTTCCCTAGCTGGGCACCACCTAGCCTTGTGACCTTAAATTAAATTACAAAATACACCCACTAGACTCTGCACAGAAGAGCAACTCCATACTGAAGCATTATCACTTTCAAATTCATTAACTGCACAAGATATATGCACATAGGTGTATAGCTACACAACAACATAAATACTTTGGGCAGCAAGTTTGTTCCTTTTACATAGCCCCAGAATTGGACAGTAAGAAAACAAACAAACCTAAGAGATAGCTGATTTTGTGTTTTTTGACATAGTAGCAGTGAGCCAGCAACCAAAGTTTTAGTTTTTACTTTGATGTGTTTCAAGGCACTTAATATTGTTAGGGCAGAGTGCAACACAGCTGCCAGATGCAAGTCCCTATTGTAATCCACAAGAAAATAGTTGTCCTTTAAGGGCACATATTGTACATTTCATGTGTTCATCTGTAGGCCCTCCAAATGGCAGTACCAGGGAATATTCTCAGACTTCTGGATACATTTGAAGAAAATTATTATTCTCTGCTAACAGATACTCAACACATTATGACACCTTAGTTAATGTCCATTAATAACTCAGTAATTTCTCACATAAAGTCAGTGTACAAGAGCACTGTAGTCAAAGTGTCTGTAACAGACTTACCTCTAAGTGAGAGTGGCAGCTCAGTGCAGAAGCACGGAGCTGAATGCTCCTCCAGGTGCTGTAAGCTACCGTATATCCACACTGTGCTGCCATGGCCTCATCCAGCTCCCAGGCTGTGCCAGACTGATCTGCAGGCAAATGGATAGCAAAGAACTGTACTAACAAGTACAACTCCTGCTCTGCTAGCTCCTTGAGAAACCTGCTCTGGCAGAAGAGTGTTTTTGTGTATGAGTGACGATCTCTGAACAAAGAGCACATTTTAAGTGGGTTTTGACACAAAACCCACTCCTAGAAAAACGGATGGCATGGAGAACTTTTTTAAAGACAAGTTTACATTTATACATATAATCTGAAAGCAGGCGTTTATATGCCAAAAGTATTATCACTGTGCCCTTCCAGGGCATTCTGTGATGCTTTTCACAGAAAGATACCACTTGCTGACTATTGAGTCTATAGCTAGAAGGCCCAGCTAATTTTTCTTAAACTTCATTAAGTATACACCTCCACCAAGCTGAAGCCACTAGTGCAAAAATAAATAACGTTGTGCCAGCTTCAGCTAGTGAATTTTCAGAACAGTATGTACTATTACTAAAAAACATTCTTATCACAAAGAGAATCCACCAGCTTTAACATGCCTAGAAACTACCATGTGCATTTCAATTTCAGCCCAAAGATAACAAAATCAAGTCTGGTGAAGTTGGCTAAGTCATGGCTAAGTTATCAAAAAACAAGTCGAGGTTACACAGAAATCAAGGTAGCAGTTCACTTACAATGAGATCCAACTTACTAAGCACTATAATAGTAGAATAATTCAGGCAATTCTAGTATAGAAGCATCTCAGATAATTTTAAGCATTTCACCATGTGTAGTTCTCTCACTGAGTTCTTCTACATCAACTTACCAACAACAAAAAAAGATAAATATTTGTCTTCAAAGTAGTCTGCATTCAGTGTTATCCTCAGGAGGTTCCCCAAGCACTTTGAACTCATGGGTCCTGTATTGAAAAGATGGGGATTCAAAATAAGATAGCAACAAATCTGCTATTTCCCAGATTGCTTTATAAAGTCAGTGTTGTGACAGTCATACATCTGTGGTCAGGAGAGGTGAGAGGTTGTGTTTATACTGGCAGTAATTCCAGGAGAAAAGCTAGCTCCAAAATTAGTATCCTATTAGTAATGGCGTTTGATGATTTGGCAATGCTACCTGCAACAGCTGGTCATGGAAATAGGATTTTGGAACATGATCAAAAAGGTACTACATTGGCTGCCCCAATCTGAACACCTCAGATGAAATAAAATAGAATGTCAAATTCCCAAACACTCCTGGAAAGAGAAAAAACCCAACCTCTAAACCAAAAAAAAATCCCAACCAACAAAACCCACCACAAAATAACCAGAAACTTCCACCTGTTCCCCTTTATTCACAAGGGCCAAAAGCAGGTCTGTGTGGAGAGCAGCCACATAAGCTGTCCATCAACCTACCCTGGTCACTTGCCCAAGTACCAGTACCAGAAGCCAGCTGGCTCATACTGGGAAAGGACCACACAGGAACAGAGAAAATGGCTTGAGAAGCCACAGGCCCAAGCTATGACCACAGCACAAACCAGGCCATGGCTCCCAAACCTCGTACAGGCAGGAGGCAGGTACACACTGTCCTAAGTGTGGGACTAGAGACCACAGAAGGTTTCTCATTTGACATGCACATCTAATAAATGGGGATTTGTTGCTTCAAACAGGAGTTTCTATGGCATCATGAGCCAACACCAGCTATACCTTTTACAATAACGGTGCATTATAAGAGCTGAGAGGATTCTTTTTCCTCTAGGGTTCAGCACTGTAGGCTGAAGTTTACTGGTGATGCAATTCCCATGTCAGAGATGGTCATACTAAGGAGCAGCAGACAGATGCTGGTGAACATGACCCTATTCCACCCACACTCCAAGCTACCAATTGGATTCAGTGCAGATAGAGAATTGCTCTAAGCTGGATCAAACCTTCTCCAGTACATATTTACTTTGATTGTTGGGGATGGCCAATGTGTTTTATACAGGACCCATAGTGAGTAGGGCAGACAGTCCTAGAAACAGTTCTCTGCATCTGCTGCTCCAGGACCAGCTCTGTTTTGTAAGAAACGATTTTTGACTAAGAAAACTGTTTCCTCTGAGACTAATCACTGCTGTCTTTATAATATTTTGTCCTGATTTTGGCCAGGATAGAGTTATTTTTCTTCCTAGTAGCTGGTACAGAGCTGTACTTTGGATTTAGTGCAAGAATTATGCTGATAACACACTGAAGTTTTGGTTGCTGCTGAGCAGTGCTTAGCACCAAGCCAAAGATTGTTAAGTGGCTCATGCTCTGTCAGGGAGGAACTGCACAAGAAGCCAGGAGTCAGCACTGTCAGGACAACTGTCCTGAACTGGCCAAATGTATATTCTATACAATAGAATGTCACAACCTATGTATAAACTGGGGGGAGTTGGCTGGAGGTGCCAATCACTGCTTGGGGACAGACTGGGCATCAGTTGTAATGGGCACCTATTGTGCATCACAAATTTTTCATACGTTTTATAACATTAAAAATTAAAATTGTGATTATTATTAGCATTGTCATCTTTTACTTGGTTCCAATTATTAAAATATTGTTCTCAATCCTTGAGGCTTTTCCTGAGTCTCCTCCCTATTCTGCTGGGGTGGGAGGGCATAAAGAATGAGCAAATAGCTGCCTGATACTTAGCTAGGTTAAGCTACAATAAAAGACCTTACATATTGTATGGTGACTAACAACAACTACACTGAAGAGAATAAATGCCTTATAAATTCATCAGTTCATGTTACCAGAGTGAGGAAAGGTAGAAACATTTGCTTAATATAGTAACACATGAAACTAAAGAATGTAGTTCCCAGAAAATCCTTGTATGTTTAAAGTTTCACAGAAAAACATGCAAGTAAGGCTGCCACAAGAGCTTCAGACTCTTCTGAGACACACATAAGCCCAGATAACACATACAGAGAAGCCTGCAAACTGATGTGAAATCAGTTTATAGCAGCATTACCTGGTGTCTCTTGAGTCCATACCCCAGAGAAAAATATCACTATTAGTGACAACCTGTAAGAGAAGACAGGGATTAGCAGCAGCTTCAGCTGTGACAAATTGATAGCAAATTTCTTGCTCAGAAATTTCTCCTCAGAATAAAAAATTAGCCTTGAGTTTAGGCCAACAGTTCTAGACTAGGCAATTGGAAAAATGAATTTTCCTAAGTCATCACTAGAAAATTAGGGAAGATAAACCAGAAAAGTTAAATAAGTAAGAGCATTTATCTTTAGTAGCCATAGAGCTCTCACCTCTGTACCAGGCTCAGCTCCATTGTTCATTTGCTCAGCCTCTATTTGTGGTGCTTTTTTCTTTAAAGCACCACACGCACACACAAAAAAAAACCAACTTAAAAACCCTCCTTTCTCAGCTTTGCATAGAAAGCTAAGCCTTTCTGGATTTTTAGTTATGGGCTAAATAGAAAGGCTGCCATATTTATATTGATGAGACCCTTTTTTCAGCTGTTTATCCTCCTAATTATGAACCTGTAATTCACATCACCTGTTTTTTTGCTTTACTGATTAAATCAGCTCCTAATTGGTTCCTAGGTCTCTCTATTTTTATGTCTGTCAGCTCCTAACTATCAGGTTCTCAGGACTAATTTGGTTAGAGCAGGTTGCTAATAATGTCAAAGTTGTGGGTTTGATTCCCCCTATAGGCCATTCACCTAAGAGCTGGACTTGATGATCCCTGTGGTGCCCTTCCTACTCAGAGTATTCTGTGATTCTGTGAAGTTGGTGCTGTTCTGATAAAGCATGAGGTAATCCATCGTTTTGCAGCTCCTGTGCTCTTGTGTGGTGGGTTGCCCCAGGCTGGATACCAAGTGTCCTCCTCAGCTAGACAGGGGAGAGAAAATGTAAGGAAAGGCTCGTGGGCTAAGATAAGGACAGGGAGAGATCAGTCATCAGTGACCATCATTGGAAAAAAACTCAATTTGGGGAAATTAGTCTAATTTACTGCCAATCAAACCAATGTAGGATAATGAAAAATAAAAACTAGATCTTAAAAGTACTTTCCCCCTACCCATTCTTTCTTTCTGCACTCCAATTTTTCTCCTTCCTCCCCACCAGCAGCTCAGGACAACAGAGAATGGTGGCTGCAGCCACTCCTTGCTCCTCAGGGGAGGACTCAGAATCACCAGATTGGAAGAGACCTTCAAGATCATAAAGTCCAACCCATGCCATAACACCTCAACTAAACCATGGCACCGAGTGCCACATCCAATCTTTTTTTTAAACACATCCGGACATGGTGATTTCACCACCTCCCTGGGCAAACCATTCCAGTACTTTATCCCCCTTTCTGTAAAAACTTTTTCCTAATATCCAACCTATATTTCCCTTGGCACAGCCTGAGTCTCTGTCCTCTGGTTCTGTCAGTCGCTGCCTGGTGAACGAGACCAACCCCCCCCTGACCACAGCCACCTTTCAGGAAGGTGTAGAGAATGTTAAGGTCACCTCTGATTCTCCTTTTCTCCAGGCTGAACACCCCCAGCTCCCTCAGCCGTTCCTCACAGGATTTGTGTTCCAAGCCCCTCACCAGCCTCGTTGCCTCCTCTGGACATGCTCAAGCATCTCAACATCCTTCCTAAACTGGACTCAAAATCTTCCCCTGCCCCAGTGTTCCTCCCACAGAAAACTGTCCTACGTCAACTCTTCCAAGGTGAGTCCTTCCCACAGGCTGCAGTTCTTTGCAAACAGCTCCAATGTGATCCCTCCCATGGGATGCAGTCCTTCAGGAAGAGACTGTCCCTCACAGTGACAAGTGCTGCCAGCAAACCTGCTCCAGCATGGGCTCCTCTCTCCGTAGGCCACAGGTCCTGCCAGGATCCTGCTCCAGCAGGGGCTTCCCACAGGGTCACAGCCTCCTTCGGGCACCCACAGCTCTGGTGGGATCCTCCTGCAGGTGGAACTCTGTGATCCCAAGGACCTCTGGGGGCACAACTGCCTCACCATGGGCTGCACCAGGGGCTGCAGGGGAATCTCTGCTCTGGCACCCGGGGCACCTCCTGCCCCTCCAGCACTGACCTTGGGTCTGCAGGGCTGTTGCTCAGTCCTCTTTCCTGGCTGCAGTAGCATAGGTTTTTCTTTCCCCTTCCTAACTCCGTTATCCTAGAGATGCTGTCATCATCCCTGATGGGCTCAGCCTTGGCCAGCAACACATCTTTCCTGGGGCTGGCTGGAATTGGATGTTGGACATGAGGGAAGCTTCTGGCATCTTCTCACAGAAGCCACCCCTGTAGTCCCCCTGCTATGAAAATGTTACTATCCAAAGCCAATTCATCCTGTCTCCTCTGTGGAGGATTTTGCATAGCCTTCCCTGGACAGCTGAAGTCTGCCAGAAGCAAATGTATAAAATTCAGTTTTAAGGCAATTGTGTTAACAAAATAGGAAGAAACTGTTGACCTTTAATGTAAGAGGTCAAAACCAATAGTAAAAGGGAATATAGGTAGAGACTGATGGGTGTCACAAACTAAATGAAGAAACTGTCTTACTGGGGGATGTGTAGAACACCTAGAACAGAATTATCCTCAAATTTGGAGAAATTTAACCCAACAGAGAAGTGAATCTGAGCAGAAACAGTTCTGAGAAAAGGACCCTGCCTTTGCTGCATGCTGAAGGCAGAGAAGTTACACCTTGGGCCCTGAGTCTGGGTGAGTGACAGTATCACCCCTGAGCAGGAGTGCACTCTGGTGAGCTGATGTGACCAGGTGAGTGACGTGTGTGAGCAGGATGCTCCTGGGGCTGCTGAGCTGCTGATGCTCAGAGCGTGGCCAGGTCACACAGTGAGCAAAGGGGTTATTGTGGTGTCTGTTCACACTGTCTGTAAGTGCTGAGCACTACTGGTGCTCGGCAGTGTTTCCCAGGGATGCTCAGAATTGCCTGCATCCCTCCCTCACTGCGCTTCTCATCGAAATGCGCCTTACACTGGGGATACTCCTGTCCTAGGCTTATGCCGGCGACTTTCGGGGTTCGCTCCCCCCTTTGCCCTTGAGAAGGCTGCAGGAGCCGCCGAGCTGGAGGATTTATTTGTAGTTAAGCCCGATGTCCTGGAGAGGGAGCCGGAGGATCGCCCGGCTGCTCCTCCGCTCCCGGCTCCTTCCCGGGGCGCAGCCCGGACTGCTCGGGGCTCCTTCTGGAACCGAACAAACATTGCACAGGATCGTTTTAAACTCAAGTGTATTTGTGTCACGGGTAGCCTCACTGAACCTCTCCCACATCTTCAAGAGTATAGAAAAAAAAAAAATTGAATGTGAAACCCAAAGTTTGCCACGCTCCAAAATGTTAGCTTTTACTCCAGTGTTATTCCCAACTGGTTTGTGTTGCACTTGTTTCCTTCTGAAATCCTCTGTGTGATAGATTTTTAGCTGTAGAAGGCATTTTCCTGAGGAGCACTATTCACCAAGGATATTATATAAATAATGGGTTATGATAATAAATAAGCCCATGATCAAGCAATCAGGGCTTAAATATTGGATAGTATGACTCTGTTTATTATTGTTAGAGCTGAGACAATTTGAGTTTTGGATTTATGTCACTGTGCAGCGTGCTTTTACAATATTACAAAAGGGTTATTCTACTTTTCTCTAACTTGATTTTAGGTACCACCAAGGAGCTGCCTGAGATTTCATCTAGTTTGCATGAACTCCGCTGGACATTGAAGATCTACACTGTTGACAAGCACATCACAAGTAAGGGTTACCTTGGCTTAGGGCAGTGTCAAGGTTGCTTATGCTTTTCCATCCCAAACAGATTCCAGCTATGTTTCCCTTAATTCTTGTATCTGCCAACAGTCACATGTTGGCTGAGATTATAGGGCAAAGTGGCATTCTAGAGGTGTCTTACTCACCCCTTGCAGTTTAAACAGTATCACAATAACTAACAACCAGAATGGAAGAAGAATTGCAGTAGGTGTGCTACAGCACAGCCTTATCACAGTGTTACTGAAAATATCACACAGCTAGTTTACCCACACAGTCACTCTCAGTCACTCTTTGTTTCCTTATTTTACTTTTTTTTTTACCCACCAGCTGTAAATCTAAAGTTTCTGTGCACTTTTTAAAATTTCTGTACACTTTTGTGTTAGTGAGTTGTGGAAGAAAGCAAGAAATCTTGTCTCTCAGTTTTAATTCCTAAAGATTAAGTGAATTCTAAAAGGCTTTACTCAAACTGTGTGGTCAAAATGTCCAGTATAACAGAAAATAATTCCTTTTGGCCTTTCAATCTGTCTCAGGACAAGAGGAGGGAGAAAGGATGTGGTGTTATGCACACTCTCAGTGCTAACAATTATGTACAGGGTATCTTAAAATTACCAGCCTTTCAGCTGATAACTGACAGCTCTCCCACAGCAAACAGGTGAGCAAGAAGGAAAAAAGGCAGTCCATAAAATTTAATACGGCTGTTAAATATACCTTGAAAGTTAATCTGATTGCATGCAAAAATGCATTCTAAATTAACAGCACAGATAATTCGGTGTTAAAGGAATAGTAAAAGTGAGAGACATTTTGCAATCTCACCCTTGTAAAGTGACCCTTGTAAAATTCCATGATTCTGTTCCTAGACAGTGTGTTTATGTGCTAGCCTAATTCAAATGGGGATATAAAAAACACAGTTCTTCTGCAAGTGAAATCTCTAAGAGCAGACACATTAGATAGACTCAGGCCATTAACTAAAACTCAGCAACTTATGCTGGGCTCTCTGCTGTTAGATATGCCTCCTCTGGGGATGCAAATTATTTCCTAAATCATCACTGACTTGATTTGCAGTGAAGCACAGTCCTGCCGTGGGTGTGCAGCAGTTCTAAGACCTCAGAGAGTCAGGAAAGTGCCTGTCTCAGAGTTCTGAGTGGTTTCCTTAGAGCTCCCCTGTAGCCCAGGGCAGTAGGTATGACTATTGACAGAATTGAAAAGGACAGAGGTCCTGAGATAAAGCTTCAGAAGGCAGGCTATGGCAGTTCTTTCTTCTCTGAACAGGGTCTTTGAAGCAAGCCTCCCCTCAAGAGTGTTGGTCACGGCCATATAGTTCACACAAAGCACAGATGAAGCCATGGCATCACCCCTCCTCCTTCCTGCTCATGCTTTCATCCCCTCCAACATGGAGCAGTGGATGCCCTCCCCAGAACCAGCACCATAACCTAAGTTATGTACAAGATCGCCTGTAACTGAGAACACGTCTCAACGTTTGTCTGCATCAATAAAACCGAGGCAAATTAAGCCAAAGAATTAAACCAGGAAGTGATTTGGCCCTTGAAGCCTAGATGGGATTTGAGAATAGGAATTTATGTGTGGTGGAGAGCAGTGTGTGGAAATGCCTGGAACCAAATGCAAAGCAATTTAGATTACTGTGATAGCACAAAAGCGCTTTGTGTAGACGATTTAAGACATCTGCCCATGGTCCAGACATCTGTGTGCAATGAATACCAGTTCTGAGCTCTTTATTTATCATTCAGTAATGTCCATTAATAATTGCTGCCCCCATACAACCCTCTCTTTGTCTATATGTAGTTATATATGGTTACTTGATGAGTGTAATAAACAAAGAAAGAATGACTCGTTCTTAAATTGAAAATACAATCTATGATCTAGTTCTATTTCAAATATAGACAAACACATTTTACTCTTCCCTCCCATTCTCTCTCTGTCCATATTTAAAAATGCTATTGCACATTTATATCCCTCAAAGTAATGGACACATAAAATAGCTCCTGTCATACAGATGGGTCACACAGAGAGAATCTTTCAGTATTTTTAGCTCATCTTCAATCCTTCTCCTCTTCAGACAGATTTCCTTGACTATCAATACTTCTCTGGATTTATACTCATATCTCACTGATTTGGAAACCTGTCTTTATGTAGAATCTTAGAGACCTTGCAATATCTTTTACTTCTCTAGTAAGTCTTTGGTGCTGTAAGAAGGTAGGAAATTTTCTCTGGTGTGCAGCCATACACCAGTACTAATTAGACTTTGTAGCAACAGACATAGCAAGTGAAAATCATGTAATGTGTGTAATCACCTGCAAATAAACAGACTTGATCCATCTGTTCCAGTAATTCCATTTCTTCTTAGCAGTTCAAATGAAAACATACATATGCTAGTGAAGAGTAATCCTCCCAAAATGTTGTCATAAAATTTAACTTCTAAGTCGAACTGTAATTTATTTAAATACACTTTTATGCTTATCTATTGAAGTCTTATGTTTGATGCTACAGTCTTGAGTGCAAAACAATCTGATCCTCTTTGATTTTGGTGACTTTTGGATTAGGCTCCTAAAATATGGAGAAGTGTTCCTAGCACACTGTAATCAGTGAAAAACTTGGATTTAATGGTTGATTTCTTTTGAAAATTTGAAAAAATTGAATAACTATCTTCAATGTCATCAGTGTTTATCTGTATTGCATTGCTTATAGAGCTCCATTTTGCTTGTGGGGAGAACAGAAGTCTAAGTTCAGATGATGCATCTCCTCTCCCTGGAACTGGAAGCTATTCAGGGTTAAGTTAGAGATTTTACTGCATTTTCTCATGATGGTTAGGAAACAATTCTGTCTTTTTTTCAGTTTTCCTTCTTCTGTGGAAAGAGAATCTAATAATAAAAGCCAAATTATGAATGACCTTTATGCAGGACTATGAAACACATGGATAAAGTGTTGGAATATCCCCATCTTGTCCAATGGAAAATGTAAGAACCAGTCTCATATATGGAGACCACCTTATGAATGAGGCTAGAATGGTAAAATGGTCTTAACTTCCAACTGAACTCCCCAGAATGTGTGAAATACTGTGCAAATCAAAAACTTGTTGGGTCTTCCAAACTCTTCTTCCAGTTTTTCCTCTTTATCTTGAGCAGTAAGACAAACCAGAAATAATTGTGCTGAGCTAGAACATTATACTGAGGTTTGGGCATTCTGTTTCAGATTTTCTAAGTGATCTTGGATGTCTCATTAGACACCAGTATCTACATTCTCCATTTATAAGACAGGGGTAATAATGGTTCATAGTACTGCTAAGTAAGATACAAAAAGAGTTTGTGAACTGCTCTTACACTACAGAATACATGCACCAAAATGACCAGGTAAGAATGGAAGATCATTTGTGATCTACAGCAACATCATTATTTTAAATTGAATCAATCTAGATTTACACTGTATTTGGGTAAATACAGGGGAAATGTTCTCTAGGTTATGTATTTTACAGGAAAAAGTTTGCGGCCTAATGAGATACTGGTCACATCTGGTCTGTGTTTCATATACTCTATGGATTCCACAATAAATGTCATTGAATGTTCATTAGTTTCAGTCAAAAAATGGCATTATGTCCTGGTAATAAGTTTGACATTTGTTTTACTCCAAAACAGAGATAGAGAGCAGAAATAATGAAATACTTAGCAGAAGAGAAAATTCAAAAGAACTGAACTTCAGTCTGGAGGGAAAAAGAATTAATAAGAAATTAAATCTAGAATAATCTAGGAGTTATTCTTCAGGTTGCTTAGATGTTGGATCAAAATCTCTTGAGTTTCTGGATATAATTTGGAGATTATAGACTAACTGTCTTTAGGATTGGACTTTCTGATTGTAAAGGTCTTTTCCAATCTAAATAATACTATGATTCTCTGATCTCCCATCTCTCCATAGCAGGCCAAATTCCCTTGCCAGACTTCTCCAGCTGCAATGGGCTCTGATGTCTGGATGAGTAACAGTCTGTCCTGCATCCTGGAAGTTGTTGCACGGCATAAGACTCCTCTCAATGGACAGAAACTGAAGATATTCAGCAACTCAACCACAGCTCCCACAGGGTACCATGGTAGGTGATGACAGAATGCCAATACCAATACCAATAATTTCAGAATTCCATGGACACTTAGTAGTTTTGCAGTGTCCTGGTTCTGGCCAGTAGCCAGGAGGGAGCACGGCGAGGACTTGGAGGTTATTCTACCATCTCACGTCATTGCTGGGAGCAGGGAAAGGGACTCTCTTCCTGGGAGAAGGGGCTCCTTCTGGTAGAGCAAATGTGGTGGGGGAAGCTGTGGGGTAACGCTGGTTAAAAGCTGGAAAACTTGTGGATTGAGATAAAACCAGATTGATAGGCAAAGCAAAAGCCGCATCCACAAACAAAGCAAAACAAGGAATTAAGTCAGCGCTTTCCGTGGTGGGCAAGTGTTCAGCCATCTCCAGGGGAGCAAGGCCGCATCAAAGTAACAGTGACTTGGGCAGACAAACTCCATCACTTCAAACATCCCTCCATTTCTTCCTTCTTACCCCATTTTATATACTGAACATGATGCCATATGGTCTGGAATATCCCTTTGGTCATTTTGGGTCACCTGTCCTGGCTGTGACTCCTCCCACCCTCCCATGTACCACTCACCCCCTTGACAGCATGGCAGTAGAAGAAGCAGGAAAGGCCTTGGGTCTGTGTAAGCCCTGCTCAGCAATTACAAAAATATGTCTTTATATTACCAGCCCTGTGTTCAGCATGAATCCAAAACACAGCCCCATACCAGACACTGTGAAGAATATTAACTCTACTCCAGCCCAAACCAGCACATTCCACCCCTTATTCAGTACCATTTGCATCATGCCCAAGGTCCCACACTGTTCAATAAAACTTCATTACACACGCCCATTTCATCCTTTGAGTGTCACAGTCTTCTTCAGGCATCCACCTGCTCTGGTGGGGGACTTTCCATGGAGTAGAGATCTGGTGGATCTCTACTCCATTAAGGACTCATTCATGTCACAGTCCCTTCAGATCAAGTTCCCACTGGAGTTCCAGCCTGCCCAGTACAGCAGCGCTGGAAGAGCAGCAATGTCCCGGCCAGGGAGGGCTCCAGCTGGGGAGTACTGGCTTGATGTTTTTATGGTACCATTGCCATGCCCTAAACAACACACAAATATGCTATTCTAGATTTTATGCATATTAGAGGCAAGATTACTACAATTAAAAAAAATCATGTTACAGTTAGTGATATGTCTTAATTTTACATAAGGTGAAATCCCCATTCAATACCATGGTTAAATTAAACAGCAGCACTCTGAATCAGTGTCAGAGTAAGGATGTAACTATCCATCAACCTGATAATATTGCACGTTAATCCAGATGATGTCCCAGATTTTAGAGCTTCTGCGTGTAGCAACTGAACCCTGTGTTTGCAAAGCAGTTTGCTTTAAACTCCTTTGCTGTCTCTTTATAGCTCAGCATTGGGAAGCAGCACTGATGTTCACTTTCTTTCAATGTGCTTTGAATATCTTCATCCCCTTAAGGTGATAAGAGTGTTTTGGTTTATTTAATCTCATGCAGTCAATGAGCAGTGGCTGGTGTTCAAGTAAGTATTTATGAAATAACAGATTCTGCTGCAACTTCTTCAACTCAGACACCTGGAAAAATCCAAATTTTATAGGGAAAATATTTCTCACACACTTGTAGGGCATGAAAGCTCCTATTTTGATACTGTGTTAGAACCTTCATAATTCATTCAGATAAATATTTTACTGAGTTCTGTACTATTTATTGCATTTGTACAGGACAGTGCTACAGTGCCATTAAAGCTAAGCTCACTGTGGGATTCATCTATCTTTCCATTAAGGAATCAGGTTGCTCCATAGCTGATTTATTGTTGGCCTGCCTCTTTTGACTTTGGTAAGACCAGTCTCATCAGATGTATTGCTTGCATTTATGTTTATCTAGTGCTTTCACACTCACACTGGCATATAAATAAATGTTTGTTGCTGAAGGAAGCAATTTTTAAAGCACCTGATTTTAACCAGGACAAAAAATTGGATATAGCATTAAAAGCATTTTTGATTATGTTGACAAATCAGTTTCCTTTGTGCAAATGCTAAATGGTGCTACTTTAAATTGGAGGTTTTCCACATTTGCTTGCAGTGGTATCTTTAAAAATCTCAGAAGTTTATGAGTCCATAAAGCCCTCTACTTAGTAGCCCAATATTGTAGGCAATCCTCTAGACAATAAGTTTCACCAGGTTCAAAAAACCCACTCAAAAAAACCAAAGTTTTTTCCTTCCCAAACTCTCTAATGAAAGAATGTTCCAGACCTTTATTTCATTGGCATTTGGAAATGTTGTAATTTTTATCTAGGCTGGGTTCTGGAGCAGTTTATATTGATTTGTAGTTGTACTAATACAGGTTGTGAATTCAATTTACTCTTATTCACCTCCTGATTTTTGCCTCATTTCCAAAAGGAGAACTCATACTGCTACTCTTCATTTTGTGGACTGAAGTACCCTAATTTTTCACATCCTGTTTTACACTTGATTGTCCCTTCATCTGAACATCCTAGTAGCATTTTTCTCTGTAATAGAGTTGACTAGAACACAGATGAGGTTTTACCAGAACAGTGCAAAATGATAGGAAAGTTTTTCTCTGCTGAAGATACCTTGGGATTTTTAAGGTCATGATCTGTACATGGCTCATGGCCATGGGGTGACCAGTTACCTTAATGACACCTTTCTCTACTCTTTCAAGTCTGAACTCTGAGCAGATGGGTTTCCTTAAAAAGCCTTTCCACTCATTGCATTTGAACTGCTGCATGTAAAATAGTTCCCACCTTCAAGCAGAACAAAACTGTAAGAAATATTTTATATGCTGTGCTAAACATAAAGGTATATGAAATGTAGCTTGTTTACACAAAAAGGGACAGAGAGGCTCCACAAAAAATTCATGTGCACTATGAAAAGTAAGCCAATCATAATTACTTTTGACCACCAGCCTGTGTCCTGCTTAGTCATTCTTTGCTGGGAATTTGACCTGACATAAGTTTAAAGCTGGGGTTTCAGAGATGTTCATGTCCTGGGTTCAGGGAGATTTCTGGGGAGACTGTAAAGCATAATGCAACAGATTATATTGCTGTTTGATGAAAAATTAGATAACAGCCAAAGAAGACTTTGGCAAAGCAGAGTAAGACATTTAATCCACTTTCTCCACTCAATATCTACATTTTTACCCTGTTTGTAGATACAGGGATGAGGAGGATTATCAATTCTTTTGAGGGCAGAACAAGCATTCCTTCTTGAATGCCAGTGTTTCTCCTTTTGTCATCAAGAACACGTTACTGTCTCGTCTGCAATGAGCTGTGCATTTTGTTGATGCTGCCTTTTTTTGGAGAGTGCTTCTTGTGCAACTGTTTCATCACAAAAAAAAGTCATGTAAATATCCTTTGTCCTAATTAGAAATAGATTTACTTGTTCTTTAGTCACATAGAACATGATTTCCTCTATATTACTTTTAATCCTTTGGTTTTAAGTTCCTAGCCCAAGCCATTAGGCTTAAGCTTGTCCTGTATTCAATCACTTGAAGATGAGCATCCCTCCAGAAAACCAATTCTTCTTATCAGGTGCATGTTTAAGATACATAGAATACATCAAACCATTTGTCACTGATAAAAATAATTATCACTGATTATCTTAGGTTGAAGACTTAGCCTTTGAAGATATGCAAATAGGAGAACTTCTTATCATTTTACTAAAATGCGGTGTCTCTAGAACTGAAAAACTTCTGTATCTAACCTCTTTGGAACTTCTATAGTAGCAGTGTCAATGGTCTGCATCCACAGATTCTTCAGAATATAAACTTTCCAAAATTCCAAATGGGAAAAAAATTCTTAGCTTTTATTACCCTATTTTTTTTTTCCAGAACACAATAAGTAAACAAAGGATGGAAATTAAAATGTAGTAGTCCCTTCATGTTCTCCAAAGATTTTTTTTGGCTACCCCAGCCCCACAAGAATGACATGATTTCTTTCATTATTCATGAGAAGAGCAAGGTAGAATGCCTCCAGATGTAAATATCCTTACTATGCCAGTAAGTAATATTGATTACTGGCCCATTTTTCTCTGAAGTACTGAAGCAAATCTTTGCAATCCTATTTTTCACCCACAGAGGTGGTGACAGGAGGTCAGAGAAATGGACATGTCAAGGACTTCAGAGCTGAGCAGAAATGCAAAATAATGAAAAATCCCCAAAAGGAATGAAAAGAAACTAGAACTAGAAGAAACAGTATTATAAATTTGAAGAGAAATAAAAGAAAATAATTAAGGAAAATTGAAACACCGCTGTAGCTTTATATTACTCTACTCATTTTAGTATTATCTTGCCTTCCAAACCCTGATCTTCAGTTTCTTCTATAGCCCTGTCTTATTCAATCTTCAGAATTTCTTCCTTTGTACTTGACTGTATCCCAACTATCCAAATGAAATTATGTGCCTGGACTGAGGTTCCTAAAGGACCACCTTAGTAATACTGAATAGTAATGGAGTTGAAAATGGAGAAGAAAGACAGCAAAGGAGAAAAGAAAAAATAAGAGAAAAAAGGTTGACAAAAGAAGGCCCCACCTTCTGCTGCAGCTTCCTAAGCACACACACCCACTCCTTCCCCTGCCATAAACTTTTAATAGCAATTAAAAATTACATACAAACCATTTTCACCATTCTTTACAGACATCCTTTTCCCATTGAAAGACCTTGTCATCTTTTACCTTAGGAACAATGTTTTCCATTATTTTTTTTAAAGGCTCAGCTCTGTAAACCCCAGTGTATTTGTTGAAAACAGGAATTCAGCTGTGACTGGCAAGCCAGGTTACACATCCAAAGTGTAATTACTGTATTGGTAGCCTGTGTAATGACAGCTGCTGCATTCAACATTTCCACAGGAGTTGTCATTTATATATTGTGCTCACAAAGTTCTACTTTAGACACATCCTGCTACAGGTCACATTGTAATTTGAGATTGCTTTGAGTTAGAAAATGTACCAGGAATTTCCTACCCACTTTGCTGACTAGTGATGTGGTAATGTAATGTTTATCTTTCGTTAAACAAGGTTCTCTGTTAATTTGTTTTCACAATTAATGGAAAAAATAATTTTCAGAAATGCAATATGTTTAATGTACATTTGACTTATCTTCCTAAGAACTCTGTCAATAGCCTGGTAACCAGGGAGCTGACACTGATAAATTTCTTACCTTCTACTTAATTGAAGATCTGTTATGGTTCACATTTTCCTAGCAACACTTGCAGATGCTTTTAAATTCAAATACAGTGTTCTCCTCTGACTATTGATACTTTACTAACAATTTCAGCATTACAAACAGTAAAAAAACCTCTAGAGCTCTAAGTTCTGTTCCTGGCTCTGCAGCAGATGCAGTTTTTCCTCAAGTTAATGGATCATGCTGCCTCACAAACCATTTAAAACCCTTTGACTAACTTCTGGTAATACTTTTTTTATAATTAGAAATACTCTATTTAATGAATTGAAGTCACTAGGTTGCATTATATTAAGTTATTTTTTCAGGATAATTAAGGAGAGGCCCTGCCATTCACAGATAAATTTTATCTTCTTGAACTGAATAGAATGAATTGAAAATTCCCACTGACTTTCTTAAATCAAAACAGCATAAGACAGTCCTCAGGTCTGGAATACAAAAGCAAATACTAGAGGGTTCAGTTTACTTCTGTTTACCTGTGACAATGCAAAACCATAATACTGCAAGAGTAGTTCCTCTGATTTGTATGAGAGGCAGGACTGAGCTTTTGGAGGTAGTGCAAACCCCATGTAAAACTCAATTGAATGAGATAGTTTTCATCCAGACAGGGTGCAAATCAACCCAGAGTCCTGCACTGAGGAACATGTAAGTCAATGGGAGTGTGAAAAGCTGTGATTTGTATCTCTTTTCATGCAGCAAGTGGAAACCCCTGTTCTGGCTGCTGTGGTGGCCGTGGGTGGTCACTGCAGGGGCTGCAGGTGGTGTTTCAGTCCCTGTCCCATGTGTCCCTTGCAGGCTGGAAAGGGTGGGATTGCAGCAGGCAGAGCAGAGCAGATTCAGCTCTCACTGACAGGAGGGTTGCCATTCTAATTAACTTTTTTTTTTTCCTTTTCCCCCAAGAAAGTACCTAAGGCAGAGTTGCTCTAAATTTGTCCCACAGCTGTGCAGCTTAAATTATGAGTATTTCTTCAGGAAGAACATTGAGTCCATTTGTCTTTAATAGAGTCCCCCTGCTGTAACTGCTGACATGTTTTGGTTGGATGAAGGCAATTCAGGGAAGAAAACAAATAGAGGGGGGATAATGGCCAGTCCCTAGGGATGGAAATGTTACACAAACACAACAAACACATGCACAACAGTGCTCAGGCAGGGCACTGCTGTTTCCAGTTTAGATTAGCCAGTGGCAGCTTGACTTTGGATAGCCCCACTGCATACTTTAAAGAGCCATAAAAAGGATGCAAGCTATTTTATGGGGGTTCACAATCCCTTCTGATGTAGCCATATGTTCACTCCTCACACCATTGGTGAAAATCTTCTTAAGAGAAATTTAGAACAACAGTTTTGTCTTGAGTTAACTTATGACCAGCAACTTTTAAGGAGTTAATATTTTTAAAGACTAATCTGGACATTTTGTAGTTATTTGTTCCTGAATAATATTTCTGGTGGACCCTTGGCTAGAGCACAAGATACTACGAGCCAGTCTTATTTATGCTACTTTCCTTAACAGTCTTTGTCTCACAATCCTTTTAAGCTGGTGAGCAACAGTTAATACCATTTTGCAATATTATAAACCACTGCAGAGCAATGAAGATGATGGTGTTATAGCTTAGATTTCCTTTCTTTTTCTCACTGCCAGGAACTAGGCTCATGCCCACCATAAACAGATGCCAATAAGTTTTTCTGCATCAGGAAGATAGAAATCTCTCCAGATGACTGAGTCAAGCAAATTCCAGGGCATATTTTAAAATGAAATTGCTAAAACCTGCCCAAAACCCACAAGTCAGCTCTCCATGCAAAAGCATGATCACACCTCAGGGGAGCTGCTGTGTTTTGGAGGAAGCACGTGAAAAACTGCTTTGAAAGATGTTTCTTCAGACATCTCGGTGCTCAGACACTGCTTATGTGAAAATAAATCATGATGCATCAAATACAAAAATAAATGCAATTCCTATGTTTTGTGGTATTTCTTGATGCAGATAAAACAGAGAAGATGCCTGGTTCTGCAGAACACTGGGAGGAAAGAACTGGCTTTTCTAAATGTGCTGCCCTCAGGGGACTGGGTCTGTTGTTTAGAAAAGAGCAGTGCAGGATGATGCTGATGTAAGGAGCTCCAGGTTATGATAATGCAGATTGCAGCTCGACAGGCTTGATGAGCAGCCAAGACAGCATGTTTCTGCTCTCCCTGCCAGGCACAGCAGCACCATGGGACACATCCAGTGCCCACAACAGGCACTGAGGACAGAGTCACCAGTGTCACCAGCAGTGTTGACACAGGCAATAAAATTACCTTTTCCCCCTCTGTCACTGCAGATGTCACTGTGTGTTAGAAACATGTGTGTCCTTGCTGCCCAGCTGCAGCTCACCTTCCTGGGCAATTTTCAGCATCTCACATTCTTGCCTGTGAGATGACTTGAGGTTGTGTAACCATCTGATGGGCTGCAGTGCTGCAGTATCATTTCCAAAAGTCAGTAACAATATTTCTGCGGGATCATTCAAATTTTATGCTGAAATCTCCAAATGACCCACTAAGATGACCTCATTTGTCTTCAGGGAGTATTCTTCTCATTCTTGTATTTGAACAGTTCTGAGGAACTCACTTTGCACTCAGGGCATGACTTTCTCACAAACTTTCTGTAATTAAATGTCATTCTGTACTCCTAGTTAATTATGGGTTTTGAAAAAGATGTGTATCATAAATGCATATTGCTGTGCACAACATTGAAGGGTTGATGTAATATTTGGACAAGACGTATTCTGCAGGGATTAAAACTTTTGTGATTAATGAAAGATAAATGTGATAAAAATTTTAATTTATTAATGATATTATACATCATAACATGTAATAAAATGAATCCTCTCTGCAGAGCAATAGTATCTTAAGGGAATAACAATAAACATAGAGAGAAATGTATTCTCTTAGGATCCCCTCTCTCCTCAGTCTTCACAACTAAGGACTCTTACAAGACTAAAAAATAATTACCACAACAAGAACACATCAGCATAGTAATTTGTGTTGCATCTAAAAAACAGGTTGTTGAATTATTCTCCATAAAATATGCAATGAATTCTAAAAACATCCACCACAATGAAATCTCCGCTCAAAACAGAGGAGAATTTTATGCAATATTTGTGCAAGATTTTTTTTCAAGCTAAAATTGATTAGGAAAATAACTGGCATAAATAGTTATGAAACAGATTTCCCCCCCCCCCTTTAATTCTGCAGTTAGTGATGACGACGATGACGATGACGATGATGATGATGATGATGATTTTGGAGTACTTTTTGTTAGTGAAAAGTTTTGAAAAGTTTGGCAAAAGTGCAGGAAATGCTTTACATTCTGTCAAAATTTGTGACGAAGGAATAAACCTCCCCGTTCATTATCGGCAATTTTCAAAACGACACCACCGAAACAGACAAAATGTTTAACCGTGGAACGCTGTCGCAACAGTGCTTTCGAGTTACGCTGGGAGCTGGCCTGGCTTCGCGTTGCCCTCTGACTTTAACTGGGGCAGAACTGAGCCCTGACACAAGCACACAGCTGCTCTGGGGCACAACACGGAAACCAAATTACTTCCCTCTGCAGCGTGCGGAGGACACTCCGCAGCTCAGGCTGCACCGCCGCTAATCGAGCCGCGTATGCGCCACTCCAGCGCACCGGCGCTGGGGATCGATGGCAGATCCATCCCTGAGCGCTGACAGCTGAGCGCGCCGCGCCGGCCCCGCTGCACAGAAGCGGGACAGGAGCCCCGCAGCCGCACAGAGGCGGGACAGGAGCCCCGCAGCCACACAGAAGCGGGACAGGAGCCCCGCAGCCGCACAGAGGCGGGACAGGAGCCCCGCAGCCGCACAGAGGCGGGACAGGAGCCCCGCAGCCCAGAGCCCCGCACGGGCGGCGGGGCCGGCGCTCGCTCCGCTCCGCTGCCGCAGCCCCGGGCGGGAGGCGGCCGGCCCGGCCCGGCCCGTTCGGCCTGGGCAGCATCGCCGCTCCGGACGGGCGGCCCCGCTCCCGAGCCGCGGCACGGCGGCACCGCCTGGGCGTGCCGGGTAGGTGCCGACGCGGAGCAGCGGCGCTGCCAGGTCCGCACGGGATGCGGGGGGTGCGGGACTTCCCGGGGGAACTGAGCGGGACGGACCCGGCCCGGGGCGAGACGCCGGGGGTGCTGTGCGGGACCGACAGGCAAAGTGCGGGGACGCTCCGGAGAGAAGAGAAACCGTGGGGGTGGGACTCCGCCACAGAGCAGGATCCCCGGGGCGTGGAGCGGGACTTCTGGGGAACACCGACCGCCCGGAGGCAAGGCGACACCGCTCGGGCTCGGTGCGCACCGCGGGGAGCGGAGCGGGGTCCCCCGAGGGCGCTGCGGGCCCCCCGGGGCGCCGGGACGGGAGCGGGGCGTGGGGCCGGGGGATGCCCGGGGCCGGGGAGGGGACTGGCCTGAGCCCGCCCGCAGCCGCCTGCCTTCCCCTCCCGCTTGGGCGGCCCCGCGGAGCCGGCGGGGCGGCCGGCGGCGGCTCCGGGTGGGCAGCGCCGGCCCGGCCCGCGGCGGAGCGGCCCTGGGGCAGCGGCTGCGGCTCGGAGCGGACAGCGCGGAGCGCGGCGCGGCTCCCGCGGTGCCGGAGGTTCGATGTCACTTTTGCGGGCAAACAGTCGTGGGGGAGGAGGAAGGGGGGTTCACAGGATGCCACCCGGGGCAGGGGGAGCCTCGGCGCGTTCGCTGCCCCGCCGAAGTCTCGGCTCGGGACGCGCAGCCCCTGTGCGGGGAGGCGGCTCCGCAGCGGGGCGCGGGCACCGCTCTGGCCCTCGGAGGGGACGCGTCCTGCCGGGATCTCCGCTGCTGCTTTGTAATGGCCTGAGAGGGAGAGGGCCGGTGGCGATGCCTCTGAGTCGTTTTGCGTTGCACAGCTCTGCCTTGTCTTTTAGAAACTTGTTTAGGTTAAAAAGTAAAGCAGCTGTGAATGGCTACAGTAGGCTTTGTGGCTAAGGAAATGTGGAAGAAGTTTCTTCACTATGCGTGTCCGGTTTGAAGTAGACTTACACTAAGTTGGGGATAGTTAACGAGACTTTAGAACTAAGTGGATTTTGAAAGAGCTTTCTCTTTTTATGAATGACATTTTAAATGTTCATTTGCAGGACAGGGAAAGTTTTCTCTGCTTATTTTCTGGATTTTCTTGCCTGCGAGATCGCCATGTACTATTTTTTATTTGCCTAATGCAAAGCACAGCTGATGGTTATTCTGGGAGCTGAACTCAGTGTGTCTGCTGGGCAAGGTAGACCTCAAGATATGAGCAGTGGCAGTGTATTGATTCCATTAGCGGAATTTACAGATCTACCGACAGATTCCTTTTAACACAGTCGCTTTCCCAGAATTAAAGTTCTCCTCCGAGCGCCTGTCGCTGGTCTAGACCAATAGATGGCATAAGGCACTCGAGCTACCGTCCTGAGGGGACAGAGGGAGCAGGCTTGTATGGGAGCCAGGAGTTTCAGAGGGGATGTATGACTCAAGTTCTGGTGTCTGACTTGGGATACCTGGGGCAGATCTCAATTGCAGAAACATGTCCTGGACCACTCATTCTTACTTTCCTCAGTCAAAATTGCAGCATTTTCCAAAATCTTTCCTCTAATCAGTTAGGGTTAAATAACCTACAGTTTTGGTAGGAATTGATCTGAGTTCATATCCTAAGCCATGAAGCAGAGGTGGCTTTTTAACTTTGTGTGATGTATTTAATATCTGCTGCTGGGGGGAAGATGCCCATAGCCGCAGTGTTGAAACCAGTAGTCATTTGGGGGAATGAAAGACAATTATAAGGCTTATAAGGAAGAAACTTTTTAGTTTCTGATCTAAATTTCTGCTGAGATAGCACCGTGGGTAGACAAAAATGATTTTATGTTCTGAAATTGTGTAAATTATTTAAATAAAGGTAGGTAGCTAAATGATCATGAAAGAACCTTAACAGACAGTAGTCTGTTAGCTTTTACAACAGTGCTTCTTAGCTGTAGATTTCAAAACAGTTTTCTTTTAAAATAGGAGCACAGTATCATTCTTTTTTTTTTTCAGTTGCAAGAATTAAAGTATGGGGAAGGTCCAGAAATAATATAGATTTCCTAAATCACAGTTCTTTACTTGTCTATTAGATCTGCTTTATACTGTCTGGATAAATTTAAGCGGGTCTTGAAATTATAAAAAGAATAAATCTATATGTATTTGTAGCAGAGGACAGTAAAGCTCCTTTTTAAGAGACGTTCTTCCTTGTCTGTAAATGTCTATGTCTTGTTACCTGTCTCAGCACTAAGGCAACCCACAGCCTTGTAGCAGCCCTTCAACTTCCTATTGATGAGTGTGGGCAAAAGAAAATCAATGATAAGCTTTCAGCTGAGCTGATGCAAACTGCAGTGTGACCTCTAGAATCGTTCCTGGGACAGGTGAGGTCAGATGTTTTACTAGAATGTCAGTTGTAGAAACAGAGAGGTCCTGAAGGAGGAGAAGTTCTTTGCTCATCCCCTCTAGGACTTAGCAACTTTCCCAGGGCAAGAAGAATAAAACCACCTCAAACCTGAAAAGATGACAAATCGGTGTTTAGCCACCAGTACCACCTTAGCTGTGCAATTATGGCCACAGGCAGGATAAAATCAGCTATTAACACTCAGTGCCAAGACCATTCAGCCTCAGTGCAAAACAAGGTTCTGCAGTGACTGAGCCGAGCTGCAGAGGCACCTTAAACCTGCCTGGAGAGTGATGCAGCCAAGCTTTCAGCACTCAGCACTGGTGCGTCTGCCAGGGGTGTGCTGTTTGTTCTGGCTGAGCCCTGGCCAGGCCGGTGCCGGACGTGTCCTGCCTCAGTGCTGGGATGGCTCCAGAGGCCGCTGCCACGGCTGGTGGCATCCCTGTGCTGCCTGCTGGGCAGGCTGAGCCCACGTGCTCTCAGGTCAAATAAGGGCTGCTTGACAAGGAGGGTGGGTGAAAGGCAGTCTGCGGTGAGTTGGTCAGAGGCAGTCTGTGTCCTGCTGGGCATTATCCCTGCTAGCAGCCTGACCTTCAGCTTGGTTACTTGAGAACAGGTCGAGACCATGCTTTTGGTCCTACCTCCTGGGATCCGTGTCTAAGCCCATTTGTTTGCAGCATGTCTCCTGTCCAAAGACTCTTGATTTAAGGAACTTGTTTGCTTCCTATTGGGGCACATATATTGAAGAGATCTGCCCAAGGCTAATGACAAGAAAACAAGGCTCAAGTCTCTAAACTCTCATCACTATCTGCCTTGCAAATTTTCAGTTGTGGGACATCTGCCAAGGACACATAATAAAACAGAGATCATGAATAAATAAAATGTACTCCACTAATCTGTGGATATTTTCTTTTTATCTTGCCTTTGCCCCATCCCTTTGTTTTTATTTCTTGTTCGTCTATTTTTTGATTTCTCTTAAGCCTTGCCTTTTAATTTACGGCATCATCTTATTGTCTTCCTGTGTTGCCTCTTCACTTTCTGAGGGGGAAGGCAACCCAAGGAAACCAGGCAGGATGCTGTCATTGCCATTGCCTGGTTCTGTGTGGAGGACCAAATCCTCAGCTGACAGAATCTGTCCTTGACCTGTTCCAGACAATGTTCTGCACCAGTTAATGCCAGGGGATTGTCTGCTTCAAGATAATATCTCAGTATGTTGCTCCATTCTTTACCTTTTTTTCTTTTTTATACCTCATTTCCTTCTGGTCCTTTTCATTTTCCCATATTTTACTGATGCTTCTTTCTTTATTACTGTGCTTTCCATTTTTTGTGAATGTGTTCTGCTCATCTTGTCTCATTCATATTGTACCTGACATCCTAACAGCACTGTGTTAAGCTGCTGTCAGCTGTCATTTGTGGATAACTGGCTCGTTTTTCTTGCAAGGGTGTTCTGTATATGACAGTTGCTTGTAATGGTTTTCTTTTGTTTGTTCATTCTATTTTAAAGGAGATGACTTCTAGAATAGTTATCTCTCTTGCAGAGGGAGATGATACTGACTTTGTTGGTCCTTAGTTTCTGAGGGAGCTCATTCCACAGTAATTTTCAGGAGACATCTGTCTTCTGGCAAGATGAGCTTTATGATTTGTATTAGAAGGTCCCATTGTGGTTGCTGTTTTTGTTCTGCTTACTTTGCTGCACTTTTGGGGCCATTTGCTGTGTTACTAGTAAAGCCTGAGACCTCGATTTTTGTGCACTGTTCAGCAAGGAGCTCAGGTAAGTCTGGAATAAATGTGGTGGTCTCTGTGTGCTGGTAATGTTGATATAAAGGTGTAGAAGGTTTCATTCATTTTGCCCTCTCTAAATTGTTTATGTCACTGCTGTCTGTCTGCTGGGTATTCCTGATGTCCCTAGTCGTAGCATGTATTTCTGTTCTCCTTTCTTTTATCCACAAACTCTCCAGCTCATTTCTTGCCTTTCACACTAAGGTGTCTTACCCATTTTGCCTTCCCATCCCTGACAGGTGAGGGTGACTGAGTTGGCAGGACTTGGTGTACCAGCTCTGATAGCTGCTGAGGAATTTCTGGGAGTGGTTTCCAAGAGAGGCCACTATGGCTCAGCCCTTCAGACTCCCTTTTGTTCATAGCAGCCGCCTGTCCTGGCTGCAGACATCAGCCTGATTTTGGCTTGCTCAGTGTCTGTTGCCATCTCCTTCAGGCAGGTTTATGTCTTAAAGGTTGATCTTGGACAGGGAGAGCTGCTGGACTGTGAGTCCAGAATCAATCCACGGGCAGTGTGGCACCATCCTCACCTGTGCCAGCAGCAGCAAGAGATGCAGTTGTCCCTTCTTGCCCTGTGAGGTGTTGTGTTGTGGAGGTGCACCTGTGCAGCTGGAGCTAGGAAAAGGCTAAGAAATTAGCTTAACTTTTCTGTTTTCCCTTTTAAAAATTTTTTTGTCTTACCAGCCTGCCAGTAAAAACCAGCAAAGGTCACATGGACAAAATGGAGTGTGGATGGTTTAAGGAGGACAGGTTATTTATGATCTGAGGCAGAATTTTTCTTCCTCCTTTTACTTCCTTTTTTTTTTTACATTTTTATCCTTTGTTCATCAGCTTGGACAAGCAGCTTAGATGCCAACTGATATCTTAAAAACTGGTTGATTCTTCCACATGTTTAATCATTCTAGCCCAGTGCCACTTAATGACAGGTGCAGAGCTCTACTTGTGAAGAGGATTGCTTGTCTTCTCCTCAGAGCAATGGCAGATTCATGGACTTGGGAATGTTGAAGCATGTTAACCTGCTACATGGCATTGAGAAGGTCACATCTCAAGTCTCAGATCCAGCTTCCAAAGTATCTGCCTCAGAGCACTTAATAAAGTGCTATGAGATTTATGGACAAAAGCTGTCTTGGACATCAATCTTGCAAAACTTAGTATTGGCAATTTGGCATACAGAGTTTCATATTTCTCCGTTATTTTGTTGTTTGAGCCTAACAAATTGACTGTTGATGTTCATATAAGTACAGACAGTTATCTGTGGGAGGCAGATAATCATCTCAGGAAAAATCTATGACAGCTTTGGTTTGCATGGAGGAGTTACAACACAGCCTGGGTAGTTCCATAAGAATTGGAAGCACTTCTGAGTGCTCTGCCGTGCTCCTTGCTTCTCTTCTACCTCCTCTCCTTCAGCAGACAAGAGCTGCTGCTGCTTCCAGTGGTGTTGAGGCTGTAGAGACTTCAGCTGTAAAACCTTTCTGGTACCATGGTGGTGTGTGTTCCAGGGAGCAAGGGGGTTCTCACTCCTGGCTTCAGTGAGAAAAGAATCAACCTCATAGTTTATGAGATGCAGTTATAAATGTATCATATTAATTTTGTGGACAATTGTTGTCAATCAGTATGTTTAAAACAGGGGTGGTGGAAGACTGAGTATATCCCAAAGGAGACTTCTTTTTATTGAAGGCTTTATCTTATATATATGTGTGTATATATTTATATATATATATATAATTCTTCAGTTATTTCAATCAGTTACTCCTGACTTAATTAGGTTACGATTCCAAAGCTGCTTTGTAATTTTATGGACTGCATTTATTGCGCGTTGAGAGAAGAGCAAATAGAGCCATAAGTTAGGTTTTCATTTTGAAAACAGCTCACTGATTACTGCAGCACAAATGTAAATCAGTCCTCCATGGTTTAGCTGTAGCTAGTGACAGGCATTGAATGATGGTTTCAGCATGACATTTTAGGGGCAGACACCTTTTCCCTTGAATAAGCTGCTGAAAATGATATTGCCTTGTATATTCTTCTTAAGCTAAGAAGATCTGTGTGTCTTCCTGTCCAGTGCAATGTTTGCTCTGAAAAGGGCAGGCAGCATAGATCAATACTGCTCTTTTAATTCACCCATGAAATTGGTAAAAGCTTGAGCTGGACAAGGGGGATAGAATGAGTTCTTGGTGGTATTTTAGCTCGAAGCTGTTAGTCTGGAAACAGTCATGGTGTTTATGTTACCTTTGTAAGCTGTTCTTTTTAGGGAGTCGTGATTCTGTTTTACAGTTTGCTGGATGTTAGGCCAGGCAGAGAGAAGTGTTTCCCACTTACATTGATTAATTTGATACGATGACAGAAAAGAACAAAACAAAGGGAAAATTAGCTCATAACATGTTTGGTTCTCAGAGTTATTGTGGATTCACATTGAAACCTGTGAATTTTGAAAGTGAGAAAAGCTTAATCTTCAAGCACTTGCTGCTAGGCATAGTACTTGTTTGTGTCTTTCTGGGATGCTCCATCCATTTCCTGGTGGTGAAGCCAGTCTTTACTGAAGTCTTCTGTAACTGCTCGAGGCAGGGGACATGTTTCAGCCTTCTTGAATTATCACTTATCCTTGGGGCTGAGCAAAAGCCCTGGTCTGAGGGAATATTCAAACACAGTTTTATTCATTAGCTTGTAAGAAGTCCAAGGTGACTTGAAAAGACTCCTTTTGCTTGTGTGTATTCAACTCTATCTGAAAACTTTGGACCAAGTCTCTGAAAAAATTGGACTGAGTCTCAGCTGACTAAGAGAACATGTCTGATTGCCTAAGACCCAAGACATGTTCTCTTAGATAAGTATTACTGATTTCAGCTAATATCAAGGGTTTATATATTCAGATAAAAAGTCTGAGGGCTGTGGTAAAACTGCCTCACAAGGGCAGAATTGTCATTTTTCTCTCCAGAGTTTTACTGAGCACATGCTGAAGTACTTCATTCAAAAGTAGACAGAAAGAAAAAAAATATAATTTCAAGTATCTTCTTTTTCTTCTAGAGAGTTGAAGATTAGCATTGCCCTTAAGGCCAAACAAGTTTTTGCTTACAGTGATGTTCAGTGTTGTTTTGCTTCAAGCAGCAGCTTATAAAGGGACATTTCCAAAACCACCCAAATTTGTTTTTACTCTTAGTTTCTTCCAATGCACTGTATATGCTTAATTAACTCTTCTTTCTTGGAAGATGTGTAGTTAGGATCTCAGATGTTCCTGTGGACCTCTTAGTATGTGATGCCTTCAAAATCCTGAGGGCCTGTTATGGAAGTTTATGAATCTATCTGGCTGAAGTTTAGCCCAGACAAAACCTAAGAAATCCCTTGTCCTGTTAAAGTCTTCACAAAACATCTGCTAATTTTGTGGGATTAAGATTTATGCAGCCACACACCTTCATTTTTCCTTCTCTGGACATTTGTGTGGGTCATCTTAAAAAAAAAAAAAAAAAAGGTGGGAGAAGTAAGGAGAGAAAGGGCTGGCTTCTGACTTCTGAAACTTCTAATCTGGTTGGGCTTTATGTCTGTTCCAAACTTTCTGTCATTGGAAGACAATAGCAAACTTGGCACCAGAGTAATTTTATAAGGTCTGACTTTGAGTTGATTAAATGGCTGTATTGTTATGGGCTGTGCAAACACATGTACTAGCCAGAATCCATCCCACACACATAGCACCCCCAGCACCTTAGAAATTGTGCCAATATGTGGTGTTACTGTGCTTATGTAGATCCAGGTGATGGTGTCTACTCAACACTTCCTGAAAAAAACAATGGGTAATACTACTGGCAGGTGCTGAAATGAATTGCACTGGTTAGGACTGATCCTTATTTTGTGAAAAGAACTTACTTGCTGGCTGTTCCTTTTTGTGTGCAATGACAATGCCTCAGCTTCTATGAATATTCAGTTGAACAGTGGTGCAGTGATGCAATTCTATATCTTAGCCTGTCACATACTCACTTCACACATTTTCTAGCAAATGTCCTTTCTTGCTGAATGATTTGTGGGCGCAGCTAGGTTGAAATAAACAGAGAAAACACCTTTGTTTTTAAAGGACTGAGATAAGTAATAATACACTGGTTGACTGATGGAATGCTGTTAAAAGGGCTGTCAGCATCCTGGAGAAACTCCATCTGGGAGGAAGTAGCCCCATGCAACAGTTTGGGGAGCTGGTTGAATGGAAAACAGCTGAAGAGAAGGACATGGGTGTGCAGAACACAAGTGAGACTGTGCCCTCACAGTGGGGGCCAGCTGCATCCTGGGCTTTGTCAGCAATGCTGCAGCCAGCAGGTCCCCAGAAGGAGTCACTGAACCCAGACTAGGACAGAAGAGTGTCAACAAGGCTTTAGGAGAAATATTTTCTCCATAAGAGGGGTCTGACTGGGCCAGGTTTCCAAAGAGTTTGGAAAACTTTGGAGATGCTAAAAAAAACCAATTGGCCCTGAATAGCCTTCTTTCACTGAACCAGTTTTGACACTGGGTGGGACAAGATGACCTCCAAAGGATCTTTTCATCACAAATTAGTTTGTTGTGCTACCTGGAAAGTCAAGAGATGTGGTGTAACCAAAGGATGTCCAGCTAGGAGCAGTGAGCATGTACCAAAATCTGAGTGCTCCAGGAAATGGAGGCTTCTGAAAGCCTCAGTGTGGGTAAGGTTTGCACTGTGGCTCTTGCAGATATTTTTTTCCAGCTGCCTCCACATATCCTTCCTTAGCCTGTGGCCTCAAGTCACGCATACTAGCACATTGTAAAAGTTACTTGGATGCTTTGAAAGTGAATGACTGCAGAACTTACACGTAAGTGGGATTTGGAGCTCTGCTTCAGAGTTGTCTAGGGTCAAGAGAATTTATATTGAGCAGTACTGACTCCTTTACTGAGATTAATATGCTGCAAACACAAGTGATTTTACAGATTTTCAGTTGAAGGTTTCACTCAAAATATTCACAATAAAAATTGCTTGTGTTGTTGTTGCCTAAGAGACTCTGACTATCTTGGAGAACTTCACTGTGGTAAAGAAAACCTTTGTTTATTTTAATAGAATTTTTTCAAAACATAAAAAAATAAATACAATGTAACTTTATCTACTCAGACTGTCAAGTAAAACTAAATATATAGCAAAGGAAGGAACTCACTTGTGGAGAATTTGTAGATAGTCTGTTTCTGTTGTCCATCCTCAGTGACTCCATCACATTCCAAATCTGCTGTACATGTACACATCCATGGGCCCAGACTGCAGCACTGTATGCTTAAATAGATGTTAGGAAAATAATTTCATGAGAACAAGGGCATTCAAGCACTGGACCAGATTCCACAGCCTATCTGGAGAGGCTTTATCATGGGACATGAAATAAACATCTGTCAGAATTTGTCTACAAGTAGCTGATCGTGCCTTGAGAAGGGGAGAAGCTGAATTATATTACTCTTCAAGGTTCATTCTAAACCTGCTTTCTGTGTTCAGTGGTATATTACTAATGTAAGTATCTTATTTCTAAATAAATTAAAAAGACTCCAGCAAATGGGCTGAGGTACACCCAGAACAATATTGCGGGGAGAGAATTTTTTCTGTTCAAGCACCTTATCCCAAAGCCAGGACTTCTCAAAATAAAGTTATAATGAATTTAAAAGTCATGTGTAGCCAGGTGAGTGCTCTGCAGCTGAATTGCCCTTTTAGCTCTGCTGCTCCTGTGGCTGCTGCTAGTGAAAGTGTTGCTGGTAGCACAGACAGCACTGGCTTCAGGTCTCCTTACAGTTTTTTTCTGCTTCAATGTGCTTCAACATCCTGGTGTTTATGTTCATGTCTCTTCCCAGCTTCAGAAAGAAAAGTCCTGCTTTATGTGGTGCATAGATTTTAGATTGTTCAGAACAACTTTTTTACCCAGTGAAACTGACTGTTGGGGTTGGATTTGTGTCCTTTAAAAATATTACCTTGCTTCCAAAAATGAAAAAACTTAATTTAAAAAAAAAGTAAAGAAATTAGGAGTGGGAAGAGATAATCTGGGAGCAGAAAGGATCAACAGCTCTGTCATCTGTACTAGAAATAGGAGGACATGTCCTCAGACTCCAAAGTGAGAAATGAGGATAACTAGTTTTACTTTGCAGTCAGAAAATGTAGGATGGACAAACAAATAGAAGATTTTTGGGTATCAGATCAGTCTCCTTGGCAGTGAAGTTTTAACACTCTGTACCCCTTCCACAAGAGATAAGAGTATTCTGAATTGCACCAAGGTCAGCATTTCTTTCCTAAACATGGAAGAGTTATGGCTCTATATAATTTGTCACTGTGCTTGCGAACCATTAACACCCTCCTTAAAATCTCAGGAAGGTCTTCAATGGTTCATGGATCTGTGTATCAAATAAAATAGATCATGCCCAATTGTTCATCCCTTTATGTTAGGGCTGGAGGAGTTGTGCTGGGATAGGTGGGGCAGTTTCTCATCTCTGCCATCCTAACCCCTCGATACAACCACGGACATTGAAACTGCACTGTAAATACAGGAATGGTATTTAGATTTTCTATGCTAGATAAATATTTTGTTGTTGTTGTTGTTTTCTATAGGGCTGAACTGTCAGAATGCATTTGGCTGCTGGCTCTGGGCCCACGTCTCAGGGTACCAGTACCTGGAGTTGTGCCTGATAGCTTTTGGGGAGGCTGTGAAGGAGGTAATGGTGTGAGAGGGATGTAGGCTTGTTTGTGGGCAGCTGATCTGCTGTGTGACTTCAGGGACACTGCTCTCTGGGTCTGCGTATCTGCATTATTTTCCTTGCTTAGGTAGGTAACCTTTCAAAATCAAACAATATTTATAAGTGAATTACAGTTTCACCAAGGATCTTCTTAGATTCTAGACTAATCAATGGGGAATGAAGAATTATTTTTAGGAAGTATATTGATATATTTTTATTCTGCTTAAATTTTTCCTGTATGGAAGTGTTTGACATGGGGATCATGTATCAGATATTTTTGACAACTAGTGGTACCACAAATTCCCACAATAAGTGTAACAATAGGATTTTATGTTAATTGTAATCACTGGAGAGGTACTTGAATGGAAACAATGGGGAACTCGGTGGAAAATGGGGTACAAAAAGGTAATCTGGGGAAAGGATCCATAGAAACTGTGCCCTTTACAGAGGTACCTAGACCTACAAGTTGCAATGTCCACTTCAGATAGTACTTTGTCTTTGGAAGCTGTGCTCTTCATGGGTGCCATTAATACCACCTGTCAAACAAGATTTTTACCAAAATAACCTGGAGAGAAACGATTTATTTTACCATCAATCACAGCAATGCTGACCTGCTTGTAACAATGCCTTTGGTGTCTTCTCAAATATTTCTGTGAACTTCAGCCCTTGGGACAATAGAACACAGGAAAGTGCTTAGTGTGGTCAGCTGTCTGTCTGGGCTGGCTGTGGAACAGGCTTGGTAACTGCAGCATTCTAACTGTGCTTAAGTCTGGGGATTTACAGGTTGGTTTTCAAGCGAGCACATTTTAATCTGTCACTTCCACTTAGTTGCGGGTAATGATCTTTTAATTTATATGAACAGAATATAAATTACAGAGCCTTTGGGAATGTTGCAAGGTGCAAACCTTGTTAACTCTCATAATGTGTGTTATCTCCAGGGGCTTTTCAAGTCAGAGAGAAAATAACTTTAATTTTTTTTTCCACTTTAATCATTTTACAAGGTGACATTCTGATAACTGGGTGGTATTAGGTGTTGCTACTTGTTCCTTATGCAAATAAGAAAGGAGTTCAGATCACACTCTTAATTCCCAAAGAAGCTTCTGTCACATTCAGGCTACAGCTGGTGTGTTTTTCCCTTGCTCCTTTCTCATGCCCAACACTTGGCATATCCTCTGTCCTTACCAGCATCCTCATAGTGGAAATAGCAGAATTTTACTTTGGAAGGATTAGTTTTGCATTGTATTAGTCCCATGGACGTTACACAACTTACAGGCACTACTCATATAGGCTGCTTATCTAGTCATGGCCTAGATGGACCCAACTTCTGGTGATTCACCCCTGCAAACCTGTGCCTGGCTGAGTGGTGGGAACCATGGGCTAGAGGTGCTCCTTCTTCTATTCTTGCTTGTGTTCTTTTACTCTCAGTTGTAACAGCTTCATTTCTTCCTTATCAGTCTTTTGGAGGAGATGTTTTCCCAACAGGTATGAATATTTAAATAAAATGGTAAGAATATCTAAATAATTTTGCATTTGAATGTTGGTAGTGCTTCTGACAGCTACAGTTGTTTACAAGCGATGATCATCTCTTTCTGATCTTTGTTGTATTGCAAAGTTGCACAAGCATTTGGCACAGGCTTAGTTTCTGAAACGGCCCGGTGACAGTAGAGTTGTAATGGGGTGAACATAGCCAAGTAGGCTTACATGGGAGTAGCATCAGAACAAAATTAAACTCAAACTTTATTTACCTGAAGTCTGGGAGGTTGTACTGAATCCATTTTAAAAGAAATGTAGTTGCGTAATTCTATTATTTTCATGGCATTTTAATGCAATATACTGGATAGAGGATGATACTGCCAGTGGAATACAAAAAATAAATTACAGCTGAGAAGGCAATTTAGCTGATTAATTTGTCCTCTTTGCTTCACAGAGTGTCCATAACCACAGAGTGGTTTCTTCAGATGGTCTTGCTATTTGTGCTGGATGACTTTTTAAGTTAGCCTCTGCCTCCATAGACTGTGCATGACTTTACAATTAACTTGACTGTCAAGTATTGCAACAAATTGAATGTTGCATTTTAAATCACAGTGAAAGAGGCTGTGCCAATATTACCTTACATTTTTTCTAGGCTTAATTAGGTGTGCGAAAGCAGTTACTACTGCCCAGCTGACAGACAACAACTTAAGTCATGCTAACTGGATTTCAGTCCAAAATCCCTAATTGTGATTGATCAAGTAAATTATACATGCATTTAAGTGTTTTTCTCTGCTCAGTGAGTCAGAAAATGTAGACAGTACTTCTAGATGGTGCATTAGACAAGTATTTGCCCTGTGATGAGTGGAGAAATTGAAACACTTAAAAAATCAGGGAAATGTTGATCCTGAGCTGAACGTTATTATGGTTTGTTATCCACAACATTTTAGAATTACTTAGGTGTCAGAACCTGCACGTGTGTAGCTTGGATGATTGGTAGAAGCTCTTAACTGTCGGGAAATTAGCAGAAGTAATAGCACAGGTGTTTGCATCATTAGGAGACAAAATCTGGTTCCTGGGCATGGCTGAGTGCCAAAGTAAGATTCTTTAGAGGGAATTTACTCACTGCTGAATTTCCTGGGTTTGGAACCCTAAAATGGAAATCTACCAAGATCATCAGATTCCTTGGGAAAAAAATGACTTTGAGCTCTGGAAATACTTTGTAGAGTTACTGGGATTTGCCCTTTCAGGTTCACACCATTTTTACATCCCTTGTGACTTTGCTGTAAGCAGGACTTGGCCCTTTTATTTATATTCCTTCAACTTAGAGGAAACCATACTAAAATGTGAACCTTATCTGGAGAGGTTTATGGAGTGTAACTGTGCAGGAAGCAGGAGGTGAGGCTAAGACAACATAACCATGAAGGAAACTGGTAGAAAATCTGTAGGCATGTGCTCTTTTTGAGTATTTTAAGCAGCAGAGCACAACTGTTGTAAACCCATTCAACTTCCTTTCTGTTGGGCCTGGATAATCACAGATTAATGCTAACAAAAGATGAAACTGCCTCAGTTTGGAGTTGCAGGTGGCCAAGGTGGTACCATGCTCAAAAATTCAACATGTCAAAAAAATATACTGAAACTTGTGGTGTAGGACCTCACAGAGAATGGTGACTTTGTGTAAATACTATGCAAAACATAACCGAGAAAGAGGAACTTTGCTGACAAATAAATGTGTAGTATGGGGGTCCACATAGTCACTAAAAATCTCTTAGTGGTTTGTTCCAGAAGAGGTTAGAGGCCACAGGGCTTTGGGATGTGTTACATATCTGTAGCATAGCTGCCTCAAAGGGACTATATCTGCAAACTGTCTCCATGACTCCCATTTTGAGAGCTTTACGGAGTTCACAAAGTGCTAAAAGCCCAGAAATTTGCAGCTCCCATTCCAAGCCAGACAATGGGCCTGTGGCCTCACCAATGATGTGTGACTGCAGAAGCACTGGCTAGAGCCCATCTCCAAATTGGACTGGGAAGAGTCATTCTGTTTTTTATTCTAAAGTTTGTATCTTTTTCACACAGCTTTCTTTATGACTGGCTTTTATTTAGCCCTGAAGCTTAACATTTTGAGCTTCTATTTGTTGGGGTTTTTTTGGTTATCTTGAAAAATAATGTTCATTCTTCCAGTAAGCATCTTTCTTCTGTGTCTTGTTTCATTTTCTATTTTGTATGAATTCTTAGCCAGTAGCTGCTTGAAACAGCTGAAGCAATTAAAGCAAAAAAGTAACTAACATCTGGTATGTGTTTATTTGCTCTCTTATACTCTCTCCAGGGCAAGAATCGTGTGATTTGGAATGGGTATCGGTTTATTATGTTATCTATACTTGAAGAAGATTAAAGAGGTTAATGTTGCACTTCAGGTTGAGATTTGCAAAACTTGTGGTAGTGTTCTTAGGATGTTCATGACACAGGCCTTGGCACTCTAGGAAAATATCATTTCCAGCTGAACACAGTTGTACCCTTGAGGAAAAAAAGTTTCCTGAGTGAGTGAAGCGTTTCTTTGAGTAGAGGGCATGTTGTGCTGAGACAGAAGTTTTCATCTGCGGTCATTGCCCTGTGGCTTGAGTCACTTGTTAAACTGACGCAAATTATTATATAGTAACTAGCAGAACAATGTCCTGGTCCATGGCTCTGGAGTCAGGGTCTCTGCAAGTCAGACAAGACATTCTTCAAGCTCCTCTTGACACAGTTACTGTGAATTTTTCCTGTACATTCTTTCTATAGTCTAAAAATCACTTAATGGTAGTAATACATTAAGCAGGTTCTGGACCATAGTCTACTAAGCAAGATCCACTTTCTCTCTGTATTTTGCACAAATTATGACTACAGTACCCTCAAAATAAAGCAGTAAAATATTACCCACTGAATTTATTATACAGAGCAATTTCATAGAGGCATCATTATGAATGTCATTTGCATAATTGATATGGTTTTATATTGCTATCTCAACAGTAAGTCAGTCTAGTGTACTAAGAATTTGCTGAGCACAAAGTTCTTGCTTTAGTTATTTCTGAGTAAAACTTGCTTTGTATTTGTCATGATCAGAAGTGCCCCCAGACAGGAAGGTAATAGCTTTAAGTGGGTGGAGGGTAGATTTATACTGGATATTAGGAAGGAGTTCTTTACTGTGAAGTTGGTGAGACACTGGCACAGGTTGCCCAGAGAAGCTGTGGATGTTTCATCCTACTTCATCCAGAATTGTTCAAGGCTGGGTTGGATGGGCCTCTGAGAAGATGGTTTAGTGGAATGTTCCCTGGCCCTGTCAGAGAGGGTGGGAATGAGACTGACCCTAACCATTCTGCTGATCTATGACTCTATGAGATCTTGCTTGGTTTTTATAGTGCTCACTTAACACTGCCAGTGTTCTCATGTTAATGAGTTGCTAGAAGTGGAGACTTTATTGACTAAAATGAATCAATAACTAGAGGTTTCTTGGGTCTGAATATACTTTGACTTCCAGTCACCCCAGTCCAGATTTATGGCTTTTTTTATTTATAGTGCTATAAAACAGAGCTTGGCTCTAGATCGCAAGTGAAGTGTGGTGATGTTTATCAGATGAGTCTTGCTGCCCTTCTGTGAGGAGAAATCAATGGTCATATTTGATGTCTTAATGATTCCTAAAATCTGAAGCCTTTGGAAATGCCTGGAGCAAAAGTGTCTTACAACCACTCTATTACCTAGCAAATCCCTGCCTTCAAACTAAATCTAAAGGTGCAAAATCATTTCTATGTTGTCGTGATTTAATCTCAACTGGCAACTCAACCCCATGCTCACCCACTCCCTGTGGGGTGGGGCAGGGAACCAGAGAGGTAAAATGAGAAAACTTGGGCGTTGAGATAAAAAGCATTTAATAGGTAAAGCAAAAGTGAAGCAAAACAAGGAATTCATTGACCCCTTCCCATGGGCAGGCAGGTGTCCAGCCAGGAAGACAGAGCTCCAGGAAGGCAGGGCTCCATCCCATTTAATGGTGACTTGAGGAGATAAACACCATCACTCTGAGTGTCACTCCTCTTTCCCTCTTCTTCCCTCAGCTCTACATGCTAGCATGGCACCATATGGTGTCATCTCTTAGGGCAGGAGAATTTTGTTATTATCTTGTCACATTTAAAATTAATTGATTTCCATACTAAACCAAAATAAATTAGCTTAGTGTACATCAATTAGTGTTTAAGTGTCAGAGATCAAAAGCATCTGCTCTCCTCATGATCTGAAGTTACATATATTCTGATTGCAAGTGTAAGAACTGCCAGTTTTGGCTTTACAATGGCTTCTCCTTGGAAGGAAAGCAAGAAAGCAGTTCTGTAAAAGTTAACTTACTCAGTAGTAAGTATAACTGCCTTTTGAATTCAGTTTTAGCTGAATTTATAGTAAACTACA
Organism: Taeniopygia guttata; assembly: GCF_048771995.1. Lineage (NCBI taxonomy): Eukaryota > Metazoa > Chordata > Aves > Passeriformes > Estrildidae > Taeniopygia > Taeniopygia guttata. The sequence continues at coordinate 12,934,546 of NC_133027.1, read as the reverse complement.
GAAACATTTAAATGCCCTTCTGTCCATCTGCAGGTGTCCACAGTTAGTTGTTGAGGAAAAATTACTGTGGAAGTTCCATCTCTGAAAGCTCTGTTTCCATAGATGACACTTCAACTCCGACTTCTCAGCTTTGCTGTAGTGGTTGTAGCTATGCTGTGGCAGAATAGGAATTGCTTCTGGAACTGACCAAGGTTGTAAGAGGTTGTGATACTTCAGTTGGGTAGGAAGGCAGATAGAAAAATACCTGAGGGAGTGCAGCTACCCAAATGTGTACTACAGCATTCTGAAGTCAGGAATTTAAAAGCCTCAAATACAGCTGTGATATGTTTTCAAGAGCACGAAACACTGTTGTGTGAATTACCTTAGAAGTAAATGAATTGATGTGTCTGCAAAAGTAATTGCAGTCCACCATCAAGCAAATAACATTGGAACTAGTGGATTATAAATTGCAACATCATATAAATCAATACAACTCAGCTGAAACTGTAATTGAGAGCAACCTGCTCAAAAGTTTTATCCTAAATGTTTTGACTGATTGACAAGTTTTCTCTTTAAAGATTTTTTGCATCATTGAAGTAGATTTCATGACTATTAATTTCAGAGACTGATTTGCAGATGAATTTGGCAGTCTTTCTTCAGCCTGGTAAAAAGGAGACCTAAACCAGGTCAAACTTGCTTTCAAATTTGCTAAAGCTGTAAACCAAATTAATTTAAAACTACACCTGTGAACTGCTGAATAAGGGTATTCATAATTTAATTTTTTTGTTTGTTTGTTTTGTTACAGCATTTCACAGTAACCAGAGATGGAGAAAAGAATGTGTCACAAGAGCAAAACTGAGTTAACTGCTCTAACAATATCTTATGTTCTTTTCAGGTTCTATGTAATCTCATTGGGCAACAACAGTGGAACTCGTCTGTCCAAAATGGTTTATGGTGAATTTTTCCGCAGACCTGGCAAAGATGCAGAACTTATCAATTTGAATGTGGGTGGCTTTAAACAATCTGTGGATCAAAGCACCTTGCTCCGATTTCCCCATACCAGACTCGGAAAACTTCTCAAGTGCCATTCAGAAGAGGCTATTCTAGAACTGTGTGATGATTATAGTGTGGCAGACAAGGAATATTACTTTGACAGGAATCCTTCCTTGTTCCGATATGTTCTGAACTTTTACTATACAGGCAAACTTCACGTTATGGAAGAGCTTTGTGTCTTTTCCTTCTGCCAGGAAATAGAGTACTGGGGGATAAACGAGCTGTTTATTGATTCTTGCTGCAGCAATCGGTACCAAGAACGGAAAGAGGAAGGTCCTGAAAAAGACTGGGATCAGAAGAGCAACGACAGTATGGACTCCTCCAATGAAGAGTCATCCATATTTGATAAAGAGCTAGAAAAATTTGATAATCTGTGTTTTGGTGAAATAAGAAAGAAGATCTGGGTCAGGATGGAAAATCCTGCATACTGCTTGTCTGCCAAGTTAATTGCCGTGTCATCCCTGAGTGTTGTTCTGGCATCAATTGTGGCCATGTGCATTCATAGCATGCCAGAATTTCAAAGGCTGGATGCCAATGACAGGGAGATTGGAGACCCTGTGCTTGAAGCTGTGGAGATTACGTGCATAATCTGGTTTACTGCTGAGCTAGTGATCAGGCTCTTCACTGCTCCAAGTCAAAAGAAGTTCTGGAAGAAACCACTGAACATCATTGATTTTGTCTCTATTATCCCATTTTATGCCACACTGGCTGTGGACACGAAGGAAGAAGAAAGTGAAGATATTGAGAACATGGGGAAAGTGGTTCAGATCCTGCGGTTAATGAGGATATTTCGCATCCTGAAACTGGCCAGGCACTCCGTAGGACTGCGGTCCTTGGGAGCCACTTTGAGACACAGCTACCAAGAAGTTGGACTTCTGCTTTTGTTTTTGTCAGTTGGGATTTCTATCTTTTCAGTGCTTGTCTACTCAGTGGAGAAAGATGATGACTCCTCAGAGCTGCAGAGCATCCCTATTTGCTGGTGGTGGGCAACCATCAGCATGACCACTGTTGGTTATGGGGACACTTACCCGGTCACACTTGCTGGAAAGCTGCTCGGCACCCTCTGCATTATCTGTGGGATACTGGTGGTAGCGCTTCCAATCACCATTATTTTCAATAAGTTTTCTAAGTACTACCAAAAGCAAAAAGCTATTGATAGAGACCAGTGCAACAATGATCGCAAAAAGAAAAGCAATGACCTACCCTATTTTAACATTAGGGATATTTATGCAAAAAAGATGCACTCCTTCATTTCTAGCCTTTCTTCAGTAGGAATTGTAGTCAGTGACCAAGATTCAACAGATGCCTCCAGTATCCAAGATATGGAGGATGTTTATAACGCAGTATCTTTAGAGAATGGTACAGGAAAATGAGTTGAATCACATTTGCTTCACTTTTTTTCTCTTCTGATTCTTGGTAAATGTGGACTGACAAACTTCAGTGAATTCATTAAGAGCAGTCGATTCTCAGGGTTCTTAACTCAGCCATATTTGGACATTCTTTGCTCTGAGGATGCCATAAAAGCTTCATTGTTTATATGAGGCTTTAAAATATGCCTCATATAGTGGTTTATTTTTTACACAACTAGTGTTAGGCATTTTTGGGGACAAAAAATTGGGAAAAGAGTTTTACATGTGAGATAAGTGGTTTTTTTTTTTGTTTTCATGGATATTGTTTTTGATTTGTTCATTGTTTTTTCCACTGCAGCAGTCTCATATCTTACACAGAATTTGCTTTTATAATTTGCTGCTTTTCAGGTAGAGATGTATTAAAAATGTATAAGAACTATTGCACAAGTTAGTGAAGTTTTCACTTGCAAATACATTACATAAAGGAAGGAATTATGTACATGTGAAACTGTGCTCTCTAACACATTTATGTAATTTTAGAGTTGGGAATCCATTTTCCAAGTTGGGGCAGAAAATATATTGGTACATATTGTTTTTTACTGCATGGAAGCATAATATTTATTAATTTCTTTCCAAAAGCACAATACATTTTTAGTTTGTTAAAATAAATTATTCCCATTGTGCCTGTATTTTTCCTAGGATCCAGCCATGGCTAAGCTCTATCAGGTCCTCGAGGTTTTTAGTCATAATTCCCAGGATAAAGTGTCTGGTGTAAGCAGGATAGGAGCTTTTTGTTCCAGTTAGCCACCTCTCCTGCTGTTGTGACCCTGAACAATCCTGATGCCTGGAGGGGATCTTGCTGTGATTAAGGCCACCCCGGTGGCTTCCCCAGGAACTTGGATTTGTGGTTACTGAAGCAAACATCTTTGGTGGTCTTTAGAAGTTGCTGCTCCCCACTGCCAGCTCAGTGGCAGGAGCAGTGGGAGCAGCAGCTCGGCTGCTGTGCTGGGTCTCTGTCCAGGGCTGAAGTGCCGAGCAGTGGAGATAGGAGCACATCCTCTTCTCTGCCCCGTGTTCCTGTCAGGGATGTAGGGTGGGAATTGCACCTGGGCATCTGTATCGGGACTATTTCAGCTCATTTTTCTAAAGCTCATCTGCTGGTGGTGGCAGCTTTCCTGGTGTGTGCTGTGTGCTGGAGCAGTGCTCGTTGCTTGGCAGAGTCCTGCAGCTCTGTGCATTCCCCTCCTCTCCAGGGATTTCTGAAGCAGCCAGCTAGCTCTGCTCTGTTTCAAGCACTGCTGGAGAAGCTCAAGGACCTTAGAGTGTTATGTGGACCATGCAGTCCATAGTGTTTCTGAACAATCATTTTCTTTCATTTGTCTAGTGACTAAATCAGATGCTGGGCAATGGAGAATCAAAGACACTGTGATGTCAATATTTGCCTTGAAGAGAGGTTTGACTGTTTTATTATTTTTAATATTATTGGGTCAAATAGAAGCCTGTACTGAGCTTCTGTTTGAGAAAATCAAGCTCTGTAGGAATTGACTTCAGAACTGAGTAAGATGCTAGAAAATGACAATTGATTCTAGCCACTGCAGAAACTTGATTTTTCATGTATCTGCCAGATTTTCTATTGCAAAATGCATTAAGTAAGCAGCTGAGGTGCACTTAAATTTACTAAGGCACAGTGCTCTAACCTCTTTATGAGATGGAGAAACAAGAAAGAACACAATCAACCTATAGGTTGTAAAGATGTGTCTCTCAGGACTGCTGTGCATCAATATAATGATGTGGAACTTAAAGAAAATATTTTGAGCTCTGGAGGAACTTCAGAATTTGGTTTGTTACTTGCTGACTTGTTGTAAGGGTATGTGATGCTTCACAGACAATTAAATATAATTCTTCCAGTAGTTCTTGTAGGAATAGCAAAAGGCAAGGTGTGCCTAAATGTGATTTGTTCTTGCTGAACAATTAACCTTAAGAAGATGCAATGATAAAAATTACTAAATATGCATGTGCATATGAGTCTAAGGAACCAGCAGAATAACAGGAAAAAAGTTACTCTCTGCCCAAAGAAAATCTCTTGGTGATGTCCATGTATTTATATATATTATATTGCCACTGAAGATCAAAAGCAATGAAAATACTGTAAGGCAACAAAACCTGCAAGAAATTTTATTAAATAGTTGAACAAGTGCTACTGAAAAACTTAGTTTTATGTATCAGGCATTGTTCAAGGATCACAGACTATACAACTTTATGGATTAAATTTTATGACTGGTAATTTGTCCTAAAATGGATAAGTTTGTAATTGATCTCATGAATCAGTCTTAAGGCTGTTACACTTTTTAAGTGCTCTGACTTTATGCATTGATACAGCTTGCAGCAGAGTGAGATATCTTTTGGAACACATCAGAAGGTGAAGTACATATCCATATATCATTTCATGTACACTGTTTTGATTTCTGTGATGAGATCTTGGCCTTTTTCAAATCAATTGTATCTTAAAAATGGCTTTCTTGTATCCTTACCCCTTGCTGGAATAAATCCAGCACCTTGGTTTCACAAAGGCATGACTGTGAGCAGGACGTGATCTGTGCTTCATGCCAAACAATACTCCTCTCAGGGCAGAACTGCAGTGCTGTGACTTGCACTGGTGCTAGAGAGTGTCACAAGCCTCGAGTGCCAGAAGGAAGCAGATGAGAGCAAATACTGGATACTGCACATTCTAGGGAGCTGTTTCTTATTGAATTTATCTTCTTCCTTGGTCTACAGTGGCATATTGTTGATTTGAGACATCAGTGTCAACAGAAATATATTGGATATTGTTTTTCTTTTGTCTGAACCACATTTTTTTGCTTTAAAAATGCTTCCTATATTCTCACCATCCAGCTGCTCTGTTTCAGACACCAAAGCACAGAGAAAATTTCCATTTAGACATGCATCCCATTTTGTATAGGCGAGATTTGTTTGTTTTTATACAAAACAATTTACTGACATGTTTTTGCTTTCTTTGTTTTGAAGCCAAACTCTTCCCTTTTGATATTCCATATTTCCACAGGAGCACCCACCTTTGCCTGGCTTTCCCTAGTGTATAAAGGGAAGGTAGCACTGCACTGCATTGCAGCTCTCTTTGAGAGGCTTCCAACTGGCAGGAGAATAACTCCACTGCCCAAAGCTCCTGCCTTGCTGGGGGCAGACTCTGGCACTGGCACTCATTTTTGGGGTATTTTAGTAGAGGAAAAAAAATTCAGTGTAAAGGAATTAGAAAAGAGAAATGGGAGAAGGCGGGAAGCAATCAGTCAGTAGGGGTGGTGGAGAAGCATGAGAGAACCTCAGAAGTAAGGAAAAGAAGTTGACAGAAAGAGCCCTCATATTTTTTCACTTATTTCCTGTTTTTTTTTTTTTTTTTTTTGTTTTTTCATCAACTGCTTTTCTCCCCTTTCCTTCCTTCTCCCTTCCATCCCCTCCTGGTCCTATCCTGGCCCCCCTTCCCAACCAGCCTGCAATCCAGCAGTGTTTATGTTCAAAAATGAGGGTCTTTGTGAATCCAGAAAGGCATGTTCCACCCACCCAGATATCAGCGAGCAGAACTTAGCAGGGATGTAATTAATAACCAGAGGCAGCACTTTTTGTAAGAGTCAGGATGTTGCTCAGATTGTGGAACATAAGTGTGGGGTAAATAAGCATCACATTTGTGTCAGGTCTGTAAATGAAATACCACTTATGGCTTAGGTAGAAATTCACAGTCCACAGTCTCCTTGTGAAGGGAAGAGGAGGGGCAGACACTGATCTCTTCACTCTGGTGACCAGTGACAGGACCTGAGGGAATGGCCTGAAGCTGTGCCAGGGCAGGTTTAGGTTGGGTATCAGGAAAAGGTTTTTCACCCAGAGGTGGTTGGGCCCTGAACAGGCTCCCCAGGGAAGTGGTCACAGCACCAATCCTGACAGAGCTCAAGAAGCACTTGGCCAATGCTTCTGGGCACAGAGTGTGATAGCAGGGGTGTCCTCTGCAGGGGCAGGAGTTGGACTTCATTATCTTTGTGCACCCCTTCCAACTCAGCTGATTCTGTGATAATGCCAGATATTATCATTTAAAAGCAGACTTCTTGTTGATTCCCATGTGAACAGGTTGCTGTCGGGGACTGCTGAGAGTATCAGGCAGATTTGACTGGCAAATGCAGTACAGGGGCTTGCAGCATGCCACGGGCTCCTGACAGGCTGCTGTGTATTAATACATTTATTCATTTCCCCATATTCCTAACATCTAGAGCAAGTGACAAAAAACCACTAAGCTGTGGAAAGCTTCTCTAATATTTTTTGATTAGCTGACAGTGTTTGTGAAGCTGCTAATACTTCACCCAGAAGAGGACATTTCTCAAATGAAATCACAATAACCCTGAGCTGGATGTGCAGTTTGTGACTGATAGCAGTTGCTCAGTCTCAGTCAGTAAATAATGCTGTCTAGTGCTGTGTGGCTGCAATGCTTTTGCCTGTATTTCTGAAATGTTTATGCTCTGTCAATCAAGAGACAGCAGATGTCATTAAAACCATCTCAGCACTTTCCAGCTGCACAAAAATCGCAGCATCTCTTCCAAGCACAGCAAAATGTCGTAGCTTGCTGAGACTTCTTAATTTTGTGCGTAGTTGTAGTTAATTTGTTTGATGAACCTATGTTCCAAGCACAGTCTAGCAGAATAAAAGGTCACTGTGTGTCTCTAGACAAGTTACAAGATTTTACTGACTTTAACCCAGGCCAATGCCCTCCCATCTCACTGGCACAACTCAGGTGGTGCACAGAGTGGTAATGCACTGTGGAATGATGGCTGTTACAGGTAGGTAAGGAGTCAAGGCAGAGCTCATTGGGGATGGATGTAACTTATATGTAGTTGTATCTGCCCTCTGGACAGAGTTCATTTAGGTATATAATATCAGATTAGATATTTGCTGAGAAAACACCTATATCTTATATCTTTTTAATGACTATATTGCAGAGAGAAGCCTTTGCTCATGTTTTTATCAGGTCAAGGGCTGTGGCTCAAGGGTTCTTTAATCCACACCCCCATCAGTTTTCTCCCAATCACATGTGCCGTTGGGAAGGAGAGACTTTGCAGCATCCCAAACAGATCCATGAACTTTTAGCCAAGGATTTGGGTTCCCAGGATGAGGGCTGGTGGTGGTGGGGGAACATTAAGTGAGGGATGTATGTATATGTACAATGCCATGTAGTTTCATGTGATTTCATTTGGAGTCCCCCAAAAAGCTAGCTGTCTGTTAAGAGTCAGTAATGACCTGCAAGTGGAATTTCCTCCTGTAGGAAATTACTGCAGCCTCCTGTAGTAATTTAAAAAAAAGGCACATAATAAAATATGAGAGGGAGCAAACTGGTGCTGGCAAAGAGGCAGGCACAATATGCTGACAATACTTTTATAAACCAAATTTGCATTATTTCTTGGCTTGTAAGCCATATAAAATATTCGTACTTTGCCATGTGTTGTAAAATCTGCCACTGTACATTAATACAAAGAGAATAATGGAGCCAAGTCCTGGAATTGCAGCGTTAAAGATGGAAAAAAAAAATTCTTGGCTCAGGTAAATTACAGAAATGTTGTTTAGCTGCCACTGCTGTTTTATTGTTGCAGCTGCATCAGTGGTGACGAGGCGCAAGGGACCATGCACAAGCAGTGGTATGCAGGCTTCCCTTTCTTCCTTTGCCCATTTGACACTGACCATGAAGGCTCAGGGACCCCTGTAGCCTCGAGGGCTGCTCAGCAGACCCTTCCTGGGCCCGGTGTGGAGCCAGTTGTCCCTAGAGAGGAATGTGGTTGTGCAGGAAAATAATGAGACCTGTATGAAATAGCCTTCGGGGAGGTAAATAAAATCACTGAATTTGGTGTTGCCACCCTTCTATACCTGTATGAGACCTGGGAGAGAAAGCAGAAATGAGGACGAAGTTGAAGGGTCAGATATTTAACAGCAGCCATTTGAAGGCTACTTTGTGTTATGTTAATCCAAGGGCTTTTACTGAGTTGCAGGTAGAATTCGTATTTAGCATTGAACCCATTCCATGAGGTGGAATAATGTATTGTCTTCCCACAGGCTTTGAGTTACAGCTACAATATGTGCTTTTCTCTGAGCCAGTTTCTGGTTGTGATGCTGTCGCTGCCTTTCAGGCTGATTGGATTTGGATCTTTCTGAAGCGTTGCACGTGCCATAAATCATACTTGCAGCTTCTACTCCATTTCCTAGAAACCTGGAAACTATAAGCATGAAAGAGTTCAAAGTAGTTTCTCTGGCTCAATATTATTTTTTGACAGCATCAAGTGACATGGATTTCATGGAAAGAGATTTTCCCTGCTCCTGAATTTTGTACTTTAGGACTTCAGGTATTTTTTAAAATAAAGTATTTGAAGAGCGGCTTAGACCTAATTTTATTCCAGGCAGTGTAACCTCAAGTACACAACTAAGTATTAATTTCTTCAGTTTACACAGTTGCAATTTTATATATTTAGATTGTGTATCTCTGGAGAAAAAAGTGCTGAATAAATAATTCCAGGTGCCAAAAAGCTGGTTGAATGCTCAGTGAGCGAATTCCTTATGAACCAGAATGATCCTGGTGTCAGACAGCATGGCTTTATAAGTCTTATGTGGAAAGGAAAACACTTCTATTCTTATTTCTCTAATTAATTTCAGAGGGGATGGAGTAACAGTCTTGCTGCTCTGTGGTGATGGAAAGCATTGAATGAAATGAAGGACACAATGAACTTAAGGTGTTCAAACAGGAACATGACTTTTTCATAAACACCTCACTTCCCTTGGGACAGTAATTTTCATGTTGTTCCCAGTTTTTTTTTTTAAGGCAAAACCACAGCTACCAAGCCCATTGCACTGGTTTTCCTTGCTGGGTATTTGAAAGATTAAATTAGCTCCAGTTAGAGATGTAGAAAGAGAACTGGCTGATGGATAGGATAGAGGGGAGGGTATGTGTGTGTGGAGTTTTTATAATTTATATTTATATTCTAGGCTTTTGCCTTTGGCATCACACACTTTTGCATTGGATTATTTTTTTTTTAATTGAATGAAGAATCAAAATAAGTACTAGATAATCTTTATCTGTAGATTTCATTTAGGCTGCTGAATGTGAAGGAAAAGTTAGATTTCAGCATTTCAGTCTTGACAGTGAATTTAAAAATTCACCAGAAGCATTCTTAAGCAACATACAAATTTACACATAAATATGACACATTTAATGTATCTCAAGCCACAAAACTAAAATCCTGGCAGTGTTTAGTGAATGAAAGATTAATAAAAATTTAGGTGTTAATCTGGTTCTGTTGCATATTCTGGTGCAGTAATGTACTCTTGGCTCTCTGTAATTGGGAGTCTAGTGCTTCTGGACTTTCATGTATCTAGTCTTATACAGACTGACAGGACAGCTGTCAGAGCGTTATTGTGCAGGCTTTTAGCTGTCTGTCAGCAAAGGTAACCTCTGCTAATCTGCCCAGGAGCTGCTGCATTCCAGAGGTGTGCAGGGAGAACAGGCAAGTGGGACTGTGGGGCTTTGCCAAAGGCGCTTGCAGCAGAGCTGCTGGGTTTTGTTGGCTTGCTTTCATTGTATTGTCACCTGCTGAAAACATCTGTGATCTCCATTTAATGTGTCAATTAATGCCAAGAAGATTTTTGTTATCTAGAAAGGGTTTATAAAACACAAGTGTTCCTTGAAAGCAAATACTGACCTGAGGCTAGAGAGGTGTCTTTTGTCCTGGCTTTTGTGCCTTGTCATAGGAGTAATGACTGGGCAAGAATGGGAATGGCATAACGCACTTTAGAGTTCCAAGAGCCTTTAGGGCCACTGAAAGTCCCTATGAAAATAACCCTTGAAGGAATGTGGGGACTGGGGTAGGGGATCTGCGTGCTGGATGTGCCACACAGCTCCAGGTGTGCTCCAGGTGATGGGTGGGAAGAAGACATCTCTGCACCAGTGTCATTGTGCTGCTGAGCTGGCACTGACTGCAGCCTTCTGTGCTCTCTCCACAATGTTCTCAATCCAATACCCAGTTTTCCAAGTGTTAAAATGCTTCCTCAGACCTGAAAACAGAGAAGAGATGTAATGAGGGCAACTGTAAGGAGGTAATGAAGTAAAAAAGAGGGGCTGATGGCAAGGACCATATCTGTAGAGAGAACATGCTGAAAAGATGCTTTGTTGGAAAATCTTATCTTCCATGTCTTGAAGCTTTTCCTTTCTTCAACTCCTGTGGAGAATCAAACAGTGGTTTAGGTTGGAAAAGACCTTAAATATCATCCAGTTCCCACTCCCTGCCATGGGCAGAGAAAACTTCCATTAGATCAGGTTTCTCAAAGCCCCATGCAACCGGGCCTTGAACATTTCCAGAGATGAGACATCCACAGGTTCTCTGGGCAAATTGTGCTAGTGTTTCATCACTCTCATAGTAAATAATTTTTTTCTTACATCCAATCTGAACCTTCCTTCTGTCAGTTTACAGTCATGCTCACTTGTTCTGTTACTACATGCCCAGGTAAAATGTCCATCTCCAGCTCTCTTGTAATTCCCCTTTGTCTACTAAAGGCCACAATTAAGGTCACCTTTGAGCTTTCTTTGCTCCAGGTTGAATAACCCCATCTCTCTCTCTTTGTCTTCATAGGGGAAGGTGCTCCAACTCTCTGATGATCCTTGTAGGCTTTTCTGGACTTGCTCCAGCAGGTCCATGTCTTTCCTCTTCTGGGGACCCCAGAGCTGGATGCAGAACTGCCGGTTGGGTCTCATGAGAGTGAAGCAGAGCTCCCCTCCCTCTCTGCTGCCCACAGTGCTTTGGATACAGCCCAAGATGCCACTGGCTTTTTTTTTTTTTTTTTGGACATTGCAGAGTGACGCTGAGCTTCTCATCCATCAACACCCCCACGTCCTTCCCCTTGGGGTTATTCTAAATGCAGTCTCTGCCCAGCCTGCACTTGTGCTTGGAAGTAAAAGGACTGTGTGTCTGCATAGCTTTTGCAAAGCACTTTCTCCCTTCTTGTGGTCATTATGGAATGGGTAAACCACTGGAATGTAACCTGGAGATAAATGTCTTGGGAAGGGAACAGTCTAGCTTTGTAGTCTTTGTTTTCCTTTTGATTCTGTTCTTTGCATCCAAGTGAGCTTTGGCAACAAACACTTCTCTTCCATGCATGCAGCATGTGCCAGGCTTTATAATCCATCCAATGTTCCCAGCTATTCAGCAAACTAAAAGAAAGAGTGAAGGGAATAAGGTCAGAAGAAATGCTTTGTATTGCTAAAATCCTGCTTTTCTGCATACAATTCCAGTGTTCCATTCCTTTAAAATGCAGATGACTTTCCCATCAAAAATCTAGTCCACCATACAAAAAAAAAAAAAAAAAAAAAAAGGAATAGGCCTTACATGGGCTGATTGGTTGTTTATTTTAAGATGAAGGTGAAAAAGAGAAGAAAAATGCTTGGCTTCTTCATGGTGCAAAAAGGCAAGCAAAAATATTTGTGTAGTTAATAGTTAATTCCACATTTATCAAAGTAATCATTATTTGGTGAATTAATCAAAAAAGAAACTATATAGACATTTGACCATAAACATAAGGAAAAGTAAAAAAAATTGCTGACCTTTTCTCTCTCTGACTCCTTTTGTGGAGATTGATGTTCATTTTACTCAGCAAGTCGGATGATGAACCACTTGTTAATTAAGTGGTTGAAAGGTATAGTTGAAAGAGGAGTTTGGAGCCTGAGACAGCTCAGCATGGAGGAAACCACCTTTGTGATCAATCTTGTCAGGTTTACACCTTAATTAAAATTATCTTTGGCAGTGTGAAGGCAGCTCAGTTGCTGGGAAAGTGGACACTAAGCATTTTGCTGTGGTCATTTGGGAACAAGAGTACTGCAGGGATCAGCAGCCAATACTGCTCCCACCAGGAAGAGCCTGCAGTGGGCATTGCAATACAGCGGGCTCGGAGCATCGGGACAGATCCAGGCTGCATCAAGGATCACTTCCTGTGGTGAAACAGCTCAGGGCTACAAAACTGCAGCCCTGCCTGAAATTCCATGTGATCCTGTGCCAGCTATTTGTCATCCTGCACTTCTGGTCTCTGTCACATCTTTTGCCTCTCTTTCTGAGGCATTTGAGCTACATAGGGCGGCAGTGATCTCAGTCTGTGCGCTCTGTCCATGGCAGGGGTGTGTGTGGTGGTCCAGAGTGGGGTGGTGAAGTCCTCATCACTGGGAAAATGGTGATGTAGGTGTGGAGAAGTGGAAAAGGTTGAGCACTTATTGGAAGAACTGATTTTTGCTTTGTTTGCAAGTTATTTAACATGAACTGACTTTAATGAAGTGTCTATGAAAAAAAGGAAGACTGACTAGTTTGAGGGGGAAGAAAAGTAATTGTCCCCCATGCTGTCCTGTCATAGTTATATAAAAAATAATATAATTGATTACACCAAACAATAGATTTTTTTTTTTACTTGGTTGCTGAACCAACTCATTAAAAAAATCTGTAATTTAAGACCCCTTGAGCTTTTTATTTTGACTCAATGTTTCATTTGAGTTGGAGGAGTTAATTATTTTGCATAATTAAACTTAGACTGTTTTGACATTAAAAAAAAATTCACAATGAAAAAGTATTTTTTTTAGAATATGTTGAAATTCAAGATTTCAGCATCATTGGGAACAAGAAGCTCTCAGAAAATTTCACAATGAAATATGCACTGTTCCAAAATCCCTCCTGCCTTTTTTGTTTTGTTTTTGTTCAGTTTGTTTTGTAGAATACTCCCACCAACTGTGGGCTGGATTCAGATATAAAGTTTCTCTCTCTGTCACAGCTTTTTTCAATGAATTTTCTATTCACAAAAAAATTTGTTCTCATCCGGTTTCAGCTGTATTCTTTGGAAAATGCTTATTTTCTTTGGAGAAGTCAGAGAAAAAAAAAGTAAAATTTTTGTCACTTCCATGATTGCTGTCATGAATCCATTGATGTGCATGACAGTTTACCAATCACTCAGGTTATTGGTAAAGGAAAATGAATTATCTACTTTGTTCAAGACAGAAAATGAAAAGCAGTTACCAGAAAATCACATCCTGGGGAAGGAAATTAGTCCATTTTAACAAGTTTATGAGGGAGAGCTTCATTACAAAGCATAAAAAAAGAAAACACTTGAAAAGCCTGTTGGACTCCATCTGTTCATATGATTCCTTTGATGGGAATCTAACTGAAGGCAGTGAGAGAATCAGAGAGAAATTCATTGTTTCTTTTAAATAATAATTACAAATGGGTATGTGTGTTCTTCTGCAATAATTAGCAAGTATGTTTTGAATAGAGTACTTTTCAGAAAATAAACTTGCACCAACCAGTAACTGCTTAATGGCTGGTAAACTGTAGTGTTCTTAAATGGATGTGCCAGCTCAAGAGGGAATGTTATAATATTATTACTTCATATTCATGCTGTTTAGTCTAGAGAAGAGAAGGCTTGGGCAGTTAGAGTCATCTTGTCGTATATGAAAGCCTTTTGCAAGAAAGCTACAGGATTGTGGTTTTCCCTGTACTGTTTAGGGCACAGAGCTCAAGCCAAGGAGGATGAAGATGAAGGGTTGGTGGTAGAAGTGGCTCAAGAATTCCTCCTGTTTGCCTGGGGCCCCTTGCTCAGCCCCAGCTGCTCACTACTTCAGTCATGCTGATCCAAACCTTTGTAAAGGTAGAGCAGATTGCTTCAATCATCCAGGTTAGAACAACAATAATAATCCTTTGCTGAGTGGGAGAAGGGAGCAGTTGAAAAGGCCCTGGATCACTCTCTTCTTGATGGAGACCCAACTCTTTTTTTCAATGACTCCATACTTTAGCAACAGTCCAAATTACAGAATCATAAAATCAGTGAGGTTGGAAAAAAACTCTGACCAGGACCCTTGAGTCTGACCTATGACTTGCATAATTTTTCAGTCTGTTGTGGGTAGGAAAATGTGCTCCACGGAGGTTCTGACTCAGTAGCTTCAGTAAGGACTTTACTGAGCTGCCTACCCATGTCCAGAGATGTCCCTGGCCTTGGAACTTGGGTTGTGCCAAGAATAAAATAGCTGGATGATGGGACCAGCCTTGTACAATCTGCCATGAGAGCAAATTCTACAGCTACTACCAGTCTTCAATGTATTTGCTAATTTTTCTTGGTATAGATGATTTTTGGTACGCAAGCACTACACAGGCATGATTTGTCTTGCCCTCAGCACAGTTTTAAGGAATTGCTAATAATCCTATTTCCTCTCTGATTTTTAAAGTCAAAGTGCAATCCCCTTCTTTTTGGTCTGTTCAATTTTTCATGCACATATTTGCATGTAGTAGTGAGAAATTTTTTATGGTTTATTTGTTATCATATAGCTATTAACATTTTAATTATATAAATAGAGGTGAGCTGGACTACTGAAAGGAAATCCTGAGCCTTACCTGTACATGTTTTATCTGCCAGAAGCAAGGTATTTTTACGGCTCTGAATTAATCTTTTATTTTTTTCCCCTGGAAGCGTTCTTCCAGAGGAAATTTCCAAATTCTGTCCTCCCATTGTGATCGTGAATGGGTCTTGGTTTTGTTTCAATTTCCATGGCAACAGAAAAATTTGTTTTCTGGCAGTGTTTGAATACAAAATTATAATTTCCCTGGGCTCTTTTGAATATGTCAGTTTACATTTTTGCCCCCTCAAGTGTTTTGAACCCCTGTCCTTAACCCCTTGACTCCATTTAATTATGTGAAATCTCTTTTTCCTTAGCCAGGACAGACAGTTTTTTTCCCACACTTTCTTTATTTTTTAGATACAATTTGATTCCGTGTGCTGATAGCAGAAATATAAGCCACATTTTATACTTAGGAGTTAAATTCTTTCCTTAGAGGAAATTGGTACTTTTTAAATTATTTCTAAGAACTGAACTTACTTCAAATCTAATTTCAAGGTTGTGGAATATAACCACTTTAATTTTAAAGTCAGGACCTAACTTTCTTTGTTATGTTTTACGTAAATTCACGTATTTTACATCATCTGACATGTTCATCAGCCAGACCATGAGTGTGCTTGAAGAGTGCCAGCTATATAATCATTAAACTTTGCACTGAGTCTCCTGTGATTTTCAACAAAATACTACAATTTATTCCTGAATAGTTGCCAGACATCTGTGGTTTGCAGACCTTCATCATTCACTGTATAAATGATGATTGTATTTAACATCTGACGTCACCTGTGCCACCTAATTATCTTAAGTACTAGAAAGCTTCAAGATCCATGGTTTAAATTCAAGCAACCTCTAAAGTTTGAATGTGAAAGATGAATAGAAGAAAGTCGGGGACACGACAGTCTTATTCTTCTGTCCTTTGTCTACCTGTTTAGCTGCTTCCACAAGCATCAGTGCAGTGAATTCCATCTCCGTGTCCCCCCAGCCAGTATTTAATCTGTGAATCACGCTGCTAATGCCGTTGTACCTCTCGGAGTCTGGCCAGTTTTCTTGCTCAGTTCATTTCCAGCTGAGCTGGAATACATGCATGATTCCTTAACTGGAGAGGAAGATACTTCTAAGAGGCCCCCAAACCTTTCCTACTCTTTTACCCCTCTCTGTCAAACCAAATTAAGGCAGCACTCAGAGCACCTGCCTGTGCAGATCTGCATCCTGCCTCGCTTTGATAAAGGAGAAAAGAGCCAGCAACCCTGACATGTGAGTTACTGGCAACAAGATAAAGCCTAGAATGAGTTAATGGGGTAGTGCAAACCTTTGAACTCTGCTTTGCCACCACAACAATCATATTATTAAGGGAAAAGCTGAAAATACAGATCTGCTTGGAATACAGTTTCTGGGGATAGATTGCCTCTTCAGAGGACAGCTGGTACCCACAATAGGCACTCCCAGGTGCTTCCTAGCTTTTAGAGAATGTTGTGCTGATAGAAGGTAACTTTCATTTCATTAAAGCATTAATAAGATTTAACTTCCAGCATTGCCTATTTGGGCAGTTATATGCAGTCTTTTTTTATTTATAGTCTTTTGCTATATGTATTCATGCCTTTGGTGTAGTTGCTTATTATTAATAGATATTTATATTATATAGACTTTTTTGATTCTGATACAAATGAGTTTTCTGTTAATGTTGAGACCTCAGCTTAATAATGCACTCTGCAAACTCTACTGTTTGAAAGTCATGATAAAGCTTCTCTGTAATTTTATTTTTTGCTCTCAGTGAAATATAATCAGCATGTATTCATTACCAGCATAGATATTTATAACTATATCTGATTTGTTTTTCTTAGCTGTTAGATCTTTTATTACTTTTCTTGCATGGATTATCTGAGAAAACAGCCTAGGCTTTAAGCTGTGGGAAGAGTCAGTGCTTATATCTTAATATGTGCCAAGCAAACCTATCATGTCACTCAGCTGATTTGAGAGCTGTTTTTCTTTTAGATAAATATTTTTAAGACTGCATCTATTTATGACTTTAGCCCCTTGTGAATGGTTACTGGAGGTCATCTGTTGGTTCAGAAGTATCTGTTAATCATGCAGGAAAGGGAGCATGGGTGAAACATAAGGATTTCTTCCTGTGGGAAAGTGAGCAATCATTTTTGTTCTAGATTAGTTCACTAGAAACTGTGAAACTGCATTCCAGTCCATGCCTTTGTAAACATTTAAAATGACATTTCCAGTTTCTGAAGGTGTAAAGAAACAACTGGTTTTTTTTTCCAGCATCTATTCCTATTCATAAAACTTTACCTTTAATGAATATTGGAAAGCCATTTACAGTATAATGTCAAAAAAAACAAATAAAAATGCAGCTTCTTTTGTTTAAGTATCCAATGATTTTTAATGCTTCATTTTCATCTTTTGACATATTCAGGTAGATGTTGCTCAAATAATTTTTAAACTCCAGAATTTTCATTGTGTGCCAAATGAATGTGCATCTTTAATAAATACTGCAGGCATTAGAATAATTCAGAATAATTTGTATCAAAATGTGTTTATTTTTTACTGACCCATCCATAAAAATATTCTAGCACACTAGAAATCCGAAGCTGTGGTGGCTGTGAAGGACAGACAGATGCCCTGCTCTCAGCAACACAAGTCTATGAGCTTCAAGTGGACTAGGACTGAAAGAAAAACAGAATCCACAGCCCAGCCTGAGCCCTCTGGCAGGACGAGGGGGAAGGACTTCTCCTCCCAGGCTGGGAATGAGCTGTGTTTGCTCTCTGGAGGTCACTGGTGAACAAAGGCAGCTGTGCAGTTCCCAGCCAGAGGAGGTCTCACTTGAAAGCTGGTGGGGAACTTTGGGAAGCCCAGGACAAAGCTCTGCAGGCTGAAGCTGAGAGGAGGGCAAGGTGCAAGGGCAGAGGTCCTGGAGTGAGGTGATGGAGGGAGTTGTTCAAGCACTTCCTCTGTAAACTCTTCGGAGTGGCACAAGTAGTCTGGAGCCATAGAGTGATATCAGGAGTTAATTGTGTCCATGAACAAGGAAATCAATTTGTAATTATTTTATAAACTGCAGTCTTTTCAGAACTTTTCTTGTAGCTGCCATCTACAGTAGAAAAACTTACTGTTTGTACAAAGACATTTACAGGTGAAATCAAGAGGGGTGAGGAGCCCAAGTAGTCATAGCTTTGCTCATTTTAAGAATCCCTAAACTACAGACCCCTCCAGTCCTGTTTCTGATCCCTGTGGATGGGAAGTGTTTGTAAATTTTGTTTTGGAAAGGTCCTATGTTCTAGGCCATCATGGTTACTATATCTTCTCTCAGCAGAGGAGAATATTAAAACTGTTCCACAGGACTTATTGTCCTTTCCAGGGTCAGGGCGTTATGGCTTACTGTAATTCTGTCTGGGAAACAAAACCAGATCTACTACTCTTCTATATCCCTCTTTTAATGAAATTTGTCTCTAAATCTTTTTAAGCTCTTTTCTTTGTTCTATTTTTTTTAACTTCTTTCCTGAGAGATTGGAGATAGCAGCACTCTAGCAGTATTAGAAAAATACAATTTTTGTTTACTTTGTTATTTTGTGACAGCTGGCTTTGACAAAACAATGGATTGATTTTATCTGGTCAGCAAATGGTTTCCATTCATCTACAGCCCTGGAAACCTGCTTGGATCTTGGAAATTCATCTGGTCCCAGTTTCAAATTGAATTGTCTCATTTTTATTTGGGATGAGTGACCATGGACACTTAGAACATAATTTAATGTCTGTGCATCCCAATCCACTCATCCCAGTCCTCTTCCATTCCCAAAACAAACTTTGGTACTTCTCAACTGTAACTGTTGGTTCTAAATTTTCTGGAGGGTATTTATGGCACAGAATAACTGTTCAGGGAAACATGCCTCCTTCAGTGAATTCTTATTTATGTGCATATGCTTTCCTTGGAAATATTAATGTTGGATTTTCTCTTTATGCCCAGCGACTGCCATTCTTTGCAAGGTTCTTTTGACTGTGTAGATAATAGCAGAGAATAAGAAGGTATTTTACAAGAGTTTGCTATTTGGATCTGGCAGATTTCCATTAGTTAACATATCTTTGTGAGCTTCCCAGAGACTCCCATTTTTAGGAACAAAATGGTCAAAGTAAGTTGCTGACTAAGCAGTAGTTGAAACAGACCTCTAGGTGACATCTCTGAACATCACAGATATTCTTGGTCACAGAAAGTCTGAAGGTTCCTGACTGGGATGCTTTCATCAGACACGATCATTGTACCCTAACTGGTTGTAATTTACTTTTACCCTCAAAACACAGGGCAGAGACCCCAGCTGAGCATCTCTGGAGGTCAGAGTCAGTGGAGACATGGAAAAAGCAGCTGGTAGCAGACAGCCACTAAACAAATGAAACCTCATTCCTGGTCAGAGCTTGAGCTGTGGCAGAGGAGGAGTCACTGACCTCTCTGGGATCTTTGCATCCTGTCCTGAGCTTACCAGCATTTATCAGCTCTACTAGCTGCTGCATTTCATTTGACTTCAAGACAAGGCATTTCCTTTAAGAACTGTTTTGATGAGTGCAATTCCTGTTGGAGTGGCTGAGAGTCTGAGTGCAGTGACTGATGACCTGCCCTGGGAATGGCTCCTTAGCCTGAAGAGCAGATGTGAGATTCAGCAGTAGCTAGTGGCACTCCTTCTCACTCACCTGACCTGCACCCAGACTGTGACTAAAGGAGATAGAAGGAGTATGAGTTAAGAAACTTGGTGAGCTTGGTGATTGTAAACAAATTAGACTGTACATTTTTTGTTTTCCTTTGGTATTACTGATAGTAACTGGTGTGTTCATTGCTTATCAATAAAAGCAGCAAGATATATTGTTACTCAAGTGTTTTGAGGCTCAGTAAAATGGATATTTTAAGTTTGTTAAACGGGTTGTTTTACTTAATAATATTTACTTACCTGATAGGATGGAGTAAAATTTTATTTTCTCTATTTCCTTACATCTGCACTGCAGGACTGACAGATTGACCTTCTGTAGCCTGCCTAGTAAAGGGAAGTGGAGACTTGGTATATATTGGCTTTAAAAATTTTACAGATTAATGTGAATTCTGCAAGAGATTTTGGGCAATGTTTTTCTACATTCTTTAAAAAAAGGAATAGAATTATTTTGAGGAAAAAAAATGTTTCAAAAGACTGGAGTGTTTGCTTTTCATCTGAGACAAGCAGACTTTTTATTAGCAGAATTAAAATATTTTTAAAGGCACACACCCCTTCATGAAGCTGATTTCCGACTGATATGTCCAAGAATGTACATTAACACCCTTCTCCAGAGGTTCACTGTACATCGTCAAGAAAAATAACTTCAATTATTTTAAGATTGGCTAATATGTCTCAAAGTTGTAATAAATCTTTGACTGAATGTGAAACCCAAATACTTTCTTAGGTTTTCCTTTGGTTTGTTGGATAGGAGAGCCACTAGTTAAAAATTCTAAACACTTTGTTTGAAAATAATGTTTTACAGCGATTGCTTGACTTCTGTGGGCATGAGAGAGATTTTTCTAAGTGGTCTGGTGCATTAGTGCTCATAACTCTAGTTTGTGCCTGTGATTATTTCCTGGTGCTGACTCAAGCAAGAGATCATAAAATCAAAATACAAAGCTTTTAGCTGTACTGGTGGCTAACTGGAAATCAACATCTTCACTCACTGGATAGAGACAGGACTAAGTGGCAAATGCATCTGACTAAAAATTGGATAAAATCTCCCAGAAGATGGCAGTGCACGTATAAGCAGTGTTCTGCCAATTTGGCAATTCATGTAATTTCTAGCTGGTTTTTTTTTCCCCAATATTGCATGCAATGTAATGACATCAGCTGCAATGTGTGTGTTTGGATACCAATGGTACTTTTGATCTTGAAATCTGGAGCGAGGTACTCGTAATTCCCAAAGGCCTGTCCTGCAGGGATGGTGATGGACTGGATACTTTTGGTAGGTTGACAAATTGCTCAGCACTTTGTTACACTCACCAGCAGAACGAAGATCCCCTTTCCTTTGGAATCCTTCAGATAATTCCCATGCAAAACCCACTGACTACATCCAGAGCTTTAAAAGATATCTGAGTTCTCAAAGTGTCATTGCTTTCAGAGATATGGATATTGTAGGATAAGAGTTACTAATAAGAGGAATAAATTATGAGGTTTAAAGTCTGACCATGTTATATCTTTGCTGCACTGCTTCTCACCAAAGAATTTCTTCATTCAGATATGGATCAAAAGCATATATTCAAAATTACCAAAAAGTACTACTTCTATATTAGTGGTCGTCTAAGAGCAATTGCTGTAAGTTTAGGGAAATTTCCAAATCAGTTTCCTAAGCAGGAGTCTAAGTGTGGATTTTCAAACAATCCACAAATTGTTTGAAAGTTTGATCAAACTTGTTTGACTTGTTTAACCTTTCAAAAATTGATCCTTATTATCTTATTTATTTTAGAATTAGCCATAGGGAATAGCAATATCTCTTTTTAAGAATTCATCTTAACTTATAGCTATAATTTGCAAACAAAACCTAGTAGTTTTTCTATAGTAATCATCTTATGAGCTGTTTGATATGCATATTTACATGAATAAGCAAGTTTGTTTATGTAATGCACCTGAATAAAGAGATATTTTTAAAGATTAGAGAAGGAAAAGAGGAGGTTTTAGACCCATAACAGTGCTTACATTTAAATTTTTGAAAGTAAACTTTACCATCTCCATCTGTCTCATCCAGAATTGCTACCAGAAAGCTAAAGATCATTTAAGTATTTATCTCTGTAGCTTAGTCTGATAAAAACATTACATGATGGCGCATTTGTAACCATTTATTTAGTTTTCCAAACAGCAGAAATCCACTAGAACTAAAAAAAAAACAAAAACAAACACACACACAAAAAAATAAAACACCACCAAAAAAACCACATTAAAATTACAGCTCTTTCTTTAACATAAAGAAGAGCTGAAGAAACGATTGTGTGCTCTTATTCTGCAGTCAGATGTAATTGCATATTCTTGTCCTACGGTTTAGACACTGTGGATGCTAATTCTACTAAATTAATATACACGACATCATTTCCTTTGCACAAAGCATAAAACTAAGCAAGGAGTTAAAATATAATGCTTTTTTGTTTGTTCTATTTTAATTTCATTTCTCTCCTCCTCAAGTAAGCCATGGAAGCTGCAAGACACATTGGGTTCTTAATTCTTTAGATGTCTACTGTCCATTTTAAAAGTGTGTTTGTTTTGAGTTTGTTTCATCATAGAGCATCTTTAGTCTCTTTTAGGGCCCACCTGTGAACTGAACCTGTCTTGACCATAAACTGAGGCAAAATCTTCCTCAGCACCCGAAGAGACCCAGCAGCACCTTCCCACTCCAGTGGCCAGCAGAGCTTTGTAGCCCATCCTTGAGGGCCAAAATCACAATCCATAGATTCTGTGAGGAGGGCAGCAGTGACACCTATGATCCATTCACCAGTAGAACCAGTGGTATATGTTGCCAATACCCACTTCTCCATCTAATAATCCGGCTTTCACTACTGGCAAGCATCCTTCCCTTTGTCAGGAGAGGGCTCACATGAAATCCCCAACCCCCCCTGCCAGTCCCCTTTCTCACATCACTTTCTGGGTGCTTGCACGACTCGCAGTGCTGGTGTGACTGATGGAGCTTCTGGGTTCTGTGCAGCTGCTCAAACTGTAACTGCTGCCATTTGCTGCTGCCTCGGTGTAATCTGGATGTGCTCTGACATGTAAATGATGCTGCTTGCTATTTACTTGTTCCTACTGTTTAAAATCTCAATAAAACTGAAAAATGCCTCTATACAAACTGCAATTATCTCAGCTGACTATTCCACAATAAGGCAAGCTACCTCAGCACAAATAAAATGTTGACTTTACTTTCTGTATTTTCCCCTGTGTTTTTTAGTGAATTGTCCATCTTTAATGTCACTGATGAGGTAAATCCAACCTTGTTATTTAGCCTACAGCAGTGTTATTCTGGCCAAATTCTGGAATCTTTATGAAAGCAAATCTATTTATATTAGGGACCATAAAGACACTACTAAAAATGAAGGATTATAGTGTGGGATTTTCAGGAGAGTCAGTGACTCACAGAGCATTTTTCTTTAATTTGTTTTGTGAACCGTGTGTGGCTTATCAATAAAGCTGCTGTAATTAATAGTAACTGTAATTAAACCATTAAAACTGTCTTCTGCCATAGGCTTAATGGTGATTAAATTTTCCCAGTGTGTGTACCTGGGATACTGAACTTCACCTGATACTTTCTTCCAGTAGTAGCTGTGTACTGTAGTGTGTTGTGAGGAGGTTTAAAGTGATTTAATATCCAGCCACATATTGCCTACCTTGTAGCTAATATGGACGTACCTGTCTTTCCCAAAAGCCTGAAGTTCAGTTAATAGAACCCCTTGAAACTATGTGAACTGTATTGGAGTGTTTCTGACAGTTCAGTCACAGCTTTGTGGATACGGAAAATATGGGAAGCTGGCTGCAGTCTTTCTGCAATATTTAACTGTAACTAATAGCCTGATGCTCCCAGTGCTCCCCTAGGAAGCAGGAAAGCCAAGTCTGACTTCCCCTTCAGCCACAGTGGTTTCAAACATTAGGTCCCAGAGCAGCCCTCACCTGAAATTCATCTTTCTCTTGAACACTTGTCAACAGGCAGCAAAAAAAAAAAAAAAAAAAACAAAAACCCAAAAAAAAAACCACGATAAAAAGGATGCTTCAGTGGGACAGGAAGATCTTGAAGGTATCAAGGGTGACCAGCACTTGACCAGTTTGTATTGGCTTGCCCACAGTCCTGTTACTGTCCCAAGTTGTGTTGTAGCCTCTCAGTCTGCTGTTCACACTCTCTCCTCCCACTGCCAACCAATTCTATGCAATCCACTGCATCCAGTGTCCTGCAAACCACTTTTCTAATTACTGGTGGGAATAGCAGTTTAGGTGGCCTGAAAATCCTGGAAAGAGAACCAGATGCTCCAACAGCATTGTCACTTTTTTCAGCTCATACTGAAAACAATCTGGCCAAAACTGGCCTCCTTGATACTCTTCAGTGATGCTCTGGAATTACACACATTTCTGTTATGATTCAAAGCCAGAACTCACAGGAAAAAAGCTACTTTATGGTACTAATTTGGCTGATGTCTGCACACAGAGTCAAGTGGGTACACAGGCTGTATGAGGTGTTTTGAATACACTCAGACTAAAAGTACAGGACCAAATTTCAATGAGACTCAAAGTGGATTTTGTTAGGGTACTCTTTACAGAGGAACTGCCTGTGTTTGGAGCTTTCACAATGGTTCTGTCACTCTCCTTTTCATAAGTCTTTAATCTGTCTTTTCAACTGAAGGTGCAGACAAGCATCTTCTGTGCCATGTAACCTTGGAAAATGCTAACTTTTGTGACTAGGTTCTACTTGACAGATAACACATTTCCAGCAGGGTGCTGAATTTGGGCCTTTTCCTATTGAGTTCTCGTCCCAGAAAATCAGTATTTTTATAAAGTGCTAAGTGTTCCCCCAGAGGCATTCAGTGCACTGTGGAGGGAAGAGAAGGCTTGGACACAGCCTACAGCATTGCCTGTACCAACCTGTTGCAGATGGGGTTGCTGCCTTCCCAGCCCAGTGATCCAGGCACAGGAGGAGTTGAAGAACTGCTTTCCTTCCCAAAACCATGTTTCTGGCCCCTGAATGAAGTGTGTGAATAAAATATCTTCGAAATTCTGTGCTGCCACTTCACAGAATGAGTGGTGACAGAATAAGTTGGCTTCGTGCCTCCATGGTGTTTTCAGTATGGATGCTGAGGAATTGCATCAAAAAGGTGTCTTGGAGGGCATAATCTTTGATGGACAGAAGAGTCAGGCGAGGGATTCAGGCTGGAAGGACCTTGTAAAGGCCTGCAAAAAAGGTGAGTTGACTAACTGATGAGTTCAAGCCTCCTGAGGAGCAGTGATGTGAACCAGACACAAATTCTCTTCAGCCAGGGATTTAACAATCTTAAGCCTAAACATGCACACCCAGTGAGAGGATTTAAACACAGGAACAAGGTCTCCTTGTGGAAAACCTGTTGAGAGGCTATTTCACAATACAGAGTTTATATCCAGCTAAAGATATGTTCAGGAAAGGAGAACATTAGGAGAGTGGTGAGAGAAATATAAGTTTCTCACAACTGAGTTTCTCACAATTGTTTGGGCAGCTCTTCTGCTATGCATGTAAGCAAATACAAAGTAAAGCACCTTTCCTTTATCAAGACCCTGAAATAGCCATATATACTTCCTCCTATGCTGCATTTTTTTTTATTCATCCTGCCAAAAAAAACCCTTATTAATTAATTACAGGCTGATGTCTATGCATGTACATACTTTTCTCTAAGAATTGTGGAGCAAGGTGCTCAGATATGTAGAAACAGTAAATTCTGTAAAGATTTTTTGTGCTAAATCATGAATCTTACTGGCTGAAAAATAAACCATACAGCTTGTCAGGTTTAATACAAGTAGCAGAGTAATAGTATTGATTTTGTGTATTAAGTATTTATTTTATTTTTAATCACAACCTAGTTTTCTCTACAACACTATCAGGTGAATTATAGAAGGTGGATCTTAATATTTAATATTAGTTAGTTAATAGTTAGTCAAGTTCAAAGAATACACAATTAGGCCTATTGCAGACTTTCAATGCACTTAAGATGTCCTTGTTGCCACAGAAGAGTTGTAGATAATTCCAACTGAAGTGACTACAGTGTAGTACTTTTGTATCTTTGTAACTCAGTCCTTCAAATGACTGTTTTAGGTCCTTAAGATCTCTTTGGATTACCTATATCTTTATCCTAAAATAACCTCAATCTTTAGGGTTATGAATAACTGTCAAGACAAGATGATTTTTTTCTCTTTTCCCAATGAATCACCTTCAGGTTTCAGTAAATTGAAGAGCAGTTACACTGCAGGAGGAGGGAAGAGTGCCTTGATGAAGCATTTTTAGTCTGAACTTCTGCATGTGGGTCTGCATTAAATTACTGCTCTGACAAAGTACCAATCCCATCTCTGGAACCAAAGGTGCTGAATAAGCTTTACAATTGAAAAGAAATGCAATTCCATTTCACTTCTTTGAATTCAAAGTGGAGAGTTTAAGAAAAGCAGAGTATTAGAGTGTTCTGACTGGAATACATGAAATAGAGAGGTGATTTTTATTTATTTTATCTATTATATATTTGCATATCCTTATACATATACACATACATATATGCAACATTTATATATCTATTTTTGCATGAGTGTGGTGTATTTAATTGACTTAGTAAATGCACATAGAATAAGCTTCTAGTATTAAGAACCTTTTAAATTATTTCTCTGAAATGCATGTAAATGGCTTGATAGAAGAGAGTTTTTAGAAACTTCTTCATTCAGTATGAACTGTAAAATTCTTCATGACCTAAAAGAAACTGCAGCAGAGCTAGGACTGAACTTGGTGAGGGTCAAGCTCCAAAACAGTCTTATGGATCTTTTTTCCCCAACTTCTTTTTCTATTTTTTATATATATAGCATTATCTTTTCTATCATGGCTTTATATACCTTTGGATGTGAAGAGAAAGAAGTCCCTTACATTCATCAATGATGCCTCAATAGATGCCATTCTGTATTTGCAAGAAAAGTGTATCAGTTGTTCAGAGTTGGTTTGATTCAAAAAAGAGCCTAGAAAGGTACAGTGACAACCTTGAACAATGGACCCCATCTAAGTGGGCCATCGACAGAGACTTTGTCCCGTGCTGGCCATGAGCCAAAGCCACTACTTCTAAAGGTATTTGATTGACATCACCCCAGGAAACACTTCCTCTCTTCTTCACAGAGTCTTGGATCATATCAGCCATTGACTCCCAGAAATGTTCAAAGGATTTTTGTAGGCATCCAAAGCTATTTTTATGGCTCCATTCTTGGAAGATGGAAAAATAGGGGAGACAAAGCAGATGAGATCCTCTTCTGCCACTGAAACCCCTGTAGTATCCAGTTGCAGGAGGGAATCCTTATCTCTGAGAGGATTACTAACTCTTATCAAATATTCCCTGTCTGAGACCTTGGACAGAAGTTAGAAGACAAGGAACTGCTATTTAATGAGGTGAGACAAGTCAGATTTTCTGCCCTTTCCCTGCAACGTTGTCTAAGCAGCTGTGGTGACAGCTAACAGCAGAAGATAAGCAAATGATTGACTAGTGTTTTCAGGAATATCAGGAATGTAGAGATTGCTTTTCCTTTCATCTCCCAAATTCTGCTGGCATTCCTTAGTAGCTGTAGAAAAATGCAGAGAAGGACAAATGGGGAATGAAACATATTAGCAGTGTCATCAAGGTGGCTTCTGTAAAGCAGTCCCTAAGTCCTGCCTGAAGATGTTCCAGCAGGTGTGAGTGGATGCAGCAGGCATATTGCCTGTAGTTACATCAGACACATCGCTAGTACACTGCCCAGCAGCTGAAGAACAGCACACAGTAACCCAAACCACTGAGGTGTGCAGCTCATGCCTCTGCTACGTGCAGGCAGGGTTAAGAGGACAATGTCTATTCCAGTTCTATCACAAAAGCCCAACACAACACGCTGCATTTCCTGTGTACCTCCTATATTACTTGAATGCCAACTACACCTTCGCCAGTACTTTGAAATTCTTGCATAAGTTTTGAGATAAGTGGTATCTGATACATAATACCTATGGCAGTAACCTTACTGCATCTTATTTAATTAGCACAACATTAGTTGGCAGTGGGTTTCAACCACAGGACATACTGGGATGCAGGCATGTCTTTCACCCATTAGCACTTCCTGGGGAATTGCTTTCTCTATTTCACAGGGCTCAGTTCCCTTTGTAACACGTCTTGTCTCTGTTGGCACCACCCTTCTGTTCACCTTGGTGTCAATGAACTCGGTTAACAGCAACTGCTAAGTGTCTGAAGCTGACTTTAATAAAGATGTTGCTAAAAAGACCGTGAAGTGCCTTACAAGTTAGTTAACATTCTTTAGCAAAAATGTTCTCCTACGGGTTAGCTTAGTGATTCAAAGTCACTGCTGTCAGGGGCTATTTCTGACTTTCTTACATATCACTGCTTGAAAAACGTTCCAACACCTGCAAAAAGCACACGGCAAGTCTGCAGTGTTCAGTGTGCTGCTGAGGCAGCTGCTGGAGGCAGTACAGACTGCAGCATCACTGAAAAGAGGCACTGCTCAAATTATAAGACAGAACCATAACATTTTCCTGCCTCGCTGTTGTGTCAGAAGAGAAAATTAATTAATTATTTCAAAAGATGTTAAGCTTTTCTGATTAAGAGTTCAGTAAATAAGAAGTAGAATTAACTAGCTTTTATAAAATGCTTGAAATTCTAGGGTGTTTCGGTGATTATATTTTAAAAAAATCTTTGCTGCCTTCTGGAAATAATGCCTCCAACTATGCAATCATTCCTCAGATCTTTGTGCACATGCTTACTAGTAAGTACATGGACAGTTCCTCTCAACTTATTTGGAATATTTACGTTTGTGAAAAACCAAATTCCTCTTTGATATTTTACAAATACAGTCACTTGTACATTTATATATATATTTATTAAATCAAAATAATACAATTATCCATTATATTTATTACTTGAAGCAAGCTAAATTTTAAGAATGCTTTAAAGTATTATAAGCATAATCTCCCATTGCCTCATTCATATATCAATTTTTAACTGAATACTTTGGCATGGGAAGTTTAGACTTCTCCAAGACATGAACATATTTAATATTTGTTTGTATTACAAATGTTTTGGGAATTCTTTTTTTGGAGACAAAACCTCTTTGCCCTAAGAAATGGTAAAGTCAGCATAAATGGCATTCTGTACTTCTGAGTGCAGAATATGTTTGTTTAACTAGCGAAAAGTAGGCAATAGGCAGAAATTCT
The DNA here is from genome assembly GCF_048771995.1 of Taeniopygia guttata. Lineage (NCBI taxonomy): Eukaryota > Metazoa > Chordata > Aves > Passeriformes > Estrildidae > Taeniopygia > Taeniopygia guttata. The sequence continues at coordinate 12,905,782 of NC_133027.1, read as the reverse complement.
GAAGGTGACTAATAAAGAAGCTCAAAAGACTGAAAAGGAATCAGGTCTGATACATACCTACTGACCCTACTACCCTACTATTGTGAATGCTTCAAATTTGGGAAGGAGCAAGCTTAGCACAGTTATATCTTATGTTCAAGAGGAGCCCCAAATCATGGATCCCTTCTAAAAAATCTTGATTCTATCATGCTTGACTATGTGGAAGGAGATGCAGGGACACTATGTCTGTGTTGCACAGGAATGTGTGATATTGTGCCCGCAGCTACATCTGCCTTTGTGTGAGAGCACCTCGTGGAGTGTGGGGTACCCACTGTGGTACCAGGACATCTCTTCCACCAGTGGTGTCTGCACCCGTGGCTGGTCTCAGCCATGCACCGTGTCTATGGTGCTGCAAAGCAGATTTAGGTATGGCTCTCCCTGAGGGCCTTTCCATCTTAGAGCCACAGAATCCTTTAGGGTGGCGAAGACCTCTGAGCCCCTTAAGTGCAGGTGTTAACCTGACACTGCCAAGTCCACCACTAAACCATGTCCCTAAGTGCCACATCTACACATCTTTTAAATATCCCCAGGGGCGGTGACTCTGCTTCCCTGGGCAGCCTGTTCAAATACTTGACTAACCTTTCATTGAAGAAACTTTTTGTAAAATCCAATATAAATCTGCCTTGGGACAGCTTGATGGTGTTTGCTCCTGTCTAATCCTTGTTATCTGGGAGAAGAGACTTGACCTCCTCCTGCCTCCAGCCTCCTGTCAGGCAGTTGTGGACAGTGATAAGGTCATTCCTGAACCTCTTTTTCTCCAGGTTAAGCACCTTCAACTCCCTCAACTGCTCCTCACCAGACTTGCACTCCAGACCCTTTATCAAGTTTGTTGCCTTTTTTCCATAAGATTTCAGGTCATGGAGAGCCTGAGCAACACAAAACCTCAGAGCAGCATTGCAAAGGAGTTCTACGTAGCAGAGGAGTGAAATTTTGGTTCCCCTAGGAGAGAAACCACTTCAGGACGCACACTAAAAGATACCAAATGATGCAATATAAATGCTGGTTTAGGGGACTATTGACCATTTTTCAGCATACAAGGAGGGAATACAGACCATCTACATGCATCTCTTTCCATACCACTTTAACGGCCTCTTTCGACTTTCATAGTCTTCAGCAATTAACAAGAGTGAAATAATTTTCTTTATAAAAGTAACCATGGAATTGGTTCAGAAGGATAATACCATGTTTCTTTCTGCTTCTAGATGACAACATCTCTAATATTTATCTTCAAAATATTTTGAAATTTTACATTAAGATAGTTGACAGGCTTCTTTTTTTCAATTTTTGGAGTGGAAGTCAAGTTTGGCCATTGAGTCAGCTCCTTTTTAAAATAATATTTTAGTTTTAAAATAAGTATTGGGACCTTTGGCTCATAAACAGTAGGCAAATAACACTTCTTCATGATTGATTATGCAACATAACCTCAGGTAAGTGCAGCATTACCAGTTAATTGAAAATTGCTTTCCATTCAGGATTCACTCTGTGTTAGCCAATGATAAATACTTATTTCATCTGGCTCACTTGACATTATACACTTTCAACATGCAAGCCCCTTGCTGACTTAAAAAAACAAAGCTATTCTTTATTCCACTTTTCAATGGTCCTTTTTATTCTCCTCTTTTATTAGCACTGCTTTACTTTTTAATTGCACTTATTCAGGAAGATGGGGGAGACAGCCCATTTTATCTATGTTTCCTTATTTCCCTAAAAATTCCTCCTTATTTAAAATATAACAAAAGAAATTAAGTTCTTTCAAGAGAACTTTGACCAAAGGGGGAGTAGATGCTATAACCTGAAGAGGTACATTGTGCTGGCAGATCTGAAAAGTTCATGTTAGTGCCTGGGAATGGAGAAAAATGAACTATGCAAAACAATAAAATTGAGAAACAGATGTTGCAAATTTTTTGTATTTTGTATTATCAACTTTAAACGTGTTATGGGGGCCTGGAGCAATTTTCAAGTCAACTGAGACCAAATTATAGTGACAAAAATGCCCTACTATTGTATGAAACAAAAAGATGGAATTCTTTAGGTTGAGTTTAATCTTGGGACTTCAGATTAACTTGAGCAAGTAACAAGACACAGGGTGACATTTTCCTCTGAAATTTATCAGAGCTTCATCCTGGAAATGCTGCTGATATTAACCTTGTTATTGACAATTCTCACTATAGGCGACATTTAAATATTTATGTGAACTGTGAAAATTTTATGTCTCGTTTCTTCTTTCTGTCTTGTTTGTTGCATTGATGTGTTCTATCTTTCATTTGTCTACAAGCAGCAACATAAGCACTTCATAGGCACAGCATTCATACTTTCAATATCTAGTCATTCTCTAAGAGGCTGCACTCCTTCAATTATTTACAGTAACAGTTGCTCAAATATTGAGATACTGGTTTTGATTTCCATTCAGCCTGCTGCTGACAAATGGCAGATTGGCATACAAAACAGGAAGCTCAGCTTGAGTGCTTGATTTAAGCTCATCTGAATTTATGTCACAAGATTAGTGAAAGGAAATAAAATCTACAGTTCTGTTTCCTTTAACTGATTCAGATGATTTAATGCAATGTATAGAAAAAGGGAGACAGAAAATCCTAATCTGGTTAGAGATTTGCATTTGATGGGAAGAGATAATAGCTGAAGAGCTCAGTGTACTGATATCCATGTCAGCTATTACATTCCCTTCTCACCTCAGGTAATCAAAGCCCTGTGTAAAGTGGCTCATTACTGTGAATGCTGATACTAAATGCTGAGAAGAAAAAGTGTCAGGCTCCCTTTCCCAGGCATGGCATACTTCTGTTTTGAACAAAATATTAAGCTTTGTTTTTTCATGATGTACATCATCTTGTCTCCCATACAGATATGTGAGCTTCAGACATACAATTAGAATAGACAAAATAAAATATTACAGTAATAAATATTTTAAATTATGGAAGATGAGAAAATCTTCCAGTAAGCACATCTCAAGATTTTTACTCTACTTCTATATGAGCATTTAAAGTCTACACTAGGTGTCAGATTCTCCATGCTGTTGTGCCTGTCGTAAAATAAAGAAAAATCCTGGAGTCAGGATGTATCCACACTACTAGAAAGTTTCTCTGCTTGATAATATCTATCAATCTATCTATCAATATCTATAAATCTCTAGAGAAAGAGGTCCATGATAATTTTAGTTTTGTAACTTTATACTAAGAGGTCAAAGTATGTATTTATTTTCAATATTTATGACCAAAATTATGCACTGAAGAACAAAAAAATTCTGCATTTTCAAATTTTAACCTAATCTCTGTCTACAAAACAAGAACCCTGGTACATATGTCATTATAAGAATCATCATCTTGAAGATATCTCAGCTGTTCTAAATAGAATAAATCAACACAGTGCACATGGCTATGTAAAAAGCATTAAATATTTGAAATAATTTTTAAAATTTTTAAGAAAACTCAATTTCCTCTTAATTCTGCTAGTTTCTAGTTCTAGTACCAGGAGTAATATACCAGCAATAATCTATATTTACTGTTAATCTTACCATCTCTACAAAAAAAGAGTACTCTTCTGACAGGTCTGACCAGATCCCATACTGATTCTTTCTGAAAAGTGTTACCTGAGGAACCTGGTTGTTCTTAAAGTTCTGTTCATTTCTCAGTGGAATATCCTGCCCAATAAGGGACGAGGAATGATTCTGAGTCAGTGTTTTTGACACAAATCTCTTCTCATATTTGGCTGACTGCATCCAAAGATCATGTTCTAGATTAAACAGATTTATAGAGAGAGAAACATGAACAAAGGCATGTCGGTATTTCAATAAGGCACAGATACTCTTCTGCTAAACCTGGATTGTCTTGTATGAAGTGTTTATAAATCTGGGGACCAGAGCTAGGCACAGACAGAAGATAAATATTTTAACACTTACTTGTGCAGCAAGATTTAAAAAGGGCAGGCTGTTTGTTAACTATTGTATGGTGTGCTGGCAAAGAAAAGCTTTGAGAGGAGTTTTGCAATTGTATAAAGGTATTTCTAAGTAATAAAAGTCTCAGGAGCAATGTGAAGGACACTAAGCTGAGAATTCAGACTGTATTTTCTAAGGAGAGAGGAACGCTCTTGACAATGAAAGGGGGATAGCAACTATCACAGAGAGACTGGGATAAAAATAATATTTACAGGACCTCAAGCAAAATAATGGAAACATCTTCTAGCTCTTGCCTGACTCTGTCTGAGGACAGTCCTCCAAAATGTTTGGTGGCCTGGATATTCAGTGCCACAAACATCAGCACTCAGGAAAATGCATTCTCCTGCACTGTGCCATGGATATCCTTGTGGTGGCGTGAACATGATTACGAGTGGTGCATGGAATTCTGAGTTTGAATGTCCTTGAAGGAAGGTCACTGAATTTCAGGTCCCTGAATTTCCTTGGGGAAATCACCTCATTTTACTTCTTTGTCTCTTTGCTGCACTGCTTTGCTTCCCTCCTTCCCCCATGCCTTAACTCTTCAGATAATAAAGAATTTCTTACAGAGGCTGTTGTTTTTGTCTGATTACAAGCAGTGTTCTCAGACCTCTCTTTTATTCTTAACTCTGTTACCTATGGCATGGGTGACCTTGGGAAGCTGGATATCATTTTTGTCAGATGAGAGTAATGATACCCTTTCCCTCTCCACAGTATGTTGATATTGGTAATTGGCATATTAGTGTATTACTTAAACTATTAATATAGAGAAACTCCATCTTGTTTTGATAGGCTGTATCCCTTTAAGTGTTTTAGCTGACTATCCATCTTTTGCGGCTATTAGCTCACCTCCTATAAAAGATACTCTGGAGATCATAGACCAAATATGACTAATGGACAGGTCAAACATCACAAGTACTTAGAAAGAGCTCAAAGGGATCCAATTTCTTGTCCAATATAGTAAATATTTTGGGCATCCTGTACTTTTCTCTCAGCTCATCCCATGAGACTGTGGTTTAATGGTAGCAGAATAAGTGTTCCTAGATTAACTCTATCCAATTTCAAACTACAATCATGCTTACAGGATTCACAAATGCCACCATCACTCAAGAAAACAACAGTGAAAGAGCACTTCAATGCTGACATGAGAACCTGAATCCAAAGAGACTTACACCCAAGTTAGAAAATGAACTACTGGGATTCTAAATAGAACTGGCACATTTAAAGGGCAAATGTCCATTCCCACTGAAATAAATAAGTCAAAACACATAAATAATGTTAAAACATGAAGAATTTCAAAGCAGCTTAAAAATTACTTTTGGGCAATGAGTCTCTAAAATACACTTTAACTTCCTTTGCATATTAATGCCTGAACACCAATGCAATGCATTCAAACGCTGCTACTACACTATTGAAACTGGCAGTAAAATAAATGAAAGAAGCTCAATTTTATGCTTAATTTCAAGACATTAAAGTGAATGTGATTCTTCACACTACTTTCAGCAGAGACTTTGGTCCTTGTTAGTAAGAATCATAAATCGTCTCCTGCACCAGAGCTCTGGAAAATGGTAACAGATCTAAACATTTTGGTCACATATGCTATAGCCCATTAAACAACAAAAAGCTTTGACTCAGTTTAATAAAAAAAAATCCTGTAAGCTAGAGAACATAAACTCAGATTGAAACTCAGTGAAGACAGGTAGTTATTCAGCAAACAGTAAATACATTTGAACTTATTTGCAGTTGTAGGGAGCATTAAAAGACTGGCATTCTTGTTCCTCTGTCTGTTTCTTTATGCAGGATTGTCTGTTTCTTAGTGTTTATAGTCAGGAAGAAATGCCAAATGAGTAGCATTCATAATCAAAAATGGGATACAGAGAGTCTTATGCCTGCTCATTATTTTATCATAAACAGTATTTGCACACAAATATTGGATAAAAGACATCTTCCCATTACTTAAATAAAGGTAGATTTGGAAGGGAGGGAACATTTTGTTTTACCTCTAGACTTTCATTTCTCAACATATAACTGACCTTATATTTATAAATATACCACAAAGCAAGTGAAATGCAAAGCATAAGCCAGGATTTTTTGACCAAAACCATGGGATTTTCACTGTCAGTGGTTTTAACAGAATTTTCAGGATGAAAGTATGGGAAAAAAGTCTTCAGAATGAGTAAGTAGGGAATGAAGAAATGCCAAATCTAGCTGCTGGCAATGAAGAATTTGTTTGTCACATGATATCATATTTGGTATGTTAGCAGTCTGGAAGTACTGCTGAAACAACTGATAATCTTGTTGGTCTCTGACTTTTCAACTTTGCTTGCGCAGCTGTTTGTTTATTCTGCTATTTATATCTCAACTGCTACTTGGAACATGCTCAAAAAATGGCAAAAATTCCCAGTAAAATAGCTTAAATCAGATGGACTGTCTTCTAGGCTTCCTTACTTAAAATGGGGAAAGAATCCTAGAAGTAATCTATCTCAGAGAAGGACAGAAAATATTCCTCTAACCTCAGGTGAGAACAGGACTGGACAGGTCTGGTTTAGTTTAGGAGGGATTTTTTTTTCTTCAAAGCACAATTCTTTCAATTTGCTTACCATATGGGAAACATTTCTCAAGTTTGTTTTTAAATGCAAGACCAAAGCCTTATTCTTAATTTCAAATCCTTTAATGAGCACTAGTAAAAAACGTTTTCTATGCAGGCTGTAGTTTTATCACCCAGATGGAATGAATTGGAAAATTTGCTTTCATACCCTTTTGGCATCTTACCATCTAGTAAGGACTGAGATACTGGTCAGGTGATCTTTCCTGGAGGGATGCTACCTTGTTTTCTCTGTTCAATTGAGTATTCTTAACACACACTTTGTGTTTTTACATCTCATTTTTCTTTCAATATGTCATTCCGATGCAATCACTGGAATAAGTGTTTACATTTCCAACTGAAATTAAGGATCTCACTTGAAGCAATACCATGAAAAGTTATGTTTTGCAGGAAAATAATTTTTACCATCTAATAAAATCAAGCATTGCAATAATAAGTTATTGCTGTGTATACGAGCTTCTAGGTCTCAGAAAGACAAAACTGTCCCACTTCTTCCTTCACTTTTTTCTCTTATTCTTTGTTCTTTCCTTCATTTTCAATCCTTCTTTTCTCCTGGTTGAGTGTAAACTTCATACCCAGTTTCCCATTGGTCGTCTATGCTGATACGGATCTAACTTAACAGCAGCAACAGTCAAATTCCAGCAATCTTAAAAAAAATTGCACCCAAGGAAATGTTTAACACAAAAAAAGTTACCAAATTTTCAGTAGTTGTTCTTAAACCTTCACCCAGAAGCAGGGAAATGGTGCTAGCCGTAGGCAACAAGAAAACTGAGGCAGAGGAACATGGGATCACTGAAGACTTCTCAACTGAATTTTTAAAATGAATGTAGTTGGAATTTAGGATGCTAACTGAGGAGGAAAAATCAGAAATCCTCAGGTCTTCAAATGCTGATGTAGTTGCAAAGGTATCTCAGGTTTATCCCACCAAATGGTCCTTCCTTCATCTCTGTGTCTTACCTGAGTCTAAGCTCAGAGATCTTTTGTTTTGCTTTGCTATCTAGTTTCTTGAAAAACTCAATCAAAGGCATTCAAAATACACCTGTGGTATATCTGTGAAAATGAGCAAAAAAGCATCACCTACTTGAGACTACCTTATTAATTAACAGGAAAGAGAAATCACTTAATTTGTGGTTCACCTGGATCAGGCGTTAGGGGTAATTCACCCTGGGGACAGTCAACACCCTCACACAAAGATCTTAATGCTGAAGAATTTCAAAATTATTAATCAGGATACTATCCAGACTAGAGATGATCTTGCCATCTGTGAGACATTTCCTCTTTTGTGCAGCAAAGAAATGAAGACCCACTGAAAACAGCCAGAAAACACAAGAACAGCAAAAGTCTGCAATAATGTTATGAGGAAACTTGCCTAAAAAGGGTAAGTTGTGTATTCCTGTTCTTGTCCTGAATAGTGTTTATATACTAAATATTAAACAGCCAGTGAATAAAATAAACAAACGTGCTAGAGCTGAGACTGGAACCTGTGACTTCATCGTCAAGGCAGAGAGCTTTGGTGTCACTGATGGCCCAGCTATTCCTATAAACCTTGCTGCAGAAATTCAGGACGCCCTGGGAGCAAAATGACTTCCAACTTGCCATCTAAGAATCTTTAATGGGAAGAAGGTGATTTAACAATATCTTAGGCCTACAAATATCCCCTGGTGTGTAATAAAGAGATTCTGTGCCCAGCTCAAGGCTGAACCTTGTGTACTGAGAGTCAAGGACCCACAGCTTATGCCAATTCAGAAGGCACCCACAAGGGTCATCTAGCCCAGCTCCCAGTCCTGCACAGCATCTCCCCACAAGTCACACCACGTGCCTGAGAGTGTTGTCCAAATGCTCCTGGAGCTCTGTCAGGCTGGTGCTGGGCCACTTCCCTGGGGAACTGTTCCGGTGCCCAGGTGAAAAACATCTTTCTAATACCTCCTCTGACACTTCAGACCATTCCCTCAGGTCCTGTCACTGTCACAGAGCAGAGATCAGTGTCTGCCCCTCTCTTCCCCTCACAAGGAGCTGTACCTGCAGTGAGGTTGGGCCTCAGGCTCCTCCAGGCTGAACAGACCAAGTGACCTCAGCCACTCCTCACACGGCTTCCCCTCAGGGCCCTTCACCATCTTTGCTGCTCTTCCTTGGACACTCTGCAATAGTTTAATGTCCTTTTTACATTGTGGCACCCAGAACTGCCCCAGCACTGGAGGTGAGGCTGCCCCAGTGCAGAGCAGAGCAGGACAATCCCTCCCTTGCCCGGCTGGCGATGCTGTCCCTGATGTCCCCAGGACAGGGATGGCCCTCCTGGCTGCCAGGGCACTGCTGGCTCATGTTCAGCTTTGTATCAACCAGGACCCCCAGGTCCCTTTCCATGGCACTGCTCACCAGCGTCTCATTCCCCAGTCTTTAAAACTTTGGCCCCAGTGTGCCAGTGAAGCAGCTCATCATGTCCATGGCAAGCCACAACTTTGTGTCATAGTGAAAATTCATTAAGATGGAAGTGGATCTCACCCTGACCCTGTTGCTTTTCGTGGGGAGCAGACTTGAACAGCAGGACCTAGTGAGCTGTGGGCTGGTGCACATACCTGCTTGGGTCAGGATTAAGACAGGGCATTTGGGGCCAGCTTTGACTCTTGCCACCATCTTCCTGCCAGACTTCTAAATCAGGGCTATATCACTTCATTATTGCTTTTAATGAATATTAATGCTCACTGAATCAGCTTTATGAGCTGGGCTTTGCTGGCATACTGCAGAACTGTTGGATGTTCTGAACAACACAAGTAATGCATATCCTTCTTTCATTTGCATGGAAAATCCTGGAGAAAATAAGACTCTTATATTATTATTTATTTAAATATTATATGTAAGAAGAAAACATCTGTCAAACAATAGGTGTTATTTACTGCTTACTGCATTTTCTCTGCACATCAACCACAATGTTTTACTCTTTAGAGGAAGTGTACAGATTATGGCTAAGCATTATGGATCAGCTGGTTGACAAGTGAGATTTGGCATAAGTTTGTAAATTCTTTAGAGTTGTTGGAGCTATATAATTTACATAAACTGAAGAGAATTTTTCAGGTTCAGCTTTGTTTTGGCCATATTCTATAGGTTCCAAATGCTGACTACACTGCCCATTTCGATCTACTCAGCTCTATATTAATAGAGCTTTGTACTTGCAAAAAATCTCAAAGCATTTTTGGGCCATGACAGAAGGAATCCTTTATATGCCTCCTACATGGCAGCAACATGATGTCAGGCTTTAACAGGTCTTGCTGTTCCACCTTGTAGCATTTAATTATTGATAAGCAACTAGATTTGAATTCTCATTGGGGAGGGAAGGTGAAGTGTTAGGAGACAGGGTTTGCATAGAGTTTGTTTCCAGAGGAAAATGGGTACTCCTCTTTTCTGCTTTCCTCTTGAAATACCCTATAAATCTAAAATGTCTTTGATGTAGTTGTGCAGAAAAAACAAGAAGTTTATGCAGAAAAAAATAAGTGTGGTTGCTCAAATTTGTCATTATGATTTGTTTTATTTTGGTAGTGTTGCATTTTCCCAGTAGCAGACCCACTGGGGAGATCCCATGTGTTACAGAAGATTAACTGTTCCTTTTAGCTTTCTTCAGTATAATTGTTGGCAAATCTTTTGTTAAGCCTAAAGAAAACTGGGTAAAATATACATTTTAAGACAGAACTTCTATGACAATATAAACAAAGAGAAAATTATATCTAATATTAAATGCTATAATAATGTATTTTTTTTTCAAGATCTGTTAAAAAGGTCTATCATTCCTGAAAGTACTGCATTCCACAAAGTAATGACATATATTCCTTTATTCACCAATATCTGTGTGCCTGAATTGATCACAGCTGGTCAGGAAATATATTTTTATTTTTATTTTTTCAAAAGGCAGAAATTTAGTTTCATTTTCCTGTTTGATCATATGTTTTGCTCTGAAAGTTTTTTTCATTAAAAAAAAAATGTTTTCTCTTGTGACTCTTTTGCCTTTTTTTTCCACAATATCTGTTGCCACTCTGTTAATATGAAATGAATAATAATTTCCATCACAGAAGCCACATATTCTTTTCTGATCCTTGTCTTACATATAGTTTCAAAGAAAGAAAGTCAATGTTACTGATACAGTAGCAAAAACTATCTGAAGCATATCTCTACTCCTCTTCCAAGTCCTTCAAGCCAGCAAGTTTTTTATATGTTTTCTTTAATCAGCAATGTCTTCTTGGTGTCTAAAGCTGGCTGCACCAGCTTAAATAGCTTCTCAACAGGCATTTGTCATTTATATTGTGTATCACTTGTCTTTTGAGTATGAGGATTGCATTATATTTTCTAAACTATTTGTAACCGACAAGCTCTTTTGTTTGTTTTTCAGATAACCCTTCTAAGGATACAACAATTCTTACAAATAATGAAAAATTTTATTTTCATTTCACTGTTGCTTAATTGCCTCACAAAAGATGAGGAGCTGAATTTTAAACTCATGTAAGGAGAGAAAGGGATTATGAATTATGGAGTTCCCTTCCTATTATAAAACTTTTTAAAATGCAGAGATAGATCTTGAATTTACTGGCTAGGGAAATCACAGCACAGCTATGAGCTAATTCTCCTGTATTCTACTTTACAGCTTTGGAAAATTGTTCAGGATACTGAGGAAATTATTCCCTTCTGACATTCAGAATATATTTTCTTTTTGAAAGCTTCATCATTCTGTATGTGTTGTCGAAGACATACAAGGTCTTTGAGAAGTAGCTTACAGGCAGGAGGCCAACACCTCCTGAGATAACCTGGCAGAAATTGGTATCTAATTGGTGTATTAAACTATTTCTCATTTATTAGTGCCATCTTCTATTATATGTTCATTTATTCCCTCACCCCCCAAAATTTTAAACCAGGGATATGTAAAATAACAGCAACTTTCAAATCAGCTTAAAGCTATGAGGAAATGGAATTATTTTCTTAGGAGAAAAAAAAATGTACTTCACTGTTTCCATGTCTGGAAAAAGTGGTTAGAAAGGAAATAATGATAGATTATTTTCCAAGTATCTTACTGGTAGAAGAAAACAGGAATTGTTTGTATTTGAAAGAAATGTTTATGCTGGATAATAATAAGGTTTTTTTAATTAGCTTTCTGGTGAAACTGTGGTTCAGCAGCTACCTAGAAAGGTTGTGGCACCTGTTTCACTGGATGTGTTTAAGTGGTTAACTCAAATATAAATAACCCATAGCAGAGTACTAAGACTGATTTTTATTAGCAAAAATATAAAGTGAGTGCAGGGCTGTGAGGAAGAGCCTCTTGGGTCTTGCTGTACACAGAGAAAAACAGAAAATGGTCAGCAAATCATCCAGACCTCATCACACTGTGATGCATTCATGACAGATGGACCTCAGGAATGAGTTTGGGTTTGGGGTTAGGGATGAAAAAGATCAGTGACCAAAACCAAAGTGAACTGAGGAGAGAATAAGATGAAAAGTTGAATTCAAAAGTTGTATGTCACCTTGAACAAGCCATAGCAGAATTTACAAGCAAGTTAGGCAATGAATCAGCAAATTGGACCCTAGTGGCATTTTCAGAAGCACTTATACACAAAGAGCCTAATTTTTCATCTGAAATTAGAGTCTGAGGTGCTTTAAAAATTTCACTTGGGCTATGTGTATCTTCAGTGATGGAGTTACTTCAAAATATGACCCCTGAGCTGCACATTTTTCTCCAAAATGGAATAAAATCAGTAGCTGCTCCCTTTCAGGCAGCCTCTGAAAAAAATGTTGGTAAAAAAGGACTCTGGGATTCTCACGTACTATGTTATGAAAGCTAGAAAAGCAGCAAAAATATCACTCTCCTTGCTGGTGTTCATGTGCAGGCTCTAAAACTCAGGTCTCTTCCTGGCAGGCCATGGAGGCAGATTAACTCAATCAAAATGAAAAGGGCATTACAGCAAGAATACTCAAGAGCCACAGCTACTCTTGACCTGAATCTAAGATGAGTTTCTGCTCAGAACATTGGGTTTTGGTGTGATCTAATATTGGGGTGGGATTTAGCTTTGGAATAATGTATCTGGCTTCAGGTATTTATGTCTCAGTGCTAGCACATGAGCTGGGGTTGAGTGGTCAGAGGACACCAAGCCAATACTGTCAATGGAGACTGGAAACCTGTCCTGCTCATCCTAAATAAGAAAGGTGCCTAAATTTAGGTACCAGCTGCTGTTTGAGATGTGTTCATCCTCCAAAATGCCCTCTAAGGGCTGGCAGAGATGCATGAGACCTAGGGCAGAGAGCCTGCCCTGGATACCCTCACAGGGTCTGACTGTTCAGCTGTGTTTAGGCAAAGCTGTCTTGGGTCAGATGGACACCCTATAAACTGGGGAGACTCTGCTGGGAGCCTTCTCTCAGTATGTGGAAATGCCCACCCATAAAACGACTCTCTTACATACTTATATTTTGGATAGATAATCCCATGATGATTTCAATTACAATACTTAAACTGATCTGTTGTAGTTTTCCCCCCCTCTACGCAGCCCCCCAAAGAATCCGACTAGCTCAGAGATAAGAGGCTGTGAGGGGAGGAATACCAGGAGAGGGATAAATATTCAAAAGAGGCTCTTACCCCAGGGTGTTGGAACAGCTCTCTTTATTCTGTGGTGTCCATGGGAGAGTGGGACAAAAGAGAAAGAACAGGAAATCTCAGGGGTCTATATAGGTTTTGGACAGGGTGGGCTTTCCTGGCTCTCCGCCAACCCTGTTGGGGTAGGAAGGAGGATCCAGGGGTTATCTTGATCAGAGTCACAGGGTCCCGGGGGAAGGGGGGCACAGGGTGCCCATGAGCACCGTAACAATCTATAGCTCTGAATACCAATTGATAAAAACCAGAGGAAAGCTCTGGTTAATAAAGGTGCTTTTTTTTCCATTCCCTGTACATTATCAGTCAATCTCTAGCTTGAGAGTACAGTCCAAGTTTTGTTGAAAAGTTTAATGCATTTACTGCTTTTTTAAAATTGTGCAAACCTGGGACTTTTATTGAGTCTTGTGTTCCTCACAGAAGCAATTAGAATGTCAGATACTCCTGTATAGAAAAAAACAATATATAATTTATGACAATTATTTATACATTCCTTTTCCTTTTCATTATTTTCTTTGCTGATACAATCTGATTGTCAGGGCAGGAAACGACAGAGGCTTTAACTGAAATAACAATCATAGAGCACTGGTTAGGGGGTAGCACAGCACAAGTTTTGTATTCTTAATTTTTTCCTTCCTGACAGAAGTATCTGAAATCTCTGCTATGCGTTCTCTTTTAGCACCCTGCCTAGGCATATGTCAAAGGCAATCAATGCCATTTTTGGTCCATTTCTGCAGAACTGCAGGGGAACATTTTGGTGCTTAACAGACTGACTCTGAACATCCCTTGTTCCTTGTACTTTGGCCTCTTTTAGTTTCCACAAACATTCCTCTTGGGCTGCAGAAGCAGCAGTCAGCCAGCCTTGGATGTGTGTGCAACTATTAAAGGCCCTTCCCAGAAAGAAGCTTGGGAAGACTCCCTTTTGTTTGACCCTTGGGCTCTTTGTTGGTACTGCTTTGAATTCTGTAATCTGGGATATTTTTCTGGTCATCCAGAGAGCGCAGGTGTTTCTTTTTTCCTCTATCTCTGTAGCTATTTTGCTGAGCATTCCCCAGGCCTGATGCAAAGCCATTCTCAAACAGCTGTATTTGTCCCTACCATTAACAAAAGCTGTACGTGCCACACTGACATATTTGGTGGCAGTAAATGGTTGATTGATTTGTTTGCTGTAGAAAAAGCTTATTTCATTTATGCTTAACTTCTGCATCTCAGTTTTCCCAAAGAAAAGGAAGGAAAAAAGGAGGGAATAGCAAGAAAAGGAATTCCAGAAAATCTTGTAGGGCCCTTGCAGACTCATATCCTCATTGCAATGAGCAAAGAAGGGAGGGTACCCCAGGGGCAGCTTCATTCTTAGAGTCCAGGGGTGAAGATGAAGGGGGTGGACAAGGGCAGGCACACTGTGCCAAACACATTGGGCATTCCAGCATGAGAGACGGGACTGAGGGCTGGTGGCAGGCACAGTTTGCATACCTGGGTTTATACACATGGAGGGCTCTGAAGATGTTTGTCCATGTGCTGCCTGGCATGTGAAAGAAGCTTGCTCTTGTGTCAAAACACAACTGTATGGAGCAGGGCTGTCCTATAGTGACTTGCTCCACACAAATAGCCTCCGAAAGCCCTAAACAACTTACCAAAGTTTTGGCTAAAGATGCAAAGAAGAGGAAGTTCAAGGAGTAGAAGCTGGAAAGTATTTTAATTTGTGTTTCAAATACCTGTTAGTACTGCAATGATCAGTCTTTCATAAAGACGTAGTTAAATGCTAAATAATGCTTTTAGGACAGCTGCTCTTTTTTCACATACACTCACAAGCATTTGAGTCAGAGGTCAGATTGAAATAAACTCATGTCAAATGATCAGAAGTTTGTTTGTAAGAGGAGAAAATAAAGAGAAGTGATATTATTTTAAAATGTTTATTTGTGGAATATTAACAGAAAAACCAAAATCGCAGGCATGCATGGTGCTGTGTTGCCAACCTTTGCTGTCTTATAGGATGAAAGGCTTGAATTTCCATGGGCTCATCAGATCTCATGGTCAGGCCAGTATTTTACTTTCTTGTGAGCTTCAACATTCTGCTTTGTGTAAGCTCCATCTTGTAGGTGATTGTCGGAATCTGTGGGTATTGGTGATTTCGAGATTGTAGAAAGTCTCTGTCTTTCTGCCCCGTTGCCAAAGAAGAAGCCATAGTTCGTCTGTGCTGGTTTCAAGGCTGTTTATTTTTGCTTATCTATAACATGTTCTGCTGCCCTGCCGCAGGTCTGTCTTGCAGGGCAGCGTGTGGGGCTCTGCCCCTCAGTGGGATGGTACAAACATTATATACCAGAAATTACGTGTACTATATTTACAATAATGTGCCAATATCTATCATCTACGTTGAATAGTGTGTCCCTAGCCTAAACCAATAGAAAAATGCCAACATCACCAAGAACATGGAGGTAAGGAAGAAGAAGGAGGAAGAACAGGTTCAGGCCCACTTTCCTCCATCTTAGAACTCCTGACCCCCCTGTACAAAGTAAAACCCCCCTGTACAGGTGTTAAAACCCCCCTGTACAATACTAAAAAATTTTACCCTCTAATTTGTGACTACTTTTACTATATCATCTAACCCTCTGTGACTGCTTGTTCCACCTTCAAAGTTGGTAATTCATTCCATGGTTCAAACTCAAAATCACAGCTGTTTTCTGCTGCTTGCCAGGGTCTAAAATGCTTCTGACCAAGGCCTGGAACCTCTAAAAATGTTTGAGGGACATTTTGAGTTCCGACAGGTGATGAGATTGACTTTCAGTTAGCTACTAAATCAAACACACAGAAGAAAAACCAGAGGTGTCCATCAAACCTGTACCTGTACCTGTATTTGAGGCAAATACAATGAAAAGTGAGGTATTTGCAGCACAGAAAGTGCAAGTATCTTTATAGGATTGTCTATTAAGTTTAAACTTTTTAGCTGTAGCATTTGAAGTTCAGGAGGACATTTTCCATTAGGAAAACAATTCATCTTATGTAAAACAGTGCTTCAAAGTCAGGTGTTCAGCCTAAGCTAGGCATGTACCTCCACAAGACAACTTGGCATGCCAGAGGGCACAATCACATTGGGAAGCAGTTGATTGTTCCCTGGAGTTTCTGAACTTTATGTGGTAGTTTTAGAGAGAACCAGATGACTGGATTTCACTAGGTGAGTAAATTCAAATGGCCACATTAGGCAGAAGAAATCCCATTCCAACACTGCCCATCTCACTGCAACACTGGAGATAAAATGGAAATTTAATGGTGAAAAGGTCTTGAAGTCTTAGGCTAAAGACAGAGTCAAAAGGTCAGTAGATATCTTAGCTTTAATTCCAAAGCCAGGACATGTTTCCAGTCTGTAGATAACACTGTGTGACAATCAAAGATAAATTATGACATTTTAATAGCAACTGCCTTAAATAGACTACTAATCCCAAAATATTCATTAATGTATCAAATGAACTGCATCTGTCAAAAATATGAGTGGGCCATCATTCAAATTTCTGCTTCAGTTCCAGGATTGCAGAGAGCCTGGGAGAACCACAAAGAAGACAGTGCAGTCCCTGATGTTGTTCCAGAAATAATTGACCCGTCTTACTGAAAACATTTTAAAAATAACTTCAGGATAAATAGGAAAAAGAATCATGTCAATTGTGCTGGCAATAGCACTTTGGATAGTCTAGACAGATTCAACATAATAAAACCTCAGTTAGCTGGAAAGTTTAAACCATAAAGAATTTTTAGTGTGATAAATGGACAATTTTCTTTTGAAAGCGAAAAACAAGTAAGTTTCCTTGCCTGGTCTGTAACACATAATTGTTACCTGTGGGGTAATGCCAGGTCAGCTGACCATAATAAGGTTGAATTAGATTATGTTCAGTCTTCACACTGACATTTGGCACAGGTTTATTTTTAATTCTAAGGTCAAGTTCTAGTGTAATAATCTATGCTTTCTCTGTCAGTATTTATGAACATGATTTAATTCCCCAAACTCTATTTTCAGCTGATTAAAACTCCCCAAACTATTAATCTCATACTCAAGTTAAAGCCTTTAAAAACAAAAAGGCATGCCTGCAATTATGATGTCTCTTTAAAATAGCAAAGGATCAGGCCAGAAGTTTAAATCTGGGATAGGCATACTGTTTGTGGTACAAGAAACAGTCCCCCTCCTAGTTCAAAAGTGCTTGAAAGGGTTTGCCATTTGATTAGTGCTTCAAAATGAGAAGAGCTGCAGGGAAAGAAAAGAATCATGTGCAACTGCAGTCTATCTTCAAATTTAATCTGGTAATTTAATACAGACAGTATTAAACCCACTGCAGGTTGTAGTTTCTTATGCTAAATATGTCTTGCTTAGTGACCTGGGCCACTTCTCAGAGCCCTGATCAACAGTTTTCAGGTATTGAGAGTCTCAATAGAGAGGACAGCTTGTTCTAGAGCAACTACAACTTTTCAGTCTTGTATCAGTTGGGATACTGAACTGTGTTATTTATCATATTTGATTCAAGAAATTTTAGAAAGTGCAAATCTTAGAAGGCAAATAAACAGTATGGAATTCTGACCTGCCATTATTTTCAGTGATGCTTAATAAGAGATTTATGGATTTTCAAAAGAAGACCAGATTTATGAACAGAGTAATGGTATGGCATAATGTTAATTTTATTAGTGTAGTGCTTCATAATTTGTAGTAAAAAGGCTTAGTGAAGGACAATCTGGACAGTTAATGGAACTATTTTCAATAAAGGGAGTGAAATAAAAACCAAGGGCATTTTTTGTTCTTCTAGTATGTTGGAAGGTTATACAATAGGCTGCAGGGAAAGGCATGGAGATAATGAAAAAGATACCACTGAAAAAGCAGCAGATGGAGATTGCACCAAAATGCTAAATGAAACACATGTATTTAAAGTAATGAGTATTTTATGATGAGAGATTCCACCATGATCAATTTAATGGTTTTGAAGTATTAAAATGCAATGAGACTAGGGAGGGCAAAAGTGATTTAAATATAAATCTATTGATTATAAACCTAAATGCAGAGGTTTTGTTCAGTCAGTTCAGAGACAGAGAAGGATAAGAAACAGGAACATAGTCAGAGGTTTTTAAATGATTGCTTTTGATCTAAACACGTAACCAAAAATGCAGGACCTTAAGAATTGTGCCAATTCCTCTGGATGATTCTTTGATGTTAATTGGGAAAGAAATGCTAAGTCCCTTTCCATCTGAACTCACTGTGAATGAATCAATAGAGTATCTTAGCAGAGTACACTACTACAGGTTCTTTTTAATCAAGACTAGCCCCCAACTCCGCCCTTCTTTTCCCAGAATAAGTTTTGAGGACTTGTTCAGGTTATGGTGTAAATGTTTCTTTATTCCTGTTCCTCCTTGCTCTTTGCACTATAGGATCAGGAAACATTTTGCCTCCTGGAAAATGTCTGGTTTCTCCTCTGCTTTGTTTCCCAGGTTTATGCATAAAAACCTTTGCTGGCTTTGAACCACATTGGCAACCTGCAGCATCATCTGCACAGGCCAAAGCAGAGGAGTACTGCATTCACCAGTTTGAAATAATTTTTGCCAAGCCATAACCTTGCTATTCAATCGGCTTTATTTTGTTAGAATTGCTCATTTTTACTGCCTAGGTTATTTTACCCCTAGAAGTTCACCTTGCTAAATCAGTTCAAAAACAAAAACCAAACCAAACCAAACCAACAAGAACAAAAATGTTAAAATGTCTTGACTGATGGATCGATGATAGACTTCTCAAGAGCAAAGGAAAGCTTTCTATTTTAGTGTCAAATGCCATGAGTTTCCAGACCTGCAGCATAATAAATCTAGTAGGTGGCAAGCAGAGTTTAACTATGTGCTTAGAGGCAGGAACATGGCTGAATGCTTTGCTAAATCAAAGCTCAAGATACTTGTAGAGCAAAATACACTGTGCTTACAGGACTGGAATAGGCCATTTTTATTCCAAATGTTTGTACAGTTTGAAAAGTGTTATTGCATTAGCCCTGTCAGCATGACTTACTTTGGCTGGTCCTCTCTGTACTGCTTTTGCTGCAGTTTCCAGTTCATGCCCTACAAAAACTTACAAAGTAAATCTTGTGGTAATTTTATGCCATCCTAAGGTTCTAGTCACTTGCTTTAGTGCACTTCTTTTAGAAAATTGCAATTTCTAAGTAAATATTAAACTTCTGATTTTCTTAACTTACCTAATTGACGTCCACTTGGCCTGTCCAGCATCCTATCCACTCTTAGTGCTGAAGTGACCAAAAATAGCAGAGATTGACCATGATACATGAAACCTGTAATAACAAGAGTGAGATTCACCTCCAGGTTTCAGGCCTTTGTCCAGAAATCATAGTTTTCCCTGTAAGCAATGCCACAAGCCTTAGGCTATGTCAGATAAGTCAGGCAGATATGTCTCATAGCTTTGCAATTGGCTTTGGTGCTCAACTTTGCAACCTGGACCATTCCAACCATCTGGATGAGGATGAAGGTGAGACCTAAGTGTAACCATAGACCAGTGTGTCCTAGTTTGTTTTCAAAGGACTCTAAGTGTAAGGGCTGGGAAAAGCTATGGGCTAGTCTAATTAGTCTAATGGGTCCATGGCTGTCTCACAAAGTGTGACTGTCCAGTGGTGCAAAGGTACTGATTGAAACTAATGGGAATCGCACTGCTCTGTTCAGTGGGAATATTAGATAAAATGGTATTGCATTTGCTACCCCACAGGAAAGAGCACATCAGAAGTAGGAAAGTCACTGTTGCTCCTGGGGGCTGAGGAGTTGACAGCTGTGAGAGCACAATCAGCTCCTGGGAAAGATCAGTGAATCAGTGCCACTCCTGCTGGCTTTTCTCACACAGGTTATGAGAAAAGCAGGGAATCTTGCAGGGTGGTGGAGGCTCGCCAGTGCTGTGCCAGTGTGGGAGCTGTGGGCTACAGGGGTGCACACAGGCCGAGCCAGCTGCTCTGCCCCGGGCCGGGGTGCTGCTGTGCCCTGTGCGGTCAGAAAGCTCCGCGGCTGCAGGGACTCCCTCAGGCACAGCAGCAGCCCAGCTGAGGGTGAGCTGAAATCAGCTCAGCACATAAAGTCCATCTTGCTCTCTCTGAGCTCCTGCAGCTGAGTGATGCTGAGCTGGCCCACGCCGGCTCAGACTGAGCTGGCTCTGCAAGCTGCAGCCGTGCTGGGCTTCAGCACATGGTTTGGTGGTGCACCTGGCAGTGTTGGGTTACTGGCTGGACTTGATGATCTCAGAGGTCTTTCCCAACCTTAGTGATTCCATAATATTATACATGACCATTCTGACTAGTCTTGAAGACATATAAAATTATTCTGATACTATTAAAAAGTCAAGGAGCTATTGCTTTTAACTATTTTGTGACTTCATGGCCAGAATACTTCATACATACATTGATACTAATGCCAGTTTTTCCAGATTACAACAGAAACAAAAGCTAAGAATACTGTCTGTTTGCAGCATTAAGTTAAATTATCTACAGTATTTATTTCTCATGTACTGATTTTACTGGTAGTCCTTGAATTATGTCAATGTGTTACTGGAATGTGGCTAGAAATTATAAGGAAGCAAGTTGCAGTATTTATTTATTTTCTTTCCCTTTAGAATTTTTCCAGTAAAAGAAGAAGCTAAGCTAAAAACCCTTACCTGATTACTTGAAAACTATCGTAGTCTCAGCCACAAGGAGGGAAAATTTTTTAAATTACAATTTACAGGTCATAATAGTATAAGAGTTTTTTAAAAAGAAAAAATCAACTGAGCAGTAATCAGTCAGCAAAAATGCTGTTTTATGAAAAACAAATTTTCCAGCCATAGTCTTTTATAGACTGCTATATATCTGATATATATAGGTTTACTGAACCCAGAAAATAGTGGGGATTGTTTATACTGCTTGCAGATTAGAAAACCTGTCCTTTCAAGACAGTTTATTTTGAAAGCTTTTTTTCACTGAAATAAAATGAATAAGATAATAACCCCATCAGACTTTTTAATGGAATACCAGATTCCACTGGAAAGGTAAATTCTGTGTGTGTAGGGCCACTATCACATTTAACTACAGGAAGGCTGGATGAAATATCTGCTTATAACATGCCTGGTGGTCTGATTTTGTTAGCAGGACAAAGAAGGAAAAATTCCTTTTTCAAATGCTCGGCAACAGAGACTTCCCCACTGTCATCATCCTTCAGCAGCAGCAGTGTAAGCCAGCAGCTCTGTCTGCAGACTCCAAGTCAAAGGGCGAGGTAACCCAGGACCTGTGAATCACAGCTCTTGGTTTTTCAACGGGAGCTTTAAGAACTTGTTCTTCCTCACTTAAAGCACCTTCTGTGTGTGATTGCTTTGTGAGATGTACAATTTCTCTTTGCCCTTTGAATAATCATTTCTTTCCTTATGAAAAATTTTGTATTTGGAAGAAAAATATATAATAGCCCTCAACCATGTCAATTGGTTTTCCTCCCCACCACCCTTTTTTTTATCAAACACTAATTGAAGACAGTTACAGTGCAAGTATTGTTTCCATCTTTGCAGTCAGAACATTCTTAAAAACAGCCCCAGCTTCAGGGAAATAAGCTTATTTCTGTTTATATTTCGTCTTGACTCCAAAATGAAATACAGAGTAATAGCTTGCTTACAAAGACATTGAAACCCATATATTAAGCAGTAATGTTCATATTCAACAAGATAATTTCCATTTTCTTAGCAAAGATAAATATTTTCCTGTGTCAACATTGATAAGAATAACAGAAGAAATGGCAGCAAGCTCAAAACTATTTTATGATCAAATACCAAACAAGTAATTTAATAATCCAATTCCAAATGAAGCAGCTACGTTTGAAGCAACAATTACACCCCAGTGTTTGCAGCTGTAATGGTATTGGTGTAGTAAATAAAAGAAAGGCTGTCAGAAAACAAATGCTTGCTTTCTTTTGTTGCCCACACCAGAATCTAGGTCCTGTGTTAGAAATTTTACTACCTAATTTTGAGCATATGTACATACATTCACTCGTATCTCACACATATTTCAGAATTATACCTTAGTTTGACTGAATACTGCTCAGTCACAAGTTTTTTCTTATAGCCAGAAGAATCCTATCCTATCCTATATATTTATATCCTATCCATAAAAATTTTTTTAATAGTCTTGCAGTTTCTCTTGGCTGTATTTTTAATGACTGGTAAATGTAAATGTTTAACAGTGTGTTAGTATTACCCTGTGATCTTGTATTTTAAAATAAATTTTCTGTGGCAAACAAGAATATTGAACAAAAGTATTCAACTGGTGTTTCCTGACTATCAAGAAGCAAAAACTTTTCAAGTAAATCATTGTTTTCATAGCTACTGGTATATATAGCGTTTATTTGGGGCATCACGCATCCTAAGTACATATTCTAGCAGTAACTTTTTAATTTTTAAATTTTTTTTTAATAATGTACTCTAAAATTTTAGGCCATAAGCAATAGAAGTTTTAAAAAAGCGGCCAATCCCTTTGAAGTAGAAAACATATCTTGAATTTGCCCATGAACTTCTAGATAAGGAAAATCCGAGACTTGATGAGATGAGCATTGTGCAGAAAGGTTTTCTGGATGTTAATTTGAACCAGAAGTTGAGCTCACAAAGCAACACTTTCTGCATTTTCATTATGGCCTCCTAAATTGCAGTCCTTCCATCAAGGTTACACAGTTTATTAAATATTCATAAAACAGAGAAGAAAAAAAAATTCTAATTGCAAATAAGTGCAGTTGATGTAGATTACATTATTTATGATTCCATTTGTTAAACTAAGACAATAGAAATTGATGAAAGACATTAAGTGGACCAAAGTTTAAGGTAAATTTAGCACAAAATAGTTTTTTCCTTTGTAGTCTCTGATGGTTAGAAGTTCTTTGCTTGTACTATATGTGTCAAAAAGACTGATTATTTCTGTCTGTCTTAATAAAATCATCATTGCTGTATAACATGCTGACATTATTATTAAGTTTTTAGTATCACTAGGAAGAAAAAAAATAATAAATAGCCTTCCTGTATTTAGAGAGAAGTTCTCAACATCAGACAACAAGGGGTTTATTATATTGACAAGCCCAACTAGTTTAATTCAAAAATGAGGCTACTACTCTGCGTGCTGGGAAGCTCCTCTTTGCAGGGGACCTGAGCTGCAAACAGACATGAGTGGCCTCAGTCCTGTGGCAAGTTAATGACACTTGGCAATAACAATGCTGGGGAAAACTGCTCTGTTCATCTGGTTAAACCAATTCACAATCAAAATGGTTTATTGATTTATGAACAACATTTAATCAGCAACCAGTGAACAATAGATTTAATATTAATATTAATATCAACAACACACAGAAAAGCCACAACATTAGACAATTTAAAAAATGTAAATTAACACCTACATTTTTTGAAATATCTAAATCCATCATTTTTGCTAGAAGGCTACAGGGGCTAGGAGCTGGTAGGTAAAGGCAAGGAAAGTAAGAGGAAACTTCTTTCCCTTAGAAGGAGCCAAATTTCTTCTGCTGCCCTGAGCAGGACAAGGTCACGAACAGCCTGATGTCAGTGTGAATTTTGCTGTTGACTAAAGAACTACAAGATTTCACCAGAATCCCCTGTATTGGGAGCATTTCTCCTCTTGACCTCACAGGTAAGGTATTCAGTTCCCTGACAAAACTTTGCACATGGAGGGGAAGATTTTCAAATGTTTCAGAAAACTCTTAAATTATAGTCCCACTTGCCCTTTGCATTTTTTAATTTCCCATTTATGCTAAGTTAGTTATGTTTCCTGAGTGGTGCACAGTACATCTGAGACACAACTACCTAGCTAATGTTAGACTCAGATTATTACTTCCACTTTCTTATTCCAATGTGTAAATCTGTAATTAAAATGAATCACACAAAATTTCTTCTTTTGCAACTCTTGAATTCCCATGACTAAAAAGTTTAAGAGTTTCTAATTAAGAAAGATAATATACTCACTGAGACTAATGAGACATGCTGCTGAGGGCTGCTACAGAGATAGAACTTAAACTGAAACCCTGCATGAATATTAATTTTTCCTATGACATGAAGATTAAATGCTTTTATTATGCAGGGTTTATTTATTTTTTTTTTTATTTAGTAACTGACTGTTACTAAATAAACTGTTGAGATTATCAAATGGGTCCTGAGCCTGTTGCATTTTGTCCTACTGAGTGGCTCTGGACAGACTGCTCCAGTTAATGCTGACCTTAGCGTTTCACATATGCTACTGAGTACAGCCATGACATGACCAGAAAGTAATTTCAGTGACATTACATTCCTCTCTAGGTGGGGAGGGTTTGGGCTGCAAGGTTCAAAGAGGAGATGGACGCACAATACATTATATGTGGCATGTTTGGGAGAGACAGAGCTGAAAAGACCTCAAGGTACCTAGGAGCTATTGGCAAGCCAAGGTATTAGGCACTGAGGTTTTGGATTCCCATTATGGTCACGGGGTACTTTGAGAGATGCCAACTGAGCACACTCTCCTTCATTTTACTATTTCAATATTTCCTACAACTTCTGAAACACGGTTAGGAAAAGCTGCTAGCAGCATTCAGTGATCAGCGGTAATGTCCTTTCCCCTTATGACAGCAAACCATTAGGTTTAGGGGATTCCAAGCTGGGAATCTCTATTAATTAAACTTTAGCCTATAAATTTGGCTTAAAATACGTATATAATATAAAAAAGCTGTACAGTAGATAGTTGGCTTAAATGTTCAATTTAAAAAGATGTAACCAGACCTGTTTTCTAGACTGGAAAACTAGACTGTTTTCTAGACACTTTTCTAAGCGAAAAGTGCTGTATTTCATTCTCTTAATATCACAAATTTACAGTGTGTTGCAGCAAGAATTATTTCAGTTTCAGGAGTTTACTCTTTATTAGAGAAAGAATTACAGCCTCTTATACTGATTTTTTTTTCATGACAGCCCACAATTCTCTTTCAAATCCTTGTAACACATTTTCAAGTCATGTAAATATAAGATAACTTTTTAAACTACAAGGTAGCAAAATAATAAATTTTTCAGCAATAGCCATCCTGTCTTGGATAAATACAGAATACTGCTGAACCAGACTGAATATCCAACAACTATGAAGGTCTCTTTAAGGGGTAGCTGAAGCTTGGGGAAGGTATTTTCATTTTGGATAGGTGTTTTAAATTGCTGTCAGAGAAATGTTGACTCTCATAGTATTAATCATAATTAATTATTTTATCAGGCACAACTAAGTTTGGATTGCCAAATCCAACGAAGTCTGGATGGTCAATTACTCAAGTGGAAATGTAGGGAACGTAAAGCCCTGTTTCAACTACAATAAAATAGTTGTGGTGATAGGTCTAAAATTGGACTCAAAAACCTTAGAGACATTTTACAGTCTAAAAGTTTCTGAGGAATGTTTGGTGTATGCAAGTATTTTCCTATATCTGAAACTTTTTCAAGAAGAGTTTTGTTAACTCACATCATTGTGTTTGTTTTCAGATGAGTGTATTTGGGATTGGTTTTATGTATTACCTGTTGCTAATTGTATTAGTACTTTCCTTTGACTGCATCTATAGGACGGAGTGTCAGGACCTGTTCTTGGCATGGAGCCTAGCTGGCACATTTGACCATATGTACATCATTTAGCTCTTCCAGTCTCAGAGGTGTGTGGCTCCATCTAGACTACCTCTTGGGAATATTTCCTAACAAGTGCTAATTTCCAAATTATTTCTAAGAGTTCCTTGGGATTGTGCTTCATGGCATGCACCAAATGTGTGAAAAGGCTGCTGCAGACACTTCAGAAAAGGGATGCCCAAGTTTCAACTCCTGTGGTTGTTACCCATCATAATTAATTTCCTGATACCTGTCTTTATACCATACACATTTAAGCATATCACTTAAATCCAAATCTTCAAGGTCAAAAATCTCCTAACCAAACTTGAAGGGAAACAGCACTATAAATACAAACAGATCTTTCAAATAACCTTTCCATGTCCTTTTATCTGGAAATGTAAGTGGAAGTCAGGATTTGCTAGAGCAATACAACTAACAGTAATGCTATCCTGCATGGCCATCCTTGCTTCAGTAAAAGTTGTAAAAATACATCTCCTTGCTGAAAGCTGACACTTCATTATAGACCCATTAGTGACAGGAACAAGCCTCATTGGCGGTTGTGGCACAGAACAAATTCTCTGTGGGTCCCAAGATCAGCCTCTTTCTGCCAGTTTTATTTTCCTAGCATAATCCTGGAAGAACTACACAATTATGTTGCTCTTTTTTAAAATACTTTTTTTTTCCCCCAGCTGCTGTTTTTAAGCAAGGGTCAGTTTGTGAAGCCAGTGCAGAAATTCTGGGAAACTGCACTGGGGTTTGATCACACACTCTTTAAAGGATAATGCTAACTGAAGTAATTTTTTCTTTATGTTTTTTTTTTTTTGGTTTTTTTTTTTTTGGTGTTGTTGTTGTTTGTTTTGTTTTTTTTTTCAGTATATGAAATATGGCTTTGGAGAGGAATTAGGAAGCAGAGGAGGGCAGGCAAAGGAGGAAGCACTTATAATCCTGTCTGTATGTAAGTGAGAATAAATCTCCAGAATTTCCCCTCTTACCTGTCACATAGCAATAAATTATACCCTAAGGTACCTGCCAAAATAGATATGGCTTGGAAAATTCTGTCTCATGGAGATCAGACAGCCACTTGGTTTCTCTACAGCATCACCCTCCAGAGCTGGTTTCATTATTATGGTCAGTGTTATGAAGTGAGGTTGGTATTATTACTTCTGAAAAGATACAGGATTGAAACATAATGTGTTATTGAACTTGCAATAGAACCGAAACCACTGTTTCCAAAATGAGCTGTCTGAACCAGAGTGGGCTCTTCTGCCTTTTTCTGTCAGCAGCCAGGAGGACATGTACTGAATTCTATAAATTGCCAAAAGGGAGAATTGTCCAGAACCTTCTGTCACATAGGGCCTAGACAGGAACCTGATTTGTTTGCCACATTATGGAAGCAGATTATTTTAGATTAATAACATTAATCTAAAAATTCCTTCACTAGAAAAGAAACCACTATAGAAATGTACTTTCATATAGAAAACAATCTCGGGGGGGAGAAAAACCTTTTTTCATGGTCCCCTTTGCTTTCAGTCTTGCTTTGCAGAAATATTGGACTGTCATGGAATATTTTCTTAATGAAACTCTTCTCCTGTCACTTTTGATGAGGCTTTAAGGAAAATTATATAAACTTTCAATGGCAAAGGAAGTCTATAATTGTAATTTTGATTCATCCTGTAGCTAAAAGTATAACAATAGAACTATGAATGGTAAAATTCAAATGGACTGTTTTGGTCAGAAAAAGAAGCTTGTCAAAGTGTAAACTTATCATGGGAGTATGTTCATTTTGTTCTACTGTTGAAGGAGAAAGTATTATAAATATAAGAAGGAGATTATTTTCACTTTAAAAGTGCTCCCACTCAAATTTTAAAACCTTTAAATGAGATCATTTTCACCTGTTCTGGGTCTGAACAATGACTCACTTTTTAAATCTAGTAACAAGTATGTTAATGTATAATAAATTTTTAAATTGAATTTCAATATCTATTAAACTTCTGTGTTTCTGCAATGATGTGGAATAAAAGGAAACTTAGGAATTTTCTGTGGAGTAAGTTTTTTGAAGCCTGAACCCTGTTGCACAGTTCATTGTGCCCTTGTTGACGAGCTCAGGCTGCACATGACCCTTTCCCCTGGAGGCTGTACCACTGGGATTACTGACTTGGCAAATGTTCACAGCTTGGGTCCGGATTGCCCAGCATCAGCCCTTTGTGTATTCTCCACTTGGAATCAATTGAATTAAGCAGTCACTTCTGGAATATTTGCCACATGACGGAATTTCAAGAGACGTGTTTGCATAAACAGTTTTCTCACGTGGGTGACTGCTGAGATGCAGTTGGAAGGAAATCAGATGTGTGCTGGCAGTTCCCAAGGTGTGCCTGGCACTCCCTGTGCCTCTGAGCCAGCTGGGTGCTCCCACAGCCACTGGAGAGGGATGCTCTCAGAAGGAAGGCTAATGCTACATGCCAGCTGCCAGGATTTTAAATGCACCAGGATATTTTACATCTTTTCCTGTTCTAAATTACAACAAAGATTTCTCAGAGGTAAAGGTATATAGGAAGGTATGGGAACAGATGTCAAGAAGTTTACAGTTATCTTCTGAATATTCTCAGTTATTAAAAAAATATCCCGAATACTCTGGGTATACAGAATACTCCATTCAAAATACTGTGGGCTTTTTCTTTCAGTTATTTCCCACAATTTTATCACATCTTCCCTCATAGGAGTTTAGTTTATATATTTCAATTCTTTCTCAAAATCAATGTATTGGCAAGCAAGTGGCAGGGGTCTTCTCTTCAAGGGAATGGAAATGATGGTGCCAAGCATGTTATGGTAATTGGGTCTATTTCATCCATTTACACCAGCTAATTTTATTCAGTGGAATAATGAACCAGTGGAAAGAACCATAAGCACTTTGTAAAGTGTCCTTACATGGGCCAAAGACACTTAAAGTGAAAGTTGATCTAAGTCATCACAGGCTCAGATACCTAAACCTGATCCAATAAAAGGCATAAGAATGGGTGGCTATAGCTGGAAAAGACATTGACCTCATCAGTAGCAACATGCACAAAATCTGATTTAGTGTGAAGACCTGGGTCTGCAGGTCCTGCATCTGGGATGCAGACATTGCTTGTTTTGGCAGATGTTTTTGAGTATTCCACAGACTTGGTTAAACATTCATGTTATGATCATTTCTAAAATATAATGAGTGTGACAGATGTACCAAGGAAAACTTATCTAGCTGATATTAAAGCTGGGCAAATTTCGGTAATCATCACCTAAGTGCAAAAAATAAATTCTCAGGTAGATAAAAACCCAGCAAACAGTTAAACTTTTTTATTTGCTGAGGATTATCTTTTGCTACTAAGGGTTGATTTAGTCAATGATCCTACATTCAGGAATATTCTGTGTTCAAATATGCAAGGAACATCACTGCAACTGATGACTCTGCACAGCATTCAGAAAACTCTGCCTAAGTTTTTAAATTCCTTTTCATTCCCTGCAGTGTCTGTGCCATGTCTTTCAACTGCTGGCTATAAAACACTGCTACCATCTGATGAGGCACTTGAAGGAGCCTGAAAAGAGAATGATTGTCTTACCCAAATGGATGTTCTAAAAGCTAAGAAGGCAAATTGCACCTGCAAGTCTGTATTGAGAGTCAAAGTCGACATTTGGTCCAGCACTCTGCAATGAAATTTTAGCATTCTCTCTTTAGCCTTCCAAAGATTCCTCTCCATCTCATAGGGCAGAAAAAATAGAAGACCATACAAACATGCCTTAAGAGAAAAATGTTAATAACCAAGGACAGAAACAACACAACTGCTGCTACATTTAATAGAAAATAAGGTTTATTTGGAGTGCACTAACATAATTTTTCTGGATCTGAAAAAACACTCATAGAACTGAAGCTTCAGAGACGTGAAGACCCAGAGATGGTGAACATTAAAATGATATAATGATATGCTATCTCATCTAAACATAAAAACAATATAATTCTCACATTCAGTTGATGATCTTAATAAAAACAGTAGAGACACAGAAAGTCAGAAACCATGAAGAGGGGGAGTTGTTACAAAGGGGGCTGTTAGGGCTGACATACTGCTTCTGCATTTCAAGGGTCATTAATTTGCTATCAAATAGACTGGGGCACCTGCCTTGACATCTGGCTTTTCAAATCTATCTCTGATGACCAGAGAAACTGAATTTAAATTCTGGAGCTATTGACAAGTGCTTTTTTTAAGGTGTATGTCCCAAGGATATTTATCATATCTTAAAAAAAAAAAAAAAAAAAAAAGGCTGCATTTTATTGCTACTACATCCACCAAAAACTTCAGTGTTAAAGAGCAGATTTTATAAAAATCTGTATAAATTTCCATGCCAGTTGTCTTGATTTTACAGCCTAAACTTTCTTTTACTAATTATGAAGGAAATGGACAGACTGATGACTGTTAACAAAGTTTTGTTATAAGTCATATATGCAAAATGATGTAGTTAAATTTAATATGCAAAAAAATCTGTACCAGCCATCCTCAACTTCTGTAAATGTGGAACTAACATTTCTAAACAATAATGTAATATGGGATCTAATTTAAGCATTTAAGATGAGCCAAAATTCCCAGTATAGTAAGAGGACAAGGATACATGCCTTTGAATGCTTCAGAGCCATTAATGAATCCTGTTTTCCTACCTGAAATTTAATGAGGGAACTCAATTTAATATTTAACCTTTCTTCAATGCAATCTTAGCCTCTCAATTCAGTGTCCAATGAAAAAAATATGGTTCTCTGGAGAATCACATCAACAGCTTCATGCTTGATTACTGGATTTTGATGCAATCTAGAAGAGTTTCACTCTGGTCTGGTGCATTTAGGAAAGTTTGCTGGAGGCAATAACAAGTATGAATTCAAGAGGAGGACATATCTGAAAATGAGAAAATAGTATATGGTTACAGTGTGATTCACTTCTCTCAGCTGGTGATTTTTGAAAAGAAGTACTTGGTAAGCACAGCATAGGCCTGTCTGTGGCTGTGTCATTAGCTAATGTTAGAGGTGACTGAATAATTTTAGGAGGGAATTATATTTTTACATTCTCATTAGGAGATACTGTTAGATAACGACATAATGTTACTGGTGTAGCACTTGGTAGTGTTATGCTTCCTATTTTTTTACTATGGTTTATCAAGCCTCATGGAGTTATGCTTCAGCTAGTGATAGATTTTGCACTGGAACATAAGCAGTGCACAGTTTGTTACTTCATGCAAAATTTCATATCTAAATTGCATATTACCATTGCCCTGCCATTCTAATTGCATGGTCTGCTAGGCTCCAATATCCTGCAGCACGGAACATTTGTCAGCACAGAAAATAACAAATATTCAGTAGCTCAGTAAAAAGCTAAGAATACAGTCACTAATGTATATAAAACAATACTCTCCTTGCAATTGGATGGAAGGCTCATTTTTCTGTGGACTGTACAGTTTCTTAAAGATTTTTATTATGGACCATATGTCTTATCCTATGAAAGATATTTTCTGTGGATAAATGTGAGTTTAGAAAATAAGAATTATTTTATGCAATTGCATCTTTTATTCTTTTGATGGATCTAGCCCTTCATGTGTATATGTCACTATAAACAAGTATAGATATTGCATCCTCCATATCTTGGTCATGGCAAAGTAGAATATTCAACAGAATGCAAATTGTACTGCCACTGCTGGTTACCAAATTTCAATTGGATCTCCCTAACAAGGATGAATTTTTCTGTATATTTAATTCCTGGATTATTGCTTCTTCCACAGGATTTAATGATGTGGCTCTGGTTGATTTCTGAGGAAGGCAGGTCAGACCAAGATTGACAGCTTATTCAGAACACCTTTAAACCAGGACACATTATTGAACTTGAGATGATACAAATCTATGCCTGAGCTTATTAAACATGTTTCTTTATTGTAGACTTTATCCTTTTACACTTTTCACATACTGAAAGACAGAGAAATCAAATTCTAACTCAAGCTACTGGAAGGCAAAGAGGGGCAACAACTTGCTCAAAACTATAATTTTCAGTCTGAAATCCTGCAGGTCTGCAACAATAGAATGCACCTGTAAAACAATAGGTTTTACTAAGTATTGAAGTTGAATGGAAATACTTTGCCAACATCCCTCAATTTGTTAAAATCATGGACCTAGAGAGTGATTTGTCAGAAATTGTCTTAGATTATACATTAAGGGGAGTCCAGCTATGTGTAGTTGTGTCCTGGAGATGTGAAAATTAGTATGAAACTGGAAATTAAATGGATGTTTCCACCCACCAGCTGAGGAATACCTCTGCATATATTTATGCTGTTATTGGACTTGCTTGTTTTGCTCTGGTCTCTCCTTACTCATCAGTTTGAATCTGTTTCTTGGGGATTTCTGCATGGTGAGTCACAAATAGTCTTCAATAAATTGCCTGATTGACTGGAGGGGAGTACTAAATGACAGGTTAATGGTTTGGGATATAAAAGATATACAACACTCATTCTATCCCCACCCTCTTCCAAATTTTCACATGCTAGCCATTTTTTTACATTACTTCCTACTTTTATTTTAACTCTATTCAGAATTAGCTAATTCAAGACTATGTAGATACTTTCAGAAAAGGACATAAAATAAGAAGCATTGCAATTATGAGGAGAGATATGGAAGAGCCATCTTCTGAATATTGCCTTCAAGAAGTGTTGGATACCTCCAGCTGGCATAAATTCACAATCACATGGAAAATATGACTTATTTTTGTGGTATAACCACAGCTAAGACCTGTATATGACTCAGCTCATGGCTGATGACAAAACAATACAGTCTCCATTTAAGTGGAGATGGTGTCTAGACCCAGTGCACGCCCTCTTAGAGAGGTTCCAGAGAAGGAATAACCAGCAAAAGTCTGATCCAGGCTAAATCAGGCAAAAATGAAAATACCTGTACTGTCACAGGGAGAAGCCAGTGATGTGTCCAGGCAGCTTCTCTTGACACTGTTGTCTCTTGTTAGTTTGAAGGGACCACAATTATGGCCTCAGATTTAGGAGGCTATAAAAAGGAACATTCTATGAAAATATTGGATGTACAAGAGCTTTCATTTTCTGTACAACAATTGCTTAAATTTTAGTATATTCATCGGTCTCTCCACAATCACATATGCTTCTAGTGGGATGTGTGTTGCTAAGTCTGTAAGTTGGCTAAGTTCTTGCAAATTTTCCTTTTTGATAGAATTTACAAATAAATTCACATATTAAAATTTTTCTGAAAGAAAAGATACAACAATATGCTGAAGGATTTAATATGTTTGAATTTCTGGAACTGAAAAAAAAATTCTGAAGGAACTGATTTCTGTTGTCATCTGTTCTCATAATGATCTGTGCGAAATGAAAGATGCAATTAGCCAAGCGTAGGGAAAATCAAATTGCCATAATCAGAAACCAATCCTGAATGCTGCAAATTTTTCAGACAGCAATCAAAATGAACATGAAGAGCAGAGACAAAAGAAGCTCCAGTGCTAAAAAGAAGAAAGAGTAAACTAATTTGGGTGAAGCTGTCAGTTGTTGGCTGTGATCATGCAAAACAGAAATGAATTCTTTTTGCCCCTGATTTTTCTGATATTCTGCTTGTTACAGATCATAAAGAATGTCAGTAAAATGAGCCCCTTATATGGAGAAATGTATAGATATTGATTATTATTAGTGAATTTTGTTTGCGCTTTAAGGCAGCATGACTCAGAAATTTCAATTGGAATGAGAATGTGTGGCATGCACTGTTCAAATCAAGAAAAATGTGAGATTTCTTTTACTCAGTTGCATCTGTGATTAGTGCAAAGAGGCAGGTGACTTTCTGAAAGCAAGTTACTGATTTTAGTTAGGAAAGTTCATGATGAAAATAAATTTTACTCAGGCAAATTATGAGGGCTGAAGTCCATTGTAAATTCCTAGATTTCAAAGAAGGCAAGAGATTTCCTAGTGGAAAAGAAGTCCTCCAAGCTGGTGTGTCATGCTTTTTGGTATAACATATCCACATCCTTGAATGTGGAAACCAGCAGCCCTCATGTTCAAATCAGTATTTTGGCATTTGAAGGGTATTAACAAAATCACCTACATCTAGCAATTAGGCATAGACAGAGCATAGAGGAGGTAGCCAATGCTTCTTGTACCAGAGGAGTGCTAGAGAACTCCACATTTCCTTAAAGACATTAAGTTAGTTCTTAGGAACCTCTGTTCAAGTGAAAGCCCCACAGCAGCAGATCCATAACTCTCTTGGGCTTATGCCATTTGTATCCTGAGAGCAAATGCAACTCACCAAGACAGCAAGTCCAGGTTGCTGGTGCTTGCCAGTGATCTCCTGGTAGCTGGAAATCATTGCTGGGGACAGCTGAAGCAGAGGTTCAGCCAAGTTTTCCAATTTCCTTAATTATGTGAAATGTCAGAACAGGGAAGTGACTTCTTTTGGGACTTTTCTCTGCTTTTCTGTTTCTGTTAGGAAGGCTATCAGAGGCTATATAAACATTTAACCCTGGAGCTCTGTAATCTTTCTTTCCCATTCCAGCCCTGTCTGCACTACTTGGAAGGGAAAGTCACATTGACAGTGGTTCAGCAGCTGTTCAGGGGTGCACTCTGTGGGTGTGGGACACTTGGGATCAAATATGTGGAGCAAAATTCACTTTGAAAATAAGTGAGCCTTTAAAGCAACTTGGCAGATGATTTCTACAAGGATTTATTGCTTACTTAAGCCATGTGAAGAGAAAGGAGAGATTTTTAAAAACCTAGTTTGTTTCTGTGCCATCAGATCTTTTTTACTTCTCTTTGAGCACATTCCCATTCCTGCTCCAGAAGAGTAGGATTGTTCAAAGATTTTAGACACTATGGGAAATATATTAATTATCATCTCTCACATTCTCCACAACACTTTCAGAAAAAAAAATCCCCAAATAACTGTGATTGAAATGGAATATATTTAGAAAACCACATCCAGATTTAACTTAATTTCCAGTAAAATAAGTCCTCCATGTGTCCTGTTAAATAGCTTTGTTAAATAGCCTCACTACTAAAGCATAATGCCTGAATTTACACAGCCTGGACAAGAGCCTTCTCAGTAATCATATTTCTGTTTCTTTTCTTGGAACTTTTACATGTCAATGATGCTAAATTTCTCATTAGTCATGTATATGAATGACTCATTCCTGAAGCTTCTCAGATTTCTCAACTTCCTGCTTGAATTGCAGATACAAGATGTAGAACAAATACTTCAGAGATGTGTCAGTCTCCAAACTTTAGAGTTAGTCTTGCTAGTTCCACTTCATATTCTCCTCCATATACTTGCAGGTGTGTATTAGCTTTTTGGCTCCCATTGTTGGCTCACCTAGGCCTTAACAAGAGAAACCCAAGTTCCAGACAAAGTCTAAATTGTGCCATCTTTGGAAAGTGGACCATGAAAGAGCAATTCTGCCTACTATTTACATCTCTATCTCACAGACCTTATCAGTAATGATTTTCTGCAATGATTTTTTCATTTGTTCTGGGCTAATGGTAAAAATAAATCGTCAACTTAGGGAACATTCAGTCCTCATTGTTCTGCCTGGAGAAGAGAAGGTTGTGAGGAGACCTTACAGCACCTTCCAGTACCTGCAGGTGCCCACAAGGAAAGCAGAGAAGGACTCTGTGTCAGGAGCTGTAGTGGTAGAAGGAGTAATGGGTACAAATTGCAAGAGCAGAAATTTGAGTTAGATATTAGGAAGAATTTTTACTGTGAGGGTGGAAAGACGCTGCAACAGGTTTCCCTAGGACACTGTGGGTGCCCCAGCCCTGGCAGTGTTCAGAGCCAGGGTGGATGAGGCCTTGAGCAATCTGATCTAACAGATGTCCATGCCCATGGCATGACAGGTTGGGACTAGATGAACTTTAAGGTCCATTCCAACCCCTTCACATAATATGATTCTCATTGACAAGTATTAGGCAAGCATTTAGTTATGGATAATTCAATTTAAAATTGAATAACACAGCAAAAAGCACTTGATAACTAACACTATATTTAGGTTTCTTTGGTCTTTTTTTTTTTTTTTCTTTTGGAACTCCAAAAACTGCATGGTAACAAAGCCTTATTTGCTGATAACAATTTTTGTTTTCAGACTTTGTTTAAGAAATTTACAACTCTAAGTAAGTCATTGCCATCTCATATCAATAATAGTGAAAGACTATTTTAGGGATATTAATAACCCTGTCAGTGTGAACTCCTGACTATGAATATAGTAACTATCTAAAGATGGTTTATAGCCTCCTCATTTTTGAATACTCAAATCAGAAAGGACCTGAATTGCATTTTTCCAAGTAGCCAGCTTTTACATAGCCAGCTCTTGAAATGCTTTTACTCATTTCAGTTTGCTGTGTGTTCACCAGGGAGCTTGGGGCAGCTTCAAGTGCACAAATATCCAGAGGGTCAATGAAACAACACAGTAGAAAACAGATGAAGATTGAATCTGAGATTTTCATTGTCTTCTAGACTTTGTTACTATTCACAAATTTGAGTTAGGTATGTTGTGAAATATGGAATGACTTCAAAATGGGACAGGATGGGGAAGACATATCCTGTTGCAACTCTACAAATTTCGAAGGTCTATAGAGAGAAAAAAAGCCAGGGGAAAGATGCCCACAGCTCATCTTAAGGTGTACATTAGCAAAAAAAGAGAATGGTATCTAAACTCCAATGTATGCTTAGGTGTTTGACATTAAACAGCGCTTCAAGAAACAGCCCACAAATTCCCAGCCTTTATTCTGCCATGGGAGAGGTGAATGCAGACAGTGTGGGCTGAATTGCCTGCTTTGGCTTCTTCAGAGCAGGGCTTTGAAAGTGGCCCTGCAAAAGGTGGTCAGTTGGGATTCTATGTTCTCATGGTACTGAGCAGTGAGGTTCCAGATGGGGACACTTGTGCATGTAGGCAAATATCTATCCATGTCTCAAATATTTGGCTCTCTCCTGGTCTCAGACTAGTGGTGTTTCTGTATTCTACTTAGACCAAATTCAAGAAATATTTGATAATAGGGGGATCTTTAGTTGTTACTCTTAAATAAGAAAAACAGGAACACTGATAAAATCAGATTAAATGAATAGGCACCACATAAACATACTACATATAAATTATATGATGTAAAGAGACCAAGTAACACAAAAGACAGCTTGGTGATAAGCTTTGCTGATGGCTTTCACAGAGTCATAGAATGGTTTGTGTTGGAAGAGACCTTAAAGATCATCTAGTTTAAACTTCCCTGCCATGGACAGGAAGCTTTCCATTTGACCAGGTTGCTTGAACCAGAAACTGCATTCCAAGTAGAGCACAACACTGCACCAGTATTGCTCCTTCTATACCTTTCTAATCTTGTTTGCTTTTTTTTTTTTTCCCCCACTTTACAATAGGGAAATTCTTTTACTTGCATCCTCTGAAGTAAAGGAAAAGTCAATAACTCACATTACAAGTAATGGGAGCATTGATTTTGTTATATAATTCCTAAACTGAATTAGCAACTGAACAGAAATATCCCTGGCATTGCAGCACAGGTCAGTGCTCACTGAGGCAGAGAATATGCTGATGGCATAAACCCCTGAAGTCCCTCAAAGGTCACACAGCTCAGGATGGATTTTTTTCCTCTTGATTTTTTCTATCACACAAGACTGAGGACAGCCTGTCTCAGAAAGGATGCCTTGTTAGTCAGACATGCTAAAGTCATGTGGATCCAGTTATCAAATCTCCATTTGAAGAGCTAAATCTAACCATACCTCTCAGACAAGACAGCTTTTGTGGGCTTGTGTAGGTTTGACACAAACAGAAGATCATTGACTCCACCCAGTATTTGAGGCCAACACAATGTGAGTTTTGTGCAATGCCAGTGGCACTGCACAATGGCTTCCCTGGGTCTCTGGAGAGAAAGGCATTCATCTCACTGAATTTGACCATATAAAATTTAGTTTGCTGATCTCAATAACTCCTTTGAACTCTATCTACCATTGGTGTGAGAGACATATTTACAAAGAGCAATTCCTCTGACCTATCAGAGATTTGGGTTAGGGTATGATAAACCATTATATATCTACGTATTTGACTGGAGAGGGACTGCTAAATTAAAGTCTAAGCTTAATTTGCAAAAGTTCGGTAAAAGCCAACACAAATAAGGTTTTTATTCCCTCTCATGTAACTGTTTTTACATTTTAAATCTTTTATTAATTCTGGTAAAATACTGGACAATTTCTTAATGCCAGGAATAATAAAATTCTATATTGTAAAATTTTAAAGGTTTATAGTTCCTATAATCAGGTTTTGTTTTAATTTTTTTCTAGTTTTCTTGAAAAAATAAAAATTAAGTAATTAAAAAATAAAATAGAGAGATATGAGTTTCCTTTACAGAGAGCAATGGAAGGTTGCCTCATACGTTCATCTAGGTGCTCTCAAACCTGATTTCCATTTCCCCTTCAATTTGCCCAATGCTGAAGTAAAAGTTACTAGTTTATAGTTCTGGATTGTTACCAAAACAGTTCTTAAGGACAAGCACAGCATTTTCTATCCTTCAATACTCCCTGATAATAGCAGATTAAAGTAAGATTTTGTTTTTCTTACCTTGGAACTTTTTGAGGTCTTTCATTCAGCTTTCAAACCTTGGAGCTGTTAATCAATTTGGTTTAACACTTCATTATTAAACTTGCCTGTATATTACTTGTACAGGTCTGAAGAATATATCTCACTACCCTGAGAGATTAAACCCAGAATAAAGAAATTCCTTTGTTGCTTTATATTTCCCTCTATTGAGCAGCCGTCATAAGAGAGGCAAAGTGAAAGCAAGGTCAGTGGAAATGTTGTTCATCTGTAAAAAATTAAGGATTTTTTTTAAAACATTCACAGTGGTAGTCTTTAAGTTGAATGTTGGTACTTAGAGAAAATATCTAACTTTATAACAACTTTGTGAAAACATCAGATTAATGCTCATTAAGATACAGCCAAGCAAATTGATCAGTCCGTATTTTAGAAAAGGAATAGAGAAAAAGCCAGCAACTTTTATCACTGTCGAAATACATTGCATTATCACATCTTAAATACTACACGTAATCTGGTTTTCTTGTCCCATAAAGTCTACATAAAAAAAAACAGAGAGGATCATAAATATGACAGAAACCATAGACTGAGAGTGAAAAGAGGTTGTCTGGGGGAAGCAGGGATAATGGCAGCACATAATAAAAGTCTCTTCAGGTTTATAGATCCTGAGTGTCATGCAGAAAATTAAAAAAGGCTTAGTAGATTCAGCTGATTCCAGCAGATGATGGATTCAAAACCAACAAAAGTAGACACTGTTTCATATGTTGTATAGTTAAGTTGCTAATTCACTCCAATGGGGTACTAAAGATGCTAAGTTTTACAGGGGTTCATTAAAAATCTTGAAAATCCTCTGAAATTTATTGGATGTATTGGTACAGAAAGCAGACTTTCTGGCTCAGGAAGTCCCTGAACTGCAAATTGCTGGAGGCTGGGAAGAAGCTTTGGGTAAAGCTGCAGACTTGCTGTGTCCTGGGACTCCTCTGCTGTTGGGCACAATTGACAAAAAGCCAATAGTTATATCCTATATGCAAGCTTTGCAACTTTCCTCCCCTGCAACTACAAGCAACATGGTTATTTATTTCACACAGCTTTTCTATTCCTGTATCAGAAAAGTGCAATAAAAAATATTGATTGCTTTTCCCCTCCACCCACTCCTGAGATTTCTTTTAATTTGCAACTCATATTTTCATTTTTCCATTGTTTAGATAAGTCACTGCTGCATTATTTTTTCTAGTAAGGTTATCCTCTTGACTTGAGACTTTTGTTATGCTTGGACCCCAATCATCCTTTCCCCCACCCCAGTCTGTATTTTTTGCTTTCTTTATGTCAAAGAATGTTTTCCTAACTGTGTTTTAATGCAGAGAAAATAAAGCATTTGCTGACGCATTTGCTCTGTTTGTGCGGCAGAACTTAAAAGTTATCTCCAGGTTTTATAAATTAAAGATTATGTGATTCAACAGGAATGATTCTATCCTAAAACTGTTCAAAGCTATTATTTTAATGCTTCATAAAAGAACACTCATTAAAAAAAAAAAACCCTCACAATCAAAATGCACAGACTCCAGCTCCAAGTTTGGGTTTTTAAGGATATTTTTTTCATTCTCTATGAAATTATTTTCAGATCTAGTTAGTGAAATTGATATAAACTCATTTTAAAAAATGTCTTCTTAAAATTCCTTCTCCTTAAGATTCTCCACATTAGACAATCAAGGATTTTCTCAAGGTGTGATGCAGCAAAGTGCTAAGTAATGGAAAGCATATCCAACTGTCTAATAAAGTGATGTACCATGGATTTTTCAGGATGTTCTTAATAGGGAAATAATTTCAGCTGCTAAGATATTACTTGGGAAAAAATTAATGTAAGATATTTTTTGCGGAAGGTGGAAAAGTACTTAGAATTTTAATTTCTTTAAAAAATATATGGGTTTGAGCTCATAATGCCAAGAATATGAAAATAATTTCTTAGACTTTTCTGGTTTATAATAGACTTTTGTGGAAATTGATGTTCAACATGGGATAGTTCAGTTTGGGAGGACCTTCTGGAGGCCTCTATTCCAACCTTCTGCTGAAAGGATGGGCAGCTATAGGGTCAGACTACATTCTTCAGG
Organism: Taeniopygia guttata; assembly: GCF_048771995.1. NCBI lineage: Eukaryota > Metazoa > Chordata > Aves > Passeriformes > Estrildidae > Taeniopygia > Taeniopygia guttata. The sequence continues at coordinate 12,865,265 of NC_133027.1, read as the reverse complement.
TATTTATCCATCCACATCTTAAAAATCTCCAAAGATGCCATAACCTTAATAGTACCAATGCTTGACTATCCTTGTGGGATTTTTTTCCCTTATTAATCCTTTCCTTATTAATCCTTTCCTGATTCAACTCCTGAGGTATTGCCTCACTCTCTTGCCATACACCACTGTGAGCAGCCTGGCTCCATAATCATCTCCAAGTTCCTGGTAGTTTGCTGTTGTGTCTCCCAAAGACATCTCTTCTCCAAACGGAATAAGACCAGTTCCCTCAGCCTCCCCTCAATAAGCCAACTGCTTAGCCCCCTGACCATCTTGGCTCTATGTTTTTCAGAAAAGGTTTGATTAAATATTAAATAAAAGGTTTGATTAAATATTAAATATACCCGAAGTTCCTGAATGCTCTAACAACCATAGTTAATATGGTTTTTAAATAAATTACTTTTAATTGCATATTAAGAAATTACTTTTAAATTAATTACTTTTAAATTAATTTAAAATTTAATTAATTACTTTAAAAATTCACATTATCGGTGGCAATAGCCAGCAGATAAAAATTGCACCTCATATCAAGGAAAGCAATAATTTAAAAATAATTAAAATGAGCAAGATAGCCTATGATCATCTTTATTCTTTTTCTCTGAACAAATCCCATACTCATCTGAAACTCTGTCTTGGCACCCTGTTTTTCCTCATACCTTCCTGTACTGATATCAAGCTCAAATAAACACTATATATCTCGCTGCTGCATTGCTTTCCATTTGCTAGGAATATGTGAGCTCCACCTCTGGCTGGGTGTGCTGAGGTGCTTCATTTTAAGTCACATTGTTGTACTACCAAAAATAAAAGGGATGTCTGGAGTGGTGCCAGCTGTGTGGCTGTGCTCACGTGGGCAGCCCTCATTACTCAGTTCAGTTGTGAAGAAGCACAGCCTCCATGTGCTGTAAAACTGTGTCAAGTCCTGAGGACCTGCTGTGGATCTTGCATATCCACCTTGACATGGATGTGCTGCCATCAAAACATAAGCAGGTTGAATACTCTGAATACAGCCACGAGTGTTGAAATTATACTTAAAACTTCAGGGGGAAATTATTTTAACTTGAGTGGCAACATGAATTTTGTAATATCCAAACTCTGCAGAACACAATGTATTTTCATTGCACTGCATTTCCAACCAGACTTTAAGTCATAGCTTGCCTCTGTGAGTCTTCGACAATTATTGACAGTTACTCCTCCCCCTATATTTGATTAAACTTTGAACTTCAAGCTGTCTTGGATGAGATCAAGATGGATGAAGTTTGTACCTTCAGACTCATGTAATTGGATGTATGATACTTTCATAACTCTCTCACCTATTTTTTTCCTTTGTTTAAGACAACATACTGCCAGATGTAGCTATAATACCACATAAATTAGTACGAGTCTCAGCACTACAATATTAGTGCTACAATAGTAAGCTGAACTTACAGGAGTACATAAATAGATTTTTTTTATTAATAATATGTATTTTGCCAGGTATACCTTAGAAGTCTGAGTCACATCTTCCCCATTTGTAAGGGAAATGGTCACAACACCAAGGAATAAAGAAATTTCTCCTTTTACTAGGGGTGTTCAAAAATTTCAGAACAACAGATATGACCAGAAAATAGTATTTACTTAAATCAGAAGTACAGCCAAGAAAAGATCAAGCTTTTATTTTTTAACATTCTTGTTCCCCTGTTGTATATGTAGCCCATAGTTTGGCCTACAGCAGCCAGAGAGCCCGAGGCTGATGCGATGTGACCCCTTGTATTAAGCTGTTGCTGTGCACACTGACAGGTGTGTGTCCATGTCATGTAGTAGTCTTGCAAACAATCACAGGCATGTAGAATGATTTGGGTTGGAAGCTGCCTCTGGGGATTATCTGGTCTAATTTACTGGTCAAAGAGGGTTGCTCAGTGTCTTGTCCATGCCTGAAGATCTTTCACGGTCTGGGGTAACGTAGCCAGTACAGCCAAGCCATTGAGAAGGTAGGAGAGTTTAGTGGTATGGATACAAACCAATCACATCTGGCTGCTTCACTGCCAAAGGCAGCCCCTGCACCATTAATTTACAAACTCTGTTGTCGGAATCTGTGGGTATTGGTGATTCCGAGATTGTAGAAAGTCTCTGTCTTTCTGCCCCGTTGCCAAAGAAGAAGCCATAGTTCGTCTGTGCTGTTTTCAAGGTTGTTTATTTTTGCTTATCTATAACATGTTCTGCTGCCCTGTCGCAGGTCTGTCCTGCAGGGCAGCGTGCGGGGCTCTGCCCCTCAGTGGGATGGTACAAACATTATATACCAGAAACTACGTGTACTATATTTACAATAATGTGCCAGTATCTATCATCTACGTTGAACAGTGTGTCCCCAGCCTAAACCAATAGAAAAATGCCAACATCACCAAGAACATGGAGGTAAGGAAGAAGAAGGAGGAAGAACAGGATCAGGCCCACTTTCCTCTATCTTAGAACTCCTGACCCCCATGTACAAAGTAAAACCCCCCTGTACAGGTACCAAAACCCCCCTGTACAATACTAAAAAAATTTTCCCTCTAATTTGTGACCACCTTTACTACACCATCTAACTCTCTGTGACCGCTTGTTCCACCTTCAAAGTTGGTAATTCATTCCATGGTTCAAACTCAAGATCACAGCTGTTTTCAGCTGCTTGCCAGGGTCTAAAATGCTTTTGACCAAGGCCTGGAACCTCTGAAAATGTCTGAGGGACATTTTGAGTTCCGACAGTCTGTTTGTCCAATCAGCTAAGATCTCTTTATCGTCAGTAAAAAAATTGTACTAGTTCAGAAAGTAACTCATCTCACCTGTCTTAGACACTTTCTGCCCACCTTGCCCTGCTTTCCCCCTGAGATATCAAACTACTTTGGTTTGTGTGCCGAGAAATGATAAACTGTGGTGAATCTACCTCTTCAGAACAGATCACTTAATATCTATGCCCAGGTTTTCATCAAGCAGTGCCACATGGTTATTACTATGAACAGCAGTCAAGGAAATAAGTATGCACATTTTCTGGAGAGGTCTCTGTTAAGCTCTATCTAACCCAGAAGAAAACGCACCAGCCCAAATCCTGCAAACTTCCTTTCAACACATCAGAAAGCATATCTTGCAACTTTTGGTGTCCAAGGACATTCTTGGGATTTAAAGACTATTCTGAGAGTTGATTTTTCCAACGTGACCTTTTTCATTGCAGTAGACAAAAAAGAAAAATAAACTTGCTACCTATTTCAACTTCATGTTTATTTATTTCTTTACAGTCTATTTCTTTCTGCAAAATGCCACTACATAAACAGGATAGGGGAGGAAAAAGCTTTACTAATCAGCAAATTATGCAAACATAAAATCTTCTCTTTGTATAACTGATTAACAAAGAAGTAATGAATAAATTGTTTTGTTCTTATTGGATTATAAAAGAGAAACCACATGTCTTTCAAAATTCAAAAACATTCCATAAAAACCAAATTAAATGCATAGAGCACATTTCCCAAAGGGTAATTCTTCATGAGAATATCAAAAATTGGAATTAACAGATGGAACAACATGATAACACTGTCAATATAAACAGTATATTTTCCTGACACATTGAAGGTAGTAACGTTGTTATAGGTCTATAAAGGTGAAAAAAAATGAAAGACAAATTTTGCCATGTCCTTAAGTCTAAGTATTCAGAGCATAAAGGGGTCTGAATGCTCTAACAGTCAAGGTACAGAGTTCAAAAGTTCTGCTCATCTATTTATTTTTTAAAAATATCACAGCACTCAAAAATGTTTCTGAAATACCAAAATTGAATGCATTATTTATTTCCCAGTCCTTTTGTGTAACCTAGTCATTCATCCCTTACACACTTTTCACACAATGGATGGTTGAATTGCGTAGGATTGGTGTGGGATTTCTTTGAAACTGAAAGTATAATGAATTGTAGAAAGACTTTAAATAAACTCAGAACAAAAAATCAGAAAAAAAGAGTCTGAGTGGGATTTTCAGGTCAAGAAATTCCTAAATTGTTGTAGGTTAGAAGCTGAGAAGGAATTACTGAGGGGAAGAAAATGCTCCATGCTCTTATTCTATACTCTCTCTTTAGGCATCCCTAAGTTATTAGTGTTCATGGGTTCTCAGTTAGATGTTATCTTCAGTGACAACACAATAATAGATGCTCTCTATTATTTGATTCAGCAAGACAAAGTGTCAAGTCCTGCCTCTGGGTCACAGCAACCCCTTGCAGTGCTACAGTCTGGGTCAGAGTGGCTGGAAAGCTCTCCAGCAGAACAGGGCCTGAGGTGTTGGTCAATAGCCACCTCAATATGAGCCAGGAATGTGCCCTGGTGGCCAGGAAAGCCAATGGCATCCTGGCCTGGGTCAGGAATAGTGTGGCCATCAGGACTGGGGAAGAAAATTTCCTCCTGAAAACATTACTCAGTAATCTTGGATGTCTTTCCCAGCTTTAATGATTCTATGATTCTGTATTTTATTTTGTTATATCTCTATGTCCAGGTAAGGTTCATTCATTCTGTGTTGTTGGAAATGTTGAAGATCCATGAAACCAGAGTAGTCAAATTCACATGCATAGATAGTGAGTTGGTACTTCAAGAGGTTATCTAGAGTAGTGCTGCTCAGAAGTGGAAATCCCAGGCTTACCTTCAGATGTTCTAATCACTGCTATGAAATCTGAATCACACGGGGAACTCAAGCCCATGGTAACACACCTGCTTTGTAAAGTACTGACCTTGCTCCATCGGTGCCGTACAGATGCATCACAACCACGTCTCTATGAGCCAGTTCAGCAAACAATAGCAGAACACACTTTGCAGCATGGTCTGGACATAACAGGGCAATTGAATGCCAGCTGTCTGTGGAAATTGTTCCTGGTGTGTGTTAGACCTGATCTGTTCCCAAGCATGGCTTGAGGAAAAAAAAAGGCAGTCCTGGCCAAAGAGACACTGAGGCTGGTCCAAAAAAGTGGTGCTGGCAGCCAGCTCCAGTGACTGCACCCACACTCTGGGACTGGTCAGTGTAGTACCCCAGCCTTCTTTGTAGACATCTGCACATCTGCCACTTTTGGTGGGGAGTGAAGTATACAGACGTGTCCTAAGGCAGTGTGCTAAGAACAATTACAAGACCAAAGCTGATTTGAAAAATGCAGCTTGCATATTGACCTTTTCATATGCCCTACACGTAGGAATGATCACAGGCCAATTTTTCTTTTTTTTTTTTTTTTTTTTTTTTTTTTTTTATGGAGAGCTTCAGTTAAGCAGTTTGTGACTATCAATTACAATGAAGAGAGAAGAAGATGAGCTAGATAATTGAATATGCATTGTTACAGAGATTGAACTATACTGTGGTTGCTACAGTGGGCTGATTCTGTAGGTTAAATTGCTTGATAGCACATTATAACTGATGATTAATGATAGTAGCCTTTTACAAGATTTCATTTGTGGAAGCATTAGAGGCTGTTATATGTTAGTGATACTCCAAGTTGTTTCTGCAATGCAGTGGCTGAGAATTCTTACAGGAAACATCTCAATAATTTCCTTTGTTCAGTGCTACTAGTGCAGAGTAATTGTTCTGTGAGTGGTTCCAAATAATCTTCAATCCCTGATTTGCCATTTTGCTCTCAGACAGATTGATTACAAGCTATAATTTATTTAATTACATGTGCTTTTATGCATTTAACAACACTTTTTCATAATTTAACAAGCAGTTTATAGCTTCTGGTTTGTTTCTTACCTGAAGGGAGAATGCCAGCAAAGGGACAGGGGAACTGTGATGGGTCATCCTTGTGCATTGGCAATGCAGCTGTGGGTGAGCAGATTTGCTGCTAGGCAGCCCATCAAGGGAAGGATACAGAACTCCAGTTCACATGGAAGCTGTCCCTAAAGGTCACGGGAAGCAGAGGATTATTGATATTAAAGCACATGACAATACACATAATTGTGGCTCAGGCTTAGGAATATATTATCTCACACGTTCTTCAAATGCAGTCACCTTAGGAAGGTTATATTGCAAAGATTAAAAATGTCAAGTTTTGTCAAGATTCTTGGAATTTTAAACACAATACAAATACTCTTCCTAATGTACATGATTGACCAAATTTGAATGGTATTCAAAATGCAGCACTGTATAAAACATTTAAGAACATACACCTAACAGGACTGCAGAATCTATAAGAACTGACAATAGACTGTACTAAAAGAAATTAAGAAGCAGGTCCAAGAAATATCCTACTTGGGAATAGGGAAGGTAGCAAAAATAAATAGATTCTGTACAATCTGGATTTAGTCTTGGACCAAACACTTGATTCACTTACATCAAAGAACAACTTTTGTTGTGACAACAGGTTTTGAGGGACAGTTTTAACAAAGATCTCATTTGAGTTCTAAGCTGTTTTTTGACTAATTTGATTGACTGTCCTTTCCCCTCTAGGCCAGTCCATCTAGTTGGAAAGGGTCAATTATTCAAAAGCATGGCTAGAAAATAAGGAGAAACAGACTTCTTATTAACTAGAAAAGTTATAGTTTACTTGGCATCAGTAAGATTCTGTACTTAATCTTCAGGTGTGATTAAATAGAATTTGTTTGCAGACACGGACAACATTGCAGCCCAGAGGCATTCCCCACTGCCATGAGCAGAACTAGCTATCAGGTCAGGTTCAGAGCTGAACACACAGATGCTGTAACACAGTGCTCAGCGTGAGGCTGTGCTGCAGCCAGCACTGTGGATGTACCTATGTACAGGCATATCTGAACTGCCTTTACTCTGCTGTGAACTGATAGCAGTTGAAGTAAAAATGAAGGGATGTGTGTTTTGAGACAGATTAGAGACCTGAGTAGATGCTCAGGGTCCCCTGTTATCCTCAGTTAGTCTTTTTAGAGTAAATCTACCACAGTAACCATGATCTTCAGTAGATAAAGTTATCTAAGGCTTTAGTATTTCTCTCAAAATGTAATATTTCTGTGTGTGTGTGGGAAGACAAGTTGCCAAAAATGGCATGTATAAACATTGAATCAAAGTACACAAAGGTAACACTCTAATGCAGCTGGCAACTTTTGAATGATCATCATAACGCATTTGTTTTTAGCAGCTGCAAAGTGCTTGCAAAATGTAAGTTTGCAAATAGACCCCAGGCTGTTTCATAAGGGCTGACTATACATTTTCCTTAGTATCCAGTTGTATAGCCCTAAAGGATTTTTGCTGAGCAAAAATCTAAAGTACATTCACGCTCTGCATAATAATTCTGCCTATTCACTGCAGAATAGTATTCTGGTTGTGCATCTCAGTATTTTCTAGAAGAGGAAGCAATGAAATGAAAGCCTGGTAATCAACAAGGAACTGAACCTTGTAGTTCTGCATTCATCTGCTGTCAGTGGCACAGTAATTATGATTAGAATGGGATATCTCTGCTGCAGGAATAATCCCAGACTCAACTCAAGACTGGGATGTTTTGCAGCTACATATTAAATCAGTATAGGCAAATACATATTCTTTCTCCTGAAAGATGTATAAAGTTCTTGGCTACTAAATATCATAGAATATCTTATTGACCAGAGCTACACATGAAGAGTTGTGGTCTGTTTTAGTAAAAAATGGGTGTTAAAGTCACAATAAGTGACCTCCTTTAATAACTGTCTCCAGTTCTCTTAATCCTTGGCACTGCTGTGTCCTCCCCCTGTGAACCATATTGTGTGTAAAAAGCCATGAGCACAGCTCCTCTTTCCATCCAGAAATCCCCAGCACAAATTGTGCAGCAAACCTTCAAACTCAATATCTTTAGCCAAGTATTTGTGGCAATACAGCTGTGATGTGACCTTGAGCAAAGCAAGGTATTTCATCTATATTATGAGGACCTTTCAGTGTTCTTAGGTGTGTGAAATGCAGCACCTGTGTTAAGCAAAGAGAGACAAATATTGTTTCTGGAATCCAGCTTGAACTGGAGACTACTGAAAGTTGCCATCGATTCCCACACATCTAAGATCACACCCTGTGACTATCATTTATTGTTCAACATCAAAAGTGTGCCTTGCTTTGTGAGGTAAAAAAGGTCTTGGAAATCTGCAGATTTCATTGCAGATTTTTGTTGATTTCAGTGGATATTGGTTTTTGACAGTGAGGACTGGATATGGACTCTGGGGAGGAGGGTTCAGAGAAAAAAACAGCAATAGTGCTTTCAGTTTGATTAAAAAAATACCAGAATTTTAAATGAAGAATAAAAGGTCTAGAGAAATAAGACAAGGACCATATAATCATCATGGTAAGCCACAAAAAAAGTAAAAAAAAAAAAAGAAAAAACCCATCCTTGTCTGAGGGAGATCAAAGGTACTAACAGAAGATTGATTTTCATACAAAAAAAAAAAAAATCATAGTCATTAAGAGAAAAACTGCTATAATTATTAATGACTTCAAATGAAGGATCACAAAACTAACATAGAGTTCAAGATCTTCTACTATATTATTCATAGCTAATTTGAAAAATGCATATTTTGTAGCTTCTTATGACTCACAAACACAGACTTGTACATTTTGAAAACAAGAAATTATACCTGAAAAATATTTATTCTAGTCTAGCCATGTGTCAATGGCAGAAAGGCAAAACCACAATATATGATAAGCCACAAAGTCAGAAGATTATTCTAGGAAAATATGATGCAAGCATTAAACACAAATTTTTGTGCTAGATGACTTTTACAGTAACTTGAATGACATGTAGTAATAATTTAAAGTATGTGCCCTTCATTAGCAAGTCCATTTGAAATATAATTGAAGTGGCTACATTTTCAGCTTTGATCCCATGTCCCTCTACGTTTTCAGCAGGCACATTTTTAATGAAAGTTTATTTCTTTAATTGAGCTTTGGTTCACATTGATTTTTCCAGGTCCTTTATTGTTACTATTATTGCTGTTTTCTTAATGTGCTAAGTATTGTACGGTTACAAAACATTATGCAAATATAAAGACATACATAATTATTACTACAAAACCCTTTTTTCTCCAGATGTCCAAGGAACTCTACTGCTTTTTTTGTGTGTTTAGGTTTTTTGGTTCTGTTTTGTTTTTGAAGAACAACCATTTACCATTTAAAACAGATCTGCAGTAGAATGGGAATCAGTATTGTCATCATCAGTGTTAGATAAACCTGTGAAAGAATTCTGTTACAGTGAAAGGTAAGAAAAAAATTTAAATAAAAAAATAAATTATACACTTTTAATATATATTAATCTAGTCAGCTAGAGGCAGTGATGCTGATTTCTTCAGTAAACCTTGTTCTACTCTGATTCTTTAAAGCACCGATATCCTACTTATTGCATTGTCATTTATACTCTTGCAAAAGGAACACAACTGGAAGAGCCTCACACCTGAATTGAAGTCACAGGAAATTTTCATGTCTGTAAATGAAGCTTGAAGCACTGAGCAGTGCCATAAGAATGTGTGTAATATGAATTCCTTCTGGGATAACTCTGACAATATACCAGGTAGATGTGCAAAGGTAGCTGAACATTTCTCAGTGCCCGCTGCTCAGTTCTGTGCAGAAGGAGGAGGGCATCTCATAGGCTTAGGGAGTCCTTGCACAGGATTTAATGTGCAGCTGACACACACGTGAGAGAAGTGAGGGCTGAAAGTACAGATTTTGGTTGTTCTGTGTCACCAGGTTTTCTCTGCAGGTGGGCTCTGCCTTCCAGTTTCAGCTGGAACAACAGGAAAACTTTTAACATCATGTCTGTAACTTTGTAGGGCAAGAATAGGACTCAGGACCCTGCTGTTCTGGGTAGAATCTGATAATAAAAGTACTGTCCTCATCACAGTGCTGTCAGTCAGAGCCTTGAGAGGTGTAGGAAACCATCTCCAGGACAAAAGACACCAATAAGAATAATGGTGAGCAGCATGAGAAGTGGTGGTCACTGTACACCTTGCAAAAAATTCAGTGGGGTTGAGAATAAAAATGGAGTTTTCACCAAAATTTTAAGAAGCAGAAACAGTCATGTGGAAGGCAATGGCTCTCTTTTGGACCTTCCTGCTCTCACTTCAGTTTGTATTACAGGTTTCCATAGAAACACGTATTTCCATACTGGGGGCAAGTGACTTAGCATTCCCAGCACTAATGGATTCCAATTACTCATCATTTTGAAAAAGGGAGTTGTGCTAGATGTTGCATTTCCTGTGTTTTCAAAGGAGCAGCAAGCTCCAAGGTAAGAGGACAGCTCCTGCACAGCACAGAATAGACAGAAAACAGTTAAATTGAAGGATGTTGTTGCTTACAGTAGCCTCAAAGTACAACTTGTATCTGAAGAACAGAGTGTTTTGTAACATCCTTGATAGAGGAAAGGTCTTGATCTGTGTATTTATAGATTTGAGTACAAAAGGCTCCAAATCTTGACCCGGATTTTGCATGTCAGTATGAAAGCAAGAATTTGTACCTGCAATCTGACTGCAAAAAACACTGCAAACTTTGTCTTGGCCGCTGCAAAAAGCATAATTTGGCTACTGATACTGAAGAGACATTCAGAGCTGAAAATGTACTGACAGATTTATACAGAAGTTCTTACTGTTTTGTAAACTTTAGTCTTATTGTTAGGTATAGCTCAGGTACTAAAATGCAGTCCTTCATCTCTCTTCCTCTCAAAAATCTGGCATAAACATTTTCTTTCTTTTTCCCAATAGCCCAAAGGTCAGAACCCATGTTTGTACAAACCTCCTAGTGTCTGAGGAAATTTTAAGCTGTATTATAACTATATTATAGTTTAGGACAGCCTCAGTACATTTTATGTGAATTTACAGAAATGGATGTTCTCCTAGGGGCAATGTTTTAGATTTCATAAATCAGAAAATGCCCCCTGGAGTCAAGCTCTTCTTTTCATTCTTTGCCCAAGGCAGAGTTTTTAGTATCAAACTCTCTCTCATTTACTGTTACTAACATATTTTATAAACAGCTGAAACAAATACTCTAGTGGAATTCTGTGTGCAAAAAGCAACCATCTGACACAATTTTGGTGAATCTTCTATGTCATGACTTGACATAAAAATTTAAATTTAAATGTCAATTCAAAGTTAAGGTTGCTGCCTCTGACTGATGAGATCACTGAACCAAAACTTGCTGAAAGATGGAAAGGCACATTGGCGAAGTTTTGCCATCTAATTGCTCTGTTTTCTGTGACTTTGTTAGCATCTTTGGCAATGCTCAGAGACACTTTGATACACCCAGTTTTTAAAAGAATTTTTAAAATCTTGTGTCCCATGGGACAGTTTGTCTTGAAATAAATAATCAAGTATGTATTTGAAAATTTTCTTCATTTGTTTGGGTAACAACATCATTTAGTATCCTTAAAACTGACTTTATGTTGGGGTTTTTTATGTCCTCAATTCTTTTTGAGGAAAGCCACATAGCTACTGAATCTGTATATTAATGGAAATGTCCTTTCTGCTGATTAAGGCTAATGTTAAAGATACAAATTTAACTGCTCTGTAACCTTGGTAGTAGAAACTCGTATTAGTTTCTGGTGGCCTATATATATAGTCACTATATTTAGTGTTGTGTTGATTTAGACATTTAGAGTAACATCCTGCCTGGCCCTATCAGGCAAAGTTATCACTTGAGTGGGCAAGTTGGTATAAAATGCGGTATATGCCTGAGATGTTGCTGTTAGCCATCTACAATCAGCTTTCAATGGCAAAAGTACAGTTATTAATCTGCATGAGTGGTGAAGGTGGCATGGCAGTGACGAAGCAGTTATAGGCTGGCCACTATTTTATGTTGGGGAGCTAAGGATGGGGGGAATATGTTGGTTCTTCAAGTTTTTTCCCAGTTTATTCCTTAGTGATCAGAAGAATTAAGTTAATGCAAACCAAGATGATTAGATGCTCTTGATTAATTTTGCCCAACTTTACCTTCCTCACTGTTAAGGACCTGATCTAAGCTCTCTGGTTACTTAAGAAGTCATTACAGATGGAGAAAAATGTGCTCTTTATAAAGTAGGTTATTATGCAGCTAAAATGAAGAACACTGGGATTTCCATTTCTACCCACTGGACAAAGAAAAAGGCTAAACAATTCCCTAAATTATATGTATTCATTTTCAGATACTAATGGTCACTGAGATTAATTTATTCTAAGTGGAAAATAGTTTTTCATATCAGTTTCAGAGGAGGCTCATACTTTCCTCAATTATATAGTCCGCACAGCATGAATATGAACTATAAAGACTAATAAAATCCTATTTAGAATGGAACTTCCTGCTCACAATGCTTTGACATGAATTAACTCTGTCAAAGTACAGAGGGAATATTTTCTGTTTTGAAAATTTGCTCTGACACTTCCCTGGGATTTTGCAACTGAGCTCTAATCTGGAAGTTTGCATTCTGTAATACAATGACAGATAATACTTGAGTAATAGTAATAGTACTTGAGCTAATTAGGATATTTTCCCATTAACATTTTAGAAAAAATGATTATTCATTGATTTTATTGGCATTTTCCTTTGGTGAATCGGTAGTATAAGAAAGCATTTTAAAAAGCATTAAATAATTTTTCCAACAGAGTGCTGAAAAAATTGAAGCTATTTAAAAAAAAAATTAATCCCTGATAATTTATAGTTAAATTTTATGAGGACCATGAATACACATTCATAGAGCACTTTTCAAATTAAAACATATGAAGGCTAAATCACATCTGGCAGTGACAATCTCTGTTTGCCACAGGGCTCTCAAAGGTTTGGTAAACTGTAATGAATCATTGTGTGTGGCATGGTGCTGCACAAAGCTCACAGGCATTGCAGCATTTCCATTTCTTCTATAATTACAGCAAATCCCAAGGGACAAGGCTGGCTGACACTGCATTAACATATTCTATGCCAAAATGTGCAGATGAGCTTTGAGGAAGGGAGCCAGCTGCCTCAAGTCCTGTGGCCCTTGAATGGCAGCACATTGCTGCAGCGAGGAAGCAAAACAACCTCTGATGCTCACTGGCCTTCCTCTGGGTGACTGCAGGTGCAAACTGGCTGAGTAAAATAGCTAAACTTTGCTGGGAAAAAAATTCCAGACTTCCATTGTTTTTACAACTAAGATAATTTTTGGAAAGAATGGCTGTGACTTCAGTATGCACTGATTCTGAATTAAATATATGAACTTCTTCCTAGCAGCTAGTGGGAACTAAGGTAGTGGCTGATTATTTACACTTGGTACTCTTGTTTTTCACTTATCCAGGAGCTGCTTTTTCTTCAGGTTTGTTTTTCCAGAAGCAATAGTGAATGCAACACAAGCACTTTTAATGATTTCCAATGTAGTGTAGTGTATAATTGCCTGATATCATCTTTATAATCACAAATACAGCATACATAAACATGAAACTGTTGATGACAATTTTGTAACAGGACAGATTAAGTTCTTATGTCAGTTTTCTTGTTTGTGCCTGTTTGTCTTTCACTGTCATATTGTGGTATGCATTAGTGATTAAAAGTACTTCCCCTGGGTCCTTCAAATGATCAAAAACATTCTCCTTGCTTGGAAATCTTATAAAACTATGGGCAAAGTTCTCTCAATTCTTTCTTTCTCAATGGAGGGAAACCACATTTTTCACAAAATCTTTCTGGTTTTGTCCTATAGTCCCTGTTTCCACATTGTGCTCAAAAATATTTTGGCACAAAAAGATGCACTTATTCAAGGGAGACCAACTTTCAGAGAGTCCTTAACCAGCGCACAGTAAACCAAGCAACCATACTACTGCATTCAAGATGTCATTTCAGATATGGCAAAATAAATCCTTTCAAATAAGCAAAACAACACAAAGTGCATCTTTGTTATAGTAAGATGTCTTAGGAATCAATGGAGTTTCCACTTGAGCTGATGGCTTCGTGGCTCCCTAATGCAACTAGAAAGAGCTGATGTGGCTGAAAATTTGACAGAAACATTTTCACTTCTGTTTATTGCATGGAATACAATTTCCAGTGGCACAGACTGACACCAGTCCAGCACTTGGATGGAATTTCACCAAACAGCCTAAGCTGAGAATCAGAGCCCTTTTATTTGCCCTTGCCTTGCATGTACCCAACGTGCTTTTCTTGGAAAACTCATAGCATGCAATTTACCATGACAGCTAAGGCAAACATTTTTGCAGTCTGAAAAGGGACAAAACCCATTTGCACTGACTGCTTGCTAGCTGTGCTCTTTATCTGGAAGTTTTGTATGTTTAGTTATATTTTTAAAAAATCTTGAAATGTTTAGTCCATGTAAATTACAATTTAGCTGCAGCATTTCAGTTTCAGAACAAAAGCCAAGTTGTAGCTCAAAAAGGAAGCAAAATCTCATACTTTACCAAAAAGCCCAAGAAAACAAAACAAAAAAGCCCAAGCCAACGTTTCCTTCCACCATGGATATAAAAAGTGAATTAAGAGTCTCTGACAACTTGCACATCTACTTTTGAGCTGATGTAGTCTTAAATTGCTGAGTTATTGACCTCTGAAAAATGGAATTTGTAATGGAAATACTGACAGACTATAAACTATAGCTATGCTACTGGGATTGGAGGAGAGGGGGTAGGGAGAGTACCTTAATTACCAGTACATAAATATTGATCTACTTTGACACGTCAAACCCAACAAATCAAATACAAACATGTCATTTCAAAATCATAAAGCTACAACCAAGCTAGCAGAAACCACATGAGGTATCTCTTTATCCTTCTCTTTTTCTTGTTCTTGTCACACCATTGTGTCTTTTCTTAAATGCTTAAATGGATTGTGCATAGATGCCAATTTCAAAAGCAACTAAGGTCCTTAGAAAGTTATATTTGTCCCTCCCTGAACTGGATGCTCCTGGCTACACGGAAGAGTGCAAAAAAAGCAAATGTGCACCTCATTGAAAGGAATAAACTAATAGGAAGGAATGAGCAAAAGAAACTATTGAAAGATGAGGAAAAAGGGCAAGGTGAGATCTTGCGGAGTAAACAACAGAGTGATTGAGAAGTTCACATCAGCACAGTGATGGGGGTGAATTACAGGGATTTGGGCAGAGAACAGAACAGAGATGGAAATTGCAGAATTGAGCTGTTATTTCCCACTATGTTCTGTGAATGAACAAGAACACTAAAAGGGACGGACCCTTTCTACCATAAGAAAAATTTGGCTTCCTAATATTGAGGACAATATTGCTTTACTCTTAAAATCTATAATCCAAATTTACAGAATTGGATTAAAAGAATTCTGTGCTTTGTGAATGTGAAGACCAGAAATATTATGCAACCCCAACATAAATAACATAGTTTGTTATGAGCAGGAAAGGTTTTAAAAATTAGTTATGAAAGCATAGTGCAAAGTGATTAGTTATGAAACATAGTGCAAAGTGATGAAAAGTTGTTAGATTGACAAATAATTTTTCAGAATGAGAAGACATTTTGTAAATAATTGTTCATAATTTACTGAAGTACCTTGATCCGAAATTTGGGAATAACTGCTAAAAAATCCAAGCTCTGCTTTGTAAAACATGTTATTTGACTTGTAATAAATTTATTTTGTGCCAACTAAGTCTGCTTTAAAATAAAAAGTAATATAGTATTAATTTAGTCCCTTGATTTCCTATGCAGTCAAAACCTGCAGAGTTTACGAATGTATTAACTTAGAACAACATCCATCTCCTCAGTCATGTGGATGTCTTCGTAAGGGCTAAGGCTCATGTCTAATGACCATTACAAATTCAGGACACATTACCTTAAGTTGGATGGCATTGCAATGTTGAATGAAACCAAGAGCCTTGTGTTAGT
This sequence comes from Taeniopygia guttata, assembly GCF_048771995.1. Classification (NCBI taxonomy): domain Eukaryota; kingdom Metazoa; phylum Chordata; class Aves; order Passeriformes; family Estrildidae; genus Taeniopygia; species Taeniopygia guttata. Next base: position 12,849,501 of record NC_133027.1, on the reverse strand, counting down.
CTCCTCTTCTTTGGAAAAGTCTCTGCAGAACACTCAAGTCAATACGAATGTAATACAAATGAGTGCATTGTAAATGTCTGCAGCTTTCTGAAATGTCTTTCTAGTGGGTGGGTTTTTGTTTTCTTTTGTAAAGCCAAACATTGTATTGTATATGACATAACATTGAAGTTGAAATAGTAGTAATGAACCCTGGAAAGTGAGAACTTACATTAAGCTTGACCACAGGAATGAGTTTCACGCACTTTTTTTCTGAGAGATATAAAATGTGCAATTTCTTAATATAGTTTTCTTGCTTACAGATATACTGCACAGCTGGATATAATGCACAATTTTATTACTTGTTAGGAGGAATTCTCTGTTTTGAACTCCTTCTGTTGTCTTACTATTCATTTCAGAAAGTTCATATAGCCCTGAAAAATCAAGAATATTTGTATTAAGATATGGAAGAGAGAAAAATTATCATTAGAGCACAATATATTTTGAAAAAGTGGTGGATTAAATGCCATTATTCTTTCCTAATGGCTTCAGATTTGATGGCATTCTGTCAGAAAATCAGAAAAATTATAAAAGAACAATATTATTAAATGTTCAAAAATACTAAATTGCAATTCCTATCTTGTTAACTCAGACTTTTTTATTATTTTAATGCCATTTCATGTTGTGTCAGTGGTACCTAGGAATACTGAGAAGGTGATTAAAAAATGAAAGGATGGACTGGATGAAGGAAATTGAAATGTGCATTTGTTTCTTTGTAGGACTGGCACAGGGTAAAATAAAGACATTAGGAAGGTTATGAGAGTAAAAATTTTCTAAGCATATTTGAAATAAGAAAATTAAAATAAGAAAAATTAGGTGACATGAAAACATATTTAGAGTATTTAGTGTTAAATAAGAGAATATAAATTTATTTTCTATGAAAGTACAGTGTTTTCAATAAGAATCCTCTATTTTCACCTTGCCTTCCCATATGAAAGGAGAAAGGAAATGCTTCATTCATTGTGTTTGCAATGTTTTGGAGTTTGTTACATGATTACACATGGTTTTTCTTCATGTAATAAAATTACAATTTTTGTAATATCCCTTACTTGTAAAATGAGTGTTTTAAAGTATAAAAAATGAACTACATAAAACAATTTCACTATCCCTAAAAATCAACAGAATTCAGCTTTTTTCTAAAACACAACATGTTTCTCATGAAACATTTTTGAGAAGAAATGTATCTTTTGGCAAAATCTATTCTGAACTAAAAATGTACACGTGTGGTCTTTGACTGATTTCAGCAGAAGAAATGGTGCTCTATGAATGACAGAGTGGTGCTGGATGGTGTTGTCCCTCTCAGCTTTGTGGGTTTGTATTAAGAGAAGGGAAAAAACCAGAAAACCAGGGAATGTCCATTGTCACCATCCGTGGAAGTATTTAAAAGGTGTGTAGATGGGACATTTAGAGACTTGGTTTAGTGGCGTACTTTGCAGTATGAGGTTAATGGTTGGACTCAAAGGTCTTTTCCAATCTACATAAAGCTATGATTACAACTCCAGTTGAGGTTTTAAAGACTCTTACTTTGTTCAAAGCTGCTACTTCTGCACCTGTGTGTTTGGGAAGCTTCAGTAGGTGGGACTCTGAATAGTGCTGTTGGAAATCTGAGAGTGAAGTAGGGCCAGTTTTCATCACAGCTCTAGAGCTTGGCTTTCAAGTGAAAATACTTGCAAGTTTTGATGCTGGAAATCTACAAAACTGTGAGCAAAATAAACCATTCTCTAACTCTTGAATGGTTTTATTCCTCTGTATTTTCTTGGATTTTTTTAAAGGTCTCCAAAAGACCCCATGCCTCAATGCTTCCGAAGAATGTATAGTTATACTGCAAGTGAAGAAATTTCAGATAATTCATCACAAACGTCCTTCTCTTCCTCTCCTCATCCCCACAGTAATTCTTTGCTATATTATTACTGTTCTTTCTAGTGTCTTAAAAACCTTCCTCAGTGAAAAATCTGGTGAAAAAAGTAGATTTTGTACCATGTCATGAAGATTATTTCATTCATTCATTCATTCATTTGATTCCATAGATAGAATCAAATTTTAAGGTAGTAGAATTACTGTGAGAAAACTTCTCCAATCGACATCAGAGCTGTTGCACAAGTACCTTCACTGACACAGTTCTCATATGCCTCAATTTATCAAATATCCAGCAGGAAGTGTTCATGGGAAAGCACAATTTTGTCTATATAACAGATAAAGAATTGCCCTGTCACTGAATTCATTATTCTTTGAGCTTACTCACTGGCTCCTAATCACCATCCCACCTAGGATGTGGTTATAAGTCATTTGGCTTTGATGTCCTCTGGAAAAAAGCATTTTCAACCCTTAACAGTTCAAAAAATGTATGAAAATTTAAATGACATGTTGAATGATGAGAAGTAACTTCCTAATGGTGATGACTGTATCTGAACTTGGAAAATATAATTTGTTCTACTTTTGAAGTTAATTGATAAAAATTTTATATTTTCACCTAGTATTGTTTTCAAATTACTTCTAGTTATTAAAACGGGACTTCTTCATGTACAGATCTTGTGGGATGAAGCAGAACTAATCAATGGAGTATAATAATAACAGAGACAGATTTATCAGTTCACTTAATTCTGCTGAAAAGGCTTGTGGTTAGGAAAGAAAAGTTTGAAAAGAAAAGAAGTGTATTATGTCTATGTTTTGAACTAGATTAGAAATGAAAATGCTTCTGCCAATATATTGACCTGTGAAGTGAGACATCCAACTCATTGTGTGCATATCTAGATCTTGATTCAGTAGAACTATATAACGAGGCTTTGCTGACTCCTACTGGAGTCAGCTGTGAGGGTATCTCCTCTGAAGAACTCCTTGGGCCGTGCAACTTTCTGTGTTGTCTGAGACGTGATTTTCTTTTTATGAAACTCATGAGAATATTTCCACGATAGTGAGAGTTAAATCAGGTCCTTAAATTGGGAAAAAGAGAGTGCAACAGCCTGCTTTAAGCCTTAAAGTGAATTCTGTATGTATAAAGCCAGAAGATAATGGCTTAGCCACTCTCAGACCATGTTACGACTTTGGCTGGATAAAGAAATCTGAATGTGGCTGCTTCGAGACTCATGATTCATGTGTTGCCATAGGCCTCCAGCTGGCAAATAATTGGCATTGACTCCATGATTGCAGAAGGCTGATCAATTGCTTTATTATATCTTCTTATACTATATTATACTATACTTAATAAGAAACTCAATAACCCTTACACCCAGTTTGATACAGCTTTGACCTAATTGGTCAATCAATCCAAACACCATCCAGTGTCCAATTAAGAAATCACCCTTTGGTAAACAAATTTCCATGACACATTCCACATGTGCACAACAGCAGGTGCAACAAATGGAGATAAGAATTGTTTCTCATTCTTTTCTCTCTTCTCACAGCCTTCCCTGGGAAAATGCCTGGGAAAGTCTGTGACTGCTCTCTGTGGCTAGAGAGCTGCTGCCACATTCATGAGTGGAGTGCTATCAAGAGTTAAATGTCTTGTAAACTGGAGTAGTGGTAGAGTATGCTCCTGGATCTGTGACCAGAGGTGGCATGGTCAGACCATAATTACTAGACTGTCCTGAGTCCTGGGACTGGATGACTGCTTGTAAATTGCTGTTAGGAACAGTCTTAAGTCTGTGACAGTTCCAAAATTGTACCTCGGTGTCATTTTAGAGACTATCTGTATCAAAACATTGCAGAAATTTTTCTGTCAGTATATATATACTGTGCCCAAATTGCTGCTTTTGCACCTCTGCCCATTCTTTGTTTAATTTATTGACAGAGGTGCACTAGAAGAGCCATAGGACCTGTCTGTATGGGCAGCTGCATGTAAAATCTCTGCCCTCCTTTTAGAGTCTGAAAGCCCCCACAGATGCTGTGTTAGTGTGACACTGTGACACTGCCTGGAGCAGCTTGGGTGCAGCACTGAACTAATGTGGCCACACTTCTTCAGACCTAAATAATTTTTGTCTAGTGTGAAGCTCAGACAAAGCAAGTTCAGGATCACTTGTCTTTGTTCACAGTGGGTATGTCCCTAAAGGCAGAAGAACACAGTGTAAAATGTCTGTGCCTGTGATATTATTAGGAGTGGGGATGTTTATACCTGAAGCAAGAGCACACACAGCTTAATTGATGTTTAGAGTTGCTTGGTCACACTTAGCTCTGTTCAGTGGAGTTTTTTCTGTTTGGTGCTGTTGTGACTGAGATCAGGCATTATCCTAGCACACGGCTGGGAACTGAGAGAAACGTGTAAAGCTCTGGCAGAGACTAAGTGGATGATTTGTCATCATAAGCAGAGATAATTTTTGAAAGATTTAAACTGATCACTTTATTTAAATTTCATTAAAGGACGAGAAGTTCCAAATTTAATCTCTATTCTCTTTAAGCTCCTATGACTGTTAAATGGCAATTTTTTATTACAGTCATCTACTTAACTTATTCAGGTGACTTGTTTCAAGATTGGTTGTGGATATGAATTAATTTCCTTGAAAATGAGTAAATTAAAATAAACTTTTAAAAATCATAAAAAAGAAGTACTATTTCATCTAAGGAAGAAATACATGCAAAGAACCAAAGATTTGTAATATGCTTATTCTCCCAACTTTTGTTGGAGTTAAGAAAATATCTACACATATATATGTGCTCAAGTGACTCTGCTGGATGATGTGTTGGTCTGCTGTAGGGTGTGTTCTCTACAGAAATATGAGCATTGCATTACAGAGCATGATTTTGCATTGATTGTAAAAGAGTGCCCTCCACTCAAGACCATTTCTTAGGCTCAGCACCTAAATTTCCTTAGAAGATTCTACTATGTTTCCAGGCAAGTATGAATCTGTAAAATTGAAGGGAAAGCACTCTTAGAGATTTTCTGTGTTTTCTTAGCAATTTCTTGTTTAGGATTCAAGACTAAACAGTCTGCGGTTCTCAGATTGTGCATACAAGAGGCAGTTCTGCTTTTGCTGAGCCCAGGTCATACATAGCAACAGGAAAAAGAATATTCTCTTGCTCCACATACTTCCACACAGCTTTCAAATCTAGCAGTAGTAAGAGTTTAGCCCTCATTAGGCAGGAAAAAAAAATTACAGTGGTCTAAAAACCAAGTCAGACCTTCAGAGTTAAATGACGATGTTAAAGTCAATACTCAGTTGATTAGAATAATCTGATTCACCATTTAATGAGGAAGAGAAGAAAGGCATTGGATGATTAGATGAGTTTATGCAGTATAGAATTTCTCTTTCCTGAAATACAGAGGACTGGGTAAGAAATCTGGACATTTATGCAGTGTCATGATGCCTAGCAATGACCTGACTTACCTTTAGCCAACCAAACAACACTGGATGGAACAAGTGTATTCAGAGTGCTGCTGGTTTTTAATCCCTCTTCCATTTGCCAAGACAGACTCTTCTGACTTCTCTATGTGTGTTAATTTTTGATTTTCCAACCAAAGCAAGTTTTGCTTAGCAAAATCTTCAACACTGCTAGACTTTGCTCTACCACATATCTGTGGGAGTGTTGTCACCTGCAGCCAAGGTGGAGCTTTGTGGGGGTTCAGAAGAATGCCCAAAGGCACAAGACACTATGTCCTGCTTCTCCTTTTGTCCTGTCCTAATTTCCCAAGTGTTCTTGAGGGACCAGTTACTTTAGTAGGTGGTTATGAAGAATCACAATTGTTCAGTAGATTTAAGAACCACGTACAGAATCAAAGTATTTGAATGTCCCATAAAATAAAGAATAAAAGTCTTATAAAATTATGGGCATAAAAATAACCCTAGCCTAAAGATTTTATTGTTAATTGTATGTAGAGGGTTGACCCTGGCTGAATTCCAAGCACCCACCAAAGCCTCATTAGCACTCCCCTTTTCAACTCTAAGGGAAGAGAAAATATAGAGATTCATGAATTGAGATAAGGACTGGGAGACATCACTCTCCAAATACCATCATGAGCCAAGCAGACTCAGCTTGGGGATATTATCTGAATTTATTATTACCAAAATCAGAGCAGGATAATGAGAAGTAGAATAAATATTAAAAACACCTTTCAACCCCCTCCCTCCTGCCCAAGCTCTACCTCTTCTCCTCCATGAGGGTGGCTGGGGAATGGGGGTTATGGTCAGTTCATCACACTTTGTTTCTGCTGCTAAGGGAGGGGAGTGCTTCCCATGGGAGACAGTTCTCCACAAACTTTTCCAATGCTAGTCCATCTCACAAGCACCAGTTCTCCATGAACTGCTGCAACATGGGTCATTTTTCCACAGGGTGCAGTCCTTCAGGAACAGACTGCTCCAGTGTGGATCCCCCATGGGGTCACAAGTCCTACCAGGAAACCTGCTTGAGAGTGGGCTCCTCTCTCTGTGGGTCTGCAGGTCCCTGCCATGGACCTGCTCCATCATGAGTTTCCTATGGGATCACAGCCCTCTCTAGCATCCACCTGCTCCTGCTGGGATCCTCCATGGGATGTAGATGAAGCTCCGTGCCCCTGTGGTCCTCCATGAGCTTCAGGGGAATCTCTACTCCAGTGCCTGGAGCACCTCCCGCACCTCCTTCACTGACCTTGGTGTCTGCAGGGTTATTGCTCTCACATGTTCTTACTCTGCTCTTCTCTGGACACAGTTACTTAGGCCACTAACTTTTGGTTTTTTCTTAAATATGTCATCACAGAGCTTGATCACCCTCACTGATGGGCCCAGCCTTGACCAGCAGCATGTCCATCTTTGAGCCAGATGGCCCCAGCTTTGTCAGACAAGGGGCAGCTTCTGGCTTCTTCTCACAGAAGCCACCCCGGTAACGTCCCTGGTACCAAAATCGGCTGTGCAGACCCAGCACACTGAATTACCCTGTTCTCATTGGTAAGTGTGAGCTATAGGTTATTTCTATATCTAGCAGGAAATTGAACCTCACATAAAATATATGACAATAAACTGGTGTGCTATATAAGTGCATACATATACAATTATATGTATTATATAAAATTCAAATACGAATATAATTGCTTGAAATATAATAATTACATTTAGAAGAGGTGCATTATGGCTGTGGTAAACCTTTATCCATCTTTTTCTTTTTTTCCAAATATGCAGCTGCCAACATACCTAATTAAAATTAAAGTTTTCATGAAATTGATGAAGAGTTAATGTTTTTGGAGTATTTTTAGGAGTTATTTGAGCCAATTAATGGGCTGATATTCAGCATGTGTTTATGTCCACTTATCCTTTGTGCTATTTTAAGCTTGAGAGCAATAATAAAAGAAATATAATGCCAGAGTGAAACATAAGATTAAGACTATCTTTAGAATTTATTAATGTGACAAAAAGCTCAAATTAAAAATGCTGGACAGTTTTAGAGGGAAATTCTGCATGATAATCAAGTCAATTTTAGGCAAGTACATTAATTTCTCCAATAAAAATATTCTATGACATGCTCTGTGCCCAGTGCAGAAACCCTGCCAATCCACTAAGTGGTAATTTGGGGTCAGACCAGGGAATTATATGTTCTGATACCTATTTTAAGGACTGATTATGCATCCTATATGGGATAAAATATATAATACTCCTCATGAAAAAAGCTAGAATCCAGGTCTTACCATTTGTTTTCCTCAGATGCTTGTGCTCTCAGCCCATTAAATATCAACTTATTTTTGCAAAGCAGAATTGCTGAAGCAGATGGCAGACATATTGCAAACCAGCCAGGTATATTCTCCATGTCGGTAGAAAATAAAAATTTTTATCTTCCCCAGGCTGATGAACCATGAAACCCATGAAGTATGAAGCCCTCCCTAAAGAATAAAAAATAATCCCAAATGGATGGGTTAGCCAGTGATCCACTGAATACAAGGGAGAATCTCCTCACTCTCCCTTGCCAAAGCAGAGTAGCTACGATGTCTTTTTTGAAAGATAAAACTTAGAAATCTTAGTGCAAGAAAAGAGTGTGAATACCAATCTCTTGTTGACACCTGCTTTTCTGTACAGCAGAGTTAGTTTTTGCATTCATGCCATGGTGAACATAATGAACCCTCTTCTGAAATTCCATAAACCCATTAGATTCAGCAGCTATTTCCATCTAAACATTAAGGCTGCATAAAAATGTCACCACATAGATTCACTTTATTTATTACTTATTATCTACTTCATTTATATAGCAGAGCCTGAATCTCTCTTTTACTTTACAAACATAAGCAGTTTTTTTCCTAGAACATTCTTCCTGGCCTCCAGAAAACTTTGCCAGAGGGCTGCAGTCAGCCCAACTCTGCTGCCCAGAGCCCAAGTCTCTGGCATTTCTGTTGGTACCTCTTTTCCAAGCATATATAGTGCCTTAAACTGCACCACATATTTTTAAAGGACCTAATTAGTTTTCTTTATTCCTTCTTAATATAATTTGTTTTAATGACCTGGTAGTACCTAGTAAAATCCCATACAGGAGCTGCTAGGACAAAGTGTTAATTAAGGATGTGTAGAATATCACAAAGTTCTTATAAGACCCATTTTGGTCTTTCCTTCTCTTGGTGAGAGATGCGAAGGAGAATTTCAAAATGAGGATGTGGGATTTTTCTTGTCTTATTTAATGAAAAGAACAGAAAATACTTTGCTAGCTAGAGAAAAAAAAAAAATCCTCATTAAGTCCATTAGTCAAGATTAAAGCTGGAGGCGACACATAAAACACCTGAACCACTTCTCTGCCAAGATGTTTTTATCAAGCTATCTATTGTCTGTACAGCTTAATACCCTCAGCTCTGTGCACACACCTCCTCCTAGTGATTAATTTTTAAGAGGGCACTCACTCTTTGGTTGCTAAGGGTTATGATGTAGTTTTTTTTAAGAAACAATACACTAAACATTTCAAGTAGGGTAAAGTATTTGTTGCTGCGCTAAAACTCAGACAAGAGAGAACATTTCACCACTGTTACCTTCAGACAGTTCTTTTCTCAGGCTAAAGCATTAGTTTCTCTACAGAGGGATTCCTGGAAGAGCCCAGCCCTGCAGGGTGCAGAGGTTCACTCTGCTCCAGCAGGAGGCACACAGCCCTGTAGTTGAGCTCAGGCTCTGTTGTAAGTGCCCTTCTGGCACCAGCCCCAGCAGTGCTGCTCCAGCAGCACTCCTTGGGATCTGTCCTCAAGGAAAACCCATTAGGTTTGCCATTCCCTATTCCATGTTTTCCCTGGGAAGTGAATTCATGATTCCTAGGGAGTCAGTAAAAAGGGCAAAGCCACAGACCTTCTAGTTCTGTATTCACAGGCCAACACCAAGCTCAAGGAAGCAGGAACCTCCCATAGCCACCCAACAGAATGGGAAAACTGTTTTGAAAAACCCAGTGAAGCAACATTTTATTTAATCTATGCATCCATTTATGCACGTGTGTATGTGCAAAACCACTGAATATTCTGAGTTGAGAGGGACCTACAAGGATCATCAAGTCCAACTCTGAAGCCAATGACCCATATGGGGATTGAATACACAAGCCTGGTGTTATTAGCACCCTGATCTCACCAACTGAGCTATCTATGTGTAAATAGATAGTTACACAACCCTATATTAACTCTAAATGTGCAACAATAATTTAAATTTTTACATCAACTTTTTTTTTTTTTTTTTTGTACTTGGAAGAGCAGCTAATCTATGGCTCCTCATCCACCACTGAGAAGTAATTTGTTATCTGTTGTGGGGAGGGAAAGATAAACACCTATAACAGATTTATAATAGGTTTTTTTTGCAATGACACCAATTATGACTAAGCTATAAGCTGAGGTGGCACAACAAATTGTTCCAGTACACAGGTACAGTGCTCCAGAGATCTCTGCTTTGTCTGCTCCATTGCGACATACTAAAATGAAAAGTAACCTGTCCCTCACATGGATCTCTTGGCAAGCACGATGATGAATTATTGTTGCAGCCCTGTAGTGCTTGAATTCTAGTTATTGTCTGTACACACTTATCTGGTACATGCACATTTAACTTGTGATTTTTATTCCTTTTATTTGTTGTAGGAGAGCATGAAGTGAAAAAGATTCTGTTTCCCCATTTGCAGTGAGAAAAAAGTGTATCTAACCTACACCATCATGATAAAGCACACCCTTCAAATCTCTTTCTTCCTATTTTAAAAAACAAAAATCTTCAAAATAAGCCAGGCCTTTTTCAGAATCACTTTCAGGTCTTACATTCTTGGCAACATCAGCTCTCTGTCTTGTAGATATTGGAGGGCAGTGAGAAACTTGGTTTTGACTTTCGATTCAGTAGTCTGAATTTTATTGTATTGCTGTCTCTTGTACTATGTAAAGTTTCATGTATAAATTTATATTAGGTTCTAGTTAAAATCCAGTAATAAGTAATGTATTTATACTGATTGCTTTAAATATCTCAAAGCATTCAGAATTTATAGTAATATTTATATAAATTCTGTTATGTTCAAAATGAATATGTCAGCTTTGTCCATCCATAGTGAATGGTCATGAATTTCTTTTCAGGAATACAGTTTTTATTTGGAACATGGTAAGAAATCTTTGAAGTCTCCAGCCCATGGCTACTTGGAAAGAAATTGCATAGTTCCTGGGAGGTAGGATGGGACCATGAATAGATGCTTTATTCTTGTGCTGCAATAGTTCTATTTATGACATGCAGTTGGGAGAGCATGGAGTAAGAAGACGTGGTGGTAGAGACAAGAAGGGGTCTATGGCTTATTGTTGTGGTAGAGAAATATCTAAGCATAACAGAAAATTTGTAAAGCTTCTCCTCAGTTACCAAGATAACTGGATGTCTAGCTTTCCTCCCATACATTATATTTTACAACTTAGTCACAGCGTAACTGCTTAGAGACATCTTGCTAACAAAGATATTAACTGCAATAAATATTTCTTGAATTCACCTCTTTCAAGATCTAGGTTTTAGTCTATCATGTCAACTTTGGTTACTCCAAAGTACTTGGGGCGCTCCAAATTGCAAAGGAATTGATGACAGGCAAACATTGACTCACCGAGTTCCCCCATAGCAGACTGAATATTGGTCCCATCTCACTCCTGGTCTGCCACTGAGAGCCAGGGCTGCCAGATATATAAATGCTTGTCTATACATGAGCCACAAATATTTATCTATCCAGAGCTGGGCACAAATTTATACTGACTTCATGTAATAATGAAAAGAGAAGAAGAAAAAGTAGACATTACTCACACAGCAATATTCATACATTTTTGGCTTCTTCAGGGTTGGTGCAGTCTCCCCTTAGGCACCGTGGGTAGGGCTGGGACAAAAACGTGAGGGTCCTTGAATGCATCCAGAGGAGGGTAACAAAGCACGTGAAAGGTGTGGAAGGAATGTAAGGAGCAGCTGAGGGCTCTGGGCTTGTCCAGTCTGGAGAAATGGAGGCTGAGGGACGATCTCATTGCTCTCTAAAACTTCCCGAGGACAGCAGGTGCAGAGGGAGGAGCTGAGCTCCTCTCCCTGGCATCCAGGGACTGGACATATGGGACTGGTTGTAAACCATACCAGGGAAGGTTTAGACTGGACATTAGGCAGCTTTTCTTTACTGAGAGGGCACCAGAAGGCTTGCTAGAGAGGTGGCCAATGCCACAAGCCTGTCAATATTCAGGAGGAATTTGGATCATACCCTCAAGGACACACTTTAACTTTTGGTCATTCCTGAAGTGCCCAGGCAGTTGGACTGGATGATTGTTTTAGGTCCTTTACAACCAAAATAGTCTATTCTATTTGGGTTTTTTTTCCTGAAGAGAAATGTAATGAATACAAGGAATCACAGTATGGACATTGGAAAAGATCTTTCAGTGACAAATGATAAATATAATTCCGAATGAGAAAAATGATTTGTTTGTATACAGAGTTGAGTCTAAATCAATTAGATAGACCAAGAATAACTTTTATTTTGAGACAAGATACAGTAGGAATGCTAAACAGAGTAATTGCCCATATTCCTGTAAGGCAGAATTTATGAGTGTTGCTGCTTATGGCTATTGAGTGAAAATGGATATGGAGGGTCAGACTGATCTCCTGTAACTTTATTTCCCTGAATTTAGATCTCTGCTCTGTTAGTCATTTGCACTACTTCTGTTTTCAGATTGTTAGAGAAGAAATAATGCAGGGCATCTGAATGCAACTCCCATGGCCTGACGTGTATATGACCCTGAGTAAGCTCAGGGATATAGACAGAATTCTTCCACAGATAATGCCTCCTTTTAGACTATATGACAGCAGGTGAAAATAATCTACTTAATCTTAAATTTCATTTAAAATGAAGCTGAATTCCATTCTGACATACTGTCAAGAAAAACTTTGTATGTTTCAAGAATGTCTTATTCTTCAGATCTCTTTCAGAGAGTTGTCAAGACATGTAGAGATGTCAGAGAATTTAGTGATGTAATGACATCTTTCAAGGGACAAAAAAATGTACATTTTTAGTTTGGGTTCATGAGCTAATTGGTACAAAGTCTTGCTATCCTGAGGAAAAAAAAAATCTAAACCAAAACAAAGGCTATGGACCAGTTCCACCTACATTACCTTACCATGGATAAAAGCAGGAGTTATTTTGGCTTCTCAGAGTTTGATGAGATCTGGAAATAGTCCCTACATGACCAGAATTTGTGTAAATTAAAATACTTGAGAATTGAGAGTTTTAGATGCTTTTCAATCTATATTTCTCAACTACACTGATATATACACACACATTTCTTTTGTTAATGCAGCTGCACACTTCATGGTGTTAAATTTATAGATTTTGCAGATATTATTGCCGCTGGAATGAGAATTAGGCTTTTTCCCCATTCTCACATAAAAATTTCATTTATGGTGCAAATGAGTGAAATTTAAGTTGCTAAAAATGATCTAAATAACTGATATCTCTGATCCAAATCTAGCTTATTAAGTATAAGGCTAACACAGCTATAGTACTAATGCAGACGTTTAGCAATGAGAAGTAATATTCTTGATTCCAAGGTGCCTGTTGGAACTCCATGTGGGCTTTAAATGAAACACTGAAATCACGTAGTAATGCCATGGAAAATTTACCAGTGTTCCCTCTTGTAGTATCCTTGTGGGTTTCAGTGAGACTGCTCACTCAGTCACCTAAATTCAATCATGAATGGAGGGACTTAATTATCCATTTGATTAAGATTTTCACATCATAAGCCTGGGGGACTGTCAATTTGCTTATCAAGAAAAGTAATCATAACTAAGAAATTACACTATTTTAATAAGTAAATTAATAATTTGGAAGTTGTGGTTCAGCTTTGGAAATGAACTGAATTAATTAATTTCTTCATCATCACTAGTTGATGATAATTCATGCCAATTCTTTGCATTTGAAAAAGGAACGTATGGTTTCAGGTTCTAGAAAGTTTGATTCAGCAAAATACATGATTTACAGTCAGAAATTGTCATGGCAAACATAACTAAGTTATATTTGTTTCATTGCCACTGGCTATGACTTTCAATTTCAGTTTAAATTCTCTCCCTATAGAGAGCACTATATGTCTGGTACTGAAAAAAAAAATCCATATTAAAAAACTAATGACCCTTAAGGTTCATATAGCCAAGAAAAACTAACAACATTGATAAAAACCTAAAAATGATGATAAAAAACTAACATTAACAAAAACAAAAATAAATAGTATTGGAGAAAATATTTGTTTTTTATGTCAAAGACTGCCCTGAATATGGTCTGGGGATTTTCCCAGGTACAGTTCATTTTCATTTGCTTCTGTTCTTTGTTACAGTAAACATGTTAAAATACACGGATCTCTGACATTATCAGGATGAATTATAACAGGAAGAGTGTCAGTCTTCTTGAACAGCTGGACATCCATAGTCTTGCTCTGTAAGGGGCAGGAATTAGGAGGAAAGAGGTCCATCATCTTCTCTAACTAACATCCAGTGAGAAAATAATTGTTCATCACATTAAAATCAGAGGGGATGAGAGAGGACAGAGCTTTTAAAGTTATTTAATTATCACAATGTCTTAAAGGATAATTTCATATACATGTTTATTTTTGTAGGCCAATTTAGGCAATTAGCCATGGTTTTTAAAATATCAGAATATCAGCATAACATTTAATACACAGTAATCAGTCATTAAAATGCAACAGAAGCAAGTAGACCTGGACAGATGAGATCTTCCAATGCCATATCCAAGAGAAGACTAAAACTCCAGACTTTTTAAATTGCCTTGACACTGTGTAATTCAGTGTTGACATAACTTTGAGAATGTAGCTACTGCTCTGTAAATGTTTAGTCTATTGCATAACAAACATCTTTGCACACACCGAGCTTCAATTTAAAGATTCTCAAAACAAGCAACTGTTATTTATAGCAGAATTTAAGCTGGCTCTAAATTCAGCTCAGTACCAGAACATCCCATAGATCCCTGCACCACTGAAGCCAAATTTGTCCTTTCCTCTAAAGTAGTCCTTAAAGTTGAAAATATTTGCAATAGAGGGGAATTTTTTGTTTGCATTTTTTTTGATTGGCAAATCTTGCATGCTCCAGAAAACCAGACAGGAAAAAAAATCTAGGAATATTGGAAGAACTGGATCAGCGCTATGCCACCAGCTCTAAACTGAAAACAGTTATACATTCAAATTTAATTTTTCTAAAACAGAGCATTTTGGCTTTAAGTTTTTAAATTTCTTTTTTTTTTTTTTTAGATTTATTAGGTGTTATTCAGAGAAAAGAGGTGATTAAAAAATTCCTCTCAGCCCCCACCTCCCCCACCCATAACTTGATTCAATGATTAAGGTAGATAATTTCCTAATTTCAAATTATTTAGTAAAAGCCACAAATCCTTTAAAAAAACCTTTCTGATATAATTTCCTCTACTCCAGCAAATAAAATAAATCTAGCAGTTCATCTGTCCTATTTCATAAATATGTTAATAAGGACTACAGCTAAGCTGGATCTCAATGATGGAATTGCAGCATGATGCTGAATATCTGTGCTGGTTTTTGCTGGGATAGTGCTAAATTTTTTTCACAGGAATTTGTATGGGCTTATGTTTGGGATCTGTGGTGAAAACAGTGATGATTTCACAGGAATATTTTATTTATTCATTTCTGGACAGTGCTTAAACAGCATCAATATATTTTCTGCTCCTCAAACTGATCCACCATCAAGGAGGTTGGGGGTGTGCAAAAAGCTGGGAGGAAAAGAATCTTAATTAATTTTGAGTAAACATGATCATAAAGATAGATACAAAATCTAAATCTATTGTTTCATGGATATGTAGCTTAGAATAATTACTCCTCAAGGTTATTTTTTATAGGTTCAGCTAAAGGAACTGTACTGAAAGAGATAAGGTAACAGAATATACCTACTTAAAATTGACTAATTTTTAAGAAAAGAAAGATCACTCTAAGTATGGCTATGAACACCAGCTGCAGCTATTTAAATTTTTTTTGTCAAAATTCATGAAGAAATTTGAGTCTAAAGACTCAGGTTGGAGACTATTATTTCCTGCTATTCTGTACTGTGAATACTCCATGCAGGCTACCTCTTTATTGAGGTCTGAGTGCTACCTGGAGATGAAAAGGAAACATTTTACTTATATACATTTAGATAAGAAGGGAAATAAATTCAAACTTTCCTCAGCGGAAAAAATGGAAATACAGGGAATCTGTCTTGCCTCCTGACTATCAAAAATACTGGAAAAAAAGTCCTAGGAAACCAATATGAATGCTAAATATAACCTTCATTAATTATCCAGTAGTTCTCTTTTCCAGTAATAAGTTATACAGCATTATCCCAGAGTTAGCAAAATAGCATTTTCCATACTCCATTGTGGGGAAATTTTCAGGTAAAAGCAGTTTACCTTATTTGCAGTTCCTGTGTTTTGTAACTTTCCAAGTGAATGTCAGTGATCTGCCAATCAAATCTTTGCTGAAACACTTGGAAAAGCAAAAACTCTAATGGCAATGTCCTTCACCACTTCATAGGGAAATGTCAGCTTAGCAGACAAGAGATCTTGTAGTCATTATTCCACATGTCATTCAAGAAAAAAAAAAAAGAAAAAGAATGGATAAAGTAAAGTATTTCAATGCCATTGCATGTATTTATGTTTGTTGGCTTTGACTTTCTGT
Source organism: Taeniopygia guttata (assembly GCF_048771995.1). NCBI lineage: Eukaryota > Metazoa > Chordata > Aves > Passeriformes > Estrildidae > Taeniopygia > Taeniopygia guttata. The sequence continues at coordinate 12,833,396 of NC_133027.1, read as the reverse complement.
CATACTTCAAGGTTTTATGGCATACTTGTCCTCCATGCAGTGCTTTATCTATGAGGTGAAGAATAGTATTCCATTATTGCAGCAAGAGGAGGGAAAGGACAGGGAACTGATCTGCTTAAGGCTATTTCTCACATCACAAGAAGTGAGGAGAAGTGTCCCTATTTTTTCCCAAACACTGACCTTTTACCAGTCTTTCCCTCTGTAAAACATGACTCACTGTGTTGTTCTACTCCATCACTCAATTGATCCTTCTGAAGTCAATTGTGAGACTCCTATTGCATGCAGGAGAAAGATAAACCACAAAAACCCCCAAACAAATAACCTACCAAAACCAACCAAACAATAAGTCAAACAACAAAAACTCTAGGAAACCCCCAGATTCTTCATATCTTTCTTAAGTTGCTACCTGGCTTCGTCTTTGAATTTTCTTAGCTTTTCCTTTTTTTGAAGTTCATGAGACTTTTAAAAATAAACAATTTTTTTTCTTCACAACAGTATACTGAATAAAATTGCTAACTATAGCTTAATTTTACACTGAAGAATTCCTGTAGAATTCTGATTATTTGCATATGATCTAACAAGAAAACAGATAACTGAAGTACAACTCACCAGTCCTAACCACTGAAACATAATTTTTAATAAATTTCACTTCAGTTAGCTGAGCTATTTTTAAATACAAATTTAGAACTTTCATGATGACTACTGGATTTTAAAATTATTATTATTTATTTACTGTTTAAATGTCTGGAAGACATCCAGAAACAGTCAGAAATCTTGGGACCATAGGTTGAAACTACTAACTTCACTTCATGACATTCTTGACTCATGACCTTCCCCAAAATAAAAACATTTTTTCAAGTCTTTTCTGTGATGCAGACTGCCTTAGATGGCACTGAAAATATACAAAAATGGTAGATTGTATTTACACTGGTAAATAAAAATACTCTTCTTGGTAATGCTCAATGTTATGTCAAAGGCTCATTATTCCTAACTGCAGTTAGGAAGGTTCAGATTTGATATCAGAAGAAGATTTTCTGCTGAGAGGACTGTGAAGTCCAAGAAAAGTTTTCCCAGAGAGTCTATGGTGTCTTAATTCTTGGAAGATTTTCAAGATTTAACTAAGAAGAGTCATAGCTGACCTGATCTAGTGCGGAATGGTTCTGCCTCAAATGGAAGGCTGAGTTATATGACCTCTATTTCTACAATTCCATTCCAAATTATTTATTTTATAGCTATTTATGTTTGATTTCTTTATTTCCTTTAAAATGTCTGAATGTCTTTGTTCTATAAAGAAGCAATAATTGGGCACCTGCAGTTCAGAGTCCTACACATGTGCCAAATTAGTGTTCCTCAAAAAGTGAGCAATTGACTCAGTATTCTTAAAAGAATATTGAAGAATTTCCCTAAAAATATGAACCTTAAATACTCAGAAATAACAGAGTTTAATTTGGGAAGCAAATCTACTTACAATCTGCATTATAGTTCTTGCTGATTTCACTGAAGGCATGCAGGTCACCGAATTTGCTCTCTGAGCACACTGTGGAAGTATATTTAGTAATTAGCTGAAAATGGAGCTGCGCTGTCTGATGAATCACTGATGGACTGTGGGACACATAACAAAAGCTTTCCAGTGCAGCAGGGTTTGCAGAAATGAGTGACCTACCTATGTGTGCAGCACTCAACCAGCCAGCCAGGGTTAGACTGAAGCTTTGCTAGTCCCAAAGGCATAAAAAAAGTCATCCATTTCTTTTAAGAGGTAACTGTATTTTTTGATCTTTACATATGTTGAAACTGTAATTTTGGCAACGCAGAAGTAGCATATAATAATTTAAATTTTCATGTGACTTTTTTTTTTTGCGTTTTATCAGATCCCACTGATGGCCTAATTGTACTCATCCAGATTCTATCGGCAATGCCTCTTAATTAACTCAGTCTACAACTTGTTCCCATAAAACTCTATCAGGCAGGGTTATTTATGGGAACGTGGCTAAATAGTAATGTTTACTGGTCGCTGGCACTGCAATTACTTTTCAAAATGTCCTTGATACAGATTTGATTGATACTGGCAAGCACCTGGTAAGCCATTCCTACTCAGCAGACATAAATAGCAGTTTAATTTAAGATACCTAAGTCACACTGCATAACATTTAACAAACCAAAACAAACTCTTTCAGTCCAGGCCAAATACTGACTTAAAACAGTGCAGCATCTAACTTTTAGTTTCCTTTCTTGCAGTGACAAAAATTACAAACTTGCCTGCAGAATGAGAACTGAATTGCAGTTCAGCTCATCACACAATGCGAAAACTGACAATATGAAAGGCCAGGAAACACCTGCCAGCTGTAGATGAACACTGGGAACAAGAATGTGTCTGCACTTCTGTCCATCCACATGCCCTGAGGTAAAAAAAAAAACAACTGAGACTGTTAGCAACATTATGAAAAATTAAATTCTCTATTGGCAAAATAAATTCTCAGATATTGCCTACTTAGTGAAAGTTTATGACTACAGTTGTATAGATGATGTTGACATGAAACTCTCATTTAATTATATTATGCCATATTTGCATCAACACAAGTGTCAAAGAATTCAAAATTTCTTTTTTAAAGAAGTCACTGAAGACTGAAACAGAGAGAAATGGAGGCTTTCATGCACAAAAACCCCTTGTTTGTGTTTTCTAACAGCAAACTGAGTCTCAGGGCCATGTGAAATCAATTGATCTCTATATTGCAATACATTTAACCATGATGTTTCTGCTTCTACTGTGTGCTTAATATCAAACAATCTCATTTACTTTAACTGCAGATAGGGAAAAAAAAAATACCTGTGCAGAAATTAAGGGTTGGTGCTGAAGGACAGAAACCTCAGCTAGACTACAAATGTGGAGATTCAGTCTTGTCCACTGAGTTAAGGTAAAATTTTAAAGAGAATTTTCCAAGCTTTGTGCTTCCCTTTGGGTCTCCAGTGAAAGTCTTGATGTCTCTGTGTCCTTGGGCTTTGGGTCTTTATCTGCTCATTATTGAACAAAGAGTAGCTTTAACTAACTGTGTTTAGGAGCAGCTCTAGAAGTGCTGCTCAGACACTCATCTTCCATGGTAGTTACACAGCTGAACATGCTTACCTAAGCATTGAGTACTTTACCACTAAACAGGAATTGTGTGATTAGGAGGATCTGGGAAATTTTTTGTATTTTTTTTAATTGTCTCTTCCCATGCTGGTAATTCTGGGCAGATGTCTTTGAAGTTACTCTCCTGTCAAGATGATGCAGAAGGTCTGGGCTTCCCTGCCCTTCCACCCCTCCAGCCCCTCCTTCTCTCTTCTCTATTATTTATTTTGTATTTGTCTAATGTAGACAAGATCCATTGTTTCTATAATCTCTATTTCTGCCTCTACAATAGGCCTATTGCTAATTGCTGAGATATCGGTTAGTCCTGGTACCATCAGTCATATGGTACAAAACTGCTTTGCAAGGTCAAAGTCAACTCTGGTAGTGCTGAAAAACGTTTTCTTTTTTTTTACTTCTAAATTTAGGCAGATAGAAAAGTTGTAAAGAGCAGTTATGCACTTGAGTTCCCTAAGCATTACTTCAGATACTGCATTTGCTTTTATCTTCTGACCCAAGCGACCTAACGAGGCTGGTCCAAGAAAGCCTGGGGGACAATTCCCTGTGTGCAAGGCAGAGCTGGCAGGTCAGGGCAGTGCCCAGGGACTCAGTGCTCTACTGCTGCCTGACCCACAGCAGCTCTGAATTCAGCAGCCTTTAGGCTCCATGCAGTCCTTAACCCTACACCATTTTGACTTTCTAAATAAACAAAGGCTTTTATTCTTTATAAAGCTAATGCCAACTGCTCAGTCACCTGGCTGAGCCCCTTTTTCTATATCTTTAGATTAGTCAATGCTTTATATGACACTTTATCAAAAACTTCTTGTGATAATGGGAAGCTAAAAGTGAGCAGGCAAATTAATAGAGAAGTAATTACACAGATATATCTGGGAATAATAATTTTTACTATAGGCAGAGAGTTGCCCCTAAGGGTCTTCTTTTTATTCACATTTGATAACTTTTTCTCATCCTGATACTTGAATTTAATACAGGACTTCCAGGACAAATTTAGGCAGAAAAATCTTTTAAAAAGGATATCAGAACAGGCTTTGTTTTCAAAGTGGAAAGGTCTTACTTTAACAAACTCACAAAGTAAATGTGTAAAAAAAATTTCTTAATAAAGAGCTATTTTTAAGGAGCCTAATAGAATAGTAAAAATGGCTTAATAAAACTGCTCAGACAGATTCGACATTTATGGGGATTTTCTGTAGAGTGACATAAAAATAACTAAACTAAGATCATAAACAAAATACATTTGCACCTTTTTGCACGTGCAACCTTATCATGTGAAAGAACACATAAAAATAGATGTTCTCCTTTGATTTAAAAAAAAGAAATTACATACTAATTTCTTCCACAGACCTAGTGCTTAAATCCAAACCAGGGAAACAAAATAGTATATTAATGTATAAAATATATCTTTAAATGTTCTCAGCATTCATCACACATATTTTAAGATGTGAGAAGTGTGAGGTTTATGGTGTTGACGTGATATCTGGATGTTCAGACTATCTGGGACCTGTTCAGCCTCATTACATTTGCCTTTCCATCTGCAAAGACCCCAGAGTGCTTTCTAAAATGTGAAGCTGATGCAGCTTCCACCCATTCACCAAGGGACCCCTCCCAGCCTTGAGAGCTGAACTGCAGCCCTCTTGGAGGGATTCCAGGGTGGAAAAGTAACACAATGGACAAGAGGCTATTTGGAAAGGGAAAATGGCCAATGGCATTGGGGCACCACTTTCAGGGCTAAAAGATCTCAGATGTCTCAGTAGAGCACAACAGACCTTGGTATGCTGAAGCAAGACCAGCACTAAAACCAGTCCTGTGCTCTACATGTCTGCAAGATAAACCTGGCAGAAACTGATCATTAATTTTTTCATGCCTGTGAGGAACACTCCAATTTTGCCATGATGCAACTTGCATCAGGGTGCATCATTCAGCAAAGCCTTAAGGCCTTATCATACCAAAACTACCTGTAAAGTCACCACGTAATGTGCTGAATGGAAATGAACCATCCCAACATCTTAAAGGGTTCCCTTTTAACCTTCTGTCCGCAATAAAATTTACCATGAAAGATGTTTTATGCAGTTCCTAACTAGGTCAGCTATTTCTGGTTTTAAGTCTATGTGTTTGGATCTATATTTACCTTTGGCTTTATATAAGACAATCAAAAATTTTAGTACTGGAACTGCTTTTTCATTTTTTAAATATAATTTTTTTCATTTAAACTATCATGACAGATATAGTCACATTCCTAAGAATCCCATGACCCAGAATATGGTGTACTTTATATTACAGAATATGTAACTCTCCTAAATAAGAAATTTTAAAAATATCTACTAATAATTTTATTGAACACATCATAAGTAATAGGTTACAGCCAAATATGCTTTACATATATTTAAACGTCTCCCAAAATAGATAAACATTGAATTGCCCGATACCAAAATGCATCTCTGCATGATCTAAATAATAAAAAATTACAAATGTTTCATATATAATTCCTCAACTGACAAATTTTTATTACCTTTTCCTTAATTATTTAAAATACAAAAAAAATTTCATGAATTTTCATATAAATCTGTTGACAACTTTGAACCACAATTGAAATTTCTTAGCTGAGAAACTGGCTCATTTGGACCAAGTATGACTTCAGTTTTTTAATTTCTTCATTCTCTTCAAATATTTGTGCAAACCAGTGAATTGCAGGCAGATATTATATATTTTGCTTTGGAATTTATAGTAGCATGCTTGCAGGAATTGAGACTAGACAGTCTGATAAGATTTGGCGATAGATTTCATACTCATGCAATTATGTGTAAAAGAGGGAACAGTCACAAAGAATAACCATGGGAATCCCATCTGGTTTAACAAGACAAAGTGCATGGTGCTGCCCTGGGCTAAGGGCAAGAAAGATGAAGAGAGACTTTTCACAAGGGCATGTAATGACAGGACAAGGGGGAATGGAAGAGGGTAGGTTTTAGATTTTGGGAAAAAAAATTCTTAACTGTGAAGGTGGTCTGGCACTGGACCAGAGAAGCTGTGGCTGCCCTGTCCTTGGGAGTGTTCAAGGCCAGGCTGGATGGAGCTCTGAGCAGCTGGGTCTAGTGGAAGGTGTCCCTGCCCATGGCAGGGGACTGGAACTGGATGGTCTTTAATGTCCCTTCCAACCCAAACTGTGCTATGATTCTATCAATGTTCACAAGGCAACACAAGTAGAGCTCAAGTTCTACAATTCATTGATTAACTGACAATCAAAGGAAATTTATAATAAAGAACATTTTTTTTCAGTACAGAGCTATCTCAAATACTTGACAATATGATCAGAGGAATTGTTCTTCCAGTATGCTGCTTTTAGCATGGGATTATATATTACATAAAATTTTAAGTAGCATGACATTGATGTGAGCAAAATTATGTATTTCTTGAAGTTCTTAAATTATTTAGTGTTATTTAGTAGATAGAATAAACTTTTCCCAGACAGCAGGATTTATTGCTCATTCTAAATGACTGTAACTAACTGTGACCTTCATTTATTGCAGGAAACTTCAGTAGGATTATTATTGTTACTAGAGGAGATATCTGAGTTCCCACAGCTCTTGGGTGTAGCTCCCTGGTTTTTGCAGTGATTTACTGTGGGAAGACAAGAGTGTGTCCCATTTATAGAAGGTGGGAAGTTCCCAGAGATATTTTGACTGGTCTTTTTGAACTCAAAATGAGTGTTAAGCAAAGCCACATTCAGATATTAAGCTGCTATTGAATATGAATTGAACCATTTCATAAATTCACTGAATGCAGAGAAAGACTCATACAAGTGTAAATTAGAATTGTCATTCACATATCTATGACTTCATTAGCATCAGCTCTTTGTGAAAATTTTTTATCATCATTAAAGGCAGAGCTTTTCTCTATTATTCTTGAATTAACTCTCGAGTAAAAAGATGTGTTAGTGAAGATCAATATGTTTGCCAGGAAGATGTTGCTGTTTCTTGAGACTATTCTAGAAGCAAAACATTTTGCTGTTATCTGCATTTGGCCTGTTGTTACTCAGGAGCAACTTTTCAAATGTCTTTCAAAATTCCCTCTGATCACATACCACCGTGTGAGGAGGTAATATAGCACAACAACAATACTTTTGCCTTTATTTAGTTATCCACTCCAAAATTTTTCAAGAGATTGAAATTTAAAAAGTGGAAAAATGTTCACATCAAGTCATAGGAAAAATCACAACTCTTTGCATTAGTGTTATGATACAGATCTCAAAAGCAAGGTAACAGTGAAGGGAAAACAATAAAAAAAAATAGAATATAAAGGTAAGAGTTTCTTTTTGATCAATATTCATTTTTTAATGAGTTGATGTAATTTGTTCCTGTGATTAATTTTTGATTAATTCTTTAGAAAAGCTTTTTCTTAACAGCAACAAAAAAGGTGATATGGTGGATACTTTCTGCAAGACATTCTTCATCCTCTAAGAGGTCAAAAATCTATTATTTAAAATGCTGCTAATCAAGAAAGCCAGAGAACACACCTCCCTATCATTTTCAGTGCTTAGCAGAACTCTCTGGAGTGCCAAGGGATCTATCTTCGCCTGGCATCCAAAATATGAAAGTCAGAATTAAAAGACAAGATGTGGGTCATTTTAGAATGGGCCTGAGTACAAAAAAGGTAGATTGCCATATAAAATGAAGGGAAATGAAGGACACTGGTTTGTTATTTGATATAATCTTTTCCATCCATAGTGGCATTTTGAAGACTGAGGCTGCTTATCCTGGGTTTAGTTGTGAAGATTGCACATTGAAAGGGAAAAATGCACACAGATTGATTGAAAAATGCATACAGCTCCACAGATCTTGTTTGGTTTGCTCTTTTCTTCATATTTAATGATTTCTGTTATTGTCTGATCATAACTGAAGGCTTACTAATAGTTAAAATAGTTAAAATATATGAAATATACTGCAATAAAGCTTCCTAAAACTGGCACTACCTATGTATCAGCCTCATATTTAATCTACTCCAGTGGAACAACAGCTTGACAATGTGGAAAAATTCTCAAAAATAGCCTATTATGGATATTTTAAATCTGCTAATTCAATACAGCCATGAAATCTTGAACATTATAATAAATTATATTGATACACAACAGGATGTTGTTTGCCCTTTGAAGTCACATGCTGGTTGTAGAATTCTCGCATTTAAGAGTTTATCATTAGTATGTTTAACATGTGCATTATTATCACACTGATTTTAAAAAGCCCTTTAAAGCAAATTGTAGATGTATTCATTCCTTAATTACCCCACTTTCTCAGTCCTCTGTGGGTAGCTGTGACCAGAGCTGTATTTGTGCTGACAGAAGACTTTGTCCCTCAGCTGTCAATATTCTTGTTTTGTGAGGTTCTTGTGCTGAAAGATGAAGGGCTGGAGCTTGAGCATAAAGGTTGCTTTGGTTTCCTCCCCAGTTTTATACCAAGTTTATTTCCCTGCATGCAGACCCCAGTCCCTGTGAACAAAGCTGGAATTTCGAGGTTCTGATGAAAGCTTCCTGTGAGAAGACAAGTTAAGTGTGGAATTCATCACATTGCAGGAATGCAGACAGGTAAATTTCTGTGCAGCTGAACTTTGGGTTAATTCTTATTCAAAGTAATTATTTTTTATATTTTCAGTTTTCAATACTAATTTGTACAGTATGTGAGTACAAGGTGGTATTTTGTTTTGCTTTGAGTTTTAGGTTAGGAGGGGGCTTTGGGGTATTGTTTTAGAAGTTTTTTTTCTTGTTTGTTTGTTTTAATTAATATAAATATTGGTTCTGATTTTATCTTTTTGTGTTCAACCGTTTCCAGAATAGCTCTGTCTTGCTTCTCTTTCATATTACTGTAGGAGTTATTAAAATACCATATTTTTATTACTGCTGAAGTCACACAGGTTGAAGCACATTGAATTTTTTGATATCTATCGGTTCCTTTGAGAGTGTGACTCTTCCTCTAACTTTTATATTCATCCTGAAGTCTAGAAAACAGAAGACCACGGGATGATCCTGATTTTTTCCAAAACATGATGATTTATTTTTATTATAATTTGTATTACATTTTGTTTTCTTGCCCTATATATTTAACTATTTATATATTTAGTTTTATGTTTTCTTTTACTAATCAAATTGATACAAATTGATAAAAATTATCAAATTGATACATGACTCAAATTATCAATTTTCTTCCTTCTACAAAAGAATAGGATAACATTTCAGGATATTTCTGGGTGCCTTTTAAGTGTGCCCCTTACACTAGGATTGAATAATACTGCATTTCTGCCAGCTGTCAATCTTTCTTTAGCAGTAGGCAAGAAATTCTGCAAGTCACCATTGATCTGTGTTATAGAATGCAATGTGCATTTGAAATTTATGTTCAGCTTTTTCTAATGCCAAGGACACCATGATGAATTATTGTGGCAATACAAATTTTCTAATATATCTTACCCAGCATATGTCCCCTCACTGAAATTCAGTATTGGCCAGAGTGTAAATAGCCAGTGCAATGTTGTTTTCAGACAGACTTGTTTTTCTTGAATTTAGGGGATAACTTTTCTGAGTTGAAACATTTTCTGGTACAAAAATATAGTCTCCATTCAAGAAAAGTCTCCAAAAAAGTGAAAAAAAAATGTGACTGGACAGAAAAAATGTCGTGTGGCAGATGGCCCAAGAGGATGCATTGTATGGAATAACTACCTTTAAGTGTAGAGGTTTTAACTATACCCAAAGAACTGTCATAAGGGTAGTGATAAATACACAGAAATATTCTGTATCTACCTGATTTCCCTTATTTTCTGTTTTATGATTAGTAGTTGTGACTTTTGAAAATATTAACTGTAGGTACAGGAGGTGGAAAAAAAAAAGAGGATGTGTAGTAAATATTGTTCAAGTTAAAAGATTACATTTTAAGATAATTAGGTTTTTCACATTAATATGTGGTGTGGGGGGTTGATAATATCTTGGCATAAAGAACTCATTCTGTTCTGGAATATTTCTGAGCTCTGTTAGGAAGAGAAAGTATGAAACAGAATTATTGATGATACTTCATAGTTATCTTTGTTGGATAGTTTGTCTTGCTAAACTTTATTTTCAGATTTTGAAGAGAAATTGGGCTGGGGTGAGGAAAAAGCTTTTAAAATTTGGACAGCCCTGAGTAATAGTGTTAAAAGATTATTTTTTTTCCCTATGAGGCCAGAGTTTAGCAGCACAAAACAAAAATACATTAAAAGAGACCTCCATGAGTGCCAAAAAATGCCTTTGCAAATAAAATCCATGAAAGCCTCTGATATTTTGGTGAACTTAAAGACACACCACATAACATATATTAACATATGACACCTTCTCTTATATTCAGGGAGTTAGCAGCGTCACCAGGCTTCCATGGAAAGTGACTGAACAGGAGAATTTCCATCTGCCTCAAGTTAATGGAAGACAATTAGTGCTAATTAAATTTTACCTGACCCATGGCTTCCTATGGATTTGGTCACGGGCAGATGTCTGAACTCCAAAACTTTGGGATACCAAAACCAAGGCCTGTTTGCAAGGAGAACAGGGGTTAAGGGGAAGAATTACATGAGTTCAAAATATTTTTGCCCAATCTTATTTTTGACAAATCAACTGCCAAACACCATGGGGAGAAATCTGTAATTTAATCTTTTGCTGAAGATTTACTAAAGTTTTACTATACTAAAGATTTACTGAAGTTCTGCTAAAGACTAAAGGACACATAAGATCAGGCAATACATGATTTTAATAATAATAATAATAATAATAATAATAATAATAATAATAATAATAATAATAATGATGATGATGATGATGATGATGATGATGTTAATAATATTTTCCATAGAGTTCTTTCCTGAAAAGTTAGTCTGTTCTGTTTATTATCTAAGAAAAACACTTTTTTGCTTTACAATTCATTTATCCAAATTCCTAAATGGTAAAAAGATGAAGCAAAATTGTTCTGCAGATGTCAACATATGTTAAAAAGCTTTTGCATACTTTTAACTTCATGTTTTTAGTCCATTACTCAGCCAGGATGCCATTCCTGGGCACAAAATACAGTTTAGAAGAAAATAAAAATCACTTTGAGTTTTGCATCACTGGTGGAAAGGATACAAATTGATAAGGTGATTGCAATCCTTTAATCATTTAATGATTTTCGTAATTTCACTGCGAAGTAGGTGGCAGTTTTCATCCAGCTTCAAGCATTCTTTGTCCATTAAATGAGATAGAGAAATTCCCAGGACTACAAATGAACTACTTTTACATGATTTACAGACGTTTGACTTGTCTTGTATTAAATAAAATGATCAAAAATGACCTACCATTCTGGTTCAGTTTAAAAAAAAAATCATTATCATGCTTTCAACTAAAAGAAAAAAAATGTAAAAATGGGATTCATAACTTCTGAGTAGTTTCAACTAAAAAATATTTAGAAGAGTAAAGAACATTTGTCACTGGCATTTTAAAAGCTATTTTATGCCTTTTAAATTTAAAAGGCAATTTTGTTCTCTTCTGAAAGAGTAGTATTTTTTTTAGGAGGGCTGTAATTCAGCTCAAATGAAACTAATGATTTTTACTTTATTGCTTTTGTTGTCCCTTCCCTTCCCTTCCCTTCCCTTCCCTTCCCTTCCCTTCCCTTCCCTTCCCTTCCCTTCCCTTCCCTTCCCTTCCCTTCCCTTCCCTTCCCTTCCCTTCCCTTCCCTTCCCTTCCCTTCCCTTCCCTTCCCTTCCCTTCCCTTCCCTTCCCTTCCCTTCCCTTCCCTTCCCTTCCCTTCCCTTCCCTTCCCTTCCCTTCCCTTCCCTTCCCTTCCCTTCCCTTCCCTTCCCTTCCCTTCCCTTCCCTTCCCTTCCCTTCCCTTCCCTTCCCTTCCCTTCCCTTCCCTTCCCTTCCCTTCCCTTCCCTTCCCTTCGTCTGCTAGAGCAAAGCCATAAATCTCAGTGGAAGACCTCCCCCATGAACGGTATCAAAGAGTCCCACCGGGTCAGCTTTCCTTGGAGCGCACAGCAATTTATCTCAGCCCTGCAGTGTCAGGAAAGCAATGGCAGGAGGGGGAGGCTCAGTCTGTCAGCAGAGTCTCTCCTGAACTGTCCACCCACGGTGACCTCCTGGCCCTGCGGAAGCGATGGCGGAGCTCCCAGAAACCTTCTCCGCGCTGGGGAAGCGTTTGACAATCGTTCCCTTTGTTGTTCGCACATTTCACGCGTTTAAAGTCATGGAGCCTTATCTGTCCCAGGGCAGGCTCAGGACCAGCACATTCATTAGAGCTGGAACTCGTCCCTGCACTGAAATTGCACTTCATTATGATTAAATGAGGGCAGCTCCCCTCTCATTGATTCAATTTAATGAAATTTCAGCAAGTGTAACTTGCTCTTCTATACGGTAAAGGTGGAAGACACACTAGAATAGAGACCTTTCTTCTGATTTTGCATCTACCTTTTGTTTGACAGGCAGGGAATGGAACTGAAACTGATTTTTTGTTAATAAACAGTATCTTTCAGCAAAGTATTTATACTGATAGGAAAGTGTGATGGCCAGGCTTGATTAAAAGACAGGAACAATTGGGCACATACCTAGCTAGTTTTTAAGCTTGGAAGGCTAAATTGCAAGCTGTGTCTAATGTATTAGCAAATAACTCCTTTTAATAATTGTATTATGTGACTGGGACCTTTTCAAGGCACAGTCAATCCTTTTCTCTCCCAATGACTGGATGGAAAACATGCTTCACAAATGGTGGGAATTTTTAAAGTCTACAGAAATTGTAAATTCAGTGGTCTGAATTCTCTGCAGTGTTTTGGCTGCCCATAGTCACACAGTGCTGTGTGTAAGTTTCTGCCTTCCCAGGGGAGGAGGGGCAAGAGAAAAGCTGAAATTCAATGGAAGTTCAGTACCAATGGAAAGAATTAATCACAGTGCAGACAGCCTGTGACACCCCCTTTGTCCCAAGAACAAATCTCCTGTGGTCCATATAGTTGCAGTCAGATGAGTTTTGGAATAACATAAGACTTAATGTCACGGAGCCAAAAAGGCAAAAGAAAATGTTTTTTATTTTTAGCAAAACAAAGAGAATATCCATAACTGCTACAGGTACGGAAAGAAACAATCTTAGAAATCCTGTGAGCCTGTTCAGGCATACTCTTGGGACTAGCTGACCTTAATAAGCAAAAATTTTATAAATGAAATTTCATTTGCAGTAAATGGAAGCATCTGATTAGGTGGAATCCTGGCATTATTCAGATTATTAGGAAATATGTCATGAGTGGTGCTTTCAGGAATTTTCTTTACCCAGTAATAAATGCATTAAGGTAATCACAGAAAGAAGTATCTGTTTTGTCAAACATGCCTTTTAAATTATGTTTGTCTCAAGAAACATTTTAATTGAAAGTGAATAATAGAAAATATTAAAAAATTCAGACAAAGATCAACTTTTAAATAAAGAGTTTTGTAATATTCAGCTCATAGCTCTGAAATACTGACCCAAAGAGGGGTAAATTAGGATTTTTGGTGGTGACTGGGAGAAGTGGTGACCTTGCTCTTAAATAAACCAAGGCAGATGGTTAAGATGATCCTTGGTCACTTTGAAATCCTAGAGGTACAGTTCTGCCAGTTTATTTCCAGGAACACTGATATGTTCTTATATGTTTCTCTGTAACAGCTAAAAACTAAACTTAGGACTAGAAATCAGAAGGAGATATCTCAAGATTTTAATTACGCCATCAAAGTCAACCATTGCCAAACATTTTATGCTGATTGACTGCCTACATGATTAATTGCTTTAGCTTTCTACCTGCAAAATGAAAACTTCTGAAAAGAACTAATTCACGTTTACTATGTAAACATGGGTAATGTCATAAACCATTTATGGAGCAGTTGAGATTAGACACATCTGCAATAAATGCTAAACTAACAGATTAAAAACTGGATTTTCTATTTTTGTTTAATACAAGACAAATTTCAGGATTATCTAAGGTATGTCTTGCTTCATTCATTGATATTACGACATTTGGTACCTTTCTATTGAGTTATTGTGCGTTGTCAAATGTATGTGCAAATTTAACTAGTGTTCGAAAAAGAAAAACCAATAGAACTCCACATCTGAATAACTAGTTCAAGTTTTCCCTTTATTATGCTCAATTTTTGTGAATCACTCAGTTGTCAAAAAGATCAATATCTACATACAAAACCAACAACAGCAGAAACAGGATGCTATGACTCACATTGCTATGAAATCTTTGACAGGAGAAGGAGTAAATCATAAATATGATTAATGGTATGACCTCAGTTTTAACCTTGAGTGTCAAACTGATGCTTATTTCCCATTCATTCTATTGAAAGTCAAAAGCAAAGTACAGAAGATACATCAAAAAAGACATTTTAAAAACATATCAAATAGCTGTTTTAAGCTGTGTGTTGTGCCAAAACACTGAACTGCATTATAGCTAGGAAAGGGGAAATCCACTTTTTTTATTGCAGGAAAATTACCATAGAAGAAGTACAGATGGAGACAGTCACCAGTCATCTTGTCTTTTTACAATTTTAAAATTATTTTTTCATCTAATATTTGCATATATGTATCTTTTTATACAAATGTGGATACACAGCTGTAATTAATACATGTTGTTCTGTAGTTTCTTACAAAAACCATATACATACCTCATTAAAAGTGAAGTTAATGTCAATTTTAAGGGACTGAACCTGTGACAATTTGCATATTCTCAAATAGTCAAAGTTTATTGTTATTACTTAAAAATTAGAATAGCTTGTTATGAGAATACCTGTTCCAATAAAGATGCAATGAAATAGAGCGATGTGCACAAGAAAATAATTTTAAACAACATGGCTGATGTAAATTAGAATTTTTTTTCAGAAAAAGAAAAAAAAATATATAGCTGATAGTCAAGGTTCACACTCACTGTGCAAGTTCTGTCTGCATTCATTCTTCTCTTAGGCTACTAAGGGATGAAGATCACTTAATGACTTTTGTAGAGCAAGCAATTATAGTGTTAAAATGGACCACATATAAGAATTTAATCCAAATCTGTAGAAGCAAGAATTCCAGGAATATCCAGAAGTCTCATGACCAGTCCCAGTGACTTTTGCCAGTATTTGCTCATGAATAATTGAAGAAATTCCCTAGGTATATTTGTAAGACAAAAGAAAACAAGGCAATACCAGATCAGATTTTTGTTGTATGATGTATTTATAATAGGAATTGCTCCCTTAAAATTCAGTGTTTGCTCAGTTCTTTTTAGATAGTTTGAGTAAATATTTTTTCCTTTCAGAAAATATAAAATCAATTTTAATTGTTTAAGTGACTGTTCAGGAAATGAACATGCACTTCTTTATTTCAAGGGGCATACAATTTAATGCTGGCTAAGATTTTCTTAATATTGGCTGGGTGACAGAGAAACATGCTGCAAAACAGAACAGACTTGGTAGATATGCTAAGTTTTTGACCCATACCTTGAAAGGAATAAAACAAAAAATGAAAAAGTAGTGCTGAGTGATCCTAGCTTTGTTCTTAGAATGATGCCCATCTTATCACAGTTTTTAAATGATACCATACAATGAAATCAAGGTCATGGTGAGTTATTGTTAAGCATTAATTCAATCCTTAGCACTTTAAATTCATCTATATTTATCTTGTTCTATAACTACTAGTTTTACCTAACTGTCTTTAGTGCGTTCTATAGCTACCCCTTGAGATATACATTAGTTGAAAATTTATCCATATATCAAGGAAAAAAATATACAGTGGGGACAAATATAGTAATTTTTTTATATCCCATCATGAGAAAGGAGAAGAAAAATATTAATGAAGACCTTTAATGAAATCTTCCTAAACAAGCTACCAACATGGGAGCCCATTTGATTGCATGCTACAGAGAGTAGCCAAAAATATGCATATTTGGTTAGTAGTTATACTTTGTGTTGACCACAGAAATACATATTATCTAAGAAGAGCATCTGGTGGGGAGTAATGGATGCACTCAGAGATTAGTGAACCAAAACACTGTACAGGTGCTCTGATTCTTGAGAAGAATTCTGCAGTGATTTCGCAGTAAAAAACACCTTTAAGAAAAAGGTATTCTGAAAACAGAATATAGTATTTTTTTTAATTGATGAAGTTATAATCACTTGTTTTTAAGTCTAAATTAATGATTTGAAATATAATAAAAAGGTATAATAAATATAATAAAATAGTTTGAAATATAATAAAAAAATAAGAAATGCAATCATGCTTTCAAGGTTTTTTTAGAAACTGTTTATTATATTGCTTCATTACTTGAAGAAAATTCTCTTAAATTCTGAACACTTTCTGTGGCCAAAAGAACAGCATCATTTTTTCTCTGTGAAACTAAACTAAAACTAATTCAATTCATATTAAAAAGCAAAGTCTATGAAACTAAGTAATTGGATGAAAAATCAGGGGCTGATGAGTGATGAATCCCTCCTTTCATCAGTGCCAATTCTGTGACTTGGAAACTCTGCTCTTTCAATATTGTGATTTTATTGGAATGTTCAGTTTGGTAATGAGGTTTTTGAATATTGCTTCATATATTGACTGTAAATACAAAATAGATATTTAGCATAAGTTAGCTACTTTCTGCTATCTTTGAGTTATATCTGAATATCTGAATTTTTAAAAACTACAGCTTTAGTATCTGAGAGTACTAACTTCAAATGGTATTAGCTCCTCGATAAATTCATTTTTCATGCATCCATGAGAAAAACCTCTCTAACTAATGGGCAGTTAATGTCAAAGGCTTCCAACAAAGCTTAGATTATTTCACAGATACTTTAATAAATAAGATTTATTTACTTTTATTTTTGTGTAGCCTTGCTGTGATTATTTTTATGCTTCCTTCACCACTTCTAAGTTTTTCACAAGAAAGCATGTCATTTAAATTCCAAGAGATAAAATGCAATTAGAGAACAGAATTAATCAGAAACTGTGTGCTTCTGTGTCAAAATGGATTGTTGCCTCCCTGGTTTTCATGCTTGGGTTTCTTATTTGGCTTTTGGATTCTGTTTAGTTTATTTTTCTTCCCTGCTTGGAGATTTATTTTGTCTGTTAGACATTATGTTTTATCTCTATTACAGAATTTCTGGATTTTTCATAGGCATAGACTGCAGAAAATTGAATATTTATTTGCTTGAATAAAAAGATAGCAATTGGTTATTTCCATCAGAAAGTTTGCAATGTTTTTTTGAACTAACATGCAACTGTGAATGTAATATTGCCCCCTCTCTCTGTGATGGACAGATGGCAGTCTATTTTTCTATCTACCATACCCTGAATATCTCAAGGGAGTCCTTAGATCAGATAAATTAGGCAGTTATCTGAAGGTCCTGATAAATTGCCGAATTTCTGTGGCAGACACCATGATGAACACTTCTCTAATAACACCCAAATTCTGAGGCTCATCACTGTGGGAACTAACCATTTTACCTCCTGAGTTATTTGAGTGTTTGGCTGTTCAAAAATTCAAATCCCAAGAGACAGATATTAACCCAGCATAATTTGCTTCCTTGGAAGTCAGAAGATGCATCGGTTTGTGTCTAAGTAGATGTTCACTGAATATTGCTGAAAATTTAGTGGAGGGTCTCTTTTGATGGATTTGAGCCCTACAGTTGTTTTTTCTGTCATTTGAACTGAAACCTAGGGCCAAGCATCTGGTTGCATTTGTGTACCCCATCCTCATAGGAGAGAAATTTCCTGCCATTTTAATTAGAACTTATAGAGGTCATAAACACTGACCTTTAAAGGATGCTTGGCATTGTAAGAACACTGCTGTGTGTTTTTTATTTAAATAAGAACCGTGGTCCTCACTCCATTGTAAACAATTTCTAGTGAAGTTAGAGCTTGTAATTCCAAAACTCCCCAGAACTTGGAAACTTGGAATGGATAAGATGGAAAAATATCTACCACCCCTGATGGAAATTAAGAATCACTCCACTCAGCTCCCCTCTGTCACCCACCAAGCCAGTGGCATGGGGATGAGAATCAAAAATAAAACATATAGGTTGAGATAAGACCAATTTAATAATTGAGAGCAATGAAAAATACAATAATGTTTAATAATAATAAAATGAGAAAAGGAAAAAGCACCGGACAAGAAAGTGATGTGCAATGCAATTGTTCACCATCTGCTGACCGACGCCAAACCCTCCTTCCCAAGCTGAGATCCATCACCCTCCTGGGTAATTCCCCCATCTATAAACCAGGCATGGGGCTCTGTGGTGTGGAATATCCCTTTGCTCAGTTTGGTTCGCCTGTCCTGGCTATGCTCCCTCCCAGTTTCTTTTGTGCACCTCCTTACTGGCAGGGCATGAGACACAAAAAAAGAAAAACAATTCTTGCCTTGTGATGAGCACAGCTTAGGAACACCCAGAACATCATTGTGCTGTCCACACCATTCTCATCGCCAACCCAAAAGCACAGCACTGAGAAGCTACTGAGAAGAAGTAGCTCTATCCCAGCTGCAACCAGGACAATCTCAAGGAAGTTAACTAATGAACTTTTTCCAATAGATGCCTTTTCCATTAAAACAATGCAAGGAATAGAAATGCCACATTTCACATCTGAACTGTTTATCCAGCAGATGACTATCATCATCATGTGAAAGGTTTTATTCAAAACTCACCTAAATGTCCATCTTCTTTGAGATTATTTTTCACATAGCAAAGCATCAAAGAAAAATATGGTAATTCCTTTTCTATACAGAACGTGTGCATTTTACTCCTACCTAAATCTCCCATTTGTTTTCTGCCTTTTCTAATATACACAGTAGTTCATGTAAAAAAGTTGATTATTGCCAACTGACAATCAGACTGTGATGCACAAATCCACACATGGGTTCTGTCTTAGGCCATCTCCCTTGTATTTCCCAGGACTATTTTCCAATACAAAGGAAAATCATGTCACTGGTTTATTTAATATGATTTTTTCTTTGCAAATCAACTTTATTACTTTCTTCTAGGTTACTTTTACTATATTGTTTATTTTTACTGTATTTTTCAGGACAAGAAGTTATACTGAATTATTGCTAACCTCCTTGCTTATACTTCTAAAATCAAGCACTGAATTCACTATTTTCTAGGATTCCAAAACCAAATTTATTGACTAGGAACTTCTAAAACAACTATTAAAATCCCAGAGATCTGCTTATTTTGTTTTGTTATTGCTTACACAGTTTAACCAGGGACAGAATGAAACCAGAGTTGTCAGAGCATGGACTATGGTGGGATTTCAGAAGATGTAAATGGTTGAGATAATACCCAAAAAAGAAGTGTAGCATCCTGCTTAGATTTTCTTCTCTCAGTTCTTTAACATAGTAAAAGACCGGTAAAATCTTGTATTTCTCCATGAAGTCTGTAGATGTTCTAAGATTCTTATTTTAAAGTCAGTTTTCAGGCTGACATTGCAGTGGAAGATAAAAGTATATCTTTCATATGGGGAAAGTGTTATAAAGAAGGCTCTCTCTTTCCAGAACTTCATAATCAATGTTGGTATTTTAAGAGTTTCTTAAGATTATTATACATAATGGAATTTTTTAACAATACATTAGATTAGATCTGGTATTGCAAAAGATATGTATAAAGCAGATGCAATAATGAGAGCAAAATAGGAGGAAGGAAGCACATTACTAGCCTTATAAACAAAACTATGTCATATTGCGTTAACCACAGAATTCTCTTCCTAGGCTACTAGAGAATACTACCTATTCCAATAATGTGTATAATGGAAAGTGGAAAGAAATTTGATGTGTAGCTTATATTTGCCATTAGCCTTTTTCATTTTACCATGGTAAGCTTTTTATGGTGCCTTATTCTTGGCCAGGACTTCAGGTTGTTGCTTAAATCAGTTAGAAATAATACAAGTTATTTTATTTTTTCATTGTGTGGTCATTTATTGTTCAATTTGGACCAGAATAGGCTGATATTATTTCCTGTCTATATTTAAAGAGAGATTTTTGACAGTTCATCTTTATTAAGCAATTACACACAGACCTGACAGGTGCAGATCTTCCATTAAAATTCCACTGGGCATTGAAATTGGGATTTTCCAGACACAAAAGCAAGCTTGGTAGCATGCACAGCATAATGAAATTGAGTGACCTTTGTATTTGCCTTCTCTAGGTGGGGTGCACCTGGGATTTACATGGTTGAGCAAATGCTGCTGTGGAGGCACTTTTGCTGTTCCAGCATTGACTCTGGAGCAGCGAAAACTGCAAGATGGTTTCTGTTCCTTCCTTCAAATTCTGCTGAAACTCCTCTTGCCAGCTGGGTCCTGCACCATACTGACTCCTAATTGCTTAATAGAAACATAAAATCATAGAGTGGTTTGGGTTGGAAGGGATCTTAAAATCATCCAGTCCCAGTCCCGGTGCCATGGCCAGGGACACCTTCCGCCAGACTCAGAGCCCCATCCAGCCTGGTTTGGACAATTCCAGGGATGGGGCAGCCACAGCTTCTCTGGGCAATCTGTGCCTCAACACCCTCAAGTTCTTCCTGCAATCTAAAATTTAAAGCCATTATCTGAAGCCAAAATCTGAAGTTTAAAGCCATTATCCTTTGTGTTATCTCTACATGTGAAAAGTCCGTCTTCTGTCCTTGTAGACTCCCTTCAGGCACTGAAATGACCTCTTCACATGCTGCAACAGTTCATTAAATAATTGGAAGACCTTATTTTTTCATTCTGAAGTTTTTGGAGTCTTTTAGGTATTTTTTTTCTTTTTGTTAGTGTTGCGTATCAGCTGCCATCAGGCCTAGATTTGACAAGAGCCAGTGCCATTCACTGTGGCAATATATAATTGCAGGATGGCCAGGAAAAGACATGAAAAATACAACAAACTGTGAAGTAATAACAACAAAATAGCCCAAAGATTGAATTTACAGCGATCATAAGAATACAATTTAGGGAAAGCAGTACTTTTGACAATCAATTAACTTCTGTCTAAACTTCGGGTCTCTAAAGGCTGGTCTGATCCCTGCCTTTCTCCATAGGAATTTCTTCAGATTTGAATTTATTCTGCGGTTCATTTCACTGGGTTTACAGTGTTTTATATGGAAAAAAACCCCAAACTTCTCTTTAAATAAGGGAAGATAGGGAAATTTGAAGAGCAAGGGATCTGAAAAGGGAGTTTGGTATAGTGTATGGTACAGTTGTAAGCAAATTATTTCTTCAACTGTGTTGGATCTATGAGCATTAAAAATTCTCACATGAGATTTGTTATTCTGTGCCGACAAAGATGAAGTCCTTGAAGTCCTTGATTCTGCTAGGATCCCACTGGACCAATCACAATACAAATATATGAAAGAAGACAGCTCTTGCCCTCACATAACTGATATAATCATGTGAGCTGATGCAACCATCCTGCAGCATTTAGACACCTATTTTAGCTGAGCTGCAGTCTCAAGATGCAATCCAATTAGATCACTTTGTGAACCCTGTGTTGTCCTTTCAGCCAGCATTTGCTCAGCCATGGTTACCTCCCAACTTTCTGATCTGACTGACCAGAGTCACTGCTTTCTAATGTGTATCCAATAGATATGGCTGCACTGTCTTCCTACACATATTCCCTTCAATTTGCTTAGATGGAAATACATTTGGATTAATTGGACCCAATTTACCGAATAATCCATTCGCACTGTCTGGTTGTCTTTTGTCAGTACTTCACTCTTTCATCAGCCTTCTTTTATTTATGATTTATGGTTTTGTGATTATTTGCTGAACATACAGAACAACCCCCAAGTCAGGAGTAGTCTTTCTAGGATCCCAAAGGAAACAATCTGCTTTGCAAATTCTTTTCATTAATATAATCTCTTATAGATCTCTTTTTTATTTTTCAATGTGTTCACTGGAGACTTAATTCACATTAAACTATATTTAATAAATTGTGGATGAGTCATCCCATAAAAGATTTGATAGCAAGAAATATTACTTCCTCTTGATTAATTTTTGCTACATTTTATACTTCTCCATCGTGAAGAGGCATGGTCCAAAATGAATGAAGCTGTAGAGGTTGCAGCTCTGAGGACCTGTCACAGACAGTGCATGAATTCCAGTGAGTTTTCTTAATGACATTTTTAATGCACACTGAAACCCCAGTAATGTTCAGTGTACTGTGGGCACAGTAGGTGTGCAGGAGGAACTGCACAGGCCCAGGAATTCTCTAGTAACACCAGTAAGGAATCCAGTTTGTGCACAGCTGTGAGATGAAAATCATAAAATGAGGCTGGATGCTGATTTGCTTCAAAGATTTAATCCTGACTTTATCAAGAAAGCTAACATAGATATTCCTTTCTTAACAACACTAGCAAAATCAACTGGAAATGTCTATTTGATGCCATAGTCTCTATGAAATCCTGCCAGCTATCAGTCATTAATTCTTCATAGACTGAATACATTTTCCATATTCCTCATGTTTGATGTCAGGTTTATAACTAGCCAGGTCATGGTGCTTAGCACTTTCAAATTAACTGCAGAACACCTAAGCATGTGAAGTCATTGTTATAATCTACAAAATCGTGGGGATTATCAAAATTAAACATTAGTCTAGAGATTCCCAGTCAATCTCAGTTAGAACTTTTGCATATAATGTACATTAAGTATGATAAGTTAAAGATAGTTTATATATGGCAGATGATGTTTCATATGTTACTAATATTCTGGAAAATTTTATAAGCATTACAAATTTAGTAACAACCTTTTTCTATCTAATTCTTTATTCCTCTAAAACAGAAAAAGGGCTCATTTTCCCCTTTTAATAACCCAAGAAGATTTACCAATTTGTCTAATAAAATGTTGTACGTATTAGAAAATTTTATTCTTCTTCAGTTCTTTCTCCATTCTACTTTAGACACTACATTGTGAATTCCTCTGGATTTTTCGCTGATGTCTTCATCTTGTCTTTATATAATTTATTCGGAATGTCTCTTACCAAGTCTTTTTTATGTAACTAAACATATTATATGCAAAAGCATTTCTAATTTTAATTTTTATTTACTTTCAGCAGGATGTTTGCATTTTATATATATTTACTTTATTTTGGGAACTTTGACATTTTTTTCCTCTCTTAATGAAATTCCCTCAAAAAGTCCCACTTTTACATGCCTATTCTTTCCCTTTTGTTAAATTTTACTTGTAATACTCATTGGCTTTTAAAGTTCTTTGATGAGGGGGTTAATGAAATATTGGGATTACCTCTGTTTCCAAAAAAATCTAGTAATACATTTTTTATGAACTTTTCTTTTGTATTTCTACTGTCTGTCAAATAGAAACTGGGCAACAACTCTTAGCCAGTTTGAAGATATATTTTAAAAAGGATGCCTGACCTGGACTGGATTAAAGCTGCTGGTTTAGGGCTAACAGATAAATAGATAATAGGTGCTGCCTACCTGGTAACCCCAGGACTGGTTCTCTGTCTGTTCAGTTTACAGCTTTCAGTAGCAAAGGAACCAGTTGGAGAAGAGTGGAAATAGACACTGCATACATTTTACACCAGGTTTACTGCATGTACATTTAGATGATTTTTAATCTTCATAATTACTATAAGAGCCCTTTTGTAAGCACATTAATGTTTACTGAATATATATCCATGTCTTGAGCACAACTTTGCGATCACCCGACTCTTCTGCAGAATCTGGACTCTGAACTTGGTACACAGATAAAAACAAAATAGACAAAGCTTCATATTTTTGGGTTAAGTCCATATCTTGTTAATGTCTTCTGATCTGTCAGTTTTGGGAGACCTGTAACTGCCTGGGTACACCAGGCAGTGTAAAACCCCAGAGATTTTACTTTGTTCATGACATGACTCCTTGTGACTGGAATATTTGTAAAGGCAAACTTGACTGCAGAGACATTTGGACAGGTTTTGATTTTCATCATTTTTCCAGACAGTTCATTTCTTGTCTTGCTGGTGTCACCTGTGTGAATCATCTCATCACAGTGAAGAATAAAGCCCAGAATAGGTATTTATGCTATGCCTACAGTGATAGGTATACACAAGGGGAAATTCAGCCCATGTTTTTGTGTTCACCTTCCCTTTCCAGGATGTGTTCACTTTAAGCATTCATCAGTACCTGGACAGCTGTTAGGTGTTTAGGCAGAAAACCCAAACAAAATCAAACAAAAAATCCTCACCCAGAAAGCCACAAGACCCTCAAAGAGCTAAAGCTCAGTCTACTGACTTTTGGCTAGTTCAGATGTCTCCTGGGACAAGATAGCTGTCCCAGAATGAATAATAAATTCACCACATCACAAATTCTTGTGTTTAAAGAAATTATGAAATGAGCATTTAATAAATCAAATCTTCAAATTTAATGCACAATTATAAACATCTCAAGAAGAAAGCTCCAAAGTCATTACTTGGCAGATTCAAGGATCAAGGATAGGTGCAATTTGGCCTAAAAAGCCCTTGGCTGGTAAAATGAGCAAGAAAGTAAACAAATACGCTGGTCTTGGCTTTGGGAGTTATAGGCACATTTTAAATAGAATTGCCTCTAAACACAGCTGCAGAACTGAATCTCTGATGCAATAAAGCTGTCTGGTTTATGGCAGGCATACATCAGCACCGCTCTGATGGCTCAGTCCTTTAGAATCACAGAATGACAATAACTTCTATTGCAAATAAATCATCGCTATCACTCAGCACGTTTAGAAAAATTGTAGTTCATCTGGTCTAAGTTTTGCTTGGGAAATATAAAGCTGTTGGAGTTTGAGAGTGTGCAGAATTAATGGAGAAAAAGGTTGAAGATTTTATCTATTTCCTCCATCAATGTGTTTATTTCACTCAAGGGACTTAACCACATGCATTTGGAAAATTAAAGTCAGAAAACTGACACTTTAATAATTTTCTCCTCCCACACCCAGATTCATCAACAAAGCAATGAACTGTATGTGTAAAAGCTTTTTAAATGGAGTAAAAAAACCAAACAAACAAACAAAAACAAAACTAAACAAAACCAAACAAAACCCAAAACAAACAAACAAACAAACAAACAAACAAAAAACCCCAGAAAAACCTCTGAAAAGTTTAGGCAAGATCTTTTCTATTGGTGTTCAAATCCAAACAATCACACTCTAAGAGTTGTAAATATGACATTTTTAAGGCATGTTTTCATGTTTTTTTAAACTACATTTATATTTTTGCACATATAAAAAGGAATACTTGGCCATGCAATTTTGTTTGAAATGTCTATGTTCACAGTTATTCCTTGAAACAATTAAAGTGAAGATTACAGAACTGTCTCTATGTCTAAGTGCAAAACTGCATGTGGACTCATATTGTCCTCTTCATTCTCTATTAATGTGTACCTTCCCACAGTAAAAACATGAAAAGAACTGAAATGTGTGATGTGTTTATAAATATTTCCTTGTATATGCATGTGCTTGTACATGTACATGCACTTATACATCAAGTTTGTCCCATGTCAGCTTGCTGACACATAAGAACATGCAGGTATGTGTCATTTTTCAGTAGAAATGTAATGTGTTCTGCATATTAAAACAAATATAGAGTTTTTAATTTGATCAAAAGGGCATTCTGTATGATACACAAGGAAAGTTTAAGCTGAATTAGATGACTGGAAAGACTTCTGTCCCTCATCTCAAAGTACTTGATGTCCAAGATGAATTGAATCAAAATTTGAGAGACCCTTGTTTGAGATGTTTTCCTTGAAAACATGCCTATGCCCATTAGAATTTTTTTTTAATATTATGAGAGTTCTTAAAACTGATATTAAAATAACAAAAATTAATTGAAGGATGGTCAGTAAGGCTAATTTTTCTTTAAAGTCCAAAGTTGGGACTAGATTGTCTGTTACACATTGCTCAAATTTCTTTATGTTAAACATTTGTTACTTTCAGTTTTTAGCCAAAATCATGTGGTTCTCAGCCTGATATAGTTTAGAGCCGACTGGGAGGTCAGCATGAGTCTGTTCACAAGTTCTCAGGAACAGCCAGGAAACAGTTTTGGTCAGCGTTCCACCCACTGAAAGCTGTCACACCCAAGCAGTACTCACAGCTGGATAAGTGCAGCTGAGCTCCAGATTATTGCACTCTGCTTCCCTGAGAAGCTGGGATGAGGTGAAAGAACCAGCTTGGTTCATACTGTCAGCATGTTCTAGTTGTATGCATGTTTCCAGCAGTTCTGGAAAAATGACTTGATCAGCTAAAGCTATTTAAAACTAGAATCCACAAAAATTATCACTATATTTCTGTTGTGATTCTAGTTGCAAATTAGCTCTTGTTTCCCAAAAAAAGATGATTAGAGTTTTACAAGAATCAAATTCTCAGAAGTTTCACTGAGTGGTGAATAAACCCAGCAAAAAGTAAAGGCGTTTTCCCTTATAGCTGCAGCATCTTAGTCACCCTTGATTACTGCAAAAGTAGATTTTTCTGGCTTAGGTTCCTGGAGGCAGTGAGCCCGGTCCTGCCATCCCAGAAAACCCTGACTCTGCAGGTCAGGCTCCAGCTGCTGGGCTTTTCCCCACTGCCACCGCTGCGGGCTGAGTGTGTCAGGCAGGGGGATCCTGAGCAAAGCACAAGCCATGCACCAGCACCTGAACAAATCAAACACAGCTCATGTAGTCAGGCAAGAAGGATACAGACATGTTATGCAGTTATGGGTCCCTTTTGATGTGTAAGGTCATAAAAAAGCATCAGTGGATGTTTTGTTTGCTGATTCAGCACTCTTGTTTCTCAATTCGATTACATTGCACATCTTTTTATGCTCAATTCTAGAAAGACAATCCTGAGCCTGCAAGCAGCAAAGATGAACAATTAATCTAGTTTTAGATACTGATAAGTAGATGAACATTTGTCCTTGTTACCATATATCTCCCCCTCATCATACTAGGTCTCATCCTCTTCTCTTCTTTTCACATGTGTCTTTTACTAAATTATGGCATCAGTCTCTACTGCTAGGGATAATTGTTTTCCTGGCAGTTATTTTAAAAATCTTCCCCATGAAAAGAATAATATACAAGCTGTGAGTTCAAAGGGGAAAAATGCCCTCTCTGGATATTTTGATGAGGCATGATGGTATGAAGTGGGTTTTGCCAAATGAAGTTACCCAGAGCCCATCTAACATGGCCAATTCCAGGGATGGGGCATCCATAGCCTCACTGGGAAAACAGTTCCAGATCCGCACTGTCCTCTGAGCAGGATTGTGTTTCCGTCTGGCAATATTTTGTCTCACTTCATCTGATGATTGTCACTAAATGTCCACATTAAAAAAGAGAAATGCTTTCCTTGATATTTTAACAGAAATAGCAAAGAGTTTGTGATTATGTGTTGTTCAGATAAATATGAAAGGAAAAATTTAGTTTTGGTGGATTTTGCCTGATAAAGTTTAATACTGGATAAGGATGTGAACAATACATTAGTGTTCATTGTACAAGGAAAAAGTTATTAAAGCACCATTTTTTTTTGTATGCTCTCCACTCAAAGTCTTCCAAAAAGACATAAATATATGAAAACTAACAGACTCCATTGGGTGCCACCTACACATACACACAAAACCATTTCAGGTTGTTTAACAGCATTAAAAAGTCAGGTTTTAAAAAGCCAATTTTCTGGTTAAATCTATGTATGTATCCATGCCTTAAAGGCTTTTAGTAGTTTATATCTGTATGCATTTCTTCACAGTTGTGTTCACCTCAAGGAATAGCTCAGCATTACTGAGACTCCATCTTCTGAAACCAGGGCTGAGATCTGGTGCATTACTTAGAAGAATCTTCAATGAATGATCAGCATTTGCAAAATAACAATAAGGAAATGAGATTGTTGCTTTCCAGACTGGTCTTTTGATTGGATCTCATGCCTTCAGAAAAGTGGCTGTAGTGCCATCTGCTGTTCTCCTAATGGGCAAAATGCTGACTTTTCTGATAGGAACTGGTTATCCCAGTGCAGGAAATAAATATTGCTAAAGCTCAAGAGAACTAAAGCTAAGGCAGCTAAGAAAGCTAAATAGAATTCTGTGATGGTGTAGAATAAAAGTAGGAAGGATTAGGAGAGTCAAAAATGTGGTCTTTTTCTTGGTAACGAGAGTACCAACAGGAAAATCACAGCAGGATCTTAAAACTGATATTCACACTGAACACAACTATTTATGCAATCCTGGTCACTTTAGGCCTCTCTTGAGGGTGTATACATTTCTGAAATTCCTCCATTTCCTCAAGTTCCATGTTGAGATGTGCTGATTTGGCTGGGATAGTTAATTTTCTCCCTACTAGCTAGTATGAGGCTTTCATTTTTTTGTGATTTGCGCTGAAAACCAAATTGATAACACAGAGATGAATTCATTATCAGTGAGCAGCACTCGGAGTTAAAGCCTTTTCTGCTCCTGATCCTACCAGCGAGGAGGCTGGGGGTGCACAAGAAATATAGGCTGGGATACCTCTGGGACAGCTGACCCCAACTGACCTAAGGGATATCCTAGACCCTGTAGTGTCATGCTCAGCACATAGAGCTGGGGAAGAAGAGGATGCAAGGATGGGATGTTTGGAGAGATGGTGTTTGTCTTCCCAAGCCACCGTCACACATGATGGAGCCCTGTGTTCCTGGGGATGGCTGAACACCTGGCCATGTGAAATGGTGAATCAATTCCTTGTTTTGCTTTGCTTGCATGTGCAGCTTTTGTCTTACTTGTTAAATTGTCTGTATCTCAACAAATGAGTTTTCTCACTTTTGCCCTCACAATTTCCTCCCCCATCCCTCCATGGGGAATTAAACAAGCAGCTTCAGGAGGCTGAGTTGACAGCTGGGGTTAAACCACATTAAACACAAGAAGGATAAAACCCCACAGAGTAGTTTTGGAGTATTATGGAAAAGTCCTGGTGAAAGAAAGGATCATGAGCATAGACAGTTTGAGGGAAGACCTCAAAGAACCAGAACAGAGTGAGAACAATGCAATGTGCTTACTTTTCCACTACTAGATATCAATATTGCAGTTTAGTTGTAAGTCTCACTGTTCTGTTGTCTTGGGTGAGGCTTGAAGTCCTCATTTTGGAGATGAATATCTGATGGAGACCTGATTTTAGGGTGGACAGGGAGAGACCTCAGGCTAGAAGGCAGTATTACCACGGGAGCAAATGGAATAGAGGAATCTGGCCTAGGCTATTTGCAACTAATTGGAGAGTTGGATGATTGTTTTGACCATTTTTAGGACATAGGACAAACTTGAGCTCTCACCCTTTTGTGGTATTTCATGAAGATACCACATCATCACTGCCAGAGTAGCAATTGTATAATGTAGATGGGAGATGACTATGCCTATAGAAGGAACCTCTTTCTAAAATGTGCATTTTTTTTGTCCAAGATATTCTCTACTTGTTTATTAATTATATATATATTTAGGAGTTTCTATTGGTGTATATTTACTGGATTTTAATGGTCTTGTCAGGGTTATGAAAGCTTTGGCTGGGGGCCTTGATAAATTATTTTCTTGCTATTGCTGGCTTAGTCTAGCTTAGGAAGATGAATTTAATCATGATGGTGACATCTGGCAATTTTGTAAAATAGAGCCCATTAGAAGTAACTTCTTTTTAAAATCTGACTGTTCATTAAGTATGAGCAATTATGCGTCTTTAAATCTTGTTAGCACATTAATAACCAAGATTTGCAATAATGTCATTGCAATAATTTATCATTAAGTCATCTTGCATGCACCTGAACTCATACACACTAAAAATGTACCTTGATACATTAGTATTTTTGTTTGAGAAGTTAACGCACTTTAAGATACTCATTTTATGCTGCAAATATTACACATTATTTTTGCATTCTATTTTTCAAGATTGTCAAGAACAGCATTATATATTATTTGGATAGACTAATATTTCAAACATCTTTCACCTAGTTCCATATTAAAACAAGATAATCTCAATTCTGTCATAAATTACAAATAATGATCGTATTATTAAAAAAAAAAAGCAAATGCACATCTGGTGACATTTATGTGCCATAAAATATAAAGTAATGTGTTGTGAAATAAAATTAGTAAGATACATTCTTTGAAACTGGAAGTTTGCAAAGTGAGTATTATGCCACTGTTACTTCAATTTTCTTTTATAAAATAAATACTTTGTTTTCTTAGCATCCTGAAAATGTGAGGTCTGACTATCCCTGGCAATCAGCAGAACTTCAACTTTCTCAGAATTTGGTGGGTAACCACTTATAAAAACTTTCTGAATATCATTATGGGTTCTTGACCATGCTGTCTTGTCCAGCATGGAAGAAGTTTGCACAGTAGCACAGCCAACCTTCTTTCTTCAAACATACACTTGTGCAATCGATGCTAAAGAAGTGGAGAGTGGAAGTGCTGCTTGCATCCAATACCACCCTTCCTCGTATTGATGACTTTTGCACAGGATGTACCAGCTGCAAGCTCAGATAATTAAAGGTTATGTTCTGCTTCCAGCACAAGGTGGGTTTAGAACAAGCTCTCTGGAGGTCCCACTGTCTCTCCTGTTACCAGCTGTGCTGGTGTCAGCTGGGGTCTCACCAGTGCGTTGAGGTAAAATGTCTCTTTAGACAGATGTGGACTTCTTTTTGGATTTTCATGTGAAAATGGCACAATGTGGTTAGTTTGTTGTGAAAGAAAGAATTCTAGAAAAGCAGGATGATTGATAAAATCTCTGAATCATACAAACCATACAAACCATACTGGAACATACAGAGATCTTTAGATCAATATCCTGCTTAAAGCAAGGAAAACACTGAATTCACCAGGTTACTCAGGGCTGTGTTCAGTGAAATCTTGGAAAGCTCCAAGGATGGAGACTGTACATTCCCTGGGCAGCCTGAACCACTGCCTATCTGGCCTCACAGGGAACAAGTTATTCCTCATTTACAGTCAGAACCTGTCTTGGTTTGATTTATGCCTATTTTACATTCTTCCACCACAGACTTTTTGATCCTTTTATTTGTTCTGAAGAAAGAATATGTATGTCCCTAGCCAAGTGATAAGAACAAATATTTCAGATATATGAAGCTTTTCCCCAAGTTTTATTTCAGCTTCCCATTGAGTTTCTGAGCATGCTTGGATTCTCAGGTTTTGTCTTTGAATTGCTCTATCAATTAGGATTAGGATATTGAGACAGCCCAAAAGGCTGAGGGGAAGATCCAACAGATAGCTCTCTTACAGTGGCAAAAGTGAGACTTTTAGAACAAGGCTGAATCAAATTTTTAAAGAACTTGCTTAACTGAAGCCCTATAAAGCAGAAGGCACAAAGACTGACAACTATAGCTTCTAGTATTATCTCCCAAATCCTGGGATGAGGTTGGCAAACTGGTTTTGTCTAATACTTAACAACAAACATGGTGACAAAGAAGCCCCTCCTGAGACTTCATCAAAATCATGGTATTGACTGTAACTATTGAAACAATTTTATTTGTTTACCTATACAATTATTTGCATAGAATTAAAATTCTAACTCTATTGTATCTTTTATTGCAAATATAACCTAAACATAGGAACTGCAAAATATTTAAAGAATAAGAAAAAATATTTTTAGGTTCTCTCTGAGATAAGGAATAATCCATTCTGAGGTTAATAATCTCCACAATTCAATTGAATATAGCATTTTATTTATATTGTCCCAACTTAATCTATATAGGCAATGTTTCTCTGTCTGTCTTTAAAGATTTTATCAATTATTAGCTTGAAAGTCTAAAAAAACCTTGCAGACTCAAAACAGACTGTGATCATTGTGTCAAGAGTAATACTTAAAAATAGGTATTTGCAATTTCATAGATTTATTAGCCTTGAATAGGAGAGTCTTCTTGAGAAACAGGTGTGCAGTACCTGAAAATTCCTGCGTGTCAGTCAGGGTTCTGATGGCTGTCCAGCTTCAGCTCTTTCCAGACAGCAGCTTCTGTCATCATCATTTCCCCAGCATCTACAACACAAATCTGTAGACATGGGAAGAGCTACTGGGATATGAGGTATCTTTTTTTTCAATCCTTCTAACCCAAAATAGCTCATGAGTGCATATTGGGGGTTATCATTTATCCACCAATGATATAGTCCATGAATATTCCAGTACCACATACTGGGTTGCCTTGAAAAGTGTACAAGAGAGAGGGTTCTATGAAATTCTGCATATGAAAACTAACATCCTCTAAAATAACTTCTCCCAGCGGGTACATAAGTTTCACAGCATGCCAATAGATAACTGGAAAATAAGAATTCCCTATTACATTTTAAAATATGCTCAGAATTCTTAAAAGCACATCCTCTTCAAAACAATTGAACTGTAGTTTTCATCTCTCCCCTCTCCTGGATAAAGAATATGGAAAAAAAATTAATTGAAAAGTCTGTGCTATTTTATTTTTCAACACAAAAATTAAAAAAAAAAGTTATTAACTTGAGTGCAATATTCCACTGTGGCAAAAAGCTACAGCTCTTTCACAATGTATTTATAAATGGCTTGTGGATTATTTTTTTGGTTGGTTTTGTTTTTTTGTTCGGGTGGGAGTTTTTTTTTTTTTTTTTGTGGGTTTTTTTGTGGGGTTTGTTTGGTTTTTTGTTTTGGGTTTTTTTGTTTGTTTGGTTTTGTTTGGGATTTTTGTTTGGGTTTTAGTAGCTCTTCCATGTAGGAAAATAATTTCTGAACAGCTGAATTTATAAATGATTTCTGGCATGTTAGTGAGATTTTAACCAAGTTTTCTATAAGATTAGTGTGTTTTATCTATATGCCAACATGAATTAATGGATTAAATTTACCATAAACAATGTTATCTCTGTAATCTAAGATACTTCCTATAATGGTATCTAACAAGCAAAGAACAACTGGATGTATCACTGAATGTGTTGCAAACAAAGCAGAAAATGAAAAACCACATCTAGTCTTCCATTTGTCTAGCTCTGTTCTTATCTTTCTCTCTCTTATTACACAGTTTTATTTGACAGTGATTCAAACTGGCTAGTAGAAAAATGTCATTAATGAAGTTCCATAATTTGTCAAGGAAATAAGAGAATCCCAAGGATTTCTTAACAATGAACTGTTATTCTATATTAAAAATGAATTTTTTTAGAGTAATCCTCAGAGATGTATGACAACCAGAGCCATGACAGGCTTTTAAAGAATATTATTAACACAACCAGGAACATCATAGACTGTGTGGCTCTCTGCAGTTGTGATTTAGGTATTGATGCTCTGCTCTCCTACCAGTTTTAAAAAGTGTGAAATAAAGAACAAAAATAGATGTGTTTTTAAGGCAGTATTCTAAGGGCGGTTGGATATAATAGTAGAAACAGAACAAATCACACAGTAAAAGGTGAAATCTTACAAACCTCAGATCTCATTTACAACATTTTTAGACATGTTCATAGGTAAATATGGAACCATTGAGTACACAAACTGCTTGCAGGACTGCACTCCACAAAATGTGTATCAGGTAGATTTGCTTATTCAAGTTCAATGACAAGCCATATTTTTCAGTAGAAGAGAAATTCCTCATCTTTTCATGCACACATACACAATCAAAAAGCTTATTACTGATTTACCTTGTCAAAATAAAATTCTCTTTAAAAATCAGGCAGCACCTTTATGCCTCCACAGCAGTGATTTGACTAAATGCTTCAATTTACTGCTAAATATCCAGTGTCCTCTTTGATATATGTCTTGTAGTTAGCAGTGGTTTATTTATACTGTTCTGGATTGCTTCTCAAAGCCCTTCCTCACTCCAGGAAATTTTTATTTTTATTTTTGCTTTGGCACAGATGTTATTTTGCATTTGATATTGAAGAATACATGTTCTTTAAGTCACATTTTATCAGCTAAAAGAAGATGTAATTGTCTTAATACAGTTCACAGTTCTTAGAGCTGGAGAAACTGGTATCAAAAACATAATTTACTTTTGTACTTTAGCTAGATTAAATACAAACCCATGAGATCTGGTGACTATACAATAAGTGCACTTCAAGAAGTTCCATATAATGTATATTCTGTAGATTAAAGAGCCCCCTGTTCATCACCTTGCTTGAAGAGAATCTGACAGTCAAAAGCTGCCGTCCAAAATCCTAAGAGTAACATATCAGAAAACCCACATACCAAAACCAGAGGAGCTGGTCACATGTGCATTTTCCTTCCTTCCTTTCCAGGTAGTTGTCCTTGACTAATTTCACTGCTTAGCCTGAAGTATTTAATTTATATTCAGAGAACCATCTGCACACACTACTTGCACAGAATGAAGATTTCTCATCTACAGAGACCATGGATACTTTTAAATTATACTCTTAGCATCAGAGTAAGTCAGTCTGTAAATTACTGCAGCCTGTAAATTTAATTTGGATATTATTTTCATATTAACTACCTCCAAGCTTGCATCTATATTCAGGTTTTGTGTAAATATTTGCTAGAGAAATATTTGCTTATAGTGAAAACAGGTATTTTTTGACATACTTTGGAAAGGGGAAATTAATATAAACAGAAAGTTTTTAAGACATGCTTGATTCCATTTGAAGACCACCATAATTTCCATAGTTCCCTGAGAAGAAAGTTACCATTCACTTCCAAAATAACTATGTCCTATTCACTTCCCATAACTATATCCCAAAAAGAGCTGTGAGAGGTATAGAAACCTGAAGTTATTACCTGAAGAGCTATAGATCTAAGAGCTATAATTTTTACTAGAATAATACATAATTATATATAATCAAATTATTATTTGAATCATATATCTAAAAGGTGTCCTACATATCTTACGAATGCCACATTTTGTCCTACTGCTTTTCACTCCATGTCCTAATCAATCAGTCCAGGATTTTCTCAAAAAAAAAAAAAAGCAACTAGAAAATATTCAAGCAACATAGTTTTTGTGAGTTTTGGTTGATTGATCAGCTCATTGGTTTTGAGCTGGCAGTAGTTTCTTTAGTTTCATTGGGATTTTTCATTCCCATCTGTAATCCAGTAGAAGGCCAAACTTTGTGTTATGAAATCAGACTGACCATTTGGGAAGAAACCTCACCTCACAGCTGGGAATGGTGAATTTCTTCCCTGCAGTGAGCAGGGGCCACCCCAGGGAAAACCTCCTGCACGTGGCACAGGTCCAATCTGAGCTTTGAGGTGCCAAGTGATGGAATTGACCTGAACCTGTGTAACCTGCATGACAAATAAGTGTGTGGTTCACGCATCTTTACTTGGCTCACCCATGAAAACTTCTCCATTTTACTGCAAAGAAAAAAAAAATTATGCTTCAAAGAATTGGAAAGATGCTTTCTTACAAATTTGTTGTAAGAATGGATTTATTCTTAATGGCTTGTTAATAATCCTTGGAGCAAAACTCTATTTGGAAATATAAATGCAGATAGTGCAATTTTTTATAACTTCATCACATTTCTTCAGTTCACATATATATGTATATATATATATATATATATATATATACATGTACATATACATATACATATACATATACATATACATATATACACACACCTATATATATATGTATATATATTTGCACACATTCTTCTGGAATAAATCATGAAGTCACAGACCTTCCAAATTCACTGTAAAGTGGATAATGAAAGAATGCAAATTTAGATGTTCCCATTACTGAGAATAATAAAAGAAGGTCGCAAAGAGATTTTCTTATCGTTTTCTTGACCAATCTGTCTACTCATTGCCTAATAGTCCACTTGGGAAACTGCCTCTACAGTTTGCCAGAATCATCCAGAGAACAGGCATCAGGGGAGGGTGACAAAAAAGATGTTTTGAGGATTGACCCAAAGATGAAAAGAGTTCTCTGAATTCTAGGAAGTAAATTGAAGCAACGGCTGTCTGAGTAACTAAAGAGAAAAAATATTTTTACATTTATTTTTGTAATGTTTACTCATATATTCTGCTGAATTCACAGATTATGGATAGTTGTGTTTGGATTTTTTTTTTTAATTCAGGTTTCACCCTCAAGGAATATTTTAATATGACCTAAAAATCTCCTTTTACCCCTTCAAATGATCTTATTGCAAAAATTCTTATGAGAGTTAACCCTCATTAAGGGCAAAATACTTTCCTTGAGTTTAATGCTTGGTGTTGGTTATCCATAATATAACTTCTTAGCACCTGAAATATATAAAGAGCATTCTTCTGATTAACTTTTCTATGATAATATTTCTTAAGCTATACATGTTTTATAGATGTTAGTATTAGACCAACATCATAGTTTTGTTTGATGAGTAAAGTTTCTAAGACTAAAACACCTCTTGCTCAGGAAAAGAATAAAGATTTTTTTTTATTTTTATTTCCTTTTGCTTTCCAAGAGAAACTCCTTAAAAAGGGGAAAATTGAAAAAATAGGTATGAAATTGATAACGCTCTGTGGATTACTTTCAGTGTTGTTTCTCATTTAATCTCAGAGCAGCTGTAAAAGTTATTGCCCTGTGAATGTTTTGGAGAGTATCCATATGAAGAGAAATGAAGATTTATTAATCTATTTCCACTTAAACTGCTGCTACTAATCAAGACCTCTTACTGTTGACTGAAAGCATTTAATTTATGGTGACCAGGAAAACAAATTATTTAATCCTCTACAGATAAACCTTCACTTGAAATTGTAGTTTCATCATACTAAATGCTAATAATAGACAATACTGTCTACGCTGTAGTTACTTCATACAGATAAAAAACTATTTGAGGCTTGTCTACTGCTAACTTGACACCAATATGTATTGTCTCAAAAACATAAAATGTGAGGAGTTCTTTAACTCTTTTATCTTTAAGAAAAAGTCTTAAAAACAAACAAAAAAAAAACATCTGGAAAAGTCATTGTGAATCTGAAGGTTTGACCATTCTGTTTATGTAGATTAGGTAAATTCCGTCCTGCTTTCAGTGAGGACAGAATTAATTTTTTCACAGTAGTCATGAGGGGGCAGAGCCTGGAGCTGTGTGGGTCTGTTCAGATTGTTATTCCATAACACTCTCATCATTTTGGGGTTAGAAATAAGGAATTCTCCTTCAGGAAAGAAGGTGGGTGTGTTGCTGGGTCTGGGAAAAGCATGGGTGTGGGGGCTCCATTCACCATTTTTGTTCATTTTCTTGGGGTCACGCTGCTTTGTGTCGGTCAGTGAGCATTTTTTGCATGTAAATCGCCCTCTTTTTGTACGCTTTTGTTATGAATATTATTGCTATTGCTGTTTGCGTTCTTATCTCATTGCTGTTTCCAGAGAACTTCCTATCCGAGTCTGTGATCTCTGCCTTTTGTCTCTGTCACCCGAGGGGGAGACAGGAGCAGCTCGTGGTTTGGAGTGCTGGTCCTAAACCACTACAAACACTAAAGTTATTTCTCCCCATTGAGAACTCTAGAGGTTCAGATGCTACATAAGCGATTTGACCAATAAATTCTCAAACGACTGAATTGATAAAAGAATGGATGCATGTTTTATATAAGAATAGATAAAATTTCTATAACAAACGTGAAGTTCTCCCATTGTAAAGAAATAAACTCCATCTTCTCATGCTTTTAATTAAAAGCCATTTAAGTGATTTTCAGTGTTTGTATAGAAAATTCTGAAATGACAGAAAGCATTTGAAATAAGGAATTCTTTAGTCAAACAGTTTACACTCCTTGTGGGGCTTGCTCTGACATAGTTTAAACAAGGCTCACTTCAGTGTAAGCTGTCACATTTCTTGTTAGAGCATCTGCAAGGCGAGCTGGGGATGGCTGCTCATCCACAGAGCAGAGACAGCGAGAACAAGGGTTGGAGGTTTCCTTGCACAACCCCAAAATGCCTAACCCTCACCCACTTCAGCCCATTTTATTAAATTTCTTTTCAGCATTTGATACAATTTATAATAGGGGCCCTCTCAGCACTGACTGGATTGTTTTCAGCCTCATTAAATGGGAGAGTTTTGCTGGGCAAAGTCACCTAGAAAAAATTGCCATGAAAATGTTAAGCAGGTGTCATTATGTGACAAAAAGGACACCAGTCATATTAAGCTTTTTTTTCCCCACTTAATTAATCACAGAAGGATTATGCACACACATATTTCAGTATTTTCTATCATCAGCACAATGTTGCATTATCCTTTATGCACATTGCTTGAATCTAATCTACCTTGAGAAGCATTTGAGCTTATGATTGGAATTTTATTTTATGATGGTCATGATAAAAAGGCAAGAAGGTATGCAGAAGAAAGACATCAAGCAGTTGGAAGAGAAAATTAGAGAGAAGACATAAGAATATATAGCAAGGTATAATTCAAAATCATTGCTCTAGCTGATGGTGCTTATGATAAGGTATAATGTAATAGCTCAGTAAGACAAATATAATAATGTAGTAATTCAGAAAAACCTAAGCAGAGAGATCATCAACTCTTTACCTGACATTTCAATAAACTAAATTATATTCCCTGTGCTATTCATTATCTTAATGACTGCACCCTGGACAGCCCTGATAGAATCTGAACAGCTGCCCAGATGTCCACACATGAAGTGTGTCTCTGCTGCAAGATCTAGTTTTGGACAGCAGCCACATGTTGATAACTAAGGAGGAGTAGGAATGGGGCAAGTACATACAGTGTTTCCTCCTAAGAGTCTCCAGCCACAAAAAAAAAAATTCAGCTCAGGTCAATTATGAATTTAAAACCTGATACAAAGGCATCAAGTTAAAAAAAAATAGACTAATTGCAGTAGTATTGATGAGGCCTATGAAGAATTTAACTCTCAATTTCATTCTCAGATTTTATTAAGAGTGATTCAGTGAGAAATTATTTATTGCTGACTAGTTAGATAACTGGTTTTCTTTCTGTAGGTCATGATCCTGTAAATTATTTGAAGGTCAGCTTATGTTTAAATCCTTATTTTAGAATCCTCTCCTTTGAGAAAGGTATCATTTAAAGCATGTTTCTGATTCAGTTTGCAGAATAAATTTTTTCCCCTTGCAGAGCAGTTCTAGAAATATAAGCTTTAAAAGTAAAAAGTATTTGTCTTTTCTGTTCTTTGGAACATGTGACATTTTTTCCTTCACATGTCTGCATGCAGTGAGAGATCACTCAGTAAGCAAAAAGTAAGCACTGTTTGAAACAGGAGGATGAAATGCTAAACTGTGTGCCAGAAGATTAGAAACAACTTTTCTATCTCTCGAGAACTTTGCCAGTTACAAACTGTATGACACTATTTGGTAAAGTATTACAGCTTTGGTTTTATTTCTGCAGACACAAAAGGAATTAAGATCATCCAAAACACCAAGAAT
Source organism: Taeniopygia guttata (assembly GCF_048771995.1). Lineage (NCBI taxonomy): Eukaryota > Metazoa > Chordata > Aves > Passeriformes > Estrildidae > Taeniopygia > Taeniopygia guttata. The sequence goes on along the minus strand of NC_133027.1, from coordinate 12,794,056 downwards.
TCCCTCACACACAGCTTACAGACCTAATAAACTCATCATTTCCAGAGAACATGTTGTACCTTGTGCTTGTAATGATCCATTGAGGGTTGAGACATAAACTTCATGTCATCTCCCTGGTATAAAACAGATGAAAACAGAAATATCTCTCTTCCTCAGAAAGACAAGGTCATTCAGTCAGTCATGTAGGGGTGTAACCAATATGTAGATACAGGCATGAGAGACTGGATTTTTTACTAAATTTTCTGCTCTCCACCTTTGGTAGCTATATTTTATGTTTTTCTGTATCTCTGTTGTGTCAGGAGTCTGAGCAGGTGCCTCTGAGCCTCACTGTATGAAGCAACTGAGAATGTTTCCAGTCACAGGAAGCCACCCCTTATTATATTGTATTATTATTCTTTCACTCTCTTCTCAGTAAAATCTTCTCAGCTTATATTTCTTTAGTCTTGTGAATACTGCCTTGCAATAAAAGCAATTAAACAGCAGCCTCATTTGGATCCACTTTTATCGTGATGCATTTTCTTCTCAAGTGCCGGTGAGAGGCAGAGAGCAGCTGTTATCTTTGTTCTGCAATAGCTGCCAGCCAGCACTGCCATCTCCACTACAGCAGGACAAGTTACTTGCCTCCAGGCACTTCTTCCTAATGACAAAAATTCTCACTCATATTTTGTGTGGTATCTAACTCAGTAACACTACAATCCCAGATAGGCTTTGAAGTAGTTATTGCAATTAAATAACAAATACGACTCACTCCCTTGTGCACATTTTGCAAAGAGCAACATGCAAAAAAGGAGCCAAGGCCCCTGCCCTGAAGATTTCACATCTAAAGATACAGTCACCCATAAGAAGTGACAGAAAACCTGACCAGGAAACATAATTGTTGTTGTGAGATGCTTTCTTTGGGTTTTGAGTTTGTGGCTGTTTGTTTGTTTTTGTTTTATTTCGTTGTTCTGGGGTGGATTTTTGGTGTGTTTGTGTTTTTCTTGTTTGTTTTGTTTTGATTTTGATTTTGTTTTCTGTTTGAGGTTTTGTTTGTGTTTGTGTTTGTTATATAAAACTTTGATATGTAAATATCCAGTTTTGTCCCTGCCCTCAGTACATCTACTCTAATTGAGCTGAATAAAATTTCTTAAGTGTACAAATTCTGTTGCTAATGGTCACATGGGATATAATATTTTCCCTTTATAGGTAATTTTCTTTGACATTTCTAGGAATTGTGCTTTCTACAGTGTCCTAGTTTAGGGCAAATTTGGGGAAAACACTCTGGAAGGAGCCCCCAGAAAACAAACCCCCATGGACCCTCCCCACCCACCTGGTTCAGGAAAAATTTTCTCTGAGATAAGTGGAAAAGAACCTGTTTATTCAATGAACAAAGCATTCCCCAGCACCAAAACAATTAACAACACCAGATGACAACAAAACTCTTTCACCACTCTGAAGAGATGAACAAATCCAGAAAGTCTTTCCTGGGAGTGGTCGCCCGGGTCTGGACGCTGGGGATTGCTCTCCAGCACTGGGGATGGCTGCTGCAGATCACCAAATGCAGGCTCCTGGTGTTCCTTGGTGTTTCCCAGATGTCCAGAGCAGGTTGGATGGTATTAAGGAAGAGGAAAGGAAAAGCAACAGTCCAGGGAAAGAATTGGACTACTTAGCTAAACTAACTAGGAAGCAAAGGCAAAAGCAGAAGCAAGCAAAGCAAGCAAGCCAAGCAAGCAAAGCAAAAGCAAGACAGCCAGCACTAGCCTTTTCTAGACAGCAGACCATGGGGGGAGGTGAACTGGCTGATAAAAAGGCAAAACAAACCTTCACTTTCAGAGTCAGTTCTGAAAGCACAGAACATAATATCAAACATAAACAAAACACACGATTGGAGATACAAACACCATAACGTCACCCTAGGACATACAGTTACAGACTAAATGAAGAAGATAAAAAGAACACCTAGAAATATTTAGATTGCTAATTCCATAGGGTTGGGATGGATTTTACCATTATACAACAAGATCCTAGTTTGTGACAGGAATTACTGTGATATACTGTAATTCCCCTAAAACTCATATATCCTGCAGAATTTCAGATGTAACCAAAATAGCAAGAAATACATTTTCATTGCTGCAATATGAATGAGTCAAATTCTCATGCTGCATTTCCAAATGCATAATAAAAAAATTCTGCTAACAAAACGCATGACCATTTCCTTTGGCCAGATAATGCTTTCCAGTTTATAAATCAAGTGACAGCTGGAGGCAACAATACACTCCAGAGAAAATGAAATTGCCATTCTTAAATGTTCTCATAAAGAGCTGCCCTTTACCTATAATGCTTAGACTATATCTGTAAATAGTGACAGCTTAATTAAAAAAGGCTGGAGTTGAAGCCCATTGTAAACTTACATTTGTCCTGTTAATGTAATGGTCAATACAGACTTTACATACAAAAACCTTTTCACGACATGAAGCCAAGTCTCAAAGAATGCCATAGAAATGTAGCTTTGTCCCCTCCCTATGGTGTTTCCTCTCTTCTCTCATAGTGCTTTTTCCCTGAGGAGATGTGATCACCCTTGCTACCTTATACCCTTTCTCTGCCATGGGGACAGTTTTAGATTCCTTCTTGCCTTATCAATGATATAATACAAGACAATTAGAAAACAGTAATCAAAATTGGAACTTCTAGTCAAAGGAGAAACACACACATTTTTCATGAAACTACCATTTTGTTCATTGAAATAATCTTTGGTTATCAAGGACCAGGTTTTTCTTGTCCTGAGCTGTATTTTAAATGTTCCTATCTCCAGATCAGGTGTTGCCAAAACAAAAAGAGGTTTCTGGTAAAGTTATAACAGAACTGTTCAATTTTTCCTCTCAAAAGATTTTAGCCATGCTCTGGGACCTTCAGCATCCCTTTTAGAATGGCTCTGTGTGTGGCCATTAATCTTCAGTGAGACTTTAAAAATACTCTTAACTAAAATGCAGAGGACAAAAAAAATTAGTATCAAAATTCCCCAAAGTATTAGTTGCAAATCTATCAGGAATTCTTCCTGCCAGGGCAAATCCCCAAGGAGTTGGGGAGATATAGGGGGAAGGAGTGGTGAACACTTAAACAATACTTTCAATCAAAGAGGAATTTGGCTTTAAAAGGCATCTTCAGGGGTCATCTTGACCAATGTCTATGCTGAAGCCAAGGACAAGTTACAAGTTAGATCAGTTTGCTGGGTGTCCTTTCTAGTCAAGCTTTGAGTGTTAACAGGGATGGAGTTTCCAGATCCTCTGGTCTGGTGTTCTACTACCTCAAATATAATGTTTTTTTTTTTAATAACTCTCCCATTGCTGTAAATTGCGTGCAGTGACTCCTGTACTTTTGCTGTGTGCCTCCAGGAGGAGCCTGGTTTCATCTTCTTCCATCTGCCCTTTAGGAAGTGGCAAAAAATGACAAGATTCCCCCTCATCTTTCTCAAGACTAAGCAAGCCCAGCTCTCTCAGCTCCTTTCCATGCACTGGATGCTTTATCCCGTGGGCTGATGGCCTCTGTGGGAGCCACTTCAGTGTGAGGATACTTTAGTTGTGCTCTTGGGAGCCCAAGGCAGGGCACAGTACTTCTGTGAGGTCTCCTAACTGGCAGACACAGGAGCAAAAGCTTTCCCTGAACTCCTGGGTGCTCTCCAGCAAAAGCTGCTGTCCTTTATCACCGGGAGCTGTCCTGCATCACTGCGGGGCTGACTCGTGTTCCCTGCAGTCTGCCAGGGTCCAGAGCAGCTCTGCTCAGAGACCTGGGGACATGTGAGAGCAGCAGCCCTGCACACACCCAGGTCAGTCTGTTTCAGATGCACACAGGCAGAATTGGCCCAAGTATCAGGATTTTCTGTTTTCTTCATTTCAGCCACACCTTTGTAATTGTTCACTTCCCTTGGAAGAAGAGGCTGAGAGGAAAATATATTATCTCTTTTCCATTAAAAAGTGACAGCACTTCTCTTACAAATAAGGATTTTTTTGAGTGTGCACACTATAGATGTTGAAAAAAAGAATTTAATTATATTTTACAAACTGCACAAATCTCTAAGGCAGGGAAAAGCACAACTGTATCATATTGTCTTTGAAATTAGAAAAATGATACATTGACTATTTCACAATAAATGGCTTGTAACTTAATTCTGAAATATGAGCTAAATTGTCAGTACATATAATTTAGGATAAATAAAAGCATCAAAATGGAGAAATTATTCTTTACAGCAATAAAACATCATGAAATGACTAATTACTGCCAAACTTTTAAACATCATAACTATCATGTTCTCCTCCATTACAGAAATTCTTTCACTAACTTTATACTAACAATGGATTGTCTTTTTCATTTCATTGTAAAAATTGCTTTATTTTCATGTTGCTTTTGACTTCAATGAGAGGTATTTTCTACCTCTCAAATCATAATTAGGATGGCAGTGTTTGCCACTCCTTTGCCCAGGTAGGAGAATATGCAGAGTGTTGCATGTACAAATTTCTTTTACGTTTATCTTCAAGGTTTGGAACAGCTCCTAAATGCTTCAATTAAACTGAAGGACCCTTTAATTATTCACAGTAAGGCATAGTTAAATCATTAGGAAGTTATTCTATAGCACATTACAAGTTGTCTTAGAAAGTTGTTTTTAGAATAGTAAATCAAATAATGAGCCAGTATGAATGGCTTTCTTTTCTGCTGTAGCTGTTATGAAGGCTCTCAATTGGTTTTAGGTCTTTTTGGTGCAGTAAAGTTGGTTCAGAAAGCAAAAGAAAAGTTTTCTAATTGCTTTGAAAAAGTTTATTATCTTCACAGGTAGGCAGTTATAGGCAATGAAAGTTACATACCAAAGCAGAGCTTGAGTGCTCTGCAGTGGGTCTAGTTAAAGGACCTAAAATCATGGAATCCAAACGAAATGAAATAGGAAACACAGGTCAATTTTGGCTTCTACCTACTCAGTGTACTCCCTTGTAAGAAATTTTTCTCACATGCTGCACCTGACAGCCACTGTGCTCTTACTTGGCTAAGCCTCCTTGTCGAGTGGCCTTGTCACTGGAGTATTGCACAAGCTGTGATATAAACCTATTTATCCACATGGTTCAGTTTCTGTGGAGTCCAGTTTGATTCTACACACTGACAGATCCAAGAGTGTCGTATAGAAGAAGTTTAAAAGCTCTCCCAATTTTGCTAGATTTTCTGGGCATTGAAAAGTATTTATTTTTCGTTCCCTTTCCCTTACCTATTCTAAAATTCGGACACTTCAGAAACACAATGTTGTTTAAATAACAACAATATCTTACGCTTCATTTCTTTCACACAATTTTAGTTTTAAAACACACGATTTGCTGATTCATTCTGAACATTACCTGTCTACATTTATTGCTTTAATTAAAAACAGGAAGAAGAATGCAGAGGTAATTTCATTTGGGGCTTTAACCTATTCCTGACACATAAGGAATAAATTACCTTTGTCTTCTACTATTAAAAAAATTTGTGTCAAAGTATATCACCTGAACAGCATCCTCATAGAGATAGTAAATTATTGTGAAATAATCCCTCTGCACAGGAGGGAAATGGTCTGTCAACAGTTCTCCTCATTGTTTAGGCTGCATTGTAGTGGAAAACAGAAATATTTGTTCTACACTGATAATAGGATTCAAAAGAGAACACTACTAATGAAGTAGACAGACTGGTAGCATGGCTTAATTTATAGAATAATTTTTGCAGATAAATGACAATAAATGTCAACTTTCTACATATCTTATAAGTCACTCAAGGAATGTTCTTACAGAAATCCAATTGCTTTCTATAAAATAGAAGAAACATAACTTTTATAAATTCAAATTAATGATTTTCTTGTAAACAGAAATCAAATAAAATCTTTCCAGTATAGGAAGCTTCATAAAACAATCCCATCATGCAGCTACACTGGAAGGCATGAATGGAGTACTGGTGAAAGGCGGGAAATGAACAGCCAGCAAACCTTCCTTTTATTACAGGTGTGACACAACTCCTGCAGTATCTCACTTCTAAAAAGATGGTTCTGTATCTATAGAGAAACAACATTTTAATACTACATCAACTTAAATTAAAATATTCTGCTTACAAAAGGAGCAGCAGTGTCCAATGTCAGTTTAATAATTTCAAGTAACAGAAGCTTGAATGTATCTTAAAATCGTGAGCAAACAGATGAAAATATACTTTTCTAGTTATCCAATTCAAACTAATTTCCTGTCTCAAGGTAACTAGTAATTCAGACAGTCTCACTTGTGATATTTTGTCCATAGATCATTGGATGTGAACTTTGCTTTAAAGATCACTGCTTCAAAATATAAAACACTGCTTGAAGATACAAGAAAAAAATTACAGCCCTGCACACGATGACATTCAATTCATTCCAATATAGCTAGCACAGATCTGGAGGTTTTCATATCTACTGTCCTGTCTAAAATGTAACCTGAAAATTAACTCATGACTCAGATTGAGCATCTCACTGACTGCTTACACTATTCTCCTGTCCCAGAATTTCTTGGTGCAACAAGCTCCCTATTGAAGATGTTTGAAAATTTTTTCTTTATTTATAGTCAGCTGTGGGAACCCAGGAAACCGGGAATATTTCTCTGTCTGCTCTGAGGGGTCCGGACCCCCAGAGAAACACTGGCTTTGACCCTCATTCATGGAGAAAGTTTCCAAGGCTTCAAGATAGACTAGAATCCACAAAACTGTGAAATAGATTTAGTAGTACAGTATGTCACTTGGTGAGAAATTTAGGTTGTGGGATTTTGAGTATGTTGCAAATGGGAACAAGATGGAGGGCATAGAGCGTTGTCCTGAGCTCCTCCTTCTTCACCTTCTTCCTTCTTCTTCATGGGTTTGGGTGATGTCTTGCAATTGGACAGAAAAGTCTGCATTGCAGGCTTTGAGGGATGAGTTATTGGGTTAAAAGGGAAAATAATCTAGGTGTCATTTCTTAATTCGATAGTTTAGTCTTAAAAGACCTTGTAACAAGAGATTGTTAGGCCATTTTTGTGGTTCTTTTCCAGTGTGCACAGTCTGGTAGAGATGGTGTGCAAAACTTTAGATAAGATAATAATAAACAAGAAGCTGAAGACTGAAAAAGTCCTGTGCATCTCCTTTTCCTGACACAGAACTGCTCCAGGAGGGCTTTTACCCGATAGGGGAACCCCCAAGGAGGAGCCCATCGTGAGGCTCAGAAACCAATAGTCAGTGTCAGAAATGCTGGCGTACTAGAATTTCTCTGTGCTATTTTATTTGTCATATCTCTCCATCTGTTCACTCACAATACTCCCTACTTTTTTTGCAGTTTCAGTCATTCCTTGAACACTACATCAATAATTTTTTGTAGCATTTTACCACTAAAAGTTCATATTTCAAAGAACTTGCTTTCAATGCCTATTTTTTTTTTTTCCATAAATTGCAAAATACTTCAAAGTAACTAGAATTAACACATGGGCAAGGGTTATGGAGAGAAATGAACAAGTCTGGAGAGGCTGCAGCTGCAGAAAGAGAGGGAAGTAATGAGCCAAGGGAAGGCTGGACATTTCAAAGGAAACTTAGAGATTGAATTGGATTGCTCCAGAGTCTGGATTTACTCTGAATTGCTTATGTTGATTTGCTGCTTCATATCTGTGGTTTTGAATGAGAAATTTAAATTATTCTTTGAAAATTAAGTCACATGAATCTGACATTTACCCATAGGCTGATATTCAACCAGCAGGATGTTCCATTCATGATTCTTCATTCTTATTCTGCTGGGCTGGAAGAATGTACTAACAGCAGAAGAAGGATCATATCTGCACCTATATTCTTCTCTCTACTGCCTGTTCTTGTGATAAATGCTTCAGCAGACTCTGCCTCAGACAGTGAATTACCACAGTGACATCCAGGTTGTCAAAACTATTGTTCAAAGTCAAAAGCACAGACTGTTCCTAAATGTCAGCCAGTAGCCAAGTTCTGCTTTTACCTTCAAAATTTCTCTGTCTAAATGTACATGGAATGAATATGCACTACTAGGAATAGAAAACTGATGTGCCAATGGGATACATCCCAAAAAGACTTGTCCGAAAATCTGGAGCCAAATCCATCCTCAGGAAGAATTCTAATGAGGATATATATGAATGAATGGTTCTCCTTTCTGTATTACATGCACCAAATAATGCAATTACCTCTGAACAACCACACTGTGGCCTTCCTATGCCCGTAATTTGTGTTCTCCTCAGAAAACTGTCATTGGTCTAAGACTGAAGACTTTGATTCTTCAAATATAAAAAAAACTATTATAAAAGGCTTTCTTCACAATTTCAGACCAGCCCTGCTGTCCTATCATGAAAAATAATGTGTGTTAGAAAAAGGCACCCAAAAATTCATTAACCTTCTCTTAATTGAACTTTTTCAGCCAAACCCACACAAAATTCAGTCTCCATTAATATTATACTGTTGCTTGACTGATTCCACTTGTGTCTCATTTTATTTTCTTTATACTTCAGTTATTGCTTTTTTTTCCCTGATGTGAAATCATCTTTCAGCTTTCTATTTCATCTCACCAGAAACCACACTTTATTCCTACTCCTAGACTAATGCTGTCTGATGCTACCACTACAGAAGTAAAAGTCACTGAAGTTGTTCTGGGCTTTCTGTCAGTGTGATTCAGAACAGACTGAACCAAGTCCCTACTGCATTATATTTTCAAACACTTTGCTAATGTCTTAGCTAAGAAGTGAGGTCACAGGTTTAAGGTGACTAAATCTCTGCCCTGTACTAGCTGACTGGTCTGAGATCCCTGTAACTTAAAAACCCTGCTTAGCATATGATCTGCATGCCCCTCCCCTGCATATGGCTGGCCATAAAAACAAATAATTTGTTTTGAAATCTGAGAGGTTCAAAAACTGGGAGGTTTGGGCAGGGAAGGAGAGAGTGAACCCCGCTTTGCACAAGAAAAAGTCAAGGATTTTTGACACATTTTATAAGAGCATAAAACCTGCCATTGCCTCAGAGTAGTTAATGTATCTTGATCTTCTATATCCACTAAACCCATATTCCAGTTTCTCTTTCTCTTTTTCTTTTACTATAATGTCTTCCTTAGATGTGGGAAGCTCTGAGACTATATTTCCATCTATGCTAGCAAAGGGAGATTTCCTCATAGAAACTGTTTTGGTCAAAATTCCCTTCTTCAAGCTCACCTCAGTTAAAATAAGGTATAACTTTATAAATACATACATAGCACCCTGAGAAATGATGCAAATTTTAGACTCAGGTTCACTGTTGATTCAGGTTTGGGATCTTGTAAGAGTAGGTGACATGTCTTTCATGTGCCAAAAAACAGGTAAGGATTATCACTGCAGACCAGTACACTTCTGCTACCAAATCATTTTCTCTAGGCCCAGCATTGTATCAGATCACATCCAAACATGTCTTGTACATTCCCACTGCTGGGCAGACAGCTGCCAAAATACCATTGCAAAACTGGCCAGGAAAGGGTATCTGAATGTATCAAATATTTTATATTCAGATTAAACTTTGAAACTTGAATATTTTTTACCATGATGCCCTGATGGAACATGTCACTCACAGAAGAGTGAGGAAATTATAACCAGAGAGAATAGACCATTCTCTCCTCACAGTTTCCTAGTGCTATTTGAAAGAGGCTGTACACCTATTAACACAGGACTGGACACAATGACCTGGAGCAGAACTGAGTTTAAGGCAGCACTGAACTGAGTGCTCTGTTAAGGGCCAGAAATATTTCCATGTGTAGCTCTATCAGATAACAAGAATGGAATCAAGACGACTATCAATGTCTGCTACAGAAGGTTCAAAGTTATATCACAATATATTCTGTAAATGTCTTAATTGGTCTAAGATAGGATTCTTTTTACTTTAAAGATATCAAATTGCTTATGAAATTTGCAATTTATGCCACATTCAAAGATGTCCAGATATTAGTGTATAATTTTTTTTTTGTATTGCATTTTGCCCAATTTTGTGACAAAAGTCAGAACAATTAATCACCCCAGGATTTTGTAAAAGTCCCTCAATACAACTTCAGATAGTTATTGAACTCTAATTTTTACTTTTTTCAGCATTACTTTTAAATTAAGTAATTTGTCATGATACAATAAATTCAAAGCATCGGGCATTCTGCTTTTAGGAATTGCACCTAATCAGGTTAAAACCTGTAACACCTGCCAGATTTTTTCTCTTAGTCCAGCGCCATTTTTGTCAAATTAAGCCTTTCTGAGCAGCAAATGAGCATTGCTAGATGTGTAGAAAACAGGAGATGTATTCTGGATGCTGTCAAAATATTTGTGAATAATTATTTTATGCACTGAATCCCAGACTAGCTTTCTGGTGCCCTCTTAATTATACATAGATTTCTCTGAAACTTGCCTCTATTTTCCTCTGCTGATGCCCATTTTCACCTCTGGTTTAAACTGTCAATGCCAACCATTTTACTAATTACATTGATCCACCTCAGGAGATCCCCATTCTACTCCTCTCTTGGGTCTCAGAAGGGGACTCAGGTAACCTCATCACTCTAGGTTCTCTAGAGGGGAATGATAAAAGGTGCTGGAGCAAATCTTTCTGCATTTTCCCATTGCTTGCCTTGTCCTTTTTCACTAAGTTTTAAGAGCAGATGTACTTATTATGTTAATATAGTTGTTAAAACAGAAGAGAGCTTTACTAAAGATACCTGAAAGGGTTTTATCCTGTTTGCTTTAAAAATTACAATCATTAATTCTAGTTATCATAAAATTTCATTGCTGAAAATTGAAGTCAAATATTTCTTTAATTTGAACCATAAAGCCTCCTCATAAAACTCAGAGAAAATAAAATTGCAATCACTCATTTTCTTCTTTCTGAAACACTATATTGTAATTTAGAAGATCATCTTTGACCATAGAATCAGTTAACTGAAATGCTATTAAATCAGGCAGATATTGTGTAGTTATTGTTTTACAAAACCAAAATTTACTCTAGCAAAGTTATTCACCTCAGAATCATTATTAAATTATCAAAGCGTACAATCTCACAGGCATAGTAATTAATTGCAAGGTATTTGCTCTGTACTTGAGGAGGTGATGTTTGATTTGTGACTGCTAACTGAGGTAAGCATCCTGTCTAGTTTGTTTTTTTATCTTTGTGATAAGTGAAGTCCTACTGAGCAACCAAGAAATCTTAATGAATCTCTATGTTATTTTCTCATCTTTCCCTGTTCTTTCAGCATATGCACATTAAAGTAGTCTCTAGATTAATGTCTAAATCACAGTTCAACCCATAATTTTGAGCATCCATGGGAAAAGACATCAATAGTCACTGGAGTGAGCTGCTGACTGAAGTAAACACTCCATGGAGGATGCACAGAAGGGGAGAAAGAAGCATGGAGTAAATGTCACTGAGTTGGCACAAAGGCCATCAGGGGCATTCACCCTCTGTTCTCAGTTCTACAGCTGGGACACTGTGATCCTCCTTCTCCCAGAAGTTTACAGGTTCAACTCCAGCAGGACACAAACAGCTCCTCAGAGCAATGTGGGTAAATGCTGGCATTGCAAACACACAGGGTAAGTTAGAAGACAAATGTTTCTTTCTGTAATTTTTTTTTTTTCTGACAACCAGCTTGAATGTTTGCCCATGTCCTTAGACTGATGATAAGCTGTGAGCCCCACAAAACTACAGAGTCTTGAAAAATAGTTTACAAAGACAAGACAACCCTCATTTCTCTCAGATACTCCTGGGTTTATGTTACAGCCTCCCTGATCTCTCAAGTTTCATGTTCCACTTCAAGCTAACCAATTAATATGGTCTGGCCTCAAGAAAATAATTTATAATTCTTGTCTTTTCTTACACATAGAACTCGGGTGTCTGAAATGTACTTGAAGATCTACAGATGAGATAGAAGCAGCTTCACAAATACAAATCAGATTTTACTTAACAGCTAAAGAAGCAAAGAACCAGGCTGTTGGAGAGACTGATTTAGTGAAAGGGAGAAAAAAAGAAGAAGCTGTTGGCAGTGTTTCTATCTTCTTGTCTTCATTCAGTGCCCTTAGATCCTTTTTTACTATGCCAAGAAACAGTAATCTGGAAAAGGCAGTGACATGGAGCTGCTAAATTGATGCTGGACCTTGGCTTAACTGGGCGAGCGCTGCTGTACAGGGACCTGCTATTGCCTCCTCTAGAGGTAAATGATTTTCAGAAGAGTAAACCTTTCCCTGAACCACGACCTACAGCTGCTTCTAAATAAGTTGTACAGTGGAGGCACTACAGCAACAATCTGGTATTCAGTAATTTTTAGCATGTACACAAATCTGCTGCTTTTTTAGTAATCAGGGTTTTTTTTTGTTTTGCTTTGGCTTTAGAAACATGTGAGATTTTAAAATTTGCTTCTTGCTGTTGCCATTGACAGAGAAATGACTGTTTGTCTTAGGTTGGAAACAAACCAAAACACTGCTCTAACTAAACTGAGTCTGAAACTGAGATCTGCTGCAAAACCCACACCAGCAGGCTGCTGCTGCTGACCATGTTGTTAAAATTCTGGTAGCAAGTTCAGCTGGATGTCAGCTGGCACCAAAGGCATAACTCACTCATCAGACTCCATTCTGCAGTGACTATAAGAAGTGAAAACATAATGTCTGGAAATATAGAAGGAGAGTGGAAAAAGTGTCTGCTTTCTTATTACAGAAACACTGACAGGGTAAGTGTGGCAGGATAATTACGCCTGCTGCGGACAGATGAGTTATATCTTGGAGAACTCAAAGAAATTCCCCCTCTGCTTCAAAAATTTTGGAAACAGACCCATTCAACTGACTAAATAAATGTAAAGGCTGGAGGGACCCTGTTGAACTCATGTCTCCTTGGCTTCATCAGAGTAGGAAAGGAAAACATACAACTTTAGGACTCCCCAGCCCAAGGTTTTATTCCCTGATAAATTCTTCTGTCAAGTACCACATTGTATTACATTTAGGTAATCTACCAAAGCTAAGTTTCACTTTAGACCATCTGAGAAAAAAAAGCAAAGTCTATTCACCCAAGTGAATAAATCATCTAAATCGGCCAATACTAGCAGCTAGTAAAAGGGTGTTACCTTCTGTCCCACAAGGCCGAAATGAAAGTATGTCATATCAAAGGATTATACTTAGGTAAAAAGGAGACTCAAACCATTCTTTTAGTTATCACAATATCTTGACTAACCTTTTTTGGGAAGAATTCTCATAGTTTTATTCTTTCTGCATCTCTCTCACTTTCTATAAGTCTGTCTGCTCCTACCTATAGCAACACAAAGTCAGCACTGGAGTAAACCCTTTCTTCCTCAGTGAGGTGGAATAAAGTTAGGCAGTGCTGGCTGGTACTGATTGTGTGTCTGAAAAATAGAGATGTTTGCTACTCCTTTAAAATATATTTATATGCAGCTGAAAAGTGCACTGAATTTCTACTTCAGGTGTTTCAAATTATTTGAGAAATAAAGAGCAATTTTATCACAGCACTAGTGAGGTGTTGTTTCTACAAGGCTTTCACAGGACTTCCTCCATCTACTGTCCAGTAGCTTTATTAGTTCAGGAGAACTCTCATCTAAGAGTGATGAGTATCAGCCCATGAAGCTGCCACACTCTCAAAATCCTGCTCAGCAGAGTCAGTGAAAATTCACTGCTGCACATCAAAGCAATTTGGCCTGAGGGAACTGGGTTACATGGTGGCATATCTTTCTTTTTGTGGTAATTAAAAATCATACTTCTGGGAACCCATTAATGACACAACTGAGATCCCAAAGGACAGAAGCCATTATGTGTATGAATCATGCTCTGTCATCCTCAGTTTTAGCAATCACTGATAGAACTCCTTGGATCTTTGGAAGATTAAGTCCACAATGTAAATCTCTTTAGTCGTGATCTGCTTCCTGGCTATGTTCCAAGGAAGGACTTGTCTGATCCAAGGGCCAAAGTGGACTGTTAACATTTCTGAAAACTGGTAATTTTGCTTTGTCTATGTTGATTTTCCTCATCCAATCATGACTACATTGGCCGAGGGGTTAATAACCAGGACACAGCATTATTTAATTGTGGCTGTGAATTATGTGTGATGTGAAGCAGAAAGTTTCAGCTTACAGTGCAAACATTGCTTTCACCTGGCAGCACCATGATGAGGAGGACTGGGGCTGAGCACATTTGCAGTGAGGCCAAGAGTTTAATGGGTGGCAAAATGCCTTTTCTGCCCTCACCTTGGCATGTGAGGTGCACTGAAAAAGAGAGCGTGGTCACACAGCTGCTGCTGCTCCTCTCCTTGCTCTGAGAACATCCAGGGAATTTATGTCTCCAGACATTGCCAACTGACATTAAAATTTGGCACTGAGGTAAAGAAACCTGTGCTGTAGTGTGCTCTCCAGGCACACAGACTGAGTGAACTCCATCTGTTAGGGAATCTGGACAGAGGCTGCAGCTGTGATCATGGACTGGGGCTTTTAGGTGGATTTGGATAACAGCAGCCTTAGTCAAAGACACTTGAGCTGACGAGGAGTAATTTATTGATTTAGTGACTTGAGGACTCATGATTAAATCCAAACATCCAGTACAGTAAGCCACCAGTTCAGCAGTATAATAAATATGAACCAATTCAGATACCAGAGTTTACAAGAGAAATTCATTTGCCATGTCCATGCAATAGGTGTGCCAGTGGCACAGCAGTGGCAGAAGGGTCAGCATCAGTCTCAGACAGTAGTGGCAGTGCCCAAACTGAGCTTGGTACGTGCAGCAGGACCCCAGCTCACATTGCCACACAGCAGAACCACAGAGGCCTTGAATTGTCTCCCTTCTGCATGAGCAGGGAATCAAAGGGCATACCAATGGATTCCAGGATGGACATGCAGGGGGTTATCTGGCATGGGGAAAATGCATACACACCAAAAAAAAAACAATCCCAAGAACAGGGAATAACATTGACAATAAAGTTCAAAATATTTACTTCATGCTTTAATCCCTGTGGGCTAATAGGAGCTCCCCACAGCCATGCGCTCACTGCTCAGGATGGGATGGGAGAGAGAATGAGTGGTAAAAGTGAGAAGACAGGTGGGTTGAGATAAAATATGATAATAATTACAAAAAAACCCAGAAATATTATTAATACATGAAAAAGAAAATAACAAAAAGGAGATGTAAATCCCAAGAAAAATAAGTGATGCAGATGAAAAACAAATGCTTACCACCAACTGACTGATGCTCAATCTTTTCCTGAGCAGCAGCAACCCCTGGCCCACGTTGCCCCTGGTTTAAGTGCTGAGCATGACTCTGTATGGTCTCAGATATCCCCCGGATCAGCTGGGGTCAGCTGTCACAGCTGCTTGTGCATCCCCAGCCTCATTGTTGGTGTAGTGAGGAGAAGAAAAGGCCTTGGTTCTATGCAAGCTCTGCTCAGCAACAACTAAAATATCAGTGTCTTATCAATATTGTTATCATCCTTAATCCAAAACACAGCAATGTGCCAGGTATTACAAGAAAAATATTCTGGCCAAAACCTGGACAAGGAGACTTAACATATTCTCCCAAAGTAAACTAAGATGCATTCTCCTTAGAGTCAAAAAATAAGGAATAGGGATTTAGTATCTCTTGTGTACGCCTGAGCCTATGTCTCCTTTAATTAAATAAAATAAAGGATAAATGCAGTGTTAGAATTTTCTTATCAAATGTTGAATTTAGATTTCTTCAGAGAGCTTTGTATCTTTCTTGGCTTTCTACTCACAGCTTAATAGCTGCAATTAAACACTTTCTTCAGTAAAGCACACAGGCATGGCCAGAATGAAGCAGAATAATGCAAAGCCTCCAAGCATACAAATAGCTTGTTTAAAAATCCCTACATTTGCTCGAGCTCTGGGCTCATGGCTGTGTTCTGCTGCCCTCTCCTGTCATGTCCATGTCCTTACAGCAGGATCGACTGCTGGCTAAACACAGAATTATGAAAATTCACATAAAGTTGCATAACAGCA
Source organism: Taeniopygia guttata (assembly GCF_048771995.1). Lineage (NCBI taxonomy): Eukaryota > Metazoa > Chordata > Aves > Passeriformes > Estrildidae > Taeniopygia > Taeniopygia guttata. Next base: position 12,778,080 of record NC_133027.1, on the reverse strand, counting down.
AACCACTACGCTAAAATTTTTCTGGGGCTGTACAACTTTTACCAAATACCATTTTAAAGCTTCCCTTCCTTACTGCAGTATTTCTTTGCAGAGTAAAATTAATTTAAACTATGACTCCATGTATGGCTTTATGTCCCTGTAGTTTGAAAAAAAAAAAAAAATGAGGTACAGTTATAAAATCTATTATATACTTCAGGATAGATAAAATCCTGAAGAGCTTCTAGATAAAATCATGAACCCATAGAAACAAGAAAAAGTTCTCCTGATGGGTCCAAGGAGCTCAAGTTTTTACTTTCTGGCCATAAGTGGTAATGCCAACTATGACAGCTTGCATGTATCACACCATATCTGCTTCTTCCTCAGCCCTAATTGCTTCATTTCAGGCATCTAGAAAATAAATGAGCCACAAAAGCAGGAATTAAACTCCTACACTTAAAAATCCAGAACTGGACTGTTGCTATCACGCTAGCGTGGTATCGTGGAGGAAGGGATTTAGAAAGGCCTTGGGGAGTTGGAAGCTGAGGAAAAGATACATTTAGGTATGAGGGAAAGATACATTTATGTATGCCCCATTGTTTCGGGAAAGTTTCGCTTCAGCATCTTTATGTAAACCCCCTTCTCCCCACCCCTGAGCAGTTCCCATTGGACCTGACCCCTGGGGTGGTTCTGATGAGCCCATGCTGAACACTGTCTCTATTGTTTAGACCTTATCTCTTAATTTTGCTGTATAAAACTGTATCTGGGCAGTAGCCCAGCGTCTTTTGTCCCTGCAACCGTTCAGGCAATACAATCTTTCTGGACTGCATACAACTGACCTCTCTTTGTCTCTTTATCTCGACTCCTTGCGGCGACCGAGGTGCCGCAGCCGCTCGGACCGTGCTAACCCAGCCGCTGTCTGGTAAGCCCAGTGCAGCGGGACCGCGGCAAACCCCGGTCCCCTGAGGGGACAGCTAGCCGGAGGGGTCCCGGGGGGCCGGGGAGGGACGGGGGACAGCTGCAAGTGACCCCCGAAAGCCGCACTGGACCGCTTCCCTGGAAGTGATGTTGTCTGAAGGGGGTGAACCCATGGTGTCCAAACCGCAGTTTTTTAAGTCTATAAACTGTGGAGAATTAAGAACATAGTTAGCTATACATCCTTGTACTAGATAAGCTTCAAAGATTAGCCTCTTCTATATCATAAAACCATCAAGACCACTAGCAGAGACATGCTTTACTTTATTTGTCAACCTACTAAAATACTGATTTTTTTAACCACTCATACTCTCATGTCACGTGAACAATTACCACAACTGCAATCTGACATCAGCTTTAGAAAACAGAATTGTACTGCTAGTCCTCTAAGCCTGAATATTGTAGAGAAATAAATGAATATATATATAGCAGAATATCCACTCTCAGAGTTTTCAGAACACCAATAAAAAAATGTTATGTTTGCATAGATGGAGCTACAATCTCCTAAACAGATTACAAACTCTGCTTCTCTTCCAAACAATTCTAAGGGAGATAAACAAAGGTACTATAATTTTTGAAGTAGATCAAATGTCCAAGGTTACCTGCCTAATAGAACACTTGCTATGTTAAAGGATGCTAAGTCTTTCACAAATTGCACAGAATTCTTGCATTAAGATGTAGCCCTAAGAAGTAAGAAATTAGTTTTTCATAACAACATTCTTTTTATTATTGCAACTTACACCTAAATCTCATAAGGCTTAAAAAATTGTAGTTTCATAATGCTTATCAAGAGTTAAGATCAAAACAATCAAAAAACAAATCAATCAAACACAATCAAAATGTCAAAATGTTTTCTGTCACATCCACATTATTCTGAGGTTTTAAAACTTCTTTAAATTACTTTGAAGTTGCATAGCGGAAAAGAAAAAAAAAATTCTGAAGAATGTCACCTGGGAATGCTAAAGATTTTGAATATGCACTATTCCTCTGTTAAAATACCTATCAATAGCTTACTAGCACACAAAGGGATAAATTCAAAAAGCATGGTATTTCACTCAGGGGAAAAAAACATTGCAGTGCCATGGAGCATCTTGTAGGAGCTCCATAATTAAACAAAACAGAAGAGGAAGTTTTTGCTTGGGGAATTATGTTTGATGTGTCATTAAAAGCTTGTGTCAGTTTCTTCTTGCAAACTTCCGAATATATGCCAAACACTTCAGAACAGGCCCCTGATTTAGATAAGAGGAAGAAATTCACCACAGTGAGGTGCCTGGTTCTGGAGAGATTCTCTTTGGGAAGACAGAAGCACACAGCTGGCCATAGAGAGGACACAGCCATACCATGCTCCTTTTTGCCCACTCCTAGTCGTTGCATTTTCTCAATCCTTTTTTAATTTGCCTGCTAATGTCCTGGAGATTGCCCCAGGTTCGCAAGTAAGAAGAATTAGAAGCTTATGGAAGTTTTCTAGACATGGAGATAAATAAAAAATGCCACCATTAAGCAAAGATACAAATAAGGAAGAATAAAGAGCAACTGCACAGCCACTGTTGCACACAAAATATGTGAGATTTTGTTTCCACAGCAAGACCCAGCTACTGAGGATTTGGAAGTCAGCAGATCTGTTTGTGGCAGCTCACCATTAGTCTGGAGCTCAGCAATCACGTGCCCTGATCCTGATCCATGTCCACTTTGGGGCCATAGGGCTGACCTGTCACCACTTCAGGTGGCATCCACCCACAAGTGCCGGCCACTGAGCTGCATCTACTCTGCTCAGGGTTCAGCTGAGCAAAGAGGCCAGAATCAACTGAGGAGAATAAAAAAATTATGTGCAATTAGGAAACCAAGCAAAAGAATTCCCCTCTCTAACTCTAAATGAAACAAACCAGTTTTTTACACTGTCCCCAGCAGTGGATTTGATTCTCTGGAAGCTTTAGGTTGTAGCTCCCTCCCTCTGGAAGGGATACACACACAATAATGCCAGTGTGGACTGCCTGTTCCTTGTGACAGCTCTGTGTCCATTGCAGCTCTGCCCTCAGCTCACAGTAGGTGCGGCGGCTCCCTGCCACGACCTCGGGCAGGTGGGATGAGCCGGCTGGCACTGCCCGTGTGAGGCCGGGTGGCCACCACGAGAGAGGAACCCCAGGGGAACGGCATCTGCCAGCCTGGTGGTGCTGAGTGCTGCGGCGTGGGTTACGCAGCTTTGGTAGTTCCACACGCTGAGAGGAGGTGAAGGGATGAGAGAAGGACACTTGTATGTAAGCCCAAAGAATCTTTATTTTCCCCAGGCGGGGCAAGAGCAAAGGTGCTCTCTGAGTGGGTGCAGGAACAAATGCTGAAGAAGTCAAAGATTACAGCAACTCAAATAGGGGCTGGGCAGACAGGGGTGCAAACCTGTCTCGCCCAATGGAGATAAACCAGAGAGGGATGAAACCAATTAAAACAATTTTTGATAACATAACAGCGTTAGGCACCAAGTCAGGGGACACATAGAAAAACTGAACTGGGGTGATTGATACAGAACTTTCTTGAAGAAACTCGGGGTGGTTACAGGATTCACAACCAAAAGAATATGAACAAACTCTGATTGATGGAACAAAAAAAGGAGAAAACAGGGAGAAGTGAGAAGATTGACAGATAACTGGGGAGCCATGTGGCAGGAACTTTTGAGGTAAACAACTTGGATCAAACCAACCGTGAGGGGACAAACGAGGGAGCATAAATGATAACTAACATTGATAAAACCAACTGACTAAATCAAACCACACTGCAACAAGTAGGGGTCCCTGCACTGCCACCAGCACCACTTTGGGGGAACTGGCAGTTACTCAAAAGCAGCCCCATGGACCACATACCCGGAATGCCGGGCCAGATTGAGAATATACTGACCCAGCTTCAAAGAGGTGTTGGTTATGAGAAGAATGTGCCAGCTTTTGACATCCCTGTGGATCACTTGGCTTGAGTAAAGGACATCCAGTCCTTACAGGCACTGAGAGAGAAAACACAAACAGGAGGGTGTCACATTACTCTTCTGGAGCAAACACTATTTTGTATTTGTCCTATTGTCCTTTTCAGTTGAGGACTGTCAGAAATGAGTCTCTTATTTCTTTGCTGCTAGTTTCAAATCCTGCCACCAGCAGGATTTCTTTACAGGCAAGGAATGGAGTGCAGGCAGGCTCCAGGCAAACGTTTAGAGAAGCAAGGTGGGGAACAGCAAATACAAATGCAAGAAACAGAGCGAGGATACAACAGCAGGAGGTAAGAGTATAAGAACAGAGCTCAGTGAGTGCAGGCACCCTGCCAGGCAATTCACTTGAAATGCTCTTGCTTCCCCATAGCATTCCAGCAACACAGAAACAAAGTCTGGCACAGGGAATCGCTCCTGTTCTGAAGCCCTGTTTCCCAGACAATCCTGCCCAAGTCCTTGGAAGCACAGATTGGATCCCTAAGGTCCGGACTGGTAGCTGCAATCTCATCTTCAGATCTGTGAGTCTCATTAATCACAGCTCTCCAAATGCCTCTGTCCATGTACTCCATCACCAGCCAGAACTCCTTGCCCACAAGGTGGCTGAAAAGAGGCAATAAGGGCATGGAGATGAATGTGCAATACAACCTTGCTGTTTGGAAAAGACAGTGGCTGATTCTTGTTTTTAGGTCCCTTTTTAACAAGGACAGAAAGGGGGAATTACTTTATTTTGGCACCTACTAGTTTGTATCCATGTTCACGACTTTGCTCAAAGGCATAGGCTAAGCATTCCTGTAAATAGTTTTACACATTTAAATCATTCCCACAAAATTATTTGCATTAGAATAGAGGTCTCTTTCAAAGTCATTTTGGGAACATCATTTTGGGAACGTCCCATGCCTCAGATCATCCTTTGATGGTCAAGAGCCTCCTAAAACCAGTTTCTTCCCCTTAAATACATTGCAGCTATCTTCTCAGCAGGCCCACTCTAATTCTCAAGACTAAGATACCCACTTGCACACATCAATCACTGGTATGAGGAGATACAGGACCCAGAACTGTCTGTTAAAGCTTAAGGAATTCACAATTTCTTACAGTCAAACATTTTCCCAACATTTTACACTGCACACTCTTTCTGGCAGACATCCCCACCGTGTTCCATACCCCTTGCAGAGCCCTGCACCTACTATCCATGGGCAGCAGGGAAGGGGGCAGTCACACAGGAGACACTGTGCCCGCTGCGCTGGGCAGCAGCCAAACCCCCTCTAGTCACAGCTGCAGGCCTGTATCTGCACAGGATGCTCTGGCTGCCCCACTCCTCATGGATTTTGGCTGGAAATGCAATTGCACTTTTTGCCTCAGGTAGCAGTACCACAGCTGTACAAACAACAGCCAGTGGCCGTATTCCAAAGTCACTGCAGTGTGGAGGAAGTGATGCCTTAAAGACTGAGAAATGAAACAACACTTTCCAGACAATTTAAGTATAGGAGGTAAGATCAAATCTGGTCTTTAACTGGAAGCCTCCAAGGACAGATATGGAAAAATGCCCACACCACATAGGGCCAGCCAATGTGGTTTTATAAGTTTGGGAAATTAGCATACTTGACAAGAATTCCCAATTAGAAGCCAAGTAAAGGGGCAATTTCCCCACTTTGGTTCCACCTGTTCTGGGGCCCCTCTTTCTTTGTGACTAGCTGTACTAGCTGTACTGGCTACAGTTAGTTTATGGGAAAGTGTAGTGAAGTGTAGTTCTCAATGTCTTGAGAACCTGTTTGAACTTCGCTTCCCCAAGGAGGCAAGATAGGATAGGAGCCAATGGAAGGTGTTTTGCCTTTCTGCCTATCAGGTGAGGAAAAGTACTGAAGTTACCTAGGAACTAGATAACTATACAACAATAGTCTACAGAGCCATGAATATCTATGAAGAAAATATAAAAGCAAAAATAATTTTGGCATCAGAAGGAGACCCTTCCCCAATTCCTAACCATACCAAAACCAACACAAATGGGACTTTCCATCTTTTAAAAACAATGGATAATTCCAAAAGTTAATGTAGAGCTTATTCACAGGGTAACAAGGAAGGGAACATTCCAATGGAGTTGAGGTTTGAAAGAGTTTTTATTCTGAGTCCCACTCAGGGCTTGAACTGGAGAGAGCCATCCTGAAATGGTCATCACCACCTCCTGAACTCCCTCCATTGCTTCACTGCAATGATCAGAGATCCCCATCTGGAGCGAGGCTCGACTGGCTTCAAATACGGATACAGACCAAAGGGAAAGCAACAACAACAGAACCATTGCTTTGCAAACTCAGTGCTTCACAGGATCAAGACAGATTCCCTGGTTTCCAGAAATACACGGAAATAGGACTGACAGGACCTTCTGCACTTCTGTCTTCATGTCCAGGACCTTGCTGTAGCAGGCCAGTATTATGGGCCCATAATCTGACTAATCTGTTCATCAAGGTATCTTCAGCATGACTTGAGTTTCCCAAATCTTCTACAAGGCAGAAGGGAACCAGACAGTTACCTGTGCTAATGTTAATGAAGGATTTCATGAAAGCAGGTGAATGAGAGCATTGCATTATAAAACTTCACATTCAAAAATACATGAGTGCACTTAGAATAAAACATAGGAAACTAGGGAAACATAAGGACAGGATAAAAATAAACTACTAGACAGGAAGTGATGTATGAAAAAAAAAGACATTTCTGATGCATGGGCATGCATTTATAAGCTAAACCAGAAAAAGAACAGCAGAAATAATGAGGAATGAAGATTTTTAAATTGCACTGGGGAGAAGAGACACATGGGCAACCACTGTAAATACAGCTGAGAGATTCAGCTTGGAGTTGTATTAGAGTGGAATACATTCACTGAAGATCTCTGGTGCACACAAATGCAAAGACTGAGGAAAAAAGGAGAAAAGTTTAATTTCTGAAAGTCCTCTAAGACTCCTGGAAGTATTGTCTAGAGATCTAAAAATCTAAAGCCTCAGAGAACCTGAACCTAAAACATTCCCAGATGGCTTGATAAGGCATGATGTGCACATCTCTGCTGTTTTCAGAGCCAATGAAACTGACAATGAGTGTCTGGAAATTAGGAATGGGAACCCAGATTTTATCTCAATTACTCCTAGAACACCTTAATAAGGCACTTTAGTAGCTGAGCACTAACATTCTCACCCTGCTCTATTGACTTTACATTTGAATACAGGCTGGTAGGAGAAGAGACTGGCTTTAATTTCTCCCCAGTTGCCTGTTGCACTTTCAGGTTAGGAGTACACCTAAAATTCAGCTAATCACTCTCTCTTATTCATGAATAGTGGAATCACTACTGAACTGACTTACAGAGACATCCTTTTTCTCTTTGTACCTTCCTAAGTGGTGCCCTAATAACAGGAGATTTGTGTAAATCACACAGAAAATCATCAAAATTGATGAAATTAACACTCAATTCCATTATAAAATCTTCAGAGAAAACGCTTGACAGGATCACTAAACAAACTGAAACTGGGAAGAGAAACATTCATTTTAGCACTGATCAAGCAAAAATAAAAATAAATCCTATAAAAATTCCAAGTGAAAGATAAGGAGAAAGACAAGAAGCAGAGGAAGAAAAAGGCCCTGTCAGATGACCTGTGGAAGGTAACTTTGTGCCCCAGCACTGTTAGAGAATGTTCCATGCCATTGGTGCAAGCAGGTTGAGACATAAATACTGATTGATTTGGGAGCCACAATCTTGGTAGTGCAGATGTGGTTCAATAACGTGACATGCTGGAGTTCCCTCAGAGCAACTGGGATGCCTGAAAGGAGTGAACAGTTCACCACAGCTTGGCCTGTTTGGCTGCTTTTTCCTTCTCACCCTCCTGGGGAGGCTCTGAGATCTTCTCTTCCCTCATGGAAGTGCAGCTGCTACCAAGGGAAAGGTCCCCGTACTGACTCAGTGTTCCCTTTGCTTGCCAGCTGTGCCTTCTGCCGTCCCTGTACAGGAGAGCTGCTCTGCACGGGAGGAAGACACCGAGGGAGAGCCTGGGAGCATCGGCAGCTGCAGTCCCTCCTGATCTACTTCTGTTTATGGATGTGTAGAGTTAGACTTTGATAGTTACGAGTATAGGGATATTGACATATGTAGACTGATATTTGTATGGGTGTCTATGTATGTATATTGTTATATTGATGTATGTATATTGATCTGTTCACATCTGTAGTTATATTTACACACTTGTACAGTTGTGTAGCTGTGTAGTTCTATTGCTGGGGTTGTATGGATTGTTTTATTGGTCCATTGATATTTGTATATTTATAGATAGGTTTCTTATGTGTGTATTATATATGTCATACATGTAATGAAATCCATAGTACGTATTACATCTGTATATTCTTATGTATTTACTTCTGTTGAAAATATATGGAGTTGCATAGTTCTAAAATTCTGTTAATTTAGTTCTGCATCTGAGATTCTTTTGAGAGGGATATTGATATTTCTGTATTCGTACATGGGCCATACACTTGTAGTAATATGTAAAAAATGAAATTGTTAAACTTCAATTCATATTTGTGTATATTGAGTTTTAGGGAGTTGCAATAAATTAATTTTTTAACTGAAGCTGATATTTGTGTATATTTACAAAGCATGATTCTCAGAATAGATTAGATTTTTAACTTAAATTTATATTTGCATGTTTATACATTGGCAGCACAAGTGTAGCAATTTAAAACAAATTTCATTTTTAAACTTAAGGGGTTTTTGCATATTTGTACATTACTAGTGCGGGTGTAACTATCTGCAATAAATGCAATTATTCAACTGAAAGAAGTATAGGTTTGTGCTACCCAAAGCCATGAGCAGATGTAAATGCGGGAGGATTTTGGCCATGAAAATCTCCAGCCATGCCCAGCACATGCCTCACTTGCACTCAGGCTGGGCAAGGGAAGCGCAGATTTGGGATGGCAGCAGAGCCAGAGTTGGCTCAGAACTCGCTGCAAAGGCCTGCTGAGAACACTTTGGGAATCCACTGAGAGTAGAACTTCAAGCAGGAGCCACCTGGGGAGGACAAATCCACCCCCATCCCAGGAGCAGCAATTCAGGCAGCGCTCAAAGTGTCCCTCTGAAGCTCGTCCTGGAAACCAGAAGCCAACAGGGATCCTGAGCCAGCTCCACTGCCTTTGGCAGCACTTCGGCAAATGAGCTGCAGCAAGGGCGAGGCGACAGTGACTGTGACTGCTGCAGGCTGGGGATGAAGGAAGGGCCATGTACACAAGCGCTGAACGCTCCAGGCAGTAATGCGCAGCTCCGCAAAAGGTGAAAGGCTTTGTGAACCTGAAGTTAGAAAGTTTTCTTTCTGTAATCCCCCGAGCCTTCACCCCTCCCCTGAGTTATTCCCATTGGATTTGACCCGTAATGTATTCAGGCTGGACACTGTCCCTATTGGCTTCATCTTTTCACCTACACCCCCTATGAAAACTGTAACCCGACACCTGCCCGGTGTCATTTGTCCCTGAGGGGTTCCAGCAATACAACTTTCTTCGAACTGCATACAGGTGTCCTCTTTTTGTCTCTTTGTCTCGGGTCCTAGTAGCGCTCTCAGAGCAGCGCTGCCCGCGTCACAGCGAACCCACAGCTACCTGGTAATCTCGGCAGAGACCCAGGGGCAGCAGCGTGCGCTGCTCACCACCGGCCACCCACGGGCGGCTGCTAGCCGGCGCCTGGGGGCCCGGGGCCCGTGTGGAGAACGAGCAACAGCCCCAAAATCCAGGAGGGTGCAGAACTGGGAAGCAACGAGTTCTCACAAGCACTGAAATGATGGAAGCCCTCTGTGCGAAGTTCCCTGAAGGAACTCCCAGGGAAATGAATACTATAATAAGTAGTACCAGAATACACAAATGCAGTAACACTAGGAGATGGTCGATATGACCCATAGACAACAGCTTAGAAAAAGATCAAGAGGATATTTTATATATTCTATTTATTATAGTATCTATATTAAAATTTAAAATATGTAGTATATAGATGATAAATTACATCTATGACATATATGATAAATTCATATGCATTGTGTGATACATTTGGATATATTTTGATAAATATTTTCATTTCATATAGATTTGATATATTGCTCCAGCTTGGGAGAGTGAAGATGTTCTGCTTTCCAAAGGCTTCTGCCCACACAGCAGTCAGCCCTGAGTCTGTGCATGCACACCCACCCACTGTCTTTGCTCTTCTCAGCATCTCGGGGCTGCTGTTTGCACAGAATTGGGATGAATTTAACTTGACAGACCCACAAGTGGGGTGTCCAGCTTGTCAGGAACACTCATGTGGCAGGGCACAACACAGAGCTCTCAAATCACATTATCACAGGTCCTTTCATTCCTGCTGGGCACTGAGGAACTCCTAAAAGCAGCAGAGACACAGAAAAGAGGTGGAAAAAATAGGCATCATGCTACTGCTGGTATCCTCATGGAGGAAAATCTGCTGGGTTTCTTAAGGTTGTAGCTATCCAAAAACTAGAAAAACTGCTCAGCACAAGTAGCCCAATTGGGAATGGTTTTCTTGACTTGGCAATACTGGGGTTTTGCTCCCATGAAGGACCCGGGTGTCACACACCCCAGGCCTTTTAAAGTCTCTCTCTGCTTTCCTGCTTGGGCCGCTCAGGATCCGTGCTGTGGTAGGTCCCTTTTTCTGTTGCTGATTGGCCCATAAGTTGGTGCAGTCTTGGCCGATCATTTTGAGATTTTTGCTTCTTATTGCTTGGTCTCTCCTCCAGTCTTGATCCGAGCTGTGGCTGTGTTCCACGGTGCAATACTTCTAGAAGCTTCTCTGCCCCCCCTCCACAAAGATTGGCATCTCCTCCCTGGATCCACTCCCCTTTTAGGTAAACACAACAGTATTGAGTTTTAATACAACTGATCACCTTACTTTGTACCCACAACATCCAACCCTGCACCTCATCCTGTTAACTACATATCCAATTATAGCTTGTTACTTGTATCAACAACATCCCTTTTTATACATACATTGTTAACAACATTCCCCAAAAGTTTAAATTTTATTGTTTTTGTTCATAACACCAGGGACAGCACCTTCCTCCTTAGGCCCTGCTCTGCTCAGGAAGGTGACAGAGCAGAAGAAGCAGAATTAGTATTCACTTTTCCTTCTAGCCACTCTGCCACAGGACCTGTGTTCAGAAGGAATGGCTGTGGCTCCTGAGAGCAGCAGGGAACCCATCTCAGCCCTGCCAGGTACGGGGCTGCTTCTCCGCCCCGGTCCCGTTGGGCGCTCTGGGGTGTGGGGAGAATGGTGGAAATTGATCCAGGGCTCTGGAGAGCACAAGGATATGTTCAGCTCCTGCTCTACATGAGGAGTCTCATTTCTTACAAAAGTTTCTCTGTTATTACAATTCATCCTTTTGGGTATTTGACAACATGCTGGGTGTTGAAGAATGGGTAGGGATGACTTTCCCATTTTTTGAAAAATCCAAAAGGAGATTTAATACTTTATATAAAAATGCAAAGACACTAAAGCAATTCCAAATATACATTTAATTGATGAATATTTAAGCACCTTGTATTAATCTGAAAGCACCGATTATGAGAAATGAACAATGCAAATATGCTGTCTTTCTGGTCTGGCCTTCAAAGCTCAAAAAGCCCCACTTCTCCTATGCCTACAGATCAATGATGAAATGAGCTGAAAATGTGCTTTTCCTTCTGCTGACAACTATGCACCACAACTGAAACCAATGCTTTAACTCTTCAGTTACTTTTTGCTAATCAGCGCTTTCCTAGATCAATACTTTCTAAAAATTTTATATATATACACATGGAATGCTTTAATTCCTAACCCTATACCAAAATTTTAAAATAAAATTGCCTCAGCCGATAGTGTTGAACCATACTAACATCTGTTTAAACCTATTATAAAATCAGCTGAGTGCAATTTCATTACTTAAATTTACTTGACCATAAATTGTTTCCTTAAGTGCTCCTTTTAGTGAGAATACGTGGCATTGCCTGTCACCTCGGAATATAGCTTTTAAAAAGACATTTAGATAATTTAGTAAGACATTTCTGCTTCTTGTCATTGCATCCACCAAGTAGCTAAAAATCTACCAAAAAATGAGAACCAAAAAACATCGCTCTAGGATTTATGGGCATCTTGTAATTAAATAATTTTATTTGTGTCTGTTGATAAATTATTTTTGAGTTTAATTTTGACAACTCAAGTAGGTTTTGTTAAAAACGAAAATCAAAAAATCACTTTATCAGGCTAATACTAATGTTTTCATTTTTTTATTAAGACCAAGCCACATAAAAATTAGGGGGTACATTGAACCTTGTTTATTACTACCTCTACCTAAATATGACAATATTAGGACATCCTGAAATATGACTGAGGAAGCAGATAAATAATACAATAAAGACAAAGATGAAAAACCAAACTTAAGGATTCATGTCCACACACATGACCAACTTTTAACACACAGAGGACCTCAGTTCAGTTTGGTCATCTGAGTTTTCTGTTTCATGGCACAATTAATTTACTTTCCCACTGTTTACCTGAGATTTGCCTTTGCCTCTTTATTACTTTTGTATAACAGAAGTAATTTTCTTTCCTCTCTTATGTCCAATTTTTAAATCTCTGGACAGTTGCATTTCTCTTCAGTGTAACATAGGATTATACTGCTGTGATTGAAGGAAGCTACAACACAGTTGTACTGCCAACAGCTCAAAGATGGTAACCAACCTCAGACATTCAAAAACACATTCCTTCAAAAGCCTCCAGATTCTAATTCTAATGAAACCTTACAGCACTAAATGCAGCAGTTTGTTAATGTACCAGTTATTGTCAAAGAACATTGCTTTCTTTGGCTGTGTGCACAACCTGCTACTCTTTCCATCTTCTGAGCAATGAAGTCATGACATTTTCACCAAAGCGTCCACCAGAGTCTGGCCTGAGAAATTAAATCCCTCTCACCCCGAGCAGGCTGTGTTTCTTTTTCCCTGTACAACACACACTGGCCACCAGAACTACAATCAGTACAGTCCAGCACAGAAGAGCAGACAGGCTATATTTAAATCAATCAAAACTTTATTTATAATTGAATTCAGCAAAAATGAAAGTTTATACAGGAAGAACTATATAACAGAAAGAAACAAGTCTCTACACTGCCTATTGGCCAAGATCTATCTCAGTCTGTCCTGAGAAGCACTCATAAATAAATGGGAAAATATACTGCTGCATTGAGTTTCACCCTGCAGGTTGGGCATATGTGAGCAACCCCAAGGGCAATAGGGAGGCATCTACTGCAGAAGACATGGCCACACAGGGTTGCCACAAGCTGTCGTCCATGTTGCATAATCTGGAGGAAAGAAAACCACAACATTTCTTGGGAGGAAAGAATTTGATTTTGCTGCTCAACTGCACCAGGCTCTATTTAGAGCATCTAGAATTAGAATTACGAGGGACCCACAGATCTGCCAGTGCCATCTTGGCAAGGGCTTCTGCCTCTACATTCACCAAGAAGGGACTTGTGGAGCTTCACAGCAAGGGCTGTGCTTCCAGCCAGCTGCCCACAGCATCCCACATTATCCAACGGACTTGTGCAGCTCCCCCCTTCTGGCTTTCTCCTCCCACAAAGCAGAAAGGACGACAACAGGTGGATCCTTACCTCTGAGTAAAATTCCATGCAAAGCGGACACCTAATAACAGCTCCTTGCTGCGCACTAGAGGAAACAGAACTAGAAAGAACATGCAGCTGTTAATATAACCACACTCCAATAGTTATTGATGTATAAAATCTCACCTATTCATACAGCTGCACTGACTAGCCATGACACATTTCCTTTGAAGAACCCTGCTGTCTTGAAGTCTCTGTTTGCTGCATTTAATGAGGATTTGGGGTCTCCCCTGCCCTGAGGGAAAGGGTGTCCTGGTTTTCACTAGGAGAAAGGTGCAGTCAGTCACCCTGCTCTGGGCTTTGAAGTAGCAGCAGTCTTTAGCACTGGCCAGTTTGTGTCTGGCAACTTTGACTTCCAGTAGGTCATCAGTAACAGCTTTGTAACTACAGCATCAGCTGTCCTCTGGGAATTATTCACCCCAGAATATTCATTCCAGGACCCAACTTTCAACTACAGAGTAACACAGTTCTGGCAAGATCCAGCCCTGGGAAGGAGCCTTTGGTCAATTTTAAATGCTGTAGCACTGGGCTATTTCAGCCTTAACTAAACAGAGCCATTACATTCAGTAACTGAGACACTTGAGACTGGAGGAACAAAGTATTCCTGTTTCATATTAACCAGGGGTTGGGATTTGTTCACCTACAGACTTAACAACCAAAACTTAAGCATCTACAAATTCATTGGCAAAATGCATTATGGTTTAGAATTGTAGAAGCCCTTTAGGCAGCATATTTAAGGCCTGACACCTAAAAGTTCCATACTCAAGTTGCCTCCTACATTGCCTTTCCAAAAGGCTCAAAGCACACCAGCTTTATTAAAACCTGTGTCTTTCCCCCCACCCCAAAAAAACACTTTGAAAACCTTATACCATAATTCTAATGTTCTTTGTCATCTCTAGTGACAAAGACACTTGGTTAAAATTAATCAGTCCAATGAACTGTATCTTTCTTATCCTGATGGAGTGCTCCTACAGCAGCACTTTCCTGTTCCTCTGCAGAATGGGAATTTTACTGCACAGGCAGCCAACTTGAACTGCAAGATTTCCATCACAGAAGCAAGCAAATCAGGGCTTGTGACATCCAGCACTGGCCATAAAAGCATCATTCCTTGCCAGTGGCTCAGCTGAATTCTCTGATGCTCTGGAAAGATGTGGCTGCTGCTGGCTCTGCTGCGTGTCCTGAAATGGGGTAGAAATGCAACCACCACTTAGGAACCACCTGAACACTGTACTTCCTGCGTCCCTATTTCAGTTCCCTAATTGGATTTGAGATGGAGCCATGTCTTTCTCTCTCCCCCAAACTGGCAATTTCACCTGTGATAGCCTGAACACTACTTATATGAACAGCTACTGAAGAGGAAAAAACCCTGTACCCAAACCTGCTCTTGCATTTCGTGCACGTGGAGCTGGGTCACGCAAATTCTGCTGTAAAATTTCAGGCCTTTTTTTTGCAAAGGTTCAGGAACAACCCCGTCAGGATATAACTACTGTGCCATGTTTTCTGCATGTTTCTGTTTTGCACAGCAGTAGTGACAACCCAAATTTGAGCAGATACACGGCACTGTGGGCTGGATCCAAGCATATTCTTACCAAATAGTAGGGGGAAATGAAAAAATACCAAATGTGACCCTTTTAAAGACTTCTTGGAATAAGAAACCAAAATATTGTGCACCCCAGTCAACCGCACTTGCATTTTACACCTCAGTGACAGAGGTACCTTAAACTGATGTTGCAGCTAAAACGCTTCTTCCTTGGGAAGTCAAAGACTTCCTGTGCTCCCCTTTAAATCACAGATGCAACAACCTTTAAGGTTGCTCACCCACTCTCTGCAAGGAGTTCTCAGGCATGCTGATATGTTCATGAGTGTGTTTGTGGCTGACTGGGAACTGCTGACTAAACTGTGGCAAATCACAGCCATCATTCAACCTTTGAGGCCAGGGTACTCAGTAAGATTTCAGAAGACTGGCAAGAAAAGTAATTTAAATGCAAGATGATGAGGAGTGTGCCAGTCATTACTTACCACAGGAGACTCATCATCACTGATAGTGATGACTTCAGGCTCAGAAGAGTCACCTGTGAGATCTATGACTTCTACACCAGCTGAAAAGAGAGAACATTAGAACCATGGTCAGAGATTGCAGAGGAATGCAATGGGCTGCCACTGTAGAACAGGCTGTGGCTGGATTCACCGTGCCCTCAGGTTCAGGAATGTGTCCAACATTTCACTCAAGCTTTGCCCTCAACAGTGCACAGGGAGCAGGGCAAACCCTGTGCAAAACAAGCTGAAGGGCAGCTGAGCTCCTCACAGGTTCTATTGGATGACAACAGATTACAGGAGGTTCACATCAACAGATGATTCATTTCATATAGGGGAGTGTTTAGCACGCAGGAAAAAAAACAAACAAACAAACCACAGCAATTACTAATTTTATGGCACCATGCTGTAGACTGCTTCCTTGAAGGATGGGGCAGAGCTAATGACAGGTTTTCCTCATCTCCATCAAGCTTGGGAGATCTCAAACTCAGCTTGCCACCCTCCACTGTGGCAGCTGCAGTGACTGCCAGCTCATCAGAACACACGTTCAGGTGTTTGAGCAGCACTTGAGGACCTTTCCTACACAGCTCATCTCCCACTTGCAGCCAATAAGAGCAGCAATAACAAGCAGCAGCAATAATGATCTCAGGAACAAACCAAAACCATTGTCAGAAGGCTTGCTGTTTAGGGATGCCATACCAGGAACTTCCTCAATCCCAAGGTTTCCCTTCCTCCCCAGTAAAGGGCCTAGAAACTGGCAAAAGCACATGGCCAGATGGTCTTCAACCCTCCAGAAGCCGCTTCTGTTCTTACCAGGCTCAAAAGCAGGTGTGCCACTTTCCTTAAGCTCTGTTGGCTCCGTCTGCAAAGTTCCACCTGCGCTGGAGGGCAGCAGCCTGCTCCGTTTCCAAGCTGGTCTGGAATCAACTGCTCCTCCAGGGCGCTTTCGCTGACGCTGACAGGGAACAAAACCTTAGCATTTTCTCTGCCACTAATATTAACATGGCACTTGGGTTTTGCAACACCAATGGCAGCACACAAGGATACAGAAAACACTCCTGCAAAGGCTGGAATACACACCAAATGCTGCTGTGGGCCATTCCCACCCAAGCACATCACATCAGGGAAAAGACAGCACCCCTGATCTCTGACAAGCCGCTTCCCCAAGAAAAAGCCTGTCTCAATGGCTTGAAATGAAACCAGTTCCCAATTCCAGCAGGTTGCTGCTCACACCGTAAGCATTTCTGCACTACTGTTAACAACCACAGAGATTCAAAACCTTCCAAATTCCAGAACATCAAGTTTTCAAAGGTTTCTGTTCCTCTGCATTTGCTACAAACTCTTGAAATGCTTTCTAGACATATCCTGGAAAATGTTTCAAGAATCAGATTTGCATTGAGTTGCAAAATACTTACTGAGCTCATGGTGTTTAGTGATCAAAAAAAACCCACCAAAATAAGTGGGACAAACTCCAAAAAAGGAATGTCAGGGATGTGATCAATCCCTTTGGTTCCTTTAGGCAGCCCTCTGCAGATTTTTTGGCGTGACAGAAAGCTGCTCTTCCAAACCTATCAGAAAAGTAGAGGCAAGATTATCCATTTGGATTGCCAGTTTCTTGAACACTCCCATGCCCTAGGACTCCCATTCCCAAGTCTCCAGTTCCTGTCCAAAGCTAGAGGCGAAATCCATGACTCTGGTACTTGAGCCCACCTGCAGCCCATCCTGCAGCCCAGCCCCTCAGCATCAGAAGCCTTTCCAAGAATCTTCTGCACTCACCTGTATGGCGAGTCTAGAGTTTGGCTCGCAAATGTCAGCAAATTGCTCTCTATTCCCTCGCGGGATGGAGAAGATGGATGCTCTGCGTCTGCTGCGCAGCAGAGAATCCCTCAACTGGCTCAACAGACTCCGTGCCAACAGAGCCTCCTGCAGCTAAAGGAATGCAGGATTTGTTACGATTAAACTTTTCTTCAACATGTTCTTTTTCTGGGAATTCCTCACAAGCATTTCGTCAATGCAACTGGCAGATGCTTTTGCTGGCTGAAGCCACACTGCGTCTTTCCTTAAGAAATGAATAAAGGAAGCACAAATTGCCTGCTGAAACCCTTCTGCTCCCTTCCAAATCAGATCACTAGTCAAGCACAAGGCTCGGGCTCATCCCCGATTCCCTCTGAGAGACAGGAGGTAATATTTTGCCCCAGCCAAAAGGTCATTACAAAAAAAGAATGAAAGTTGTTGGTGCTAGGTGTTGTTAGTTATGGTTTGCATTTGTTCCAGTTAATTTTTTGGGTGTTGATGTGTGCTGGAAAATGGGGGGGGGGTTGAACACCAAACCAAAAGGGAAGTACACCCAGCTCAGTTGAATCCTTACTAAGAAAAACGGTTCTCTTTTGCTTTAATGACTTTGTCTCCATTTAGTTGTACCTAAGAGTTTATTTCTAACACCTCTCTCCCAGCAGCTCCGAGCTGCGGCGTGGCACAGCTCTTGCTGTGTGCCAGAGAGCACGAAGCAGGCCGGCCTGCTGGCCCTGAATATTTCTGCAAAGCACTCTGCAGGTCACAGCTTTGCTGTGGCTCAGTGCAGAAGTGCAGGCGCTGCCTCCCAGAGCTGTGTGGGGCACTGGCTCCTGCAGCCATGAGCTGACAAGCTGTCCCTGCCTCCCGCTGGCCCATGGTCCCCTGGCACAAGCGCCGTGCCTGAAGGACGCTGCCCTGTGCTCCAGCCTGCTGAGCAGCCCGGCTCCCTGCCCCGGTGCCCAGAGTGCTGCACACACTGCTGACCTTTGCCAGGAGTCGCAGGGCAGCCGGCACAAGAGTGGGAATGCTGAGCCAGGCTCCGCTTCCCCTCGGGAGCAGCCGGCTGCGCTTGGGCGCTGAGAGCGGAGGATGCGCCCACTGCCAGCAAGAGGCACGCAGGGCCGGGCTGTACCTCCTGCAGCTACAAGGGCCTCCTTGCAGCCTGCCCCTGCCCAGGCTCAGGCTGCTCCGGGCTCTGCCAGGGCTCTGCTGCAGCTCCACGCCGGGCAAGGCCGGGCCCGCTCTCACCTCACACTCGCTGACAGCTCTGCACCGCAGGAGACCTTTCAGAGCACCTCTCTGATCCTTCTGCTTTCTCTGCTGAGCAAGGCTCTCCTCCAGCCAAAGACATTGCCCTTCGCGATACAAATCCAAGTGGCAGGCACCCAAATGCTCTCGAGTCACAGCTGAAGGCCTGCATCTGCACAGGATGTTTTGGCTGCCCCACTCGCCCTTTGGTTTTTCCTGCAAATGCCATTGCCCTTTCTGCCTCAACTGGAAGTGCCACAGATGTGCCAAACGGGGCCGGTGGGCCGTATGCCAAAGGCAGTGTAGTCTGGAGAGGATGAATGAAGAAGAGCCTTCTCCATTTACAAACCATACCAAAGAAGCCATAAGTGTGTCTCAGCACCAATAAAAGACAACTGGCAATTCAGAAGGAAATGTTTTCTGAAGGGGTCAGAAGGAGGAGAATCTTCTAAATGACTTGATGCTTTGAAAACTTTATTTAATTATAATCCTATCCATAAACCTATACTACAAAACTACTTAACAATCCTAATCTAGAGTCCTACTCTACAATCCTACTCTAACTTGGTAATAATATCTTCATCATTAGATTCTTGTCTTCTTCGTCTTCTTCTTCTTCGCTGAGTTGATGAGTGGTGCCAGGGTGGACGCTGGCTTGGCTGCTGTTACAAATGGATGCTAATCCACAGGAAAAAAAAACAACAAAGAACAGTGAACCATGACATTCCAAGCTCAGTGCTTCACAGACTCAATCAGGATTCCTCTAGCTCCTAGAAGGACCCAGAAAGGAAAACAATGGGACCATCTGCTCCCCACTCATCATGTGCAGGAGCTTGCCATCACAGGCAAACCTGGCCCAGAATCCCACTCATCCATTTATTCTGGTTTCTCCATCTTGCTGGGATTTTTGCCCTGCCAGTGCTCTAGAAATGGTGCTTTCTGTCCCTGGGTTTTTTCCTTTCAGGAAGCTCCAATGACTCCCATAGGTCCCTGTCTTGGAAAGACAGGCACCATGCTAACTTCCACAGGCACACAAAGCAGTGTCTGCCTTTCCATACCCTGCCCCTGCTGTGTGGGATGGCACCTTCCTTCCCAGCAGGGCCAGTCCAGCGGCGATGGGTCCTGCAGTTCCCTCTCTGCCACACAACCTGGCAGTCAGCCTGGGACAGTTCCCCTCTGCCTGAGCATGCCAGGCAGCAGATGGGGCTGGGGCAAGTCCCTCTCAGCTGTCCCTGTTTGTGTGCCAGAAACCTCTAAAGGTGGGGTGGGGGGCATAAACCAGGGCCCCTCAGAGGCTCACAGTGAGTCCCTCAAAGCCCCTCCTGCCCACAGCCAAATCTCTCCAGAGTGCTCTGCCAGGACTGGCAGCCTTGGGTTCCTCCACCACTATTTCATGTCTCTTTACCCTGCATTGCTGTACTTCAGTTCTTTTACCATTAGATAAAACTGAACATCCCACCAAATCAGGGCAACAGAAACAGCCAGAAAAAAGAGCACCTGTCCTCTCAGGAAATGCGGAGAGAGGTGGAATTATTCACTTTTGTGAAGAACAGGCCCCAGGGAGACTTTATTGCTGTTTTCCAAGATTTCAGAGTGGCTTTGAAGAAAGTGGGGGACACCTTTTTTAACAGGGCCAGTTACAAGAGAGTGTGGGCAAATAGTTTTAAACACATGGGGATCTAATCAGAGTAGGTCTAAGGAAGACCTTCTTTTCTCGGAGCATGGTGCCACTCTGGCACAGGTTGTCCCAAGAGCTTGTAGGTGCCCCCATCCCTGGAATCATTCCAGGTCAGGTGGGACAGGACTCTGAGCAACCTGATCTCTTTAAAGATGTCCCTGCTCATTGCAGGTCACTTGGACCAGAGGACTTTCCAGAGCCCTGCCAGCCCAGCCCAGTCTAGGATTCCTCACTGTTTTCATTTGAACATCACCAAGAGTGGAGGTGAGGAGGAAGAGGGCTCATCTGATGCCTCGGACCTCGGTGGAGGAGGAGCCCATCCCTCAGACACTGTTTCACCTCAGCCCCTTGGCATTTTACCTGCAGGAGCCTCTTGGCAGACCAGCGCTGCTCTTCGTCTGTCTGCAGGCAGCAGCTCAGAAAGTCACACAGGTGAGGCGAGAATCGGTTGGGCTTCCGCAGCTGTGGTCTCTCTCCTCTGGCTATCGGGAGTTTAGCCTGCAGGAAAAGGAAACACGAGGCTCCACCTGCTTCTTTCCCATCTGTAACTGCTCTCCCAGAACCCACTGTTTAAGCTCCACTCTGCAGAGCACTTTCTGATAAGATGGAGATGGTAAAGGAAAGATGACTTTCCTTTACCAACAAAACACCATGGCTTTTCCAACATCCCGCTGATCTTGCCTTGGCAGTCAATTTCATTGACTGACCCAGTTAGTGGGAGCTACATCAGCAAAGCTTCTTTCCTTCTTGGAGGATTCACACCACCTTGACAGGCTTTTCAGAAGATGGACTCTGCTACACTAACACTACTATTTCCAAGGATTAGTACATGAAAGGCATCTCTGCAGTGCTTGTTGGTCCCTTAAGCACAGTGGTCATAAACCAAAACTCATTGAGCTTCTTGTCCTCTTCTAGAAAACAGAGGTGCATGGGAGGCAAGAATGGAAATCCACCAGGTATGCCTCAGGGTGAGGAAACAAACATTTGGAATCTCATATTCAACACAGACCCTTTAAGACACCTGCACAAATGTATTGGGATGAAAATGCCGGCTTAGGCACACAGGAGCCACCTGCAGCTCTGTCTCTCAGCTGCACGTTTCAGCCTCTTTATGTGGCAAAAGGAAACCTTTCCAAGGTCAAATCAGAAGAAGAAGCACCATCCCGATGGTCACCCTCTGCTCATTTGTATACTCAAGTCAATGCATTAATGGCGTCCCCATCGCAAAATATGTCTGTAAGAAGTGGGAGGTTTTGACAGGCTCTCCGTGACACCAGGCTGCAGCCTGGTCTCCAGAAAAATGCTCATCACAATAGTAACAGCTCTGTGCTGGTGGCACTGAAATAGATGGTGACCAAAAAGACTTTGTTATTATCCTCTTCAACCCAGAGGAAAATTTCCAAGCCCAAACCAGCAAGCACACTCCCCTGGAGTATAAATAATTATGGCAGCTTTCTTTCCTTTTCCCACACTCTCAGAGGTCACAAAGGGAGCTTTATCCTGTCTCTCTGCAACTGAGCTCAGCCACTGGACATGGTGGGGAGCTGGAGTCCTCACTGCCCTTAGCGCTGTGCAAGCCAGGGATGGCCCTGCTCCTATAGTAAAGGAACACAGCACCAGCATCAACCGCCCACGTTGGATCCCAGCCCCAGGCACCAGGCTGCAAGCTCATCAACTTTTTAAAAGACCCAGAAACAGCCAAGGGTTTAGTGTAACTGCAGTCAGAGAAAAACACATCCTCAACTTATCCAGGCCACCCACACACATGACTGAGCAATGTACAGATTATTTGAAAGCCTGAAAGTTTTGAAGACCCACAGGACTTGGAAAAGATGCTACAGTGTGGAGGAAAATCAATGTGCTGTGGTTAAAAAAAGAAAAAGAAAGCAAAACTGTTGGGGAAGATGAAACCGGAAAACCTTTACAAATATGTATGCCTGGCAAAAGATTTTGAGAATATGGAAACTGTAAGCGAGATTGAAATGAAAAGTAAGCTTTGAGATAGTTACTAGCCTTAGTTACTGAACAACTGGAAAACAATGGTATGGCCAGCTGAAGGTAATCCCCTTTTGATTAAACAACACCCTCTGCTGGCAGACAGGTCCAAGGGTCAGAGCAGACCCTACTAGCTTGGCAGAAGGGGTCCAAAGAGTAGTTTTTAGGGTTTAAAATGTAACACAGTATGGTAATGTAAGGATTCTTATAGGCTGTAGTAAATACTCTAGTATTTGTATCTTGGACTAGATTGGTTAGTGAAAATTTGAACATTCTGCACAGAAGAAGATTTATTGTCTTGTAACAGGAACTTCCTCACTCTTACGGGTCTCTCTTTTGGCTCCTCTTTCGGGCCTGCTCTGAGCTGTGGCTGGCAGCTCCAAGCAGGGCCCTGCATCCACGCCCTTTGCAATAAACCGAAAGTTCCAAGACCTGGCTTCAAAGATCTTTCGTCTCTGTCCATCCCGACCGTCCTACCCACTGTCACTCCTACACAAAACTACTTGGGCATTGCTTTAGTGGTTGTGTCTTTTTTCTTTTTCTTTTTCTTTTCTTTTCCGATAAAATTGAAACTGGGAAGGTGTAACGTCAATTTCTTAGGATATTTATCACATGTCTAACCTCTCCACTGAAAAATTCTTGCCCTTCAGAGACAGAGCACCAACGGAGTTCAAAAAGCAAATTAGAAATATCAGGCAGGTTGCAGGCCAAAATGCCAGGTTTCTGAACTGCTACTTCCCTTCTGATGCAACCGAATTTACAGCAGATGCTGATGTGCTGCAGGGACATGTTTAGAAGGGGACCTTGGTGGAAGTGGTGCCAGCAGATGGCAATGGGATTTGTCCAATGGCACACAGGACATGGGACAGGTGAGAAAGACAAGTGGGATCAGGGAGTATTTGCACCTTACCGAAACAGGAGTTTCATTCCTGTGAGGAACTTCTCGTTCCACCATTTCGATGCCCACGATTCCAAAAGACCATATGTCCACTTTGGGGCCATATGGTTGACCTGTCAGCACTTCAGGCGCCATCCAGCCAGAAGTGCCGGCCACTGAGCTCCGTCTACGCTGCTCAGGGGTGAGCTGAGCAAAGAGGCCAAAGTCAGCTGTGGACAAATAAACATACCATGAAAGCCAGGTCAAGTTAGGAAATCAAGCAAAAGAATTCCCCACTCTCAGTCTATGTGTTGTTGAATCTCCTGAAGAACTGTCCACACTCAGTTTCCTTGGGACTTTAGCCAAGGAAGTATGGAATTGGCCACTTCCAAAAAAATCACAGTTTTTTAAACGCTGCTCACAGCAGTGGCCTTTATTCCCCTGAAGCTTTAGATTGTAGCTCCCTCCCTCTGGAAGAGACACAAACACACCAACGCCACTCTTGACTTCTCCTGGTTCCTTATACCTCTGTGCACGTTGCAACCGTGCCTTCAGCTCACAGCGGTGGGGCCCTGCACTGCCACCAGCACCATTTCTGGGGAGTTGGCAGCCACTCAAAGCAGCCCCTCACCCCACATCCCTGAACGCTGCTCCTGACCAGGAATATACTGACCCAGCTTGACAGAGCCGTCAGTTCTGAGAAGGATGTTTTCACTCTTCACATCTCGGTAGATCACGTGGTTCCAGTGAAGAAAATCCAGTCCTTGCAGGCACTGAGAGAGAAAACAGAAGCAGGAGGGCAAAAATTAGTGATTTCATCACACAAGAAAGGAAACAGAGTCTCTAAAAGATTCCCTCTGCATGGGAATGGCGAGTAATGGCAGAACACAGTGCCATTGAGAGGAAGAGTTGCTGCTCCAACACTTGCAGAGCAGGACTTTTCTAAGGAAAGGTATGTCAGCTTTTGAAAGAGCAACAGCACCTGCTGTTGTAGACTGTCCCCTGCAAACCAGCCAGGATGACTGCTGCTGCAGTGGATGTGCTTTCTCCATGCAGAGGGCAAAGGAGGAGTTTGGCCAAGAAAGAAAAAAGTCCCTCTCTTTGGTGTGAAGCGGATCACTTTTGGGTGGGAGGCTGCATGACGAGAGTTTTGTTGCTGGCCTCAGCACAGACTTGAAGTATCACATCAGTCACCTTCCTGAAGCAAAGAGCATTTTGGCTGCACTACTGTCCTTTTTAGTTGAGGACTGTGAGAAATGAGTCTCTGTTTTTTCTCAGCTGATCATTTCAAATCCTGCCACCAGCACCTTTGCTTTTACAGGCAAGGAATGCAGTGCAGACAGGCTCAAGATACAAGTTTAGGGAGGCAAGGTGGAGAAGAGCAAATACAAATACAGGAGGCAGAGTGAGACTACAACAGCAGGAGATAAGAGTACAAGAACTGAGTACACTGAGTGCAGGAGCACTGGCAGGCAGTTCCCTTGATATGCTTTTACTTGCCCATAGCATACCAGCACTAGGAAAACAAAGTTTATACATGAAACCTCTCATGTTCTGAGCCTCTGTTTCCCAGACAATCCTGCCCAAGCCCTCGGAAGCACAGGTGGGCTTGCTGACCTCCCGACTGATGGCTGCTATCGCGTCTTCAGACAGGTAGGTCTTGCTGATGACATCGCTCAGAGTGCCTCCATCCATGAACTCCATAACCAGCCAGAATTGATTATCCACAAGGTAGCTGAAAGAAGGAAACAAGAGCATGGAGGTAAACATGCATGGTTAGTTTATTTTCTTGGTTCTTATTTCCAAGTCCCTGTGTGACAAGGACAGAAGAAAAGGAACAGACATTCCCTCTAGGCTGTGCATTGTTTGAAACCTGTCTCAAGAAGAAAGGCACAGCTTTGGAAAAGGAGATGTCTTAAATAGCCAGCAAGTAAAAACTGCAGTTTAGGAACAGATAAAAAACTTGTCACACTGCGTGTTTCTGGAAATAATCTTCCTGGCATGCAAAGCAATGGAAAAGAGGGGACATAATCCAAGGAAAATCCATGTTAGTTTACCCAGACGTAAGAGGACTGTTGAAAAAAGTCAAGTCCCAAAATAATGTGGTGGCTGTGAACTTACAGGCTATTAATTTAATTAGATATGACTGATGCAGGTTTTTGAATAATTTTCAAACTATGTGTGCCAGGGAATACTCCTGCAGACAAGATGCACTCTCTTCCCATCCACTGGAGATGAGCAGAGCAGTAATAATTAACCAATAATTACAGCTCTGTTTTGTGCCAGTGAACAATCTTGCATGTTTGCAATATGTAAACAAATATTTACAACAACTCACCTGCCTAAATAGTTGACCACGTTGGGATTCTTATTTATCTTCACAGTCATGAGTTCATAGGCTTTTAGTTCCTTCTTCCTCGGTCCTTGGAGATTTATTTTCTTTATGGCCACCTAAAATGACATTGAAAATCAGTAACTTGAGAAGTTGGTGGCACGAGACCACAAGGCACATGGAGCGAGTGATTTTGCAATGACACAGCCAAGCTGTGCCAAACTGCATTCTGATTAGGCATTGCAGTAATTAGGAACTGACATTGCAATAGCCCATTGCTCCGCTCCCATGGGTGCCAGTTACAGGACACGTGGCCACTGAGGTTTTGCTGTGTCCACTTGGTAACAGTGGTGTCTCACCCACAAACCTCTGAGCCCACTCCCTGCTGCTTTGTATGGGATTCGGAAGTAATCCATGCCTTAATACTCTGTGGCTACATCCCGGGCTAGGGGCAGGGCTTAGGGTTTCTAGGGACGCCTTGCAGATCTCTCCCTATGTGCAGTTCCCAAGTGCAGCACTGCAGGTGTCTGAGGAACTACTGGTAACTTTCAGATGCATTTGCTGGCAACCAGAAGTGAGAATTCAGGACTCTGAAGCTGTCGCCCCAAAGAGCAGTGAGATGCTCTAAGGCACCACCTTTGTTTTAGCAATTGAGAGCGAGTGAGCACATCCTTCTCTGAAATGAACTGCTGCCCTCTGTGCCTTCTTTGTGGCAGCTGAGAAGGTCAAAGACTGTCCGCAATGTCTTTTGCAGGCTGGTACCAGTCTGTGTTTCTTTTGCCTCTTCAGCACAGCTCGACCCAAAGCTCTGGCCACAGCTGCTCACACCAGAGGGGAAAGCCCTTGAGTGCAGCAGAGATTGCGGGGGCTGTTGACATTTACCTCTGCTCCTGTGGCTTTGTTGATTGCTCTAACCACAAATCCAAAAGTCCTAGAAACAAAAAAGCAGCAAAAAAATGAGAAGCCATTTAGCTCTTGCAGTGAAAGCCAGCCCACACAGGAGATCTCTGCTGCAAATGCCTAAGACCTGCAGGATGAAGGTGGGCTCTGCCAGAAGGCAGATGATGCATTTTCCTCTCAAGTGCATGGGCACTGGGTCTGTCCCTGAAGTGCTGCCATCTACTGCCTCAGCTCCTAAAGAGAGCTCCTTCTTTCATCTCAGGTTTCATGTTCTAAATTGCGCAGTTTTCATAGTTTTCATCCTGACCATGGAGAATTTCCTTCAGCAAACTCTTGGAAAGAAATGTTCCTGAGAACTGTTATCTGACAGCTATCAGGGAGTAGGTTGCACTTTCAGGCAAGCAAGTTTCTTCCCCTTTTATTAGTGTGGCTGTATGATTTGGAGAGATAGAAAAATGCTAAGGAAATTAACACAGAGCTGTCCCATACTTGAGAGACAAGGAGATCTTCCAGGTCCTGTTCCTTGCTGCAGGCAAGAGACCTTGGCAGCATGAAGATGTCTCTGACAATACTTTCAGGGCACACTCACAAATTCTGAGCAGCACTGAGAGATGGGACAATCTATCCCCAGTGTCTGAACATGGCAATAGATGTCTGTTTGCAGCTGGCCTCACTTCACATTGCATAGATATTCCACCAGAAAAACACCTGGCCCATGGTTATGGAGAAGTAACTGTGGTTGGACTCACCCGCTGCCAATATATTCCAGTTCAGAATATTTCCCCACGGGGTTTTCCATGTTCACTATTTTCCCTGAGGGAAACAAAATGCAAGATGCTCACTTTAAAGCAAAGATCCCAGCTTCCAGAAGATGCAAAAGGCAGCCCCAGAGCCTGAAGCTTTGAACTCTTTGTGGTTGCCTGGGTAACAACAGCAAACAGGCCGACAGCTCTGCAGCACAGGTGGCCAGCACACAGACTGATTTTCTACAGAAGTTCCCATGGGGAAATGTCTCTAAATGTCCCTGGGACATCAATCTCAGGAAAAACATTTGGTACAGCTATGCTGAAACATGCACACAATACACTGTCCCTCAGAGAAGAAATACAGCAGACGTACTCAGTTGCTCCAGGGAGTCATCCTTGATCTCCTGGTGCTGAGCAGCGCTGGAGATGGGCAAACTGCCCCGGCTCCACTTCCCAGGTTGGGGAGCAAAGGCTCCTTTAGACAATGCTGCTGCTGCAGCAGGTTTGACAAAGCCCTTGTGGATCTGGAACAAGAAATGAGTTTGTCAGAAAGGTGCCTGGCAGAAATTAGCCTGAAATTCCATTTCAAATGCAAGCCCTTGGTAAGGTTCTGTCAGCCACATGCAGGGCTCTTAAATGGGTTTTTTCTGATGTCCACTTCTCAAACTGGATGGGTCAAAACCAAAGGTTAGTTCTACTCAAGTTCATGGCCAGATTCATGTTCCATTTTCATGGATTTTCTGAAGGATCACTGCCACAATGACCATTCTGCTTCCTCTCAAGGATTCCTTTCCCACTCCAAGGGCTTCAGACACATTTGCAGCTCCTTGTTCAAATGTGTCCACTTTTCCTGCACCATCTTCAGGTCATGCTCAACTTGTAGTAACTTTGGTGGGGACGGTTCCTGTACCTCATGCCAGGCCTGGGGCTCTTCATTGCCACTCATTTGCTGGAAGTCTTTGCAGGCTGCCCGGCGAGATGTCAACGTTTGCACCTCAAGTCAAACAGAAGAAAGCAGTCAGAGACTACGGCTTATCCCTGTCAGTCAAGAGTCATTGACTGTGAGGAAAGGGAAAGAACAGATTTTACAAGGGGTACAGACAGCTTGTTTCAATCCTCCGTCTGGGTCACCATGTTCCCCTGTAAAAACACCTCAAGAAACAAGGAGAGCAGGAACAGGCCAGCAGGAATCAATTTGGATGACTGCTGGCCAAAAGGCCAAAGGACAAGTCCCACTGTCCAGGGCAGCAGTTGAGATTCAGCACACCAGGAAATGTCCTTCAGAGTCTCTGGGGTACACACTACAGCAGGATGGCACTCAGAGGCATCACCTCACTCCCTGAAGCCCTGCACTGGAAAGGCAAGAAGGGCAGAAACCACCAGTTTGGTGACTGCAGTGGCTATCCCTCTTTCACTCACTTGCTCTTGTAGAGCCTGAGGGAGACGACTAAGTTTTTCTCTGATGATTTTAATTTCTTCTTCCTGCCTCTTCTCCTTTGCCTCCATCTTAGTGTGAATTTTCTGAAGCTCCGTGTCCAGCTGTTCCTTCAAGTTCTGAAAAATACGAGAGAGAGGATCTTTCATGAGTGGAGTGGCTGCCACTCTTTCACTCACCTGGTCTTGTTGATCGCCCCTCTGCTGACGGAGATTCATCTCCTCTTGAATTCCTCTCATGTCTTCCTTGTTCCCCTTCTTCACTTCCATGATGGCACTCTGAGCCCCGGGCAGCTCTGCTTGTGACTCTGCCTTGATGTTCTGTACACACAAATGCGGAGCAAGTGACTGGGAGCTGCCATCACGCTCAGCTTTTTCCTCTTGCAGCTTCAAAATCGCATTTATTCAGCCACTTCTTTCTGCTCCCCTACCCACCTCTGCTTCCAGTGCAACCCTCCTGTCCCAGTGCTGACTTTGGCAGATTCCAAGGCTCTGTGCTTTCAGTGCCTCTGGGACTCCTGACCTCCTCAGTCCCAAGAGCTCCATTTTATGCCCCTTTTCCTGCCCTTCCCTCTGAAACCTGGCGAGTCAGGCTTACCTGGCCATTCTCCTGTGGCTCTTTCACCTGCTGCCTGAGCTGCTCTTCCTGTTCTTGGGCTGGGAACAGCTCTCCCTGAGTCTGCCATGGCATCTCTGACAAAGCAGGCTGCTCCTGCTCTTTCTCTGGAAGGACCTGCACAGAAAGCAAGAGAAGATGGGTTTCAACTTTCCATATAACATTTGAGGGCCAAGACTCAAGGACTGATGGGCTCACACGTTCCCAAAGCACTGTGCTGCAGCTCTCCTGGGTCATTCTCTGCCCATGAGGAGGCACAGATGCCAAAGTGACCCTGGCACTGCAATCAGGGGCCATCTGGGGCTGAAGCTCCAGCTGCCTCTGAGGCAGCTGACAGGGAAGGTGTGGCATTTTTCAAGGGTCTGCTGAGGACCTCCCTCTGCTTCTGCCTTGCTCTGTTTGTCTTTCAGTAGTGACTGACACCCCACCCTGTCCCACAGCTCCATCCTGGCTCTGCAGGTGCCTTCCTCTGTGAGCTCAGCCCTTGTGAGAGACACTTCTGGAGTTCATGTTCTCTTCACCAACTAAAACATGGAATTCTTCCACCTCTCTGGGACAGGCTGAACATTAAAGCATTAACGGGGGGCTTCAGGAAGAAGAGGCTGGAGGAGGAAACCATGTCTGAGGGGAAAAAACCACCACATCTGGAGGAGGAAACAGCTCTGCCTGCTCAGAATCGGTCATCGGAACATGTCTTTAATCCTCTCCTGAAAGGGATGCTTTACGTGAACTTTGCACCTCCAACTGCTTTGGACCAGAGCCAAGAAGATTCAATTATGCAAATGTTACATAGATAGATAGATAGATAGATAGATAGATAGAGAGAGAGACAGACAGACAGATCTCACTTTTATAATCTCTCTTTACTATCATTTTTGTTCCTACATACATCAACACTTGGTAGCCATTGCCCCAGTCAGCAGCAATCCCGAGACTGCTCTCCTGTTCCTTCAATAAACCACACTCTCAGGGAATCTGGAGCATTTAGGTCCTTATGGAATACAAGAAGATCCAGAGCATTGCACTGGGAACTGCACTCTTGCAGCATCTGTGCTTGGCCAAGTGCTTCTCTTGGACTCGACCACACTGACACTGCTAAAGGGGCTGCAATCAGGAATAAAGGCTAGGCCCTCCCAGCTCCTCTGATCTTTGAGGACCAGCTAGAATGCAAGAGCATTGATTTCCTGCTCAATTCCCAAACACCACACCTCCTGATTTCCTGGGTTGCAAAAAGACACAGGGACTGTTAATATGAAAGTGAAGAGCAAGGCCCTGTTGACTGCCCTGGCACCACAACAGCTCCCTGCCCCAAACAATGTGTTCTCATGCAAAAATACTGCATCCTCCAGAAAGGCCCCCTTACAAAAGAAAATGCAAGCAGAATCTTTACAAGCGCAGAAAAAGGGTAGGAAAGATGGAGGAAAATCCATCTGCATTGCTAAAAACCAAAAAATTGAACAGGAATTCCCCTCCTAAAAAAGGAACAAAAACAAGACAGAAGAGCCACAGATGCCAGTGGAAAAAACACTAGGATAACGTGAGGAGATATATGCCGATGAAACAGCCCATGTGGCAAGCACTCAGCATCCTCAGCCAGCAACAGCAAGGGCTGGCTCATCAGAAATTTGCAGCTCTGTCTTGCACTAAAGACAGCACCACCCACAACGGGCACTTACTGGCTCCAAAAATTCAGGCTGTGCTGTGACCACTGATGGAGCCTCGAGGTCATACTGCTCAACTTGCTCTCGTTTGGCTTCTTCACCAAGAGGAGATGGAGCCAGGGCAGACACTGCTGTTGTCTCTATCATCTGTGGCAAGAGAGAAGCATGAGGGACAGGCTGATACCTATCATTTATAACCTTCTATCTTCTCCCATCTACCACCATATCTTGCAAGGAAAGTTGAGAGACTTGGATTACAATGGGGTTCTAAAGTGCTCTCGTGTATTAAAATTGGCTACTACAACTGTAATGCAACTTGCTCTGATTTAAATATCCCAACCTGTCTACTATCAGGTGACAATGATCTATTTGTGTAAGTGACCTTGTAATTCTTGAAAGCTAAGAAATGCAACAGTGAAACTTGCTGCTCTGCCTTGCACTAAAGACAGCACCACCCACAACTGGCACTTACTGGCTCAGCAGATTCAGGCTCTGGCGTGACCACTGATGGAGCCTCGTGGTCATACTCCTCAATTTGCTCCTCTTTGGCTTCTTCACCAGAAGCAGAGGGAGCCAAGGCAGACACTGTTGTTGCCTCTGTCATCTGTGGCGAGAGAGAAGCATGAGGGACAGGCTGTTACCTATCATTTATAACCTTCTATCTTCTCCCATCTACCACCATATCTTCCAAGGAAAGTTGAGAGACTTGGATTATAATGGGATTCTAAGGCACTCTCATGGTATTGAAATTGGCCAATCCACCTATAATGCAAATTGCTCTGAATTAAATATTCCACCTTGCCTACTATCAGGTAGCAATAATCTATTTGTGTAAGTGACCTTGTAATTCTTGAAAGCTCTGAAATGCAACAGTGAAACTTGCAGCTCTGCCTTGCACTAAAGACAGCACCACCCACAATGGGCACTTACTGGCTCAGGAGATTCAGGCTCTGGTATGACCCCTGATTGAGCCTCAAGGTCATACTCCTCAATTTGCTCCTCTTTGGCTTGTTCACCAGGAGGAGAGGGAGCCAGAGCAGACACTGCTGGTGTCTCTGTCATCTGTGGCAAGAGAGAAGCATGAGGGACAAGCCGTTACCTATCATTTATAATCTCGTTTCTCCTCGGATCCACAACCACCTCTTAAAAGGAAAAATTATCCACTTTGTTAGCAATGCGATTCTAAGTCACTCTGACCAGATTAAAATGGGCTAACTCAACAGAACTCTATTTAATGCACTCTATGTATTTGATAGTCCTTCCTGGCTGCCATCAGCAAGCAACTGTGCCTTGGCACAAAGGAGCTTTTGGCTCTTTAAAGCCCTGAAATGCAAAAGTAGGAAATAGCCAGCAAGGCCTTTGCTGTTGCTGTGGCAGACATGGAAAACTCAGACTGGATCAGAATCCTAACCAGTGCAAGGAAAGGGCAGGAAAGGTTGTGCAGAAGAATCTGTGCTTGCTGGAAAGAGAGAAAATGGGCAGGGCTTTACCTCCTACCAAACCAAGTCAAACCAAGTCAAAAGTGTCCCCTCCTCAGGTGGCTAAAACACTTGGAGGCAGTGAGGGCATGTTTGGCAGGGGAACAGCCATGGTGATGAGCACTGTCATGTATGGATCTATGGAAGTGTGCCTGAAGGTCCCTCACGACCCTCCCGTTGTCCAGGCTGAAACACCCTGAGCACCTCCTCCTTGGCCTTGCGCTCCACACCCTTCCCCAGCTCCCGTGTCCTTCTCTGCACACGCCCAGCGCCTCAAGGACTTCCTGCTTCAGAGGGGCCCACATGTAGACACATCACTGTGGAGTTGTGCTCGCCCTGTATATCCCCTCATAATGGTTTGTCCCTCCATATCCCCTCTTTGTATCCGTTTGGTTCATCCCAGCTTTCCCATCAGCACCTGTATGTCCATCAAACCCCAAAATCCCTGACTCATCCCCCTGTCTCCTCCCAGGTGATGTGTCCATCACCTCGTGACCCTTCCCCTTTGTCCAGAGCCTTCTCCCAGGGTCACCAGGTAACTGGACCCTGGCTCGGGGCTCCTCCCCCACCCCCTCCTCAGTGGTCACGCTGAGGCCTTGCCCCCAGAGAGCCACTCCCAAGTCCTTCCCCTGTTGGCTGCTCGGGTTTCCCCGTCCCCCTCTATCTGGCTCCTCTGGGCAGGGACACCCTCTCTTGCTCTGGATGTCCTTCGGGTTTGGATGCGGCCTGGGATCTCTCCAGGCCCTCATTAAATTTCGGAACTAATCCTGAGGAGGAGCGCCTCTTTCTCTTGCTTGTCGGACCAGCTTGTCTTTGAACTCACGAGGGAGCTTCTCAAAGCCCCCCAGGATCCAAGGAGAAGTTCCCTCCCTCTGCCCGACTCGCCCCACTGCCCAGCTGGACGGGGTGCACTGGGGACTGATCACCCGTGGATTTGAGGGTGACACGCAGCACAGAACTTCCAGCTATGGTTGCAGCGCTGCCCAGCCCAGGGGGATGGTCACTGCCCTGCTCCTGCTGCCCCACTGCTGATGACACAGGCCAGGGTGCCCTTGGCCTTCTTGGCCACCTGGCCAGGTCCTGGCCCACCTTCAGCTGCTTTTGACCAGCACCCCTGGGTCCTTTTGGCCCACACAGCGTCCCAGCCACAAAGTTGCCCATTGGATTAAAAATACAGCATCCACCATTTCAAAATGTCCTTCCTCTTCTGAGCAACACAAGACTGCAGTCATGGACTTGCAGCTTCACCTCCCCCCGGCCCCGCCTCCAGGCTGCAGTGCACTTTTCAAAGCTGCAGACTACACCAAAAAATGCATCCACAGAACCTTGCTTTTTGCCTCACAAGAGGGCTTCACAATTATAAACTTAGTTTCTTTGGCCAGATCTTGTCCCCCACAGATTCATGGACAACACACTCGTCTACTTGCAGCTTATCAAAAGTCACAAGACAGCTGAGCCGCACACTTTGTAGAACTGAATAAATACTCGAGAAACTGCAGACCCGTTTCACCAGCCAAACACGTGTTTCCACAAAGAGAAAGCAAACAAACCAAGCCCTGAGACCTCCAGCACTACCTCGTGCGCCCTTGGCCATGGCCCTGCAGAAGCCCAAGAGACAGAGCTTCACTGAGTTGAGCAGCCAGACGCTCATCCTGAGGCAACAGGCTTTGGTGCCTAAACATGACAGGTCCAAGGCCAATTTCTAGCTGGAGGTCACTGCCTGCAGGAAATCGCTGGGTCCTGGCAGGACTCCAGCACTCAGCATCCTCGCCAGCAACAGCAAGAGCAGGCTGGTCAGAAACTTGCAGCTCTGCCTTGCACTAAATACAGCATCACCCACAACTGGCACTTGCCGTTTCAGAAGATTCAGGCTCTAGTGTGACCACTGATGGAGCCTCACGGTCATTCTTTTCAATTTGCTCCTCTCTGGCTTCTTCTTCAGGAGCAGAGGGAGCCAGGGCAGACACTGTTGTTTCCTCTGTCATCTGTGGCAAGAGAGAAGCATGAGGGACAGGCTGTTACCTATCATCTATAACTTCCTATATTCTCACATCTACCACCATTTCTTCCAAGGAAAATTGAGAAACTTTAATTGCAGTGGGATTCCAATGAGCTCTCATGGTATTAAAATTGCTTAATCCACCTGTACTGCAAATTGCTCTGAAATAAATATTCCACCCTCCCTTCTATCAGATAGCAATGATCTCTTTGTAACTGACGTTATAAATCTTGAAAGCTCTGAAACGCAAAAGCGAAACTTGCAGCTCTGCCATGCACTAAAGACAGCACCACCCACAACTGGCACTTACTGGCTCTGAAGATTCAGGCTCTGCTGAGACCCCTGATGGAGCCTCACGGTCATACTGCTCAATATGGTCCTCTTCATATTCTTCTCTAGGAGCAGAGGTGGCTGGAGCAGACAGTGATGCTGGTTTTGTGCTCTGGGGCAAGAGAGAAACATGAGGGACAGGCCATTACCTATCATTTAAAACCGCATTTCTTCTCACATCTACCACCATTTCTTGCAAGGAAAATTGAGAATCTTTGATTACAATGGGGTTCTAAAGTGCTCTCGTGTATTAAAATTGGCTACTACAACTGTAATGCAACTTGCTCTGATTTAAATATCCCAACCTGTCTACTATCAGGTGACAATGATCTATTTGTGTAAGTGACCTTGTAATTCTTGAAAGCTAAGAAATGCAACAGTGAAACTTGCTGCTCTGCCTTGCACTAAAGACAGCACCACCCACAACTGGCACTTACTGGCTCAGCAGATTCAGGCTCTGGCGTGACCACTGATGGAGCCTCGTGGTCATACTCCTCAATTTGCTCCTCTTTGGCTTCTTCACCAGAAGCAGAGGGAGCCAAGGCAGACACTGTTGTTGCCTCTGTCATCTGTGGCAAGAGAGAAGCATGAGGGACAGGCTGTTACCTATCATTTATAACCTTCTATCTTCTCCCATCTACCACCATATCTTCCAAGGAAAGTTGAGAGACTTGGATTATAATGGGATTCTAAGGCACTCTCATGGTATTGAAATTGGCCAATCCACCTATAATGCAAATTGCTCTGAATTAAATATTCCACCTTGCCTACTATCAGGTAGCAATAATCTATTTGTGTAAGTGACCTTGTAATTCTTGAAAGCTCTGAAATGCAACAGTGAAACTTGCAGCTCTGCCTTGCACTAAAGACAGCACCACCCACAATGGGCACTTACTGGCTCAGGAGATTCAGGCTCTGGTATGACCCCTGATTGAGCCTCAAGGTCATACTCCTCAATTTGCTCCTCTTTGGCTTGTTCACCAGGAGGAGAGGGAGCCAGAGCAGACACTGCTGGTGTCTCTGTCATCTGTGGCAAGAGAGAAGCATGAGGGACAAGCCGTTACCTATCATTTATAATCTCGTTTCTCCTCGGATCCACAACCACCTCTTAAAAGGAAAAATTATCCACTTTGTTAGCAATGCGATTCTAAGTCACTCTGACCAGATTAAAATGGGCTAACTCAACAGAACTCTATTTAATGCACTCTATGTATTTGATAGTCCTTCCTGGCTGCCATCAGCAAGCAACTGTGCCTTGGCACAAAGGAGCTTTTGGCTCTTTAAAGCCCTGAAATGCAAAAGTAGGAAATAGCCAGCAAGGCCTTTGCTGTTGCTGTGGCAGACATGGAAAACTCAGACTGGATCAGAATCCTAACCAGTGCAAGGAAAGGGCAGGAAAGGTTGTGCAGAAGAATCTGTGCTTGCTGGAAAGAGAGAAAATGGGCAGGGCTTTACCTCCTACCAAACCAAGTCAAACCAAGTCAAAAGTGTCCCCTCCTCAGGTGGCTAAAACACTTGGAGGCAGTGAGGGCATGTTTGGCAGGGGAACAGCCATGGTGATGAGCACTGTCATGTATGGATCTATGGAAGTGTGCCTGAAGGTCCCTCACGAGCCTCCCGTTGTCCAGGCTGAAACACCCTGAGCACCTCCTCCTTGGCCTTGTGCTCCACACCCTTCCCCAGCTCCCGTGTCCTTCTCTGCACACGCCCAGCGCCTCAAGGACTTCCTGCTTCAGAGGGGCCCACATGTAGACACATCACTGTGGAGTTGTGCTCGCCCTGTATATCCCCTCATAATGGTTTGTCCCTCCATATCCCCTCTTTGTATCCGTTTGGTTCATCCCAGCTTTCCCATCAGCACCTGTATGTCCATCAAACCCCAAAATCCCTGACTCATCCCCCTGTCTCCTCCCAGGTGATGTGTCCATCACCTCGTGACCCTTCCCCTTTGTCCAGAGCCTTCTCCCAGGGTCACCAGGTAACTGGACCCTGGCTCGGGGCTCCTCCCCCACCCCTTCCTCAGTGGTCACGCTGAGGCCTTGCCCCCAGAGAGCCACTCCCAAGTCCTTCCCCTGTTGGCTGCTCGGGTTTCCCCGTCCCCCTCTATCTGGCTCCTCTGGGCAGGGACACCCTCTCTTGCTCTGGATGTCCTTCGGGTTTGGATGCGGCCTGGGATCTCTCCAGGCCCTCATTAAATTTCGGAACTAATCCTGAGGAGGAGCGCCTCTTTCTCTTGCTTGTCGGACCAGCTTGTCTTTGAACTCACGAGGGAGCTTCTCAAAGCCCCCCAGGATCCAAGGAGAAGTTCCCTCCCTCTGCCCGACTCGCCCCACTGCCCAGCTGGATGGGGTGCACTGGGGACTGATCACCCGTGGATTTGAGGGTGACACGCAGCACAGAACTTCCAGCTATGGTTGCAGCGCTGCCCAGCCCAGGGGGATGGTCACTGCCCTGCTCCTGCTGCCCCACTGCTGATGACACAGGCCAGGGTGCCCTTGGCCTTCTTGGCCACCTGGCCAGGTCCTGGCCCACCTTCAGCTGCTTTTGACCGGCACCCCTGGGTCCTTTTGGCCCACACAGCGTCCCAGCCACAAAGTTGCCCATTGGATTAAAAATACAGCATCCACCATTTCAAAATGTCCTTCCTCTTCTGAGCAACACAAGACTGCAGTCATGGACTTGCAGCTTCACCTCCCCCCGGCCCCGCCTCCAGGCTGCAGTGCACTTTTCAAAGCTGCAGACTACACCAAAAAATGCATCCACAGAACCTTGCTTTTTGCCTCACAAGAGGGCTTCACAATTATAAACTTAGTTTCTTTGGCCAGATCTTGTCCCCCACAGATTCATGGACAACACACTCGTCTACTTGCAGCTTATCAAAAGTCACAAGACAGCTGAGCCGCACACTTTGTAGAACTGAATAAATACTCGAGAAACTGCAGACCCGTTTCACCAGCCAAACACGTGTTTCCACAAAGAGAAAGCAAACAAACCAAGCCCTGAGACCTCCAGCACTACCTCGTGCGCCCTTGGCCATGGCCCTGCAGAAGCCCAAGAGACAGAGCTTCACTGAGTTGAGCAGCCAGACGCTCATCCTGAGGCAACAGGCTTTGGTGCCTAAACATGACAGGTCCAAGGCCAATTTCTAGCTGGAGGTCACTGCCTGCAGGAAATCGCTGGGTCCTGGCAGGACTCCAGCACTCAGCATCCTCGCCAGCAACAGCAAGAGCAGGCTGGTCAGAAACTTGCAGCTCTGCCTTGCACTAAATACAGCATCACCCACAACTGGCACTTGCCGTTTCAGAAGATTCAGGCTCTAGTGTGACCACTGATGGAGCCTCACGGTCATTCTTTTCAATTTGCTCCTCTCTGGCTTCTTCTTCAGGAGCAGAGGGAGCCAGGGCAGACACTGTTGTTTCCTCTGTCATCTGTGGCAAGAGAGAAGCATGAGGGACAGGCTGTTACCTATCATCTATAACTTCCTATATTCTCACATCTACCACCATTTCTTCCAAGGAAAATTGAGAAACTTTAATTGCAGTGGGATTCCAATGAGCTCTCATGGTATTAAAATTGGTTAATCCACCTGTACTGCAAATTGCTCTGAAATAAATATTCCACCCTCCCTTCTATCAGATAGCAATGATCTCTTTGTAACTGACGTTATAAATCTTGAAAGCTCTGAAACGCAAAAGCGAAACTTGCAGCTCTGCCATGCACTAAAGACAGCACCACCCACAACTGGCACTTACTGGCTCTGAAGATTCAGGCTCTGCTGAGACCCCTGATGGAGCCTCACGGTCATACTGCTCAATATGGTCCTCTTCATATTCTTCTCTAGGAGCAGAGGTGGCTGGGGCAGACAGTGATGCTGGTTTTGTGCTCTGGGGCAAGAGAGAAACATGAGGGACAGGCCATTACCTATCATTTAAAACCGCATTTCTTCTCACATCTACCACCATTTCTTGCAAGGAAAATTGAGAATCTTTGATTACAATGGGGTTCTAAAGTGCTCTCGTGTATTAAAATTGGCTACTACAACTGTAATGCAACTTGCTCTGATTTAAATATCCCAACCTGTCTACTATCAGGTGACAATGATCTATTTGTGTAAGTGACCTTGTAATTCTTGAAAGCTAAGAAATGCAACAGTGAAACTTGCTGCTCTGCCTTGCACTAAAGACAGCACCACCCACAACTGGCACTTACTGGCTCAGCAGATTCAGGCTCTGGCGTGACCACTGATGGAGCCTCGTGGTCATACTCCTCAATTTGCTCCTCTTTGGCTTCTTCACCAGAAGCAGAGGGAGCCAAGGCAGACACTGTTGTTGCCTCTGTCATCTGTGGCAAGAGAGAAGCATGAGGGACAGGCTGTTACCTATCATTTATAACCTTCTATCTTCTCCCATCTACCACCATATCTTCCAAGGAAAGTTGAGAGACTTGGATTATAATGGGATTCTAAGGCACTCTCATGGTGTTGAAATTGGCCAATCCACCTATAATGCAAATTGCTCTGAATTAAATATTCCACCTTGCCTACTATCAGGTAGCAATAATCTATTTGTGTAAGTGACCTTGTAATTCTTGAAAGCTCTGAAATGCAACAGTGAAACTTGCAGCTCTGCCTTGCACTAAAGACAGCACCACCCACAATGGGCACTTACTGGCTCAGGAGATTCAGGCTCTGGTATGACCCCTGATTGAGCCTCAAGGTCATACTCCTCAATTTGCTCCTCTTTGGCTTGTTCACCAGGAGGAGAGGGAGCCAGAGCAGACACTGCTGGTGTCTCTGTCATCTGTGGCAAGAGAGAAGCATGAGGGACAAGCCGTTACCTATCATTTATAATCTCGTTTCTCCTCGGATCCACAACCACCTCTTAAAAGGAAAAATTATCCACTTTGTTAGCAATGCGATTCTAAGTCACTCTGACCAGATTAAAATGGGCTAACTCAACAGAACTCTATTTAATGCACTCTATGTATTTGATAGTCCTTCCTGGCTGCCATCAGCAAGCAACTGTGCCTTGGCACAAAGGAGCTTTTGGCTCTTTAAAGCCCTGAAATGCAAAAGTAGGAAATAGCCAGCAAGGCCTTTGCTGTTGCTGTGGCAGACATGGAAAACTCAGACTGGATCAGAATCCTAACCAGTGCAAGGAAAGGGCAGGAAAGGTTGTGCAGAAGAATCTGTGCTTGCTGGAAAGAGAGAAAATGGGCAGGGCTTTACCTCCTACCAAACCAAGTCAAACCAAGTCAAAAGTGTCCCCTCCTCAGGTGGCTAAAACACTTGGAGGCAGTGAGGGCATGTTTGGCAGGGGAACAGCCATGGTGATGAGCACTGTCATGTATGGATCTATGGAAGTGTGCCTGAAGGTCCCTCACGAGCCTCCCGTTGTCCAGGCTGAAACACCCTAAGCACCTCCTCCTTGGCCTTGCGCTCCACACCCTTCCCCAGCTCCCGTGTCCTTCTCTGCACACGCCCAGCGCCTCAAGGACTTCCTGCTTCAGAGGGGCCCACATGTAGACACATCACTGTGGAGTTGTGCTCGCCCTGTATATCCCCTCATAATGGTTTGTCCCTCCATATCCCCTCTTTGTATCCGTTTGGTTCATCCCAGCTTTCCCATCAGCACCTGTATGTCCATCAAACCCCAAAATCCCTGACTCATCCCCCTGTCTCCTCCCAGGTGATGTGTCCATCACCTCGTGACCCTTCCCCTTTGTCCAGAGCCTTCTCCCAGGGTCACCAGGTAACTGGACCCTGGCTCGGGGCTCCTCCCCCACCCCCTCCTCAGTGGTCACTCTGAGGCCTTGCCCCCAGAGAGCCACTCCCAAGTCCTTCCCCTGTTGGCTGCTCGGGTTTCCCCGTCCCCCTCTATCTGGCTCCTCTGGGCAGGGACACCCTCTCTTGCTCTGGATGTCCTTCGGGTTTGGATGCGGCCTGGGATCTCTCCAGGCCCTCATTAAATTTCGGAACTAATCCTGAGGAGGAGCGCCTCTTTCTCTTGCTTGTCGGACCAGCTTGTCTTTGAACTCACGAGGGAGCTTCTCAAAGCCCCCCAGGATCCAAGGAGAAGTTCCCTCCCTCTGCCCGACTCGCCCCACTGCCCAGCTGGATGGGGTGCACTGGGGACTGATCACCCGTGGATTTGAGGGTGACACGCAGCACAGAACTTCCAGCTATGGTTGCAGCGCTGCCCAGCCCAGGGGGACGGTCACTGCCCTGCTCCTGCTGCCCCACTGCTGATGACACAGGCCAGGGTGCCCTTGGCCTTCTTGGCCACCTGGCCAGGTCCTGGCCCACCTTCAGCTGCTTTTGACCGGCACCCCTGGGTCCTTTTGGCCCACACAGCGTCCCAGCCACAAAGTTGCCCATTGGATTAAAAATACAGCATCCACCATTTCAAAATGTCCTTCCTCTTCTGAGCAACACAAGACTGCAGTCATGGACTTGCAGCTTCACCTCCCCCCGGCCCCGCCTCCAGGCTGCAGTGCACTTTTCAAAGCTGCAGACTACACCAAAAAATGCATCCACAGAACCTTGCTTTTTGCCTCACAAGAGGGCTTCACAATTATAAACTTAGTTTCTTTGGCCAGATCTTGTCCCCCACAGATTCATGGACAACACACTCGTCTACTTGCAGCTTATCAAAAGTCACAAGACAGCTGAGCCGCACACTTTGTAGAACTGAATAAATACTCGAGAAACTGCAGACCCGTTTCACCAGCCAAACACGTGTTTCCACAAAGAGAAAGCAAACAAACCAAGCCCTGAGACCTCCAGCACTACCTCGTGCGCCCTTGGCCATGGCCCTGCAGAAGCCCAAGAGACAGAGCTTCACTGAGTTGAGCAGCCAGACGCTCATCCTGAGGCAACAGGCTTTGGTGCCTAAACATGACAGGTCCAAGGCCAATTTCTAGCTGGAGGTCACTGCCTGCAGGAAATCGCTGGGTCCTGGCAGGACTCCAGCACTCAGCATCCTCGCCAGCAACAGCAAGAGCAGGCTGGTCAGAAACTTGCAGCTCTGCCTTGCACTAAATACAGCATCACCCACAACTGGCACTTGCCGTTTCAGAAGATTCAGGCTCTAGTGTGACCACTGATGGAGCCTCACGGTCATTCTTTTCAATTTGCTCCTCTCTGGCTTCTTCTTCAGGAGCAGAGGGAGCCAGGGCAGACACTGTTGTTTCCTCTGTCATCTGTGGCAAGAGAGAAGCATGAGGGACAGGCTGTTACCTATCATCTATAACTTCCTATATTCTCACATCTACCACCATTTCTTCCAAGGAAAATTGAGAAACTTTAATTGCAGTGGGATTCCAATGAGCTCTCATGGTATTAAAATTGGTTAATCCACCTGTACTGCAAATTGCTCTGAAATAAATATTCCACCCTCCCTTCTATCAGATAGCAATGATCTCTTTGTAACTGACGTTATAAATCTTGAAAGCTCTGAAACGCAAAAGCGAAACTTGCAGCTCTGCCATGCACTAAAGACAGCACCACCCACAACTGGCACTTACTGGCTCTGAAGATTCAGGCTCTGCTGAGACCCCTGATGGAGCCTCACGGTCATACTGCTCAATATGGTCCTCTTCATATTCTTCTCTAGGAGCAGAGGTGGCTGGGGCAGACAGTGATGCTGGTTTTGTGCTCTGGGGCAAGAGAGAAACATGAGGGACAGGCCATTACCTATCATTTAAAACCGCATTTCTTCTCACATCTACCACCATTTCTTGCAAGGA
Source organism: Taeniopygia guttata (assembly GCF_048771995.1). Lineage (NCBI taxonomy): Eukaryota > Metazoa > Chordata > Aves > Passeriformes > Estrildidae > Taeniopygia > Taeniopygia guttata. The sequence goes on along the minus strand of NC_133027.1, from coordinate 12,735,622 downwards.
AAATTGAGAATCTTTGATTACAATGGGGTTCTAAAGTGCTCTCGTGTATTAAAATTGGCTACTACAACTGTAATGCAACTTGCTCTGATTTAAATATCCCAACCTGTCTACTATCAGGTGACAATGATCTATTTGTGTAAGTGACCTTGTAATTCTTGAAAGCTAAGAAATGCAACAGTGAAACTTGCTGCTCTGCCTTGCACTAAAGACAGCACCACCCACAACTGGCACTTACTGGCTCAGCAGATTCAGGCTCTGGCGTGACCACTGATGGAGCCTCGTGGTCATACTCCTCAATTTGCTCCTCTTTGGCTTCTTCACCAGAAGCAGAGGGAGCCAAGGCAGACACTGTTGTTGCCTCTGTCATCTGTGGCAAGAGAGAAGCATGAGGGACAGGCTGTTACCTATCATTTATAACCTTCTATCTTCTCCCATCTACCACCATATCTTCCAAGGAAAGTTGAGAGACTTGGATTATAATGGGATTCTAAGGCACTCTCATGGTATTGAAATTGGCCAATCCACCTATAATGCAAATTGCTCTGAATTAAATATTCCACCTTGCCTACTATCAGGTAGTAATAATCTATTTGTGTAAGTGACCTTGTAATTCTTGAAAGCTCTGAAATGCAACAGTGAAACTTGCAGCTCTGCCTTGCACTAAAGACAGCACCACCCACAATGGGCACTTACTGGCTCAGGAGATTCAGGCTCTGGTATGACCCCTGATTGAGCCTCAAGGTCATACTCCTCAATTTGCTCCTCTTTGGCTTGTTCACCAGGAGGAGAGGGAGCCAGAGCAGACACTGCTGGTGTCTCTGTCATCTGTGGCAAGAGAGAAGCATGAGGGACAAGCCGTTACCTATCATTTATAATCTCGTTTCTCCTCGGATCCACAACCACCTCTTAAAAGGAAAAATTATCCACTTTGTTAGCAATGCGATTCTAAGTCACTCTGACCAGATTAAAATGGGCTAACTCAACAGAACTCTATTTAATGCACTCTATGTATTTGATAGTCCTTCCTGGCTGCCATCAGCAAGCAACTGTGCCTTGGCACAAAGGAGCTTTTGGCTCTTTAAAGCCCTGAAATGCAAAAGTAGGAAATAGCCAGCAAGGCCTTTGCTGTTGCTGTGGCAGACATGGAAAACTCAGACTGGATCAGAATCCTAACCAGTGCAAGGAAAGGGCAGGAAAGGTTGTGCAGAAGAATCTGTGCTTGCTGGAAAGAGAGAAAATGGGCAGGGCTTTACCTCCTACCAAACCAAGTCAAACCAAGTCAAAAGTGTCCCCTCCTCAGGTGGCTAAAACACTTGGAGGCAGTGAGGGCATGTTTGGCAGGGGAACAGCCATGGTGATGAGCACTGTCATGTATGGATCTATGGAAGTGTGCCTGAAGGTCCCTCACGAGCCTCCCGTTGTCCAGGCTGAAACACCCTGAGCACCTCCTCCTTGGCCTTGCGCTCCACACCCTTCCCCAGCTCCCGTGTCCTTCTCTGCACACGCCCAGCGCCTCAAGGACTTCCTGCTTCAGAGGGGCCCACATGTAGACACATCACTGTGGAGTTGTGCTCGCCCTGTATATCCCCTCATAATGGTTTGTCCCTCCATATCCCCTCTTTGTATCCGTTTGGTTCATCCCAGCTTTCCCATCAGCACCTGTATGTCCATCAAACCCCAAAATCCCTGACTCATCCCCCTGTCTCCTCCCAGGTGATGTGTCCATCACCTCGTGACCCTTCCCCTTTGTCCAGAGCCTTCTCCCAGGGTCACCAGGTAACTGGACCCTGGCTCGGGGCTCCTCCCCCACCCCCTCCTCAGTGGTCACTCTGAGGCCTTGCCCCCAGAGAGCCACTCCCAAGTCCTTCCCCTGTTGGCTGCTCGGGTTTCCCCGTCCCCCTCTATCTGGCTCCTCTGGGCAGGGACACCCTCTCTTGCTCTGGATGTCCTTCGGGTTTGGATGCGGCCTGGGATCTCTCCAGGCCCTCATTAAATTTCGGAACTAATCCTGAGGAGGAGCGCCTCTTTCTCTTGCTTGTCGGACCAGCTTGTCTTTGAACTCACGAGGGAGCTTCTCAAAGCCCCCCAGGATCCAAGGAGAAGTTCCCTCCCTCTGCCCGACTCGCCCCACTGCCCAGCTGGACGGGGTGCACTGGGGACTGATCACCCGTGGATTTGAGGGTGACACGCAGCACAGAACTTCCAGCTATGGTTGCAGCGCTGCCCAGCCCAGGGGGATGGTCACTGCCCTGCTCCTGCTGCCCCACTGCTGATGACACAGGCCAGGGTGCCCTTGGCCTTCTTGGCCACCTGGCCAGGTCCTGGCCCACCTTCAGCTGCTTTTGACCGGCACCCCTGGGTCCTTTTGGCCCACACAGCGTCCCAGCCACAAAGTTGCCCATTGGATTAAAAATACAGCATCCACCATTTCAAAATGTCCTTCCTCTTCTGAGCAACACAAGACTGCAGTCATGGACTTGCAGCTTCACCTCCCCCCGGCCCCGCCTCCAGGCTGCAGTGCACTTTTCAAAGCTGCAGACTACACCAAAAAATGCATCCACAGAACCTTGCTTTTTGCCTCACAAGAGGGCTTCACAATTATAAACTTAGTTTCTTTGGCCAGATCTTGTCCCCCACAGATTCATGGACAACACACTCGTCTACTTGCAGCTTATCAAAAGTCACAAGACAGCTGAGCCGCACACTTTGTAGAACTGAATAAATACTCGAGAAACTGCAGACCCGTTTCACCAGCCAAACACGTGTTTCCACAAAGAGAAAGCAAACAAACCAAGCCCTGAGACCTCCAGCACTACCTCGTGCGCCCTTGGCCATGGCCCTGCAGAAGCCCAAGAGACAGAGCTTCACTGAGTTGAGCAGCCAGACGCTCATCCTGAGGCAACAGGCTTTGGTGCCTAAACATGACAGGTCCAAGGCCAATTTCTAGCTGGAGGTCACTGCCTGCAGGAAATCGCTGGGTCCTGGCAGGACTCCAGCACTCAGCATCCTCGCCAGCAACAGCAAGAGCAGGCTGGTCAGAAACTTGCAGCTCTGCCTTGCACTAAATACAGCATCACCCACAACTGGCACTTGCCGTTTCAGAAGATTCAGGCTCTAGTGTGACCACTGATGGAGCCTCACGGTCATTCTTTTCAATTTGCTCCTCTCTGGCTTCTTCTTCAGGAGCAGAGGGAGCCAGGGCAGACACTGTTGTTTCCTCTGTCATCTGTGGCAAGAGAGAAGCATGAGGGACAGGCTGTTACCTATCATCTATAACTTCCTATATTCTCACATCTACCACCATTTCTTCCAAGGAAAATTGAGAAACTTTAATTGCAGTGGGATTCCAATGAGCTCTCATGGTATTAAAATTGGTTAATCCACCTGTACTGCAAATTGCTCTGAAATAAATATTCCACCCTCCCTTCTATCAGATAGCAATGATCTCTTTGTAACTGACGTTATAAATCTTGAAAGCTCTGAAACGCAAAAGCGAAACTTGCAGCTCTGCCATGCACTAAAGACAGCACCACCCACAACTGGCACTTACTGGCTCTGAAGATTCAGGCTCTGCTGAGACCCCTGATGGAGCCTCACGGTCATACTGCTCAATATGGTCCTCTTCATATTCTTCTCTAGGAGCAGAGGTGGCTGGGGCAGACAGTGATGCTGGTTTTGTGCTCTGGGGCAAGAGAGAAACATGAGGGACAGGCCATTACCTATCATTTAAAACCGCATTTCTTCTCACATCTACCACCATTTCTTGCAAGGAAAATTGAGAATCTTTGATTACAATGGGGTTCTAAAGTGCTCTCGTGTATTAAAATTGGCTACTACAACTGTAATGCAACTTGCTCTGATTTAAATATCCCAACCTGTCTACTATCAGGTGACAATGATCTATTTGTGTAAGTGACCTTGTAATTCTTGAAAGCTAAGAAATGCAACAGTGAAACTTGCTGCTCTGCCTTGCACTAAAGACAGCACCACCCACAACTGGCACTTACTGGCTCAGCAGATTCAGGCTCTGGCGTGACCACTGATGGAGCCTCGTGGTCATACTCCTCAATTTGCTCCTCTTTGGCTTCTTCACCAGAAGCAGAGGGAGCCAAGGCAGACACTGTTGTTGCCTCTGTCATCTGTGGCAAGAGAGAAGCATGAGGGACAGGCTGTTACCTATCATTTATAACCTTCTATCTTCTCCCATCTACCACCATATCTTCCAAGGAAAGTTGAGAGACTTGGATTATAATGGGATTCTAAGGCACTCTCATGGTATTGAAATTGGCCAATCCACCTATAATGCAAATTGCTCTGAATTAAATATTCCACCTTGCCTACTATCAGGTAGTAATAATCTATTTGTGTAAGTGACCTTGTAATTCTTGAAAGCTCTGAAATGCAACAGTGAAACTTGCAGCTCTGCCTTGCACTAAAGACAGCACCACCCACAATGGGCACTTACTGGCTCAGGAGATTCAGGCTCTGGTATGACCCCTGATTGAGCCTCAAGGTCATACTCCTCAATTTGCTCCTCTTTGGCTTGTTCACCAGGAGGAGAGGGAGCCAGAGCAGACACTGCTGGTGTCTCTGTCATCTGTGGCAAGAGAGAAGCATGAGGGACAAGCCGTTACCTATCATTTATAATCTCGTTTCTCCTCGGATCCACAACCACCTCTTAAAAGGAAAAATTATCCACTTTGTTAGCAATGCGATTCTAAGTCACTCTGACCAGATTAAAATGGGCTAACTCAACAGAACTCTATTTAATGCACTCTATGTATTTGATAGTCCTTCCTGGCTGCCATCAGCAAGCAACTGTGCCTTGGCACAAAGGAGCTTTTGGCTCTTTAAAGCCCTGAAATGCAAAAGTAGGAAATAGCCAGCAAGGCCTTTGCTGTTGCTGTGGCAGACATGGAAAACTCAGACTGGATCAGAATCCTAACCAGTGCAAGGAAAGGGCAGGAAAGGTTGTGCAGAAGAATCTGTGCTTGCTGGAAAGAGAGAAAATGGGCAGGGCTTTACCTCCTACCAAACCAAGTCAAACCAAGTCAAAAGTGTCCCCTCCTCAGGTGGCTAAAACACTTGGAGGCAGTGAGGGCATGTTTGGCAGGGGAACAGCCATGGTGATGAGCACTGTCATGTATGGATCTATGGAAGTGTGCCTGAAGGTCCCTCACGAGCCTCCCGTTGTCCAGGCTGAAACACCCTGAGCACCTCCTCCTTGGCCTTGCGCTCCACACCCTTCCCCAGCTCCCGTGTCCTTCTCTGCACACGCCCAGCGCCTCAAGGACTTCCTGCTTCAGAGGGGCCCACATGTAGACACATCACTGTGGAGTTGTGCTCGCCCTGTATATCCCCTCATAATGGTTTGTCCCTCCATATCCCCTCTTTGTATCCGTTTGGTTCATCCCAGCTTTCCCATCAGCACCTGTATGTCCATCAAACCCCAAAATCCCTGACTCATCCCCCTGTCTCCTCCCAGGTGATGTGTCCATCACCTCGTGACCCTTCCCCTTTGTCCAGAGCCTTCTCCCAGGGTCACCAGGTAACTGGACCCTGGCTCGGGGCTCCTCCCCCACCCCCTCCTCAGTGGTCACTCTGAGGCCTTGCCCCCAGAGAGCCACTCCCAAGTCCTTCCCCTGTTGGCTGCTCGGGTTTCCCCGTCCCCCTCTATCTGGCTCCTCTGGGCAGGGACACCCTCTCTTGCTCTGGATGTCCTTCGGGTTTGGATGCGGCCTGGGATCTCTCCAGGCCCTCATTAAATTTCGGAACTAATCCTGAGGAGGAGCGCCTCTTTCTCTTGCTTGTCGGACCAGCTTGTCTTTGAACTCACGAGGGAGCTTCTCAAAGCCCCCCAGGATCCAAGGAGAAGTTCCCTCCCTCTGCCCGACTCGCCCCACTGCCCAGCTGGACGGGGTGCACTGGGGACTGATCACCCGTGGATTTGAGGGTGACACGCAGCACAGAACTTCCAGCTATGGTTGCAGCGCTGCCCAGCCCAGGGGGATGGTCACTGCCCTGCTCCTGCTGCCCCACTGCTGATGACACAGGCCAGGGTGCCCTTGGCCTTCTTGGCCACCTGGCCAGGTCCTGGCCCACCTTCAGCTGCTTTTGACCGGCACCCCTGGGTCCTTTTGGCCCACACAGCGTCCCAGCCACAAAGTTGCCCATTGGATTAAAAATACAGCATCCACCATTTCAAAATGTCCTTCCTCTTCTGAGCAACACAAGACTGCAGTCATGGACTTGCAGCTTCACCTCCCCCCGGCCCCGCCTCCAGGCTGCAGTGCACTTTTCAAAGCTGCAGACTACACCAAAAAATGCATCCACAGAACCTTGCTTTTTGCCTCACAAGAGGGCTTCACAATTATAAACTTAGTTTCTTTGGCCAGATCTTGTCCCCCACAGATTCATGGACAACACACTCGTCTACTTGCAGCTTATCAAAAGTCACAAGACAGCTGAGCCGCACACTTTGTAGAACTGAATAAATACTCGAGAAACTGCAGACCCGTTTCACCAGCCAAACACGTGTTTCCACAAAGAGAAAGCAAACAAACCAAGCCCTGAGACCTCCAGCACTACCTCGTGCGCCCTTGGCCATGGCCCTGCAGAAGCCCAAGAGACAGAGCTTCACTGAGTTGAGCAGCCAGACGCTCATCCTGAGGCAACAGGCTTTGGTGCCTAAACATGACAGGTCCAAGGCCAATTTCTAGCTGGAGGTCACTGCCTGCAGGAAATCGCTGGGTCCTGGCAGGACTCCAGCACTCAGCATCCTCGCCAGCAACAGCAAGAGCAGGCTGGTCAGAAACTTGCAGCTCTGCCTTGCACTAAATACAGCATCACCCACAACTGGCACTTGCCGTTTCAGAAGATTCAGGCTCTAGTGTGACCACTGATGGAGCCTCACGGTCATTCTTTTCAATTTGCTCCTCTCTGGCTTCTTCTTCAGGAGCAGAGGGAGCCAGGGCAGACACTGTTGTTTCCTCTGTCATCTGTGGCAAGAGAGAAGCATGAGGGACAGGCTGTTACCTATCATCTATAACTTCCTATATTCTCACATCTACCACCATTTCTTCCAAGGAAAATTGAGAAACTTTAATTGCAGTGGGATTCCAATGAGCTCTCATGGTATTAAAATTGGTTAATCCACCTGTACTGCAAATTGCTCTGAAATAAATATTCCACCCTCCCTTCTATCAGATAGCAATGATCTCTTTGTAACTGACGTTATAAATCTTGAAAGCTCTGAAACGCAAAAGCGAAACTTGCAGCTCTGCCATGCACTAAAGACAGCACCACCCACAACTGGCACTTACTGGCTCTGAAGATTCAGGCTCTGCTGAGACCCCTGATGGAGCCTCACGGTCATACTGCTCAATATGGTCCTCTTCATATTCTTCTCTAGGAGCAGAGGTGGCTGGGGCAGACAGTGATGCTGGTTTTGTGCTCTGGGGCAAGAGAGAAACATGAGGGACAGGCCATTACCTATCATTTAAAACCGCATTTCTTCTCACATCTACCACCATTTCTTGCAAGGAAAATTGAGAATCTTTGATTACAATGGGGTTCTAAAGTGCTCTCGTGTATTAAAATTGGCTACTACAACTGTAATGCAACTTGCTCTGATTTAAATATCCCAACCTGTCTACTATCAGGTGACAATGATCTATTTGTGTAAGTGACCTTGTAATTCTTGAAAGCTAAGAAATGCAACAGTGAAACTTGCTGCTCTGCCTTGCACTAAAGACAGCACCACCCACAACTGGCACTTACTGGCTCAGCAGATTCAGGCTCTGGCGTGACCACTGATGGAGCCTCGTGGTCATACTCCTCAATTTGCTCCTCTTTGGCTTCTTCACCAGAAGCAGAGGGAGCCAAGGCAGACACTGTTGTTGCCTCTGTCATCTGTGGCAAGAGAGAAGCATGAGGGACAGGCTGTTACCTATCATTTATAACCTTCTATCTTCTCCCATCTACCACCATATCTTCCAAGGAAAGTTGAGAGACTTGGATTATAATGGGATTCTAAGGCACTCTCATGGTATTGAAATTGGCCAATCCACCTATAATGCAAATTGCTCTGAATTAAATATTCCACCTTGCCTACTATCAGGTAGTAATAATCTATTTGTGTAAGTGACCTTGTAATTCTTGAAAGCTCTGAAATGCAACAGTGAAACTTGCAGCTCTGCCTTGCACTAAAGACAGCACCACCCACAATGGGCACTTACTGGCTCAGGAGATTCAGGCTCTGGTATGACCCCTGATTGAGCCTCAAGGTCATACTCCTCAATTTGCTCCTCTTTGGCTTGTTCACCAGGAGGAGAGGGAGCCAGAGCAGACACTGCTGGTGTCTCTGTCATCTGTGGCAAGAGAGAAGCATGAGGGACAAGCCGTTACCTATCATTTATAATCTCGTTTCTCCTCGGATCCACAACCACCTCTTAAAAGGAAAAATTATCCACTTTGTTAGCAATGCGATTCTAAGTCACTCTGACCAGATTAAAATGGGCTAACTCAACAGAACTCTATTTAATGCACTCTATGTATTTGATAGTCCTTCCTGGCTGCCATCAGCAAGCAACTGTGCCTTGGCACAAAGGAGCTTTTGGCTCTTTAAAGCCCTGAAATGCAAAAGTAGGAAATAGCCAGCAAGGCCTTTGCTGTTGCTGTGGCAGACATGGAAAACTCAGACTGGATCAGAATCCTAACCAGTGCAAGGAAAGGGCAGGAAAGGTTGTGCAGAAGAATCTGTGCTTGCTGGAAAGAGAGAAAATGGGCAGGGCTTTACCTCCTACCAAACCAAGTCAAACCAAGTCAAAAGTGTCCCCTCCTCAGGTGGCTAAAACACTTGGAGGCAGTGAGGGCATGTTTGGCAGGGGAACAGCCATGGTGATGAGCACTGTCATGTATGGATCTATGGAAGTGTGCCTGAAGGTCCCTCACGAGCCTCCCGTTGTCCAGGCTGAAACACCCTGAGCACCTCCTCCTTGGCCTTGTGCTCCACACCCTTCCCCAGCTCCCGTGTCCTTCTCTGCACACGCCCAGCGCCTCAAGGACTTCCTGCTTCAGAGGGGCCCACATGTAGACACATCACTGTGGAGTTGTGCTCGCCCTGTATATCCCCTCATAATGGTTTGTCCCTCCATATCCCCTCTTTGTATCCGTTTGGTTCATCCCAGCTTTCCCATCAGCACCTGTATGTCCATCAAACCCCAAAATCCCTGACTCATCCCCCTGTCTCCTCCCAGGTGATGTGTCCATCACCTCGTGACCCTTCCCCTTTGTCCAGAGCCTTCTCCCAGGGTCACCAGGTAACTGGACCCTGGCTCGGGGCTCCTCCCCCACCCCCTCCTCAGTGGTCACTCTGAGGCCTTGCCCCCAGAGAGCCACTCCCAAGTCCTTCCCCTGTTGGCTGCTCGGGTTTCCCCGTCCCCCTCTATCTGGCTCCTCTGGGCAGGGACACCCTCTCTTGCTCTGGATGTCCTTCGGGTTTGGATGCGGCCTGGGATCTCTCCAGGCCCTCATTAAATTTCGGAACTAATCCTGAGGAGGAGCGCCTCTTTCTCTTGCTTGTCGGACCAGCTTGTCTTTGAACTCACGAGGGAGCTTCTCAAAGCCCCCCAGGATCCAAGGAGAAGTTCCCTCCCTCTGCCCGACTCGCCCCACTGCCCAGCTGGACGGGGTGCACTGGGGACTGATCACCCGTGGATTTGAGGGTGACACGCAGCACAGAACTTCCAGCTATGGTTGCAGCGCTGCCCAGCCCAGGGGGATGGTCACTGCCCTGCTCCTGCTGCCCCACTGCTGATGACACAGGCCAGGGTGCCCTTGGCCTTCTTGGCCACCTGGCCAGGTCCTGGCCCACCTTCAGCTGCTTTTGACCGGCACCCCTGGGTCCTTTTGGCCCACACAGCGTCCCAGCCACAAAGTTGCCCATTGGATTAAAAATACAGCATCCACCATTTCAAAATGTCCTTCCTCTTCTGAGCAACACAAGACTGCAGTCATGGACTTGCAGCTTCACCTCCCCCCGGCCCCGCCTCCAGGCTGCAGTGCACTTTTCAAAGCTGCAGACTACACCAAAAAATGCATCCACAGAACCTTGCTTTTTGCCTCACAAGAGGGCTTCACAATTATAAACTTAGTTTCTTTGGCCAGATCTTGTCCCCCACAGATTCATGGACAACACACTCGTCTACTTGCAGCTTATCAAAAGTCACAAGACAGCTGAGCCGCACACTTTGTAGAACTGAATAAATACTCGAGAAACTGCAGACCCGTTTCACCAGCCAAACACGTGTTTCCACAAAGAGAAAGCAAACAAACCAAGCCCTGAGACCTCCAGCACTACCTCGTGCGCCCTTGGCCATGGCCCTGCAGAAGCCCAAGAGACAGAGCTTCACTGAGTTGAGCAGCCAGACGCTCATCCTGAGGCAACAGGCTTTGGTGCCTAAACATGACAGGTCCAAGGCCAATTTCTAGCTGGAGGTCACTGCCTGCAGGAAATCGCTGGGTCCTGGCAGGACTCCAGCACTCAGCATCCTCGCCAGCAACAGCAAGAGCAGGCTGGTCAGAAACTTGCAGCTCTGCCTTGCACTAAATACAGCATCACCCACAACTGGCACTTGCCGTTTCAGAAGATTCAGGCTCTAGTGTGACCACTGATGGAGCCTCACGGTCATTCTTTTCAATTTGCTCCTCTCTGGCTTCTTCTTCAGGAGCAGAGGGAGCCAGGGCAGACACTGTTGTTTCCTCTGTCATCTGTGGCAAGAGAGAAGCATGAGGGACAGGCTGTTACCTATCATCTATAACTTCCTATATTCTCACATCTACCACCATTTCTTCCAAGGAAAATTGAGAAACTTTAATTGCAGTGGGATTCCAATGAGCTCTCATGGTATTAAAATTGGTTAATCCACCTGTACTGCAAATTGCTCTGAAATAAATATTCCACCCTCCCTTCTATCAGATAGCAATGATCTCTTTGTAACTGACGTTATAAATCTTGAAAGCTCTGAAACGCAAAAGCGAAACTTGCAGCTCTGCCATGCACTAAAGACAGCACCACCCACAACTGGCACTTACTGGCTCTGAAGATTCAGGCTCTGCTGAGACCCCTGATGGAGCCTCACGGTCATACTGCTCAATATGGTCCTCTTCATATTCTTCTCTAGGAGCAGAGGTGGCTGGGGCAGACAGTGATGCTGGTTTTGTGCTCTGGGGCAAGAGAGAAACATGAGGGACAAGCCGTTACCTCCTTCCTTCTCACATCTACCACTATATCATCCAAGGAGAAAGCATAAAAATTCAGTGTAAAAGGATTCTAAGCAACACAGATCAAATTAAAACGGGCCAATACAACAGAACAGTATATGGATATGAAGATGATATTCTTCCCTGGTTGCCATCAGCAAGCAATGTTGTATCTGCAGGACAGAGCTTTTAGCTTTTGAGAGCTTAGAAATGGAAAAGTAAGAAAGAGTCATCTATGCCTTTGCTATTGCTGCTGCAGACATGAAAGCCTACAACTGGATCAGAATCTCATCCAGTGCTGGAAAAGAGCAGGAAACGTTGTGAAGAAGCATCTGTGCTTGTTGGATAATGAGAAAATCAACAGGGCTTTTCCTCTACTAAACCAGCAAAAGAAAAACACAACAAACAATAAGCAGGGAGTCTCTCCGATACCAGCGTCGAAAGCACTGGGATGCAGTGAGGGTATGTTTGGCAGGGAATTGGCACTTGTGGTGAGCACTGTCATGTACGGATCTATGGAAGTGTGCCTGAAGGTCTCTCAACAGCCTCCCATTGTCCAGGCTGAAACTCCCTCAGCACCCCCCTCCTTGGCCCTGCGCTCCACACCCTTCCCCAGCTCCTGTGTCCTTCTCTGCACATGCTTCAGCCCCTCAAGGACTTTCTGCTTCAGAGGGGCCCACAAGTGTTTATGAATATAAAAGCGTAAAAAACTTTCTAAAGTGTAAGAAGTCTTTAGAATGTAGACATACTTTAGAGAAATGTTGGGAAATTTTAAAATAATAAGCAAAATCAGGATCATAAAATCAGGATCTAAATCATTAAGGAAAATTTAAAAATTTATAAAGCTGAGACCAAGAGTTGCAATAGTAATAAACTACTAAGGAACCAAGCTGAGACTTCTTTGAGCAGAAAGCCCAGAACTGTGTCTAGAAACCAAGATAGATTTCTCTCAGATCTCAGTTGCTGCAACAATAATCTGCTTAGTTCAGAACATGGTGTAGCAACGTCTGATTAGAAAAAGATAGGGCAATGTCTTTTGGAAAAAAAAGAGATTTTAAGTTTTTAAATGAAGAAATTTTAGCCATGCCAGTCTCTTATGGGAGGGATAATAGTAGGCCTATGTATTAATCACTCTCACATTATAACATCGAAGAGTGAAATCAAAGTTTGAAGGAAAGCAGAATTAACTCTCTTTATTTTAATTATGCGTTTTTTTAGTCTTATGAACTCATGCCAACTGATTGTCGCGTTGTAGCAAGTCTGATTTTAACTAATTCACAATTTATGTTATGAGAACTCCAGCAGAAGATACCTATTAAGGTTTTAAAGGAAAAATATGTTAGTAGTACATATGAAAAATTTTCAGAAGGTAAGTTGTCTAGCAAACTGTCATATGATAAACTAGAAACACAATTTTTTTTCCTAGGTCAGTGTTGAGAGATATTAAACAAGATGCAAGAAAAACTTTAATTTTGGTCAAATCAACAAGTACTCCTCTTAAAGCATATTTGACCATGACACAAAGAACAAATGAATTATATGGTACATTTTTAGATAAGTAATACAAGCTATGGAAAGACAATGCCCTGAAAAAGCAGCTCATTCTTATATTCTCCAAAACCTAGCATTTATAAATGCAAATGATGATTGCAAAAAAATTATTTCTACATTACCCAAACAGCCTCCAACTGTTACTCAAATGCTTTCAGCTTACAGTAAAATTAGCACTCCACAGTATCTTGCTACAGTACAAGCTAATGTCCCTAGAGAGCAAATTACTAAATCTCATTATTCACTAAGAAACAAATTTTAAAAACCAATTGAAGAACAAACAAAACTTATTGAAAAAACTCTTGCTGCTGTTCAATGAACCTTTACTAAAAAGTCCTGCTTCAGATGTGAGAAGCCTAGTCATGTGATAAAGAATTACCCTGATCCAATAATAAAATCTGAAGTACCTTCTGTTTGTCCTCAATATCAAAAAGGGAAATATTATGCAAAAAATTGTCATTCTAAATTCGATATAGATAGTAATCCCCTACCGTTAAACTCCAAGCAAAGCGCGACCCACCGCGTGGTGAAACAAGTAATAGCAACCCAGAATCCAGGGAATTTTCCCCCTTAGCCTTCACTAGGAGACCTCAAAGCCAAACACAATACCTACCTTTACCACCAGTACCACAAGACGTTGCTTCCTATTACCTCCAAGGACAAAACTGGAGTTAGCAAACTCAAAATTAATACGGTTTTTGAAAAATTTCTGTTATGAATGTATACCTACAGGTCTGATTAACAAATCACAACAAAGACAAGAATTTTTAATTATTATAGATAAAGACAACAATACAAGTCTTAGACTATTAATTTTTCCAGTTATCATTTCAGTAAACTGCAATGAAAACTAAAACTATTAGCTCTTCCCCTTAAAGCCCCAACAGTAATTCAACCTAAGAAACCTCTTGCTTTTACAATTGCTTTACCTATAGACATAATCAAACAAAATGTAACTCAACAAAATGCTTTGTTAACCAATCAAGCGGTGTACCAAGGTGATGCAGATGTGTTTTCTACTCTAATGCTACATGTCTTCTAAGTAGAACATACTTAGAAGTATGTTCTAAACCAGCCAGAACTGACTTGTGGCCTAACTCATCGTGGTAGAACAATTATGTTACAGGCATACCAGATACGGTGCAGATGTCTCAGTAATTTCTCTCCTGTTTTAGCCCATAACTAACACTTAATATCACCTATGAGAACACTCACAAGGATCAGAAGAACTACTGTTTGTTTTGAAAGTGAATCCATGATTACTATTACAAGTCTTGAAAGGAAGACAGCTGCTGTACGTCCCTCTCTATCAATAATTCCTAGAAACCGGCCTCTCATCATCATCGATATAAAAGACTGTTTCTTCAACATACCACTTCATCCTGAAGATGCCCCAAGATTTGCCTTCTCAGTTCCAGTCATCAAGCAAAGAAAGCCAATGCAAAGATATCACTAGAAATCTTTACCACAAGGGATGAAGAATTCTCTAACAATTTAACAATATTTTGTCACACAAGTACCGTGTACAGCTTGACAGAAGCATCCACAATCCATGATTCTACACTACATAGATGATCTACTCATTGCAGCACCAACACAGACAAATATAAAACAAACTTGTGACAGCGCTGTTACTGAGATCCAAAAGACTGAACTAGAATTTCTACATCTAAGATACAAGAAACCCACCCTAAAAATATCTAAGATAGAAGATAACAAAACAAACAATTTCACCCCAAAAGATACAACTTCAAGTCAACATCAACACTTTGCAAGATTTACAGCAACTTTTAACAGAAATTAACAAGATGAAACCTATTTTGAAAATTACCAATGATGAACTTGCTCCGCTTTTTGATCTACTGAGAGAAAACTTTGACATTAAATCTCCCAAGATTTTAACACCTGAAGCTCAACTCACCATAACAAGTCACAAAAACTTTCCAAAGAAGACAAGCCCATCATTATGCTCCAAAGAAACCTTTCTTCCTGACTGCTTTGAGACAGAAGCTACAACTTTATAGCCTCATTTTCCAATGCGATCCATCTGAGAAAGGTCCATTATTAATAGCAGAATAAGTTTTTCTTCCCTACAAGTCTCCAAAAACAGTTTCTACAACCCTAGAGATAATAGCACAAATTGTAATTAAGGTCAAAGCAAGACTATTAACCTTAACAGGCAAAGACTTTACAGTTCTATATTTACCTTTAAATACAGATTATTTAGATTAGACATTACAAAATTCAGATGATTTGGAAAATGCATTGTTAAGTTTTTCAGGTGTTTGTTCCATTCATTATCCAAGTCACAAATTATTACAAACAAAATTGAGTTTCAAAAAAAGCCCTTGCTAAGTGAAGGGCCTTTAAGTAATACAATGCTCTTCACTAATAAGTCAAGAAAAACACATAAATCAGTAACTGTATAGTTAAATCAAACAACAAAAAATTAGAAATCGAATATTCCAATAGTAGAAAGTTCTCCTCAAGTAGTTAAACTAGCTGCTGTTGTTAAAGCTTTTCAGCTATTTTCAAAGCCTTTCAATTTAATTACAGATTCTACCTATGTTACTAATGTAAGTAAAAAAATAGTTTTAAAAAATATTAGTAATAATAATTTATATTGCTAGCTTTCATGTCTTTATAAAATTTTACAACACAGAACTAACCTATATTTTATTTCTCATATTAAAGCTCATTCATCTTTACCGAGATGTTTAGCAAAAAGAAATACAAGAACAAATAAACGGACCATAGTTATCTCAAACACATTACTAAACATTTTTGAGTACACAAAATTGAGTCATACCTTTTTTCATCAAAATACACAAGCACTTGTACACTTGTTTCGTATCTCTAAATCCCAAGCTAAAGCTATCATTAGAGTTACCCTGACTGTCAGCTTGTGCAAACCCCTGTTTCTACAACAACTGTTAATCCACAAAGTTTATAAAATCTACAATTATAACAAACATATCTAAATACCCTTCTTTTGAGAGATTTTAAAATATTCAGGTTTCAGGAGATTCACTATCAAGTACAGATTTTACCTCTATCCACACAAGAGAACAAGTAATCGTACCTATCAACATTTTTTACAAACATTTACTTCATTACGTGTACCCCAGGAAATGAAAAGAAAACAATAGCCCCACAT
Source organism: Taeniopygia guttata (assembly GCF_048771995.1). Taxonomy (NCBI): domain Eukaryota; kingdom Metazoa; phylum Chordata; class Aves; order Passeriformes; family Estrildidae; genus Taeniopygia; species Taeniopygia guttata. Next base: position 12,719,652 of record NC_133027.1, on the reverse strand, counting down.
ATCTATCTCAAAAAGTAGCAACATTCCTAATAAATTAAAATGTTCATCACACCTTTAGTATTCCCCACTCCCCCACAAATCAAACAACTGTTAAAAAGACACATCACACATTAAAACACATTTAGATCAACAGAAGAGGGGAGCAGAAGTAATGCCACAGATAAAATTAAGTAAAGCTTTATGTGTTAAAAATTTTTTAAACAGTTCTTTTGCAGAACCAGATCCACCAACTTTTAAGCATTTTACAAATAACACACAAACAAAACTAAAAAAAAAATCCTCCTGTTTTAATAAAAAGCCTTGAAACAATTTTCCTTTCCAATTAATAACTTAAAGCAAAGAATATACTTGTATTTCTACAAGTACTAGAAAAGCAAAGTGAATTCCAATAAAGAATGTCAAACCATACAACACACCAAAACACACTAACAAACCCAAAAGTCAAAGAGCAAACACACAAACCTAAGCTAAACAGGGACTACAAGTCATGCCTAGTGTTCCTATGTCACCTGTAGAATCTGCAAACTTCAATTTAATGATAATGATAAATGTGTAAAGAGCTTGTTCCGTTGAGCTCTTTTAACAAAAACATAAAAAAGAAGGATTTATTATTATCATTAGATTCTAAAAAATTAACATTCTAAACTCTCCAAAAAATGCAGTTTAAAAGTTAAAATATAAAGAAAATTCTTTTAACAAAGAGTAACTCAACAAAAAAGATATGAAAGAAAATCAGTTCACTTTATGTTTTCTAACTTTGCTTACTTTTTATAACGCAAATTTTCCTATACAACAACCAAAACCAAATGTCTAAGTCACATTAACCAAAGCTACAAGATCAGATACCAAATGTATGTCTCACTCAAATCCAAAAAAGCCTTTTTCAACCTGGTTAGTTAGTGTACCACTAAAAAATTAGCCAATACCTATATAACACGATCCTTTAACAAAAAAGTGACTTAATAACAAACCAAGTGAAATTACTAATAGAAACAATCCCACAAGGGATTAAAGTCTCTAGACCAAACAACTCCTCAAAAGAAGTTCAGAACCCCAAGAATTAAAGATCCTTAGCTCCTGAACAATAAATTTCTGTGTCACATTTTCAAGAAACAATTAGCAAAAATATAATTCTCCAAAATACAATGTTATTCACTCTTACTATGAATATAAAAATTTACGTTTTTAGTGCAATTACTCATACACTGTAGATAAAAATCTAAAGTTAACCAATATCCACAGAAATTACCAAAATGTTATTAGTTCATTTGTAGAAATAAAACATAGCAAAACATTCCATCATACCCTAAAGACAAACCATGTAACATTAGCACACTCACTGTAATAACACCCAGTACTAAAACAGTTTCAAAAAAGACAAGAAAAAAGATCTATTAATATATACCCAAAAGATTACAATAGTAATTTCAGTCTGTTAAAAAAAAGCACAAAATATTTCAACAAGCTTCTTTTTACCTACAATTGCTTCAGAAACAACATTAAGACAAATAGATAAGATTAAATATTAACTAAATAAACAAACTAATACCACATCCAGTGCACTCAGTAACATGCGAACTGACGTCAGCAGTGTCCAACAAACTCCAAAATCAAACAACCATTAATTTCCTTTTCTAACACATAAACAGAGTTGTAAAGAATTCAAAAGAATGTGTTATATAAATTTGTCTAATCATTCTATATCCATTCACAAAAACATACAAAAACTTAACATCTACAATTAAAAATAAAGAAACATAGTTAAACAATTGATTCAGTAAGTAAAGCTTAAATCCTTAATCAAAACAACTTTACAAGTTAAGTAAAATCTTGTTTTTATAATATTAATATTAATTCCTTATTCGCTTCATTATTCACAACAAATTACAAACTCATCAAAAAGGTTTTTATTGTCCAAAAGAAAAATACAAAAGAAAAATTACAAACAATGCACAAAACCTCACCAAAACTAATTAAAGTCACTCACAAATTAAACCTTGAAATTGAGACCTTAAAAATGCCAAAATTTATCAGAACCTAATACAGATACTAAACCTTACTTTACCCAACATTAATAATGCTTTAACTTAAAATTATAGAGCTTAAAACAAAGTACCTTCATATAAAAAGTTTATAAATTTTTTCCTAAATGAATAAATATATGCAGTAGTGAAGCTATATAACACAAAGTAATAAATAAGTGACGAGTCAGAAATAGTTTATTTAAAAAGAGTGGGGGAATTGTAGGAATATATAAAAGGTAAATAACTTTAGAAAGTGCAAAAAGGCCCCAGAAAGTAGACACAAAGCTGAAAAAGGCTGGGAAATTTCAAAACCTTCTCCTGGGAAGCTAGGAAAAGAAGAACCAAGTGAATACATTTATATTTATCATAAGGAACAAGAAAGAACAAGAACTTAGTGATAGTTTGAGATGTCAAAAGTCCTAGATATATGCTTTGCAAAAATAGAAGAAGTTTCAATCTTATATAATGAATTATTGTATATTGTTTGAGGTTCATAGAAGTCCTTCTGTTAATGTTAAACCCACATAGGTCCTTTTCTTACTGGTTAGAGTATAATGACTCTGCACTTTTCTTTTATGCTATTGGTTCAAAGAATATGTAGAAAAAGGCTTTGCATAAACTGCCATCTTGTCTTTGATCTAGATTTGCATGGATGTTCGTTTCTCTGTGTCTCTTGCTTTTTGCTTGTATGATACAGACATAATAAATCCTAAGTCTGCAGCCAGTCCGGGTCCCATCCTGTTCTGTGAGACGCAGACCGATCGGGCAGAAAGTGGACACAGCACTCCCAGCTATGGCCGCAGCGCTGCCCAGCCCAGGGGGACGGTCACTGCCCTGCTCCTGCTGCCCCACTGCTGATGACACGGGCCAGGGTGCCCTTGGCCTTCTTGGCCACCTGGCCAGGCACTGGCCCACCTTCAGCTGCTCTTGGCCGGCACCCCTGGGTCCTTTTGGCCCACACAGCGTCCCGGCCACAAAGTTGCCTGTTCTACTGCAAATACAGCATTAAATTGTCCTTCTAATTCTACAACCACATCTTCTAAGGAAGTATCATGAAGTTTTATAGGGATAGAAATCTAAGTTGCTGTGACTTCAATTAAAATGGGCTTATTCAACTCTGCAGGAAGTTGCTCTCTCTTAAGTATTCATCCTTGTCTGGTGTCATCAAGCAATGTTCTCTCTGCAAAACTGAGTTTGTAGGTCTTCAAGGCTCTGAGTTGGAAATTAGGAAATATCCAGCTATGCCTTTGTATTTGTTGTTGAAGGCATGAAAATGGATTTTCTTCCAGCCTCCGTGCCCGGCCCTCTACAGCCTACTGGTTCTGGCTAAGCACACAGCTTATTCTACAATTGCTAAACAGCACAAACCTGAAATGTTCCTTTCTCACTCACCTTAGGACCAGCACCGCTGATTACATTCATCAGGTGACCTGTAGTGGGCAAGGGAAAAGGAACCAGACGCTGTGAGAAAATTGCCTGGGCTGGTGAATCCCACAGAACAATCACCGCAAACAGAGAGTATTTTCCGTTTCACCACATCCCTCCAGGAGACACATTTCATTCACACAACCAGCAAGAGATCCAGATAATTGTCTTGGGCGTGCCTACCCTTTGGCCTGTTTAGCCATTAAATGGATACAAACATGACCAAGAAAATGCAAATTGTTCTCTAACACTCAATGCTCCTGTTCTACCAAACACATAACACATCTTTTTAAAATCCTCTCCTTACAGTACGTTTGTTTTTTTTTTTTAAATTGGTTGCATGCACAATTTCTCATTAACTTGCTGGAAACAGTTGCCCAGAAAAGCTGCCCCAAAATTCCACTATGATGTGGCAGCTCTATTGTGACACAGCACAGCAGCAGCTCCAGGGTCCAGGAGCAGACACTCACTGCTTTGGAGTTTGCACTTCCTTGCAAAGGGAATCACTATTTTAACACTCAGTCAAGGGTCAAGTTAGACAGTCAAATCCTTTCATGACAAAATGTAGAAAGAAAGAAGCTTTCCCTGAATTCTGGGAAATACTGCAGAGTTGTTAGAAGGCCTTCCAAGAAGGTCTCCAGTTTACGTTTTCAAAGCTGTCTTGCTTGTCCCAGCAAACTGAGGAAATGACAGACTCTGCTGCCTCAGACTCTCCTGTGGAGGGAACAGAACCCCTGCAGGTTCCCTTGCAAATGCTGCCCTGTGGCTACAGAAATCCCCTTGTAGCTGAACTCCTTGACAGGAGCTTTACCAAACCAGTGGCACGCTAGTGCTCTTTCTGTTTCAAAATAACTCAGGCACTAAGAAAGAGCAGGAAGACATACAAAAGCCACGTTCGGGTACACCCAGGGAAAACCTCTACTTACGTGTCAGGTTAGTGAGGAAATAGCTGGAATAACAAACGCCGAAAACTCCAATACCTACAGCAATAACCTTCTCAATCATTGTAGCACTGCTGTGCAGATTTGCTCCAACATCAGAAAAATCAAGGCTCTTGTCAGTGGGCAGCTCCCACTGACAAACGCCTCAAGCAGGAAGATGCTCCTGCCCTGAGCGAGCCCTAGAGCTGCTCTGACACTGAAGCCTTCCGTGCACCAAGACAACCTTCTGATGCCACCATGACCACATGGCAACCATGCCCTGACATCACAATGCAAGCACTCTATATTGGCCTGTGAATTTAGGCAGAGCAATAACCAACCTTCCGTACAGCAAACGCAAAATAGCTGGGGAAGTTCTCCTCTGTCACAAAGCAGTACAAATTCCCCTCGTGGGCCAAACCCTGTTGTTCAAGGGATCCAAGAGTAACTCCAGGAGTGCACCAAGCACCTACAGCCTGTACCTGAACTGAGCACTCAGATGGGACCCAACCAAAGGAAACCAGACCAAGAAAATGGCCCAAAGCATTGCACATCTGAGAAAAAACCCTCACTTTTAAAAATTTAAAGGTTTATTAAATCTTAACAAAGGACTGAATAAGGAAAACTTGCAGCACTGGGAGTCTCTATGAACATTACATAGAGCAGCTCATCTATCAAATGGTTGCTCTGCCTTTTATACCCTTCATCCCGCCAAAGTTTTGTCAAAGTTTTGCCATCCACTGGTGGAGATTTCTTTCTTACATCTTGACTGGAGGTCAGGTGTTGTTACACCACACCTCCTGGTCACAAGCCGGCCCTCCCCAAAAGCCCTGACTACCAAGGCTATTGCAAGGGGGAGGGGAAATAGGACTATGGGAGCCTATATTACAATAACATCACTATACATTTTTATATCCACATAATATCTACCTCTTAACAGTGAGAGCCAACTGTTACATTACTCATCTATAGCACACAGAACCAGGAGAGAAGGCACTGTTGGCATAACAGCTGAAACAATTCCTAACAAATCTCCCACATATCTGCACATTTATTGGATACGCCCAGGGCTCCTGAGGATGTACATCTCTGCCTTTATTCCCCTTTGGAAGCAGTCAAACTGGCAGCACCTGCCCACCAGCAGGAGCTGCTCCGAGCTGGGAACACGACTGGTGGTGCTGATTTCCAGAGGCTTCTGTGTCCCAGGAGAAGATAAGGAAGGAGAAGATTGAAAGGTGCTGGCGCTGCTGCTGCTCTGTGCCAGAGAGCCCCGGCTGGGCAGGGCACGGCGCTGCAGGCTCTTTCTCCTGCCAGAGCTGGGCACACCTGGGAACAAGGCATGGCAACTTGTGGGGAAACCAAGGGCTTTGTGGGGGCTGCATTGCTCAGCACACAGCCAGGCCATGTGTGACACAGAGTTCTGGCACCTAAAAAGATAAAGGAGAGGCAAATAGCTGGGAGAGGTTTCATTTTGACCTTTCTTACCTGTTCACAGAAGTTGCCAAAATGAAAGTTACAGAGCAGGGCCTGTTCCCTGCTGCCAGCTCAGGATTGGAAAGGAGGCATTTGTTTATTTCAGTACTCGGTGCATAGGGAATCACTCCCCTAATACCTGCACACCCAGCAATCTCACTTATTAGTTTGTATCCATGGAACTAAGACATATTCAATACTTTGCTGAAATTCACAGGCTAAACATTACTCCAAATTATTTGACATATTTAAATAATTTCTCAGAATTTATTGACATCAGAGTAGAAGTATCCTGTAGGTCCCTGGTGGTCATTGCCACAGGTTCAGGAGGAGACTCATGCACAAAAGAATCTAAGACACAACTGGGCTTGCCAAGCAAATGTATTCCATTAGTTGCAGTAGCAAATAATACCAACCCCTGGATTCCCAAAAATCCGCTGAGCAGGAGAAGGAGATGGAGTGTGGTGTTTGGCGACAGGGGCAGGTAGGCAGTGCACTTCCAGGACATGCCCTGGATCAAAACGGTGGGCATCTCATCCTTCTCACCCCTCCAGCCCAGAACCAGGCCTTATACCTCCTGCTCAGGAGTGGAATTTTCCCAGTTACAGCATCAGCTCACACATGGCTGGCATGTGAGATGAGGCCAGGATGGCTCCAGATACCAAGGCCATGCCAACAACGGCTCCATTATGCATTGCTCCCCTTTCAAACCTTAACTGCCCACCGATTGACCCATACATTGTTTCTCTTTCAAGGGTCCTGTTCCCACCCATTAAACAATACACTTTTCTTCATTGTCTTGTCAACCTGCTCAAACACGGATCAAATATGGCAGGGCCTCGGACATGACTCCGGTTCCTGACACAGTCATTTGGGAACTATTCCATTCCTCAAATTCTCCTTTGCTGGTCAAGAGCCTCTTAAAAACATATCTTCCCTTTGAATGCATTCCAGCTACGTTCTTAGCAGGACCACTCTCTTTATTCTCAAGGCTAAAATAGCACTTGCACACATTAGGCACTGCAGTGGGGCAATACAGGGTTCAGCACTGCCTGTTAAAGCTAAAGGGATTCACAAGCTTAAGCCCTATTGAATACACTTAACATTTCTCCTTGCTGTTCTGGGAATCAACACAAGCATTTCATCAACACACCCTTCAAGTGCTCTTGCTGAGTGAAGCCACATGGCTGTGTCAATACAGCAGCTGGGACTCAGTTTTTTTCATGCATAGAAAGCCAATTTTTTATTCACAAAACTAATTTTTATACCGTTTCCACAGACCTCATGTTTAATTCCAATTGCCTGGTTCTTTTCTTGTCCACACAATTCACTGCTTAGAAGGTGTTTTTGTGTGGACTTGCTAAGACTCTCTCTTTTACTCAGGTGTTTACAATTTTCCTTTGTGGACTCCCATTGGACAGATTTCCTGATTATTACAGATGCAGTTTTCTTACCACAAGAGCTTGTTGTGCTAACTGCAGTCATGATTTTCCACATGGGAATTTAGCTAGCTGTACGTAGAAGACATAACAGGCCAGCTGCTCATTTTTAGGAGAGTAAGGCCTGATTTTATAAGGCCTTTCTTTGACAATACCCCCTACCTGTGTGCAACACATTGTGACTTTCTTTGAGAAATTAAGGAAGAAAACACAGATTGCCTACTGAAATATTTCTGCTCTCTTCCAAATCAGTTCACAACTCAAGCAAAACCCTCAGGCGCATCCCCGATTCCCTCTCTCCCAGCAGCTCCAAGCTGTGGCATGGCACAGCTCTTGCTGTGTGCCAGAGAGCACGAAGCAGGCCGGCCTGCTGGCCCTGAATATTTCTGCAAAGCACTCTGCAGGTCACAGCTTTGCTGTGGCTCAGTGCAGAAGTGCAGGCGCTGCCTCCCAGAGCTGTGTGAGGCACTGGCTCCTGCAGCCGTGAGCTGACAAGCTGTCCCTGCCTCCCGCTGGCCCATGGTCCCCTGGCACAAGCGCCGTGCCTGAAGGACGCTGCCCTGTGCTCCAGCCTGCTGAGCAGCCCGGCTCCCTGCCCCGGTGCCCAGAGTGCTGCACACACTGCTGACCTTTGCCAGGAGTCGCAGGGCAGCCGGCACAAGAGTGGGATGCTGAGCCAGGCCACCGGCCCTCGGCTGCCCTTGGCCTTTCTCTCCTCGGGGCAGTGAAATGCCTGCAGCTTCATAAGAGATCTGAGTGGGAGAAGCCCCGGTCAGTCAATCCTGGAGCTTGGTAGCAAGCTCATCTATGATATTTGGTAACATCTCACCCTTCCTGGTTTAATAAAATTTGTAATTTGTTCTCTGTCTTCCATCTATAAGGGCCCTTTGCAAACAGGAAAACAGAAGACAGCATGGGCCAAATGTCCATGGAAACTGCAGTATTCATGTTCAGGATCTTTTATGAGGGAACTCAGGCCACAGGCACAATGCTTATATGTTAGAACTTATCTTTAAAAAACAAAAACCATTCAAACTTTAACTGATTTAACCCTTATAGAAAAGTCTAACTATTAAAAACAGCCTGTAACCCATTTATGCCTTGAAGAAAAACCCAACACCCAGAAAACAATCTGTAAACAGAAAAAACAATTTGTAAGCAAGAAAAAGTTTGTAAGCATGAGAAATAGTTTGTAAATAAATCAAGTTCTTATATAAACTGTCCATGAAGTAGGTAGACTTCAGGATGTTTGTCTATGCTTTCCACTGTCCACTGAAGGGTATTTTAGGCAGCTGAATATCATAGGGTTATTATACCGTTATATTATTTACTTAAGACTCAAAGAGGGGGGTGTACCCTCAACCCAACCCCTTTTACCCCCTTCTTCTTTGTATAATAAGAAAAATAAGGACAAACATAGTTTTTGAGCACTGAGTGGATCTCTTTTTCACTATGAGGACTTGAAAAAAAAAATTCTTCCGGATGAGTGAGAGTGAAAATTTAACAAAGTAAAAATCCATTTGGATTTAGGTGAAATGTACCACTTTGAGCTTGCTAGCATACGTGAAATATGTTGTTTAGTCTAATAACTACAGCACTAGCAAAGTTGTCCCAGCTAAGGAAGAGATAAGAAAGACTCCTCAGTCCTTGTAACAGACAGGGCAGAATGACCCAGGTGTTCTTTCTGTACTTTCTGACAAAAACTGAGTACAAGTGTAACTAGAGCTAAGTGTAACGCAAAATCAGCATAATGAATATGCATGAACCTATTGTGAAATTCTATGCATATGGAAATTAGGGTAATAAAAAAGGATTGGGAGTTCTCAGGGGTGCGCATGTCCATTGAAGGGCAATGTGTCCCGACATGCGTCCACAGCGCTGTGAATAAACATACCGTTCCCTACAAATCTTTATTGGAATTATGGGGTTTTGATTTTTCTCCGCGTTTCATGAGGCTTTTTTCATTTATCTCAATGGAGCATCTAGGTTTCCTAATGTATTTTTCTTTACCAGCCAGGTTCATGGCTTGATCAGGGCCATCAGCTTGGCTGGGGGAGAATTTTTGTATTTATACTTTAAAAACAAACTTTTATTAATATCTAGTGCACAAAAATTTTAGACACAAATAACAGCGCAAGCAATACACCCTTCTCCCCTTGTTAAAAGTTAGTAATTTTGTTAGTGATTTAATAAGACGACTTTTTACTTTTAAAATGATGACAAGTGGCAGAACTTCAGTTAAAGAACTGTTATAAGTAAAAATTGATCTAGCTAAATTAAAAGTAATAAAACCAGGTTTTATTTAGTGATCAAATTGAGTCTGAGCTAGCTACAATAAAAAGGACAGTGCTGAGCCCGGGATCAGCACTGGATGAGACACAGGTCTGACTGCTACAGCATAGGGTCCTTTATGTTTCACACAAGACTGTCTCTCTTAAGCGCTTTTTATACAGTTTATTTTGCTTGAGGCAGAGTTTCAGTGATCAGGCTTTTTTTCCTATTTAGAGTCTTACATATTTATAGAATTTCTTTTCTCTGTGTTGGTGAGAACAAAATGGTGTCTGGAGAGTGCTGTACACCCCTGACTGAGTTACTGGAACTTGGCATTGAGATGTATTTCTCTGGTGACTCTAGCAATCTCAATCTTGGGTAGTTATTGAGAGGATCATTGCTTGGGAGTTACTAGGATCACTTTGAGAAACAATTTATCTCTGGGTAAGCTATCCGTATTTGTTTGTAAATTAAGTTTTCCTCCTTTTTGTCAGGGGTGGTCTCAACATATGTGAGGTAATCTCTTGGCTCAGACTCACATGTTTTATACAAATATTTCTTAGTAATACTAAACATTACATCAATATTTTACTTTATAGGCACAAATTACTCATATTACATATAACAATCCTTCCCCTTTTAAATTAATACATTAATTCGTGCTTTTCTAAAAAGCTTTGTATTTAGTGGATTTTCTTTTGATCTTGTGAAACTGTTCTTATAATTTAACTAGTTTAGTCCTTAAAAACTCTTAGTTCTCTTTGGTCTCATTACTCTACTCTTCTTTTGGAATTTCTTGGTAAAGCTTGTAAACGTCCCCTTCTCCCTTTATTTGCTCTTTGAATCTGGCTAAAGGATCTGTTGTTCTACTGTGTGGATTTTCTTCTTCTAATTTTGTGATTTTAGACACTTGATTTAATTTCCCTGTAGTACATTCTGGGTCTGTGGGCATGGCAGCTACCTGCATACCCTGCACTACTGAGTATATTAACTTAATAAAGCAGGGTATTAAGCAGGGCAGGAATAGGATTCTAGCTATTGAACACAATATAAATAATATATATTTTTTTTTACTAAGCTCTATTAAACAAATAGACCCACTAGGATGATTGGAGTATAGAGTTCTATTTTTGTACTGGGACATGTGCTACTTGTTTAATTTCGTTCACTAGGTTTTTCAATAATTATCGATCTCTAGACAACATTTTGTTTTATTAAATTTCTCACAAACTCTCTCTTCTTTGGCTAGTAAACAGTCTAGGGCCATCTTGTTTTGATATACAAAGGCTCTTATTTGGGAGTGTTGTTTAGATAGTAACTCGAGGACATCTGAGGTGTGCTTTGAGACAATTTCTACTACTGCTTGGAGCTTCATTAGTCAGTTTAATAGATAAATTGGGGTCTTATACCTCCAACTCCCATCTTGGGCCTATGTCGTGGGACTAATACTCTATTATTCTTTCTGCAGGCCACTCCTCCTCTCTCTAGGCCTGATCTTTATCAAAGATAGGGAATTTATTTTTCAAATCCTTTTTCTTTTTACTTAAGGTTTTATATAAGGGATCCCCTAGTGAGTTGCATTCTGAGTGGGGCAGGGTAAAGAAAACAGGCCTTATCAATCTTATTGTGCGCGACCCTTTCTACCACTGAGGTTGTTCACTGTACGCTTTCTTCCTGCAAATTTAATATCAACTATTGGGGGCTTTTTATTTAACCTTTGTGGTTTTGGGCTCATTCTAGAGTCTTCTTAATTTACGTAAGGATTGGTAAGGATTAGCTCTAGGGCTTTTGTTCTAGTAGAGTCCAATTTTATTAGTCTATTTGCACTTGGCCCCTTTTTCCCGGCTCTAGTACCCTGAAGAGCTTTCTGGCTGCCAGATCTTGTTTTTGTTGGAGGAGTTTACCGTCAAAGTGGATATACATGGAGTGTACCTTACTATTTTAGTATACTCTTTTCCCTCCTTGCTAAGGTAGAACATTCTAATTACTCTCTTGTCTAAAACTTATCCCTCAGGTTTCTGAGTTATTTTAGGAGTTGCTCTGGGGCTAAACTTTTCCTTTTCTAATGCTAGTTTTCAGTGGATTTGAGCCCTCTGCAAATTTAGCAATTGGATAGTCTTAATTTTGTTGCAATTTTTTGCATCAGATCTACAAACAGGTTTTGGTCTGAGGCAGGTAAACTCTAATTGGTGTATTGTCTCTCTAGGTGTTCATATTGTTCACTTAGGGTTCTCAACCTTTTCTTTTCTATCTTCTCGTGTCTTTTTAGTTCTTGTGTTATTTGTTTTATTTTACTCTTTGGGTCTACTCTTTCTTTATTCTTTGAGGAGCAGAATATCCTGTCATATTGCAGACAAACTCTGTCATCTTGATCTTCTAAAAGGTTAAGGATAACTGGTTCATTTCTGAGGGATAATTTGGTCTCATATTTTAAATTCCTCTGACTTAGTATGTCTTTCTTCTTATCACACACATATTCAATAGATTATTATTATAACACAGTGGGTTCGCCTGAAAATAAGCTACAAATAATGACTCTATTTTTCCCCCAATCCATGCTGTGCAGTTATATTTGTCACAGGCTGAGACAGATATTTGTTCAGCATTCTTCTTATGTATTTTGTGCTCTGACTGCCCATTTTTAGGGGTTGCTCCTTGTAAATAACACTTCATCTTTTTTTTAATCCACGTACCCCCTGCTGAGTGCTGTTTATGGAACAATGTTTGTTTATTTTACCCTTGCTGCAGTTCCTTGGGGCTGGGAATATTGGAGCTTCTGATTCTCCTTGTCTTTTCTGGACAGTCTGTATGCTTTGTCTGCACCCATTGCCGGGGCTCTGCACTTCTGTGGTGGGCAAGTTATTTATGTGTGTACTAGTCTTGAGGTACATTGCTAGACTCGGGTACATCAGGATTACTCCTACTATCAATATTCTTCTGCTTTTGTTTGCATCTACTGGGTTGCTACTAGCAGCGGGTTAAGCCATCTTCTCGGCAGTAAGAATAGTCTTCTGTGATTTCATGCTAGGACTGAGCTGCGTGCCTCTGTTTAAAGATGCCCTATTTGGATAGTTTAACAGTATCTGAGCTGCAGAGTACTTTGTTTAATTTCCAGTACTCAACAGTAATGATTTGAGCTTTTGGTCGTAATTTTCCCCTCAGCCTGTTTTGGAACAAGTGAAACTAAATTTCAGAATTTACTTCAATTATTCTTAGCTTAGTGGCGAGCCCTAAGACACGGTTAGTTAGGCACAGTTCCTCTTGTAAGTACTTATTGCATAAATTTTTTGGCTAATATCTCTTTTTACAGTGCATGATCTAAACTTTGTTACAATACTTGCATATGAAATGCACAAATGGATAACATTTACAATTAGGTTCAGTGCACTTCATCAGGTTCTTATTAGTCATTTACTTGGCTGTTGCAAGGTTATCTGCAGGTCGCTAGGGGGAGAGGTGACTTTCTACTGTGGCGTCCCTTCCCAGAGCTCGATTTTTTCACTCAAGATGTGTGTGTCTAACTCTTTTCTGCCATTCGTACTGCTGTGCCTGTAGTTACGAGGACAAGAAAGGGGACTTCCCATTGAGGTGACAGGGTGGTCTCTTTCTAGGTCTTTATGAGTACTTTTTCATTGGGCTGTACTTTATGTATGAAAAAACCCAAAGGGCTACTTTGTGTTATTATTCCTTGCTTCCACACTTCCTGAAGATTCTTGCTTATGGCTATGAGCAACAGCTGTATCTGTCCATCCTCTATCCTGGGGTGCCCCACTGGTATTCTATGCTCGTATGGCACCTCGTACAGCACTTCAAAGGGAGATAGCCCAGTCTCAGAATGAGACATGGTCTGGAACATTTAGCAGGAAATGTGGCATCTGGGAAGCTTCAAAAGGACATTTTACCCGGGACATTTTTGCTTCCAAAATTAATTTTGCTAATTGGGCTTTTAATGTTTGATTCATTCTTTCAACTTGTCTGGAGCTCTGAGAATGTTATGGGATGTGGTACTCCCACTGGATCCCTAGAGTGTTTGCTACTTGCCTAATGATTTCAGAGGTGAAGAATGTCCCTTGGTCTGAATCTATGTATCTTACTAACTTATATCGGGGTAGGATTTCTTCTAGTAGAAACCTCGATATTGTTTGAGCCATAGCCCGAGAGCTTGGAAGGGCTTCTACACAGTGGGTTAGTTTGTCTACTATTACCAATAGGAATTTATATCTCTCCACTTTAGGCAGATCAGTGAAATCTACCTGAATTCTTTCAAAAAGCCGGTATGCTACTGGGCGACTTCCCAATACCACATACTGGGTTTTTGCCCAATTAACTTTTTGACAAATCATACACCTTTGTACCTCTTGTTTTGCTAATTCATAAATCCCCTTATACTTGAAGAATCTCAGGAATTGCTCTGCCAGGGCTTGGGCTCCCCAGTGTGTCTGTTGGTGTAATCTCCCCAGGATTTTTCTGGTATAGTTTTTAGATAACAGCTCTCTCCTGTCTGGCAATTTCTACTTACTTCTTTCTAGTCGGCCTCTTTTTTTTTATTTGCATCTTTCAATTGCTTTTGGGGAAGGGTGTGGGGGATATTTCTGGACATCCTCCTCCCCAATCTCTGGGGTACTTACTTTTAGTAAAGCTGTGCTTTTGGCTTCTTTATCTGCTAAATTGTTCCTTTGGGTCTTGAGCTGTATTCTTGTTTGGTGTCCTTTCACGTGGACTATGGTAATTGCCTCTGGCACCCTGATGGCTTTTAAGATTTGCCTGATTATTTCTTCATGCACTAGTCTTTGTCCCTGAGTATTGAGTAATCTTCGTTTTTCCTAAATCTTTCTGAAAGTGTGTACTACCCTGAATGCATATTTTGAATCTGTGAAGATCATTCTCTTTTTTCTTTCTAATTTCTGTAAAGCTTTTAATACTGCATATAATTCGTAAGCTGGTGCTGACCATCTGTCATTTAGGGGTCTTGATTCTACTATCTCTTCTTTTTTGCCATTTATTACTGCATAGCTTGATTTCTTTTTTCTATTTCTTGATTTCTACCTTCTGTATTTATTCATGGTTAAGCATCCATGCCAACTCTGTTGAAGTCAATAGCAGGTTTCTGAATATAGCAGGAATTGGATTAAACCTAAAAGGTCTGCCAGTGCTATTACTGAAATACTAATTTGCATGTTTTCTTATTTTGGAACCAAAATATGACCATGGCTTTTAATGTTGGGTTTTTGCAGCTAAGTGTGCAGATGCAATAATCACAGAAATGAGGTCATTTGAGATTACAGAAAGGTTAAAAATTATGCATGGGAAGGTAATTACAGGAATTTCTTTGTTTGCACTCACCTTGTTTGAGACAATGAGTGCAGTGTCACCTGTGCATCCCTGGATATGCCTTGAAGGTGCAAATGCTTTATTTGTAACCAAAGGGGAAATGTATCCAAATTTCTTGGGTTAAACAGTTACTTTGCAAATAGACTGATATAGAAACTTATCAATTTTTAAGGAGTAAAATCCCAAGGTTATAAGAAAAATGCACAGAATTCACAGAATTCACAGAATGACTAGGTTGGAAGAGACCTTCAAGATCATTGAGTCCAACCCATGCCCTAACACCTCAACTAAACCATAGCACTGAGTGTTACATCCAGTCTTTTTTTAAACATCCAGGGATGGTGACTCCACCACCTTTCTGGGCAGACCATTCCAGAACTTTATCACCCTTTCTGTAAAAACCTTTTTCCTAATAGCCAACCTATATTTCCCTTAACGCAGCTTGAGACACACAAGGACATTAGTTTTTCATTGCTTTACAGAATTTTCATTGATAGGATTTAATTTTTCTGAAACTTGACTTGTACACCCACAAATATGTTCTAAGGGTCTTGTTAAATTTATTTCAAAGGTATTTCAGAGAGCAGGAGTAACAGTAACATATTTAATTTCAACAATGCATGTTAGTTTATTTTGTACATAGCTCTTAGGTTGCTCATTTCCTTAATATAGGATTTAATTTATACAGAGGAATGGTATTGTTTTAGTCTACAACTATTATCCAGAACTGAGTTTTGCAAAATGAATACTCAGAGAAGTGCTGATTTGACAATCTTAAGTCCTGCAGCATTTAAAAGATATAGCTATCTATTCCAATAGATGTGGAATAGAGACCCCATCACCTGTGACTTCCTTTCTCAGTTAAAAAGAAAAAGAATGGAGAAATATCTGGGCTTTAGCTGTGTGTCTGGATATGAAGCCACATGAGGTTTTTGAAGGGCCCCACACGAGTTTTTCAAGTATTCTTTAAGCCTCCAGGTTCCCCAGCCCCAGGAGCACCAGTGGCCAGTTTTGTTGGTTTTGCATGGGTCAATTTTTGGAGAGGAGGAAAGAAGCCAGCCGGGAAAGTGAGGCATTTCTGCCATAAGCTTTCCCTGTGCCAGGCAAAAGCAACCACTGAGTGCCTCTGAGAGCAGGCGCGCGGCTAAGCCAATTAGAAAAGCTGGTGCCGCCTCTAGGACAACACTTTTAACAGAGGAAAAAAGAGAGGAAAAGAAGCTGGCTTTCTCTCTGCCCTCCGAGGGGTGCTGCGGGGCAGCAGGGCCCCTTCCCGGCGGGCTCGGGGGCTCTTTCCCAGCAGGGCCGCCGGGCCGTGCTGCCGGGGCTCATCCCAGCGCCGCCAGCAGCTGCGGCCAAGCCCAGGAGCGAGCGATTTTTTTTTTTTTTGTGGGTGCACGTATGTTTAGCCAGCATCAACCCCCAGCACCAGTGCATGAGCCCACAAAGTGCAGTGGAGAGAGCAGCCGGCCAAACTCAGACTATGGAATCTGGGAAGCTGCACGTTGTCCTAATGCGAATCCTCTGTGGGCACGAGACTGAACAGCAGGACAGTTGACAAGAAATGCTTGACTAGATGCTTGGGGCAATCAACATCTTTGAAATTATAAGCATCACTTTTCCTACTCATTAATGTCATCATCTCCAAGATTTAACTTTTCAGAGGGTGACCATGTTTTCTTTTAGATCGGAGATCAGGAATCGGTTTTAAGCGCAAAAACCACTCCTCAAAGCCCTGCTAAACACGCTTCATCCTCCATTCAGAAAATGAACCTATTTCTTCAAAAGAAAGGAACTGAAAACTCTAATATCCAGTTCCCACCAAAGAGTTTCCAAGCCATTTTTATTCTCTGATTTTCTATGCCCTACTTCTTAGCAAATGTAGTTGCTCCAAGCACAGTGACATGAAGACAGGACAGTCACTCATGAGGAACAACATGGTGATGCTCCAGCCTGAAAGCTGGAACTTGGAGTCCACAAAACCCTGCTTTGAGATGCAAGTGACAGCAATCAGGGAACGCAGATAGGGGTAACTGCTGGGGTCAGAGAAGGGCCCAAGGCATTCACAGAGCCAGGAGAGAAGGCAGTATTGGTTTAACAGCTGTAATAATTCCTAACAAATACTCCCACATTTTTGTATATTTATTGGACATTCCCAGGACTCCTGTTCATGTTAGTCTGCACCTCTGCCCCTCCAGAAGCGGTCGAACTGGCAGGATCTGTCTGCCAGCAGGAGCTGCTCCGAGCTGGGAACACGACTGGTGGTGCTGATTTCCAGAGGCTTCTGTGTCCCAGGAGAAGATAAGGAAAGAGCGGATTGAGAGGTGCTGGCGCTGCTGCTGCTCTGTGCCAGAGAGCCCCGGCTGGGCAGGGCACGGCGCTGCAGGCTCTTTCTCCTGCCAGAGCTGGGCACACCTGGGAACAAGGCATGGCAACTTGTGGGAAACCAAAGGCTTTGTGGGGGCTGCATTGCTCAGCACACACCCAGGCCATGTGTGACACAGAGTTCTGGCACCTAAAAAGATAAAGGAGAGGCAAATAGCTGGGAGAGGTTTCATTTTGACCTTTCTCACCTGTTCACAAAAGTGGCCAAAATGAAAGTTACCAAGCAGGGCCTGATCCCTTCTCCTGCAGGAGGGGCCCTGTACTGGCTCCTACCCAGGGCTGGTACCCTTGTGGCAACATTCAGCTGACTGGGAGCAGAGCTCCTGGGGCCCTCCAGGGATACACCAAGCCCAGCCCAGTTACCTGGTACACATGCAAATCTTCAGAAAAAGATTAGAGTGGAAAAATGTAACTGTCATGATCATGATATTTTACTATGTTTACATGCTGTATAGGAATGCAATTTCATGTATTTGTGGTATTTTCACACATTTTAATCTCTGAAATACTGTCAGATACACTTTGATTCCTAATGGAAAGTCTTAAACTTTTAATTTAGCTTATAAAATGAAGTTACTGACATTAAATAATATGTACTTTGTAGTGTAGAAGAACACAGTAATAGTGCGAGTAATTATGATTGCTTAAGCACAATTGGCTTGGGTCTGTACAGAAATGTGAAATTTTGCAAGAAGAGAATAGTTTCACTAAGTTTTGTAAAATATTTGAGAAACACTTCTTGTTTGAAGTAATATGTTGCAAACAACTTTTTACTTAGCAGTTTAAGGAAGGTTCTTACTTTTGAAAGCAGTACAATTTTACATTTTAAGAATTGAAAAATGTAGGCAGCTGATGAACTTCAGAATTAATGCAGACCACATTTAGTCTTTCAGAAAGTATCAGTGATATATAACTGATTCAATGCATCTTTCATACATACCTTTTATTTCATACGTACCTTTTATTTTTATTGGCTATCGAATATATACAGTATACAGGCAACATTTGTGTTAACACTCTGCTCCTGAGGTACTTTTAGGGCACCTAATCTTTCTATTAGGTCCCCATTTTTTTTCTTCAGCTGCTTTCTTCCTAACAAATTCCCGAAACTTCTGAGGCTCTCATGGAAGCACAGTTACTTGACACAGAGGCAAAGTCCGTGGGGCAGCAGGGCTGGATCTATTAGAAGGTGAAGTGTCAACAGTTCCCTGCCCCAACTCAGGCGTTACTGCGGGTGACTCTTCACTTGATTTGCTGTCACTGTCCAGCAATGGAGGATACGACCTTGCAAACTGTTCATGCAGCTCAGAAGGGGGCGGGGGGGCAAATGGCTGGGCTAGAGTGGAGGGGTGTAGGTCTTAGATTCAGTCAAAGAGAAAACATAAAGTTTCTAACCAGGTAGAAGCTTGAGAAAGTGTTGAGAAAGAATGTAAATAGGTTCTTTATCTCTCTTGTAGTTCACATTGTTTATAATTGGGTTCTCCTACTGTATGTCATTCACTGCACACCAATAGAGTGAGAGGTTTTCACTTCAGGACCAATAGAGTTGGTCTGCACGAAGCTCTGTATAAAAGAGCGATGTATTTTGAAATAAATCAGAGTTATAGTCTCAGCCTTCTGAACAAAGTCTATTCATTCCCATCCTGCCTCAACAGTGTCAGAGGGGAGCAGGGGGCAGACAGCTGGGTTTGTCTCTCTGCTAAAGACATTTCAGCTAACTGGCGCAGTGGTGTAGTGTATACGGGGACCGCTGCAAGCTGCTGTGCAGGTGTGAGATAAAGAGGCTTAGGAGTCTGATAAGGAGGTACTTTGGCAGTCTGCCCAGAAACCTTAGCAGCTTTCCCAAAAGCTTCAGCATCCAGCCCAGAAGCTCTGGCAACTTTCCTGGAAGCTTTGGTAGCCTGCCTGGTAACTTCCATGGGCACCTGCACCTTCTTCAAGGATGTATTCAACAAGTTCCCCATCAAAGGCCCCATCTGACTCATCCCTCCCATCAGACTCGTTTATCAACCCCAAATCTTCATCCACGTTGTACTCTGCTTGTTCCCGCTGTTTTCCATTCCTTTAATGCCTCAAAAAGCGATCTCCAAGTAACAACTAGATTGACAAGTTTTATCTCCTGCTCAGATGACTTCCCACAGCCTGTCCCTGACTTTTTTCCAAGTTTTAACACTAAATGCTGTGTCAGGATCAGTGGCAAAATCCTATGATCTAGCCCACAGCAATATACTACGAAGGGTATAGTCTGAAGTATTAATTCCCTTATATCTTAACAAAGCTTTCCATGTAGCCAAAACAGTCTCTTCCTCTTTAGATTTATTTCCCATTATTACTAGTTGGTGCCTCACCTGCTTCCAGGTGTCTTGATAGGAGAAAATCAAGTCTGGACCTCCCTGTGGCTTCCACACGCCACTCTCAGCTGCACCAGCGCCGCCTCCCCCGCTGCTCCCCAGTGGGTCACGGCTGGGAGCTGGGACCCCGCGTGGCTCCAGACTGACCACGCTGTTCAGGCTGTTGCTCCACGCGGTGGGCACCAGCTGTCACTGGTATATACACTGTATCCCGAGGCGGTCGCGACACAAAGCACAGACCACAGGCGGTCTCAGATGGCAATTCTTTATTATTGAACATGGCTGACCTTTTATAAACTTTCTAATTGTTTATACTTCTTCTACCCCAACTATTGGCCACAAAAAAATCAACATAACACCACTGGTGAACAGTAACAGTGACTTTAGTTAACTTTCTAAAAATACTTTGTCCGTCTGCAGTGCTCTCCTTATCTTTCTTCAGTTCTTCTCTTCTCTCAGTCTCCTTGGTAGCAGCCTTGGAGAGAGCTCTTTAACAGCTTCTTCTTGCCTCTCAGCTTCTTTTCGCTCCTTTAGCTAACAGGCCTGCTGTTAGCCCCTTCCACAGTAATTCATCCATGAGGGGCAAGAAACAAGTAGAGCAGAATAGGATTAAAAAGTCTAGTGACTAATTAGAATTGGTTAAAGTCTGACAGACCTTGAGATGACACCAAAATTAAGCATCCTAGAGTGTAGCCTACAGCACACTACTCGCATTTCTATATTCAGGAAACATGTTTTCTTCCTTTTACGCTGTCTTAATTTAAAAGCTGAAAGATTCAAGAGGAATTACTACATCCTCCAATGAGTCCATGAAGTTTTCTCTCAATGATCTCCTTAGTGTTACTGCAATCTACTATTCAAGTATATGTGACAACTGTCACAGTAATCTCATTAAAAATGTGTACTTTGTTCAAATAACCATCACAAAAATCAGTCATAGTAAGGCAGATAAGACAGAATCAGTATTGATATTGAAAATCTATTATGGAAGCCGAGAAAGGCAGAATCCAAAAACTTCAGAAGTGTGTATATAATATACTCATTTAGTTGAAAAAAACTAATACATGTTTATTAGAACAAGTTTGGGGTTTTTTTAAAATCTCATTTTTTCTACTTTGGATAGCTTCACCTCAGCAGTCTACAAATTATTTTTGCTGTATTAAACTAGTGAAACAAGGATATTTAGTCTAGATTTTTAAGTTCCAGAAGGAAGTATTATGCAGTGTTACAAATGAAAAGCTACGTTAGGTTCCTAATTTATCAGTAAAATACCTAACTGCAGAATGATATCAGCAAGAAATTCTATTACTCTGGAAGAGCAGGGTGATATGTTAGAGAACTCTACCTTTCCCGACACTGGAGAAGAAGGAGTAGCACAGGCGTTGGAATAGCTACTGCTGTCTGCAGGCTTCACTGAGGACTGAGCGGATCTGTCATCTGAGAATTGTCTGGAGAGCAAAATGTCTTTTTCTTTGTACTTCTTTGGCTGGTGGAGTGCAGGAGAAGTAGATTTCACTGAAACCCTACAAAGGACATACTTTGAGTTTCACAAGCAGTCACTGAAAATTTACATCGACCTGCCAGCCTACTGCATGACCACATGTATTACAGCAACTACAAAATCTATTAAAGCCTAACTAAAAACTCATACTGACCATTCATTGCTTTTTAATGCTACTGTTAAACTTCTTCTGCTACTTCTCAAACATCACAATTCATGGACAATATTCCTGACTGCTCTCTCCAACAGCAGCCCCAGGTATGAAATACTTCTCTTTGGGACTACAATGCAGCATACAACAGTATAACACCTTCAAACTGTACTTCCGCTGTTTCCACCTCCTATTACTAGCAGAAACTTAAGTGATACTTGTATACATAAACTGCAACCTACAGTGAGCAGAAGACCTCAGCATCTTACTTTTCAGCATGAGAGAAGTCAGACAATTCTGTTTCTGTTGAGCTGTTTCTGCTGTTGCTTGACATCCATGTAGATGCCAAAGGAAGTTCTTCACAAGTCACAGGCCTTGGTCTCTGGCCAATTCCTGAAGGCTGCTGTAGACCTGCAGACTGTTCTTCAGCACTCAGAACAGCTGTAATTGCTCTTACAGTTGTTTCATCAACCTCAGACCACAGCTTAGAAGGAGCTCGCATGCGACGCAGAAACAAGCTGTGCCACTTCTGCCTGAGTTGCAGCAGCATACCAGCAGCCTGCAATAAATTCCAATTCTGTTAAATACTGATGAAAAGTAGATCACACAGGTAAGAGAACCCTGTCTTTTCCATATCAGGCAGCACCTGGCATTCTAATATAAACGGGGCCCACAATTAAAGGCAAGACTAAGGTCTTGGGGAAGGGGAATAATCCATATTTAAATTAAGATGTTAATTTGCTTTCTTTTCCTTGGGTGCAAGGTAATTTTGGAAACATTTCATTTAGCTCGGTAATAAACTTAGCTTTGTATTGTAATTCCACAGACCTTTTTTTTTCCTTCTTATCTTTCAAGAAAACCCAATCCTTTCATGCTTTATGCCCTTCCTCTCAAATCAGTCTCTACTCATGCACTCTTCAGTCATAGTTGATGGAAAAGAGCTCTAAGTGATATTTTTCTTACATAGACACCTGGTCAAATGTGATGACTAAATTCAGAAGACTATTGTCTAATTCTGCTACCAGAAATGCTTCCATTACAATAAATTTAAAAAAATCACTCTTCTGGACATGTCTAGGAGAGAGAGTATTATTATTAGAGTTGGTAAAGTTGTGTGTTTCATGACCCATAAACTGCCTCCTACCACAGCCACAGCTCCTCAATGACATAAAGACTTCTATTTCAAAGAGATTTTGAAATTTATCCTTCCAAAATCTGACAGCAACTTTCTTTCAGCAACTTCAGCTTCAAGTGCTCCTTTTTTGATCCGATTTTGGTTATCCTCTCAAAGAAAGAAGAACACAATATGCCAATGTGACTGTTCTCTCAGCTCCTGTTCAGATTTTGGCTATCCCAGCTCGTGCTATGGCCTGATGGAGCACCATGCAGGCAGGACAGGAGGCCAGAAGGAGCAGAAGGGCCCTTATGCAGTCACTGTCACCTGCAGCTTGCTGTCCCTTGCAGCCATTATCTTTTGTCTGCCAGTCTCTTCAGAATCTGCTGACGTGTGGAAAGGGACAAAACTGCCAAGCTCAGATATAAAACATCATACTGCCCAGAAAGTTTTTGAAACAGACCCAACAGCATCTGGATTGCTGAGGCTTTCCTGGTCCCTTTTGTGAGAGACAGGACACCCACATCAATATGGAGGAAGAGGAATGAGCACTCTCAATGTTGAATTAGGTGACTAATTATTCTCTTTCTTTTTGCTGACAAGTAAAAGAATAGAAAGGTACGGGTGATAGGTGATGAAACACTGCAACTTGGATGTTGAATACACGGATTCAGGCGACAGACAACTCTGTGCCAAAGGGGATTGAAGCCGTTTAATTATTGATGAGCTTGTGAAGTAAAGGTTAAATCACAGAGTACCTAGTTTGAGAGACCGAAATAGACCATGACATTCTTGGAGAAAATTCTTGGCTACTCAAATGTTACAAAAACCTTTTCACATCTTTTTACAATTCCTCTACATGAAGCAAACCCAGGAGTAATTTCTTACTTACTTCAGGGTCCAGTTTGAGATGGAGCCCTTCATCCAGCTTCAGCAGTGCCAGATCAGCAGATGTCTTGTCCTCCATCTCACTGTCGCTGCTATCATTAGATACCCCTCTCCCTGAATTAAAGACAAAAGGTGCATTAGCATTTCCATATTTTTTCTACTATTATTTCTACACAAAAACCCGCATACTACGGTATTACCAGCAACAATGTTTTTCCTTCTAAAATTGACTTTAAATGTAAACATTTGTAAAACTACCTCTTCTTTTCTGCAAATACACTGCAAAGTCTTTGCTCCAGATAGCAGCAATCAAGCCAGACCGGCTGAAGGTCCTACTGTGTAAAAACCTGTATTGATATGATGTGACCCAACTCATGTACCTTCACCAGTATCCACAGGCCACTATACAACTTTTGCCTAAAGCTGTTTGCAAAATCACACATGCCTCTATTTCCTAGTAAAACAGCAGATCTAAAGACCTAGTAAGAAAAACAAAAAATCTATACATATAGCTATTAATTAGGATTCTTTATTTTTCTTAAGTGCAATTCAATCAACATGAGCACTACTCTAAGGTTCACAGTTTAAAAGCAAGACAGGAAAGCTCTAGAAATAAGTTGGACTTTTAGTTTGATTCAAACTATGACAACTAGAAGCAGTTATTTTTGCTTCCATTCCAAGAGGACTCAATGTAAATCAGAAAAAAAGAAGGAAATTTCTATATATGCTCTATTACTCACAGTTAATAGTACAGTTAACTGAAATTAAAAATTATCAGTAGAACATGTCTTGAAAATGTATGTGTTAGCTAGAAGCAACATGACGTGTTTGCCATATTGATTGTTTCTAAATTATTCTGTTTGAATAATCTGGTTCAATGTATCAAATAAAGTAGTCTGTAGAAAAAGAACATGCATACTACACTTCTCAGTACCAGTACTACAGTTCTCATTAGACACTGTGGCTGTATTCTTTCCTTACAAACTATACTACAGTTTCTGAGACCCTACAACTGTGTAATTTATGGACTTGAATATGTAAGGAATCCCAAAATGGAGAGATTTATTACAGAACCAACAAACTCTTCCTGAATAGCTGCAGGAATTATAACAGCGCTATGTTCAGAATCAGGCAATACATGTATTAAATATTACTGAAAAATAAGTTTTCCATGTCACACGCTGATGTATAGCAACGGAAACATCCCAAATCCAGACTCCAGCGTACCTCGAAAGGATGAAGATGCCTGCAAGGCATTACTTGGCAGTCTGGCTGGTCCACAGAAGAGGGCCACCGTGACAGGTGTCACAACAGAGCAGCACCTGATGTTTGCTGTCTTGTGAGCTCTCGTCATTTCATCATATATAAGCCAGTCTGTAGGGAGAGCCTGGATGGCTGCAGCTTGTCCATTTGCTGGGGCAATCTGTGCAAGAGCAGGTAAAACCAGGCTATTATACCCTCTACCTGTAATTAATGTAAATTTGAACGTATTTCTCATTTTATCCAGAGACACTATGGATGCCTCAACCTGGCAGTGCTCAAGGCCAGGCTGGGTGGGGCTCTGAGCAACCTGGACTAGTGGAAGGTGTCCCTGCCCGTGGCAGGGGTTGGAATGAGATAAGCTTTAAGGTCCCTTACAACCCAAACCATTCTATGATTCTGTATTTTGAGAACTAAATACACATACAATTATATACATATAAAAATATACATGCACATAAAAAAGCGTGAGAGAATTCAACCAGATTCATAAATTATCCTACCATGATAAAACAAAATATTTTGCTTTAAAAAGAAATGTTAAATAAAAGTTTCAGAGAAAAACTTGCTTTTAAGAATAGGGATCATTATATCTTTAAAACAATTTTATAGCAGGGCAGTTTTTTTGTCATTTTGCCTTGTTCCATCTAGAGAAAAGACTAATTGAAATGATGGAAAAATGAATCAACTCCAATTCTATCAGCTGGGTAGAACGGTATTTTCTAAAGCTGTAGTGTTAAATGCCTATACTGCTTTTAAAGTACTGACAAATAGGAAAAGACATTTCTAAAACACGTGACAGATTTTAGTGCCCTTTTTTTTGAACTATGAATTCAAAGTGTCTTTACCTTTTTATACTGAGACTGACCAAGAACAGAGGTAGGATGAAATCGCACTTTCGTCTCCTTTGATTCCGTCAACACCAGGCTGTCTCTGTCTACATGCACAAGATTGGGATACATCCCGGCCACTAAGGCACCTTTAATTACAGCCCAGTTCTCAGAGTTAGTATTAACATCTCTAATATCAGCTCCTCCTCTGGCTCTCACAAAACCTGACAAATGAAAGAGACAAAACAGTGCCATGTTAGCTTGTGTTTGGTTCTCAAAAGGAGTCAGAAACTAAAGGTGAAATAAATGACTTCTTTGTTGCATTTTTCACCACTGCCAACCTTAACAGCACCAAGAAGAAACCATTACACTGAAATCCTTCCTGATAAGGGGTTTCATACTAACACAGAATACCACTATTTTGTACAATATAAAGACATTTCCTATGGGAATAATTCATTAAAACATGAAATGCAGTGGCATGTGGAGATGAGGGTGCTTTCAGTTAGATCAGCCACAATTCCTCATCTGCACCATACCCTGCATGAATGTGTGCATGAAGGTGTATTTCAAATTAAGGAAAATTACACCAGTGGACACGATTTTTGTTACAATTTCTATATGCTTGACTTTAAAACAATGTTAAAATTGTTTCCAACTTCTCTACCTGAGGCTCTAAGCTGGCCAAGCACCTGTGTTCTCATTCCTGCAATGGTTTCCATTGTGGCTTGGGATAGGAAGTTCTTTTCACAGAAGGCTCTCTCCCAGCCGTCACTGCGTGCCTTCTGCCATGCCTGAAAATGTTTTTACATTTGCCTATTAATTTGAAGGACTTAAACTAAAAACTGCATTTTTTTAAAATATTACATTTATGTCAATAAAATGAATGCAAAACCCACTCTAAAAGTTAATGTATCAAACCAGATTATTTTTTCTGTTCAACAATTAGATTCTCTTTATGTGTTCACTACAGTGATGATTATGTCAAGTTAAAACAATAAATAAAGATCATTACATTAAGATCATGATTCAAAGTTCAGTGTAGTAGGATGCAAAGAGGCACATTGTTGGAACATTCAAAATTTTATAATGTTTGAAACAAAACATACTACAAAAACAGTTCCCTCTTCTGTGGACCAGCCAGACTGCCAAGTAATGCCTTACACAGGAAAGGCACTAGGCAAAAAGAAAGTCTTCTCTGAGCACTTAATCACAGTCTGCCACTCTACATCCAACTGGTGCATCTGCATTTTGCTTGAATGTGCTGTGATTAGTACTCTCTGAAATGAAAGACTACCTGGAAAGCCCTGAGCAGGGCCATGTGGTCACTGAACGTTCCGGCAGCAAAACGCTTCCTGCACAGCACGGCTGCACGCTTTTGGGAGGCCAGCGTGGGCAGCACAAAAGGGTCTTGGCAGGCAAGAGCACAGGCAATGGTCAGAACAGGATCCAGGCACTTCAGAACTACAGCATACAACACCATTTTACCGAGGTGTGGCTCTACAGGTAATTCAGTGAGGTGATAACCAAGCTCAGTGAGATCTTCCCAAGGGTCCATGGCATCTATGGTCTGTTCATAAACAAACAAACAAACAAATAAAGGAGAGGGGGATGGGTACAGTGGACAAAATCAATTTACAGTGAAAGCAGAAAGGATGTGAATAATGGACATTAACTAGACTTGTTTCCAAACACTACAGAAGCAAGTCAAACTATTAACTGAGACAAGACTTTGAAGCACTCTCTTCCCTTGACATGGAAAAACACATCCCTACACACAAAATGAAAACAGACAATAAACAAAACTTCAAAACATCCTTAAGTAATTAAAAACAGCTTCAGTACAAACTGAAGTCAGTAAACTGCTACACCACAAATTTGGGATCAAACACAATTACAATCTAAACCTACTCCTTTTCTGACCTTAAGCATATGCACAGCATTTCTCACAGTTACAGCAGGCGGAGGATCAGGAGCTTTCATAAGAAAGTCTACAATTGGACAATTAACTGGAGACAGAATTTTTGTGTACAAACAGATCTCCTGCAAGGTAAAAGGCAGAACAAAAAAAGATTACCAAGATTTGGAAGCAGCCGCCAAACACATGATTTGTTGCAATTAATAGTATGGTTTGAGGGCATTGTATTTTTTAAAGTTGTAGTTTCTAACTGAACATGCACCTGAAGCGGCATTCTTAGAAGTTCTGGAGATTGAAATTCCAACATATTCTGAAATCGGAGCCTGCTGAAGAGACGAAAGCAGACTCCAGGCTGACAGCGCCCAGCCCTTGAAAATAAAATATGGAAGGTTGTGAAAATGAGGATTTCTTTCTAAAAACAAAACCAAAAGCCAACAAACAGACACAGAAACTCAGAATGGAAAAGAAGAGGCAGTACTATGAAGAAAGTGTTGTTAAGTCACACACAAAGTGAGAGTTTTCTAATCATGAAGTATTTTTGAGAGTGTGGCAATTTTTTACTGTAATTTTAACCCAACACTGAGAAATCTGGAGGAAAGAAAAACAAGGCTTATCTAATGTAAAGTGCTGTGGGTTTTTTGCTAACCTAAGACCAGTTCAAATCTCAATCATCCTTTGTTGTGAGGAACCAGTTGCAAACTTTATTGTTTCCCCTCACATCCCCTAAACAGAAGTGATGCTTGGAGTAAAAGGTAGAATAAAGATGAAGTAACTTGTGAGTGAATGAGAGACAGCAAATTCTCTCAGTCATATACATCTATGTGCATACGTGCAGCTTAATGCCAATATGATTGATTAAACAGGCATTTGTTGCTACATAAACTTCTGAGCCCTCACCCACAGTGCTGGGAAGAATATAATCATGGCCTGTTAAGTCATGGATAGCTTGGAGAAAGTGAAATAGGCAGTCCTCTGCCGACAGACATGATGTGAAAACACCCCACTGGACATTGTGACTGCTGGTGCTACATGGGAGAAAGAGGAAGGAGAACAAATTAATGGGGGGAAAACAACCCAGACCTTTGGGAAATGCCTGAGCGTCACTTTTCTACAACTTGGGAGATTATTCCAAGGAAATACATGCTGACGCCTACTCACCTGCAGAGAATGAGTGTTGGCCACTATGCAACACAACACTGGACTAGGCCAGAAACAGCTATTCTGTTGTGTGCTTTATTCTAAACATAAAGGACTGTGGATATCTGCAAAATGGAAACCACTATGAGGCATTTATTACCTGCCTTTTCTCTGGATAGCACTGGCTTTTGAAATCCACCCCATTTTTACCATTGTAACACGACTCAGTGCATCAAAAGACTTCTAGAAAAACAAAGAAAGGAATGCAAACTGAAAACTCAATAGGGTACATGAAATACAAGTTACTAGTTATTTAGATTACCAACAGAAGTTTTCTAAAAAGTATGAAATAGTAATATATACAGCAGCTTCTGACACAAAGGTACCTTCTCAATTTTGAGTGAATTAATGAGGGTATCTCCTTTCTAGTATCTTAATGCTCCACAATTTTTGAAATTCAAGATTTTAAAGGTTTTTTAGACAGATAGCTTACAGTATTTGTCTTAAAACAAATGCATGTTGAAACTTTTCAGCAAGGACTGTTGCCTGACAGGCACTAGCTCTCAGCTAGTAAAAACTTTTTTTTACTTTACTGTAAAGTCATAAATAATAAAAAAAAAAAAGTTCTCCAAAATTTATGCACTGTGTGTTTTAGAATCACACTAGGAAAATTTATGGCAGTCCTACCTCTTTCACCTTGCCTGAGTCAATGACAAACACCACATCACTGACTGTTATGCTGGTTTCTGCAATATTAGTAGAAAGAATCTGCAAAGAAAAAAACCCAAACCACCAAAACTGTAATAACTGTAAAAGCAATGGCAAAATAGGTCATTGTGGCATTGGAAAAAGTCCTCTAATACTTGCAATTTTGCGAATGCCAAAAGGTGGACTTTCAAGCACTTTCTTCTGGTACAAAGTCTGCATACTTGAATGAAGCATGAAAACTTGGTATCTAATGCAAGACAAAAGGAACATTTTAAGGATCCTTAAAAGGAGCAATGAAAAGCCACAGCAACTAAAGGTTTTACCTGTGAGCATTATCAGTGAATCTCTTATCATCGAAAACAATGCGGTCTCTCAGGCTCACTATCTCATCATACCCAGGAAGAAATATTAAAATTGCTCCTAAAAAAGGAAGTGGGTTTGCAAAGTTAAACAGAAAATTCAAATACATGTCGAATAGCACTCAGAAGGTTTTAACGTTTGTGGATTGCTGAAAAAAGAGCATGATTCATCAGAAGCCAAATCCACAACCACTGGTTAGGTATTTACCTACCTGCATCTGAACTATGACAGATGCTGTGAAGTAAGTGCATTATCAGATCCAGATCCACTTTTTCATCATCAAAACTGTGATGATAAGCTGTCAGTAGCTCTCTGTCCTCTGCACTAAGGTCACTAGCACTTTTTTGGACCAGGGAACTTTCATCCATGTTTCCAAATCCGAATGAAGCGCTGTAACAGAAAATACACCAGAATCAAGGCTGCCCCTTCGGGTTTGCATTGAGCCATCCACTCAAACTTAGTTCAAGACCAATATGACTATTGGTCTTGAATTCTGATGTTTAAGTGTAGCAGAAGGGAATCACCATACTATTACTGTTTACTGATTTCAATGTTAACCCAGTGAAGGATGCCACTTTATTTATTAGTGTTAACTTTAGTTTTCTTCAACTTCATTGAAACACAACCATAAGCAAAGGAAAGTATAAAGATACTTCTCGTTTATCTGTTCAAGTAAAAATATTTAAGAGATACGTGTTCTCCAAAAATTTCCCACTAGCAGAAACTACACTAAGAGAAATTATAGTAGAGATAAGCTTTACAAAACACTACCTCAAGTACGATAACTGTAAGTTAATCAGAAAATCATTCTTGAATGGCCTAGTGTACACATTACTTCTGTAAATTTTCTTTAATATGCCTATTGCATATAAAAAGGATAAATAAAAACACATGACAGATTTGTTTCCAAAGTAAGCATGTGAAAAGTATAGAATTAGCAAGTTGTGCAAACATAAACAATATGATACTAAGTACAAACGTTTTTGCTGTTTATTTTTTGAAATATTCCTATTCGTAAAAAGAGGTCTTGCCATTAAGTCCAGATTTTAGACCATGAAAAGCTAAAACCTGTTCTGATTAAAAGAACAGAAACCTCAAATTTCCCATCACAACCGTTTGTATATCATATACAACTGATTCTGCAAAACAGTTACAACTGACCTGTAGGATTCCAACAGATGAACAACCTCCGTCTGTCCAAAGTGCCTAGCCCAGTCCACAGCCATCCTGAAATAGTTGCACAAGTATTTTTATTAGACTTTTCCCTTCAAAAGATGAATATGAAGAGCGCATCAGGAGAGGCAATTGACACCAGACTTTTGTACCCATTTCTGTACTGACATCCGTACTGTTATTGCTGGATCTGCAACTTCCCATTTGAAAGTGCATGAATAGGTGTTAACAGCTGTCTGACTTTTAGGTGACTACAGTTCTTTACCACAAAAGAATGTCCGTTTTACACAGGAGCAAACATGCACAAGGAAGTGAGGAGGAAGAAAGTGCCATTCCTTTAAAAAGTCCACAACAAGGTGCAGAGATCAGACCTGCCTGTTTGCAGTATCCTTGAAGTCATCTCAAAAGGTCACACCCCAGGCATAACATTTGGCTATTTCATGTCTTTCAGAAGCTGTCCTCCTCACGATGCAGTTCACTGTTTTATCTTTAAACTGCATTCCTTCCCAAGTTTTTTCAAATGTTAGTACCAAATATCAGACCCCTGGAATCCTAATTCTTATCATTCCATACAACAATTATTTACTGTACTTCCCTG
Organism: Taeniopygia guttata; assembly: GCF_048771995.1. Lineage (NCBI taxonomy): Eukaryota > Metazoa > Chordata > Aves > Passeriformes > Estrildidae > Taeniopygia > Taeniopygia guttata. The sequence goes on along the minus strand of NC_133027.1, from coordinate 12,688,398 downwards.
TTTATATGAAGACATAATCCATGACCACAAAACCTGAGTTTCTACAGATTCACAAATATTTTTACATGCTACAATATATTTAGAAACATAACAGAAAGATCTTCTGATATGGGTAACTCCATGAAAATAGGAATTGCCAAATATTTTGGTCCAATTCAGTAGATTACAGTTGTTCTGCTAACCAGTATCTTAAATAAGACCTACTGAAACAAAGTTTATAGCTCATAATCAAGACCATGTAATTAAGAATTCAATTTAGAATTTACAGAAAACAATGTGATTATCAGGAGTTAGAAATTGTTGAGGCTGTCAAAATCTATAGTTCTTACAGCAGTGTGATAAGTTAGCAAATTAATTTAGATGTTAAACAATTTTCTTTCTCTCTCCTATATTGACACATAAATCTATGTTTTGGTTTCTCTGTTTTTACCAGCCATTAGATGATTTGCAGTGGATACTTGCTCCCATGCTGATCAACTGTTCTACTTGACTCAAAAAGCCTCTCCCTGAAGAAATCATCAGAGCAGTTGCACCAGTTTCACTGTGCCTATAATCAACTGAGAAGTACAAGAAAAAAAAAATCCAGCAAAACCAAGAGAAATGTTATTTTTTCATCTAAATATAGTACAAATATTGCTTTCAAATTCCAGCCCAAAGAGAATTTGTTTCCTCACTTTATCTCTGAAGTTAGTTCATATGAATTCTACACTGTTTTAGAAACACACTTCTGTCAATACTTCAAAACAACAACTAACTAAACAACCCATTATTTCTGCTAGCCCTATCATTTTTTCAGTCGGCATCAGAATGCAAAGGTAACACCATTTGAAACTGGAGATAAAAGTAGCCATAAAAATCTAAGTAAATTTGAGGTTGCTTTTTTTTATGTAATAACACATGAAACTTACCACTGACATTTTCAGTTAAAATAAGATTTAACAGCTGAGCAAACAAATCAATATCTTTATGCAACCAGATGTCAGAAAGACAGGAATCCATTTCTTTTACTATCCACGATTCAAGGCAATTCACATCTTTTTCAGTCTGAAGATAAAAAACAATATTGAAAGCTTAATCTCTTCCAAGAGTTGTCTTTATTCTTATACATTACCCACAAAGAATTGGAATGGTTATTTTTCCCAGCAGCAACAGAAACCCAAATATATCAGTGTAGACATACCAGCTCAGGTATCAGTTAATGCATTGATTTTGTCATATGCAAGTACGAACACAATGGCAGTCGAGCCATTTGATCTGAGGAAAAGCTGTGTGCAACCACCCTATCTGAAGAGCACACTTCAGCTAGAGCAGTTCATCCTAATCAAGTAATCTTTAAAATACGTTAATATCCTGAAAGACTCAACAGAACTGTAGAAAACAGATTTTAAATGGCTAGAATACAACACAAATATAAACATCTCTTCCGACAAAAGAAAAAACTTACCAGTTGATTAAATACTGTGTCACCACCATCATCCAACCATTTGTACTCCTCATTTGTCCTTGGAACTGATTTTTGTCTCCGAGATGTCCCTTTGTTAGTGTTATCTAGAGCTGAACACCACTCAGCAAGAGTGTTCTTCTGTTTCTCTTCTAGAATGCAAAGTATTCCCCAAGAAAGTTTTAGAGTCATATTTCTTATCCATTGTTTTCTACTAAAAAAGTTAGTTACAGCAGGTTTTACCAAGTTTTACCTATTCAACCTCTTTTATTTAGTCTAGAATGCTACTACCAGTCCAACATAAATGACATATTTAAGGGTACCCAAAGGGCGCCACTGCAAACAAGGGCTATAAAAACAAGGTAAAACCCAACACTTTGGTGTTTAAGCCCCCAAAACCTCCGTTATTCCAAACTACTGCATTCAAAGTATCTTCCTTAAGTAATCACCTTCCACACAATCTCAGACCAGATCTTTTTCCACAAATGGAATTCTGAAGACGAGTGATACAGTCCCTGCATGTAACAACTTACTTTTCTACACAAGTGGAAGAAACCTTAGAAAACACCAGGGTCCTAACTGAACTTTTCTGACCCCAGTGATCAGAGGTGAGCACTGTGATCAATATCCAGTTAGGACTGTATGTTATAGCTTTGGGGTTTGCATTTTTTAAAAATTTTTCTTTAAATAATCACTGGGATCATTACTTTCAGTTGCCAAGAAAACTTCTGAGCAGTATCTACTTAATCAACTTAAACCCAATGATGTTTAGCTCAAGAGTGTTAACACTTAAAAAAATACATCCATGCCTGAAGAAAGCAGTGAAAAATGTTACTGAAGGGAATTTAGTGCAAGATGTACAAAATCATGCCTGCTTTAATAGCTGCACTTTAATTTGCACCCAAAGGTACAGAGCATCCTATGCTTCTTTAGTACTTATGTGGGCAGAGCCCCCAGTTATATATAGCTCTACAGCATAACAATTAGAAAAAAGATGACATTTATCAACTGAATGAAAAAAGAATGCAACCACTGAATCCAAGTGATTTTTTTTCTTTAATTGCATAAACTATTTCAAAAATGTAAATATTGAGAGCTTAAAGACGCTGTCATCTAATCACATCTCATTTAATCTCCTGACTCTGGAATTTTAACAGAAAATAATCCTGTTAACTGTTTGTTCAATCAATGATTCTTACTGCCAACCCTTACAATTAACAAATCCACTGACCTTGCTGCTTCTTTTCTTTGTACTTCACCATCTCTTTGTTTGCATACCCAGTGCTTCGTAAAATGTCCTCCAGAAACATCTCTTTAACTTGAAAAGGTCTCCCTTGGACTAAAATAGAAAAAATCCATAAAAGATTCTATATTCACTAGCTTCACTTACAGAATTAATTCTTTTAAAAAACTACCTTCACTGGAGTTTATTTTTCTCAAAACTGTACAAAACAAAATATTTCCAAAGTCAAATGCCACCTTGTTTCTCCTCAACCTCTTCAATTTTATGAAGTGTTATAGCAGGAGATGTTCATAAGATTGACAGTTATTAACTACAATTTTTTTAAATGAGAAAAAGAAAACAGCCGTGTTTGTTTAGGGTTACAAACAAGAACCTGCCATGTAAGTCTGCCATCTGGATTAAAAATGTAATTAATTAATAAGCAATTAATACAGCTTTTTGCAAGGTTCCACACAGAGACAGTACATCTTTATACTGAACTACTTTCTTTTCATGAGAAACATGTAAGAAGGCAGCCTTATCTCCATATCCTCAACTAATTCAGCAAAGCTGAGCTTTTTTTACTGAATACTTCTTGACAGATGAGACATCCCAGTGGCCTTTACCTTCTGGTAATTTATCCTGATTTCTTTTTCAACATGACTATTTTCCAGACATTCTCTGTGGACATTACAGGATGCTTTTTGCATGAAGATTAAAATCTCTACATTTTGATTTCTTGTTCCTTAACCTGACTCAGGAACACTCAGGATTTTCCTTCAGAAAGAACAATCCACAATTCACATACTTTTAGAAGCTGTGACAGAGGAAGCCTTCCAACACTGATCACAAACTCTGTGTACTACAGCGCTCCACAGCTACAAAATGTGGTTTTCTGTGGTCAGGATTTTGTCAGCCATATTGCTGAAGGAGACTCAAACCTTGTATATCACATTAACAGACAAAGCCGCTTCTTTTAATTCTTAAATTAACAAAAAGGGAAAAAAACATCTTTTAAATTGCTATTGGCCTGTTACATAACCAGCACAAACACTGTGGTAAACTGGAGAGATTGGGAGAGATTGCCATCAGATTTTCCAACACAAATTGACCGATCTGAAAGAACAGGAAGCTGCAAAAAGAGTAAACTGGAAAGTCATACAACAATCACAACTGAGGCACTCCCTTGCAAAAAAAATTCAGAGAACATGAAATCACGTGTAATTTCCAGATTCCTGTCTCCAACAAGCTGCAAACCTTATTCAACTGGGCAGAAATTCAAAACAGAGAACTAAGCACTTCCATCTGCAAAAAAAGAAAGGAAAAAAAGGGTTCCTCCTCACAAACATTTGCTAAAATAAACCAGTAAGCAATCCCATTTCCTAAAACCGTTGAGATTTTTTTTAAAAGGCTGACATGCAGAGAGTCTACCTGATTGTCAAATAAAGCATTTCTCTTGAAAGATACTTTTCAAAACACATTAAAGTTGGACATTACTGTTGAAAAAGTAAGAGGATTGCAAGGTGCCAGAGGAGGTCACCCATGCAGAAAACCTGCAAGCCAGGAGGGTGGGGCAAAAACTGCAAACCCACAAAAACCCCCCACCTCCCTCCCACACATTTACATTTTGCCTTTACTAAAGATCAGTCAAATGAAATTAAACCAGCAAAAAATGGTAACTTTTCTTTGCATTTGAATGTAGTCTAACTGCAGGTAACTGAGTCTGAACACAAAATAAGCGAAACTGGATGTCTTTTCTGAATATTTACCTAGATGAACAACTACTAATTTTCTTTAAATCAGAGAATCATGTAATCCTTTTTTCATGTGAAACCAAATCTGTCTAAGCCTGTATTTCTGAACTGAACTGGTACAGTTATCTGTCCAGTAACCAGTAACAACCTTCACAAAGCCTGAAGAGTAAGATCCTACTGGAATGCATTGATACATATCACACTCATGTAGCTTCTAAGTCCTGTATCAGCATGAAGACAGAACTTCAATAACCTCTTCCTACTTCTTCAATTAAGAGTGGAGGGGGGCAGGATGTATCTGCATTTACAGAACTCCCAGTGACTAAAACACCTCACTCTGAATGAGGTGCAAATAGTCAAGAAACAAGAAACCTGCATACAGAAGGAACAAGGATTCCTGTAATTCTCAGTGTATTAATCATGTGCCTTTACTCAGAATAATTTGCTACAGTTTAGTAAGATCTGTGAGTCTCAAGGCAGGTATACTCAGACTTAAAATCAAGACTTACTATGTATTACTGGGCAGCTTCCAAAATACCTAATGAAGAGATTTGCATCTAGAGCAGCACTAGAGAGAATTAGTTTTAAATTATTCTGGTTTTGCAGCACATCTCTCAGTTTTATTAGCAAGAAGTCGCTGAACCTATCCCTCTCATGTACTTCATCCTGTAACAAAAGGGGGAAAAAAAGATGAAAAACCATCACAGATTCAGGATCACAACTTCTGACAAAAACAAACTTCTCTAAAAAAAAAATACATGTTTTGGTGGCACATTACAGAGGCCTTAAAATGTGTGAGTCTAGTTTAACTAATAGGGTTTTTTTAAAAAACTATCCATAAAGAAACTAAAACACATCAAAAAGTTTTTATCAGCGCTGAGTGCGTTGCAATGCTGAAGCCATAAACACTTTAACTTCAGAGGCTAAAGTGAATATCTGAAACCTCTCTGATTGTGTATTTGAGGCCAAATTTCAAGAAAACACCACAAACTACAAATTTTGTTTTAATAAATTCTCACTTCACCATTGATAAGCATTTAAAGAAATGTATGACACCACATAATCAGAAAAACAGGCAAATTGCTTAGACAAGTCACACACAAAGCCTGTAAGTTAAGGCACATAACTGATTAATCATCTTTTTCATTCTTCTGTTTTGATCTATATTATGAATGAAGGAAACAAGGACTCAAAATACAAAGTTTGTAGGCTGACATCAAGAATGTATAGATCATTCTCATGCTTTTTAAACTTTGATAAACAGGCAGGCACCTAAACTTACCTTTTAATCTTCAGTACTTAAATCTTGCCAAAAACATTCCAGTTCCCCTTATTCAATTCCACAATAGGAATATTGACATAATCACAAATTAACAATCTGAATAATTTGCTAGCAATTAGACTCCACATTATCTTGAAAACTCTGGGCAAACAAATGGACTGAAAACCTGTATTGCTAAAACAAATGGTAAGAGAAATTCTGACACAATCACATTGAACCACATCAATGTAAGCCTCCCTAAGGATTTTCTCCTGACCACGGAAGTTCAGAAAAATTTACACTTCTGTCCTTCTCCACTCCTCCTGATTCCACACTTAATCATTGGCATGAAAATAAGACATTTTTACAGGAAAAACACAAACACACAGAAAAACACCAAACTGCACAAGACATGCATTCTACTCTGAGGACTCAGAAAGTCTTTAAAGTTGATTCAGATTCTACCAAACAAAAACACCTAAAGTGCTCAGCAAATTTAAATAAAACAAATGAGGACCTCATTTTCCAAAGCAATACATATTGCTCCACCCCACATGAAAGACCACAGGATGCTCACCACAATAACATGGGTCACAGTGGAGAGGGTGCTGTCTCCTGCCATCAGCGTGCCAAGAAGCATGTCATTAGTGCAGAATGTTACCAGTGTCTTTGGAGAAACCCTATGGATCACATCACAGAGACAACTTAGGGGGTTGCACCATTTAAAGCTTTCCATGGATCAAAAATTAAAGCAGCTGCTGACCAGAAGAGAAATTACAGTTCTCTCCTCAAAAGATTCATGCACACCACTTGTTTTTAAACTATGCCTTTTCACAGACATTTCCTAACAATTTGTAGTGCTTGCGCCCCAAAACTCTGGACAATGGATTAATTGAAAGAATAAGATTCAATTTTTAATAAATAAGAAGGAAAAGAGAACTGTGAAGAAACTCTGCATGTCATTCAATTTACTAGAAAATTCCATGTGGAAAACTAGGTTCCAATTCCTCAGCCTGTGCTTGGATATAGCCTTTGTATTTGTCTACACGTGGTAGGATGAGCCTGTCTGGACGCCAGGTGCCTACGCAAGCCACTCTATCTGTCCTCTCCATGGGCAGGGGAGAGGAAACACAACAAAAAGACTCCCAGGCTCCAGAGAAAGACAAGGAGAACGTGGGTCTCTCCCACAGGAACATGGGTCCTCCACGAGCTTCTCCAATATGGGTCCTTCCCATGGGCTGCAGTTCTCCAGGAACTGCTGCAGCACAGGTCCCTTTCCACAGGGTGCAGTGCTTCAGGAACAGCTTGCTCCAGTGTGGGACCGCACAGGGTCACAATCCTGACAGCAAACCTGCTTCTGTGTGGCTCCCTCCCCAGGGCCACAGGTTCTGCCAGGAGCCTGTTTCAGCAGAGACTTCCCAGAGGATCACAGCCTCCTTCAAGCATCCACCTGCTCCAACACAGAATCCTTCACAGGAGGATCCCTGCTGCACCACGGACCTCCACGGCCTGCTGGGCCACAGCTGCCTCACCATGGGCTGCACCATGGGCTGCTCTGGCACCTGGAGAATCTCCTCCCCTCCTGCACTGACCTTCCTGTGTGCAGATCTGCTTCTCTCACATGCTTTCACTGCTCTTCTTGAACTGCTGCCTCTGTTGTGCAGGTTTTCCTCCCCCATTCCCCACTGTCCCAGAGGCACTACCACCACCACAGATGGGCTCAGCCTTGGCCAGAGGCAGGTCTGTCTTGGCTGGCACCGGCTCTGTCACACACAGAAGAGGCTTCTGGCACCTCCTCACAGAAGCCTCCCCACAGCTGCCAAAGCCTTGCCTTGAAGACACAATTCATTACAGCTGACTAAATCACAAAGTCATCTGCGTGATCCTCTGGTTTTTCAGGAGGTGAAAATACTGAACTTTTACAATTCTATACCTGGGGCACAGTTAGCTGTCCCAATAAAAACAGAAATTGTCACTACTCTCTCTGGTACTGCCATCCTAAAAGAGCTGAAAAGTTCCTCTGTACTGTACTCTACAGCTTTTCTCTGGAAGACAGTTAAGAAAACCTTAAAAATTATATTTCTGTGTTACTATAAACACCTCTAAACATATCCACTCAAAATTTTTTTTGTCCACGGCTCAAAATATTGTTATCGCCCCCTTTCAGTGTTTCTCTGGAGTAATTGTATTGATTTTTCTCAAGCTGGATTTTCTGCGCTGCTTCCAGTAATTCTACCATTTTCACCTGACTCTGCTCTTCTTCTGCCAGCATAGTACTTCCATATATTAATCATCCAGCTTATTTGTGACACATCTTCACTAGCTCTTCTAATCTCTCAATATCCTTGTGAGCTTTCATGCACACATTTGAATTCTTATTGTGGCTTCGTTGTTCAAGTGCATTCATTTTCATCAGCTATGTGTTATCTTTGTTCACACAGGCAGCACAACCTTTAGCCATCTTCTGGTCACTCATATCTCAACTGCTGGCCCTTCCCTGAAATGTCACTTCACTACACGGTGCAAAGATGTAAAAACCCCAAACAATCCATTCATGCTCTGCTTAGAGACAAATTCATCAAGTGATACTGAAATCTCTACTTTTACATCACTTCATGTTATAAACACAGAAGCTGAAGAAGAGTAAATTTAGTCCAGACTAGACTGGTAAATAATGCTCAGCTTCATCAGTCGCATTCCAATTTTTTTGTTTTCCCTTTTATGGCTCCTATCAACTCTCACTACATAACATTTGTTACAGCATGCTGGTTTTCACACCTACCTTCAAAGCTTGCAGACCTTTTGGATCCGCACATGTTAAAAGCAGAGGGGGGGGGGGAAGAAGAAAGTGTAGACTTGATCTGAAAATCAGACAAGGATTTCCATGCATACACGCCGCAGAAGAAATCAACAGAAAATACCTGAGATTCTGTAAGACAACCTTCTACATGAAACTGCAAAACACAGGAAGTAAGCCATCCTTTTCACTCTTACGTATTCCTTACCTGCAGTAACATATCCCACCTGTGAGGCTGCAACCCAAACATACTGCAGTTTCAATGTACACAAGATTCACGAGACCAACACAAGATCAACCGACACTTAGAAATACCATTAGTACCTGCTTTCTAACCGGATCTGGTAACCAATTGTCTGGCCAATCTTCTCTCTTCTTTCTGCTGCCACTCTTTCAGCCACAGCAACAGCTGCTAAACGTCTTGGCTGAGTACAAAACACACGACAGGGAGTTCCATTCTTGTAGCAGTCATCAAGGATAAATTGAGGGATCTGTAAAGAAGTGGTTCAAATTTGCTTTTTGAGAAAGTCACAGCTTTGTTAGCACAGGGAAACCATTAACTGCATATCAATATTGCACATTGCAAAAGACTTTTCATTACAATTATCACAGCAAGCCAATCTGAATCAGCAGAAAATAAATTCCTAAGTATAACCTATTTAGGTTTTTTTTAAAAAAAACTTACAGTGCCTCCCTCCTGCTTCAGAGAAATCCAAAAAAAAAAAAAAAAGAAAAAAAAGCCCTGTAGATAATCTCTCATTTTAACACAAAAAATAGATTACTCTGGATACTAAGAACAGAACTAGCCTTAGAAGAAAAAGGGATATACAAACATCACAGCTATTTTCCCTTCAATATTTTGTATTATTTTAATGAAAAAATGGTATCTACCAGAAAATTGTGAGGAATCATTTATGCTTCTAGTACCTATCTAGAGGCCTAGTGTTTCAAAAGCAAGAAAATGAATTGGAACAACATTTTCAATCACACAGGAAAAGGAAAGCCTTAAAATAGCATAAAAGTATCCCATATCACAAATGTTACACAATTGGCATTAGTTTAGAATAAATACTGTTATAGTTTTTATTTCATTGAAGCAACATACCTGTGTCGTTTTTCCTGATCCAGACTCTCCTATAACTAAAACAATTTTATTGTCCCTTATGATTTGGACAATTTCTTCCTGTTTTTCAAGAACTGGTAGTGACTGCCTGAAGGAATCAAACTCTGATTCCCCTCTTTTCACTGGGACCTGGGGGATACCATCATTAAGTCGACCACTTGTCTTGTTTACTTCTTTGTTTTCTGCAAAGACAAGTTAAAAGTTTATTTATGCAGACACAGAGGAAGGTCACAAAAACACTGCTCAAAAACTGTACTTAAAAATTAACATTGCTGACTTTTTATGCATCCCTGTCGGTAAAGTGACAAACCCATCACACATTTAGACGTCATTTTTATAGCATGTCCTGCAGTGCTTGGAATAGATATTTTTCAAAACACTTATTACTTTCATGGGTATTTTGAAGAAAACCAGACTCTTCCACAGCATTGCTCCATGTCAAAAAAGCCTACAAAGAGCAAAAGGAGAAACAAACTAAACCAGAGAATACCAGCCTGGTGTATTTTGGTGGCGTTTGTATCTGCGCCCACATTTCACACCTGCAGTTCCCCCTAGAAATACACACTGACAGAGTTAAACCTTTAAGCTATTCCACACGTTTGCCTGAAATCATACCAATGCAAGCATGCTGTATCAAGAGCCCTGGCCCCCACACAGCAGTGCGATGTGTTAGAAAGCGGTGCATGAGCAGCCAAAAAACGGGCACATCTTCTGAGGGAGCCACTTCACATCCATCATTGCAAGTACCACTCTATAATTCCTTGAGAACTATTTTCTGGCAGAATGAAAAGCTCACTGTATACTCATTTATACATATTTAATGCCATTAACAGATTCATATACTAAATTTCAAGCTCTGTTGTACCAAGACAAACAGACTAACAGATCAGGAGAACTAAAAATACATTCTTGAGATGCAGAGAAAGGCAAATATTAGACTGTTCATTAACTTATCCCTTACATTCCTAAGACATTGCATTTCAGTACTTTTATTACAGCTTCCCTCTGTTCATATAACAATCCTATTAAACAACTAGAACAATTGAAAATAACAGCAAAGAAAGCACTTCAAGAACAGACACCACATATCAGAAACATGCAATTAAACAAGGCATACTGGTACAAATGTTTTCTGTTCACTACACCCATCTCTGCACACAAAAACACAGTGCAACTCTTCCACTTGTAGCTGCTAAAGCAATAATCTAGATGAAAACCTTGCTTAAAAAAAAAAAAAACCAACATTTTGACAGAAGTTTGTCTTTCAGTGAACTCTTCCATATTCGAGAAATCAACAAGTCTGGACAGTAGTCTCTTAAGGACCAAATCTATTTTGTAGAGATGAAGAAATAAAAACTAAAATTATTGATTTATCAAGGACATTAATTTCTATAAGCAGAACAGACAACCGCATTTTCTCATATAGGCATTCTTATGGCATCACAAGAACACTGACTCTTCAACCCCACCTCATAGTACTTGTGTGAAGCCACACTTCAAAATGTACTTCCAAAAAGATTTGGCTGGAACTGGCTCAAAGATTCTAAATTAACACAACACAAGGTGGACAACTCAATGTGCATAATATGACTTCCCAAGTTCCTCACAGCACCAGTTATAAAAGACCTTAAAAGTACGGAAAATTAATGCATTTGTTTGAAAGTGTCTGTTAGGACACCAGAGGGGACAGAGCAGAAAGAGGTTTGTTTTGTCATGGTTTCAAGTGGTGTTGATGGGCAAGTCCAAATCAGAACACATGCTGAACGTACCGGATGCAACAGCACAGACACTTCCTCGCTCTGTCCTTGGCAGGAGCTCCTTGCGTTCCTTATTTGTGACGGGAAAGCGCTGAATTAGACTCCGAACGGCGTGTTTCGTACGGAGAGCCAAGTCACAAGTCATGACTACGTGTGCCTCTGACACATCCTTCTTCCTTACAGTCAGGTATCGATTGGCTCCTTTTCTGTCAGGGGGGAGAGAAAAGTTATTTTAGTAAAAAGGAACCTACTCTAGGTTAACTTTTATCTGTCAGGGTATGAGACGCTATGCAAATTCTTTGGAAAAAAAAAAAAACAGAAATCACAGTGAGAAGCTTTTTTAATGGAGCCATTAAATCCACAAAGTATAAAATCAAGCTGTCCCAAAATGCATGTCACAAGCTTTTCCAAGCATGCATACAGCAATGAACAAATATGCTCATTTCTGTAGCTACTTTTACACTTTTTTCTCTAATACTATTCCTTGCAACACAGTTGAGTATGTTGAAAACATCAATCAAGTTATCATTAGTCTTGAAATTCTATCCGTCTGCACCAAAGAACTGAAAATTGTACCCTGACTCACCCTTTGCTTTTAGACACCAGTCCAAGAGACTGACAGAGCCGGTGAACAAATGCTCTTTCAGTACTAGTGAAACTAGAAGGAAATTCCATCTCTAGAATGATAAATAATAATGAAAAGACAGTAACAATGCAACAGGCAGTAATCTTGACATCTCAATGTTACAGAACCACAGAATTGTTAGGACTGGAAGGGAGACCACCCAGTGCAACCCCCCTGCAGGGTCACCTGGAGCAGGTGACAGAGGAACACATCTAGGGTTTGGGATGTCTCCAGAGAGGGAAATTCAACGCTTTCCCTGGGCAGCAGTTTCAGTGCTCTGCCACTCTCAAAGGAAAGAAGTTCTCCCTCATGTTCAGGTGGAACTTCTTCTGTTTTAATTTATGGCCATTGCTCCTTGTCCTGTCACCAAACTGGCTGCACCACCTTCCTGGGACTCATCTTGGAGATATTCATATGCAGTAGTGAGATCCCCTCTCAGTCTCCTCTGGGCTAAACAGGACCAACCCCCACACCTTTCCTGATAAGAGATGCTCCAGACCTCTCGTCTCAGTGGTCTCTGCTGGACCCGCTCTATTAGCTCCCCGTCTCCGTGCTGGGAAGCCCAGAGCTGGACACAGCACCCCAGCTGTGCCTCACCGGGGCCGGGCAGAGGGGCAGGATCCCCTCCGTGACCGCCGCCAGCGCCCTCCCCGCAGGCTGCCCCCGGGCCGGGCCGTGCCGCGCACCCGCCTCGTCCCCGCTCTGGAACCGCTCCAGGGCCAGCTGCACCGCCATTTCCACCTCCTCGTCCACGCCGGCTTCTCTGAGGGGCTCGGCCCGGGCGCGCACCGCGGCGGCGGCAGCCCCGTCCTCCGCAGCCCCGCCGGGCTGCCGCCGCGGGACCCGCCTGTGTCGCGACATGTCCCCGACACGGCCCCACGCGGCCCCCACACGGCCCCGACACCGACGCGGATCGGGGACCGCAGCCGCTCGGCCCGAGGGGCGACGCTGGGGCGGGGCGGGGCTCGCCCGCAGCCGAGCTGGCCCGAACGGAAGGAAATTGGCGCTTTTCCCGCCGGTCCGGGGGCACGGCTGCCCAAGGCCCGGGCTGGGTGTGTGGCTGCGAGCAAAACGTGGCACTGGTACCTGTCCCGTCATAAATTACGTGCTTTCAGGGCATGGTATTAAACGTAGCTGTGGCGGGGGTCATCTCGGCCCTCAGCCTCCTCACTCTGTAAAGTGTTACTTGCCCTGCTTTTCCTGCTGTCCTTTGACTCCACACTGAAGACACGAGGTAGAAATTTAACCAAATCCACTTGGGCCTGACACAGGCCTCGCTATTGAAGGCTGCTGCTTCGGAAACATCATTAGGTCAGAAGGAGAGTACTTGGAAGAAGAACAAACTACTCCTCAGCTGAAATGGGCAATTAAATAAATAGAAAATAAACACTCACTGTCTGATGTAGCTGGCTGAAAAATAGCTCTTAAGTTACCTCTACCAAAGCTTTTACAAAGCTAACTTCAGCATAATTCTGCACTGAGAGATCACACTGCAGCGGAACAATTGATCTGTTCTAAGGTTACTTTAAATTTTTTTTTTCAGTTTTTCAGTTCAGGTATCTGACTATCTTCAATCAAAGTACATAATGCTAGTTCCTCATAGCTGTTTCTTGTGACATTCAGTACTGCCACCTCCAAGCACATCACAGTTATGGAAGATTAAACACTTCAGCTGAATAAGATGAGCATTCCTCTTATCATCCTTGGTATCAACAGTGAAAAATGAGAGTTCATAACTAATTTGAAAGAGTTACATCAGAAATCTTTAATTATGAACCCAGATCTCTTAACAGTTTCTGCCTCTTAACAGCATCAGCTTGCCTTCCTACAGACAAAAAGCCCCATGATTCTGAAAAAAGATTCCTCGGCTCAATTCTGCTCTCAGTTTGCAATCCTGTAAATACAGCAGTGCACAGAGAGAACTGTTGGGTTAGGGCTCATCTCTACAGCTAAATGGCGTGAAGCCTGAGTGCATCCTGCATAACAAATTCCTCAATACATGCCCTTCTCTTTTCACTGCTTTTTTGACTCTCCAATGCTATTAGAAGGGTGAAAAAATAGGAGAGTGTGGTCAGGCATGCACTGCCTGCTGCAGCCCTGCTAAATACTGACTTGCAGTCTGCACTCAGCATATGAATGAGCAAAGAATTGTGCTTACCCAAGCTCTTAGAAATGGAGATTTTATTCTTTATACGTATTCTCTTAATAAAAATTACTAGCTGTGGATTTTCGTATTAGAAATAACAACCTGTAAGTATTTAAAAATTCTGCTTTCATGATTGGCCTCAGAAATACCTTCTGGCTAAGGTTTACTCAAAACAAATAACCCCTGGAATAAGAATTATTTTCTTGTATTAACATATGTCAAATGCCCATGTATTTTTTAAAAGAAGAATTAAGAGGCAGCACAGTTTTATGCAAAAATACATCTGCATGTTTAAATACAATTAGGTATTCTTATTTTACCTTTCCTAGAGTCACTTTTGCTGAGTTCTTTTCAGTTCGCAGAACATTTTGTCTTTTGTAAACACTCTTATGTTCCACAAAAGATGCCAGTTCTAAGAGAAAAAGAACTGCAAAGGAAGTTGGTGAAACAGTATTATCTATTATGCACTGTGTCAGGTTTGACTGCAAAATAATTAGTCTTTCTGGTTTTTGTTTGTTTGGGATTTTTAAAATATTTTAAGTGTTGTAAGACTTACTAGCTGTTGAAATATGATGCAAGGATCACTGGTAAGTCAATTCTTCAAGATCAAGTTAATGAAAGAGCACAATATTTATTTCTCTTTTCAGTTCCTTGATTATTAAAAAAAAACCCAAAAAACAAAAACAAAAACAAAGAAACCACAAAAAAAACCCAAAACAAAACAAAAAAAACAACAACAACAAAAAAAAAAAACCCAAACAACCCAGAAAAAAAGGAATTCCAGTATGTAGGCGTTTAAGCATTACAGTAAATTTGTAACCAGACAGCTGTTCACTGCTGTGATCATTAATGATCCCATGAAATAAGTTATGCATTTATACACATTTAGAGAAGTAAGACTGATGTCAAATTATATTGAGAGATATTTGTTTGATAAATTAACTGCAGTGAAAATGGGCATTTCTTGCTTTACTGCACACTACTGGATACACTTCTACATTGATAGTTCCTCAGACCTTTGGCTGCTGATCCGGGTGATTGCCTCTGCCCGCTTTCTGTAACCTCTCCTATCATTCACTGACACATCATTTCTTACTTTTCTGTCTTTTCCACTTCCACTTCCCTTACTTCAGTTTTATTTCTTTTTGAGACATGAAAGAAAAAGCTTTTTGATCAGTTCTGTCTTTGTAAAACAATCTCTCTCAGGTCCTCACTTGCCATGGTCCAGAACTTGGGCTTTGTCTCTACAAATCCATTTCCCACATCACTGTTGAACTGAACTGAACTGCAGCCCTTCAATGCCCTCAAGGCATCCATAGAGTTCAGCAATGAATCCAGAATGAAGGCTGGGAAGAGCATGATTCCAACAGGGTCAGATATGCCCCAGTTCTTCCCACAGCTTTCTCCACTACTCCTCACTCCTAAATTGAGAAACTCTAGTTTCCAGTGTGAGTAAATGACAGAACAGAGGAGGGAGAGTGGAATGATCCTGTGCTAACAGATCTTTCTGGGTCTACAACATGTTATAAAGGCAGCATGAAAAGTGCAGGGATCCCATGTCTTGTGAGCTTAGGAGTAGACTGAAGGCAGAAGGATTTCATACCTGTGATTCATGTGCTTGTGTCTTTGCTGAAATGGGAACTGATGTGCTCCTTAGGGAGATAAATTTATCCAGAATGTAATTTCCTATTAGAATACTTCGGTATTCTGAAATATTTTGATGAAAATAAAACCTATGTTGCAGAAATTTCTGGAGGACAGAACATGTTTAACTATCACAGTCATCAGCAGAAAAAGGTTTTGAGGTTACTTAATAGTCACAGTCTACAAAAAGACCATTTATATTTACATGTATCCCCACTTCTTTTGACCAAAGTAGTATTTTGGTAAAAGAGATATAGCTTCAAATAACATACATTGACAAAAAAATAGTGGGAATATTCAATATTTTTGTTTACGTGTCTATACAAGAAATGAGGAAGTGAACTTCTAATTTTCTGTATCCAAAATGTGGATCCTTATGTAAGATCCAGGAGTAGGAACCTGCTTGAGTAGGAGAGCAGTTTAGGATCTTTTTGGAAAAAGGGGCAAACCTGTTCTCATTTCTATTAATCATCATCATCATCACAAAAAAGTACACTTTTCAGAACAGTTTTACAAGGTGGTTGAGCATTTATGAAGATGAAAAATGAGTAGGAAGCTTCTCAAAAGAGGCACTGATATTCTACCTTAAAATTAATATTCTCTCTAAAGTATTTTTAATTCTAGATAAAATATCTCAATTTTGCAGATCACTCTTGGGAGCAGGAGGAGAAAAATCAAAAAAATCAGCCTCACCAAAAAAAAAAAAAAATTTCTTTTGAATATATTGTTTTAAGAACTTTCAAACAGCTCTACTTCCTAAGAATTCCAAAGTAAAGGCTGCACAAGACTTATATTTTTAGATGGAGCTTGGAATCATAGATCTGTGATGAGAAGTGGATTTAAACAAAGAAGATAATACAGTGATAGACACAAAATACATTCAGACACAAGATTTTGATGAGAATTTAACTTAGCAATTTTGTAGCTGAACCATTGCTCTGTTAGCACCAGATGCAGTTTGCTGTATACAATGATGTTTTAAATAACATTAATTTGAATTCATATTATATGTCTGTTACTTCAAATCTTTTTACAGTGTAGGTCAGTAAACAAAGATGGTCTTTATCTGAAGCCAACTGAAACATGGGATAATCTCTCCTTTGACACCACCAGGCATTGCTTTTGATCATAGTGTGCCTCAAAATCTTCAGTCTGAATACCTAAGCAGTGGCAGCAATTAGAATAGCGAACTTTCCTGTCTATCTTACAGCATAATCAAAAATATGCATTTTGTAAGCTGCATTATAGAAAATAAATTATGTTTTTAATTTCATTTCCCTAATTAAAAAAAAAAAGAAAAAAAAAGAAAAAAAGGTAGGTTTACAAAGGAAATTACTTCTTTTTAGCCCTTATGTTACCTGGGCATGGTTTATATAGGCTAGGCACAGATTTAGATCTGAGCATACCTACATCTTAGTAGCTTGGTATACATGTGCAAACTCACATTCACATTATGTGAGTGCCTGGTGGCCAAGCCAGCTCCACCCTGGTCCCATGTCCCAGCCTGCTCTTTGTTGTCCCCAGGGAGGTTTCTGATATCCTGGGCTGACCTGGCTGTGGTGGCTGGGTGGTCCTGGCTGCCAAGCCCTGCTGTGCCTTCCCAGACAGCCCCTGCAACTTCTGGTTCCCCAGCCCCTCGAGATTTTGATTGTAATACTGACACAAGAATCCATGGATTGGGATCTGACCTGAGCTGCAGAGTTCAGGTGATTAGAAATTATAAGTTAAATTGTATTATAAATTCCTTACCATGCTAGTTACAGATTATACTATGTTGACTCTGCTTGTAGAAATCCTGTGCCATTCTAATAAGAAATTCTCTTCTATATCAATTATAACATCCTGTTAAGAAAACAAAGTTTTAATTGTACCTATCGTTTAGTGCCATACTCACTCGGCCAATATCCCCAAGAGAACCCATCTGTGTTGGGTAACAGTGTCACTCAGATTACACTGATATGTCTATTAACTGAGAACCTCAGGGAGCAACAGGGAACTTTTAGGCAAGTGTGTGAAAAGGACTAGATGTAGTATTTAGGAAATTGAAAGAGATGGTATTCTGGGCAGTTGGACTCTGCATGCTGAGAAAGTTCTGCATTGCACACCCTGGCTACCTTGCTCAAAGGAATATTACTATATTAAAACTTCCTGCATGCAAATTAACTCACCAACTTGTTTTGTTGGTGGGTTCTGAAAGAGTTAATTGAAAATGCTATGGCTGAATGTTATCCAGAGGGAAGCTTTTCTCTTTTTTTGGTCAGTTGATTTTAGTCATTTGGCAGCTTTTTATGCAGTGACTTAAGCTGTTTTCTACTGCAAAACCTTTTATAGGTAAATTTGGAGAGGTTTACAGTGCTTTTCTTTTTCTATTGTTCAACATCTAATTTGAGGTAGACTTGACTTTCAGAGATCACATGAACTTAAGTGTCCTGTTGATTTGGTGAAAACTCCGAAAAGTCCGGCATCTCTGGAAATCAGGTGTCTCCTGCTCTGCTTTCAGAGATCTCTGATTTAGGGTATATAAATGTTGGACATTAGGTGCAGCTAGTAGTGCCTCTTTGGTCTGCGGCCAGCTCAGGTGTTCGGCACGGCTGACAACAACAGCCACTCCCTATGACCACTGCAGGAGAGGGACGTGACCGGCAGGCTGAGATGCACCAGACCAGTAAAGGACCTTAGGCGACCTTGACAAAGACGAGGGAGTCGTCCTTTTGGGGGTATCACAGCTCCAAGTTTATTGGTCCACAAGACTAACCTCAACTTGAATCGGGTACGCCCCAAAAGGCAACTGAGAACAGCTTGCATGGGTATATAACAGGGGGTGGCAACACAGGGAGGGAACAATAGTGAACCAATAGGGAACCACCTGGGAGTGGTGAAGGGAATGACAATCAGGAGGGGTGTCCAGTGAGGTGAGAAGGAGGGAGGGGTCCCCGGGGATCAGCCCATCACCCGAGGCCTTAGCTGGAAGGTTCTGGAAAGGAGGGAGAGGCCTCAGGGTGACAGACAAGCCCCAGGGTGGGGTCAGGGAAATGACTCAGCATAAAGTTACATCACATGGGAGGGGAAAGGGAAGACTGACAGGCGGAGGGGGAGGAGGAGAAGGAGGGATGGACCATTTAACATAAAGAGGGGAAGAGGGAACAACCATAACATGGGGGGAACTTAAAACACGACCCAACAACTCCCCCTTCTTTATTTTAAACAAAACGAAAAACTGAAGAAAGAGTCCTTTAAAGTATTTTTTAAATGAACTAAATTCGGGTCGCGGTAGGAATTCCGAGTCCGGATAGGTGTCAGCGAACCACGGCTGGCAGGTGGGAGCCATCTCCATCCAGGGTCCTTCTTCGGGTTCTGGAACTAGCTGGTCTTCTTCATCCCCATCAGACTCCTGGGCAGAGAAGAGGGCAGCTGGGTTCGCGGTGTGGATGGTTAACACCTTTGTGATGAGGCCAGACACTACCCGTCTCAGAATCCCAAAAATAATGAGGGCTAAAATAAGAAAAAATAGAATTAACAAACCAGAACGAATAATAGAGGTGGCCCAGCCCGAGATGCCCCAATTCCCCACTAAGTCACTCAACCAATCCCCAGTCTCCTTCTTGATGTCTTTTATCCCATCCTGCATCTTGTTGATTGCCTTTCGGACATCCCCAGCCTTGGATGTTAAATTCATGCAGCACAAGCCCACAAACTCCTCACAAGAATGATCATGTAGTGGTCGGAGGAAATCGTTGGCCGCCTGATTTTGGAGGGTTGCCTGCCTTGTTATCTCCTCATCTAATAGGAGTCCAGCAAGCGCAGTTGACGTAACATTGGCTTGTTTTACCACCCAGCACTCCAGGCCTGCCAATTCTCTGAAGGCATGAGCAATGGCCACCCATGGTAAAAATGCAATGGTGGCCACGCCTTTTGGGTTTGACCAATGAATAATTTCAGAGTTGCAATTTTCGTCCAGATTAGTGAGTTCTGTGTCTCTCTTTGGTCGGGCCAATCGGGAAGTCTCATTAAGTGTTTGCCAATGCGCAGTTTGGGTCTGGTTGGGGGTAAACAAGCTCAACTGTCTGAAAGTACAAGGGCCTCCAATAAGATGAGGGGGGATGCCAGTCCAGGCCCGGGTGCCGCAAATCAAGAAGGTACCTTTAGGAAGGGCATGGGGTCGGTTGTCGGGGGTGGAAAGCATAGGGATCTTGATCACACGTTGGCACCATTCTTTTGCGGTATACGCCTGATTAAACTGTTTGATCTCAATATCTGGCCGGGCCTGGGGGTCAGGGGTGACATCAAAGTGGATAGAGGTATACGCGGGGGAGGATCTGAGTTAATCTAGCTCTTGGGGGTTGTCTTTCATTGGGGGGAGCAGTTTGACCCAACTCCTCCACGCATCTAGCTGTCGGACAGTGAAGGAGCGGGTTTTCCTGCTGGGAGAGGCTGTAGGGTTTGGGAAGGTGAAGGGAAACTCATTAAGTTTATATGGGATCCTCACAAGGCAGGATAGGAAAGGGTCAGCAGTGGAGGAGGTGGACAGGCAGATATTATCCTGTCCAAGGGCTTATGCCAACGTCTTCCAGACATTATTAGTCAGCTGGGGAACAATCCATGCAGAGCTGGGGATGGTGAGGCAGAGCAGGAAGACCAGGTGTTTGAGGTCCATGATGTTTTTAGGATGGTCTCGGGCTGAGGCTGTAAAATAAATGTAAAAAGAGAAGATTAATAAGGGGTAACTTAAATTGAATTGGTCCGTCGCCTTCTTCTCCAGCAGACGTTCTCAACTTGTCTGATTGGTACGGCCTGGACTGGTTTGGTGATGTAGGGGCGCACCCACTTGGCAGGCACCCATCTTAACCCTGTTGGAGTCACAATGCATGCATACCCCCGCCCCCTAGAAATAAGTTCGTACGGTCCCTGCAATTACCAGGTCTCTGGGTTTTTTATAAGGACTGGGGGCTTCTCTTTCAGCTCCAGCTGAGGGTTGGTCTTGAAATGCCGGGTGATGGGAGGGTTCAGGTTCTCAAACGCACAATTCAGAAAATTGTGCATGAACAATGCCTGTGCCAGCTGGATATGAGGGGACTCCGCCTTCATTGCTGCTCGTTGGTGTTCGAGGATATTCTTCAGCCTCTGGTGGGTCCTCTCAACTATGGCCTGACCTGTGGGGGAGTGGGGGATGCCGGTCATGTGCTCCACTCCCCATTGCTGTAGGAAGCTCCTGAGCTCCTTGGATCCATACACGGGAGCATTGTCCATTTTTAAAACCTTAGGGACTCCCAACACAGAGAAGGCATGGATGAGGTGGTTGATTACATCCTTTGCCCTCTCCCCTGCGTGGGCAGAGGCATAGACGGTGCCAGAAAAGGTGTCCACCGATACATGCACATCCCTTAGTCTACCAAATTCTGGGATCTTTGTGACGTCCATTTGCCACACCTCACAGCTATGAAGCCCTTGGGGATTTGCCCCAGCACTGAGTGCAGGCATTTGATGGTTTTGGCACTGGGGACATGTGGCCACAATGGCCTTGGCCTGGTCACGGGTGAGTTGGAATTGCCGGACCAGACCAGGCGCATTCTGGTGGAACGTCTGATGGCTGACCTTGGCTTGCTGGAACCGGTCAGGGAGTGGCACCATGTGTACCGGGGCTGCCAGGGCATCAGCTCTCCGATTGCCCTCAACAATGAACCCCGGCATGTCGGTGTGCGACCTGACATGCATCACGTAGAATTGTTGCTCTCGGTGGGAGACAAGATCTATCAGTCGTGAGAGCAACTCATATAGGACGGTGTTAGGCACCTCCTGCAGTATTGCATTCTCAGCTCTGGACACTATACCGGCTACATATGCTGAATCTGTAACCAAATTGAAGGGTTCCTGGAACCTCTCAAAAGCCCTGACGACAGCGGCCAACTCAGCTACTTGAGGTGATCCTTCCACCTCGGAAATGTCTGCCTCCCACCGCTGAGTCTGAGGATCCTTCCAAGTCATTACTGACTTGTGGGATGCTCCGGATGCATCTGTGAAAACTGTCAAGGCTTTAAGGGGTTGCCTACTCTGGACCCTTTTGAGTGATAATGAGAATTGAACATCCAAATTGAAAATTTTGTGGGCCGGCCGATGAATTGAAATTTGACCGGTGTAGCTGTCCAACGCAAACTGCAGGGACTCATTCTCATGGAGTAAGTGCTCTAACATCGCTTTTGTAAATTGGCCCATGGATAATTGGATTGGAATGTGAATGATGCCAAAGTCACACCCTGCCAACTCCCTGATGCGCAGTCGCGCTTTGTGAATGAGGTCAGCCATCAGCTCCTGTGGCAAGGTCATTCTTTTGGACCGGTGGTGGCTGAGGAAAACCCACTCTATGATTAAGAGAGGGTCCCTCGCGCCCTGGTCCTCCTCCCTGATCTTGTCGTGCCACTGGAAAATCATCCTGTGGACGTATGGAAATTTTCCCAGAATGATGAATTGGAAGGGCAGGCCCGGTTGGTAGCAGTGGGCCTGCCTGTGGCAGACATGTAAGTTTGCACCTTTTCTAACACCTTCTGCGCCTCTGGGGTGAGGGTATGTGGGGAACTAGGCCCCTCTCCCCCTTCCGATAAATTGAAAAGGGGGGCCAGGTCCTCGGTGGTGATACCCAGCCATGGTCTTACCCAATTTAAAGACCCACACAGTTGTTGAAGGTCCGCTAGTGTCGGAATCTGTGGGTATTGATGATTCCGAGATTGTAGAAAGTCTCTGTCTTTCTGCCCCGTAGCCAAAGAAGAAGCCATAATTCGTCTGTGCTGTTTTCAAGGTTGTTTATTCTTGCTTATCTCTAACATGTTCTGCTGCCCTGCCGCAGGTCTGTCCTGCAGGGCAGCGTGCGGGGCTCTGCCCCCAGTGGGATGTTACAAACATTACATACCAGAAATTACGTGTGCTATATTTACAATAATGTGCCAATATCTATCATCTACGTTGAACAGTGTGTCCCCAGCCTAAACCAATAGAAAAATGCCAACACTACAGTGAAACATGGAGGGGCATGAAGAAGGAGGAAAAGGACAAGACACACCCAATTTCCTCCATCTTGTCCCCTCTGAACCCCTAATCTAGAAACCTAAAATTTTACATTTGCACCCGTGCCACACTTAATTATTACTCATGTCAAACACTCAGAGCTTGTAATTCATCCTGTAAGATTGAAAACTCTTTTCCATGGACAGAGATCAGAGACAGTGTCACGCGGGGCTCTGTACAGGGGGCTTCCTGACCCCCTGCTGGGGTCCCAGGCCCTCCAGGGCAGCCAGAGGGAAGCCCTGGATTCCCACAAGCTGCTGCCCTGGGCAGCAGGGCTAGTGCTTTGGCCAGTGGGCCAGCAATCCTCGGAATGTATTTCTGCTGGCCTCTCAGTGCTCGCTTTATTTTTTTGTGGGGTTTGTTCAGGCGAGCAGTGTGACCCATGCAGATTCTGAACAAGTTGTCCCTGTCCATGGTGAATGCAGTCCTCAGAACCAGAGTGAAAGGTAAAGTTGTTCTTTCCCTTTCGCAGTCTCTACTACGGCTGACTGTGACAAGCTGTAGTCCCTGACTGTTTGTTTGGGTTTGACTGGAGGGGGAAGAGTTGACAGCTCTGCTTGCAGCCTAACACCAGTGCTGTTCCTAAGGGCTTGCCTTTGAAATGCTCTGTCCGGGGCATCTCTGCCAGGCACCTCTCTGACGCAAACCAATTTCTTGTCCCAGATGGGTGCAGGATATGCCATCAAAGCTGTTGCTGCAGCAGCATCCTCCGAAGAAGCCTCCTCTCTGCAGCCTGAAAACCCGAGCATGAGCAGTTTGCCCTGCTCAAGCCAGGAGAGAGAGAAGCGGTTCCTGAAGCTGCTGAGTACGTCCTGGGGATTTCTTGTCCGATCGAGCAGTGTATTCTAGTGTGTGTGCCTCAGCAAGAGCTGTAGTAGCACATGTTCCTTCTTGCTTTGGTGCTGGGAGAGGAATTTTGGACTCCCTGCAGAAGCCACCGTGGTGCTTGGATGCAGGCAGGGAGCGCTTGGGGAGTTCCTTTTGCCTTTGAGGGCAGCTGGGCTTGGGTGGGCTTTGCCTGAGCTTCCCTCTAGAGTAAAGACAAAAGCAGGGATTGTTTCGGGAGCAGCAGAAGGCTGCCACCTAGCCAATGACTCAGAGGAGGTGTGTGTGCTTGTCTGGCCAAACTGAGCAGAACAGTTGGCTTGCTAGATTCTCTTTAGACTCCTGACTTGTCACGAGTCATTGGAGACAAAAGACTTCAGAGAAATTGATTGGCTGTAGGGCTGCTTTCATACTGCTGTTGTTTCTATGACTGTACTTCTGTTATTCCTTCTACAGATTACATAGGCCCCTGCCATCTAAATCCCCACTCTAAGGGCTTTTCACATGAAAACAAAGGAAACTTGCAGCAAAGCAATCGAGGAAGCGGAAGAGATGACCAGGACCACTTCAGGATTACTTCCTCCAAATGCAGCTTGGGGCTGGACTCACAATTAAAGCCCTATACACCCTCAAGCCTGTTGGACAATTCCCTTCCTTGTCAGCCATAGAATAAGGCTCTACGTTGACTTCTGAATTGGCCATTCTTTCTTAAAGATGGAAAGTCCCTCTTAAGGGCATTCTGGTGTGTTTTGGATTTGGCAAGTGTCTTCTTCCTTGACCACCTCCAGCCTACACTGCCTTTGGAATGCTGCCCATTGGCTAGCTTGTGCCCAGCTGTGGACTTCTGGATGAGGAAGAAAGGGCAATTGCATTTCCCAGTGAAGAGCAGGGCAGCCAAAACATCCTGTGGAGATACAGGCTTTCAGCTGTGCTTTCAGAGGGTTTTGATTCCTGCTTGGTGTAGCTGGCACCTCTCCTCTGGGACTGCTCCTGCCTCCCACCTGGCCATGTATTATAGGTACGAGGCTCTGCAAGTGGAAGGAAGAAGGTGGGCACGTCTGTTGGCAGCACAGGAGAGCAGAGAGGAAATGGCCTGGCAGGACCCTGGCCAGCGAGGCAAGGCACCCGCTGGACCTGCTCTTTGTCAACAGAAAAGGACTGGTGGGTGATGGCACGGTTGGGGTTGTCTGGGGCTCAGAAATCATGAAAAGCCTCTGTGCTTGACTGGGTTTGTCCCTCTTTCTGTGTTTTCTGTTGTCCCTGTGCTCTGCGGTGCCTGCCCAGGGCTGTGTGGCTGCGTGGCACAGCTGAAGTGCAGGAGGGCCTCATTTGTCCGCCCTTTCAGGTGCCTGCTCACGGCAGCCTTTTCCATCTGCAAGCTTGATCTGGAGAGTGACTTCATCCCTGTATTTAGTCCCAGAGGCCAGGGCCTGTCATCTGCAGTCCCAGGTGGCATTGAGGGCTACCTAGTGCCTCAGGCTGGTGTGACCCTACCACCAACAACAGGAGACAGTGGTAGGTGTTTGTTTCCAAAGTCACATCCTTCAGGGGTGGTGTCCTTTGTCCAGACCAGCCCCAGACCTTAGGATCAGATGCAGGCACTGCTACTGCCGCCGCTGAAGTCAGCGAGGATTTGGTGGTTGGTTTCCATCCCAGCAGAACTGGTCACTTATGAAGCCAGGTGCTGATGGTGCCCTACAGATCTCTGAGCTGCACAGCTTTGGGGGAGCTGTCCCTTCTTGTTATTCCCCATCAGGGAAAGCTGTACATGCCAGGTGTGCATCAGCAGGGCAAACAGGGAGTGCGTGAGTCTCTTCCATCTGTGTCTGCCAAGAGTGGTGGCCTTTGAGATTAAGTGGCACAAAGTCAATTGCTTGTGGTCCTGTTGGGAAGGATAGATAAATATGATTGTCTAGCAGAAGAACCACAACAGCACAGCCAGGATGAATATCATGCCCCCTACTGGCCGGACAACAACCTTACCTACAGAGGGGTCCAAAAGCCAAATGGACTGTTCCATCTCACCCCCCAGGAATGTATGGTTCATCCCACACCTGTAACCCTCCCCTGAAGCATTAAGTGCCTGTAACCCCATTGGCCCAAGTCTTGTTCCAGCCCACCTTGAAGCCCCCCTGATAAGGGGTCTCCGAGGGGCCAGACGCCCTCTTGGAACTTCCTCCCTCCTCCTGGATCCCCCCTCTTGGAGTCCCTGCTCTTCCCCTTGTCTCTCCCCTCCCCCATCACCTCAGGCCCAGCCACGTGCTGTGTCTAGCAGCTCGAGGCAGGACCTCTCTCCATCCCGAATAAACCTTATCTTCCAAGAGCAATCAACAGAGATCTCTCCTCTGTATCCACCCAAACCGTCCTGGAGCCCTCTAACGTCTTTACATGGTCCCTCTGTGAATATCCATGTTAGGTAATGCTGCTAAACCTGCCTGTAGCACAGCAGCAGAGGAAAAAGCCTCTCAGCTCTGCAGGTGTGATAAGCTGCCACTGATGCGCAGAAAATCTGCATTTTGTCTTTATGAGGAAGAGAAGAACTGGTTTAGCAGTGAGAGAAGGAGGAATGGTTCTTCTGATCTTTCCTTCTGTCTTATACAGGCAGATCTCTGTGGCTCATAGGTGTGCCCCTGACTGGCAGCAAACGGGGGAATCCCCAGAGCCATAGCCAGGCTGCGCCATGAGATGCTGGGACCAGCCGGGACCATAGCCCTGGGTGGGCTCACCAGCTAAGTGTGGGCAGACTGTGTCTTGCAGGTCGGTGCCACAGACAAAGTCCATCAGTTTTGCCTGTCCGGTGGCCAGGTCGAGGAGGATGGTCTCTGCTTGGATATCCTGGTGCAGGACCCCACAGCTGCTGCAATATTGCATGGCCTCCAGCATCCGGAGGAACAGCCCCACACCACCTCCTCCAACATGGAGCCCCTGTTGCCTTTGTAAAAGACAACGGGCGACCTGGTTCTAAGAGGCAGCACGGCGGTCTGGCCTCTCCAGACCGCTCGGGCTATCGACAAAGACGCTTGCACCAATGTGGCGGACGATCGAAAGCCTTTATTATCTCATCTCATGGGTTTAAATAGTCTTAGGGGTCTTTGCTACTGTTGCTATCACGCTAGCATGGTATCGTGGAGGAAGGGATTTAGAAAGGCCTTGGGGAGTTGGAAGCTGAGGAAAAGATACATTTAGGTATGAGGGAAAGATACATTTATGTATGCCCCATTGTTTCGGGAAAGTTTCGCTTCAGCATCTTTATGTAAACCCCCTTCTCCCCACCCCTGAGCAGTTCCCATTGGACCTGACCCCTGGGGTGGTTCTGATGAGCCCATGCTGAACACTGTCTCTATTGTTTAGACCTTATCTCTTAATTTTGCTGTATAAAACTGTATCTGGGCAGTAGCCCAGCGTCTTTTGTCCCTGCAACTGTTCAGGCAATACAATCTTTCTGGACTGCATACAACTGACCTCTCTTTGTCTCTTTATCTCGACTCCTTGCGGCGACTGAGGTGCCGCAGCCGCTCGAACCGTGCTAACCCAGCCGCTGTCTGGTAAGCCCAGTGCAGCGGGACCGCGGCAAACCCCGGTCCCCTGAGGGGACAGCTAGCCGGAGGGGTCCCGGGGGGCCGGGGAGGGACGGGTGAAAGCCGCAAGTGACCCCCGAAAGCCGCAAGTGGCGCACCAACGTGGGGCATTGCACCGGTTCGAGCGAACACGCCACGGCCGCCGCGGGCAGTGCACCGGTTGGGAGCTTTTCTGGACACTGCGATCGGTGTCGCCGCGAGCGACAGAGCGGCGAGCGGTGCGAAAAAACCGCCACGCAGGCTGTCAGCTCCGCGGGGAGAAGCTCTCGGACCGCGCTGGTGGTGGGGCACTCGCCCTTCCACACAAGCCCGGCAGGACTGCCGCCGCGGGGACAGGCACCGATTTCTGTCCGGCGCTGTGTCCGTGGATGCGGACGGGACCTTCCAAACACCCGGAAGACTGTCTGCGGGGTCGGGAACCGTTGCTGCAGTGTGTTTTCTGAAGAACGGCGGTTGGTAAGTCTCGGTTCTGGCGGGGAGGGTCCAGCCAGGAGACTGGAGTCAGGCTCCCGTGTGCCCAAGGGGGGACACGCCAGCGCGCAGGCGTGTCGGGAGCTCCGCCAGGTCTTTAGAACTTTGGGGTTTTTGCTGTAGCAGCTGGGTGAGACTTTGCTGTGCAGCCAGCGATGGGTGTTACGCTGACTACACAGCAGAAAGAGATTTATAAGCAAGTTCAAGAACCCCTGCAGAGAGCAGGTGCAAAACTTCCTGAGAGTCTGGTGAAAGAGTTTGTCAGATGGGTAACAGTAAGTTTTTCAGAGGTAACAGAGCAAGATGTGAAAGAAAGACAGTTTTGGAAGCGTGTGGGTGCAGTGTTGAGTGAAAGGACAAAGGCAGGAGATCCCTCAGTGAAAGAAGGTTTTATGAGAATCTTTTTGTTCGTTTATGACTTTGTGAAAGAGAGTGCAGACACTCGGGACGCCCGGGGAAGAGAAAAGGGTCACACCGCGTCCCCTGTAACCCCCCGCATCCCCAGCTTTGAAAAAACTAACCGCGCAGATGTAGATTCAGTTCCTGACCCTTCTCCATCTCCTGATTCCGCTCCTGCAGCTCAAAATCCTTGCTTTGCACCCCCCAACCCCCTCGTGCAGCCACCACAAGATGGAGGCGGCATCGGGACATTCCCTTCTCCTTCCCAGAATTCCTTGCTCCCCGTGCC
Source organism: Taeniopygia guttata (assembly GCF_048771995.1). Taxonomy (NCBI): domain Eukaryota; kingdom Metazoa; phylum Chordata; class Aves; order Passeriformes; family Estrildidae; genus Taeniopygia; species Taeniopygia guttata. The sequence continues at coordinate 12,660,010 of NC_133027.1, read as the reverse complement.
AGCCCAGAACACACCCCCAGCCCTCGTGTCCCTCCCTTTGCCCATCCCCAATCCCAATCCCTCCTCCCTTGCGGCGATTCAGCCCACGGTCCAGCCCTCAGCTCCTCCCCTCGCAGCTCCGTCATCACCACCCCCTGCCCCTGCCCCTGCCCTGCTCCACACGGCCCCGCCAGCTGCGGCCACTCCCACACAAGCCGCCCCCCCTCTCGCTCCCGGTTCCCTCGGCAACGGCAGAGCCGGGGCTGCCAGCTCCGGGGCTGTCGGCTCCGGGAAACAGAAACCGGTCACAGACACCGATCCTCTGTTCATGGCCCCAGTTGTTTATAATGCGAGAGGACAAAACCCCAGATGGGAACCCCTTTCATACGACAGTATCAGGGAACTCTGCAAAACAAAACGTGAATTTGGAGAAAGGAGTGAATTTTTTAAGAGCATTTTAAAAGCTACTCTGAGTTCCAAAACTTTTGTCCCTGCTGATTTGAGACGTCTTTTCAGCTGTTTGCTCCCTCAATCTGAATTTAGATTGTGGGAAAGAACTTGGAAAAGGCTTGCAGGAGACCTCCTTCCAGAGATTTTGCAGAGTTCAACCCATTCCACAGATATAGAGGATGAGGAAATCACCTTAGAACATCTAGTGGGTGAGGGTGATTGGAGCCAAGCTGAGAAGCAAGCAGCAGGCATTCCCAGATCAGTGTTAGACCTGTCCAGGGATGCGGCAGAACGTGCATTTTTTAACATGCCTTCTAAAGAACCTGTCATTTCTTATATCGATTTGAAGCAGTCTGTTGCAGAGCCGTTCATGGATTTTGTGGATCGAGTGAGAGCTTCAGTCGAGAAAAGGGTACAAAATCCAGAGCTCCAAGATCAGCTCACACTCGAAATTGCCACCACAAATGCAAATGAAGCCTGTCAGCGAGTCATCCTGGCCCTTCCAGCATCGCCTCCACCCACACTCGATCAGCTCATTGAGGAGTGCACGAGAAAAGCTACACTAATGACAAGGGACTCAGTGACAAAACCACGGGGGAAAGTGATTGCAGAGGCAATGGTAACCCCAAAAACACCAAGGGCTGCCAAGCCTCCTGCACCCAAACGCCGATGCTATTTCTGTAACCAGGAGGGACATCTCATAGGCCAGTGCCCTCTGAGGGGGAAAACGGGGGCGGGGGAGGTCTCCAATCAGCAAAAAAACTGATTGGGGAGCGCGGTCCTATCCCGCGTGATGACACAAATGGGGTGGGCCAAGGTGTTGTGGCCAGAGCTGCTGTTCACCACATTGTACCTAGTGTCAGCAGCCAAGCTTACACCACTGATAAGACCGAACCTTACCGATTGAGACTCACTAAACCTGTTCATTTTTCTAATCAGGACTGGCATTTCATCACAGCCACAGCAGAACTCCTGCCCCGCATTCGGGACTGCGAAACTCGCAGACGGAATGATCTACTAAACTGCAAGTACCTTGTCATTGGGGACACAAAGTACACTCCTAAGGAGATAGAAATCCCTCCTGGCATCGTTACACTCGATCCCAGGACCTTCTATCTCATGGCACGCTGTGTCCACCCTCCTCTTTTCCTGGCGGAGGGACAGATCATTGCGCAGGCCATTCCAGTGCCCCATCTTTTGTGTGATGATCATGCCCTCTCAGTCTTTTACACCGAGACGCTGGGAGAGGAGAAACCCCTTGTGTGGTGTGACCTCCAGAGCGAGGGCCATTCCGTTCTCCTTCAGGGGATGATGGACACCGGGGCAGATGTGACAGTCATTCCTCCTCAAAAATGGCCAAAGCAATGGGAGTTGGAAAATGTAGGCCACCCAGTTATAGGTGTGGGAGGTCCAAAAGTAGCACAACAGTCCAAAAATGTGGTCCAAATCAAGGGACCAAATGGGCAATCAGCATCTCTACGCCCATTTGTTCTGGATTCAAAATTCACCCTCTGGGGAAGAGATGCCATGTCCCAATGGGGGGCGAAGTTAGAACTACCAAGCCCCCAGGATTTTTAGGTGCGGCCACTGAGGAGCGCCCTACCCAAAAACTTAAGTGGCTCACAGATACACCCGTCTGGGTAGACCAGTGGCCGCTGACTACAGAAAAGACAAGAGCGCTCTCTCAAATTGTAAAAGAGGAATTGGCAAAAGGACATATAGTAGAAACCCAGAGCCCTTGGAATTCTCCGGTGTTTGTTATCAAGAAACCGGGGAAAGACAAGTGGAGGCTCCTCCACGATCTGAGAAAAATTAATAACGTCATTGAGGACATGGGATCTCTTCAACCAGGAATGCCTTCCCCATCTATGCTTCCCCAGAATTGGAAATTGGCAGTGCTTGATATCAAAGACTGCTTCTTCCAAATTCCCCTACACCCAGATGATGCACCATGCTTTGCCTTTTCCGAGCCCTCTCTTAACAGAGCGGCTCCCATGAAACGCTACCATTGGACAGTCCTTCCTCAGGGTCTCAAATGCTCTCCCACCATCTGCCAGTGGTATGTGGCCAGAGTTCTGTCCCCAGTCCGTGTCAAGTGGAAGGATTGCATTTTGTATCATTACATGGATGATGTCCTTGTTTGTGCCAACAGTGACAACGTACTTGCAAAGGCATTGGAGGACACTATCTCAGCCTTTTCGGCGGCTGGATTTGAGTTGCAAAAGGAAAAGGTGCAGCACCTGCCGCCTTGGAAGTATCTGGGCCTTGAAAGTGGTAACAGAACCATCACACCCCAGAGACCAATGATAAATGATGATCCAAAAACATTACGAGACCTCCACCAGCTTTGCGGGTCTCTAAATTGGGTCAGACCCTGGCTGGGGCTCACCACGGGAGAGTTGTCCCCCATCTTCAATTTATTAAAAGGGGGGGAAGAGTTAGACTCCCCGAGGGCCCTGACCCAGGAGGCCAGGGCTGCTTTGGAGAAAATTCAGTCCACCCTAGCAGACAGACAGGCCCATAGGTGTCGTGAGGGCTTGCCTTTCGGATTCATCATCCTTGGTAAGTTGCCACACCTCCATGGGTTGATCTTTCAATGGGACACAGACCATCGGGATCCCCTCTTAATTATAGAGTGGGTGTTCCTTGGTCATCAGTTGTCCAAAAGTATCACCAAGCCACAAGAGTTGATGGCCCAGCTGATCATGAGGGCCAGGGCTCGATTGCAGGTGTTGGCAGGGTGTGACTTCGCATGCATTCATCTCCCTATCAAAATATCCACAGGGAGACTCTCTAAGGAAATACTCGAGCACCTGTTTCAGACCAATGAAAACTTGCAATTCTCCCTAGACAGTTTCACTGGACAAATTCTCATCAACCATCCAGGCCACAGATTGTTTGAAACAGAGTTTCATTTGATCCCAAAAAGTATCCAGAGCAGTGAACCACTGAAAGCACTGACAGTTTTCACAGACGCGTCGGGAGGGTCCCACAAATCTGTGATCACATGGAAAGACCCCCAGACTCAGCAGTGGGAAGCTGATGTAAAGGTTGTGGAGGGCTCCCCACAGGTTGCTGAGCTGGACGCTGTTGTCAGGGCCTTTGAAAAGTTTTCAGAACCAATTAATATAGTTACAGATTCAGCATATGTAGCAGGTGTGGTGTCCAGGGCAGAACATGCAGTGCTCAAAGAGGTTTCCAACCCAGTGATATTCAGTTTGCTCTCAAAACTAATCTTTCTAGTTTCACACCGAGAGCAGCCTTTTTTCGTAATGCACGTGAGATCACACACAGATCTTCCAGGTTTTATAGCTGAAGGTAATCGTAGAGCAGATGCACTGGCTGCTCCTCTGCAGCTGGCTGGCCAACCAAACATCCTCGAACAGGCCAAGGTAAGCCATCAATTGTTTCATCAAAATGCCCCGGGACTGGTCCGCCAATTCCAATTGCGGCGTGACCAAGCCAATGCAATTGTGGCTGCTTGCCCCCAGTGTCAGGAGTCCACTTTACCAACTGTGAGTTCAGGAGTGAACCCCAGGGGACTCCGCAGTTGTGAAGTGTGGCAAACTGACATCACACATATACAGGAGTTCGGGAAGTTCCAACATGTACATGTTTCAGTAGATACTTTCTCCGGAGCAGTCTTTGCCTCAGCCCACACTGGACAAAAAACTGCAGATGCCAAAAAACATCTTATGCAGGCATTTGCAGCCTTAGGGGTCCCCACAACCATCAAGACAGATAATGGCCCAGCCTATATTTCCAGAGCGTTTGGTGAGTTTTTACAAGAGTGGGGAGTGAACCATCGGACAGGAATTGCACACTCCCCCACCGGCCAGGCTGTGATAGAAAGAACACATCAGACCTTAAAAAAGGTCCTCCTTCGCCAGCGGGGAGATATCCAGGTCCTATCTCCGCAGATGAGGCTCTGCAAAGCCCTTTTCACCATTAACTTCTTAAATTGTTCTTTTGATAGGCCTGAACCCCCAGTCCTGCGTCATTTTAAACAACATCAACAGCTCAGACCCGAAGAGAGACCTCCAGTGTTAATTAGGGATCCAGACTCTGGAGAGATCCAGGGTCCACACCAGCTCATCACTTGGGGACGGGGGTATGCGTGCGTATCCACACCCTCTGGACTCGGGTGGATTCCTAAGAAATGGGTCAGACCATATACTGCCGAACGGGGAGTGAGTCCACCACAAAACCACCCCCCTGATACTCAGGGGAATCCCACAGAAAACACAGTTGCGTCAGACACAAAACGCCGCAAGGAAGGAGGAGACCCCTAATCCCTGTTTTCCTTTATACTGGCAGAGCAAATTGTACCTTTTTCAGAGTTAGTTTACCTTGTTATATGATTTTATCTTTCTTTCAGACTAGCAGAATGTCAATTTCCACATTCCTGCTCATCGTTTGGTTCCAGACAATGGCCATCTACCCGTGCACGGTGGACGCGTGGATTGTTCCACAGCCCAAGAAAAATGTGTGGGTCACACTCGCCCAAGCCTTGAAACAAGATCACATGTGTTTGTCTACTGCCTCAGCAGAAAATCCGATGTCCACATGTTTAGTAGGGGTTCCAAGTAAGGGAGATGAGTTCCCAATCGGTCTGGTCCGCTTGCAAAAGCAGGTGAACGAAAATAAAATACCTGGAGTAGGGAAAATACCAGTGCAAAACCCCCTCATTTTGTGGCAAAAGTGGATCCTAGACTTGCCCTCTGCTGAGGGAGAGCCCCAGGAATTAGAACTCCTGGGCTCCGCAAAAGCTGAATATTGCATTCAATTTGATTTTTCCCCAACCAAAGAAGTAAAATTATATGAGCAAGTCAAACAGTACAAGGTAGAATTCAGGGCGGGTCAATGGTGCACAGCTGTCTATAAGCTGAAATCTGCATCCACCACTGATTTCCGTCCCCGCAAGCTGGACAAAGGAGTGTTTCTTATCTGTGGGGACAGAGCTTACCCTGGAATCCCCTCTTGTCTTATTGGAGGTCCATGCACTTTCGGGCATCTGACCCTTGCTTCCCCCAACATGACCCAAATTCCAATCGGGCGAGTAAAAGGTGAGACAAAAATTACTAAGCGAAGTGCAAGTCAATTTGATGAACATTGTGATGCAGAAATTTACCATTGGGCAAAATCCAAAAGAGTTGCCGTCTCTGTGTTTTTACCATGGGTTGCGGCAGCAAAAGCATTGAGTGAATTAGGCAATCTGGAATGCTGGGTGACGAAGCAGGCAAATTTAACATCAACAGCCCTGAGTAACCTCCTAGAAGACGAGGAAATAACCAGAAAGGCTACCCTCCAAAATCGGGCAGCTATTGATTTCCTGCTGTTGGCACATGGTCATGGATGTAAAGAGTTTGATGGTTTGTGCTGTTTTGATCTGTCATCTAAAGGCCAGAGTGTCCACTCGTCCATTCAGGAAATGAGAAGCCTCATTGGGAGTGTGAAGCAAGAAAATGAGGATTGGTTTAAAGATCTGTTAAAAGACTGGGACCTTTCTGGGTGGGCAGTGTCTCTTTTAAAAGACATCTTTTACTTTCTAGTTGCACTGTTTTTAGTTTTATTAGCATTTGGGATTCTTAAGCAAATAATCTCCAAGGTCATCACCTCGAAGCCTAAGGCTTCCGCACCTGTTCTCATCGCTGCTGCCGTCACGGAGAGCGATTGGTGGGAAGACGACAAGCAGAAAGACACCGCAGTTTGAGAACCACAGTTTTACCTTCTCCCAAGGCACCGTTCATCTTATTAAGTAAAAAAGAGGGAGATGTTGCTATCACGCTAGCATGGTATCGTGGAGGAAGGGATTTAGAAAGGCCTTGGGGAGTTGGAAGCTGAGGAAAAGATATATTTAGGTATGAGGGAAAGATACATTTATGTATGCCCCATTGTTTCGGGAAAGTTTCGCTTCAGCATCTTTATGTAAACCCCCTTCTCCCCACCCCTGAGCAGTTCCCATTGGACCTGACCCCTGGGGTGGTTCTGATGAGCCCATGCTGAACACTGTCTCTATTGTTTAGACCTTATCTCTTAATTTTGCTGTATAAAACTGTATCTGGGCAGTAGCCCAGCGTCTTTTGTCCCTGCAACTGTTCAGGCAATACAATCTTTCTGGACTGCATACAACTGACCTCTCTTTGTCTCTTTATCTCGACTCCTTGCGGCGACTGAGGTGCCGCAGCCGCTCGAACCGTGCTAACCCAGCCGCTGTCTGGTAAGCCCAGTGCAGCGGGACCGCGGCAAACCCCGGTCCCCTGAGGGGACAGCTAGCCGGAGGGGTCCCGGGGGGCCGGGGAGGGACGGGGGAAAGCCGCAAGTGACCCCCGAAAGCCGCATGCTACGTCAGAGGGGGGTTGTGGGGTCCCAAGAGTTAGTCGGGAGTGGAAAACTACTGGGGCAGGTGTGGTCACATGCTTTTGGGGTTAATAGATAACGTGGAGCAGGGAGAGGGGGGAAGGGTCTCTCTTTCCGTCACATCCCGTGATCTTCCATTCGCCTGTCCCTACTACTACATCTCCCCTCCCCTTATCATATATAAAATGAGGTAGTCGTAGATATAGGCACTGGAGTGAGGTACAAACTTGTGACTTGTTAAGGAAAGGGTGGTTTGGTAAACGTGAGTAATAACTGAAGGGGGTGTCTAAAGCAATGCCTTCGTAGAAAAAGGGGGGTTTAACATCATAGTAAAGCTAACAGGGGTTAGTTAGGTTCGATTTGGTTTCGCTTAGGTTTAGTAAGGTAGCTTCTAAACAGGTTGGCTATGTGGAACACGAAGGATGGGGTGTTTGCTGTGGTGATCTCTTTGAACACCTTGTCACTTGAAAGATGTTGCGTGACCCACTTAAATGGCTGATGAGGGTAGTGGCCTGGGTCAGCTTGCCCTCTGGCCACAAGCCCTAATAGCAGAATCGCACAAAGACACTGTGCATGTCTGGGTCTCACCGCCGTGGGATTTTCAGGCTTTGTCTGGCGGTTTGGTGGTCTGTTATCTCTCTCTGGAGCAGGGGTATATGCATCACGGGGATGGTTCACGAGCATGTCCTGCAAACAGAAACTCACAGCTTTTCATTAGTTTTGTTCTGAAGGTCAGGTTTGATTGGCAGCAGTGGGTGTGCAGCAGTGGCTCTCATTATAAATTCGTAATCCTGACTCCTAACATAGCAAGGATGTCCCTTCCTATCAGGGGTGGAGAGTTTTGTAAAATGTAAGGGTGGACTGCTACTGTCCGTTCTGGCCCTTTCTTTGTATGCAGCGTTATAGCTACCAATTGGGTGCTTTTTCAAGCTCGGGACAGCCCTCCCACCCCGTTCACTGCGGGGGCGTCTTTGCATTGCCAGCGTCGGGGCCCCAGTGCTTGGGGAAACATCAGGCAGTCTGCTCTTGTGTCTGCCCAAAGCTGGAGCCCTATTACGTGGGGGTCCTGACTGCCATAAAGGCGGCATGTCCCCCACACCCTCGGGAGCTCTTTCCCTATTTTCATGGCCAGGGCCACCCAGGGGTCCCGTTCTGGGGCGTCCCCTGCTGACCCTACAGCACAGGCGCTGTCTGCAGTGGTAGTGGGTACGAAGGTACCGCGGGCTGTGTTTGGAAACTCTGCAATTGTGTCTCTGGCGGGGGTATGAAGTATGAGGGCTCCCCGCCCCACTGCGGGTTGGCATAGATGAGCCGCCTTGTATTTGCGGTGGGAGGAAGCTGCGTGCGGTCCGCACGCTCCCTCCCTCGTCCCGTTCCCCTGGGGCCGGGACCCGCATTCTTTGGCGAGACGCCCTTTTCTCCCGCAGCCCCAAAAGGATATTTTTCCCCAGCTGGTAAACTGGGTTGGTTCGTATTGTGACCACTTTTCGGTGCGGCTTAGAACTTTACTTGGTTTTGTCTTAAATCGCGTTGGCTCTGTTTTCTCTGTCTTGGAGTTCCGGCCGGCTTCCGTCGGCTCCTCCGAGCCGGCGGAGCTGCTGCCAGGCTCCGAGTCGGAAGTTGAATCCTGGCGCACTTCCGGGGCTCGGTGCCTTTTTGTTCGGCTCTGAGCTCGCTCCTCCCCGCGGGGCTGGCGCCGCTCCCGGCCCCCCGGCTCGCTGCGCCTCCTGCAGGGGGTGGTTTCTCCCTTATATGGTAGCGGCCCCCAGCGCAGCCGCCGATTGGCTCCGCGCTCTCTGCCGCTCTCCACCTTTCTCCCGCGCATGCGCATTCCTGAAATCGCGCGGCTCTCGAGTTTTCGCGCCGAGACCGGCCGCGCCCCACCCCTCTCTATGGTGGCCAGCGCCATTTTCAAAGGGCTGGGGGGGCGGCATGGCCGGCGTGTTTTCTCGAGCCGCGGTTTCTGCGTCTCTGGCTTCTTTCGCCAGCCCTTGCCAAAAACATTCCGCGCTCTGCTGCACTTCTGACAACGGATCGCGGGCCGGTGGCGGCGGCGGGACGGGCGGGGAAGCGGCGATTTCTCGGGGGATTTCCGCGGCAGGGATTGGGCTCTGATCTGGGGAAGGAGGTGACGCGCCGGGCCCCCCCGGGTCCCTGCTACCGGGCAGATCGTTCTCAGGGGCAGTTTGCGTTCCCGCCCCCACCCCAAGCTTGGGAGTAACTAATAAACACGTACGCGCCGCGCTCCACGTCTCCTGCTCTTCTATTGCCCTGCGCGGGGCTTTTTCTACTTTGCCCCATGCCTTAAGGCTCTTGCCACTGCCTGAGGATTTTGTGTCCTCGGCTAGCGTGGCTGTGCACTTTTCCCATATTCCCGGATGCATGGCATCCACTGGGCATTCGGTTGCCCCAAGCTCAAGCAGCCTCGCTATAGCAAGATAAAAGTCCTTGAGCTTAAATTCGATACTCCACTGCTTATAATTCAAACTTACGACCTTGGCGACGCTGTCCATGATGCTCGCGGGTCCTGGGACGTCTCCCTGTGCCAAGATACGGTCTGACCGCTCCGGCCGCTGCTCCTGTCCAGGTGTACCCCGTTACCCGAGCGAATCTTCCTGGGTTTCGGCACCAAATATGTTGCCTTTGTAAAAGACAGCGGGCGACCTGGTTCTAAGAGGCAGCACGGCGGTCTGGCCTCTCCAGACCGCTCGGGCTATCGACAAAGACGCTTGCACCAACGTGGCGGACGATCGAAAGCCTTTATTATCTCATCTCGTGGGTTTAAATAGTCTTGGGGGTCTTTGCTACGTCAGAGGGGAGTTGTGGGGTCTCAAGGGTTAGTCGGGAGTGGAAAACTACTGGGGCAGGTGTGGTCACATGCTTTTGGGGTTAATAGATAACGTGGAGCAGGGAGAGGGGGGGAAGGGTCTCTCTTTCCGTCACATCCCGTGATCTTCCGTTCGCCTGTCCCTACTACTACAGCCCCCATGGCAGAAGGAAGTCAAAGAGGTTCTGAGAGTGCTCAGGGCGATCCATCACCAGCAAGAAGCTATTAGGGAGCTGCCACAAATCCAAGAGCTGAACAACACCATGGAACCCAGTGGACACCTTGTCCAGCAGCTCAATCTCCAGGAGCATGCAGATTCTGTAGGGTTGCAAAAAGACCACAAGGCCATCAGCAGGGCTGGTACCGTTCAGGGCTCAGGAAGCCCTCACCCAGCCCAGGATGCTCTGAGCCCTCCACTGAGCTCACGCCCGCTCTCCCTCCAGGTGTCCTGGTGGTTTCCACTCTCCCAGGCCTTGGCTTTCCCCGCCTGTCCCTTGCTGTTTTCTGCTGTCGGCCCAAGTCACTCACCAGCTCGCCCTAATGATCGATGCAATCCCGTGGCACACATTCCATGGGCACCGGTGAGCCAGTGGGAGCAGCGGGCTGAGCTCAGATCCTGACCTGCAGAGTCCCTGCTCCCTGTCCTCCACCGCCCCCTGCTCCGTCCCTGCCAGCCCCACCGCGCACGTCCCTGCCAGCCCCGAGTAGACGGCGCCGGGCACCGCGCTCCTGCAGGTAACCCAGCGGAATCGCTCCTGCAGGGCTCCTGAGCCTTCCCTGTGGGCGAGACGCGGCTGTCAGCGCTCGGGCCGGGGCTGGGAACAATCCCCGACCTCCTCGCTATGTCCCCCGAGCAGCCCAGGCCGGGCACCTCCACCCGAACGGGGCAGCGGCGGCTCGGGGCGGGCGGCCGCGCTACTGAGCGGCTGAGCTTGGTCCGGGGAAGGCGCAGCGGAGGCGGGGGTGAGGCCCTGCTACGTGTGTCCTCCGCGGGCCCCGAGAGGAGCCGGAAGCGGAGTTGGGGCCGGAGTCGTGACAGACGGAGCCGAGGCCCGGCCATGCTGCCCAAGACGCAGCTACTGATGCCCGCCCGGCAGCGCCAGCGGCAGTACGGCGAGGGCCGCCAAGGAGGAAGCGCTGCCGACTGCTCTACAGACTCGCTCCATCATTTGAACAACACTGCTCAGTCCACAGACCATGAAACAGAAAGAGAAAAATCACCCGTTTGCAAGAATGCCCAGAGTGTGCAGTGAAAAGATGAAAACAATGGACCCTTGCAAAAGTCCCCAGACCGTACCACTAAATGAAAAAGCATGGATGCTTGCACAAGTTTGCAGACTGTGCCAAAAAAGGAAGACAAAAAGACACTTGCATGAGTTCTGTAGTTGTACAGCAAATCAGGGCGGGAAAAAAGGACACCTGCAGAAATCCACAGAGTGTAAAAGAAAAAGGAAGAAAAAAGGACACGTGCATGTGTCTGCAGATCCTACAACCACAGAGATAAAAAATGGATGCCTTCAGACACCCTGCTGGGCAAGAGACACTCCCTTTTGAGCTGAAGCTGTTGGCAGGAGCTTTACCAAAAATATGGCATCATTATGTCAGTTTTGTTTCGGCCCAGTGAAAAATCTCTTACTTACCTGTCAGACCGTTAAAAACTTTGTGGGATGACACCAACAAGAAAGCCCTGCCAACTGCTCTATGGATTCACTCCATCATTTGATCTGTTCTGCTCAAGTCTGCAGGCCAGGGAAAAAAATGGAAAAAGAACCCACCTGCACACGTCCCCAGTCTGTGCAAGACTGTGGTAGATAGGGACAGGCGAACGGAAGATCACGGGATGTGACGGAAAGAGAGACCCTTCCCCCCTTCTCCCTGCCCCACGTTATCTATTAACCCCAGAAGCATGTGACCACACCTGTTGCAGTAGTTTTCCACTACCGACTAACCCCTGAGACCCCACAACCCCCCTCTGACGTAGCAAAGACCCCCGAGACTATTTAAACCCACGAGATGAGATAATAAAGGCTTTTCGATCGTCCACCAAATTGGTGCCAGCGTCTTTGTCGATTAGCCCGAGTGGTCTGGAGAGGCCGGACCACCGTGCTGCCCCCAGAACCAGGTTGCCGTTGTCTTTTACAAGGCAACACAAGACAAAGAGGAAAAAAAGGGTCACCTGCAGCAATCAGCCAACTGTATAAGAAGAAGGCAAAATTAAGACACTTGCACATGCCTGCACACCCTACAATTGCAGGGGAAAGAGAAGGATGCTTGCATTTGTCCACAGCCTTAACAGCATCAGGCGACAAAAAGGACTCCTTTGACAGGGCACACACTGTCCCAAAGCAACACAAAACTTGCTTGCAGTGCATAACCCGTAGCTCAAAGTATCCAAGAGGAATGCAGAACAGGCACCAAGCCCACACACCCTGTACCTTGGCCACCAGTGCTTCTGACTAAAACTAGTTCCCTAAATTGGAATGCCTGTCATTCCTGCACATTTACTGCATGGCTAACATCAACCAGCAAATTGTAGGGCTCACTGAAGGAAGAACGATTTTTTTAGTGGGGAAAAGATGCCGAGGAACAAATGGCCCATATGTATTTGCATGACACTGGAGCAGTGTTGATGTTGGCAATATGGCAGGGACATGTCCTCTGCACGGGGCAGTGCCCACGTCATGTGCCAAGGAACAAATGGCCCATATGTGTTTGCATGACACTGGAGCAGTGTTGATGTTGGCAATATGGCAGGGACACGTCCTCTGCACGGGGCAGTGCCCACGTCATGTTAATGGCCAGGGGGGCCCTTGGGGCAGCCCTCACAGTGTGGGTGCACCCATGCCTGTTCTCTCCACTTCCACCAGCTGCCAGGTCAGCCCTTCTCTTGACAAAGTTCTCTGTCCCACACTGAGCTCCTGGTGCCTTTGCAAAAAAACACTCCCTTTGGCTTGTGGGAAACCTGCCAGGTCAGATTCCTCCATGGATGTGGGTTTGAAATCTCTGTCATGCCCACGCTGGATACGTGCTGCATAGTAGTACTGCATTTTTCAGTCATTTGCTGCACTCTCATTTTTGGCCTGCAGGAGCTGAGTGAATTGATCCTGGTTTTCCTGAGCTTAGCCTTTTCTTTTCTGGGCCGTATAGCTCACTGAACCACAAACTCCAAATCTGCTGCAGACAGCTGCAAGCACCAAACAGGCAAACAATCCAAAATGCAGGTTCTGTGGAATTCTTGTCCATCATTTCATTCTAAACCTCCTCAGAATGTGCCACAGGTAGAAGCAAACAGGTCCCAATCTCACAGGTAATAGGAGAAGGCCTCAGGTCAAGAACAGGAGTTCAGCCAATGGCTAAAGGAACCAGAGGAATTTGCAAGGCAGGTGAGTGCTGGAGATGATGGAGGCCTGCCAAGCTGCCTGCTCTTGTCTTGCTGCTGAAATCCTGAATTTCATTGTGGTAAACAGGCAAAATGAAATTAAAAGGAGGTTGATGACTTCTAGAAAAAATGTGCCTATTTGTTAAAAACTAGAACAACAGAGGAGGAGGCCTCAGGGTAAGCCTAGGGCCTGCGGGAAAAGCCAGAGGTAACTGTAACAGTGCCGTGTAACAAGGTGTTTCTCCAGACACGAGGTACCCTTGAAAGACCCCGGGTGCGTCCCACCCAGGGATTTTTAAAGTCTCTTGGGGTTGCTTGCTTGGTGCGCTTTGGATCCTCTTGCAGATGGGTCCTTTTCTTGCTCACTGACAGGTCTGTAAGATGGTGCAGTCCGACCAATCAGTTTGGAATACAGCAATCCTATTGGGTGGCTGGTTTCCCAATTGTAGTTCGAGTTGCTCTCATCACCCTTTGATGTAACTTTTCTGGAACATTCTTACTATTGCACCTTATTACTAACCTGCATTTCTCTGTTTAGTAGCCATATACACACACTTAAATAACCGTACATTTAACTGAATAACTTATCACATTAATTATATAACACCTCATTATATTGATTAACAATCCATAATGGCTTAGTGTAATAATTAACTATTAGTAACTTTGCCTTTGAAAGTGAATTTATTTATAACAGCGTCCGCTCCATGCGCTGGGAGAGCCGGGCCCAGGGGCTGCTCATCGACCGCTCCCTCTTTGAGCGGGAGATGCTCAGCCCGGGCGACGCCCAGGGGCCAGCCCCGCGCCCCTTCAGGGCCACGCAGTTCCGCAGCTTCGTGCGCCAGCTCCACCGCTACGGCTTCCGCAGGGTGCCGGGCCGGGCTGGCTCAGCTGCGTCTGGCGATGCCGGGGCCTGGCTCCACTACAGCAACCCCTGCTTTCGCCGTGACCGCCCCGACCTCCTGCTCCGCGTCAGGCGCCGGAGCACGCCCAACAGGCAGCGGCCGGCGGCGGGGCGGGAGTGCTGCAGGCGCCCGCCCTGCGGCTCGCAGCAGCTCCCCGGGGCACGGCTGCTGCCGGACGGGCAGGGCGGGCACGCTCGCTTCCAGCCGCTGCCCACGGAGCGGCCGCCGCTGCCGCCTGGGCGCCCGCCCAGCGCTTCCTCCTGCTGCACAGGGAGCGGACGCTGCCGGACGGGTGGGAGCTGCGCAGCCCCTGGCCCGGCCGCTTCCAGCAGCCGCCCGGAGAGCAGCCGCTGCTCGCCCGGCGCCCACCCTGCAGCTTCCACCTGCTGCACCGGGACCGGCCCATGCCGGCCCGGCGGGAGGGGCCGAGCCGCTTCCAGGAGTTCTATGGGCAGCGGCCGCCGCCCGCCGAGCAGGAGTTGCTTCAGATCCCGCCCTCCGACTTGCTCGGTTTCTGCGGGGAGCCGCTGCTGCCGCTCGCAGGGGCGCAGCCCCGCAGCCGCTTCCAGGACCTCTACGGAGAGCAGCTGCCTCCAGTCGACCGGGAGCTGCTCAGGATGCAGCCCGGCAGCTTCCAGCCTCTCCACAGGGAGCAGCAGCCCCCAGCCTCTGTCTCGCAAGGTAGGAAAAGAGCTGTAGCTCCTTGCTTTTCCAAAAGGTCATGAAAAGTGACTGAAGTATCTTTCCATAAGGATCTGTCAGCTCTGTCATTCTTGGCCCAAAATTGTCAAGCCTATTAAACCTATTAGAAAGCCAGAAGGTTCTCTGTCTGGTTTTCCTGTGTGCTTCCTGTGATGTTTGATCCAGGGTAGCAACAGAGATCTGTGTCCCAGAGCCACATTGTGGAGCCTGACCAATGTGTTTGGATTCTTGCAGCTGCCTCAGGCACTTCAGCCCCCAGTGCTCCACCTGGCAGTGCTGCAGCATTGACAGCCTCCAGCTCAGCGCAGAAGGCCCCTGGGGAAGAGCAATTGCCACCAGTGGATCTGGGCTTTGCCATAGAGCAAATGATTTGGGAGATCAGGAGGTCCCTGTCTGAAAGGTCTCCCTCTGCTCAGGTAATCCCATTGGAGAGGAAGAGAAGAGGCTGGGCTGAGAGCTTTTCAATGTTGTTACATGGAGAAGGAGAGTAACTTATCCTTGATGTGATCCCAGCAAAATACCGAATGATCTCTAATTTTCTTATTTTCTATTGTTCTTTCAAGGGGAATATTAATGTTGTCCCTGAGTCTTCAGGAGGGGAGCCTGTGGACCGAGCTGCAGCCGAGGAAACTCCATCTGGCACCAAGAGCTGCGGGAACAGTTCTCCAGAGCCCGAGGAGCCTGGTAAGGACAGAGCCCCCATTGGTTTAGAGAGGTGTGAGACGGCTGCTCTGAGCAGGAGGGGAGATGAGAAGAGTTGAGTTCTTGTCTGAAGGGTTGGTGCTTCCCGGTGCCTTTAGTTCAAATCCTGCACTGGCACAACCTGCCCAAGCCCTGCCCTCCATGCTTCTGTAGAGGCTCTGACACCAAGTCCTCTGCTGTGGCAAGAGAGCAGGGAATAAACCTGACCTTGTGGGAGTTGTGTCACCAAGCTGGCTGTCCCAATTTGGTTCATAACTCAGCCCTCAGCAGCCTTCAGCCATTTCAGTGAGGACGGTGGTCTCTCTGTCACTGGCACTGTCTCTGTTTCAAGCTCTCTTGGGTGCCATTTGCACTGTGAGTGCTGAGACTCTGTCAGGATACTTAAATACTTTATACTGTTCAGTTTTGAACACTTGGAAGGATCCCTGTTCTTTAAAGAGCAGGCTTCAAATTGCCAAGTGAGAGTCTGCCTTTCAGGCCATCTTTTAAAGTTCCTCATGGACGGACAATTGGTGCTCAAGGGACACTTGGGCAAAGGCCAATATTGACTCAGTGTTTCCTTTGCTTCCCAGATCCAGTGTGATTGACTTCCCCAGGAGGGCTGCCCTGTGTGGCTGGAAGAGACAGAGGAAGAGCCTGTGACCATCGGGCAGGTAGAATTCCTCTGTCTCTAGTTATATTAATAGATGCGTATAGTTACATTTATGTATGTAGTTGTATGTATAGGTTTATATAGTTACATTTATCTATCTAGAGGGTTAGAGATCTGAATAGTTAATTTATTTTTAGCTTTAAGTGTATATATTTATATTTTTAGGTGTGCAGTTTTAGTTATAGATGCCCATAGTTGCATTTATACATGTGTATAGTTACATTTACGTGTATGTAGTTACATTTATAGATAGGCATCTTTATTTTGATGTATGGGAGTTTAGTTACATAGATTGATGCCTGTATAGGTATAGGCCTCTTTTTAACTTCTTCCTCTGCTCTGCTTCCTCCCTCACCTCTTGCTTTTCCCCTGTGCCCCCTGTGTCCCCTCTGCCTGTGCTGGGTCCGAGCTGGGGCCGGGCCGGGCGGAGCAGCAGTTCGAGCCCGGGTGTCCCTGGAGCAGTGGGAGCTGCCGCTGGCCCCAGGCCCTGTCCCCTGAGGAGCTGCTGAAGGACGGTGAGAGCGAGGGGGCCGAGGGGGCGGTGACGCTGAAGGGACGGTGACCCTGAGGTGCTGCTGGGGCTGAGGGGTGTGGGGCAGCCGAGGGCGATGGTGGCACTGAGGTGACAGGGAAGTGGCACAGGCCGAGGGCGTGGCGGGTCTAGGGGGACAGGAAGGGTCAGAAGGGACTGAGGGGGTGAGAGGACTGTGAGGGGCTGAAGAAACTGAAGGGGGCTGGGGCTTTGCCGAGAGCATGGCGGGGCTGAGGGGATGGAGGGGCCGGCAGGGAGCACAGAGGGCTCCGGGACTGCAGCTCCGCCAGGCCTTGGAAGTAATTCCAGAGCCTCCGCTTTTGCCAGAGCTGCAGTGAAGACCTTGAGGACAGCCGGAGACCGACGGGATCCAGCAGGGAGAAGCCGCTGGCCAGCAGCAAGAGCAGGGATGGAGGACCTGCTGCTGCCACCCTGGAGAGAGCCCGGGTGAGGCACAGGACCGGGGAGGCAGGGTGGGGCTGAGGGTGGCGGGGCTGAGGCTGCGGGCACTGCCCGGCGGGGCAGGAGCGGGCCCTGCCCGTGCTGGGGCTGCTCAGCACAGCTGCCCCGGCTGGCACAGGGGCTGTCCTTGGGCAAGGCAGCTGTGCCGGCAGGGCCCGGGAGCTGTGCCGGCTGTGCCGGGCTGCCGGGGCTGGGGGACAGTCCCGCCGCGGCTACGCTCACCACGGCCTGGCCCGCTCGGCTGCTTTTTCCTTCTCACCCTCCTGGGGAGGCTCTGAGATCTTCTCCTCCCTCATGGAAGTGCAGCTGTTGCCAAGGGAAAGGTCCCCGTACTGACTCAGTGTTCCCTTTGCTTGCCAGCTGTGCCTTCTGCCATCCCTGTCCAGGAGAGCTGCTCTGCACGGGAGGAAGAGACTGAGGGAGAGGCTTTGGAGATGGGGCAGCTGGGATCCCTCTGTTTGTAGATCTGTTTAGAGATACATGGACTTGCACATAGACAGTGATAATTCCGTGTATATTTCCATATGTGTCTTGCTATTTGTATGGGTTTATTTCCATTAGTATATGTTGTTATATTTATGTATACTAATGTTGTTCTGTTGGTATACTATATATATATATATATATATATATATATATATATATATATATATTAGATATAGATATAGATATAGATATATGTATATGTATATATGTATATATATATATTTGCTATTAAATATATGTGTATATATGTATACACATATACACACATATATCTGTGTGAAATTCTTTTTCCTGGGTATACAGTTGTGTAAGTATCTCTTTTGATGTAGTTGTAGTTGGCTTTTAAAATATATATATTGCTATTTGTGGAATTGTGTTATTATATGTTCTATTATGTATAAGGTCATTCCATGTACCCTCTCGCGATCTGTAGCGACCCCCCGGGTTCTCCCATTTCCCCCCACGGTCTGCCTTCCCGAGAAAGTGCCCAGTCACTCTGTTTACGTCTCTCAGACCATCTGTCAGCCACGCGGCGGGGTCGGGAGACGACCTGGCACCCTTCCATCTGTCCATCTCCCATTGGACCCCTGCACCCCACTATCCCCAGTCCCCCCGTGGCGTTATCTCATTGGCCGCCCCGGGTTTCCCCTATCCAGTACTTATAGAGCGGGTTGGGGACGCCCCGGTGCTTTTTCTCCCGCCTGGCCCCTGATCGCTGCTGCTGCCCAACCCGCGGGCTTTTTCTCCCGCCTGATTCCTGCGTGCTGCCGCGGCTCTCTCTCTCGCCCGGCCCCTGACTGCCGCAACCGCCGCCGCTGCCCCGGGCGATCGCGGCCGCCTCGGACTGTCCTGCGATCGCTGCCGCAGCCTCACCGCCGCCGTCGCCACTGCCGTGGTCGCTGCGGCTCCCGCACGTGCCGGCTGCAGCGCTGCGGCTCCACACGCAGCCTCTCTTGGATCGCGGCCAGCTTCGGAGCGCGCCGCCCCGCCCCCGAATCGGCCAGGCGGCACGGACAAACTCGAACTTAGCACGCAGCAGCTTCTCGGTTTTTGCCTTCCCAACCAAGCCGCAATAAACCGAGATATCGCCCGCGGGGGAAAAAGTCTCTCTCCTTTTATTTACCTCGGGACTCGCCTCGCTCCCAAACCCACGCAGCACCGGCAGATACCCGCGAGGGTTCGCCGGAAAGCACGGAAGTTGCCAGCGCTCCCCCCCTCCTCACGGAGGGGAAGACAAGAAAGGGGGGACGAGAGGGGGACAAGAGAGAGCGCTAAGGCAGTTGTGGCGCCCGAACGTGTTGCTTGGGACGAAAGGGGGGACAAGAGAGAGCGCTAAGGCAGTTGTGGCGCCCAAACGCGTTGCTTGGGAGCTCCAAGCACACGGACTGAGGACCACCAAGCCCCGAAAAGCTCATTGATTTACCTCGTGGACGTTACAACACCCTCGCAAGCCGTGGTTCTGTTTTAAGGAGCCAAGGCTTCCAGAGGGGTGGGGCCGGCACCTTTGGCTAGCACCGCTGAAGCTCGGCCCCCCCACGGTGAAAACTTCGCAGCTGGACGTTTCGTTTCGCCTTCGGACGTCGCCAGACCCGTGGTGAGTTACCGGGGTCCCCCTGGGCTGGGTACGCCTTGCTCCCTTTGGGGTGAGTTTCTCTTTCTCCCACAAGAGGGCGTAAGAGCCCACATTTTGTCTCCCGCTTCAGGGAGTGTGTAAGGGAAGGCTTCCCAGTCTCCGACAGGTGTCTTTTTTTTCTTCTTTTGTTATTTTACCAGCCGCGAGGGTTGTGACACGCCTTAACATTGACATAATGGGTGCAAAAATGTCTGTGTCACAGGAGAGAATTTATGTTCAAACCCTAGGAATTTTAGTGGGGGGAGGGAAGAAATGTAAAAAATCAGACGTGAAGCGTTTTGCACGGTGGCTTCTGCAGTCTTTCCAGGACCTGTCGCAGGAAAATTTGTACCAAGTTCAATTCTGGGACCGAGTGAAAAAAGAAATTGCCCAAAAGGAGGATCAGTCCTTTTCAATTTTTATCCACCTGGCAATCCAACTGAAAAATATTGTCAAAGATAACTGCGAAGGGAAGCCAAAGCCACCGCAGGGCGAACGCTGCCTCCCAAGCCCCCCAAATCCCCCAAAAACCCTCTCCTATCCCTCTCTCCCTAGCCCGGGGATTCTCAGACAGGCATCCTGGCAAAACCAGCCGCAGGCAGATTCTGGTCTCTCTGCTAACCCCCAGGCTCCATCGCAGGACGATGCTGGCATCGCCCTGCACCCTTCCCCTCCCCAAACCTCCTCTCTTAGCAAAGTTGTGAGTTTTAAAACCCCAGATTCCTCCCCAGGACCTTCCCCGGACCTTTCCCAAAATGATTCCCTTCCCTGCCCCAAGGCACAACATGGAGGGGACCGCATGGCATGCCCATCCCCCTCCCTGCATTCTTTGTCTCCTAACGACCCCCTTCGCCCTACAGCCAACCCCTCCCACTCCCGAGACTTCTCCACCCACCCCTCCCCTCCACCCCCTTCTGGCACCTCCCCTAATGAATCATTCATCAGTCCTCCCTCCGACCCCGCCCCTGCGGGTGAGGTAACACCAGCCACACCCCCTAGCCCTGGTCCTGCCCCCGCCCTCGGTTCCCGTGGCCCGCCCTCTGGTTCCCATGCCTCGGTTCCCGAGGGAGGGGGGGGGACGGAGGAGGAGGGAGGGGGGGAGGGGGGAAGCCGCGACCTGCCGCAACCCCTGCTTGCCTTTTCTGCCGCACCAGTCACCTACACCCCGCGGCAGAGGGGCAGACCCTTGGCACAGTGGACCCCTATCCCACAGGCTGTAATTAGAGATGTTTGCAAAGCCCAAAAAGACTTTGGTCGGGAAAGTGAATACTTTCGGGGACTTTTAAAAGTCACACTTTCCTCCAACGAGTACGTCCCTGCTGACATTCGCGCTCTGTTTTTGTGCTTGCTTACTCAAGATGAGTTTTTGGTATGGGAATCCGCATGGAGGCGGGAGGTACGGGATGCATTACCGCAACTTTGGGCAAAAGCCGAGACCTCCTCTGACACCGATGGAGGCATGTTAACCATTGACCACCTGTGCGGGATAGGGGATTGGGACGTGGCAACAACACAGGCTGAAAAGATTCCAAGGGGGGCATTGGCAGCAACTGCCAATGCGGCAGAAAAAGCATTTTTTAAGTTAAAACCCCGTGGTCCTGTTGTTAACTGTTTTTCTATTAAGCAGGAGACACAGGAATCTTTCGTTAGTTTCGTAGACAGGTTGTACAGGGCAGCTGAATCGCAGGTGCCAGAGGACGGATTGAGGCAGGGCATGGTGAAGCAGATCGCCCTGCAGATTGCCAACGAGGCCTGCCGACAGGCGATGCTGAGCCTGCCCCTCGACCCAGAGCCAACGCTCCAAGACATGCTGGACGTGTGCACTCGAAGTCTCACCCTGCCTTCAAAAGACCCTCCGGGGACACCCCAAACGCCATCACGGAGAGTCTCCTTTGCCGAAGCCCACACGCCATCCACGGCTCCGGCTCCTGCACGCCGCTTCACTGGGCCACCACCCAAAGGCTACCATCCAGGACGGCCCTGCAACCTGTGCAATAAGAAAGGACACTGGGCATCTCACTGCCCCCTCAAAGAGGACTTCTTGCGTTTTAAAAAACAGCAGCAAGGGCAAGGTGCCTCCAACTCAGGGGGACATTCAAAAAACTGATTTCCCAGCGCAGTCCCTCCCTGCGTAAGGACACAAATTTGGTGGGAAACATAACATCAGGGGGCAGGAGGGACAACACATTAGCATACCCACCTGAGGACAATAACTCTAATACCAAACACGACATTTCTGGAGTGCACAATAGGGGAACAAGAGCTGGTGAACCAGCCTGTGTGGGAGGAGTTGGGAATTTCATCTCACAGGCATGGCTTGGTCGGGACCCCGACCATCCCAGGCCCATCCTTAACACCCAGTCCAACTTCTCTCCATACAGGTTGGCCCTAACCGAACCCCTACTGCTCAGGGACAGCAATTGGCACTTTGTCACAGTGGACACACAGGACCCAGGGACCTGTAGAAAACTCCCCAGTAAGTACATCGTCCTTGGGGACACAAAATACACGCCACTCGACATCACTATCGCACCCAATTTGACACGTGCAAACCCTAAACATCTGGTGCTGTGGCTGCACTGTGCTCACCCGCCAGTCTACCTTCCCAAAGGGCAAATCATCGCCCAGGCCATACCTGTATCTGGGGTTTCTGTCTACCCAGAAGACCTGTGGAGGAAAACCGCAAAGCAGATCTACGAGGTGTGTCAGGCCCAGGTAATTGGGAAGGATAAACCCAAAATTGAGTGTTACATGTGGAACGGCGGTGAGCACAAGTGGCTTAACGGCCTCTTGGACACAGGGGCAGACGTCACAGTCATTCCCTCACGGGATTGGCCGTCGCGTTGGGAGTTGCAGGACGTGGCTGGACACATTCAAGGTGTCGGAGGGGCACAATTGGCAAAACAGTCAAAAAACATCATCAAATTTGAGGGGCCAAACAGACAGACAGCTTACCTGCGTCCGTTTGTTCTGGATTACACGGAGCCCCTGTGGGGAAGGGACCTGATGGCCCAGTGGGGGGTCTCATTGACCATTCCTACCCCCCAGGTTTTTCGGGCAGCGGTCACTGAGGAGTGTCCTACCCAAAAGTTAAATTGGCTCTCTGATGTTCCAATCTGGGTAGAGCAGTGGCCGCTCAATAAACAAAAATTAAAAGCGCTCCAAAAACTCGTGGCAGAACAACTTGCCAAGGGCCATATCCAAGAAACAACATCTCCTTGGAATTCCCCCGTCTTTGTCCTGAAAAAACCAGGCAAAGACGAATGGCGGTTGCTCCACGACCTTTGTGCCATCAACAATGTGATCGAAAATATGGGTCCACTCCTACCAGGGATGCCGTCCCCCACAATGTTACCCAAAGATTGGGAATTGGCTGTGATTGACATCAAAAATTGCTTCTTTCATATTCCCCTCCACCCAGACGATGCACCACGTTTTGCCTTCTCGGTTCCGTCCCTTAACCGAGAAGCCCCAATGGAGCGGTACCATTGGCGAGTATTACCACAGGGCCTCAAATGCTCGCCCACCATTTGCCAGCGGTACGTAGCTTCATTGCTGACCCCAGTCCGTACAGCCACCGAGGGCGTGATCATCCAACATTATATGGATGATATCCTGATTTGTGCTCCCAATGACGATCTCCTTACACACGCGCTTAACCTGACAACCGATACGTTGGTTGCTGCAGGGTTCGAGCTGCGAGAAGATAAGATTCAAAAGATGCCACCCTGGAAGTACCTGGGCTTGGAAATTACCAAGCGGACTATTACTCCGCAAAAATTGGCCATCAAAAACAAAATTCGGACCCTAGCAGACGTCCAGCAGCTGTGCGGTTCTTTGAACTGGGTGAGGCCATGGCTAGGCATTACAAACAGAGACCTAGCCCCTCTTTTCGATTTATTGAAAGGGGGGGAGGAGCCGAGTTCTCCCAGGGAACTCACCCCAGAGGCCCAAGCAGCTTTGATTAGGGTCCAGGAGACAATATCTGCCAGACAGGCCCACCGGTATGATCCGGACCTGCCTTTTAAATTCATCATATTGGGCAGGCTGCCACACCTCCATGGTGTGATATTTCAATGGACAGACACCCCAAGGAAGGGCAAGGACCAAGACCGAAGGGACCCACTCTCCATCATAGAATGGGTCTTCCTAAGTCACCATCGGTCCAAGAGAATGACAAGGCCACAGGAGTTAGTAGCGGAACTGATCCGCAAAGCAAGAGCTCGGATCCGAGAGTTAGCTGGATGTGACTTTGATTGCATTCACATTCCCATCAAATTGGAATCGGGCCAATTCACCAAGGCCATGCTAGAACATCTGTTACAGGAAAATGAATCCCTGCAGTTCTCTCTAGACAGCTACACAGGCAAAATTTCAGTTTTGAGACCAGCCCACAAAATTTTTGAATCAGAAATTCAATTCGCATTGTCCATCAAACAAATTCAGAGCAAAAAGCCACTCAAGGCCTTGACAGTTTTTACAGACGCGTCCGGGAGTTCCCACAAGTCTGTAATAACTTGGAAAGACCCCCAAACGCAACAGTGGGAGACAGACATTGTGGAGGTGGAAGGCTCCCCTCAAATAGCTGAGTTGGCTGCCGTCGTCAGGGCCTTTGAGCGATTCTCTGAACCTTTTAATTTGGTAACTGATTCGGCATATGTGGCTGGTGTAGTGTCTAGAGCGCAGGACGCTGTTCTACAGGGTGTGTCCAACGAAGCCCTGCACAAGTTGCTCTCGAAACTGATTAAGCTAGTCTCCCACCGAGAGCAACCCTTTTATGTGATGCATATCAGGTCACATACCAACTTGCCAGGGTTTTTGGCAGAGGGCAATCGGCGTGCCGATTCTCTCGCTGCCGCCCCGGCTCAGGTAGCTCCGCTCCCAGATAAGTTCCAGCAGGCTAAGATCAGCCACCAGTTTTACCACCAGAATGCGCCCGGGCTGGTCCGGCAATTCCACCTCACTCGTGACCAAGCCAGAGCCATTGTGGCCACCTGCCCGTCCTGCAAGTCGCTCCTCCTACCATCGGTGAGCTCAGGGGCAAACCCTAGGGGTCTGAAGTCCTGCGAGGTATGGCAGATGGACGTTACTCACATCCATTCCTTTGGGAGGATGAAGTACGTCCATGTCTCCGTGGACACTTTCTCTGGGGCAGTCTTTGCTTCTGCCCACGCAGGGGAGAAGGCCAAAGACATTGAAAAGCATCTGATACAGGTCTTCGCTATGCTGGGCGTCCCTAAATTGATAAAAACAGATAATGCCCCCGGGTACACATCCAAGGGATTTGTCAGCTTCCTGCAGCAATGGGGAATAGAGCACAAAACTGGCATCGCATATTCCCTGACAGGTCAAGCAGTGGTGGAACGGACTCATCAGAGTCTCAAACGCATGCTGAAACAGCAAACACCAACTATGAAGGTGGAGTCCCCTCAGGTTCGGCTCGCGCGTGCCCTCTTTACACTGAATTTCCTAAATTGTTCTTTTGAAAACCTCAACCCACCAGTCACCAGGCACTTTAACAACCACGAGCTGAGCAAGGTTAGGGAAAAACCACCAGTGATCATCAAAAATCCAGAGACTTGGCAGCTGGAAGGGCCCCATGAGTTAGTTACCTGGGGACGGGGATATGCTTGCATGTCCACGCCCTCAGGACTGAGATGGGTCCCGTCCAAATTTGTCTGGCCATATGTCCCCAAACACCAGACTGATAAGAAAAAGGATCCTCAGGTGAAGCATGCAGCCCTCCGCAGACGGAGAAAGTCTCCCCTCTTCCTTTTTGATTCAGCACCTTCTCTTTCAGAGCCTTCCCTTTCACCATGCAGTTCCCTGGACTCACCTTTCCCTTTTGATTTAAACCTCCCCTCCTCAGAATGCTGACTTATGTTGCTGTTAACATTCATTGTTGTTATTATGAGTTTTAGTAATGTTAAAAGTTTTAAAGGTCATCAATTCCACCGTGCACATCGACCACGCAGTCTTCACCGCCCCATCAGAGCTGACATCCGATCAACACAGACAGCCAGAGAAGAACCGAGCAGACATTGGGTTCAACGATGGGGAAAAGGACTGTAAAACCTCCCATTTAAGTTATTTTCTGTTCTTTTCTTTTGAAAAACAGAAGAGGGAGTTGTGGAATTGTGTTATTATATGTTCTATTATGTATAAGGTCATTCCATGTACCCTCTCGCGATCTGTAACAACCTCCCGGGTTCTCCCATTTCCCCCCGCGGTCTGCCTTCCCGAGAAAGTGCCCAGTCACTCTGTTTACGTCTCTCAGACCATCTGTCAGCCATGCGGCGGGGTCGAGAGACGACCTGGCACCCTTCCATCTGTCCATCTCCCATTGGACCCCTGCACCCCACTATCCCCAGTCCCCCCATGGCGTTATCTCATTGGCCGCCCCGGGTTTCCCCTATCCAGTACTTATAGAGCGGGTTGGGGACGCCCCGGTGCTTTTTCTCCCGCCTGGCCCCTGATCGCTGCTGCTGCCCGACCCGCCGCCTCTTCTCCCGCCTGATTCCTGTGTGCTGCCGTGGGCTTTTTCTCCCGCCTGATTCCTGCGTGCTGCTGCGGGCTTTTTCTTCCGCCTGATTCCTGCTCTTTCTCTCGCCTGGCCCCTGACTGCCGCAACCGCCGCCGCTGCCCCAGGCGATCGCGGCCGCCTCGGACTGTCCTGCGATCGCTGCTGCAGCCTCACCGCCGCCGTCGCCTCTGCACACAGAGCGCCGCGGCTCCACACGCAGCCTCTCTTGGATTGCGGCCAGCTTTGGAGCGCGCCGCCCTGCCCCCGAATGTGCCAGGCGGCACGGACAAATTCGAACTTAGCACGCAGCAGCCTTCTCGGTTTTTGCCTTCCCAACCAAGCCGTAATAAACTGAGATATCGCCCGCGGGGGAAAAAGTCTCTCTCCTTTTATTTGCCTCGGGACTCGCCTCGCTCCCAAACCCACGCAGCACCGGCCGATACCCGCGAGGGTTCGCCGGAAAACACGGAAGCTGCCAGCGCTCCCCCCCCCCTCACGGAGCTAGCTGGGGCAAAAGGGGAGACAAGAGAGCGCTAAGGCACCCCTGATCTCTGACAAGTCGCCTCCCCAAGAAAAAGCCTGTCTCAATGGCTTGAAATGAAACCAGTTCCCAATTCCAGCAGGTTGCTGCTCACACCGTAAGCATTTCTACACTACTGTTAACAACCACAGAGATTCAAAACCTTCCAAATTCCAGAACATCAAGTTTTCAAAGGTTTCTGTTCCTCTGCATTTGCTACAAACTCTTGAAATGCTTTCTAGACATATCCTGGAAAATGTTTCAAGAATCAGATTTGCATTGAGTTGCAAAATACTTACTGAGCTCATGGTGTTTAGTGATCAAAAAAAACCCACCAAAATAAGTGGGACAAACTCCAAAAAAGGAATGTCAGGGATGTGATCAATCCCTTTGGTTCCTTTAGGCAGCCCTCTGCAGATTTTTTTGGTGTGACAGAAAGCTGCTCTTCCAAACCTATCAGAAAAGTAGAGGCAAGATTATCCATTTGGATTGCCAGTTTCTTGAACACTCCCATGCCCTAGGACTCCCATTCCCAAGTCTCCAGTTCCTGTCCAAAGCTAGAGGCAAAATCCGTGACTCTGGTACTTGAGCCCACCTGCAGCCCATCCTGCAGCCCAGCCCAGCCCCTCAGCATCAGAAGCCTTTCCAAGAATCTTCTGCACTCACCTGTATGGTGAGTCCAGAGTTTGGCTCGCAAATGTCAGCAAATTGCTCTCTATTCCCTCGCGGGATGGAGAAGATGGATGCTCTGCGTCTGCTGCGCAGCAGAGAATCCCTCAACTGGCTCAACAGACTCCGTGCCAACAGAGCCTCCTGCAGCTAAAGGAATGCAGGATTTGTTACGATTAAACTTTTCTTCAACATGTTCTTTTTCTGGGAATTCCTCACAAGCATTTCGTCAATGCAACTGGCAGATGCTTTTGCTGGCTGAAGCCACACTGCGTCTTTCCTTAAGAAATGAATAAAGGAAGCACAAATTGCCTGCTGAAACCCTTCTGCTCCCTTCCAAATCAGATCACTAGTCAAGCACAAGGCTCAGGCTCATCCCCGATTCCCTCTGAGAGACAGGAGGTAATATTTTGCCTCAGCCAAAAGGTCATTACAAAAAAAGAATGAAAGTTGTTGGTGCTAGCTGTTGTTAGTTATGGTTTGCATTTGTTCCAGTTAATTTTTTGGGTGTTGATGTGTGCTGGAAAATGGGGGGGGTTGAACACCAAACCAAAAGGGAAGTACACCCAGCTCAGTTGAATCCTTACTAAGAAAAACGGTTCTCTTTTGCTTTAATGACTTTGTCTCCATTTAATTGTACCTAAGAGTTTATTTCTAACACCTTTCTCCCAGCAGCTCCGAGCTGCAGCGTGGCACAGCTCTTGCTGTGTGCCAGAGAGCACGAAGCAGGCCGGCCTGCTGGCCCTGAATATTTCTGCAAAGCACTCTGCAGGTCACAGCTTTGCTGTGGCTCAGTGCAGAAGTGCAGGCGCTGCCTCCCAGAGCTGTGTGGGGCACTGGCTCCTGCAGCCATGAGCTGACAAGCTGTCCCTGCCTCCCGCTGGCCCATGGTCCCCTGGCACAAGCGCCGTGCCTGAAGGACGCTGCCCTGTGCTCCAGCCTGCCGAGCAGCCCGGCTCCCTGCCCCGGTGCCCAGAGTGCTGCACACACTGCTGACCTTTGCCAGGAGTCGCAGGGCAGCCAGCACAAGAGTGGGAATGCTGAGCCAGGCTCCGCTTCCCCTCGGGAGCAGCCGGCTGCGCTTGGGCGCTGAGAGCAGAGGATGCGCCCGCTGCCAGCAAGAGGCACGCAGGGCCGGGCTGTGCCTCCTGCAGCTACAAGGGCCTCCTTGCAGCCTGCCCCTGCCCAGGCTCAGGCTGCTCCGGGCTCTGCCAGGGCTCTGCTGCAGCTCCACGCCGGGCAAGGCCGGGCCCACTCTCACCTCACACTCGCTGACAGCTCTGCACCGCAGGAGACCTTTCAGAGCACCTCTCTGATCTTTCTGCTTTCTCTGCTGAGCAAGGCTCTCCTCCGGCCAAAGACATTGCCCTTCGCGATACAAATCCAAGTGGCAGGCACCCAAATGCTCTCGAGTCACAGCTGAAGGCCTGCATCTGCACAGGATGTTTTGGCTGCCCCACTCGCCCTTTGGTTTTTCCCGCAAATGCCATTGCCCTTTCTGCCTCAACTGGAAGTGCCACAGATGTGCCAAACGGGGCCGGTGGGCCGTATGCCAAAGGCAGTGTAGTCTGGAGAGGATGAATGAAGAAGAGCCTTCTCCATTTACAAACCATACCAAAGAAGCCATAAGTGTGTCTCAGCACCAATAAAAGACAACTGGCAATTCAGAAGGAAATGTTTTCTGAAGGGGTCAGAAGGAGGGGAATCTTCCAAATGACTTGATGCTTTGAAAACTTTATTTAATTATAATCCTATCCATAAACCTATACTACAAAACTACTTAACAATCCTAATCTAGAGTCCTACTCTACAATCCTACTTTAACTTGGTAATAATATCTTCATCGTTAGATTCTTGTCTTCTTCGTCTTCTTCTTCTTCGCTGAGTTGATGAGTGGTGCCAGGGTGGATGCTGGCTTGGCTGCTGTTACAAATGGATGCTAATCCACAGGAAAAAAAAACAACAAAGAACAGTGAACCATGACATTCCAAGCTCAGTGCTTCACAGACTCAATCAGGATTCCTCTAGCTCCTAGAAGGACCCAGAAAGTAAAACAATGGGACCATCTGCTCCCCACTCATCATGTGCAGGAGCTTGCCATCACAGGCAAACCTGGCCCAGAATCCCACTCATCCATTTATTCTGGTTTCTCCATCTTGCTGGGATTTTTGCCCTGCCAGTGCTCTAGAAATGGTGCTTTCTGTCCCTGGGGTTTTTTCCTTTCAGGAAGCTCCAATGACTCCCAGAGGTCCCTGTCTTGGAAAGACAGGCACCATGCTAACTTCCACAGGCACACAAAGCAGTGTCTGCCTTTCCATGCCCTGCCCCTGCTGTGTGGGATGGCACCTTCCTTCCCAGCAGGGCCAGTCCAGCGGCGATGGGTCCTGCAGTTCCCTCTCTGCCACACAACCTGGCAGTCAGCCTGGGACAGTTCCCCTCTGCCTGAGCATGCCAGGCAGCAGATGGGGCTGGGGCAAGTCCCTCTCAGCTGTCCCTGTTTGTGTGCCAGAAACCTCTAAGGGTGGGGTGGGGGGCATAAACCAGGGCCCCTCAGAGGCTCACAGTGAGTCCCTCAAAGCCCCTCCTGCCCACAGCCAAATCTCTCCAGACTGCTCTGCCAGGACTGGCAGCCTTGGGTTCCTCCACCACTATTTCATGTCTCTTTACCCTGCATTGCTGTACTTCAGTTCTTTTACCATTAGATAAAACTGAACATCCCACCAAATCAGGGCAACAGAAACAGCCAGAAAACAGAGCACCTGTCCTCTCAGGAAATGCGGAGAGAGGTGGAGTTATTCACTTTTGTGAAGAACAGGCCCCAGGGAGACTTTATTGCTGCTTTCCAAGATTTCAGAGTGGCTTTGAAGAAAGTGGGGGACACCTTTTTTAACAGGGCCAGTTACAAGAGAGTGTGGGCAAATAGTTTTAAACACATGGGGATCTAATCAGAGTAGGTCTAAGGAAGACCTTCTTTTCTCGGAGCATGGTGCCACTCTGGCACAGGTTGTCCCAAGAGCTTGTAGGTGCCCCCATCCCTGGAATCATTCCAGGTCAGGTGGGACAGGACTCTGAGCAACCTGATCTCTTTAAAGATGTCCCTGCTCATTGCAGGTCACTTGGACCAGAGGACTTTCCAGAGCCCTGCCAGCCCAGCCCAGTCTAGGATTCCTCACTGTTTTCATTTGAACATCACCAAGAGTGGAGGTGAGGAGGAAGGGGGCTCATCTGATGCCTCGGACCTCGGTGGAGGAGGAGCCCATCCCTCAGACACTGTTTCACCTCAGCCCCTTGGCATTTTACCTGCAGGAGCCTCTTGGCAGACCAGCGCTGCTCTTCGTCTGTCTGCAGGCAGCAGCTCAGAAAGTCACACAGGTGAGGCGAGAATCGGTTGGGCTTCCGCAGCTGTGGTCTCTCTCCTCTGGCTATCGGGAGTTCAGCCTGCATGAAAAGGAAACACGAGGCTCCACCTGCTTCTTTCCCATCTGTAACTGCTCTCCCAGAACCCACTGTTTAAGCTCCACCCTGCAGAGCACTTTCTGATAAGATGGAGATGGTAAAGGAAAGATGACTTTCCTTTACCAACAAAACACCATGGCTTTTCCAACATCCCGCTGATCTTGCCTTGGCAGTCAATTTCATTGACTGACCCAGTTAGTGGGAGCTACATCAGCAAAGCTTCTTTCCTTCTTGGAGGATTCACACCACCTTGACAGGCTTTTCAGAAGATGGACTCTGCTACACTAACACTACTATTTCCAAGGATTAGTACATGAAAGGCATCTCTGCAGTGCTTGTTGGTCCCTTAAGCACAGTGGTCATAAACCAAAACTCATTGAGCTTCTTGTCCTCTTCTAGAAAACAGAGGTGCATGGGAGGCAAGAATGGAAATCCACCAGGTATGCCTCAGGGTGAGGAAACAAACATTTGGAATCTCATATTCAACACAGACCCTTTAAGACACCTGCACAAATGTATTGGGATGAAAATGCCGGCTTAGGCACACAGGAGCCACCTGCAGCTCTGTCTCTCAGCTGCACGTTTCAGCCTCTTTATGTGGCAAAAGGAAACCTTTCCAAGGTCAAATCAGAAGAAGAAGCACCATCCCGATGGTCACCCTCTGCTCATTTGTATACTCAAGTCAATGCATTAATGGCGTCCCCATCGCAAAATATGTCTGTAAGAAGTGGGAGGTTTTGACAGGCTCTCCGTGACACCAGGCTGCAGCCTGGTCTCCAGAAAAATGCTCATCACAATAGTAACAGCTCTGTGCTGGTGGCACTGAAATAGATGGTGACCAAAAAGACTTTGTTATTATCCTCTTCAACCCAGAGGAAAATTTCCAAGCCCAAACCAGCAAGCACACTCCCCTGGAGTATAAATAATTATGGCAGCTTTCTTTCCTTTTCCCACACTCTCAGAGGTCACAAAGGGAGCTTTATCCTGTCTCTCTGCAACTGAGCCACTGGACATGGTGGGGAGCTGGAGTCCTCACTGCCCTTAGCACTGTGCAAGCCAGAGATGGCCCTGCTCCTATAGTAAAGGAACACAGCACCAGCATCAACCGCCCACGTTGGATCCCAGCCCCAGGCACCAGGCTGCAAGCTCATCAACTTTTTAAAAGACCCAGAAACAGCCAAGGGTTTAGTGTAACTGCAGTCGGAGAAAAACACATCCTCAACTTATCCAGGCCACCCACACACATGACTGAGCAATGTACAGATTATTTGAAAGCCTGAAAGTTTTGAAGACCCACAGGACTTGGAAAAGATGCTACAGTGTGGAGGAAAATCAATGTGCTGTGGTTAAAAAAAGAAAAAGAAAGCAAAACTGTTGGGGAAGATGAAACCGGAAAACCTTTACAAATATGTATGCCTGGCAAAAGATTTTGAGAATATGGAAACTGTAAGCGAGATTGAAATGAAAAGTAAGCTTTGAGATAGTTACTAGCCTTAGTTACTGAACAACTGGAAAACAATGGTATGGCCAGCTGAAGGTAATCCCCTTTTGATTAAACAACACCCTCTGCTGGCAGACAGGTCCAAGGGTCAGAGCAGACCCTACTAGCTTGGCAGAAGGGGTCCAAAGAGTAGTTTTTAGGGTTTAAAATGTAACACAGTATGGTAATGTAAGGATTCTTATAGGCTGTAGTAAATACTCTAGTATTTGTATCTTGGACTAGATTGGTTAGTGAAAATTTGAACATTCTGCACAGAAGAAGATTTATTGTCTTGTAACAGGAACTTCCTCACTCTTTCGGGTCTCTCTTTTGGGCTCCTCTTTCGGGCCTGCTCTGAGCTGTGGCTGGCAGCTCCAAGCAGGGCCCTGCATCCACGCCCTTTGCAATAAACCGAAAGTTCCAAGACCTGGCTTCAAAGATCTTTTGTCTCCGTCCATCCCGACCGTCCTACCCACTGTCACTCCTACACAAAACTACTTGGGCATTGCTTTAGTGGTTGTGTCTTTTTTCTTTTTCTTTTTCTTTTCTTTTCCGATAAAATTGAAACTGGGAAGGTGTAACGTCAATTTCTTAGGATATTTATCACATGTCTAACCTCTCCACTGAAAAATTCTTGCCCTTCAGAGACAGAGCACCAACGGAGTTCAAAAAGCAAATTAGAAATGTCAGGCAGGTTGCAGGCCAAAATGCCAGGTTTCTGAACTGCTACTTCCCTTCTGATGCAACCGAATTTACAGCAGATGCTGATGTGCTGCAGGGACATGTTTAGAAGGGGACCTTGGTGTAAGTGGTGCTAGCAGATGGCAATGGGATTTGTCCAATGGCACACAGGACATGGGACAGGTGAGAAAGACAAGTGGGATCAGGGAGTATTTGCACCTTACCGAAACAGGAGTTTCATTCCTGTGAGGAACTTCTCGTTCCACCATTTCGATGCCCACGATTCCAAAAGACCATATGTCCACTTTGGGGCCATATGGTTGACCTGTCAGCACTTCAGGCGCCATCCAGCCAGAAGTGCCGGCCACTGAGCTCCGTCTACGCTGCTCAGGGGTGAGCTGAGCAAAGAGGCCAAAGTCAGCTGTGGACAAATAAACATACCATGAAAGCCAGGTCAAGTTAGGAAATCAAGCAAAAGAATTCCCCACTCTCAGTCTATGTGTTGTTGAATCTCCTGAAGAACTGTCCACACTCAGTTTCCTTGGGGCTTTAGCCAAGGAAGTATGGAATTGGCCACTTCCAAAAAAATCACAGTTTTTTAAACGCTGCTCACAGCAGTGGCCTTTATTCCCCTGAAGCTTTAGATTGTAGCTCCCTCCCTCTGGAAGAGACACAAACACACCAACGCCACTCTTGACTTCTCCTGGTTCCTTATACCTCTGTGCACGTTGCAACCGTGCCTTCAGCTCACAGCGGTGGGGCCCTGCACTGCCACCAGCACCATTTCTGGGGAGTTGGCAGCCACTCAAAGCAGCCCCTCACCCCACATCCCTGAACGCTGCACCTGACCAGGAATATACTGACCCAGCTTGACAGAGCCGTCAGTTCTGAGAAGGATGTTTTCACTCTTCACATCTCGGTAGATCACGTGGTTCCAGTGAAGAAAATCCAGTCCTTGCAGGCACTGAGAGAGAAAACAGAAGCAGGAGGGCAAAAATTAATGATTTCATCACACAAGAAAGGAAACAGAGTCTCTTAAAAGATTCCCTCTGCATGGGAATGGCGAGTAATGGCAGAACACAGTGCCATTGAGAGGAAGAGTTGCTGCTCCAACACTTGCAGAGCAGGACTTTTCTAAGGAAAGGTATGTCAGCTTTTGAAAGAGCAACAGCACCTGCTGTTGTAGACTGTCCCCTGCAAACCAGCCAGGATGACTGCTGCTGCAGTGGATGTGCTTTCTCCATGCAGAGGGCAAAGGAGGGGTTTGGCCAAGAAAGAAAAAGTCCCTCTCTTTGTTGTGAAGTGGATCACTTTTGGGTGGGAGGCTGCATGACGAGAGTTTTGTTGCTGGCCTCAGCACAGACTTGAAGTATCACATCAGTCACCTTCCTGAAGCAAAGAGCATTTTGGCTGCACTACTGTCCTTTTTAGTTGAGGACTGTGAGAAATGAGTCTCTGTTTTTTCTCAGCTGATCATTTCAAATCCTGCCACCAGCACCTTTGCTTTTACAGGCAAGGAATGCAGTGCAGACAGGCTCAAGATACAAGTTTAGGGAGGCAAGGTGGAGAAGAGCAAATACAAATACAGGAGGCAGAGTGAGACTACAACAGCAGGAGATAAGAGTACAAGAACTGAGTACACTGAGTGCAGGAGCACTGGCAGGCAGTTCCCTTGATATGCTTTTACTTGCCCATAGCATACCAGCACAAGGAAAACAAAGTTTATACATGAAACCTCTCCTGTTCTGAGCCTCTGTTTCCCAGACAATCCTGCCCAAGCCCTCGGAAGCACAGGTGGGCTTGCTGACCTCTCGACTGATGGCTGCTATCTGGTCTTCAGACAGGTAGGTCTTGCTGATGACATCGCTCAGAGTGCCTCCATCCATGAACTCCATAACCAGCCAGAATTGATTATCCACAAGGTAGCTGAAAGAAGGAAACAAGAGCATGGAGGTAAACATGCATGGTTAGTTTATTTTCTTGGTTCTTATTTCCAAGTCCCTGTGTGACAAGGACAGAAGAAAAGGAACAGACATTCCCTCTAGGCTGTGCATTGTTTGAAACCTGTCTCAAGAAGAAAGGCACAGCTTTGGAAAAGGAGATGTCTTAAATAGCCAGCAAGTAAAAACTGCAGTTTAGGAACAGATAAAAAACTTGTCACACTGCGTGTTTCTGGAAATAATCTTCCTGGCATGCAAAGCAATGGAAAAGAGGGGACATAATCCAAGGAAAATCCATGTTAGTTTACCCAGACGTAAGAGGACTGTTGAAAAAAGTCAAGTCCCAAAATAATGTGGTGGCTGTGAACTTACAGGCTATTAATTTAATTAGATATGACTGATGCAGGTTTTTGAATAATTTTCAAACTATGTGTGCCAGGGAATACTCCTGCAGACAAGATGCACTCTCTTCCCATCCACTGGAGATGAGCAGAGCAGTAATAATTAACCAATAATTACAGCTCTGTTTTGTGCCAGTGAACAATCTTGCATGTTTGCAATATGTAAACAAATATTTACAACAACTCACCTGCCTAAATAGTTGACCACGTTGGGATTCTTATTTATCTTCACAGTCATGAGTTCATAGGCTTTTAGTTCCTTCTTCCTCGGTCCTTGGAGATTTATTTTCTTTATGGCCACCTAAAATGACATTGAAAATCAGTAACTTGAGAAGTTGGTGGCACGAGACCACAAGGCACATGGAGCGAGTGATTTTGCAATGACACAGCCAAGCTGTGCCAAACTGCATTCTGATTAGGCATTGCAGTAATTAGGAACTGACATTGCAATAGCCCATTGCTCCGCTCCCATGGGTGCCAGTTACAGGACACGTGGCCACTGAGGTTTTGCTGTGTCCACTTGGTAACAGTGGTGTCTCACCCACAAACCTCTGAGCCCACTCCCTGCTGCTTTGTATGGGATTCAGAAGTAATCCATGCCTTAATACTCTGTGGCTACATCCCGGGCTAGGGGCAGGGCTTAGGGTTTCTAGGGACGCCTTGCAGATCTCTCCCTATGTGCAGTTCCCAAGTGCAGCACTGCAGGTGTCTGAGGAACTACTGGTAACTTTCAGATGCATTTGCTGGCAACCAGAAGTGAGAATTCAGGACTCTGAAGCTGTCGCCCCAAAGAGCAGTGAGATGCTCTAAGGCACCACCTTTGTTTTAGCAATTGAGAGCGAGTGAGCACATCCTTCTCTGAAATGAACTGCTGCCCTCTGTGCCTTCTTTGTGGCAGCTGAGAAGGTCAAAGACTGTCCGCAATGTCTTTTGCAGGCTGGTACCAGTCTGTGTTTCTTTTGCCTCTTCAGCACAGCTCGACCCAAAGCTCTGGCCACAGCTGCTCACACCAGAGGGGAAAGCCCTTGAGTGCAGCAGAGATTGCGGGGGCTGTTGACATTTACCTCTGCTCCTGAGGCTTTGTTGATTGCTCTAACCACAAATCCAAAAGTCCTAGAAACAAAAAAGCAGCAAAAAAATGAGAAGCCATTTAGCTCTTGCAGTGAAAGCCAGCCCACACAGGAGATCTCTGCTGCAAATGCCTAAGACCTGCAGGATGAAGGCGGGCTCTGCCAGAAGGCAGATGATGCATTTTCCTCTCAAGTGCATGGGCACTGGGTCTGTCCCTGAAGTGCTGCCATCTACTGCCTCAGCTCCTAAAGAGAGCTCCTTCTTTCATCTCAGGTTTCATGTTCTAAATTGCGCAGTTTTCATAGTTTTCATCCTGACCATGGAGAATTTCCTTCAGCAAACTCTTGGAAAGAAATGTTCCTGAGAACTGTTATCTGACAGCTATCAGGGAGTAGGTTGCACTTTCAGGCAAGCAAGTTTCTTCCCCTTTTATTAGTGTGGCTGTATGATTTGGAGAGATAGAAAAATGCTAAGGAAATTAACACAGAGCTGTCCCATACTTGAGAGACAAGGAGATCTTCCAGGTCCTGTTCCTTGCTGCAGGCAAGAGACCTTGGCAGCATGAAGATGTCTCTGACAATACTTTCAGGGCACACTCACAAATTCTGAGCAGCACTGAGAGATGGGACAATCTATCCCCAGTGTCTGAACATGGCAATAGATGTCTGTTTGCAGCTGGCCTCACTTCACACTGCATAGATATTCCACCAGAAAAACACCTGGCCCATGGTTATGGAGAAGTAACTGTGGTTGGACTCACCCGCTGCCAATATATTCCAGTTCAGAATATTTCCCCACGGGGTTTTCCATGTTCACTATTTTCCCTGAGGGAAACAAAATGCAAGATGCTCACTTTAAAGCAAAGATCCCAGCTTCCAGAAGATGCAAAAGGCAGCCCCAGAGCCTGAAGCTTTGAACTCTTTGTGGTTGCCTGGGTAACAACAGCAAGCAGGCCGACAGCTCTGCAGCACAGGTGGCCAGCACACAGACTGATTTTCTACAGAAGTTCCCATGGGGAAATGTCTCTAAATGTCCCTGGGACATCAATCTCAGGAAAAACATTTGGTACAGCTATGCTGAAACATGCACACAATACACTGTCCCTCAGAGAAGAAATACAGCAGACGTACTCAGTTGCTCCAGGGAGTCATCCTTGATCTCCTGGTGCTGAGCAGCGCTGGAGATGGGCAAACTGCCCCGGCTCCACTTCCCAGGTTGGGGAGCAAAGGCTCCTTTAGACAATGCTGCTGCTGCAGCAGGTTTGACAAAGCCCTTGTGGATCTGGAACAAGAAATGAGTTTGTCAGAAAGGTGCCTGGCAGAGATGAGCCTGAAATTCCATTTCAAATGCAAGCCCTTGGTAAAGTTCTGTCAGCCACATGCAGGGCTCTTAAATGGGTTTTTTTCTGATGTCCACTTCTCAAACTGGATGGGTCAAAACCAAAGGTTAGTTCTACTCAAGTTCATGGCCAGATTCATGTTCCATTTTCATGGATTTTCTGAAGGATCACTGCCACAATGACCATTCTGCTTCCTCTCAAGGATTCCTTTCCCACTCCAAGGGCTTCAGACACATTTGCAGCTCCTTGTTCAAATGTGTCCACTTTTCCTGCACCATCTTCAGGTCATGCTCAACTTGTAGTAACTTTGGTGGGGACGGTTCCTGTACCTCATGCCAGGCCTGGGGCTCTTCATTGCCACTCATTTGCTGGAAGTCTTTGCAGGCTGCCCGGCGAGATGTCAACGTTTGCACCTCAAGTCAAACAGAAGAAAGCAGTCAGAGACTACGGCTTATCCCTGTCAGTCAAGAGTCATTGACTGTGAGGAAAGGGAAAGAACAGATTTACAAGGGGTACAGACAGCTTGTTTCAATCCTCCGTCTGGGTCACCATGTTCCCCTGTAAAAACACCTCGAGAAACAAGGAGAGCAGGAACAGGCCAGCAGGAATCAATTTGGATGACTGCTGGCCAAAAGGCCAAAGGACAAGTCCCACTGTCCAGGGCAGCAGTTGAGATTCAGCACACCAGGAAATGTCCTTCAGAGTCTCTGGGGTACACACTACAGCAGGATGGCACTCAGAGGCATCACCTCACTCCCTGAAGCCCTGCACTGGAAAGGCAAGAAGGGCAGAAACCACCAGTTTGGTGACTGCAGTGGCTATCCCTCTTTCACTCACTTGCTCTTGTAGAGCCTGAGGGAGACGACTAAGTTTTTCTCTGATGATTTTAATTTCTTCTTCCTGCCTCTTCTCCTTTGCCTTCATCTTAGTGTCAATTTTCTGAAGCTCCGTGTCCAGCTGTTCCTTCAAGTTCTGTAAAATACAAGAGAGAGGATCTTTCATGAGTGGAGTGGCTGCCACTCTTTCACTCACCTGGTCTTGTTGATCGCCCCTCTGCTGACGGAGATTCATCTCCTCTTGAATTCCTCTCATATCTTCCTTGTTCCCCTTCTTCACTTCCATGATGGCACTCTGAGCCCCGGGCAGCTCTGCTTGTGACTCTGCCTTGATGTTCTGTACACACAAATGCGGAGCAAGTGACTGGGAGCTGCCATCACGCTCAGCTTTTTCCTCTTGCAGCTTCAAAATCGCATTTATTCAGCCACTTCTTTCTGCTCCCCTACCCACCTCTGCTTCCAGTGCAACCCTCCTGTCCCAGTGCTGACTTTGGAAGATTCCAAGGCTCTGTGCTTTCAGTGCCTCTGGGACTCCTGACCTCCTCAGTCCCAAGAGCTCCATTTTATGCCCCTTTTCCTGCCCTTCCCTCTGAAACCTGGCGAGTCAGGCTTACCTGGCCATTCTCCTGTGGCTCTTTCACCTGCTGCCTGAGCTGCTCTTCCTGTTCTTGGGCTGGGAACAGCTCTCCCCGAGTCTGCCATGGCATCTCTGACAAAGCAGGCTGCTCCTGCTCTTTCTCTGGAAGGACCTGCACAGAAAGCAAGAGAAGATGGGTTTCAACTTTCCATATAACATTTGAGGGCCAAGACTCAAGGACTGATGGGCTCACACGTTCCCAAAGCACTGTGCTGCAGCTCTCCTGGGTCATTCTCTGCCCATGAGGAGGAACAGATGCCAAAGTGACCCTGGCACTGCAATCAGGGGCCGTCTGGGGCTGAAGCTCCAGCTGCCTCTGAGGCAGCTGACAGGGAAGGTGTGGCATTTTTCAAGGGTCTGCTGAGGACCTCCCTCTGCTTCTGCCTTGCTCTGTTTGTCTTTCAGTAGTGACTGACACCCCACCCTGTCCCACAGCTCCATCCTGGCTCTGCAGGTGCCTTCCTCTGTGAGCTCAGCCCTTGTGAGAGACACTTCTGGAGTTCATGTTCTCTTCACCAACTAAAACATGGAATTCTTCCACCTCTCTGGGACAGGCTGAACATTAAAGCATTAACGGGGGGCTTCAGGAAGAAGAGGCTGGAGGAGGAAACCATGTCTGAGGGGAAAAAACCACCACATCTGGAGGAGGAAACAGCTCTGCCTGCTCAGAATCGGTCATCGGAACATGTCTTTAATCCTCTCCTGAAAGGGATGCTTTACGTGAACTTTGCACCTCCAACTGCTTTGGACCAGAGCCAAGAAGATTCAATTATGCAAATGTTACATAGATAGATAGATAGATAGATAGAGAGACAGACAGACAGATCTCACTTTTATAATCTCTCTTTACTATCATTTTTGTTCCTACATACATCAACACTTGGTAGCCATTGCCCCAGTCAGCAGCAATCCCGAGATTGCTCTCCTGTTCCTTCAATAAACCACACTCTCAGGGAATCTGGAGCATTTAGGTCCTTATGGAACACAAGAAGATCCAGAGCATTGCACTGGGAACTGCACTCTTGCAGCATCTGTGCTTGGCCAAGTGCTTCTCTTGGACTCGACCACACTGACACTGCTAAAGGGGCTGCAATCAGGAATAAAGGCTAGGCCCTCCCAGCTCCTCTGATCTTTGAGGACCAGCTAGAATGCAAGAGCATTGATTTCCTGCTCAATTCCCAAACACCACACCTCCTGATTTCCTGGGTTGCAAAAAGACACAGGGACTGTTAATATGAAAGTGAAGAGCAAGGCCCTGTTGACTGCCCTGGCACCACAACAGCTCCCTGCCCCAAACAATGTGTTCTCATGCAAAAATACTGCATCCTCCAGAAAGGCCCCCTTACAAAAGAAAATGCAAGCAGAATCTTTACAAGCGCAGAAAAAGGGTAGGAAAGATGGAGGAAAATCCATCTGCATTGCTAAAAACCAAAAAATTGAACAGGAATTCCCCTCCTAAAAAAGGAACAAAAACAAGACAGAAGAGCCACAGATGCCAGTGGAAAAAACACTAGGATAACGTGAGGAGATATATGCCGATGAAACAGCCCATGTGGCAAGCACTCAGCATCCTCAGCCAGCAACAGCAAGGGCTGGCTCATCAGAAATTTGCAGCTCTGTCTTGCACTAAAGACAGCACCACCCACAACGGGCACTTACTGGCTCCAAAAATTCAGGCTGTGCTGTGACCACTGATGGAGCCTCGAGGTCATACTGCTCAACTTGCTCTCGTTTGGCTTCTTCACCAAGAGGAGATGGAGCCAGGGCAGACACTGCTGTTGTCTCTATCATCTGTGGCAAGAGAGAAGCATGAGGGACAGGCTGATACCTATCATTTATAACCTTCTATCTTCTCCCATCTACCACCATATCTTGCAAGGAAAGTTGAGAGACTTGGATTACAATGGGGTTCTAAAGTGCTCTCGTGTATTAAAATTGGCTACTACAACTGTAATGCAACTTGCTCTGATTTAAATATCCCAACCTGTCTACTATCAGGTGACAATGATCTATTTGTGTAAGTGACCTTGTAATTCTTGAAAGCTAAGAAATGCAACAGTGAAACTTGCTGCTCTGCCTTGCACTAAAGACAGCACCACCCACAACTGGCACTTACTGGCTCAGCAGATTCAGGCTCTGGCGTGACCACTGATGGAGCCTCGTGGTCATACTCCTCAATTTGCTCCTCTTTGGCTTCTTCACCAGAAGCAGAGGGAGCCAAGGCAGACACTGTTGTTGCCTCTGTCATCTGTGGCGAGAGAGAAGCATGAGGGACAGGCTGTTACCTATCATTTATAACCTTCTATCTTCTCCCATCTACCACCATATCTTCCAAGGAAAGTTGAGAGACTTGGATTATAATGGGATTCTAAGGCACTCTCATGGTATTGAAATTGGCCAATCCACCTATAATGCAAATTGCTCTGAATTAAATATTCCACCTTGCCTACTATCAGGTAGCAATAATCTATTTGTGTAAGTGACCTTGTAATTCTTGAAAGCTCTGAAATGCAACAGTGAAACTTGCAGCTCTGCCTTGCACTAAAGACAGCACCACCCACAATGGGCACTTACTGGCTCAGGAGATTCAGGCTCTGGTATGACCCCTGATTGAGCCTCAAGGTCATACTCCTCAATTTGCTCCTCTTTGGCTTGTTCACCAGGAGGAGAGGGAGCCAGAGCAGACACTGCTGGTGTCTCTGTCATCTGTGGCAAGAGAGAAGCATGAGGGACAAGCCGTTACCTATCATTTATAATCTCGTTTCTCCTCGGATCCACAACCACCTCTTAAAAGGAAAAATTATCCACTTTGTTAGCAATGCGATTCTAAGTCACTCTGACC
Source organism: Taeniopygia guttata (assembly GCF_048771995.1). Lineage (NCBI taxonomy): Eukaryota > Metazoa > Chordata > Aves > Passeriformes > Estrildidae > Taeniopygia > Taeniopygia guttata. The sequence goes on along the minus strand of NC_133027.1, from coordinate 12,618,567 downwards.
AGATTAAAATGGGCTAACTCAACAGAACTCTATTTAATGCACTCTATGTATTTGATAGTCCTTCCTGGCTGCCATCAGCAAGCAACTGTGCCTTGGCACAAAGGAGCTTTTGGCTCTTTAAAGCCCTGAAATGCAAAAGTAGGAAATAGCCAGCAAGGCCTTTGCTGTTGCTGTGGCAGACATGGAAAACTCAGACTGGATCAGAATCCTAACCAGTGCAAGGAAAGGGCAGGAAAGGTTGTGCAGAAGAATCTGTGCTTGCTGGAAAGAGAGAAAATGGGCAGGGCTTTACCTCCTACCAAACCAAGTCAAACCAAGTCAAAAGTGTCCCCTCCTCAGGTGGCTAAAACACTTGGAGGCAGTGAGGGCATGTTTGGCAGGGGAACAGCCATGGTGATGAGCACTGTCATGTATGGATCTATGGAAGTGTGCCTGAAGGTCCCTCACGAGCCTCCCGTTGTCCAGGCTGAAACACCCTGAGCACCTCCTCCTTGGCCTTGCGCTCCACACCCTTCCCCAGCTCCCGTGTCCTTCTCTGCACACGCCCAGCGCCTCAAGGACTTCCTGCTTCAGAGGGGCCCACATGTAGACACATCACTGTGGAGTTGTGCTCGCCCTGTATATCCCCTCATAATGGTTTGTCCCTCCATATCCCCTCTTTGTATCCGTTTGGTTCATCCCAGCTTTCCCATCAGCACCTGTATGTCCATCAAACCCCAAAATCCCTGACTCATCCCCCTGTCTCCTCCCAGGTGATGTGTCCATCACCTCGTGACCCTTCCCCTTTGTCCAGAGCCTTCTCCCAGGGTCACCAGGTAACTGGACCCTGGCTCGGGGCTCCTCCCCCACCCCCTCCTCAGTGGTCACTCTGAGGCCTTGCCCCCAGAGAGCCACTCCCAAGTCCTTCCCCTGTTGGCTGCTCGGGTTTCCCCGTCCCCCTATATCTGGCTCCTCTGGGCAGGGACACCCTCTCTTGCTCTGGATGTCCTTCGGGTTTGGATGCGGCCTGGGATCTCTCCAGGCCCTCATTAAATTTCGGAACTAATCCTGAGGAGGAGCGCCTCTTTCTCTTGCTTGTCGGACCAGCTTGTCTTTGAACTCACGAGGGAGCTTCTCAAAGCCCCCCAGGATCCAAGGAGAAGTTCCCTCCCTCTGCCCGACTCGCCCCACTGCCCAGCTGGACGGGGTGCACTGGGGACTGATCACCCGTGGATTTGAGGGTGACACGCAGCACAGAACTTCCAGCTATGGTTGCAGCGCTGCCCAGCCCAGGGGGATGGTCACTGCCCTGCTCCTGCTGCCCCACTGCTGATGACACAGGCCAGGGTGCCCTTGGCCTTCTTGGCCACCTGGCCAGGTCCTGGCCCACCTTCAGCTGCTTTTGACCAGCACCCCTGGGTCCTTTTGGCCCACACAGCGTCCCAGCCACAAAGTTGCCCATTGGATTAAAAATACAGCATCCACCATTTCAAAATGTCCTTCCTCTTCTGAGCAACACAAGACTGCAGTCATGGACTTGCAGCTTCACCTCCCCCCGGCCCCGCCTCCAGGCTGCAGTGCACTTTTCAAAGCTGCAGACTACACCAAAAAATGCATCCACAGAACCTTGCTTTTTGCCTCACAAGAGGGCTTCACAATTATAAACTTAGTTTCTTTGGCCAGATCTTGTCCCCCACAGATTCATGGACAACACACTCGTCTACTTGCAGCTTATCAAAAGTCACAAGACAGCTGAGCCGCACACTTTGTAGAACTGAATAAATACTCGAGAAACTGCAGACCCGTTTCACCAGCCAAACACGTGTTTCCACAAAGAGAAAGCAAACAAACCAAGCCCTGAGACCTCCAGCACTACCTCGTGCGCCCTTGGCCATGGCCCTGCAGAAGCCCAAGAGACAGAGCTTCACTGAGTTGAGCAGCCAGACGCTCATCCTGAGGCAACAGGCTTTGGTGCCTAAACATGACAGGTCCAAGGCCAATTTCTAGCTGGAGGTCACTGCCTGCAGGAAATCGCTGGGTCCTGGCAGGACTCCAGCACTCAGCATCCTCGCCAGCAACAGCAAGAGCAGGCTGGTCAGAAACTTGCAGCTCTGCCTTGCACTAAATACAGCATCACCCACAACTGGCACTTGCCGTTTCAGAAGATTCAGGCTCTAGTGTGACCACTGATGGAGCCTCACGGTCATTCTTTTCAATTTGCTCCTCTCTGGCTTCTTCTTCAGGAGCAGAGGGAGCCAGGGCAGACACTGTTGTTTCCTCTGTCATCTGTGGCAAGAGAGAAGCATGAGGGACAGGCTGTTACCTATCATCTATAACTTCCTATATTCTCACATCTACCACCATTTCTTCCAAGGAAAATTGAGAAACTTTAATTGCAGTGGGATTCCAATGAGCTCTCATGGTATTAAAATTGGTTAATCCACCTGTACTGCAAATTGCTCTGAAATAAATATTCCAGCCTCCCTTCTATCAGATAGCAATGATCTCTTTGTAACTGACGTTATAAATCTTGAAAGCTCTGAAACGCAAAAGCGAAACTTGCAGCTCTGCCATGCACTAAAGACAGCACCACCCACAACTGGCACTTACTGGCTCTGAAGATTCAGGCTCTGCTGAGACCCCTGATGGAGCCTCACGGTCATACTGCTCAATATGGTCCTCTTCATATTCTTCTCTAGGAGCAGAGGTGGCTGGAGCAGACAGTGATGCTGGTTTTGTGCTCTGGGGCAAGAGAGAAACATGAGGGACAGGCCATTACCTATCATTTAAAACCGCATTTCTTCTCACATCTACCACCATTTCTTGCAAGGAAAATTGAGAATCTTTGATTACAATGGGGTTCTAAAGTGCTCTCGTGTATTAAAATTGGCTACTACAACTGTAATGCAACTTGCTCTGATTTAAATATCCCAACCTGTCTACTATCAGGTGACAATGATCTATTTGTGTAAGTGACCTTGTAATTCTTGAAAGCTAAGAAATGCAACAGTGAAACTTGCTGCTCTGCCTTGCACTAAAGACAGCACCACCCACAACTGGCACTTACTGGCTCAGCAGATTCAGGCTCTGGCGTGACCACTGATGGAGCCTCGTGGTCATACTCCTCAATTTGCTCCTCTTTGGCTTCTTCACCAGAAGCAGAGGGAGCCAAGGCAGACACTGTTGTTGCCTCTGTCATCTGTGGCAAGAGAGAAGCATGAGGGACAGGCTGTTACCTATCATTTATAACCTTCTATCTTCTCCCATCTACCACCATATCTTCCAAGGAAAGTTGAGAGACTTGGATTATAATGGGATTCTAAGGCACTCTCATGGTATTGAAATTGGCCAATCCACCTATAATGCAAATTGCTCTGAATTAAATATTCCACCTTGCCTACTATCAGGTAGTAATAATCTATTTGTGTAAGTGACCTTGTAATTCTTGAAAGCTCTGAAATGCAACAGTGAAACTTGCAGCTCTGCCTTGCACTAAAGACAGCACCACCCACAATGGGCACTTACTGGCTCAGGAGATTCAGGCTCTGGTATGACCCCTGATTGAGCCTCAAGGTCATACTCCTCAATTTGCTCCTCTTTGGCTTGTTCACCAGGAGGAGAGGGAGCCAGAGCAGACACTGCTGGTGTCTCTGTCATCTGTGGCAAGAGAGAAGCATGAGGGACAAGCCGTTACCTATCATTTATAATCTCGTTTCTCCTCGGATCCACAACCACCTCTTAAAAGGAAAAATTATCCACTTTGTTAGCAATGCGATTCTAAGTCACTCTGACCAGATTAAAATGGGCTAACTCAACAGAACTCTATTTAATGCACTCTATGTATTTGATAGTCCTTCCTGGCTGCCATCAGCAAGCAACTGTGCCTTGGCACAAAGGAGCTTTTGGCTCTTTAAAGCCCTGAAATGCAAAAGTAGGAAATAGCCAGCAAGGCCTTTGCTGTTGCTGTGGCAGACATGGAAAACTCAGACTGGATCAGAATCCTAACCAGTGCAAGGAAAGGGCAGGAAAGGTTGTGCAGAAGAATCTGTGCTTGCTGGAAAGAGAGAAAATGGGCAGGGCTTTACCTCCTACCAAACCAAGTCAAACCAAGTCAAAAGTGTCCCCTCCTCAGGTGGCTAAAACACTTGGAGGCAGTGAGGGCATGTTTGGCAGGGGAACAGCCATGGTGATGAGCACTGTCATGTATGGATCTATGGAAGTGTGCCTGAAGGTCCCTCACGAGCCTCCCGTTGTCCAGGCTGAAACACCCTGAGCACCTCCTCCTTGGCCTTGTGCTCCACACCCTTCCCCAGCTCCCGTGTCCTTCTCTGCACACGCCCAGCGCCTCAAGGACTTCCTGCTTCAGAGGGGCCCACATGTAGACACATCACTGTGGAGTTGTGCTCGCCCTGTATATCCCCTCATAATGGTTTGTCCCTCCATATCCCCTCTTTGTATCCGTTTGGTTCATCCCAGCTTTCCCATCAGCACCTGTATGTCCATCAAACCCCAAAATCCCTGACTCATCCCCCTGTCTCCTCCCAGGTGATGTGTCCATCACCTCGTGACCCTTCCCCTTTGTCCAGAGCCTTCTCCCAGGGTCACCAGGTAACTGGACCCTGGCTCGGGGCTCCTCCCCCACCCCTTCCTCAGTGGTCACGCTGAGGCCTTGCCCCCAGAGAGCCACTCCCAAGTCCTTCCCCTGTTGGCTGCTTGGGTATCCCCGTCCCCCTCTATCTGGCTCCTCTGGGCAGGGACACCCTCTCTTGCTCTGGATGTCCTTCGGGTTTGGATGCGGCCTGGGATCTCTCCAGGCCCTCATTAAATTTCAGAACTAATCCTGAGGAGGAGCGCCTCTTTCTCTTGCTTGTCGGACCAGCTTGTCTTTGAACTCACGAGGGAGCTTCTCAAAGCCCCCCAGGATCCAAGGAGAAGTTCCCTCCCTCTGCCCGACTCGCCCCACTGCCCAGCTGGACGGGGTGCACTGGGGACTGATCACCCGTGGATTTGAGGGTGACACGCAGCACAGAACTTCCAGCTATGGTTGCAGCGCTGCCCAGCCCAGGGGGATGGTCACTGCCCTGCTCCTGCTGCCCCACTGCTGATGACACAGGCCAGGGTGCCCTTGGCCTTCTTGGCCACCTGGCCAGGTCCTGGCCCACCTTCAGCTGCTTTTGACCGGCACCCCTGGGTCCTTTTGGCCCACACAGCGTCCCAGCCACAAAGTTGCCCATTGGATTAAAAATACAGCATCCACCATTTCAAAATGTCCTTCCTCTTCTGAGCAACACAAGACTGCAGTCATGGACTTGCAGCTTCACCTCCCCCCGGCCCCGCCTCCAGGCTGCAGTGCACTTTTCAAAGCTGCAGACTACACCAAAAAATGCATCCACAGAACCTTGCTTTTTGCCTCACAAGAGGGCTTCACAATTATAAACTTAGTTTCTTTGGCCAGATCTTGTCCCCCACAGATTCATGGACAACACACTCGTCTACTTGCAGCTTATCAAAAGTCACAAGACAGCTGAGCCGCACACTTTGTAGAACTGAATAAATACTCGAGAAACTGCAGACCCGTTTCACCAGCCAAACACGTGTTTCCACAAAGAGAAAGCAAACAAACCAAGCCCTGAGACCTCCAGCACTACCTCGTGCGCCCTTGGCCATGGCCCTGCAGAAGCCCAAGAGACAGAGCTTCACTGAGTTGAGCAGCCAGACGCTCATCCTGAGGCAACAGGCTTTGGTGCCTAAACATGACAGGTCCAAGGCCAATTTCTAGCTGGAGGTCACTGCCTGCAGGAAATCGCTGGGTCCTGGCAGGACTCCAGCACTCAGCATCCTCGCCAGCAACAGCAAGAGCAGGCTGGTCAGAAACTTGCAGCTCTGCCTTGCACTAAATACAGCATCACCCACAACTGGCACTTGCCGTTTCAGAAGATTCAGGCTCTAGTGTGACCACTGATGGAGCCTCACGGTCATTCTTTTCAATTTGCTCCTCTCTGGCTTCTTCTTCAGGAGCAGAGGGAGCCAGGGCAGACACTGTTGTTTCCTCTGTCATCTGTGGCAAGAGAGAAGCATGAGGGACAGGCTGTTACCTATCATCTATAACTTCCTATATTCTCACATCTACCACCATTTCTTCCAAGGAAAATTGAGAAACTTTAATTGCAGTGGGATTCCAATGAGCTCTCATGGTATTAAAATTGCTTAATCCACCTGTACTGCAAATTGCTCTGAAATAAATATTCCACCCTCCCTTCTATCAGATAGCAATGATCTCTTTGTAACTGACGTTATAAATCTTGAAAGCTCTGAAACGCAAAAGCGAAACTTGCAGCTCTGCCATGCACTAAAGACAGCACCACCCACAACTGGCACTTACTGGCTCTGAAGATTCAGGCTCTGCTGAGACCCCTGATGGAGCCTCACGGTCATACTGCTCAATATGGTCCTCTTCATATTCTTCTCTAGGAGCAGAGGTGGCTGGGGCAGACAGTGATGCTGGTTTTGTGCTCTGGGGCAAGAGAGAAACATGAGGGACAGGCCATTACCTATCATTTAAAACCGCATTTCTTCTCACATCTACCACCATTTCTTGCAAGGAAAATTGAGAATCTTTGATTACAATGGGGTTCTAAAGTGCTCTCGTGTATTAAAATTGGCTACTACAACTGTAATGCAACTTGCTCTGATTTAAATATCCCAACCTGTCTACTATCAGGTGACAATGATCTATTTGTGTAAGTGACCTTGTAATTCTTGAAAGCTAAGAAATGCAACAGTGAAACTTGCTGCTCTGCCTTGCACTAAAGACAGCACCACCCACAACTGGCACTTACTGGCTCAGCAGATTCAGGCTCTGGCGTGACCACTGATGGAGCCTCGTGGTCATACTCCTCAATTTGCTCCTCTTTGGCTTCTTCACCAGAAGCAGAGGGAGCCAAGGCAGACACTGTTGTTGCCTCTGTCATCTGTGGCAAGAGAGAAGCATGAGGGACAGGCTGTTACCTATCATTTATAACCTTCTATCTTCTCCCATCTACCACCATATCTTCCAAGGAAAGTTGAGAGACTTGGATTATAATGGGATTCTAAGGCACTCTCATGGTATTGAAATTGGCCAATCCACCTATAATGCAAATTGCTCTGAATTAAATATTCCACCTTGCCTACTATCAGGTAGTAATAATCTATTTGTGTAAGTGACCTTGTAATTCTTGAAAGCTCTGAAATGCAACAGTGAAACTTGCAGCTCTGCCTTGCACTAAAGACAGCACCACCCACAATGGGCACTTACTGGCTCAGGAGATTCAGGCTCTGGTATGACCCCTGATTGAGCCTCAAGGTCATACTCCTCAATTTGCTCCTCTTTGGCTTGTTCACCAGGAGGAGAGGGAGCCAGAGCAGACACTGCTGGTGTCTCTGTCATCTGTGGCAAGAGAGAAGCATGAGGGACAAGCCGTTACCTATCATTTATAATCTCGTTTCTCCTCGGATCCACAACCACCTCTTAAAAGGAAAAATTATCCACTTTGTTAGCAATGCGATTCTAAGTCACTCTGACCAGATTAAAATGGGCTAACTCAACAGAACTCTATTTAATGCACTCTATGTATTTGATAGTCCTTCCTGGCTGCCATCAGCAAGCAACTGTGCCTTGGCACAAAGGAGCTTTTGGCTCTTTAAAGCCCTGAAATGCAAAAGTAGGAAATAGCCAGCAAGGCCTTTGCTGTTGCTGTGGCAGACATGGAAAACTCAGACTGGATCAGAATCCTAACCAGTGCAAGGAAAGGGCAGGAAAGGTTGTGCAGAAGAATCTGTGCTTGCTGGAAAGAGAGAAAATGGGCAGGGCTTTACCTCCTACCAAACCAAGTCAAACCAAGTCAAAAGTGTCCCCTCCTCAGGTGGCTAAAACACTTGGAGGCAGTGAGGGCATGTTTGGCAGGGGAACAGCCATGGTGATGAGCACTGTCATGTATGGATCTATGGAAGTGTGCCTGAAGGTCCCTCACGAGCCTCCCGTTGTCCAGGCTGAAACACCCTGAGCACCTCCTCCTTGGCCTTGCGCTCCACACCCTTCCCCAGCTCCCGTGTCCTTCTCTGCACACGCCCAGCGCCTCAAGGACTTCCTGCTTCAGAGGGGCCCACATGTAGACACATCACTGTGGAGTTGTGCTCGCCCTGTATATCCCCTCATAATGGTTTGTCCCTCCATATCCCCTCTTTGTATCCGTTTGGTTCATCCCAGCTTTCCCATCAGCACCTGTATGTCCATCAAACCCCAAAATCCCTGACTCATCCCCCTGTCTCCTCCCAGGTGATGTGTCCATCACCTCGTGACCCTTCCCCTTTGTCCAGAGCCTTCTCCCAGGGTCACCAGGTAACTGGACCCTGGCTCGGGGCTCCTCCCCCACCCCCTCCTCAGTGGTCACTCTGAGGCCTTGCCCCCAGAGAGCCACTCCCAAGTCCTTCCCCTGTTGGCTGCTCGGGTTTCCCCGTCCCCCTCTATCTGGCTCCTCTGGGCAGGGACACCCTCTCTTGCTCTGGATGTCCTTCGGGTTTGGATGCGGCCTGGGATCTCTCCAGGCCCTCATTAAATTTCGGAACTAATCCTGAGGAGGAGCGCCTCTTTCTCTTGCTTGTCGGACCAGCTTGTCTTTGAACTCACGAGGGAGCTTCTCAAAGCCCCCCAGGATCCAAGGAGAAGTTCCCTCCCTCTGCCCGACTCGCCCCACTGCCCAGCTGGACGGGGTGCACTGGGGACTGATCACCCGTGGATTTGAGGGTGACACGCAGCACAGAACTTCCAGCTATGGTTGCAGCGCTGCCCAGCCCAGGGGGATGGTCACTGCCCTGCTCCTGCTGCCCCACTGCTGATGACACAGGCCAGGGTGCCCTTGGCCTTCTTGGCCACCTGGCCAGGTCCTGGCCCACCTTCAGCTGCTTTTGACCGGCACCCCTGGGTCCTTTTGGCCCACACAGCGTCCCAGCCACAAAGTTGCCCATTGGATTAAAAATACAGCATCCACCATTTCAAAATGTCCTTCCTCTTCTGAGCAACACAAGACTGCAGTCATGGACTTGCAGCTTCACCTCCCCCCGGCCCCGCCTCCAGGCTGCAGTGCACTTTTCAAAGCTGCAGACTACACCAAAAAATGCATCCACAGAACCTTGCTTTTTGCCTCACAAGAGGGCTTCACAATTATAAACTTAGTTTCTTTGGCCAGATCTTGTCCCCCACAGATTCATGGACAACACACTCGTCTACTTGCAGCTTATCAAAAGTCACAAGACAGCTGAGCCGCACACTTTGTAGAACTGAATAAATACTCGAGAAACTGCAGACCCGTTTCACCAGCCAAACACGTGTTTCCACAAAGAGAAAGCAAACAAACCAAGCCCTGAGACCTCCAGCACTACCTCGTGCGCCCTTGGCCATGGCCCTGCAGAAGCCCAAGAGACAGAGCTTCACTGAGTTGAGCAGCCAGACGCTCATCCTGAGGCAACAGGCTTTGGTGCCTAAACATGACAGGTCCAAGGCCAATTTCTAGCTGGAGGTCACTGCCTGCAGGAAATCGCTGGGTCCTGGCAGGACTCCAGCACTCAGCATCCTCGCCAGCAACAGCAAGAGCAGGCTGGTCAGAAACTTGCAGCTCTGCCTTGCACTAAATACAGCATCACCCACAACTGGCACTTGCCGTTTCAGAAGATTCAGGCTCTAGTGTGACCACTGATGGAGCCTCACGGTCATTCTTTTCAATTTGCTCCTCTCTGGCTTCTTCTTCAGGAGCAGAGGGAGCCAGGGCAGACACTGTTGTTTCCTCTGTCATCTGTGGCAAGAGAGAAGCATGAGGGACAGGCTGTTACCTATCATCTATAACTTCCTATATTCTCACATCTACCACCATTTCTTCCAAGGAAAATTGAGAAACTTTAATTGCAGTGGGATTCCAATGAGCTCTCATGGTATTAAAATTGGTTAATCCACCTGTACTGCAAATTGCTCTGAAATAAATATTCCAGCCTCCCTTCTATCAGATAGCAATGATCTCTTTGTAACTGACGTTATAAATCTTGAAAGCTCTGAAACGCAAAAGCGAAACTTGCAGCTCTGCCATGCACTAAAGACAGCACCACCCACAACTGGCACTTACTGGCTCTGAAGATTCAGGCTCTGCTGAGACCCCTGATGGAGCCTCACGGTCATACTGCTCAATATGGTCCTCTTCATATTCTTCTCTAGGAGCAGAGGTGGCTGGGGCAGACAGTGATGCTGGTTTTGTGCTCTGGGGCAAGAGAGAAACATGAGGGACAAGCCGTTACCTCCTTCCTTCTCACATCTACCACTATATCATCCAAGGAGAAAGCATAAAAATTCAGTGTAAAAGGATTCTAAGCAACACAGATCAAATTAAAACGGGCCAATACAACAGAACAGTATATGGATATGAAGATGATATTCTTCCCTGGTTGCCATCAGCAAGCAATGTTGTATCTGCAGGACAGAGCTTTTAGCTTTTGAGAGCTTAGAAATGGAAAAGTAAGAAAGAGTCATCTATGCCTTTGCTATTGCTGCTGCAGACATGAAAGCCTACAACTGGATCAGAATCTCATCCAGTGCTGGAAAAGAGCAGGAAACGTTGTGAAGAAGCATCTGTGCTTGTTGGATAATGAGAAAATCAACAGGGCTTTTCCTCTACTAAACCAGCAAAAGAAAAACACAACAAACAATAAGCAGGGAGTCTCTCCGATACCAGCGTCGAAAGCACTGGGATGCAGTGAGGGTATGTTTGGCAGGGAATTGGCACTTGTGGTGAGCACTGTCATGTACGGATCTATGGAAGTGTGCCTGAAGGTCTCTCAACAGCCTCCCATTGTCCAGGCTGAAACTCCCTCAGCACCCCCCTCCTTGGCCCTGCGCTCCACACCCTTCCCCAGCTCCTGTGTCCTTCTCTGCACATGCTTCAGCCCCTCAAGGACTTTCTGCTTCAGAGGGGCCCACAAGTGTTTATGAATATAAAAGCGTAAAAAACTTTCTAAAGTGTAAGAAGTCTTTAGAATGTAGACATACTTTAGAGAAATGTTGGGAAATTTTAAAATAATAAGCAAAATCAGGATCATAAAATCAGGATCTAAATCATTAAGGAAAATTTAAAAATTTATAAAGCTGAGACCAAGAGTTGCAATAGTAATAAACTACTAAGGAACCAAGCTGAGACTTCTTTGAGCAGAAAGCCCAGAACTGTGTCTAGAAACCAAGATAGATTTCTCTCAGATCTCAGTTGCTGCAACAATAATCTGCTTAGTTCAGAACATGGTGTAGCAACGTCTGATTAGAAAAAGATAGGGCAATATCTTTTGGAAAAAAAAGAGATTTTAAGTTTTTAAATGAAGAAATTTTAGCCATGCCAGTCTCTTATGGGAGGGATAATAGTAGGCCTATGTATTAATCACTCTCACATTATAACATCGAAGAGTGAAATCAAAGTTTGAAGGAAAGCAGAATTAACTCTCTTTATTTTAATTATGCGTTTTTTTAGTCTTATGAACTCATGCCAACTGATTGTCGCGTTGTAGCAAGTCTGATTTTAACTAATTCACAATTTATGTTATGAGAACTCCAGCAGAAGATACCTATTAAGGTTTTAAAGGAAAAATATGTTAGTAGTACATATGAAAAATTTTCAGAAGGTAAGTTGTCTAGCAAACTGTCATATGATAAACTAGAAACACAATTTTTTTTCCTAGGTCAGTGTTGAGAGATATTAAACAAGATGCAAGAAAAACTTTAATTTTGGTCAAATCAACAAGTACTCCTCTTAAAGCATATTTGACCATGACACAAAGAACAAATGAATTATATGGTACATTTTTAGATAAGTAATACAAGCTATGGAAAGACAATGCCCTGAAAAAGCAGCTCATTCTTATATTCTCCAAAACCTAGCATTTATAAATGCAAATGATGATTGCAAAAAAATTATTTCTACATTACCCAAACAGCCTCCAACTGTTACTCAAATGCTTTCAGCTTACAGTAAAATTAGCACTCCACAGTATCTTGCTACAGTACAAGCTAATGTCCCTAGAGAGCAAATTACTAAATCTCATTATTCACTAAGAAACAAATTTTAAAAACCAATTGAAGAACAAACAAAACTTATTGAAAAAACTCTTGCTGCTGTTCAATGAACCTTTACTAAAAAGTCCTGCTTCAGATGTGAGAAGCCTAGTCATGTGATAAAGAATTACCCTGATCCAATAATAAAATCTGAAGTACCTTCTGTTTGTCCTCAATATCAAAAAGGGAAATATTATGCAAAAAATTGTCATTCTAAATTCGATATAGATAGTAATCCCCTACCGTTAAACTCCAAGCAAAGCGCGACCCACCGCGTGGTGAAACAAGTAATAGCAACCCAGAATCCAGGGAATTTTCCCCCTTAGCCTTCACTAGGAGACCTCAAAGCCAAACACAATACCTACCTTTACCACCAGTACCACAAGACGTTGCTTCCTATTACCTCCAAGGACAAAACTGGAGTTAGCAAACTCAAAATTAATACGGTTTTTGAAAAATTTCTGTTATGAATGTATACCTACAGGTCTGATTAACAAATCACAACAAAGACAAGAATTTTTAATTATTATAGATAAAGACAACAATACAAGTCTTAGACTATTAATTTTTCCAGTTATCATTTCAGTAAACTGCAATGAAAACTAAAACTATTAGCTCTTCCCCTTAAAGCCCCAACAGTAATTCAACCTAAGAAACCTCTTGCTTTTACAATTGCTTTACCTATAGACATAATCAAACAAAATGTAACTCAACAAAATGCTTTGTTAACCAATCAAGCGGTGTACCAAGGTGATGCAGATGTGTTTTCTACTCTAATGCTACATGTCTTCTAAGTAGAACATACTTAGAAGTATGTTCTAAACCAGCCAGAACTGACTTGTGGCCTAACTCATCGTGGTAGAACAATTATGTTACAGGCATACCAGATACGGTGCAGATGTCTCAGTAATTTCTCTCCTGTTTTAGCCCATAACTAACACTTAATATCACCTATGAGAACACTCACAAGGATCAGAAGAACTACTGTTTGTTTTGAAAGTGAATCCATGATTACTATTACAAGTCTTGAAAGGAAGACAGCTGCTGTACGTCCCTCTCTATCAATAATTCCTAGAAACCGGCCTCTCATCATCATCGATATAAAAGACTGTTTCTTCAACATACCACTTCATCCTGAAGATGCCCCAAGATTTGCCTTCTCAGTTCCAGTCATCAAGCAAAGAAAGCCAATGCAAAGATATCACTAGAAATCTTTACCACAAGGGATGAAGAATTCTCTAACAATTTAACAATATTTTGTCACACAAGTACCGTGTACAGCTTGACAGAAGCATCCACAATCCATGATTCTACACTACATAGATGATCTACTCATTGCAGCACCAACACAGACAAATATAAAACAAACTTGTGACAGCGCTGTTACTGAGATCCAAAAGACTGAACTAGAATTTCTACATCTAAGATACAAGAAACCCACCCTAAAAATATCTAAGATAGAAGATAACAAAACAAACAATTTCACCCCAAAAGATACAACTTCAAGTCAACATCAACACTTTGCAAGATTTACAGCAACTTTTAACAGAAATTAACAAGATGAAACCTATTTTGAAAATTACCAATGATGAACTTGCTCCGCTTTTTGATCTACTGAGAGAAAACTTTGACATTAAATCTCCCAAGATTTTAACACCTGAAGCTCAACTCACCATAACAAGTCACAAAAACTTTCCAAAGAAGACAAGCCCATCATTATGCTCCAAAGAAACCTTTCTTCCTGACTGCTTTGAGACAGAAGCTACAACTTTATAGCCTCATTTTCCAATGCGATCCATCTGAGAAAGGTCCATTATTAATAGCAGAATAAGTTTTTCTTCCCTACAAGTCTCCAAAAACAGTTTCTACAACCCTAGAGATAATAGCACAAATTGTAATTAAGGTCAAAGCAAGACTATTAACCTTAACAGGCAAAGACTTTACAGTTCTATATTTACCTTTAAATACAGATTATTTAGATTAGACATTACAAAATTCAGATGATTTGGAAAATGCATTGTTAAGTTTTTCAGGTGTTTGTTCCATTCATTATCCAAGTCACAAATTATTACAAACAAAATTGAGTTTCAAAAAAAGCCCTTGCTAAGTGAAGGGCCTTTAAGTAATACAATGCTCTTCACTAATAAGTCAAGAAAAACACATAAATCAGTAACTGTATAGTTAAATCAAACAACAAAAAATTAGAAATCGAATATTCCAATAGTAGAAAGTTCTCCTCAAGTAGTTAAACTAGCTGCTGTTGTTAAAGCTTTTCAGCTATTTTCAAAGCCTTTCAATTTAATTACAGATTCTACCTATGTTACTAATGTAAGTAAAAAAATAGTTTTAAAAAATATTAGTAATAATAATTTATATTGCTAGCTTTCATGTCTTTATAAAATTTTACAACACAGAACTAACCTATATTTTATTTCTCATATTAAAGCTCATTCATCTTTACCGAGATGTTTAGCAAAAAGAAATACAAGAACAAATAAACGGACCATAGTTATCTCAAACACATTACTAAACATTTTTGAGTACACAAAATTGAGTCATACCTTTTTTCATCAAAATACACAAGCACTTGTACACTTGTTTCGTATCTCTAAATCCCAAGCTAAAGCTATCATTAGAGTTACCCTGACTGTCAGCTTGTGCAAACCCCTGTTTCTACAACAACTGTTAATCCACAAAGTTTATAAAATCTACAATTATAACAAACATATCTAAATACCCTTCTTTTGAGAGATTTTAAAATATTCAGGTTTCAGGAGATTCACTATCAAGTACAGATTTTACCTCTATCCACACAAGAGAACAAGTAATCGTACCTATCAACATTTTTTACAAACATTTACTTCATTACGTGTACCCCAGGAAATGAAAAGAAAACAATAGCCCCACATATCTATCTCAAAAAGTAGCAACATTCCTAATAAATTAAAATGTTCATCACACCTTTAGTATTCCCCACTCCCCCACAAATCAAACAACTGTTAAAAAGACACATCACACATTAAAACACATTTAGATCAACAGAAGAGGGGAGCAGAAGTAATGCCACAGATAAAATTAAGTAAAGCTTTATGTGTTAAAAATTTTTTAAACAGTTCTTTTGCAGAACCAGATCCACCAACTTTTAAGCATTTTACAAATAACACACAAACAAAACTAAAAAAAAAATCCTCCTGTTTTAATAAAAAGCCTTGAAACAATTTTCCTTTCCAATTAATAACTTAAAGCAAAGAATATACTTGTATTTCTACAAGTACTAGAAAAGCAAAGTGAATTCCAATAAAGAATGTCAAACCATACAACACACCAAAACACACTAACAAACCCAAAAGTCAAAGAGCAAACACACAAACCTAAGCTAAACAGGGACTACAAGTCATGCCTAGTGTTCCTATGTCACCTGTAGAATCTGCAAACTTCAATTTAATGATAATGATAAATGTGTAAAGAGCTTGTTCCGTTGAGCTCTTTTAACAAAAACATAAAAAAGAAGGATTTATTATTATCATTAGATTCTAAAAAATTAACATTCTAAACTCTCCAAAAAATGCAGTTTAAAAGTTAAAATATAAAGAAAATTCTTTTAACAAAGAGTAACTCAACAAAAAAGATATGAAAGAAAATCAGTTCACTTTATGTTTTCTAACTTTGCTTACTTTTTATAACGCAAATTTTCCTATACAACAACCAAAACCAAATGTCTAAGTCACATTAACCAAAGCTACAAGATCAGATACCAAATGTATGTCTCACTCAAATCCAAAAAAGCCTTTTTCAACCTGGTTAGTTAGTGTACCACTAAAAAATTAGCCAATACCTATATAACACGATCCTTTAACAAAAAAGTGACTTAATAACAAACCAAGTGAAATTACTAATAGAAACAATCCCACAAGGGATTAAAGTCTCTAGACCAAACAACTCCTCAAAAGAAGTTCAGAACCCCAAGAATTAAAGATCCTTAGCTCCTGAACAATAAATTTCTGTGTCACATTTTCAAGAAACAATTAGCAAAAATATAATTCTCCAAAATACAATGTTATTCACTCTTACTATGAATATAAAAATTTACGTTTTTAGTGCAATTACTCATACACTGTAGATAAAAATCTAAAGTTAACCAATATCCACAGAAATTACCAAAATGTTATTAGTTCATTTGTAGAAATAAAACATAGCAAAACATTCCATCATACCCTAAAGACAAACCATGTAACATTAGCACACTCACTGTAATAACACCCAGTACTAAAACAGTTTCAAAAAAGACAAGAAAAAAGATCTATTAATATATACCCAAAAGATTACAATAGTAATTTCAGTCTGTTAAAAAAAAGCACAAAATATTTCAACAAGCTTCTTTTTACCTACAATTGCTTCAGAAACAACATTAAGACAAATAGATAAGATTAAATATTAACTAAATAAACAAACTAATACCACATCCAGTGCACTCAGTAACATGCGAACTGACGTCAGCAGTGTCCAACAAACTCCAAAATCAAACAACCATTAATTTCCTTTTCTAACACATAAACAGAGTTGTAAAGAATTCAAAAGAATGTGTTATATAAATTTGTCTAATCATTCTATATCCATTCACAAAAACATACAAAAACTTAACATCTACAATTAAAAATAAAGAAACATAGTTAAACAATTGATTCAGTAAGTAAAGCTTAAATCCTTAATCAAAACAACTTTACAAGTTAAGTAAAATCTTGTTTTTATAATATTAATATTAATTCCTTATTCGCTTCATTATTCACAACAAATTACAAACTCATCAAAAAGGTTTTTATTGTCCAAAAGAAAAATACAAAAGAAAAATTACAAACAATGCACAAAACCTCACCAAAACTAATTAAAGTCACTCACAAATTAAACCTTGAAATTGAGACCTTAAAAATGCCAAAATTTATCAGAACCTAATACAGATACTAAACCTTACTTTACCCAACATTAATAATGCTTTAACTTAAAATTATAGAGCTTAAAACAAAGTACCTTCATATAAAAAGTTTATAAATTTTTTCCTAAATGAATAAATATATGCAGTAGTGAAGCTATATAACACAAAGTAATAAATAAGTGACGAGTCAGAAATAGTTTATTTAAAAAGAGTGGGGGAATTGTAGGAATATATAAAAGGTAAATAACTTTAGAAAGTGCAAAAAGGCCCCAGAAAGTAGACACAAAGCTGAAAAAGGCTGGGAAATTTCAAAACCTTCTCCTGGGAAGCTAGGAAAAGAAGAACCAAGTGAATACATTTATATTTATCATAAGGAACAAGAAAGAACAAGAACTTAGTGATAGTTTGAGATGTCAAAAGTCCTAGATATATGCTTTGCAAAAATAGAAGAAGTTTCAATCTTATATAATGAATTATTGTATATTGTTTGAGGTTCATAGAAGTCCTTCTGTTAATGTTAAACCCACATAGGTCCTTTTCTTACTGGTTAGAGTATAATGACTCTGCACTTTTCTTTTATGCTATTGGTTCAAAGAATATGTAGAAAAAGGCTTTGCATAAACTGCCATCTTGTCTTTGATCTAGATTTGCATGGATGTTCGTTTCTCTGTGTCTCTTGCTTTTTGCTTGTATGATACAGACATAATAAATCCTAAGTCTGCAGCCAGTCCGGGTCCCATCCTGTTCTGTGAGACGCAGACCGATCGGGCAGAAAGTGGACACAGCACTCCCAGCTATGGCCGCAGCGCTGCCCAGCCCAGGGGGACGGTCACTGCCCTGCTCCTGCTGCCCCACTGCTGATGACACGGGCCAGGGTGCCCTTGGCCTTCTTGGCCACCTGGCCAGGCACTGGCCCACCTTCAGCTGCTCTTGGCCGGCACCCCTGGGTCCTTTTGGCCCACACAGCGTCCCGGCCACAAAGTTGCCTGTTCTACTGCAAATACAGCATTAAATTGTCCTTCTAATTCTACAACCACATCTTCTAAGGAAGTATCATGAAGTTTTATAGGGATAGAAATCTAAGTTGCTGTGACTTCAATTAAAATGGGCTTATTCAACTCTGCAGGAAGTTGCTCTCTCTTAAGTATTCATCCTTGTCTGGTGTCATCAAGCAATGTTCTCTCTGCAAAACTGAGTTTGTAGGTCTTCAAGGCTCTGAGTTGGAAATTAGGAAATATCCAGCTATGCCTTTGTATTTGTTGTTGAAGGCATGAAAATGGATTTTCTTCCAGCCTCCGTGCCCGGCCCTCTACAGCCTACTGGTTCTGGCTAAGCACACAGCTTATTCTACAATTGCTAAACAGCACAAACCTGAAATGTTCCTTTCTCACTCACCTTAGGACCAGCACCGCTGATTACATTCATCAGGTGACCTGTAGTGGGCAAGGGAAAAGGAACCAGACGCTGTGAGAAAATTGCCTGGGCTGGTGAATCCCACAGAACAATCACCGCAAACAGAGAGTATTTTCCGTTTCACCACATCCCTCCAGGAGACACATTTCATTCACACAACCAGCAAGAGATCCAGATAATTGTCTTGGGCGTGCCTACCCTTTGGCCTGTTTAGCCATTAAATGGATACAAACATGACCAAGAAAATGCAAATTGTTCTCTAACACTCAATGCTCCTGTTCTACCAAACACATAACACATCTTTTTAAAATCCTCTCCTTACAGTACGTTTGTTTTTTTTTTTTAAATTGGTTGCATGCACAATTTCTCATTAACTTGCTGGAAACAGTTGCCCAGAAAAGCTGCCCCAAAATTCCACTATGATGTGGCAGCTCTATTGTGACACAGCACAGCAGCAGCTCCAGGGTCCAGGAGCAGACACTCACTGCTTTGGAGTTTGCACTTCCTTGCAAAGGGAATCACTATTTTAACACTCAGTCAAGGGTCAAGTTAGACAGTCAAATCCTTTCATGACAAAATGTAGAAAGAAAGAAGCTTTCCCTGAATTCTGGGAAATACTGCAGAGTTGTTAGAAGGCCTTCCAAGAAGGTCTCCAGTTTACGTTTTCAAAGCTGTCTTGCTTGTCCCAGCAAACTGAGGAAATGACAGACTCTGCTGCCTCAGACTCTCCTGTGGAGGGAACAGAACCCCTGCAGGTTCCCTTGCAAATGCTGCCCTGTGGCTACAGAAATCCCCTTGTAGCTGAACTCCTTGACAGGAGCTTTACCAAACCAGTGGCACGCTAGTGCTCTTTCTGTTTCAAAATAACTCAGGCACTAAGAAAGAGCAGGAAGACATACAAAAGCCACGTTCGGGTACACCCAGGGAAAACCTCTACTTACGTGTCAGGTTAGTGAGGAAATAGCTGGAATAACAAACGCCGAAAACTCCAATACCTACAGCAATAACCTTCTCAATCATTGTAGCACTGCTGTGCAGATTTGCTCCAACATCAGAAAAATCAAGGCTCTTGTCAGTGGGCAGCTCCCACTGACAAACGCCTCAAGCAGGAAGATGCTCCTGCCCTGAGCGAGCCCTAGAGCTGCTCTGACACTGAAGCCTTCCGTGCACCAAGACAACCTTCTGATGCCACCATGACCACATGGCAACCATGCCCTGACATCACAATGCAAGCACTCTATATTGGCCTGTGAATTTAGGCAGAGCAATAACCAACCTTCCGTACAGCAAACGCAAAATAGCTGGGGAAGTTCTCCTCTGTCACAAAGCAGTACAAATTCCCCTCGTGGGCCAAACCCTGTTGTTCAAGGGATCCAAGAGTAACTCCAGGAGTGCACCAAGCACCTACAGCCTGTACCTGAACTGAGCACTCAGATGGGACCCAACCAAAGGAAACCAGACCAAGAAAATGGCCCAAAGCATTGCACATCTGAGAAAAAACCCTCACTTTTAAAAATTTAAAGGTTTATTAAATCTTAACAAAGGACTGAATAAGGAAAACTTGCAGCACTGGGAGTCTCTATGAACATTACATAGAGCAGCTCATCTATCAAATGGTTGCTCTGCCTTTTATACCCTTCATCCCGCCAAAGTTTTGTCAAAGTTTTGCCATCCACTGGTGGAGATTTCTTTCTTACATCTTGACTGGAGGTCAGGTGTTGTTACACCACACCTCCTGGTCACAAGCCGGCCCTCCCCAAAAGCCCTGACTACCAAGGCTATTGCAAGGGGGAGGGGAAATAGGACTATGGGAGCCTATATTACAATAACATCACTATACATTTTTATATCCACATAATATCTACCTCTTAACAGTGAGAGCCAACTGTTACATTACTCATCTATAGCACACAGAACCAGGAGAGAAGGCACTGTTGGCATAACAGCTGAAACAATTCCTAACAAATCTCCCACATATCTGCACATTTATTGGATACGCCCAGGGCTCCTGAGGATGTACATCTCTGCCTTTATTCCCCTTTGGAAGCAGTCAAACTGGCAGCACCTGCCCACCAGCAGGAGCTGCTCCGAGCTGGGAACACGACTGGTGGTGCTGATTTCCAGAGGCTTCTGTGTCCCAGGAGAAGATAAGGAAGGAGAAGATTGAAAGGTGCTGGCGCTGCTGCTGCTCTGTGCCAGAGAGCCCCGGCTGGGCAGGGCACGGCGCTGCAGGCTCTTTCTCCTGCCAGAGCTGGGCACACCTGGGAACAAGGCATGGCAACTTGTGGGGAAACCAAGGGCTTTGTGGGGGCTGCATTGCTCAGCACACAGCCAGGCCATGTGTGACACAGAGTTCTGGCACCTAAAAAGATAAAGGAGAGGCAAATAGCTGGGAGAGGTTTCATTTTGACCTTTCTTACCTGTTCACAGAAGTTGCCAAAATGAAAGTTACAGAGCAGGGCCTGTTCCCTGCTGCCAGCTCAGGATTGGAAAGGAGGCATTTGTTTATTTCAGTACTCGGTGCATAGGGAATCACTCCCCTAATACCTGCACACCCAGCAATCTCACTTATTAGTTTGTATCCATGGAACTAAGACATATTCAATACTTTGCTGAAATTCACAGGCTAAACATTACTCCAAATTATTTGACATATTTAAATAATTTCTCAGAATTTATTGACATCAGAGTAGAAGTATCCTGTAGGTCCCTGGTGGTCATTGCCACAGGTTCAGGAGGAGACTCATGCACAAAAGAATCTAAGACACAACTGGGCTTGCCAAGCAAATGTATTCCATTAGTTGCAGTAGCAAATAATACCAACCCCTGGATTCCCAAAAATCCGCTGAGCAGGAGAAGGAGATGGAGTGTGGTGTTCGGCGACAGGGGCAGGTAGGCAGTGCACTTCCAGGACATGCCCTGGATCAAAACGGTGGGCATCTCATCCTTCTCACCCCTCCAGCCCAGAACCAGGCCTTATACCTCCTGCTCAGGAGTGGAATTTTCCCAGTTACAGCATCAGCTCACACATGGCTGGCATGTGAGATGAGGCCAGGATGGCTCCAGATACCAAGGCCATGCCAACAACGGCTCCATTATGCATTGCTCCCCTTTCAAACCTTAACTGCCCACCGATTGACCCATACATTGTTTCTCTTTCAAGGGTCCTGTTCCCACCCATTAAACAATACACTTTTCTTCATTGTCTTGTCAACCTGCTCAAACACGGATCAAATATGGCAGGGCCTCGGACATGACTCCGGTTCCTGACACAGTCATTTGGGAACTATTCCATTCCTCAAATTCTCCTTTGCTGGTCAAGAGCCTCTTAAAAACATATCTTCCCTTTGAATGCATTCCAGCTACGTTCTTAGCAGGACCACTCTCTTTATTCTCAAGGCTAAAATAGCACTTGCACACATTAGGCACTGCAGTGGGGCAATACAGGGTTCAGCACTGCCTGTTAAAGCTAAAGGGATTCACAAGCTTAAGCCCTATTGAATACACTTAACATTTCTCCTTGCTGTTCTGGGAATCAACACAAGCATTTCATCAACACACCCTTCAAGTGCTCTTGCTGAGTGAAGCCACATGGCTGTGTCAATACAGCAGCTGGGACTCAGTTTTTTTCATGCATAGAAAGCCAATTTTTTATTCACAAAACTAATTTTTATACCGTTTCCACAGACCTCATGTTTAATTCCAATTGCCTGGTTCTTTTCTTGTCCACACAATTCACTGCTTAGAAGGTGTTTTTGTGTGGACTTGCTAAGACTCTCTCTTTTACTCAGGTGTTTACAATTTTCCTTTGTGGACTCCCATTGGACAGATTTCCTGATTATTACAGATGCAGTTTTCTTACCACAAGAGCTTGTTGTGCTAACTGCAGTCATGATTTTCCACATGGGAATTTAGCTAGCTGTACGTAGAAGACATAACAGGCCAGCTGCTCATTTTTAGGAGAGTAAGGCCTGATTTTATAAGGCCTTTCTTTGACAATACCCCCTACCTGTGTGCAACACATTGTGACTTTCTTTGAGAAATTAAGGAAGAAAACACAGATTGCCTACTGAAATATTTCTGCTCTCTTCCAAATCAGTTCACAACTCAAGCAAAACCCTCAGGCGCATCCCCGATTCCCTCTCTCCCAGCAGCTCCAAGCTGTGGCATGGCACAGCTCTTGCTGTGTGCCAGAGAGCACGAAGCAGGCCGGCCTGCTGGCCCTGAATATTTCTGCAAAGCACTCTGCAGGTCACAGCTTTGCTGTGGCTCAGTGCAGAAGTGCAGGCGCTGCCTCCCAGAGCTGTGTGAGGCACTGGCTCCTGCAGCCGTGAGCTGACAAGCTGTCCCTGCCTCCCGCTGGCCCATGGTCCCCTGGCACAAGCGCCGTGCCTGAAGGACGCTGCCCTGTGCTCCAGCCTGCTGAGCAGCCCGGCTCCCTGCCCCGGTGCCCAGAGTGCTGCACACACTGCTGACCTTTGCCAGGAGTCGCAGGGCAGCCGGCACAAGAGTGGGATGCTGAGCCAGGCCACCGGCCCTCGGCTGCCCTTGGCCTTTCTCTCCTCGGGGCAGTGAAATGCCTGCAGCTTCATAAGAGATCTGAGTGGGAGAAGCCCCGGTCAGTCAATCCTGGAGCTTGGTAGCAAGCTCATCTATGATATTTGGTAACATCTCACCCTTCCTGGTTTAATAAAATTTGTAATTTGTTCTCTGTCTTCCATCTATAAGGGCCCTTTGCAAACAGGAAAACAGAAGACAGCATGGGCCAAATGTCCATGGAAACTGCAGTATTCATGTTCAGGATCTTTTATGAGGGAACTCAGGCCACAGGCACAATGCTTATATGTTAGAACTTATCTTTAAAAAACAAAAACCATTCAAACTTTAACTGATTTAACCCTTATAGAAAAGTCTAACTATTAAAAACAGCCTGTAACCCATTTATGCCTTGAAGAAAAACCCAACACCCAGAAAACAATCTGTAAACAGAAAAAACAATTTGTAAGCAAGAAAAAGTTTGTAAGCATGAGAAATAGTTTGTAAATAAATCAAGTTCTTATATAAACTGTCCATGAAGTAGGTAGACTTCAGGATGTTTGTCTATGCTTTCCACTGTCCACTGAAGGGTATTTTAGGCAGCTGAATATCATAGGGTTATTATACCGTTATATTATTTACTTAAGACTCAAAGAGGGGGGTGTACCCTCAACCCAACCCCTTTTACCCCCTTCTTCTTTGTATAATAAGAAAAATAAGGACAAACATAGTTTTTGAGCACTGAGTGGATCTCTTTTTCACTATGAGGACTTGAAAAAAAAAATTCTTCCGGATGAGTGAGAGTGAAAATTTAACAAAGTAAAAATCCATTTGGATTTAGGTGAAATGTACCACTTTGAGCTTGCTAGCATACGTGAAATATGTTGTTTAGTCTAATAACTACAGCACTAGCAAAGTTGTCCCAGCTAAGGAAGAGATAAGAAAGACTCCTCAGTCCTTGTAACAGACAGGGCAGAATGACCCAGGTGTTCTTTCTGTACTTTCTGACAAAAACTGAGTACAAGTGTAACTAGAGCTAAGTGTAACGCAAAATCAGCATAATGAATATGCATGAACCTATTGTGAAATTCTATGCATATGGAAATTAGGGTAATAAAAAAGGATTGGGAGTTCTCAGGGGTGCGCATGTCCATTGAAGGGCAATGTGTCCCGACATGCGTCCACAGCGCTGTGAATAAACATACCGTTCCCTACAAATCTTTATTGGAATTATGGGGTTTTGATTTTTCTCCGCGTTTCATGAGGCTTTTTTCATTTATCTCAATGGAGCATCTAGGTTTCCTAATGTATTTTTCTTTACCAGCCAGGTTCATGGCTTGATCAGGGCCATCAGCTTGGCTGGGGGAGAATTTTTGTATTTATACTTTAAAAACAAACTTTTATTAATATCTAGTGCACAAAAATTTTAGACACAAATAACAGCGCAAGCAATACACCCTTCTCCCCTTGTTAAAAGTTAGTAATTTTGTTAGTGATTTAATAAGACGACTTTTTACTTTTAAAATGATGACAAGTGGCAGAACTTCAGTTAAAGAACTGTTATAAGTAAAAATTGATCTAGCTAAATTAAAAGTAATAAAACCAGGTTTTATTTAGTGATCAAATTGAGTCTGAGCTAGCTACAATAAAAAGGACAGTGCTGAGCCCGGGATCAGCACTGGATGAGACACAGGTCTGACTGCTACAGCATAGGGTCCTTTATGTTTCACACAAGACTGTCTCTCTTAAGCGCTTTTTATACAGTTTATTTTGCTTGAGGCAGAGTTTCAGTGATCAGGCTTTTTTTCCTATTTAGAGTCTTACATATTTATAGAATTTCTTTTCTCTGTGTTGGTGAGAACAAAATGGTGTCTGGAGAGTGCTGTACACCCCTGACTGAGTTACTGGAACTTGGCATTGAGATGTATTTCTCTGGTGACTCTAGCAATCTCAATCTTGGGTAGTTATTGAGAGGATCATTGCTTGGGAGTTACTAGGATCACTTTGAGAAACAATTTATCTCTGGGTAAGCTATCCGTATTTGTTTGTAAATTAAGTTTTCCTCCTTTTTGTCAGGGGTGGTCTCAACATATGTGAGGTAATCTCTTGGCTCAGACTCACATGTTTTATACAAATATTTCTTAGTAATACTAAACATTACATCAATATTTTACTTTATAGGCACAAATTACTCATATTACATATAACAATCCTTCCCCTTTTAAATTAATACATTAATTCGTGCTTTTCTAAAAAGCTTTGTATTTAGTGGATTTTCTTTTGATCTTGTGAAACTGTTCTTATAATTTAACTAGTTTAGTCCTTAAAAACTCTTAGTTCTCTTTGGTCTCATTACTCTACTCTTCTTTTGGAATTTCTTGGTAAAGCTTGTAAACGTCCCCTTCTCCCTTTATTTGCTCTTTGAATCTGGCTAAAGGATCTGTTGTTCTACTGTGTGGATTTTCTTCTTCTAATTTTGTGATTTTAGACACTTGATTTAATTTCCCTGTAGTACATTCTGGGTCTGTGGGCATGGCAGCTACCTGCATACCCTGCACTACTGAGTATATTAACTTAATAAAGCAGGGTATTAAGCAGGGCAGGAATAGGATTCTAGCTATTGAACACAATATAAATAATATATATTTTTTTTTACTAAGCTCTATTAAACAAATAGACCCACTAGGATGATTGGAGTATAGAGTTCTATTTTTGTACTGGGACATGTGCTACTTGTTTAATTTCGTTCACTAGGTTTTTCAATAATTATCGATCTCTAGACAACATTTTGTTTTATTAAATTTCTCACAAACTCTCTCTTCTTTGGCTAGTAAACAGTCTAGGGCCATCTTGTTTTGATATACAAAGGCTCTTATTTGGGAGTGTTGTTTAGATAGTAACTCGAGGACATCTGAGGTGTGCTTTGAGACAATTTCTACTACTGCTTGGAGCTTCATTAGTCAGTTTAATAGATAAATTGGGGTCTTATACCTCCAACTCCCATCTTGGGCCTATGTCGTGGGACTAATACTCTATTATTCTTTCTGCAGGCCACTCCTCCTCTCTCTAGGCCTGATCTTTATCAAAGATAGGGAATTTATTTTTCAAATCCTTTTTCTTTTTACTTAAGGTTTTATATAAGGGATCCCCTAGTGAGTTGCATTCTGAGTGGGGCAGGGTAAAGAAAACAGGCCTTATCAATCTTATTGTGCGCGACCCTTTCTACCACTGAGGTTGTTCACTGTACGCTTTCTTCCTGCAAATTTAATATCAACTATTGGGGGCTTTTTATTTAACCTTTGTGGTTTTGGGCTCATTCTAGAGTCTTCTTAATTTACGTAAGGATTGGTAAGGATTAGCTCTAGGGCTTTTGTTCTAGTAGAGTCCAATTTTATTAGTCTATTTGCACTTGGCCCCTTTTTCCCGGCTCTAGTACCCTGAAGAGCTTTCTGGCTGCCAGATCTTGTTTTTGTTGGAGGAGTTTACCGTCAAAGTGGATATACATGGAGTGTACCTTACTATTTTAGTATACTCTTTTCCCTCCTTGCTAAGGTAGAACATTCTAATTACTCTCTTGTCTAAAACTTATCCCTCAGGTTTCTGAGTTATTTTAGGAGTTGCTCTGGGGCTAAACTTTTCCTTTTCTAATGCTAGTTTTCAGTGGATTTGAGCCCTCTGCAAATTTAGCAATTGGATAGTCTTAATTTTGTTGCAATTTTTTGCATCAGATCTACAAACAGGTTTTGGTCTGAGGCAGGTAAACTCTAATTGGTGTATTGTCTCTCTAGGTGTTCATATTGTTCACTTAGGGTTCTCAACCTTTTCTTTTCTATCTTCTCGTGTCTTTTTAGTTCTTGTGTTATTTGTTTTATTTTACTCTTTGGGTCTACTCTTTCTTTATTCTTTGAGGAGCAGAATATCCTGTCATATTGCAGACAAACTCTGTCATCTTGATCTTCTAAAAGGTTAAGGATAACTGGTTCATTTCTGAGGGATAATTTGGTCTCATATTTTAAATTCCTCTGACTTAGTATGTCTTTCTTCTTATCACACACATATTCAATAGATTATTATTATAACACAGTGGGTTCGCCTGAAAATAAGCTACAAATAATGACTCTATTTTTCCCCCAATCCATGCTGTGCAGTTATATTTGTCACAGGCTGAGACAGATATTTGTTCAGCATTCTTCTTATGTATTTTGTGCTCTGACTGCCCATTTTTAGGGGTTGCTCCTTGTAAATAACACTTCATCTTTTTTTTAATCCACGTACCCCCTGCTGAGTGCTGTTTATGGAACAATGTTTGTTTATTTTACCCTTGCTGCAGTTCCTTGGGGCTGGGAATATTGGAGCTTCTGATTCTCCTTGTCTTTTCTGGACAGTCTGTATGCTTTGTCTGCACCCATTGCCGGGGCTCTGCACTTCTGTGGTGGGCAAGTTATTTATGTGTGTACTAGTCTTGAGGTACATTGCTAGACTCGGGTACATCAGGATTACTCCTACTATCAATATTCTTCTGCTTTTGTTTGCATCTACTGGGTTGCTACTAGCAGCGGGTTAAGCCATCTTCTCGGCAGTAAGAATAGTCTTCTGTGATTTCATGCTAGGACTGAGCTGCGTGCCTCTGTTTAAAGATGCCCTATTTGGATAGTTTAACAGTATCTGAGCTGCAGAGTACTTTGTTTAATTTCCAGTACTCAACAGTAATGATTTGAGCTTTTGGTCGTAATTTTCCCCTCAGCCTGTTTTGGAACAAGTGAAACTAAATTTCAGAATTTACTTCAATTATTCTTAGCTTAGTGGCGAGCCCTAAGACACGGTTAGTTAGGCACAGTTCCTCTTGTAAGTACTTATTGCATAAATTTTTTGGCTAATATCTCTTTTTACAGTGCATGATCTAAACTTTGTTACAATACTTGCATATGAAATGCACAAATGGATAACATTTACAATTAGGTTCAGTGCACTTCATCAGGTTCTTATTAGTCATTTACTTGGCTGTTGCAAGGTTATCTGCAGGTCGCTAGGGGGAGAGGTGACTTTCTACTGTGGCGTCCCTTCCCAGAGCTCGATTTTTTCACTCAAGATGTGTGTGTCTAACTCTTTTCTGCCATTCGTACTGCTGTGCCTGTAGTTACGAGGACAAGAAAGGGGACTTCCCATTGAGGTGACAGGGTGGTCTCTTTCTAGGTCTTTATGAGTACTTTTTCATTGGGCTGTACTTTATGTATGAAAAAACCCAAAGGGCTACTTTGTGTTATTATTCCTTGCTTCCACACTTCCTGAAGATTCTTGCTTATGGCTATGAGCAACAGCTGTATCTGTCCATCCTCTATCCTGGGGTGCCCCACTGGTATTCTATGCTCGTATGGCACCTCGTACAGCACTTCAAAGGGAGATAGCCCAGTCTCAGAATGAGACATGGTCTGGAACATTTAGCAGGAAATGTGGCATCTGGGAAGCTTCAAAAGGACATTTTACCCGGGACATTTTTGCTTCCAAAATTAATTTTGCTAATTGGGCTTTTAATGTTTGATTCATTCTTTCAACTTGTCTGGAGCTCTGAGAATGTTATGGGATGTGGTACTCCCACTGGATCCCTAGAGTGTTTGCTACTTGCCTAATGATTTCAGAGGTGAAGAATGTCCCTTGGTCTGAATCTATGTATCTTACTAACTTATATCGGGGTAGGATTTCTTCTAGTAGAAACCTCGATATTGTTTGAGCCATAGCCCGAGAGCTTGGAAGGGCTTCTACACAGTGGGTTAGTTTGTCTACTATTACCAATAGGAATTTATATCTCTCCACTTTAGGCAGATCAGTGAAATCTACCTGAATTCTTTCAAAAAGCCGGTATGCTACTGGGCGACTTCCCAATACCACATACTGGGTTTTTGCCCAATTAACTTTTTGACAAATCATACACCTTTGTACCTCTTGTTTTGCTAATTCATAAATCCCCTTATACTTGAAGAATCTCAGGAATTGCTCTGCCAGGGCTTGGGCTCCCCAGTGTGTCTGTTGGTGTAATCTCCCCAGGATTTTTCTGGTATAGTTTTTAGATAACAGCTCTCTCCTGTCTGGCAATTTCTACTTACTTCTTTCTAGTCGGCCTCTTTTTTTTTATTTGCATCTTTCAATTGCTTTTGGGGAAGGGTGTGGGGGATATTTCTGGACATCCTCCTCCCCAATCTCTGGGGTACTTACTTTTAGTAAAGCTGTGCTTTTGGCTTCTTTATCTGCTAAATTGTTCCTTTGGGTCTTGAGCTGTATTCTTGTTTGGTGTCCTTTCACGTGGACTATGGTAATTGCCTCTGGCACCCTGATGGCTTTTAAGATTTGCCTGATTATTTCTTCATGCACTAGTCTTTGTCCCTGAGTATTGAGTAATCTTCGTTTTTCCTAAATCTTTCTGAAAGTGTGTACTACCCTGAATGCATATTTTGAATCTGTGAAGATCATTCTCTTTTTTCTTTCTAATTTCTGTAAAGCTTTTAATACTGCATATAATTCGTAAGCTGGTGCTGACCATCTGTCATTTAGGGGTCTTGATTCTACTATCTCTTCTTTTTTGCCATTTATTACTGCATAGCTTGATTTCTTTTTTCTATTTCTTGATTTCTACCTTCTGTATTTATTCATGGTTAAGCATCCATGCCAACTCTGTTGAAGTCAATAGCAGGTTTCTGAATATAGCAGGAATTGGATTAAACCTAAAAGGTCTGCCAGTGCTATTACTGAAATACTAATTTGCATGTTTTCTTATTTTGGAACCAAAATATGACCATGGCTTTTAATGTTGGGTTTTTGCAGCTAAGTGTGCAGATGCAATAATCACAGAAATGAGGTCATTTGAGATTACAGAAAGGTTAAAAATTATGCATGGGAAGGTAATTACAGGAATTTCTTTGTTTGCACTCACCTTGTTTGAGACAATGAGTGCAGTGTCACCTGTGCATCCCTGGATATGCCTTGAAGGTGCAAATGCTTTATTTGTAACCAAAGGGGAAATGTATCCAAATTTCTTGGGTTAAACAGTTACTTTGCAAATAGACTGATATAGAAACTTATCAATTTTTAAGGAGTAAAATCCCAAGGTTATAAGAAAAATGCACAGAATTCACAGAATTCACAGAATGACTAGGTTGGAAGAGACCTTCAAGATCATTGAGTCCAACCCATGCCCTAACACCTCAACTAAACCATAGCACTGAGTGTTACATCCAGTCTTTTTTTAAACATCCAGGGATGGTGACTCCACCACCTTTCTGGGCAGACCATTCCAGAACTTTATCACCCTTTCTGTAAAAACCTTTTTCCTAATAGCCAACCTATATTTCCCTTAACGCAGCTTGAGACACACAAGGACATTAGTTTTTCATTGCTTTACAGAATTTTCATTGATAGGATTTAATTTTTCTGAAACTTGACTTGTACACCCACAAATATGTTCTAAGGGTCTTGTTAAATTTATTTCAAAGGTATTTCAGAGAGCAGGAGTAACAGTAACATATTTAATTTCAACAATGCATGTTAGTTTATTTTGTACATAGCTCTTAGGTTGCTCATTTCCTTAATATAGGATTTAATTTATACAGAGGAATGGTATTGTTTTAGTCTACAACTATTATCCAGAACTGAGTTTTGCAAAATGAATACTCAGAGAAGTGCTGATTTGACAATCTTAAGTCCTGCAGCATTTAAAAGATATAGCTATCTATTCCAATAGATGTGGAATAGAGACCCCATCACCTGTGACTTCCTTTCTCAGTTAAAAAGAAAAAGAATGGAGAAATATCTGGGCTTTAGCTGTGTGTCTGGATATGAAGCCACATGAGGTTTTTGAAGGGCCCCACACGAGTTTTTCAAGTATTCTTTAAGCCTCCAGGTTCCCCAGCCCCAGGAGCACCAGTGGCCAGTTTTGTTGGTTTTGCATGGGTCAATTTTTGGAGAGGAGGAAAGAAGCCAGCCGGGAAAGTGAGGCATTTCTGCCATAAGCTTTCCCTGTGCCAGGCAAAAGCAACCACTGAGTGCCTCTGAGAGCAGGCGCGCGGCTAAGCCAATTAGAAAAGCTGGTGCCGCCTCTAGGACAACACTTTTAACAGAGGAAAAAAGAGAGGAAAAGAAGCTGGCTTTCTCTCTGCCCTCCGAGGGGTGCTGCGGGGCAGCAGGGCCCCTTCCCGGCGGGCTCGGGGGCTCTTTCCCAGCAGGGCCGCCGGGCCGTGCTGCCGGGGCTCATCCCAGCGCCGCCAGCAGCTGCGGCCAAGCCCAGGAGCGAGCGATTTTTTTTTTTTTTGTGGGTGCACGTATGTTTAGCCAGCATCAACCCCCAGCACCAGTGCATGAGCCCACAAAGTGCAGTGGAGAGAGCAGCCGGCCAAACTCAGACTATGGAATCTGGGAAGCTGCACGTTGTCCTAATGCGAATCCTCTGTGGGCACGAGACTGAACAGCAGGACAGTTGACAAGAAATGCTTGACTAGATGCTTGGGGCAATCAACATCTTTGAAATTATAAGCATCACTTTTCCTACTCATTAATGTCATCATCTCCAAGATTTAACTTTTCAGAGGGTGACCATGTTTTCTTTTAGATCGGAGATCAGGAATCGGTTTTAAGCGCAAAAACCACTCCTCAAAGCCCTGCTAAACACGCTTCATCCTCCATTCAGAAAATGAACCTATTTCTTCAAAAGAAAGGAACTGAAAACTCTAATATCCAGTTCCCACCAAAGAGTTTCCAAGCCATTTTTATTCTCTGATTTTCTATGCCCTACTTCTTAGCAAATGTAGTTGCTCCAAGCACAGTGACATGAAGACAGGACAGTCACTCATGAGGAACAACATGGTGATGCTCCAGCCTGAAAGCTGGAACTTGGAGTCCACAAAACCCTGCTTTGAGATGCAAGTGACAGCAATCAGGGAACGCAGATAGGGGTAACTGCTGGGGTCAGAGAAGGGCCCAAGGCATTCACAGAGCCAGGAGAGAAGGCAGTATTGGTTTAACAGCTGTAATAATTCCTAACAAATACTCCCACATTTTTGTATATTTATTGGACATTCCCAGGACTCCTGTTCATGTTAGTCTGCACCTCTGCCCCTCCAGAAGCGGTCGAACTGGCAGGATCTGTCTGCCAGCAGGAGCTGCTCCGAGCTGGGAACACGACTGGTGGTGCTGATTTCCAGAGGCTTCTGTGTCCCAGGAGAAGATAAGGAAAGAGCGGATTGAGAGGTGCTGGCGCTGCTGCTGCTCTGTGCCAGAGAGCCCCGGCTGGGCAGGGCACGGCGCTGCAGGCTCTTTCTCCTGCCAGAGCTGGGCACACCTGGGAACAAGGCATGGCAACTTGTGGGAAACCAAAGGCTTTGTGGGGGCTGCATTGCTCAGCACACACCCAGGCCATGTGTGACACAGAGTTCTGGCACCTAAAAAGATAAAGGAGAGGCAAATAGCTGGGAGAGGTTTCATTTTGACCTTTCTCACCTGTTCACAAAAGTGGCCAAAATGAAAGTTACCAAGCAGGGCCTGATCCCTTCTCCTGCAGGAGGGGCCCTGTACTGGCTCCTACCCAGGGCTGGTACCCTTGTGGCAACATTCAGCTGACTGGGAGCAGAGCTCCTGGGGCCCTCCAGGGATACACCAAGCCCAGCCCAGTTACCTGGTACACATGCAAATCTTCAGAAAAAGATTAGAGTGGAAAAATGTAACTGTCATGATCATGATATTTTACTATGTTTACATGCTGTATAGGAATGCAATTTCATGTATTTGTGGTATTTTCACACATTTTAATCTCTGAAATACTGTCAGATACACTTTGATTCCTAATGGAAAGTCTTAAACTTTTAATTTAGCTTATAAAATGAAGTTACTGACATTAAATAATATGTACTTTGTAGTGTAGAAGAACACAGTAATAGTGCGAGTAATTATGATTGCTTAAGCACAATTGGCTTGGGTCTGTACAGAAATGTGAAATTTTGCAAGAAGAGAATAGTTTCACTAAGTTTTGTAAAATATTTGAGAAACACTTCTTGTTTGAAGTAATATGTTGCAAACAACTTTTTACTTAGCAGTTTAAGGAAGGTTCTTACTTTTGAAAGCAGTACAATTTTACATTTTAAGAATTGAAAAATGTAGGCAGCTGATGAACTTCAGAATTAATGCAGACCACATTTAGTCTTTCAGAAAGTATCAGTGATATATAACTGATTCAATGCATCTTTCATACATACCTTTTATTTCATACGTACCTTTTATTTTTATTGGCTATCGAATATATACAGTATACAGGCAACATTTGTGTTAACACTCTGCTCCTGAGGTACTTTTAGGGCACCTAATCTTTCTATTAGGTCCCCATTTTTTTTCTTCAGCTGCTTTCTTCCTAACAAATTCCCGAAACTTCTGAGGCTCTCATGGAAGCACAGTTACTTGACACAGAGGCAAAGTCCGTGGGGCAGCAGGGCTGGATCTATTAGAAGGTGAACTGTCAACAGTTCCCTGCCCCAACTCAGGCGTTACTGCGGGTGACTCTTCACTTGATTTGCTGTCACTGTCCAGCAATGGAGGATACGACCTTGCAAACTGTTCATGCAGCTCAGAAGGGGGCGGGGGGGCAAATGGCTGGGCTAGAGTGGAGGGGTGTAGGTCTTAGATTCAGTCAAAGAGAAAACATAAAGTTTCTAACCAGGTAGAAGCTTGAGAAAGTGTTGAGAAAGAATGTAAATAGGTTCTTTATCTCTCTTGTAGTTCACATTGTTTATAATTGGGTTCTCCTACTGTATGTCATTCACTGCACACCAATAGAGTGAGAGGTTTTCACTTCAGGACCAATAGAGTTGGTCTGCACGAAGCTCTGTATAAAAGAGCGATGTATTTTGAAATAAATCAGAGTTATAGTCTCAGCCTTCTGAACAAAGTCTATTCATTCCCATCCTGCCTCAACAGTGTCAGAGGGGAGCAGGGGGCAGACAGCTGGGTTTGTCTCTCTGCTAAAGACATTTCAGCTAACTGGCGCAGTGGTGTAGTGTATACGGGGACCGCTGCAAGCTGCTGTGCAGGTGTGAGATAAAGAGGCTTAGGAGTCTGATAAGGAGGTACTTTGGCAGTCTGCCCAGAAACCTTAGCAGCTTTCCCAAAAGCTTCAGCATCCAGCCCAGAAGCTCTGGCAACTTTCCTGGAAGCTTTGGTAGCCTGCCTGGTAACTTCCATGGGCACCTGCACCTTCTTCAAGGATGTATTCAACAAGTTCCCCATCAAAGGCCCCATCTGACTCATCCCTCCCATCAGACTCGTTTATCAACCCCAAATCTTCATCCACGTTGTACTCTGCTTGTTCCCGCTGTTTTCCATTCCTTTAATGCCTCAAAAAGCGATCTCCAAGTAACAACTAGATTGACAAGTTTTATCTCCTGCTCAGATGACTTCCCACAGCCTGTCCCTGACTTTTTTCCAAGTTTTAACACTAAATGCTGTGTCAGGATCAGTGGCAAAATCCTATGATCTAGCCCACAGCAATATACTACGAAGGGTATAGTCTGAAGTATTAATTCCCTTATATCTTAACAAAGCTTTCCATGTAGCCAAAACAGTCTCTTCCTCTTTAGATTTATTTCCCATTATTACTAGTTGGTGCCTCACCTGCTTCCAGGTGTCTTGATAGGAGAAAATCAAGTCTGGACCTCCCTGTGGCTTCCACACGCCACTCTCAGCTGCACCAGCGCCGCCTCCCCCGCTGCTCCCCAGTGGGTCACGGCTGCCAGTTGCTGGGACCCCGCGTGGCTCCAGACTGACCACGCTGTTCAGGCTGTTGCTCCACGCGGTGGGCACCAGCTGTCACTGGTATATACACTGTATCCCGAGGCGGTCGCGACACAAAGCACAGACCACAGGCGGTCTCAGATGGCAATTCTTTATTATTGAACATGGCTGACCTTTTATAAACTTTCTAATTGTTTATACTTCTTCTACCCCAACTATTGGCCACAAAAAAATCAACATAACACCACTGGTGAACAGTAACAGTGACTTTAGTTAACTTTCTAAAAATACTTTGTCCGTCTGCAGTGCTCTCCTTATCTTTCTTCAGTTCTTCTCTTCTCTCAGTCTCCTTGGTAGCAGCCTTGGAGAGAGCTCTTTAACAGCTTCTTCTTGCCTCTCAGCTTCTTTTCGCTCCTTTAGCTAACAGGCCTGCTGTTAGCCCCTTCCACAGTAATTCATCCATGAGGGGCAAGAAACAAGTAGAGCAGAATAGGATTAAAAAGTCTAGTGACTAATTAGAATTGGTTAAAGTCTGACAGACCTTGAGATGACACCAAAATTAAGCATCCTAGAGTGTAGCCTACAGCACACTACTCGCATTTCTATATTCAGGAAACATGTTTTCTTCCTTTTACGCTGTCTTAATTTAAAAGCTGAAAGATTCAAGAGGAATTACTACATCCTCCAATGAGTCCATGAAGTTTTCTCTCAATGATCTCCTTAGTGTTACTGCAATCTACTATTCAAGTATATGTGACAACTGTCACAGTAATCTCATTAAAAATGTGTACTTTGTTCAAATAACCATCACAAAAATCAGTCATAGTAAGGCAGATAAGACAGAATCAGTATTGATATTGAAAATCTATTATGGAAGCCGAGAAAGGCAGAATCCAAAAACTTCAGAAGTGTGTATATAATATACTCATTTAGTTGAAAAAAACTAATACATGTTTATTAGAACAAGTTTGGGGTTTTTTTAAAATCTCATTTTTTCTACTTTGGATAGCTTCACCTCAGCAGTCTACAAATTATTTTTGCTGTATTAAACTAGTGAAACAAGGATATTTAGTCTAGATTTTTAAGTTCCAGAAGGAAGTATTATGCAGTGTTACAAATGAAAAGCTACGTTAGGTTCCTAATTTATCAGTAAAATACCTAACTGCAGAATGATATCAGCAAGAAATTCTATTACTCTGGAAGAGCAGGGTGATATGTTAGAGAACTCTACCTTTCCCGACACTGGAGAAGAAGGAGTAGCACAGGCGTTGGAATAGCTACTGCTGTCTGCAGGCTTCACTGAGGACTGAGCGGATCTGTCATCTGAGAATTGTCTGGAGAGCAAAATGTCTTTTTCTTTGTACTTCTTTGGCTGGTGGAGTGCAGGAGAAGTAGATTTCACTGAAACCCTACAAAGGACATACTTTGAGTTTCACAAGCAGTCACTGAAAATTTACATCGACCTGCCAGCCTACTGCATGACCACATGTATTACAGCAACTACAAAATCTATTAAAGCCTAACTAAAAACTCATACTGACCATTCATTGCTTTTTAATGCTACTGTTAAACTTCTTCTGCTACTTCTCAAACATCACAATTCATGGACAATATTCCTGACTGCTCTCTCCAACAGCAGCCCCAGGTATGAAATACTTCTCTTTGGGACTACAATGCAGCATACAACAGTATAACACCTTCAAACTGTACTTCCGCTGTTTCCACCTCCTATTACTAGCAGAAACTTAAGTGATACTTGTATACATAAACTGCAACCTACAGTGAGCAGAAGACCTCAGCATCTTACTTTTCAGCATGAGAGAAGTCAGACAATTCTGTTTCTGTTGAGCTGTTTCT
The DNA here is from genome assembly GCF_048771995.1 of Taeniopygia guttata. NCBI lineage: Eukaryota > Metazoa > Chordata > Aves > Passeriformes > Estrildidae > Taeniopygia > Taeniopygia guttata. Next base: position 12,581,968 of record NC_133027.1, on the reverse strand, counting down.
GCTGTTGCTTGACATCCATGTAGATGCCAAAGGAAGTTCTTCACAAGTCACAGGCCTTGGTCTCTGGCCAATTCCTGAAGGCTGCTGTAGACCTGCAGACTGTTCTTCAGCACTCAGAACAGCTGTAATTGCTCTTACAGTTGTTTCATCAACCTCAGACCACAGCTTAGAAGGAGCTCGCATGCGACGCAGAAACAAGCTGTGCCACTTCTGCCTGAGTTGCAGCAGCATACCAGCAGCCTGCAATAAATTCCAATTCTGTTAAATACTGATGAAAAGTAGATCACACAGGTAAGAGAACCCTGTCTTTTCCATATCAGGCAGCACCTGGCATTCTAATATAAACGGGGCCCACAATTAAAGGCAAGACTAAGGTCTTGGGGAAGGGGAATAATCCATATTTAAATTAAGATGTTAATTTGCTTTCTTTTCCTTGGGTGCAAGGTAATTTTGGAAACATTTCATTTAGCTCGGTAATAAACTTAGCTTTGTATTGTAATTCCACAGACCTTTTTTTTTCCTTCTTATCTTTCAAGAAAACCCAATCCTTTCATGCTTTATGCCCTTCCTCTCAAATCAGTCTCTACTCATGCACTCTTCAGTCATAGTTGATGGAAAAGAGCTCTAAGTGATATTTTTCTTACATAGACACCTGGTCAAATGTGATGACTAAATTCAGAAGACTATTGTCTAATTCTGCTACCAGAAATGCTTCCATTACAATAAATTTAAAAAAATCACTCTTCTGGACATGTCTAGGAGAGAGAGTATTATTATTAGAGTTGGTAAAGTTGTGTGTTTCATGACCCATAAACTGCCTCCTACCACAGCCACAGCTCCTCAATGACATAAAGACTTCTATTTCAAAGAGATTTTGAAATTTATCCTTCCAAAATCTGACAGCAACTTTCTTTCAGCAACTTCAGCTTCAAGTGCTCCTTTTTTGATCCGATTTTGGTTATCCTCTCAAAGAAAGAAGAACACAATATGCCAATGTGACTGTTCTCTCAGCTCCTGTTCAGATTTTGGCTATCCCAGCTCGTGCTATGGCCTGATGGAGCACCATGCAGGCAGGACAGGAGGCCAGAAGGAGCAGAAGGGCCCTTATGCAGTCACTGTCACCTGCAGCTTGCTGTCCCTTGCAGCCATTATCTTTTGTCTGCCAGTCTCTTCAGAATCTGCTGACGTGTGGAAAGGGACAAAACTGCCAAGCTCAGATATAAAACATCATACTGCCCAGAAAGTTTTTGAAACAGACCCAACAGCATCTGGATTGCTGAGGCTTTCCTGGTCCCTTTTGTGAGAGACAGGACACCCACATCAATATGGAGGAAGAGGAATGAGCACTCTCAATGTTGAATTAGGTGACTAATTATTCTCTTTCTTTTTGCTGACAAGTAAAAGAATAGAAAGGTACGGGTGATAGGTGATGAAACACTGCAACTTGGATGTTGAATACACGGATTCAGGCGACAGACAACTCTGTGCCAAAGGGGATTGAAGCCGTTTAATTATTGATGAGCTTGTGAAGTAAAGGTTAAATCACAGAGTACCTAGTTTGAGAGACCGAAATAGACCATGACATTCTTGGAGAAAATTCTTGGCTACTCAAATGTTACAAAAACCTTTTCACATCTTTTTACAATTCCTCTACATGAAGCAAACCCAGGAGTAATTTCTTACTTACTTCAGGGTCCAGTTTGAGATGGAGCCCTTCATCCAGCTTCAGCAGTGCCAGATCAGCAGATGTCTTGTCCTCCATCTCACTGTCGCTGCTATCATTAGATACCCCTCTCCCTGAATTAAAGACAAAAGGTGCATTAGCATTTCCATATTTTTTCTACTATTATTTCTACACAAAAACCCGCATACTACGGTATTACCAGCAACAATGTTTTTCCTTCTAAAATTGACTTTAAATGTAAACATTTGTAAAACTACCTCTTCTTTTCTGCAAATACACTGCAAAGTCTTTGCTCCAGATAGCAGCAATCAAGCCAGACCGGCTGAAGGTCCTACTGTGTAAAAACCTGTATTGATATGATGTGACCCAACTCATGTACCTTCACCAGTATCCACAGGCCACTATACAACTTTTGCCTAAAGCTGTTTGCAAAATCACACATGCCTCTATTTCCTAGTAAAACAGCAGATCTAAAGACCTAGTAAGAAAAACAAAAAATCTATACATATAGCTATTAATTAGGATTCTTTATTTTTCTTAAGTGCAATTCAATCAACATGAGCACTACTCTAAGGTTCACAGTTTAAAAGCAAGACAGGAAAGCTCTAGAAATAAGTTGGACTTTTAGTTTGATTCAAACTATGACAACTAGAAGCAGTTATTTTTGCTTCCATTCCAAGAGGACTCAATGTAAATCAGAAAAAAAGAAGGAAATTTCTATATATTCTCTATTACTCACAGTTAATAGTACAGTTAACTGAAATTAAAAATTATCAGTAGAACATGTCTTGAAAATGTATGTGTTAGCTAGAAGCAACATGACGTGTTTGCCATATTGATTGTTTCTAAATTATTCTGTTTGAATAATCTGGTTCAATGTATCAAATAAAGTAGTCTGTAGAAAAAGAACATGCATACTACACTTCTCAGTACCAGTACTACAGTTCTCATTAGACACTGTGGCTGTATTCTTTCCTTACAAACTATACTACAGTTTCTGAGACCCTACAACTGTGTAATTTATGGACTTGAATATGTAAGGAATCCCAAAATGGAGAGATTTATTACAGAACCAACAAACTCTTCCTGAATAGCTGCAGGAATTATAACAGCGCTATGTTCAGAATCAGGCAATACATGTATTAAATATTACTGAAAAATAAGTTTTCCATGTCACACGCTGATGTATAGCAACGGAAACATCCCAAATCCAGACTCCAGCGTACCTCGAAAGGATGAAGATGCCTGCAAGGCATTACTTGGCAGTCTGGCTGGTCCACAGAAGAGGGCCACCGTGACAGGTGTCACAACAGAGCAGCACCTGATGTTTGCTGTCTTGTGAGCTCTCGTCATTTCATCATATATAAGCCAGTCTGTAGGGAGAGCCTGGATGGCTGCAGCTTGTCCATTTGCTGGGGCAATCTGTGCAAGAGCAGGTAAAACCAGGCTATTATACCCTCTACCTGTAATTAATGTAAATTTGAACGTATTTCTCATTTTATCCAGAGACACTATGGATGCCTCAACCTGGCAGTGCTCAAGGCCAGGCTGGGTGGGGCTCTGAGCAACCTGGACTAGTGGAAGGTGTCCCTGCCCGTGGCAGGGGTTGGAATGAGATAAGCTTTAAGGTCCCTTACAACCCAAACCATTCTATGATTCTGTATTTTGAGAACTAAATACACATACAATTATATACATATAAAAATATACATGCACATAAAAAAGCGTGAGAGAATTCAACCAGATTCATAAATTATCCTACCATGATAAAACAAAATATTTTGCTTTAAAAAGAAATGTTAAATAAAAGTTTCAGAGAAAAACTTGCTTTTAAGAATAGGGATCATTATATCTTTAAAACAATTTTATAGCAGGGCAGTTTTTTTGTCATTTTGCCTTGTTCCATCTAGAGAAAAGACTAATTGAAATGATGGAAAAATGAATCAACTCCAATTCTATCAGCTGGGTAGAACGGTATTTTCTAAAGCTGTAGTGTTAAATGCCTATACTGCTTTTAAAGTACTGACAAATAGGAAAAGACATTTCTAAAACACGTGACAGATTTTAGTGCCCTTTTTTTTGAACTATGAATTCAAAGTGTCTTTACCTTTTTATACTGAGACTGACCAAGAACAGAGGTAGGATGAAATCGCACTTTCGTCTCCTTTGATTCCGTCAACACCAGGCTGTCTCTGTCTACATGCACAAGATTGGGATACATCCCGGCCACTAAGGCACCTTTAATTACAGCCCAGTTCTCAGAGTTAGTATTAACATCTCTAATATCAGCTCCTCCTCTGGCTCTCACAAAACCTGACAAATGAAAGAGACAAAACAGTGCCATGTTAGCTTGTGTTTGGTTCTCAAAAGGAGTCAGAAACTAAAGGTGAAATAAATGACTTCTTTGTTGCATTTTTCACCACTGCCAACCTTAACAGCACCAAGAAGAAACCATTACACTGAAATCCTTCCTGATAAGGGGTTTCATACTAACACAGAATACCACTATTTTGTACAATATAAAGACATTTCCTATGGGAATAATTCATTAAAACATGAAATGCAGTGGCATGTGGAGATGAGGGTGCTTTCAGTTAGATCAGCCACAATTCCTCATCTGCACCATACCCTGCATGAATGTGTGCATGAAGGTGTATTTCAAATTAAGGAAAATTACACCAGTGGACACGATTTTTGTTACAATTTCTATATGCTTGACTTTAAAACAATGTTAAAATTGTTTCCAACTTCTCTACCTGAGGCTCTAAGCTGGCCAAGCACCTGTGTTCTCATTCCTGCAATGGTTTCCATTGTGGCTTGGGATAGGAAGTTCTTTTCACAGAAGGCTCTCTCCCAGCCGTCACTGCGTGCCTTCTGCCATGCCTGAAAATGTTTTTACATTTGCCTATTAATTTGAAGGACTTAAACTAAAAACTGCATTTTTTTAAAATATTACATTTATGTCAATAAAATGAATGCAAAACCCACTCTAAAAGTTAATGTATCAAACCAGATTATTTTTTCTGTTCAACAATTAGATTCTCTTTATGTGTTCACTACAGTGATGATTATGTCAAGTTAAAACAATAAATAAAGATCATTACATTAAGATCATGATTCAAAGTTCAGTGTAGTAGGATGCAAAGAGGCACATTGTTGGAACATTCAAAATTTTATAATGTTTGAAACAAAACATACTACAAAAACAGTTCCCTCTTCTGTGGACCAGCCAGACTGCCAAGTAATGCCTTACACAGGAAAGGCACTAGGCAAAAAGAAAGTCTTCTCTGAGCACTTAATCACAGTCTGCCACTCTACATCCAACTGGTGCATCTGCATTTTGCTTGAATGTGCTGTGATTAGTACTCTCTGAAATGAAAGACTACCTGGAAAGCCCTGAGCAGGGCCATGTGGTCACTGAACGTTCCGGCAGCAAAACGCTTCCTGCACAGCACGGCTGCACGCTTTTGGGAGGCCAGCGTGGGCAGCACAAAAGGGTCTTGGCAGGCAAGAGCACAGGCAATGGTCAGAACAGGATCCAGGCACTTCAGAACTACAGCATACAACACCATTTTACCGAGGTGTGGCTCTACAGGTAATTCAGTGAGGTGATAACCAAGCTCAGTGAGATCTTCCCAAGGGTCCATGGCATCTATGGTCTGTTCATAAACAAACAAACAAACAAATAAAGGAGAGGGGGATGGGTACAGTGGACAAAATCAATTTACAGTGAAAGCAGAAAGGATGTGAATAATGGACATTAACTAGACTTGTTTCCAAACACTACAGAAGCAAGTCAAACTATTAACTGAGACAAGACTTTGAAGCACTCTCTTCCCTTGACATGGAAAAACACATCCCTACACACAAAATGAAAACAGACAATAAACAAAACTTCAAAACATCCTTAAGTAATTAAAAACAGCTTCAGTACAAACTGAAGTCAGTAAACTGCTACACCACAAATTTGGGATCAAACACAATTACAATCTAAACCTACTCCTTTTCTGACCTTAAGCATATGCACAGCATTTCTCACAGTTACAGCAGGCGGAGGATCAGGAGCTTTCATAAGAAAGTCTACAATTGGACAATTAACTGGAGACAGAATTTTTGTGTACAAACAGATCTCCTGCAAGGTAAAAGGCAGAACAAAAAAAGATTACCAAGATTTGGAAGCAGCCGCCAAACACATGATTTGTTGCAATTAATAGTATGGTTTGAGGGCATTGTATTTTTTAAAGTTGTAGTTTCTAACTGAACATGCACCTGAAGCGGCATTCTTAGAAGTTCTGGAGATTGAAATTCCAACATATTCTGAAATCGGAGCCTGCTGAAGAGACGAAAGCAGACTCCAGGCTGACAGCGCCCAGCCCTTGAAAATAAAATATGGAAGGTTGTGAAAATGAGGATTTCTTTCTAAAAACAAAACCAAAAGCCAACAAACAGACACAGAAACTCAGAATGGAAAAGAAGAGGCAGTACTATGAAGAAAGTGTTGTTAAGTCACACACAAAGTGAGAGTTTTCTAATCATGAAGTATTTTTGAGAGTGTGGCAATTTTTTACTGTAATTTTAACCCAACACTGAGAAATCTGGAGGAAAGAAAAACAAGGCTTATCTAATGTAAAGTGCTGTGGGTTTTTTGCTAACCTAAGACCAGTTCAAATCTCAATCATCCTTTGTTGTGAGGAACCAGTTGCAAACTTTATTGTTTCCCCTCACATCCCCTAAACAGAAGTGATGCTTGGAGTAAAAGGTAGAATAAAGATGAAGTAACTTGTGAGTGAATGAGAGACAGCAAATTCTCTCAGTCATATACATCTATGTGCATACGTGCAGCTTAATGCCAATATGATTGATTAAACAGGCATTTGTTGCTACATAAACTTCTGAGCCCTCACCCACAGTGCTGGGAAGAATATAATCATGGCCTGTTAAGTCATGGATAGCTTGGAGAAAGTGAAATAGGCAGTCCTCTGCCGACAGACATGATGTGAAAACACCCCACTGGACATTGTGACTGCTGGTGCTACATGGGAGAAAGAGGAAGGAGAACAAATTAATGGGGGGAAAACAACCCAGACCTTTGGGAAATGCCTGAGCGTCACTTTTCTACAACTTGGGAGATTATTCCAAGGAAATACATGCTGACGCCTACTCACCTGCAGAGAATGAGTGTTGGCCACTATGCAACACAACACTGGACTAGGCCAGAAACAGCTATTCTGTTGTGTGCTTTATTCTAAACATAAAGGACTGTGGATATCTGCAAAATGGAAACCACTATGAGGCATTTATTACCTGCCTTTTCTCTGGATAGCACTGGCTTTTGAAATCCACCCCATTTTTACCATTGTAACACGACTCAGTGCATCAAAAGACTTCTAGAAAAACAAAGAAAGGAATGCAAACTGAAAACTCAATAGGGTACATGAAATACAAGTTACTAGTTATTTAGATTACCAACAGAAGTTTTCTAAAAAGTATGAAATAGTAATATATACAGCAGCTTCTGACACAAAGGTACCTTCTCAATTTTGAGTGAATTAATGAGGGTATCTCCTTTCTAGTATCTTAATGCTCCACAATTTTTGAAATTCAAGATTTTAAAGGTTTTTTAGACAGATAGCTTACAGTATTTGTCTTAAAACAAATGCATGTTGAAACTTTTCAGCAAGGACTGTTGCCTGACAGGCACTAGCTCTCAGCTAGTAAAAACTTTTTTTTACTTTACTGTAAAGTCATAAATAATAAAAAAAAAAAAGTTCTCCAAAATTTATGCACTGTGTGTTTTAGAATCACACTAGGAAAATTTATGGCAGTCCTACCTCTTTCACCTTGCCTGAGTCAATGACAAACACCACATCACTGACTGTTATGCTGGTTTCTGCAATATTAGTAGAAAGAATCTGCAAAGAAAAAAACCCAAACCACCAAAACTGTAATAACTGTAAAAGCAATGGCAAAATAGGTCATTGTGGCATTGGAAAAAGTCCTCTAATACTTGCAATTTTGCGAATGCCAAAAGGTGGACTTTCAAGCACTTTCTTCTGGTACAAAGTCTGCATACTTGAATGAAGCATGAAAACTTGGTATCTAATGCAAGACAAAAGGAACATTTTAAGGATCCTTAAAAGGAGCAATGAAAAGCCACAGCAACTAAAGGTTTTACCTGTGAGCATTATCAGTGAATCTCTTATCATCGAAAACAATGCGGTCTCTCAGGCTCACTATCTCATCATACCCAGGAAGAAATATTAAAATTGCTCCTAAAAAAGGAAGTGGGTTTGCAAAGTTAAACAGAAAATTCAAATACATGTCGAATAGCACTCAGAAGGTTTTAACGTTTGTGGATTGCTGAAAAAAGAGCATGATTCATCAGAAGCCAAATCCACAACCACTGGTTAGGTATTTACCTACCTGCATCTGAACTATGACAGATGCTGTGAAGTAAGTGCATTATCAGATCCAGATCCACTTTTTCATCATCAAAACTGTGATGATAAGCTGTCAGTAGCTCTCTGTCCTCTGCACTAAGGTCACTAGCACTTTTTTGGACCAGGGAACTTTCATCCATGTTTCCAAATCCGAATGAAGCGCTGTAACAGAAAATACACCAGAATCAAGGCTGCCCCTTCGGGTTTGCATTGAGCCATCCACTCAAACTTAGTTCAAGACCAATATGACTATTGGTCTTGAATTCTGATGTTTAAGTGTAGCAGAAGGGAATCACCATACTATTACTGTTTACTGATTTCAATGTTAACCCAGTGAAGGATGCCACTTTATTTATTAGTGTTAACTTTAGTTTTCTTCAACTTCATTGAAACACAACCATAAGCAAAGGAAAGTATAAAGATACTTCTCGTTTATCTGTTCAAGTAAAAATATTTAAGAGATACGTGTTCTCCAAAAATTTCCCACTAGCAGAAACTACACTAAGAGAAATTATAGTAGAGATAAGCTTTACAAAACACTACCTCAAGTACGATAACTGTAAGTTAATCAGAAAATCATTCTTGAATGGCCTAGTGTACACATTACTTCTGTAAATTTTCTTTAATATGCCTATTGCATATAAAAAGGATAAATAAAAACACATGACAGATTTGTTTCCAAAGTAAGCATGTGAAAAGTATAGAATTAGCAAGTTGTGCAAACATAAACAATATGATACTAAGTACAAACGTTTTTGCTGTTTATTTTTTGAAATATTCCTATTCGTAAAAAGAGGTCTTGCCATTAAGTCCAGATTTTAGACCATGAAAAGCTAAAACCTGTTCTGATTAAAAGAACAGAAACCTCAAATTTCCCATCACAACCGTTTGTATATCATATACAACTGATTCTGCAAAACAGTTACAACTGACCTGTAGGATTCCAACAGATGAACAACCTCCGTCTGTCCAAAGTGCCTAGCCCAGTCCACAGCCATCCTGAAATAGTTGCACAAGTATTTTTATTAGACTTTTCCCTTCAAAAGATGAATATGAAGAGCGCATCAGGAGAGGCAATTGACACCAGACTTTTGTACCCATTTCTGTACTGACATCCGTACTGTTATTGCTGGATCTGCAACTTCCCATTTGAAAGTGCATGAATAGGTGTTAACAGCTGTCTGACTTTTAGGTGACTACAGTTCTTTACCACAAAAGAATGTCCGTTTTACACAGGAGCAAACATGCACAAGGAAGTGAGGAGGAAGAAAGTGCCATTCCTTTAAAAAGTCCACAACAAGGTGCAGAGATCAGACCTGCCTGTTTGCAGTATCCTTGAAGTCATCTCAAAAGGTCACACCCCAGGCATAACATTTGGCTATTTCATGTCTTTCAGAAGCTGTCCTCCTCACGATGCAGTTCACTGTTTTATCTTTAAACTGCATTCCTTCCCAAGTTTTTTCAAATGTTAGTACCAAATATCAGACCCCTGGAATCCTAATTCTTATCATTCCATACAACAATTATTTACTGTACTTCCCTGTTTATATGAAGACATAATCCATGACCACAAAACCTGAGTTTCTACAGATTCACAAATATTTTTACATGCTACAATATATTTAGAAACATAACAGAAAGATCTTCTGATATGGGTAACTCCATGAAAATAGGAATTGCCAAATATTTTGGTCCAATTCAGTAGATTACAGTTGTTCTGCTAACCAGTATCTTAAATAAGACCTACTGAAACAAAGTTTATAGCTCATAATCAAGACCATGTAATTAAGAATTCAATTTAGAATTTACAGAAAACAATGTGATTATCAGGAGTTAGAAATTGTTGAGGCTGTCAAAATCTATAGTTCTTACAGCAGTGTGATAAGTTAGCAAATTAATTTAGATGTTAAACAATTTTCTTTCTCTCTCCTATATTGACACATAAATCTATGTTTTGGTTTCTCTGTTTTTACCAGCCATTAGATGATTTGCAGTGGATACTTGCTCCCATGCTGATCAACTGTTCTACTTGACTCAAAAAGCCTCTCCCTGAAGAAATCATCAGAGCAGTTGCACCAGTTTCACTGTGCCTATAATCAACTGAGAAGTACAAGAAAAAAAAAATCCAGCAAAACCAAGAGAAATGTTATTTTTTCATCTAAATATAGTACAAATATTGCTTTCAAATTCCAGCCCAAAGAGAATTTGTTTCCTCACTTTATCTCTGAAGTTAGTTCATATGAATTCTACACTGTTTTAGAAACACACTTCTGTCAATACTTCAAAACAACAACTAACTAAACAACCCATTATTTCTGCTAGCCCTATCATTTTTTCAGTCGGCATCAGAATGCAAAGGTAACACCATTTGAAACTGGAGATAAAAGTAGCCATAAAAATCTAAGTAAATTTGAGGTTGCTTTTTTTTATGTAATAACACATGAAACTTACCACTGACATTTTCAGTTAAAATAAGATTTAACAGCTGAGCAAACAAATCAATATCTTTATGCAACCAGATGTCAGAAAGACAGGAATCCATTTCTTTTACTATCCACGATTCAAGGCAATTCACATCTTTTTCAGTCTGAAGATAAAAAACAATATTGAAAGCTTAATCTCTTCCAAGAGTTGTCTTTATTCTTATACATTACCCACAAAGAATTGGAATGGTTATTTTTCCCAGCAGCAACAGAAACCCAAATATATCAGTGTAGACATACCAGCTCAGGTATCAGTTAATGCATTGATTTTGTCATATGCAAGTACGAACACAATGGCAGTCGAGCCATTTGATCTGAGGAAAAGCTGTGTGCAACCACCCTATCTGAAGAGCACACTTCAGCTAGAGCAGTTCATCCTAATCAAGTAATCTTTAAAATACGTTAATATCCTGAAAGACTCAACAGAACTGTAGAAAACAGATTTTAAATGGCTAGAATACAACACAAATATAAACATCTCTTCCGACAAAAGAAAAAACTTACCAGTTGATTAAATACTGTGTCACCACCATCATCCAACCATTTGTACTCCTCATTTGTCCTTGGAACTGATTTTTGTCTCCGAGATGTCCCTTTGTTAGTGTTATCTAGAGCTGAACACCACTCAGCAAGAGTGTTCTTCTGTTTCTCTTCTAGAATGCAAAGTATTCCCCAAGAAAGTTTTAGAGTCATATTTCTTATCCATTGTTTTCTACTAAAAAAGTTAGTTACAGCAGGTTTTACCAAGTTTTACCTATTCAACCTCTTTTATTTAGTCTAGAATGCTACTACCAGTCCAACATAAATGACATATTTAAGGGTACCCAAAGGGCGCCACTGCAAACAAGGGCTATAAAAACAAGGTAAAACCCAACACTTTGGTGTTTAAGCCCCCAAAACCTCCGTTATTCCAAACTACTGCATTCAAAGTATGTTCCTTAAGTAATCACCTTCCACACAATCTCAGACCAGATCTTTTTCCACAAATGGAATTCTGAAGACGAGTGATACAGTCCCTGCATGTAACAACTTACTTTTCTACACAAGTGGAAGAAACCTTAGAAAACACCAGGGTCCTAACTGAACTTTTCTGACCCCAGTGATCAGAGGTGAGCACTGTGATCAATATCCAGTTAGGACTGTATGTTATAGCTTTGGGGTTTGCATTTTTTAAAAATTTTTCTTTAAATAATCACTGGGATCATTACTTTCAGTTGCCAAGAAAACTTCTGAGCAGTATCTACTTAATCAACTTAAACCCAATGATGTTTAGCTCAAGAGTGTTAACACTTAAAAAAATACATCCATGCCTGAAGAAAGCAGTGAAAAATGTTACTGAAGGGAATTTAGTGCAAGATGTACAAAATCATGCCTGCTTTAATAGCTGCACTTTAATTTGCACCCAAAGGTACAGAGCATCCTATGCTTCTTTAGTACTTATGTGGGCAGAGCCCCCAGTTATATATAGCTCTACAGCATAACAATTAGAAAAAAGATGACATTTATCAACTGAATGAAAAAAGAATGCAACCACTGAATCCAAGTGATTTTTTTTCTTTAATTGCATAAACTATTTCAAAAATGTAAATATTGAGAGCTTAAAGACGCTGTCATCTAATCACATCTCATTTAATCTCCTGACTCTGGAATTTTAACAGAAAATAATCCTGTTAACTGTTTGTTCAATCAATGATTCTTACTGCCAACCCTTACAATTAACAAATCCACTGACCTTGCTGCTTCTTTTCTTTGTACTTCACCATCTCTTTGTTTGCATACCCAGTGCTTCGTAAAATGTCCTCCAGAAACATCTCTTTAACTTGAAAAGGTCTCCCTTGGACTAAAATAGAAAAAATCCATAAAAGATTCTATATTCACTAGCTTCACTTACAGAATTAATTCTTTTAAAAAACTACCTTCACTGGAGTTTATTTTTCTCAAAACTGTACAAAACAAAATATTTCCAAAGTCAAATGCCACCTTGTTTCTCCTCAACCTCTTCAATTTTATGAAGTGTTATAGCAGGAGATGTTCATAAGATTGACAGTTATTAACTACAATTTTTTTAAATGAGAAAAAGAAAACAGCCGTGTTTGTTTAGGGTTACAAACAAGAACCTGCCATGTAAGTCTGCCATCTGGATTAAAAATGTAATTAATTAATAAGCAATTAATACAGCTTTTTGCAAGGTTCCACACAGAGACAGTACATCTTTATACTGAACTACTTTCTTTTCATGAGAAACATGTAAGAAGGCAGCCTTATCTCCATATCCTCAACTAATTCAGCAAAGCTGAGCTTTTTTTACTGAATACTTCTTGACAGATGAGACATCCCAGTGGCCTTTACCTTCTGGTAATTTATCCTGATTTCTTTTTCAACATGACTATTTTCCAGACATTCTCTGTGGACATTACAGGATGCTTTTTGCATGAAGATTAAAATCTCTACATTTTGATTTCTTGTTCCTTAACCTGACTCAGGAACACTCAGGATTTTCCTTCAGAAAGAACAATCCACAATTCACATACTTTTAGAAGCTGTGACAGAGGAAGCCTTCCAACACTGATCACAAACTCTGTGTACTACAGCGCTCCACAGCTACAAAATGTGGTTTTCTGTGGTCAGGATTTTGTCAGCCATATTGCTGAAGGAGACTCAAACCTTGTATATCACATTAACAGACAAAGCCGCTTCTTTTAATTCTTAAATTAACAAAAAGGGAAAAAAACATCTTTTAAATTGCTATTGGCCTGTTACATAACCAGCACAAACACTGTGGTAAACTGGAGAGATTGGGAGAGATTGCCATCAGATTTTCCAACACAAATTGACCGATCTGAAAGAACAGGAAGCTGCAAAAAGAGTAAACTGGAAAGTCATACAACAATCACAACTGAGGCACTCCCTTGCAAAAAAAATTCAGAGAACATGAAATCACGTGTAATTTCCAGATTCCTGTCTCCAACAAGCTGCAAACCTTATTCAACTGGGCAGAAATTCAAAACAGAGAACTAAGCACTTCCATCTGCAAAAAAAGAAAGGAAAAAAAGGGTTCCTCCTCACAAACATTTGCTAAAATAAACCAGTAAGCAATCCCATTTCCTAAAACCGTTGAGATTTTTTTTAAAAGGCTGACATGCAGAGAGTCTACCTGATTGTCAAATAAAGCATTTCTCTTGAAAGATACTTTTCAAAACACATTAAAGTTGGACATTACTGTTGAAAAAGTAAGAGGATTGCAAGGTGCCAGAGGAGGTCACCCATGCAGAAAACCTGCAAGCCAGGAGGGTGGGGCAAAAACTGCAAACCCACAAAAACCCCCCACCTCCCTCCCACACATTTACATTTTGCCTTTACTAAAGATCAGTCAAATGAAATTAAACCAGCAAAAAATGGTAACTTTTCTTTGCATTTGAATGTAGTCTAACTGCAGGTAACTGAGTCTGAACACAAAATAAGCGAAACTGGATGTCTTTTCTGAATATTTACCTAGATGAACAACTACTAATTTTCTTTAAATCAGAGAATCATGTAATCCTTTTTTCATGTGAAACCAAATCTGTCTAAGCCTGTATTTCTGAACTGAACTGGTACAGTTATCTGTCCAGTAACCAGTAACAACCTTCACAAAGCCTGAAGAGTAAGATCCTACTGGAATGCATTGATACATATCACACTCATGTAGCTTCTAAGTCCTGTATCAGCATGAAGACAGAACTTCAATAACCTCTTCCTACTTCTTCAATTAAGAGTGGAGGGGGGCAGGATGTATCTGCATTTACAGAACTCCCAGTGACTAAAACACCTCACTCTGAATGAGGTGCAAATAGTCAAGAAACAAGAAACCTGCATACAGAAGGAACAAGGATTCCTGTAATTCTCAGTGTATTAATCATGTGCCTTTACTCAGAATAATTTGCTACAGTTTAGTAAGATCTGTGAGTCTCAAGGCAGGTATACTCAGACTTAAAATCAAGACTTACTATGTATTACTGGGCAGCTTCCAAAATACCTAATGAAGAGATTTGCATCTAGAGCAGCACTAGAGAGAATTAGTTTTAAATTATTCTGGTTTTGCAGCACATCTCTCAGTTTTATTAGCAAGAAGTCGCTGAACCTATCCCTCTCATGTACTTCATCCTGTAACAAAAGGGGGAAAAAAAGATGAAAAACCATCACAGATTCAGGATCACAACTTCTGACAAAAACAAACTTCTCTAAAAAAAAAATACATGTTTTGGTGGCACATTACAGAGGCCTTAAAATGTGTGAGTCTAGTTTAACTAATAGGGTTTTTTTAAAAAACTATCCATAAAGAAACTAAAACACATCAAAAAGTTTTTATCAGCGCTGAGTGCGTTGCAATGCTGAAGCCATAAACACTTTAACTTCAGAGGCTAAAGTGAATATCTGAAACCTCTCTGATTGTGTATTTGAGGCCAAATTTCAAGAAAACACCACAAACTACAAATTTTGTTTTAATAAATTCTCACTTCACCATTGATAAGCATTTAAAGAAATGTATGACACCACATAATCAGAAAAACAGGCAAATTGCTTAGACAAGTCACACACAAAGCCTGTAAGTTAAGGCACATAACTGATTAATCATCTTTTTCATTCTTCTGTTTTGATCTATATTATGAATGAAGGAAACAAGGACTCAAAATACAAAGTTTGTAGGCTGACATCAAGAATGTATAGATCATTCTCATGCTTTTTAAACTTTGATAAACAGGCAGGCACCTAAACTTACCTTTTAATCTTCAGTACTTAAATCTTGCCAAAAACATTCCAGTTCCCCTTATTCAATTCCACAATAGGAATATTGACATAATCACAAATTAACAATCTGAATAATTTGCTAGCAATTAGACTCCACATTATCTTGAAAACTCTGGGCAAACAAATGGACTGAAAACCTGTATTGCTAAAACAAATGGTAAGAGAAATTCTGACACAATCACATTGAACCACATCAATGTAAGCCTCCCTAAGGATTTTCTCCTGACCACGGAAGTTCAGAAAAATTTACACTTCTGTCCTTCTCCACTCCTCCTGATTCCACACTTAATCATTGGCATGAAAATAAGACATTTTTACAGGAAAAACACAAACACACAGAAAAACACCAAACTGCACAAGACATGCATTCTACTCTGAGGACTCAGAAAGTCTTTAAAGTTGATTCAGATTCTACCAAACAAAAACACCTAAAGTGCTCAGCAAATTTAAATAAAACAAATGAGGACCTCATTTTCCAAAGCAATACATATTGCTCCACCCCACATGAAAGACCACAGGATGCTCACCACAATAACATGGGTCACAGTGGAGAGGGTGCTGTCTCCTGCCATCAGCGTGCCAAGAAGCATGTCATTAGTGCAGAATGTTACCAGTGTCTTTGGAGAAACCCTATGGATCACATCACAGAGACAACTTAGGGGGTTGCACCATTTAAAGCTTTCCATGGATCAAAAATTAAAGCAGCTGCTGACCAGAAGAGAAATTACAGTTCTCTCCTCAAAAGATTCATGCACACCACTTGTTTTTAAACTATGCCTTTTCACAGACATTTCCTAACAATTTGTAGTGCTTGCGCCCCAAAACTCTGGACAATGGATTAATTGAAAGAATAAGATTC